>NW_027526204.1:70433639-71931139 GCF_048455015.1 Haemaphysalis longicornis
TCTATAACAGGTTTATTAAATCTTGGTAAACATTTTTATGAGAGTCGAAAGAGCCAAATGCCAGGAGGATCAGTCAAAATGATTCCTTGGGGTACTTACACTCTTTCAAGTTGTTTATTGCTACATCGCATTGTATCTCTCTCTCCGCTTTTGTTTCTTTGTGTTTTGGCGCAAATTACTTCGATCGGCTTCGTTTCTGCTACACCCTGTATGTCTCTTTCGCTTACATCAGCGAATTACATTACAAATTACATCAGCAAGCACACTGGCACACGCCACGTACGGCTTCCGGAGAATAGGGATTCTGCGCGGCTGGTGTGCACCTGTCACACTCACGCACTATCACGTTCAGGTGTCACGCGGCCCTTTGGGAATTATGTGAAAATTGTGTTAAGCGGCCACATTAACCTCCCAAAGCTTCCCAAGTGTGTATGTGTAATCCCAACAGGAGACGGCCCTTGCCACCAACTTTACATAAAGGAGATATTAATAATGATCGCCATCACCGACCATACCTCGACAAAGTTCCAGCTTCTGGCTCTAACTCACTACCGAATGTATTCTGGAATGGCCCCTCGCTTAGACCAGTCACTACCCAAATCATCTAGGCAGAGCCTCACCGCTGCCGCGCTCATACGTTCCCGTTAATATTCAGGCTTTCAACCAGAGCAAGATAGTATCAAGCAGACAAGAGTGAGAGGAAACTTTATTACACAATGATGTGAGAGCGGTTCCTCAGTCCAGGAGCCCGTGCGCTGTCCAGGCTGCCGTAGCCCTGGTCACAAGCAGGAGCTGGCCCTCAGGCCGACAGCTGGGCAGCAGTATCTCCCACTGATCAGGGAAAGGGGACCGGATCAAGGGCGGAAGGTCTGAGTTTTTTGCGCAGTAGAATATTATGTGTTTCATTGTTCCGGCCGGGTTCCTGCACAATTTACATTCAGCTGAGTGTTGTGTGGGGAACGGTAAATGCGCACGAACTGGGTGGGGAAAAGGGCATCCTTGAATATGCCTGAGAGTTTCTTCTTGGCTTTTGGTCAAATATGCGTGAGGACTGGGGAAGGTTGGTCTTGTGGTGCTATTGTGCTGGGGGATTTCTTAGTAGGTGAGAATAGGTACGGTAACACTCCCGGTCTCAGCGGCTCGGTGAGAGAGGTGGACTGGTGGACCTGGTGGGGCTAATCAGAGCACGACCATTGGATATGTTGCAGGACCGCATGGCCTGCCTTGGTTTGGCCGAGTCGAGCGTTGACTAGAAATGTGTCGTTCGACGAGCTCCTCAATGGTATTGCGGATCCTTACGCTAGTTTGGGCATGGACGCACTTATCGGGAGACGAACTCACAAATGCTCACCAAAGGCTCACGGCTCATGTGGATTCACTTGGGCTCGCAACTCATTGGGGCTTAGAACTCACCATAGTTCGAGCTATACTTAAGAAAGGAAGTATCTCTTCCTTCATCCGTAAACCGCATAATTATCTTTTCTAACTCTGTTTCTTTACCGACTCTGGCACTGCCTTCTGACATCTCGCATTTCCCTTGCAGGTTGACAGGGATACGGTGGCGGCGGAGGCATGCACCCGCGCGGGTGGCAGGGCGGTGCCCTGCCCTCCGTCCTTTTCATCCTGGTCATCCTACAGCCCGTGCCCACCGGTACGGTGCTGCTCGCTTCTCTCTGCACGACTCGTTAGAGGACAAATGATCTCATTTTGATTAGGAATTCTGAT
The DNA here is from genome assembly GCF_048455015.1 of Haemaphysalis longicornis. Taxonomy (NCBI): domain Eukaryota; kingdom Metazoa; phylum Arthropoda; class Arachnida; order Ixodida; family Ixodidae; genus Haemaphysalis; species Haemaphysalis longicornis. The sequence continues at coordinate 70,435,365 of NW_027526204.1, forward strand.
TTTGCCCATTTCAAAAGGGCCCATTTTGCTGAGAAGAACTTCTTGCTGGGAAAGTTGGTGAATAGATGCCATTATTTGAAGCGCAACAAAAACACACGGACTAAGAAGCGCCTGCTCGTCTACTCTGTTCTTCGTCCATGTGTTTTTGTTGCGCTTCAAATCATGGCCCATTTCGCGCCCATTTTAATCGTGACGTACGTGGTTTCACTTGCGATCAGACTTTGGCAGTAATTAATGAAATTATAGTGACTAAATTACTTTTTGCTGTTACGAGTATGTAATGAATTACTTTTGAGTGTTGGTAATTTAGTAATGTAATAAAAAAACTTCAGGCCAGTAATTTTATGGAAATTACTCATTACTTTCCCAATTACTTTCCCAATTTCTTTCCCAAAAAGATAACACGCTAGAGGTTCGCTCAAGTCGATTTAAATTTACCGCCTTTCCCTGCTCCAAGTTGGGTGTCTCGATGCCAGCGCTGCCGTACGGCGGAGACGCGCGTGAATTGAGGCACCCTACTACAACGTTTATAGAACCACGTTGCCCTTCTCCACGAGCGTTCCAAGCGGAACGTGAATCTCAACTGGAACTTTTCGTTGCTATTGCTTGATTTCTCAAATGCCGCCAGGAGGTAGCGCTGGCAACAGGAGGTGACGGTTTTCTGTCGTTGATGTAGTATTTCATTTTCAATCGCAAAAACCAAGCATCCATGAATTTTTTGCTAAATGAACACTGCAAATATATCTTATGTATTGATTTGCTGCCTTGTATTTGCGTAATGTCTTGTTCTTGTTCAACAATGTTGACAAGTATAAACACTCACACCGGACTTAGACGTTTAGATTTGGCTGTGAGTATATAAGACTATTGCGCAGCTTTCATTTCACTTTGGCTGTGTGGTTGAATCGAGTCCCAGACAGACAGACAAACAGACATACAGACAGACAAAAAATTCTGCGTTTAAGTAGCCCAAGAAAGACTACCCTCTTTAAAAAATTGCACTTGCATTCAATTTCGCGAAACAGCCAGTAAGTCATATAACAATTAGAGCTAGGTCGAAACGCCCTTGAGAAACATCAGACGATAGCCACAAACGCAGACGGGCATAAGGTAGAGACGCCCGTGCTAGGTGCAGAGTCGACGAAGATGCAGGTTGCTACGAATTATATTAAAAACAGAAAAAGAGAGATTGCGTTCCTTAAAGTGACAAGTAAATCTGGCGACATTGTGTTTGGGAGTATTCCATCGTGTACACAGAGTCGGGAGGGATCACATGCCCCTTTTTTGTCATTTGAATTGAATCTAACGTGGATCCTGCTTTTATAATGCAATCCACCCACTTTAAGTTTCTCGGAGATGATCGGTGTGCGGTAGCGCCCAGTTTTACTCGTGACAATATTTAATTCCCCATTCGCATCTATTCGTTTCATATTATGGCTTGCTACTGATTGATTCATGGGTTGAAGACATGTTTATTCCATTTTGTTGCGCTTGGGCGCTGCTATGGATAATCATAGGGTTTGGGGGGGGATCGGTAGGGAAGGAGAAAGTGGGAAAGGATAATTATGCTCCAACTTATTGCGTCAGCGGCCTGGGTGCAACACCATGGTCGCCTGGAGTCGTAGCCGTCGTAGTGTCCTGCGCGTCGCCGCAAAGCCGGTCACCAACGACTGGTGCTGCGGGGTCCAAGAGAAAAAGCAGCAGGGCGCGCCAGAAGCTAGCAGCGTACCCAGCCGGAGCTTTTGGTGGCGGACAGGACCAGGACTGGAGAGACGTGGGCCAGGGTACAACTCACACGTTGGTGAGGGCATGGTACCGAGGATTACTGTAGCGGGGGCAGTCCCACACTAGATGTTGTAGATCAGCCCTAGTATAGGTGTTCGGGACACTGGAAGCTGCCCCACGGCGATGAAAGCGGGGGAGTAAAAACGGTGTGAGCAGTGTTCCTGTCTGAATCCGACGGATGATCACAGTTTCCCAGCCGTGAAAACTCACATTACTATCATTAAAGTTTTGCAATTCCTATGTAGGGGGCTATGTTTTATTTTTGTATTTATTTAGGTACCGTAAGGGCCCAGGTGGACATCACATAGTAGGAAATTAGGTTGCTGAACAAACAATTCTACAAAAAAAAAATCTAGTGCAAATGAGTTTCGCCCTTTATTGACGAAAGCATTACGCGTGAAGGCCTCGCAAGTGCATGTCGACATTTCGAATGCCACGCAGAACGTGCGATTGATCTCGCCCAACTGAAGGAATAAGAGAATTATTGTACTATTATAGGGATTTTGAATACGATGAAGATACTTTACTTGAAATGAATCCCTGTTTCACTAGAGATTCCGTTGGGAAAGCGAAAGCCTACCTCGTGAAAATACTATTGAGACGCCGAAATAATACGCACTTTCGTTTCTAGAAGCACAGAATGCCTCAAGAAAAGGCGAAATGTTGGCGTGCACGAACCTGGGTAGCAGAAAAACTGGGCTAGAGCAAAAGGAGTCCTTGCGCTTAAAAACCATTTAAAAAACTGTGGTTGATTCCTCTGTGATAGGAATCGCTAAAACACAAAAGGGAAATGTGCAGTGAAATCTGCAGCTGAGCACGATTTGCGGGTAGGCGGCTGTCTTTTGGGTGTGCTTGGCGAGCGACGTCCTGCTGTCGGGCTGCTTCGGCAAAGGTGTATCGGCGTCATTTCCATGACGGACATTACACCTGTGAAATCTTGGTCTGTCCCGGCAGAAAACACTTTCCTGTTAAAATACAAAACCTGAAAACGAACAACCCTAAGTACTAAAGGTTGCTTCCCCGCAAGGAGACCGTGTGTGCAGGGGTGCACCCTTTACAGGCCGCTTGCTTCGTTGCACTGGCGCCACTTCTGTGACGGATATGACGTCAGTGAAATGATGGTGTGGACAGCAATTAATCACTGTAGCGTTAAAAATCACCATCATCGATCGCGCTGATTGAATGTCTTGAGCCCCCTACACCCTCAAAATACTTTCGCAGTGCCTGCCGGGAAAAGGTCCAAAGGTGAAAAAAAAAAAAAACATCGTCAGTGCAAGAAAATATTGGCCGCGTATCTGCCTGCTCCACTGCAAATGTCGTCGAAAGTCTTCTGCCATCTCTGCGACGCAATCCATTGGCTGCTCTCCGCCCCCGCTCCTCACGCCCTTCCCCTCTCTCGCGATGAATTGAACGAAGGTTTGTTCAATGCAATTCAAAGTTTGCGCCTTCGCGCAGCTTGCGCGCCATCTTTTGGGAGAAAACATGTATTTTCTTTATTCGTTGTCCATGTTCCTCCTGGAACAGCGCTAACGTAAACTGTGTTCTTGCGCTTAAGTACTTAAACGTGAAAATTTTGGTCTGTCTCGATTCAGCCGCCCCGCCAAGAGTTAAACGAATTCTTGAACGAGACGTTTACATAGGCAAAAGATTTCCATACTACTAAATCCGATAGCAACGCTCACTTTTGTCAACATTGTTGAGCAAAAAGAAGACATTAGGCCTATTTGAGGCAAGACGTCAATACATAAGTGACATTGGCATTGTTCTTTTAATACAAAATACGCGCATGCTTGATTCTTGCGATAGCAAATAAAAACACGCCTTTGGAAAAAAAAATGTTCCGACTTAAAAATACAAAAAGCGCTCGTGGTGCCCTGTTGTGGCAGTGTTCCAAATAGAACAACAACATAAGTTCGAGTAGATGGCGGGGCAAAGGAACGTGGAGAAATTGAATTGAATTGAGCATGTCTCCACCGTGTCTATCGTGGGAGGAGCCAGGCGGGAGGAGAAGAGCGTGAGCTGAGTGTGTGGGAGAAAAGAGCGCTATTTACGTGGCAGGGTCGGCAGAAGGCCGTCGCCTGTGTCTGCGGCCATTTTTTTTTGTGCTTCCTTTTATCTCTAACGAGCTGCAGCCTTTCTGTCGCCACTTTCAACGCCTTGTTTATTCACTTGCTGTCGTAAAAACCAACCGAACTTACTGTAGTATCTCAAATGTGTCTCAGGTTTCCTTTCGCTAGATGATGAGGACATGTGTGAGTATAGTGCCAGCAGGTTTAGTAGTTTGGGGCGGTTCTGCCTGAGTAAACTTCTTTTTGACAAATTGTTTCAACTTTTGGCCGGAAGAGTGGTTCGAGGGCCAGACAGACAGACAGACAGACAGACAGACAGACAGACAGACAGACAGACAGACAGACCAAAAAAATCCCGGGCCATCTCCACTTACGTGAAACCTGGGGAGGGGCGAAGCATGCAGCGTATAAGTGTATTCTTGGCGCCGTGGCGCTTTTGCCACCGGAAATGAAACCTCTGGGGGTAGAGGTATATAGATTTGCTGTAAAAGTCTCGCGTCTTTGAAGCATGAAGCTCTTAGCGCGGGGCGTAAACGAGCGTCCCGATGTTTTTTGAGAACGATAGTCTTTCTTGGGCTAATTAAACGCAGAAATTTTGGTCTGCCTGTGAGTCTGTCTGTCTCAGTGTGATTCGATTCAGCCACCAGGTCAAAGTGAAACAGAAACTGCGCATTAGGTTTATATACTCACAGCCACATCTAAACGTCCAAGCTCGGTGTCAATGTTCATACTTGACAACTTGGTTGAACAAGAACAAAACATTGCGCAAATATAACGCAGAAAATAAATACATAAGTGATAAGTTATCTTATTGATGTTCTTTTCCCCGGGGCTTCTCCTCCAAGCCGCAGTAGCGCTGAGGATCTGACCCCGGGTATCCTCAACCGACAAACTCAGCCTCCGATACAAAACTGTACATTTATTTACAGCCCGGCGGGCGACTAAAAAACAGTACTCGCGCGGAGCCCGAAGACGACGGGCCGAGCTCTCCTGCGCCCGCACCGCGTCTCTCTGTCTTCATTTTCCATTCGTCTTGCCGCTGGGGCCGGGGAAGGGGGAGGAGCGAGTCCTTCGTGGGGGTCCAACCCCATGTGGTGGCCATTAGCGCATCCGGTGCTAGCAGGCGGGACCTTCCTCCGAATGCGCGGCGTTTCAAGGCGCCGCGCGACACGTGCGTTTCATTTGTGCACTGCTCGTCCCACGGCCAGCGCCAGTTGGTGCGTCGAAGCGCCCGACACGATAGTTGCAGTGTTCCTTTATTAAAAATTCATGGATGCTTGGTTTTTGCGATAGCAAATGTAATACTACATAAACTGCAGAAAACCGTCGCCTGCTGTTGCCCGCGCTACTATAGCTCCTGGCGGCAGTTAAGAAATCAAACGGCAACACTAACGAAAGGTTCTACTGGATAGGTTCCACGTTCCGCTTGGAACGCTCATGGAGTAGGAAAACGTGGTTCTATAAACGTTGGAGTAGGGTGCCTGATTCACGCGCCCCTCCGCCGTACGGCAGCGCTGGCATCGAGGCACCCGACTTGGAGCAGTGGAACACGGTAAATTTAAATTGACTTGAGCAAACCTCTAGCGTGTTATCTTGGGAGGAAGGAGACGGAAGAGTAACAGCATGAGAGGTGAGCGGAAAAGAGAAGGGAGGCATTTACTTGGCAGGCGCGCCCGACGACTATCGTCTTTCGTCGACATTTGCAACGAAAGGAGCAGATACGCGGCCATTTTTTTAGTTCTCGTTACGTCGTAGCGCGAGGCGTAAACGAGTTTCCCGTGGTGTTTTAGTTCTGTGACTACATGAGGGGACGATTATGACGACGACGGGCGACGCCAACAGCCCCAGCCCCTCAGGGGCGTCGCCCTTAAAAATGCCTGACCTCACGGAAAAACTGAGCTCCTTTGACAGCTTCGCAGCATTCGGGAGTGGCCCTACGTTGGCCTGAAATCATTCCTTGCGCTTCGCTGCGCCACCTGGTTCGGCTCTGTCTCTTCTGGCTTCTGTATGCGCAGTGTACGTGTGGAGTAACGTTTCTGTAGGCACGGGTGAAGCGAAACTTTCTATGGGCCCTGCTTCACAAACAGCACCCCCCCCCCCCTACACACACACACTCTAGGGCTTGCGTTGACTCGGATGCATCGCGGGAAGCATGGAAACTCATACTAATATATACTAGAGGGAAATCTGGCGCCACTGTCTACAGGCGATCGCCGCGCTTCAGCGAGCGTTAGGGCATGTTCCGGGCAGGCACTTTCCACTATAGTGAACTAGAATACAAGTATTCTAGTTCACTATACTTTCCACTTCTCCGTGGCATGGCTCGTAACCAGGCTGGAAAGTTGCCTCTGTCTGCAGAAAAGTAACAATATTTCTGTAGATGATTAATCAAATTTGTTTTATCATAAAAATGAAGCTGTAAAAAGATTTATTTGGCAGGGATTATTTAGAGGATTTATTCAAGATGAACGAGAAAAAATGTTACCCTTTTTGTTTACTTTAGCTTCAAAACAAAAGAGAAGCCAAGCCAAGTAGGCGAGGAACGTCGCTGGCTGCAGTGGCCGCACCCACGACGGCCGGCGATTGCAGCGCCAGATTTCCCTCTGGTATATATTTCAGATTTCCTTCTCGTCCCTCTAGTGTACAGGGTGTTGCGGCGATAACTGGAACACTTTAAAAAATTTTCCTGGGCGATCCGCCGCTCTGTTCGCGCTCAAACTTCACACAAAGGTCGCATTTTGTGGTCTATTTTGTTTGACACCGGGAACAACAACGGTACTTACCTGTTTATTCTGAAAATAAATAAAAACGATTTTCGCCTATGGGAAAATGGCCGCTGATTTGGACGTGCGAGCCAGCGCAAGTTGATGTTGGAACGACGGAACCACCTGCAGAGTGAAACGCATGTTTGGGATTCACGTACGGAGCCAAATGGTGCAGCAGACGATCAGAAAATGCACCTAGAAATGAGCTAACAGACGATCAGAAAACCCGGTTTTCGGGCTCGCACGTCCAAATCGCCGCCATTTTCCCATAGGCGAAAATCGTTTTTATTTATTTTCAGAATAAACAGGTAACTACCGTTGTTGTTCCCGGTGTCAAACAAAATAGACCACAAAATGCGACCTTTGTGTGAAGTTTGAGCGCGAACAGAGCGGCCGATCGCTCAGGAAAAATTTTTAAAGTGTTCCAGTTATCGTCGCAACACACTGTATATATCTGGTATACAGGGTGTTGCGACGATAACTGGAACACTTTAAAAAATTTTCCTGAGCGATCCGCCGCTCTGTTCGCGCTCAAACTTCACACAAAGGTCGCATTTTGTGGTCTATTTTGTTTGACACCGGGAACAACAACGGTACTTACCTGTTTATTCTGAAAATAAATAAAAACGATTTTCGCCTATGGGAAAATGGCCGCTGATTTGGACGTGCGAGCCAGCGCAAGTTGATGTTGGAACGACGGAACCACCTGCAGAGTGAAACGCATGCTTGGGATTCACGTACGGAGCCAAATGGTGCAGCAGACGATCAGAAAATGCACCTAGAAATGAGCTAACAGACGATCCGAAAACCCGGTTTTCGGGCTCGCACGTCCAAATCGCCGCCATTTTCCCATAGGCGAAAATCGTTTTTATTTATTTTCAGAATAAACAGGTAACTACCGTTGTTGTTCCCGGTGTCAAACAAAATAGACCACAAAATGCGACCTTTGTGTGAAGTTTGAGCGTGAACAGAGCGGCGGATCGCTCAGGAAAAATTTTTAAAGTGTTCCAGTTATCGTCGCAACACACTGTATATAAGTATAGCCTGAAACTCTATGGTGTGAAGCGACGCTAACTTCTCTTTTCTGCCCGCAGGATGCGACTGTAAAAATGACGACCTCGAGGACTACACGTTGCACATCCAATCAGCTAATTTCGCGAAAGACGACTTCAAGGATGGCGAGACTCTTGACTACGAATGTATGGGTGGCTACTATGCCAGTTCGCCGGGGAAACCCACGCGGACTGCCGTCTGCACCAACAACAAATGGATCCTGAACACGAACAACCCGTTGGTCTGCCGACGTGAGTGTGCGGTTAAAAAGGAGCCGGCGCCAGTGTAATCTATGTGATGGTCACGGAATGGGAAGAGTACGCTGCGTTTTTCTGTGCACTCTCGCATTGCCTTGTACCGCGGTATGGCTAAGGCTCGCAGAATCACTCTCACACCACGCTGGGGCCTTCAGACATACCAACCTGGGGCGGTATTCCCGTGTTTTGTCCCTTTTGTGTCCCTTTCAAAAGTGTCCCTTTTGAGCGAGCCCTGATTGGCTAAAAGCGAACACCCGGATGTGACGCCATGCAAGCACGGTGGAGCTATGAGCCGTGGCTGCTCGACGCAGACGATTTGGAGCAGACGATTTTTCTTCGCCTTATTGTTGGTTCGCTCGCAGAACAATCTACACATTAAAGATACTCTGATTCGGTTTCAGTTCTTTAGAATGCGTTTGGAAAAACAGTTACGGTATTTGAATCAAAGGCCCACTGTTTAACCGGAAGTACGTCACGATGTAAAAGACGCAAAAGGGACGTTTTCAAAAGGGACTGTTACGAGAATACCGCCCCTGGAAAAGGAGCGCTCCAGTGGGGCGGTATTCTCGTAACTGTCCCTTTTGAAAACGTCCCTTTTGCGTCCCTTTCTTCGTGACGTACTTCCGGTTAAGCAGTGGGCATTTGATTTAAATACCGTAACTGTTCTTGCAAACGCATTTTAAGGAACTGAAACCGTATCAGAGTATCTTTTATGTGTTTATTGTTCCGCGAGCGAACCAACAATAAGGCGAAGAAAAATCGTCTGCTCCAAATCATCTGCTCCGAGTAGCCATGGCTCATAGCCCCGCCGTGCTTGCATGGCGTCACATCCGGGTGTTCCCTTTCAGCCAATCAGGGCTTGCTCAAAAGGGACACTTTTGAAAGGGACACAAAAGGGACAAAACACGGGAATACCGCCCCAGTTCTAACTCTCAGGATGGGTGATGTTAGAGAGTTAGGGACCCATCAGCGGGTTCTCAGCTCAGGCTGTTCGGCTACGTATTAACTTCATGCGGCGACACCCTCAATTTCCATCGACCTATAGGAGAGGCTGCAGTGAGAGGCTGCAGTGACGCGCTACAGAGTATCATGTCTATGCCGCCAGACAGGTGATTTAGAAATCTGCGGGATAGAATGAACCCCGCTAGATTACAACGAGGCGTTTGATTCTGTAGAAGCCACCACCGGGATGAAGGTATTAGGAGGTGGCAGTTGATCACAAACACATCGGTTACAGCATAATTATTCCTGTTCCCTTCCTGCCTATAATTACAGCAAATATAAGCCCTTTCCCTAAGCTGTCCTGCAGCCTCCTCCTCTCTCAGTTCTCTCTGAGGGGACGTACACCTGTGCAGAATGTGCCGGACGGCCGCGTTGCCCCGACGAAGTCTTATCTCAACGTTCACACCAGGCGGAGAGCTATACAGCTACCTTGTCCGAAGCGTTTGCTTGTGTCTCCCGTCAGTGCACCTTCCAAGTCTAATCGTTCCTCTATATAGCCCTGGCAATATAGACTGCATCCTTGATGTGGATTCTTACAGAATCCCTCATACCACATACTTGATATATATATATATATATATATATATAAAATGCCTTATATATATATATATATATATATATATATATATATATACGTGCGAGTGCTTGCGTGCACGTGTGTAGGAATTAGACAAGCTCGAAGAGAGCGCGGTGAAAAGGTATAAAAAGTCGCCCACACGTGAAAAACAATTACGCTAACTTACATATCCGATTGTGGACCGGCGTTCTTCAGCGTACGAACCAAGATTTCTCTTCCTTTTTCTGACCAGGTTTTGGCGCTTTCTAGAAAGCGACACTTTTTTGTGTCGGTGTTTGCTAGAGTCAAGAGTTGTACTGGGTGTGGCAACCATATTTGAAAACATCCTGTCATAAATATTAGGACGCGTGCTTGGGCTCGCGCAAAAAATTATCCGTTTACGGTAAAAATCGAAATCGGCACGAGTGTTGCGCATCGCCTCACGTCGTATACGGTGGTCTGTACCAATTTTATCGAAATGAAAGTTCACCCACAATATTAACAGCCGAGCTGTTCCATCATCATCACCATCATCACCACCAGACTATCTACGCCCACTGCAGGGCAAAGGCCTCTCCCATTAATCTCCAATTACCCCGGTCCTGTGCTAACTGCGAACAATTTATCCCCGCAAACATCTTGATACAATCTGCCCATTTAACTTTCTGCCGCCCCCTGCCACGCTTGCCTTCGCTAGTGATCCACTGTGTTACCCTTAATGACCTACGGTTATCTTGCCTTCGCATTACATGCCCACCCACACCAATTTCTTCTTAATTTCTACTATACTAATATGTCCCCAATACGTGTTTTTCCCTGACACACTCAGCTCTCTTGTCCCTTAATGTTACACCTACCATCTTCCGTTCCATTCTGATGAGTCGTCCTCACTTTTAAAGGAGCCATGAAGAGAGAATGCAAGTTGGTTTTATTCGAAAGATTTCGTGCCCCCAGCGCTTGTCCGGATACAAACGGTGCTTTATTCACTGAGAAATTAAACAATTTAGGTTAAAATTTTGATCTTCCCGCTCAATCGTGCGTTTTCGTGGTCCCAAATGACATCACAGGAACCGACCACTCTGCAGCCTAGAGTACCTTCATTCACGCATCCGCCGTACAGGGTAGAGACACGTATACGCTGGCGCCGCCATTTTCGGTTGCTCGCTCGCCGCCGAAGCAAGTCATTGTGTCAAAACCGCGCTAAAATTATCCCAGCAACGTGGTTTACTGAAGAAGTTTGATTAAGTCTGTTTCGCGTTGCTAGGTCTCGTGGGAAACGAAAAGAATAACGCGTTGAGCCCGTTGGCCCAATTGCGGCGGCACGGGACCGTTCAAAGGTTGTCTCCACCCTGTACAGCGGTGTTGGTTTGTTCCCGCGTTTCTTTACGTTCCGTAACCTAGATGGCGCCACCATACCGTGGCAAGCGTTTGGTTTGTTTTTGCCCGCATTTAAACCTGGCTTGTTTTTGTTCTGGGAGAAAATATTCGTTCCCTGAAACAGTGCTCGCTCGACAAATGGGGTCACGTAAGACACCGTTGCTTGCGTCAATCGGCCAGTGTCGTCTGAGACAACCCCAAGCCCCGTAGTGCTGTGCAGCTAAACCAAGCATGCTGTGCGCAGTACGAACAGCAGAACGCATCAGTACTTCTATGTTTACATGTGCTTTCGTAACTTCCACTGTTTGTCCCATCATTCTTATTGTTTTGTAAAGAATGTGCCCTAAATTTAAGCGCAAATCGCTCGTTCGTCTAGTTTGTAAGCTCTACCTAATTTGCGTCTGCTTCTGCCAGCCTCCGCCAATCACAGAGCTTAGCTCATGTGACATCAAATAGGTTCTGTTGCGGGAAATGAGCTGGTGGGTCGCATGACCATTCCCGTTTTTCCTAATTATGTAGCTTATTTGAGCGAAGTTTACGTTAAAAGTGGTGTCAGTATGATTCTAACGAGACAATCTTTTGAATGAACCAAACTTGTGTTTTCTCTTCATGGCTCCTTTAAGTTGAGCCCTTGTAGTGAGCCTCTAAGTTTCTGCCCCGTGCGCGAGTACCAGTAAGATGCAGCTTTCATACTGTTTCTTCTTCAGGGACAATGGTAGGCTGCCATTCATAGTCTGAGAATGGCTGCCGAACGCACCCCACCTCCTCATTCTTATCCTTCTAATTATCTCTGCCTCATAGTTGGGATCCGAGGTCACTACTTTGCCTAGGTAGTACGTATATTTGCTTACCAGTTCCACTGCCTCGCCACCTATCTCCCTCTATTTAGGCTGTTGGGCATTACTTGAGTTTTCTTCATATTATTTTCAGACCCACGGTTCTACTGTGCTTGTCCGGTGCGGTAATCATGCTTTGCAATTCGTCCCCCAATTTACTTAGCAAGGCAACGTCGTCAGCAAATCTGAGGTTACTGATGTATTCTACGTTAACCTTTATACTGCCCACCTGTTCCCAATCCAATGTTCTGAATACCTCTTGTGAAAATGCTGGGAACAATATTGGAGAGATCGTGTATCGTGTTACTCTTAATGACCAACGGCTATCTTGCCTTGGTATTACATGCCATGCCCACCTACTCAATTTCTACTAATATGTCCTTGACACGCGTTTGTTCCCTGATCAACCCACTCCGCTCTCTTATTGTCCCTTAATGTTACACCTATCATCTTCCGTTCCATAGCTCGCTGAGTCGTCCTCAGTTTAAGTTGAAGCCTCTTGGTGAGCCTCCAAGTTTCTGCCCCGTAGGTGAGTACCGGTAAGCTGCAGCTGTCACACACTTTCTTCTTCGGGGACAATGGTAGGCTGCCATTCATTACCTGAGAATGCCTGCCGAATGCACTGCACCCCATTCTTATCCTTCTAATTATCTCTTCCTCATGGTTGGGATCAGGGGTCACAACTTGGCCTAAGTAGATATATTTGTTTACCACTTCCACTGCCTCGCCACCTATCTCAAACCGCTGTGCTCTCCCGAGGTTATTGCACTATTGCACTAAACAGCTCTGTTCAGTGACTCCCAACGTTGGTAAATGATGCCCGTCACGCCAGGCGATGGTATCCCGCTGGGCCGACAGATGGTGCCGCTGCTTCGACTGACGTCCACTGCGCTCGGCGCACATTCATTCCCTTATATGGACACACTAGACGGTCCAGACCTTCCGGGGTCAGCCCCGAGTATGTACATTCCGCGGCGACTGGCGTTGTGAGCGGCCCCCGGCCACTGCGGGAGGTGGCCGCCTGCGTTCCGAAGTCAGCTTTGCCGTTTCAGCAGATTACACAGATACGGAACTGGCTTGCTTCACTAATCTCGTGCAGCGGTTTCGCCGTTGTGGAGGATTTTACCTTCCTTTGGCTCCAGCTGCGCCCCACGTGACTTGCCGGGCCGAGATCTGCCGTCAGCGGCTCCCTAGCCCGGCGCCTCTGCCAGTTCAGGCTTGGCGCATGCGCTCTTCCCACCCGGTTCGCCGCCTGGCCACGTGACTCGCCGCGTGCATGCGACCTTGGCCATGAGTGAGAGCGGTGCCGGGACGTCGGTTCTGTGCAGCGTTTCCAGCCGTCGAGCCGTGGACGAGACGAACGTGACATAGACTGTCCCCCACTCACCTCCTTCTTCTCTCTCTTTCTCTCTTCCTATCCTTTGAACCCCCCCCCCCCCCTTCTCTGCACTCGGTTGTATGAGGGTGAACTACCCGACTGAGTTCAACAATATCCCCAGTTCTTTTCTGTGCCCTGCTTTCTTAATAAATCACCACCACCACCACCCTCTGAGCATTGCGCGGGAGTTAGAAGTTTTGAGACGTAGGCGGAAACGGTAAGTAAGAGCGAGCCTTTAGGCTTAGGAAACACCGGAAGCGGCACCACAAACGCAGGCAAATACAGGCTTTTGACGGACGGTATAATGATTACAGCTAAATCAAAGGTTAACCAAGTGAAACCAAGACTTAACTAGACTAAGCCAAGCTTTTTTTTGCATATCCATAGTTAGCCGAGCTAAGCCGCAGCCATTTTAAAGCAAAGCTTTTTTCCTCTGTCAGCCTACGGTTCTTTCGTGGCGTGCGGGACAAGAAACTCACAACGCGGCTGCGGAGGTAAGGGAGGTTTTCCCTCACGGAGCGCAGTGTAGATGGCGCGGCGAATTTACCCAGCGTTCCCCGCGCGCTCACGCCGGTGGGCTCATCGGCGCGACCCGGCTTTGTCGTCTGCTTTAACGACGGTTGTTTTGGGCCTGCTTAGGCACAGCGTCGCGCCAATTGCGTGCTTCCCTCGCACGGCTTGATCAACTTGTTCGATACCACCTCTTCGGTAACCCGGACCCGACGGAATTAAGTGGTCGTACGGCAAAGATACGTAAAAGATTGTTTTGCAGGGCGGGAAAACAAAATGCAGAAACCACATACAGATATCCGGCCAATATACCTTCTTCGCACTGCTTGCCACGAATGGAACTCGGTTTTCTAAATTGGTGAAGACCAATTTGGTTGTGTTTTAACTGGCAGTACAAAAGGCGAAAGGAGGAACTAGTACCTGTAAATAGCGATCACAAAGGTTCCCTCAGCGTTCTCGCCATTCTCAAACTTAGTAAACTAACTAGTTTAAATCGGTATAAATGGGAATAACTAAGCCCACATGCCGAATTTTTTCGCTGTCCGCGCTTGTGTCGCGCGGTGATGTAGCCCCGAACTAGCACATGGGGATGGCTAGGTTCCGCTGTCTCACCCTTCGAATGACTGTACTCCCCTTTTATGTCTGCCGACGCAAGTCCGGGCTACAGCGGTGGCGTCGGGCGTGGCCGACGCTTCTGCATTCAGGACGCCACCCCTGCGAATTCTAGGTAACGGCAGGCGGAATCTGTGGTTTCACTCTTTGGAGAGTCACGTGTGTGAATTGAAGCGACGTCGCGTGGGCAATTGTTGCGGGTGTCGTTTACAGCTTTTTCTTTCCAACCACCTTCACAGCGTGGATTGGAGCCATTCTTTCATTTTGTTCGTCGTAAGAGCGAAAGAAACAGCTCACTTTCTCACTCTTTCTCAACGAGTGGCCGTATCCAGTGCTCTCATGAGGCGTTCAGTGCGTGGTGGTGTGTGACTGCAGCGCCCTCGCTCTGGAATCGCAGCCGTATCGTGCGGCAGCCCATTCGGCTCCGGCGTCGTCATCCCACACGGACGAGCGGACTCGCTGGTGTTCAACTTCCCGACCATCATCAAAATTACCTGCGATCCCGGCTACCGCCTGGTGGCCCACGACGGCAGCGAGTGGGGAACCAAGATCCTCCAGTGCCAGAGCGACGGGAAGTGGAACCGCCCCGCACCCATGTGCATAGGTGAGTGGGTGCGCAACATTGCTGGCGCGAAATACGTACCCCCTCGCGTTGGTTTCGTTTTTTAAATGCAGAGCATTTCTTTAACTCACATGTAGCGTCCGCCGTCCGTCCGCAACAGCTCAGCGCGCAGGTGCGCCCTCTCCCCCACTCCTCCTCTCCCGCATCACGCTACCCTCCTCGCTCTCAACAACAGGTCCGCACCGCTCCCCCTACACTATTAAAAAAATAATACTTATCGGCGCCTGGTTTCGATCCCACGACCCTGCGGGCGGAACGCGAAGTACATGGTGCTCTTCCCACTGCGCCACAAAGCCGACACAGAATGGAAGGCTACGAACGCGCCTTATATCCTTGACTCATTCAAACTACGTCAAGAAGCTGCTGATACAACGCATTCACTACCTGTGGGCGGAACGCGAGGTACATGGTGCTCTTCCCACTGCGCCACAAAACCGACACAGAATCAAAGGCAACGAACGCGCCTTATATCCTTGACTCATCAAACTACGTCAAGAAGCTGCTGATACAACGCATTCACTACCACCAACTCCCCAAACACTAAACGTTAACGCAATACACCCACCCCCTATGCGACGCATTTACTCGAGTCCCCTTCGCGGGGAGATGGGCCCAATTTTTTTTTTAATGCGGAGAATTCTTTGTCGAGTACCCCCCACAGCCAGGACGTGTAACGCCCTGCACTTCAAAAAAAGTGCAGGTATAGCGGAAGTTCCACCTGTAATCATGGAAATAACTGGCCGGACAAAATTTTTAAAAACTGAAAACTAAAAAAATATAAAAAAATAGGGGAGATGGCGAAACGTGTAACGCCCTGCTTTTCCACAATAATGCAGATTTCGCGAAAGTTTCACCTGTAATCCTTACAGTAACGTAAATAGAGGTAATTGGTCGGACGAAATTTTGAAAAAACTAAAATAAAACAAAAATACTGAAAAATTACGGAAAATGTCAAAACGTATACCGGATGGCATTTCCACAATCATGCAGATTTCGGGAAAGTTCAACCTGTAATCGTTATAATAACGTGAATAGAGATAATTGGTCGAACAAAATTTGAAAAACTAAAAAATAAGAAAAATATAAAATAATTACGGAAAATGGCGAATCGTGTAACACCCTGCGTTTCCCCTATAATGCAGATTTCGCGAAAGTTCCAAATGTAATCGTTGTAATAACGCAAATAGAGATAATTGGTCGGACGAAATTTTGAAAAACTGAGAAATAAAAAAAAAATAAGATTACGGAAAATGCTAAGGAAAATTTACGGAATATTACTGAAAAATTAACGGAAAATTACGGAAAATCCGGCATTTCCACAATAATGCAGATATCGCGAAAGTTCCGGCTGTAATTGTTTTTTCCGCCTTTGGGGGCCCGATAGCAGCGTGCGATGTTCCAACATCGACTCCGTCTTATCGGTTCCGCCATTAGTCGATAAGCATGCATTCTTAAAATAAAAGGTGGTGGCATTTACTAATCGAACGCTAACCAGTTACTTGTCGCAGCATCCACTAGTAACTAGTACCGAGTAACTGGAGGTAGTAACTGCACGCTTTTACTGACTGGCCACGCATGACCTATACTCGGTGACAACTTAAGAACGGCACCGGAAGTTGCCGCTGTGCCTCATCACCGTAGCCGGATGTTTCCCCGCGCGGCGCAAGTAGGGCGTTACTGGGAATATTTTGAACATGGCGTGAGCCGTTCCCGTGATTTTTTGGACTTAATATGCTTATAAACGACTCCAGTGTACAGAACTCAAGACCCCCCCTCCTTCCCTTCCCCACAACACCCCCAATCCCCAACCCCTTGAGCGATGGGAGACCTTGTTGACCAGCCCCGCCCTGCCGACTCAGCTCGCACTGACAGACAGGGGCCAGGAGCTGCTGGGAACATATGGGTCCCGTAACTAGGGAACCACCCCGTCTGGTGCCAGAGCGCACCACCGATTTCTTGGGCTCAGTAAAAGTTGATTCCTCCTCCTCCAGTGACGACAAACTGCGTGAGGCAAAGCAACGATATCACGCATTCATAGCAACCCCCTTTCAAAACGCGCGCGCACTGACGTCCCGGGTCCGGCGTTTTGGCGGATTGATACACTACATGAGGTAGTGCCGTTCTTGAGTTGTAACCGAGTATAGTAAAAAGCTAGCGTGACAATGCGGAGCGGCTGAGAGCGCAGCAAGACGTAGAGACACACTCAACACGCACATATCACACTTAGACAAATAAATTGAGCAAGAAAACCAACGATACGCACGGGGAGGGCGAGTATCACTTAGTTACCTTAGAAATACACCTGTTCTTGCGTTTATAACCAGCAGCGGGAAGACCTCTGATACAGTCGGTGGGCTTGTCACAAAAATCAAATATTTTAGCGATAATTTGGTTTAATTATGCATTTTAAAGTGATCGTATGAAACCAACATGTGGATTTCTGAGAACCTTTTTTATCGTGAGGTGGAGTGGAGAAGGTGCTGTAATTATTATGTTCAATGAGTCATAGAATTTTGTTATTCTCTCTGGATGTTAGTATCAAACAAGCAGCTGTTACTAAGTTCACGGTCTAAACTAGTAACGATAGAATTTAGGGTCCATATTTAGTGCCAGCACCTACGTACCATTGTTTGGGGTAGTAAAGTTCGTAAGGAGTTAGTAAATACGACCCGTTACTACCTTTTTACTGTCCTTTTAAAGCGAAGCTTTTTACATCTACCCCCAAGGGTTCTTCCGCGACCGCTGGGGTCAACAGAAAACTCCTGAGAACAAATAAAAGAAGTTACTGGCACCGCTAAGAAACGAAGAGAGAACCGGAGCGAGACCCCGTTATCTTACCGATTTAGCTACGAGTCCATGCGAAGATGGGGGAGACAGGCGAATCGCACTCACTGAGCTCATCTGCGGGTTGACCCCCTGCGTTCTAGCGCTGAATACCCCGTGATAGCGTCACGTCACCTCTCGCGCCGCTGTGCGCCCCGCCCACTGCACGGGTAGCGGCCGTGTGCGCGCCTTGCGCATGCGCTAGGAGTTAGAAGTTCACACCAACGCATGGCGTCTCGCTTCTCCTCTGCCTCTGCCGCCAATCTCGTCGTTTCCGTCGGCGGCGGCAGAAACGGAGGAGAAGTGAGATCGTCCAACACCGGGTTTGAGCTTCCTTTGATTTTGTAAAAAAAAAAAAAAAAAAGAAATAGAGTTTCCACTCATGTGCTCCACCAATACAACTCAACCAACCACCATTCATAGATCATGCATTGGTTTAACCTTAGCAAAGAATATCTCGTTGAAGTAATAAAGGGTGTAATTGAGTGCATTTCACTTCTCTGTGGTTTCACTCTTTGTAGAGTTGCGCTGCTCAGCACGAGGTCGCGGGTTCGATTACCGGCCGCGGCGGCAGCTTTTCTGATGGAGGCGAAAAGCAAAAACGCCCGTGTGTAGAGATTTCGGCGCACGTTAAAGATCCCCAGGTGGTCAAAATTAATCCGAAGCCCTCCACTACGGCACGCCTCATCGCCTGCGTTGCATCGGCGCGTTAAACCCTACAATCAATCAATCAATCAATCAATCAATCAATCAATCAATCAATCAATCAATCAATCAATCAATCAATCAATCAATCAATCTTTGTAGAGCCACGCGTGTGAATTCAAGTGACGTCGCATGGGTAATCGTTGTGGGTGTCGTTTACAGCTTCGCTTTTTTCCAACCACCTTTACAGGGTGGATTGGCGCGCATTTTTTTGTTAAGAGTGTGGTTTACCAGACAACAGAGGTCTGTAGCCCACAAAATGACATTTGCTCGCTTTACAGCGATTTTTCCGTGGCGCTGCCCACTGCTTTGATTGCTGCTTAGACTCGGCAGTGTAGTGGTGACTGTATGTTTTGTCCGTGGTCCCGAACCGACGAAATGAGTCCAGCGGATTGCGATGACCATCACCATATACAACCCAAGGAAACGTAATTTTGCCAGCAATTTTTGCCCTGTATAGGAACCAGCGCGAACACAAATCGTATACCTGCAACTGTTAGTGCGTGGGTTTTGTGCACATTTTGACATCATATGTCTATGGTAGAGTGGCGCGCAATTAAGGTTATAACCTTGCTCGCCACTCTACCGTTAGCCACAAAATACGACGTGGAACGCCTATGCATGGGATGGTGAACTTTGAGAACGCGTATCTCTAAACCTCAAACCAGACTCAGGTTTAATTTCTGAGGTCGCGTAGTTTTTTTCACGAGTTGCATCCATTTTACAAAAAAAAAAGGGCTCTGAAAACATTAATAAAAATGCAATTTCTTCATATTTTGAAACTGGAAGGTCTGTTGCCTATCGGAAAAAAATTTCCGCCGGGTCATAAAACCTCCCTGCGAAAAAAGTGTTTGCGGAGTTGCGGTTTATATTTGTCAAAATAAATTCCTTTAGATAAAACACGTTGTGCCTATGTAGAGAGAGATAGCTGTTTACGATTCTGTCTTGCCAGAGTGCCGCCGCAGTTTTTGTATACTCAGCCGTTCGGTGAATGGCTGGTAGACGATTAATAAGAACCCCCGGAAAGAGTACCGAACGACCCGTACTCACATCTTATTTTCTTGTTTATATTCTGGGCCAGGGTTTGACTACTGTCGCAGTTAAAACATTGGCATCGCACATCGACGGGACTCCAAAACGAAAGCGCTATCCTCTTTGAACGGAGTATGAAGACCAAATACAACATTGTTTAATCTGAAATAATCAGCCTTTCGTTAGGTTACTCTGCTGCATTCCAGCTACGAGAGAAGTTTTTTAACGAAAAAAACCCGCCCGCATCTTCCCACGGGGGGAACTCGAGTAAATGCGTCGCAGAGTGGTGGGGGTATCGCGGGAATGTAGCGTAATTGGGTATGGTTTGGGAATGCTTAATTGTTATTTCGTCTTTATTATTCTTATTTATTGAATGAAGGAGAAGCGAAGGCAAGGAGTGTAAAGTTAAGGTCTGTCTTTACTGCTTGGTGCCGTCAAGCAAAGCGTCAAGTTAAGCGAAAGCCAAGCAAAGACGCCCTTGACTGAATTCCGAACGCGCGCTCCGCCGCTTATATACACACCGCCCGCGTTCGAGGGAGAGGAGTACGGGGGAGAGACGCGCATGCGCACACTTCCGTACACAAGCGCGCGAACTTTCCACGCACCCACCACGCCGTTATCACGTGTACACGCCCTGCCGCCGTTACTGTTGAGCGCGACGCAGCGCACGGGTAGCTACGACGCATGCGCGCACAGACGCGCTCCCCCCGCACCGCCGCAGCTGTTGTTGAGAGCGACGGAGCGCGCTCCTCCCGCACCGCCGTTGTTGAGAGCGAGGAGGGTACGGGGGAGAGACGCGCACCTGCGCCTCGACGCGACGCGCATGCGCAGTGAGCGTGTGGACGGCGCCGACAACATCGACGAGTGACATCGCGAGCCTAAGAAATGCTCCGCATTTAAAAAACGCACCTAATACTTAGTGCATTTTCAAATTGCGCGCTACAGTGACGTAATATGGACCAGTACTAAAACACAGTTACCAGTGTGTTAACTGCGCGCTAGCATCCAAGTTGTACTATCAAAACAGGACCATGGAGGCCGCGCTACGATCGCCCGTTTATGTTCCTTAGCGTCGACTTTGGTTGGTGGTCGCCGATGGCACGAGCAAGATTCTGTGACGTCATAAAGGCGTCATTGGAGAGTGGATGGGAGCTGCCTCTGCTTCGTATGTTTTCTCTAATAGTATGTAGATTGTTTGTTTGAAGTTTGCGATCAAATCTGCATCATTGTCGTGTGGACAAAGCAGACGACTTTAAGCCCGCTGAACGTTCCCTTCGGTTCCAGAGGTTGTGTGCGCGCCCCCGGCGCCCATCGCGAACGGCCAAGTCGACCTCACGCCGGCCGTGGGGGTCCTCAACGAAGGCGCGAAGGCGGAGTACCGGTGCGACCAGGGCTACAACCTTGTGGGAACCGCCGTTCGACTCTGCACGAACTATGCCAACTGGTCAGATAGCGAGCCAACGTGTCAACGGACTGGTGAGTGTCCCCGACGCGTCGTTGGTTACGTGCGCGGGATATGCAAGCGGGACACCGCCGAAGATACTTAACGCTCACAGACCTGCTGCCTCGGATGCTGTAATGAGTCCGTCTGATGTGGGAATGTTGTTGATCTCACACTCAAAAAAATATACGCAAACCAAATTTACACGAAGAGCGAAGAGGAGATAATCTTTACTTTTAAAACTATGATGTCATATGACGGAAACACAATATACAGTGGAACCCCGTTCATACGTTTTCCACCGGACCGGGAAAACAAAACGTAACAACCAGGAAAACGCAGCAGTGAGGACACCTTCGAAAATGAACGAAAATATCGTACCTTTGACTTGCGACCACATATTTCTGCAACTTTGGCTTTGAAACCTTAAAAACTCGAAAATGCAGGGTCGCCGCGTTTTGCGATTGCTGGAAAACACCACGCGTCGCAACGCAAGGTCCCTAGCGATGTAGACTCTCTTCCGCGCTGGCTGCTTGTCTACTGTGCAGTACGTCAAGCTTTTCCTGAAGGGAAAGCGCCTCCAGTTTTCGCGACGCCATGCAAGGCACGACAAAGTTCGCGGTTGCAAGTTCAACGGTGTTCTCAAAGCTTGAAGCGCACGTTGATGGCGAGAGCGCGCGCTATTCTTGAGGTGGTGCTTTTATGGCAAACATGCACTTCCGGCATTCCGAAGTGATACTTCCGTTGTAGGCGCAGTGATGACGGTGATAGAACAGAGTAACATAGGGCCATCTAGTGGTGACGAACTGCACCCGCATGCGGCTTCATGCAGTCAGTTCCGTAGCCAAGCCTGGTCATCATCATCATCATCATCCCCACCACCAGCCTATCTACGCCCACTGCAGGGCAAAGGCCTCTCCCATTAACATCCAATTACCCCGGTCCTGTGCTGACTGCGACCAATTTATCGCCGCAAACTTCTTGGCCCGGCCAAGCCTCATCAAACGTCAAAATGGCTGTTTGTGCATGTTGCCCGGGCAGCTTCGGAGTGTCAGATCGCGACGCATGATCCGGGAACATACTCTGAGCCACGACGTAACAGTGAGGATTTTAATGCGTGGGACTCTATGTGGGCATCGCTGGGAATAGACAAAAAACAACGTAGCAGCCGGGAAAACGCAGCACCGAGGAACGTAAGAGCGGGGTTCTACTGTATACATAACCTCGTCTTAGGAGCATCCAACCATTTCATTCCGGTGTCTACAGCGTGCCTGAGCCCCGGCTATGGTCACAAAAAGGGCTATACTCCGGTACAACTTAAGAACAGCAACGATTATTATTATGATGATGATGATTGCTATTGGTTTCCCCTTTGTAGCGGGGTGATGACATGTAATCTTACCAAAAAGGACTAATATACCCATGTTTTACACTCTTGGTTTAATACTAGCAGGGCAGGAACAAAAGGCTTATTAGGCACAAAATACTTTTTTTTTTTCTGTTACAGGTGGTAACTGTCCTAGGCAATATTTCCCTCTCTGCTTTTCGTCCACCAGTACTCTAATCGTCTCTTCGTCGCCTCGACAGCCTTGAAGTTAACTTCCTCTGTGGTACCCTTAAATCCTAGGGCTTCTGGAAGCCCAATATTCCCTTCATGTAGATTTGGATGGATACCATCACATTCCAACACAATGTGTAGCACAGTTCCTGTTTCTTTTCCGCAGACCACGCATACCCCATCATTTTGTGAATGCTTCCCCACAAATACTTCCCCACAAACGGAAGTTGCCGCTGAGCCTCATCACCGCAGTCGGATGTTACGATGTTACTCCGCGCGGCGCACGAAGTGCGTTATTGGGAATATTTCGAACATGCCACGAGCCGTTTCCGTGATTTTTTGGACTTATTATGCTTATGAACGACTGCAGCGGTGGCAAACAAATCACGTGAGGAAAGGCAGACGATATCACGTATTCATAGCAATCTCCTTTCAAAACGCGCAAGCCCGCTGACATCCGGGTCCGTCGCTTAGGCGGAGTGGTACCGTGCATGAGGTATTGCCGTTCTTATCTTGTTGTCGAGTATAGGAATGAAATACGATGCTGGCCCTGTTGGAAACTAGAAGAAGGGGCAGTGTTTTTGATAATAAGTATATATCCGGAATAACGTTCTCTTATTTTCAGAGCGAAAAAAAAAAAGAAACGAATATTGATCTCTTTTAATTCAGCCTTCGAGTGCGAGATTTTCCAGCTCTCAGAAGCATAGAGTTTCATACTAATATACACTAGAGGGAAATCTGGCGCCACTGTCCAGGGGAGCCGCGCTTCGGCGAGCGTTCCGTCATGTACCGGCCAGCCACGTTCCACTTGTCCTTGGCATGGCTCATAAACAGGCTGAAAAGTTGGCTCTGACTGCAACAGAGCAACAATATTACTGTAGAAGGTTCATGAAATTTGTTTTATTTTTGTAAAATTGAGCCACCAAAAAGAATAATTTGTCAGTGATTATGCAGAAGCTTCATGCCATAGAGATAATATGCTGACTCCTTCATGCACGATGAACAAGAAAAAAAATGTTACCCTTTTTTGTTGATTTTGGCTTCGAGACAAAAAAGAAGCCATGTGGCTAGCTATGCCAAGTAGGCGAGGAACGTCGCTCGCGGCGATGGCGCCGCCCCCGGCGGCCCGCGATTGCAGCGACAGATTTCCTTCTAGTATATATTAGTATGGAACTGTATGCTCGCAAGTAGCAGCTACGCGCTGTAACAGACGACACGCGGCTGATACCGCTTCGTGCGGTCCGCGCGCATGCGCGGGCTGTCTTTCATTCTCGCCTCTTCTCGACGCCGTCGCTTCGCAGAGCATTCGTCGCCGGAACATTCTATCATCGGAGCATTCAATAGATAAAATGGTTCGTCCTCGACAGTGGGAAAACAAATGTATACGGGCTCATGCACATTTTGAAGAAACTCGTTCGCATGCAATCCCACACACAATCTTCGCATTACTCAGAAAATGATCGGGTGACAATCTCTGTCCACATTGGGGACAGTGATCGTTAATTCAGTAGAATAACGTGTGGAATCCATGCGCTCTTTAATTTTTTTTGTGCCGCGTTATCAACGCCAAAGACTTAATTGTGTTTCATTGGAAGGTTACCTTGAGGGATCCCGGAATCGACACGAACAAAAATTCACGTGACCCCAGAAGCGCCAGAAGCGAACCAAAGCATGCTAACCGTCTATAAAAGACTACCAAAGTTGAGGATTGATTGGGGATTGATGACACACATTTGTAAGGGGGGATAAACGTGGAGTAAAATGTATTAGTGGCTGGATAAGGACTAATGGTAATGATTATTAAGGTGTAATTAGGACCTATTAAGATTAATGAAGACGGCATTAAGTTAGATTATTAACAGGTGAGATAAAAGGAAACAAGCCATCGGGTCCGGACGCTATAACCACGGCTCTTCTGAGGGACCTAGCCGAGGAAGTTGCGTCGGTACTTTTGAAATTTACAGTAGGTGGCTGGCGCTCTTTGCCCTCGTTGGCCTTGCGCCATGAAACACCAACCATCATCATCAGTATGTGGCTGGGACGACAACCTGTGGCGAAGAAATGGAAGGTTAGCAACATGGTTTGTATTCCTAAGCTAGGAAAGCCAATGCGAGTCAAAAATTTACGACCTATCAATTAACCTCAAACTCTGGCAAAATCATGGAACGTATGACCTTGTACCGCATTCAGGGTCATCTTGAAAGGAACGGAACTCTACAATACAACGCGGTGGAGTACCAATCCAACATTTCCACACAGGATGCACTGCTTAAAATTTCCGAATATATTACTAAATAGCCCAGCGATTCCCAAGTGAAAGCTATACTATCAACAGATCTCAACGAAACTTTTGACAGCGAGTGTCAAGATGTAACGTTAGATGAACTCGCTAAAACTGACCGCTGAGATACGACTCTGAAATTGTGTCAGAAACATTTTACGAGGCAGAGTGCTAACGGTTGGTATTGTTGGACACATATCTGAAGAATTTCCACTCCCGCAAAGAAAGGAATATCCCAAGGTTCGGTTCTATTCCCGACATTGTTTAACCTGCATAAGCTAAAGATTCACCGGGTCTCGGAATCGGTGCCACACATCTGACGCACCCCGTACGCGTACGATGTTACCGTATGGGTAAACACGGGAAGTCCTGGACTCGTACAAGAACTGCTACAGCAGGCTATCGACGCTACAGAAGCCACTATGTATTATAAAGATATGATTAAACTTGAGAGAAAATTCTCCGTGGAGAAAACAGTTTCTGGCGAGTCGATAGTCATCGATGGAATGTTCCACAACTTCGGGTGTCATCGATGGGCCCACCATCATTCTGGGCAAGCACATCATGGTTCTATGACTTGCCACTCTAGAGTGACGGAGACGGACACATCACAGTAACTTACATTATCAGACATGGAGGACATATGCTGCACATGTTTCGGAGAATCTCTGACAAAAAGAGTATTCCTAGGCGGCGACCGTTTTAGTCTGAGGTGTGCACTAATCACCTCCAAAATCCAAAATCAGGTACCAAATCATCATCATCATCATCATCATCATCATCATCATCACCAGCCTGTCTACGCCCACTGCAGGGCAAAGGCCTCTCCCATTATTCTCCAATTACCTCGGTCCTGTGCCAACTGTGACCAATTTATCCCCGCAAACTTCTTGATCTCATCTGCCCATCTAACTTTCTGCCACCCCCTGCAGCGCTTGCCTTCTCTAGGGATCCACTCTGTTACCCTTAATGACCAGCGGTTATCTTGCCTTCGCATTACATGCCCTGCCCAAGTCCATTTCTTCTTCTTAATTTCTACTAATATGTCTTTAACACCAGTTTGCTCCCTGACCCACTCCGCTCTCTTCTTGTCCCTTAATGTTACACCTATCATTTTCCGCTCCATTGCTCGCTGAGTCGTTCTCAATTTAAGTTGAACCCTCTTAGTGAGCCTCCAAGTTTCTGCCCCGTAGGTGAGTACCGGTAAGATGCAGCTGTCATACACTTTCTTCTTCAACGACAATGGTAGGCTGCTATTCATTATCTGATAATGTCTGCCATATGCACCCCACCCCATTCTGATCCTTCTAATTATCTCTGCCTCATGGTTGGGATCTGGGGTCACAACTTGGCCTAAGTAGATATATTCGCTTACCACTTCCACTGCCTCGCCATCTATCTCAAACTGCTGTGCTGTCCCGAGGTTATTGATGATTACTTTAGTTTTCTGCATATTAATTTTCAGGCCCACGGCTCTACTCTGTTCGCCCAGTGCGGAAAGCATGCTTTGCAATTCGTCCCCCGAGTTACTTAGCAAGGCAACGTCATCAGCAAATCTGAGGTTACTGAGGTATTCTCCATTAACCCTTACTCCCACCTGTTCCCAATCCAACGTTCTGAATACTTCTTGTAAGCATGCTGTGAATAACATTGGAGAGATTGTGTCTCCTTGTCTGACACCCTTCCTTATAGGTATTTTACTGCTCTCCTTATGGAGGATGATGGTAGCTGTAGACCCATTATAGATATCCTCTAGTATTCTTACATAATGCTCATCTACCCCCTGGTTCCGTAATGCCTTAATGACTGCTAGGGTTTCGACCGAGTCAAATGCTTTCTCATAATCTATGAAGGCTATATATAGGGGTTGAGTATACTCAGCGCACTTCTCTATCACCTGATTGATCGTGTGGATATGGTCCATTGTTGAATAACCTTTACGGAACCCTGCTTGTTCTTTAGGTTGACTGAAATCTAAGGTTGCAGAGATTCGGTTAGCGATTACCTTGGTAAATACCTTGTAGACGACTGACAGTAAGCTGATCGGCCTGTAGTTTTTCAAGTCCTTCATGTCGCCTTTCTTATGGATTAGGATGATGTTCGCGTTCTTCCAAGATTCCGGTACCATTGCGGTCATTAGGCATTGCGTATACAGGTTTGCCAGTTTTTCAAGTACAATTTCTCCGCCATCCTTCAAGAGGTCTGCTGTTTTCTGATCCTCACCAGGTGCTTTGCCCCCTTTCATTTCTTTCAAAGCCTTCCTTACTTCTTCAGTCGTTACTGGTGGGATGTCTATCTCCTCTGAACTACTGTCTCGTTCGGCATTATCCTGTATGTCCGGGCTACTGTACCGATCCCTATAGAACTCCTCGGCCACTGTGACTATTTTATCCCTATTTGTGATGACATTGCCTTGCTTATCCTTAAGTGCATACATCTGATTTTTCCCCACGCCAAGACGTCTCTTTACTGCTTTCAGGCTACCTCCGTTCTTTACAGCGTATTCGATCCTCTCCATATTATACTTCCGTATGTCAGCTGTCTTGCGCTTATTGATTAACTTCGAGAGCTCTGCTAGTTCTATTCTGTCAGATGCGGTGGAGATTCTCATGGTTTGCCGTTTCCTGATTAGATCTTTCGTCTCCTGTGAAAGTTTACCAGTATCCTGTCTAGCCATAGTGCCCCCGACTTCTACTGCACACTCGGTGAGAATGCGTGTAAGGTTATCGCTGGCTTCCTGTGTCGTAAGCTCGGCTTCCTCGTTAAGGGCGGAATATCGGTTCTGCAGCGCGATCCTGAATTCTTCTACTTTACGTCTTACTGTTTGCTCATTTATCGGCTTCTTTCGTACTAGCTTGTTGCGGTCCCTCCTCAACTCTAGCCTAATTCGAGATCTTACCATACGGTGGTCACTACACCTTACCCTTCCGAGCACTTCCACATCCTGCACGACGCCAGGGTTATCGCATAATATGAAGTCTATTTCATTTTTGTGCTCCCCATTCGGGCTCCTCCAGGTCCACTTCCGACTCTCCCGTTTACAGAAGAAGGTATTCATTATGCGTAGGTTATTCCGTTCCGTTCAGGTACCAAATACCGTACATCAATATCAGTAAGACGCAGGTGAGTACATTGAACATTCCCCTCCAGAAAGCCCCGAAAGATCATTCTTAGAATTCCTTCGTAGGCCAGCACTAAGCTGCTACTAGACACAGGCACTATCAATGCACTCGAAGAAGCACTGGCAGTTCGCAGACACAACCAACAAGATCAACTGCGAATTACCTGCAAAAGACCAGAACATTGTATGTACTGCGGTCTACGAACCCAAGCGAACAATTATTCGAGAATGTAACCAGCTAACGGAGAGCTCTCTATATTGCTACCACAACTGCTGAAACAAATTCAAGCAGCACCTGCCCCAAGAAATATGTCCAAGGAATGCAATTGAGCGGAAAGACTCACCCGGGCCAAATTTTATGCCAAAAAAGCCAGCAGCGCCGCGCGTCAGGTCCACATTTACACCGATGCGCATTTACGAGCAGTTCAGGTCAGCAAAGAACAAACCAGGCCAATGGACATTCCGTCGAATCCGAGGCCTCAGCAATAGCTTGGGAAGCAGGCCGCACCGCAATATAACATAATTTTACTAACATATGCACCGAGAGGGAGACAGTCTGCGCCCTAGTGACACAAGGCCCAATTCCGAAACTGCTTTGGAAGACCTTAAGCGCTTTGATGGCATGATGAAAGTTCACTGGACACCGGGATACACCGGTTTGGAAGGAAAATAAAGGGCAAACCTGCACGCTCGCGAAACACTTCTCCGTGCAGCTGCCAACGGAGGCCAAAGCGAAAAGCCCATGATCCAGCCAAAACTACTACTTAAAGAATACAAAAACAGAAGACGCAAATGTACTCTTCCACGCAGGAAAATGCCCAGGAAACAGCAAACCAGAGTAATGCTGACGCAAACGCGATTACTGCTGACACTTGAAACATATACATGTTCAAAGGAAGGCCGTATCAACGTTTCCCCCATTATGTGGGGTACGCCACGTACCGTCCAATCAAAAGCTGTGTCCTAACTTATATTGAAACTCTATTCTCAGGGAATGGCTGAATGAAACGCTCCAGCAGCGGCTATCGATGGTAGTGTTTGTCCGGAAGGCCATAGGCCAGTTCTGCCAAACGTCTGGAAGACCCACCAATTAGGAAACCCAGTGGACTCGAAAGGGCAAACAATTTTTTCTTCTCTGTATTTCTAAATCTGAGTGGTCACGACCGTGATGTTGAAAGCACTGAAACATGATGTAATTGAAGATACCTACGCAGCCCTGTTCAAGGGTATCGTCAAGGGTACTCAAGGGTGTTTCACCTCCACAGGAAAAAACTTGGAAGTTCCTTATCAGAAATGCTGCCTGGTAGGGGGACACGATCTCCCCGCAACTACAGTTAAACCTGGATGTAATGAACCTATATGTGACAAATTCCTGGATTTAAAGACGTTTGTCAATTCCCCTTTTCCAGCTTCACTGAAGCCCACGTGTTTGAGACCTCTGTGTAACGAAGGAGTTGCGACGGTTAACCTGGATGAAACGAATTTGCTACGCTGATGAGTCAAGCTTTCTTGCCCTTTTAATGAAAAATCGGCTGGCAAAATGTACTAATTTAGCGAATTCCTCCCGCACCGCAATTTCTCGTGCGTTTCCACGCGTGAGTGCGGTGTGTCGGTTAGGTGATAGGCCTATACCTGTCGGCGTGTAGTCGCGTCTGTCCCCTGATATCTGTCGTATTTGTTCATGGACCATTTCTGCTGCCTGGATAGGATAAAATTTCTCATTTCAAGACAAAGCTCGAAATTTTAAATGCCGTGTCCGCCGGCGAGAAAGAAGGACGTCACTGCCCTACGGTACAGTGTCCCATCTAGCATCCCTTCAACATTTTTAACTGCAGAAAACAGCCTGAATTTCGCGAAAGGCACCCTTTCAGCATAAGTGTAATTCTTGAAACGCGTCAAGGCACCGAAAAGTATCAAAAAGCAATTGGGATTCCGTGCAGTAGCAGCAAGCGCAATTCACTCAGTTTTTCAGTGTGAACTATATCCTCGAACAAGCGTGAGTTCAGCATTACTGATGCCTACCGGATTGGTTTCGTTTCTGCTTCATTCCCGCGAGATTTAACTCGAAATCCGCATGTAACGAAAACCTGCATGTAACGAAAAAATGCGAATTTCTGTCAACTTCGTTATGTCCAGGTTTAACGGTATTTACGCTAGGACCAGTGGGCGTGCTTAAAAAGCGTAGTTGCGAAGCGAAGATAGGGTAACGGTTCAATGGGACGTGCGTAAATCGTTTCAATTCCCAGGGGGCACAGTACCAGGGAGTAAATCCCGCCAGTGCTTGCTTGCGCGAAATGCTTCGAAAACCATACTCCGTAAGCTTGTTCAGATGCAGGGTTAAAAATAAGCACGAAAAATCGGAGGTAATCTTCAACAGACGGGCATTGCGGCGCCCCTTCATGATCGGGAATGAACTAGACGTAAAAACACGCGCACACGAAAGCCCATGCGTGCACACGCGCACACGCACACGCACACGCACACACACTCATACACACTCACACACGCACACACTCATACACACTCACACGCGCACAAACACGCACACACTCGCACACGGACGCACACGCGCGCACACGCACACACACACGCGCACATGCGTACACGCACGCACGCACGCGCACTCGCACACGCCACGCACACACGCACGCAAGCACACGCGCATGCACACAGACACGCACGCACAAAAAATATGTGGTAAAGTATGCGTGTAAGATGCCTCAATTCATGAAGCTACTTCTGGGACTGAGGTTTTCCTGTCTTTGTCATGCAGTTCAGCCGCCGCCTCCAACCCATCCCCCGCCACCCCCGCCTTCTCCGTCTCGTGCACCTCCGCCACCTCCCCCATCTTCGCCACCGCCGCCACCTCCTCCACCTCCACCACCTCCGCCACCTCCGCCTCCCCCACCTCCTCCTCCTCCTTCTATACCGCCACCCTCACCTTCTGGGACACCTTCTTCGCCATTGGAAACTACGCAGCAGTCATCGACGGTACCCACAGAAAACCGCGGTAAGTGGAACCCTATGGTGTACCCTCGGTTAACGGAACTGCTGTAAGCGCTCGCGCCACAGCAGTTTCCGGAATAATTTTGCGCAGTGCCAATAGTATACAACGGAAGCACCTTGGTCAACTTTTCTTGTATGATATCGTCACGTAGCCAAGGACAACGCACGGCTTGAGGAAATTAAATTGCTTGGAGCGAACTTGCGCTGCAACAAAGTGTCGTGCACAGACGATCTTCGGCGAAACGAATGCCGCCGCGTTTGCTCTGCACGTGTTTATCTTTACTGCTATCGTTTGTGCTAACATCGATTTAGATCGAGAACATTTCCTATTAAACAAGAACAGTCTAGGATAGTGGCGGCAAAGCAACACTCTTTGCGTATCAAATAAGATTGCCGGTTCGGCACACAAAAGGAGGAAACACGCGCTTCGCTTTAAAGGGGCACTGACACAAAATTTTGAAGGCGAGATAACTTCGGAGATAGATTGGTGGGAACACATATACATCATCTGCAAAATATCAGCGGCGAATACAGCCTAGAACATATTTAAAATCAATTTTAAAGTGTGCGAAACTGAACCGACCTGCCAGCAGAAGACCACGCGCAATCGACATCCCGAGGATATCGTGTAAATAAACAATATCCAAATACGTCACGAGTTTGTGTTTGCCGCTTCCGCACTGCCGGCGTTTTACGCCGGTTCGCCCGGCTCGCCGCTCCAATCGGAGGGCCGGAGGGCGGAGCTTCTACTCTCGAGAACGAACGACCCGATCGTTTGCGGCGGAGGCGCCGTGATTTCGTCAGCTCATGGGGCAGCTGGCCGCGACCAAAGTTCTACAGCGATTCCAGGCACTCTGTTTCTATTACTGTTTATTACCATTGGATGCGAAAACGCGCCCGAGGCACGAAAAGCCCACTGAGCTAGCCGCACGGTCGCTGTGCAGGCGGCGGCCACGGCCGCGCAGTGGCCCAGGCCGGCGCAGGTAGCTCGAGTGATAGCTTGTTACCGCTGCACGAAATTGCCCCCAAGTCCCGACCATGGTGGCTTACATGAGAAAGGAGTTAATGATGTGATGGCGGGTTGCATTAAAAATTGTCATCTGCACCGCTTACGAGAGCGGCACTCGAATATCCGCCGCAGTGCTAAGCCGAACACATCTGTAGGCGGACCTGTAGGCAGACCGGCCGGCTGCTCCCAGCGCGCGTCTTGCCACCCACCGTCTCGAGCGTCGCGCGTCGTTCTTTAGCCGCGGTAGTATTTGCACTCGCAGCGCCTGCGTCACATCCACGGTCGCTTTTTAATTAAGCGCCTCACGAGATCAGTACGTGGGGGCATTCGCAGAAACTGCCGTCGATGCGGATTCGACAGTGCTACGGTGGCTCTGCTCTGTGATATCCCTCCGACGGTCACGTGGTCAGCTTTGTGCACACAAAATCCACAAATCCATCGTTTCGCGGCACTCGCTGAAACCGAAACTGCGACTGGCCGCATTTAAAATGCCTCTAATTAAACAACAGTCGCACGCTGAAGCAAATGAGGTTTGTACAGGTTATAAGTAGGTCACTAGCTACTTATCGCAACAAAAAAAACAAGATGCAAATTTTTTGTGTCAGTGCCCCTTTAAACACAGATAAGATAGCCCGGCGCGACCAGGAGCTGGCAAAAAGGCATGAGTAATTAAATAAGGGCCGGTATTCTCGTGTTTGTCTGTTTTAGAAACGTCCGTTTTGCGTCCGTTTCGTTGTGACGTACTTTCAGTTGTAGGCGGGCTTTGGGTTGACGTTTGCGCAACTGTCCTTGTAAACACATTTTAAACGACTAAACCTATTTGAAACTGTATTTTATGTGCTTATTGCTCCGCCAGCGAACCATGCAAGGCGAACCATGCAAGCAGACGAAAAATCGTCTGCTCCGAGAAGCAGCTCTTCGACGTAGCAAGTAACTCTGGCGGCTCATAGTCCGCCGTGCTTGCATGGCGTCACATCTGGGCGTTCGCTTTTAGCCAATCAGGGCTTGCTTAAAACGGACACTTTTGAAACGAACACAAAACGGACAAAACACGAGAATATTGCCCCTGAAGGCATCAATGAGCTTTAGCTGACCGTTTTACACGGTCGGCTCCGCTCCGATAGCAAGCGGAAGCGCTCTTGCGCATGCGTGGCGCGCTTTGCCGCTACCGGCATTGGCTCCGGTTGCGCTGAGCGGGCCGCCGGTCCGGAGCGGACCGTCGAAGACTGTCAGCTAAAACTCTCAGTTGTTTAGGGAAGCGATAGTATTCCGTTTGAAGATGGGTACAAGCCCGGCTCTTTTGTTGGGATGCAATATGTTAAATTACCGTGTTTGTATATCGCGCCTACAGGTGTTTGTGGAAAAAAATGTGCACTGCTGTTAGAAATGTCGCTGCTATTCCTTCCTAATTTCGCGTCGTCATAGCCGTTATAGAGAGCCTATTGCCTCATATGTCCCCCGCCTGTCTCCGTCCGGAGGACAGAACACAAAGCTGTCCGCCGAAACTCCAAGAAGCAGTGCGCAGTAACGACAAGGACGTTCAACTTTGGGCCGTCCAGCAGGCCCGGGGTGCGCTCGAAAAACACAGACCAGGCGACCCGGCAACGGGGTGCGTTGGCGCTGTGCAGAGTAACAGCAAACCCTAGGTCGATGCCAGGCCCGCGTCGCGGCGAGTAGAAACCGTCGTTTTGCAGGCAACAATAAAGTTATACCTAACCTAACCCTTCTGGCACGGTCGACGCCGCCGCCGTCTTTTCTGCGCAATGAGGCCCTTAACGCTCCGCGTGAAAGCCTTGTACAAGCAAGAGCTTAACAGTGACTCGCACTCTAACGTTGACTCACCGTTGCCTGCGTGGACATACATGGCAGAATTCGTGCAGAAAAAAGAAAACGTTCGCATCTAAGTCGCCTTTATTTAGGTTGGGAGAGGGGGCGCCACCGGATGGAGAGTTGTGTGGACGTGCTTCGCCCCGGCTCTGCCTTTTTATGCTGATTACGTCGGTTAATCCACTCGGACCCCGCCGAAAGTGCATCGCACGGATTCATGAAGTCTCAAGGACCATCGGAACACCCGAATCCGGGGCAGGGGGCCATTTTTCAACAGCTAAAGTCCCTTTTGTGGATACGGATCCCCGAGAGGCACTCGTCGTTAAGAACAAAGACCCGACCTCGGTCACTGTACCTAAAATATTGACCTAAAATGTCGACCGTTATTGGAGACGAAGTTGAAGGCGAAGACATTTTACCAGAACAAGACTCAGAAGGGCTGGGGTGGAAAACCGCCGGCGAAAAGCGCAAACAGAAAAAGTACGGAAAGCTAAACCTAACGCAAGTTCACCAAGATCGCCAAGATGGCCGAGGACCCGCCAATGGCGATGGTCGACGTGGACAATGTAGGAGTCGTTGACGTGGAACCCAAGATAGCGGCGCTCCAGTAGGCACCACCGGAGGACACCCACGTCACTACAAGGCGGGAAGTTTGAACAAGGGGAGACTGCTGCGGGCCGCCCGCACGCCGGAACTCTCGCCCGATGACATCAATATCGTCATGAGACCCCGGGGCGGCCTCCAATACTGCGAGGTGTCTCGAGTGGAGATAGGTGGAGCCACCACCGTGGCGGCGCAAGTCGGCGGGGTCAAGGCCAAGGGCGATGTAGTATGCCCGAATCGACAACAGAACATCGTCATCGTTAGCACACCAAAGAGAGAGAACGCCGAGTACGCCCATGGTGGAGCGCTCGTCATCGACGGAACGCCCCACGGGGTGAGCGCTTGGGAGTCGGCGCCTCACGGGATGGTCAAGGGAGTGATACAAGGGAGTGATACGGGGCGTTCCGCTGACGGACACCGCCCGAGAAATCCAAGAACTCGTGGCGCACGAGCAAAACTTGTCGGCCCTCCAGGCGAGCTGGACAGGCAAGACCAAGCCCGTTCTCATCGCCTTCGCGGGGCCCAAGGTCCCTAACTACGTCCGTTACGTCCGTTACCTCATGGTCGAGTACGTGCTCGCTGTAGCGCAAGCAGATTGATATCTGTTACCAGTACGGCCGCGTCGGTCATCGGATGGACGTGTGCCCCAATCCCTAAAACCGAATCTGCAAGGGTTGCAGCGTCGCCAACCCGGACTTCAAACACAGCTGTGACCCAAAGGGCGGACCCTGCGGGGGCAACCGCCTTCAGTGCAGATCGAACCTGCAAAGCGCCGACGGGACAATGCCGAAAGAAGTCAAGAACCCAGTAATCCGACAGCGCGACCCCAACGCAGCAACACCCCTCGCCGCCGGTCGGCAACACCGGCCCGCAAGGGGGGCCACCAGAGCCGACGATGCTCCACGCCCCGCGGCGCGAGGGGCGTGGGCCGGACGACATCGACTGGCCCCTGGGGCCGCCGCCGGGCGCCAACGTCGGCCGGTGCCAGGTGTGGCTGGAGCAGCAGCCGACGAAGCAGAGTCCCGTTCCAAGTCCAAGTCCCGGGCTGGGTCCCTTCGACGCAGGCACGTCGAGAAACAGGTGCGACAGGTCTCCGTTGCTCTCGCATGCAACAAGAAATTCCCTCCCCTCGGCACCCCTTCCTCCCCTTCTTCCCCCTCTAAACAAAACGCCACTACCGCCGAGTGTATCGAATGCGCGGATCTCAAAAAGCAAATCGAAAAGCAGAACACGGTCAAATCCAACAACAGCACCTGCAGATCAGCTAGCGGCAGACTAGCTGGAGCAGTTCAATCAAACGAAGCGTACGGGGACGCCAACACGAAACGCAAGGTGCGGTGGCGGGACCCCGCACCCCGACCCGACCGGGAGGCGCGACCGTCCACGTCGTCGTCGCCCCATCAGGAGAACGTGGACGCCGAGACCTCGAAGCCGGAGGGCGCGTCGCTACAGCCCAGTCAGATGCAAAAGCTACAGGACGGCCTGGTGGCGGTCCTCGCAGCATTTAAGCAACTAACCAAACAGCAGAACAACATGCAAACGAAGCTGGAGCTCCTAGGGTCCCAAGTGGAAATCCTGAAGCTCGAAATGATCGAGCTGGAGAACAGGATGGAGGATTTCTCCACCAAGCTGAAACAACAAGCCGCCAAGACCTCGTCCTTGGAGGCGAAAATGCGGCACACGGACCTTTCCGGGAAGAGGAGGGGGCGCACGAGTACCAGTAAAATCATGGGAGTGGTCGCGAGTCGGCACGGCCAGGTGATCTCGGACGGCGATGAAGAGGAACAACAACAATAAGAGACCAGACGCAACAGTCGGGGAGAGACGACGATCTTTTATCAATGGAACTGCAAGGGAATCAAGAAAAAATCGGCAGAGCTTAAATTACACATCGAGAGCCTCGACCAGAAGCGGGACTGGATCACGCTCCAGGAAACCCGCGGCAGACCCAGAATCCCGGGATACGTGACTTGACCCGTGGAAAGAAGGAACGGTGGACCTGGTGCACTGCAACGTGGCAGCCACCCAGCACCTCTAGGCCCAGAAGGGCTGCGAACATACCCTGGTCGAGATACACATGAGAACTATAGGCAGCGAAGAGAACCTGTTCGTGATGAGCGCCTACTGCAGGTCGTACCGCAGGACTTCGATTTCGGTCGGCACCTGTTCACCCAAGACGTCCTCCCAAAGCTAAACTAACTCGTATTCAAGAAGGCCACGAGGCACTCCCCCGCGGGATACTTGTGACCTCAAGGGGCCTTCGACAACTGGCCCCACGGGAGCGTGCTTGAGAACCTCCGCAAGACGGGCGGCGGCAGCAGCACGTACGGCTACGTCGAGAACTTTCTGACCAAGCGCACGGCGACCATAAGGATAGGAGATGAACAGTAGGAACCGATCGAGCTCGGAGACAGGGGTACTCCGCAAAAGGTCGGTCTTGTCACTGCTGCTCTTCAACATGCCCTCCTGCCCCTGCCTAAGTTAATCCTAAAGACCAAAGGCGTGGACCACGCATTTACGCATTTTACGCCGATGACATAACGGTGTGTACGTCCAGAGCGGGCTCCGACGCCTGGGCAGAGGAAGCCTTGCAGCGGGCGGCGAAGACCGTCCATGAGAACGCCAAGACCTCTGGGCTGAGCTGGGCCCCAGAGAAGTCGGAGCTGTTGATGGTGCAGCCCGGCAGGCCCAAGAAGGAACCGCTGCCGAACGTGGTTGTCATGGTCGACGGCAAAAAGATCGAGCCACGCAGCAGGTCCGCATCCTGGGCCTGCTGCTACGCGACGACGGCAAGGCCACCGCGGCCACGTACAAGATCAAGACCGTCTCCGAGCAGGTCTCGAGCATGATCAGGAGAGTCACCAACAAGAACCGAGGAATCAAAGAAGATGACGGCCTGAAGTTGGGGCGGGCGTTCATTGTGTCCCGCATCACTTACTGCGCCCCGTACCTCTAGCTGACGAAGGTGGACCGCGAGGCTTTGGACACGGAGGTCAGAAAGGCGACCAAGCTCACGTGGGAGTGTCTGTCCACTCGTACACACAGAAACTGCTGGGCATGGGCAGGCACAACACGGTGGACAAAATGGTGGACCTCTCTAACCAAAGGATAAGACTGAGTCAGACCGAATACGGACGGGCCATCCTGCGCAAAATGGGATGGAGCATCGAACCGCAACCGGACACCAGACGTTACCTCCCGAGTGTACGGACGTCGTAAACACCAAGCCGCATCCCAGGAACATGCAGCCCGGAAGGACGACGGGAGGCGGTCCGCAAGGGCTAGGGCGCTGGCCCGCCAGCTGGAAGAGGACCCCGACGTCCTCTACGCTAACGCGGCGCTTCCCAAGTACGGAACCAAGGTGAGGGGGGTAGTCACCACCATAGACACCCTGGTGACCTGCGCGTCGGTCCGCACGACCCAACCCGTCGAAGCGGGGGAAGTTGCCGTGGCCCTCGCGCTAACGTAGCCCAGGGCCAGCACCATAGTCCCGGACTCCAAGAGGGCGTGCGCCAACTTCCGAAAGGGGAGGGTGTCCTCCGCGGCACGTGCGATACTGTCCAAGCGGAGGCCCCCGGGGCGAGCCTTAGAGCTGGTGTGGATGCCGGCTCATTCGAAGGTGGAAGGAAATGAACTCGCCGACTACCACGCACGAGAGTTGTTCTTCCGGGCCGAGGACGAGCCGGCGCTGCTGCGCCCCGTCACGAGCTACAAAGAAATGACCGAAATGTGCACAGAGCGCAGGTGCAGGTTCACCGGTCCTCACCCGCAGTTGAGCTGCAAACAACAGACACAACGGATACAGTCGGGGTCGCTAGCGTATTCCGCACTACTAAACAAGATGTACCCGGACAGGTACGAGGGTACTTGCCCGTTCTGCAAGAAAAGAAAAGGCGTCTGGCACATGCCCTTGCCCAGTGCGACTCCCTTTCACTCCTATTCCCGCACGCGACCTCTGAGAGAGATGGGAGACCTTGTTGTCTAGCCCGACCTGACGATCCAGCTCGCGCTGGCAGCCAAGGGCCAGGAGCTCGCTGGCAGCCAAGGGCCAGGAGCTGCTGGACGCATACGGTACTCCGGGAGAGGGTTCCACCCCGTCCGGTGCCTGCGTGCACTAGCCAATACCTTTATTGGGCTCAATACAAGTTGATTCTCTCTCTCACATTTAAGTTGGTCTTGAGGTGTGATCAGGGTAGTATGTATTGATACGAACAATGTCCTTTGTTTTGTTTACTTGCGTGTTTTCTTGCCAGGGTCTGGCCGCGCCCGGCGGTCTCGTGGGTTAAGCGAAGCGCGTGTTTCCTTTGATTTATTTTGTATGCGCACACGCTATCTTATTGGTTGGGGGTAGCAGCGTCAATAGACTACAATGTTCTTATTTTATCGCCAGTGTACTCCATCTCATTCGACGGTTCCGGAACGCGGGAACCAATTCTCGCAGGGTAAACGCCACTGCATTCAATTCGTCGACGCTGAATGCCGTACGTGTCGCTTTGTTGACCGCTACTTTGCCGCTTGCGTTTACTTCTTGTTTGTAGCGGAGCGCAAGTTCGCTCCAGTAAACCTTGTTCCTCAGAATCAACCTGCGTTGTTCTTCTTGACTACGTGAAAGTATATTTCACAAGGAAGGCCTAAAAAAATTGTTTATGACGGCGGGCGCTGTGCGCGTGAGATTTACGAACTGTCGCTAAGAACAGTCGTGGTTGATAACACACCTAAGCAGTCTACCTTTCAGATAAGCCAGAAAGTTTTGCGTCAACGTATACGAACTGCGAACTGGCATTGCGCCAATCCGTCTCCAGGCCGGCTTACACACGTTACCGATTCCTTTCTACCTATACTTCCTTACTGCCTTATATATTAACAGCAACAGTTGGTAGTGGACCTAGTCGTCCGTGGTCAGTAGCCACTTTCTCCACAGATGGACTTTCCGTTGTGTCGCACGCGCGAGTGGGAGTCGTCGCGTGACGTCAGCTAAACTGGGTAAATACGACGCTTTCTCTGTCAACGTCACTTAGGCGTAACCACTGCATAATAAGCGCTAAGTTAGGTGTCTTCGATGGGTAAGAATAACCACGACAACAGGCAAATGCAAATAAAGGCAGGAGAAATAAGAAAACAAGCGCCAAGCAATTGCTTGTCGAGGCACAATAAACACTCCCGGATATTCAAGCAGTATGCACTGGAGGAATTGCTGTTGTTTAAGCGCAGCATGCCTTTGTGGAGCGTGCATTGTTTTCAACTGAAAAGTAACGAGAAGGCGTAACAAGATTGCTTAACGGAAGTGTCGTGAGAGACGTGACTAAACGGAAGTATATGGCAAAGATGCGCAGCGTTTCAATAGTTTTCCCATACTAGACATACCGCCATTCAGAACGGAGTATCTCGACCAATTATTCGGCATTCCTTTGCGCGTCAACGGAACACCATACTTTCTGACAAGAGACCACTGGGTCAATCTTTATTACCGTTTATCAACAGTCATTTTCATCAATATTCATTTCGTGTAAAACACTAGCCGAACGCAAAGCTGTCGTGGTTAGCCACAATTCCCAAAAATCTGCGATTGACCACTAAAACTACGGTACATTTAAAATCGGTTCGAAAATCCTGATATGGCATCGCAGTCGAATACGTATATGAGCTTCACCGAGGATGTACGTTTTGAAAAGGTGCCCTGGTAAAATGCATACCTGTACTATTATTGGATGTCGCTGGAACCCCCCCGAGACCCCTTCCCTGAACACCGATGTAGGTGGCGTCACGAGCACCTAACAGTATCCCTCCCGACGACGGCTTGGTGGGCTAGTTAGGGATGCAGCTTTAAACAGTTCTTCAATATATAGCAGTTGCGAAACCCCCCTGCTCCGTTAAAGCTGAGGGCACGGAAGCTGAGGGGCAAGTGTACGCGCGCGGCACCTAGGAGACAAAAACTGGACCTTGAAGAACACTTTCTGAAAAACAAAACTTCATAAAACAAGAGCTTCCCTTTAAAATTAGGAAACATAACTGGGTTAATATTTATTTATATTTCTTTGTTTTTTTTCTCCTTTTTATGACTTACGGCAGCAGCCGCAAGCACTTGAGTAGTACTCCAACTTTCTGCCGACAGATGACAGGCACGTCAACTTGCCCCTGTTTGCCTCAGCGCAGGGGGGCCAACCGTGGACCGGCTGTTGATACATGGGGCCTATCGGGAGTTTCGCAACTGGTATATATCGAGTACAGTCGAACCTCGTTATAGCGAACACTGATATAGCGAATTATCGGATATAGCGAATTAAATACGAAGTTTGTTTGGTCACGCTTCATTTAAATGACACCTGTTCTGTTTATAAGGAAACCGAAACCTCGAGAGCCGCGCGATATCGGCTATATCGAAGAAATATTTGGTTCCCTCAGCGAGGCTCAAAACTCGACAGCTAGCATAATAAAAGCAAAATTTTAAAAAGTGAGACAGAACATCCAGTTTTTATTAACTTAAGGCCCTTTGTTACGTGGACAATGTCTGTGAAAAGCCACCAGGCGAAGGCCGCATCCTCCTTCAAGTAAATAAGAAGGCCGTCCTGTTTGGCCGAACGAACTTCGTTTTGTTGTGATTCCACGTTCTCACGTTCCGGTCTGTTTAGTGTGAAATGCCACAAGGAGACAAATAAGGACTACCTCGTTTGTACGTAGTGGGTTCCAAGCCTAGAACAACGCGTTTTTTATCTAGTAATCGTGCTCCAACTCGATTGCCGATTTATTAGAGCCGCTGTTTACCTCTACCGTATGACGAATATCGGATATAACGAAATAATTTACTGCCGAGATACTACTTCTTAATAATAACGAGGTTCGACTGTGACTGTTTCTTTAAAGGGGCCATGGAGGCAAAATACAAGTTTCGTTTAATAAAAAGTTTACGTCGCCCGATAACAATGATACAAGTCCTACTGCAAACTGGAAGCGAATAATCGAGATATTAAAGAAAGCATACGAGCGAGGAAAGGCTACTCCTCAGCCTCTTGCCGGCATTCTCTGAGACGTCACAGTATCTTGTTTGTGTGATTGATGGCCACCGACCAAAGCAACCGCGAAGAAACATGACCGAGCGATTGTAGTAGGGCCTCCAGTTCCGTTTGATCGCTTCACTTTAATGCTTGCGCCCTGTTTACACACGGATGATTATGTGTTCAGTGTCTCACATTACGTCAATCCGGCCCGTATTACGTCACTGCAGCGCGAAATCTGAAAGTTTCTAAGATTTTTCTACCGTTTTTTTAGGTTAGAAACGATCTCTCCTGGCTGCAATGGAACTAAAGGAGTTACCAAGGGCCCGTTCTTTCAAATTTTTTTGTATTTTGTATTCGTGGCTCCTTTAAAAGGGGGGTTACAGTGCGGTGTGTCGGCGCGCTGTAACCCCCCTTTTTGAAGATACTCCCCTCCGGGCACTCACCACAATCGTACGTAGTACCCGAAGGAGCCTTCGAGCTGTTCCACCGTGGCGACGCCGGGTGACGTCCCGCCGCAAGCGGTGACGCTTCTTCACTCGAGCGGCGGCTCGCGCGCTGCTCAGATTGGCACCGTCCCCCAGGCGGTGCCAATGGCGGTGGTGGGGACGACGACAAGCGGGATGCCGGTTCCACAGGCAACGGCGCGGGCGGCCTGTCCACGGCGCTGATCGCCATCTCCGTCGCGGGCCTGGTGATCGCGGCCGCCGGCTGCCTGGGCTTCTTCGTGATCAAGTCCTACCGTAAGCCTCGAGTGGCCGCCGTGGCCCCTCCTCCTTCGGGCTCGCAGGCCTCCGGCGCGGCGCCGCTGGCCTAGACAACCGGACCTGTGACGTGTGTGTCCTGCGGTGTGTGCGCGCGTGCGCGTGTGAGTGTGGTTCGTACTCTGTGGAAACGAGGGACAGCTCTCAGAACAGGACGAAGAAAGCGAGCGACAACGCGGAGCGCTTATTCAAGGCGTAAAGGGACGTTAGGCTTACCCCTTGGTGGCCTGCTAGCTAAGTCGTTGTTTTTCTACGCACCAAGAGAGCTGGTTGGACTCCCGGCCTCGCAGGCTGTATCTCTGTTGGAAGCAAGCTACAAACATTCCATCAGACACACGTTAAAGAACCCGCCCCATTTGAGTTCGTTTTGTGGCACCGCTAGTGCGCTATCTTGCGGCACCCTTCCTGTCCACTGTGAACCGGGGACACCAACGATTAACGCGATGGCTAAGATGGGTGGGCGAGTGGTAGATAAGGACGGGTGGGGGATACAGGTGGTTCTTCAGATCTTCCAGGAGGGTCGCTGCATTTGCCCTCGAAGCCAGAGGCTGCACTGTGGGGGACCATGTCGGCTTCGGCCTAGTGACCGTTGGACGCGGGTGAGCGTTGTTTTTGCGG
Organism: Haemaphysalis longicornis; assembly: GCF_048455015.1. Lineage (NCBI taxonomy): Eukaryota > Metazoa > Arthropoda > Arachnida > Ixodida > Ixodidae > Haemaphysalis > Haemaphysalis longicornis. The sequence continues at coordinate 70,477,967 of NW_027526204.1, forward strand.
ACGACGTCTACACGTTTCTGGCTGCTAATGCTTACGAAGGTGCCAAGAACGCAATTTATATTGGGTTTTGTGAGCCGAACTTGCACCTAGGCTGTTAAACGCGCCGTAATGGGGAATCACGGACTAATTTTAGAACACTTGGAGATCTGTAAAGATCGACAAAACCTTCAACTGGAAAACATCTGTGGGGGCCGTGTATAACCTGGGACCTCGCACTTTTTAGTACACCGTATTAGCCACGCGTTGACGAGAACTTCCCCGCTCAATTTGTTATGGCGAGAGGAAAGAAATGTTTTTTTTGATGAAGTAAAACATTGCTGTTACATCCAGAATCTTCACTGCCTCTTCAGGACAGGTCTACTCAGCAAGTTCGGTGCGAAGTTTGCACTTCCCCACAATCCGCCATCCTCGCATAGGGAACCCCCAGATACAACAACTTCGGTGCGTTGAGTCTCATATGGAATTTTGGATTTCAGATCTTACCGCTGCAGAGAGAACAGCGGAAAGAAACAAGCGAGAAACGGTAGCGATAGAAATCATCGAACCAGTTGCCGTAACCACACTGCGCACCGACGCGAAGCGATGCTGTGATGCACAGTCTCTTTTCCGAATACGCGTACAGTTAAACCTCGGTAACTCGAAGTAGCAAAGACCAGGAAATATTTTGAGATAAGCTAATTTTTGAGACAAGCAAAGTTGCACGAATTGCCATGAAATTATCGAGTTCTTTACAAACATATGCAGCTTTCCCGCTCACGGCAGTTCTTTTAACAGTGATTGCTCTGTAGTTACTTAGCGAAATGTAAAGATTTTTATGCAGCTAATATTGGGGGGGAAAATTTGCTTTGGGCGCAGCTTCAAGTTTCGCACGTCGCTCGACTAGGTTCCTGAGCCATGGAAACTATCTCATAGAAATGCATGCATAGTAAGATTTGACAGCGAATTACACACAAAATATTCAGAATAATGGAAAATTATTTTAGTGTTTTTATCTTCGCGTTGACTTCTTGCTTTATGTCAAATATCAAGTGGTTTTGCTAGGTTCCTGAGATGTCGGAATTTTGAGCAAGAAAGTTGGGTATGAAAGTCGCTACTACTTCCCAGTTCTCCAACAGTAGCTTCCTATCTTGCTTTTCGTAAAGGTTTGAAAGAAAAAAAAAACATACAAGAGAAGTTCACCGGCTGTGTTTTGTGGCACTGCAGTTTTATTTAGCAGAAAAGAACTGCGTAATGCTGGTCTGCTTTGCCGTCGCACTCGGGCCTAGTAATGAGTCCTCTAGCTGCTTGACGCATTGCATGAGCCGATATTCCCCGCCGCCGCACTGAACCTTATTTCGCAGCAAGCGCAGCAAATTCCTCGTTTTGGCAGATGTCGGCACCTCTCGAGGAGGTTCGTCGTCGTCGCCCCCGTCTTCACCGTCCCCTCCTTTTGTGTTCATTTCAACGATTTCGGCGTCCGAAAGTTCTCCTGTCACGGGCACATCCTGCTCGCATAGCGCGTATTCCTGAAAACTCAAGTAGCCTTCGGTGCCACGTTATCTGTATGCTTTATCGCCTCTTGACAGAGTTCCTCACAATCTGTGAGTTCATCGGTCAACGGCCAGATTCAACGGTCAAATTCAAACTCAACGGTCCGCGGTGGCCGTATTTTCGTTCCACTCTCAGTCAAGATTTCGAGATATCCGCAGTTTGACCCAAAAATACTTCGAAATAAAGGGTATAAAATGCATGGGGAGTATAGGAAATGGTTGGGTGCCGCGGAAAATATCGACTTAGCCGATTTTTTGAGATATGCGAGTTCGAGTTAATGAGGTATTGCTGTATGAGGCATGTGCAAAGCGCCAATCTGTCCCTTCCTAGACATACGTCATGGGTAGCAGCTTTCGATATCTTGTAATGGACTAGGTTGCAAACTTATTCTTTAGTAAACCTTTTAATAAACCTTAGCATCCTTTTTCAATGATATTAACCTCTGCGTGCCTGCGGAATCTAGATGCCGTTTCGTTTTCAAACCAAACCGAACTGCATTTTGGCATTCTTTCGGGGAGCCTAATCAAAAAGTGGTTGCCCATTGACTGTGCAGTTATAAATTGGGGCTCTTACTTTTTTACCATTTTTAGCCCACATGTAATTGACGCTGAAAAATTAATTACTCTTCTGTGTTTATTCAGCACTGTGTGTCATTCTCCTTCTTTGTACTGTTCTGAGTGCTGTTTTGGTTTCAAAAGGTTCATTATTGTACTTGCACCATTGACCGTGGCATGGTACGACACGTTTTGGGCTACCGGCGCTTTGAGTGCTCGTCGCGCTTTAGGGGCCGGCGTGTACTTTGACCTGTGCTGCAGCAATCAGGGCCTCTTAAAACTATGTGCATTCTGCCCCGCCTCGTGTGAGAACGCTTGCGCAAGGTGCAAAAGCGTCGGCGTGCCCTCTAATACATTCCCCTCCTAGGTGGGGCATGTGACGTTTTATGTACCACTGCATAAATCAAGCGGAACACCTTCTGCCATAGGCGTAGTGAGTAGGGTGCACTCGTTTTTACCGATACCATGAGGTTTGTAGAGTCATCATTTCTGAATTCGAGACTGAGGATCAAATGCAGGAATTCGCTTTAGTGAGAAATGACGTTGAGAAGAAAGTTCCGCTTCAATAGAAATAGTCGCTCGATTAAAGAGGGGCGTACTCAGAGATCTCGGGCCAGGGTTGCGCCTTTCAGCTCTTAAAACAATTACAAAAAAAATAATTTGTGGCGTACACCAGGTTGGGCACTTCCAGGGCAAGATAACTACAGCACGCTAAAACTTTTAAATTTCTGTGCGACTAGCACTCGCCAGAAGTTACCGCTTGGCCAGTTATATTTTACGACGTCTGGGTCTTTGGAAGCTGGTGTTAATATTCCTGACTTGGTATGCGGCCCACAAAGCAAGATGTCACCTACCATGGCAGACGTGCGAGATAATATAACAGGATAGTCGAGCACTTCCGAGTTTTTAGAGCGAAAGCTCTACTCCTACATGCCTCGCAATGACATTCATCGCGTCGCAATGACCTTGACCACCGGAGGGCAGCTTTAGCAGGTATAACGTCACGGCACGTGAACCGCTCCGGAGAGGAGTCGCAGCCGCGCTCGCTCAGAGCCTCGCCGCTGCGGTACCACGTGACTAGGCGAGGGTTAAACGGCAGCTTCGCCCGCGCTTGGTCGCTCAGTCTCACCATGGATGGCGCGCCGCCGCCGGAACGAACATGTGACCAGTGTGACCTGACTTTCAAGAAACACTGTAAGCATAGCCTTTGCAAACAAATCCAAAGCACCTTTCGGTTGTGATAACTTGGTGTTCAACTGTTAAAGCTCGCTCATTTTGGTCACGTGATGTCAGTGTTGCCATGTTTGAGTCGTTCTCGCCACGTCGCACTGTACAAGGCGGATCCCAGTTGGTTAAACCACAATGTGAGTGTGTGACCAGGGCAACGAGCGAGACGCGAGCCGGCGCCCGCTGAAGAACAGCACCAAGGTCGGAGGGCGACCGGGTCAGCTGCGTCTGATGGATCTCGGTCAGAGTCGAGCAATTGATGGAAGCGAGACACGGCTCAGTGAAGATGCACCAGCAGCAGCGACGACAACAAAGTAAGGGACAGAATTTGCACTCAGCGAGCAACTTGGTGTGATACAGTAGGCACGTTTTTTTGAAGAAACCACCTTGAGCAGAATCTGCGCCGATCGATCGATGTTTACTGGAAAGGCAGAACAGCAGCTTATCGCCAACCGATCAAGCTCCGAACCGATGGAGACGCGAAGCGCAAAGTGAAAACTTGTGATCGCGGAATTGGCCAGCAGTCAAATCTAGGATGACTGAGGGGCACACATTCTACGTTGAAAGCTTGCAGCGGACGCCTGATCATGTGTACCACAATGCGAGGAAAATCTGTACCCGACACGCATTAATAACATCACGGCTTCACTGCTACTCGTTGACTAACCTAACAAAACTCACGTTCGCCATTTAGGGAACGGGGCGGACATTCCGGCAGGAACAGCCACCGCCCATCGATGATGAAGCTCAGGCATTGACGTACCGAAAGCTTGCCTCTGGCCATCATGTTTTCCGACGTGCCTCTTCCGAAATCACGATGTTTTCTTCGGGAATCTCGGCCAATCAGAAGGACGGAACCGGGCGACCGGAGTCTGCCGGATGACGCAGCACACGGGCCATATGCATCAACTGTGTAGTGACGACTCGACACAGCGAAAGGCCGACCAGCCGACTTCCATAAAACATGCACCACGTCGGGTTAGGTAAGGCTATTCAGGTGAAGAAACAGACAGCTGAAAATGACTTCACTGAAAATGACTTCACTGAAAATGACAGCTGAAAATGACAGCTGAAAGGCTTCCCTATAGCATCTTCTGTTCATTGCTGCCAGCAGCGAGCCAATCTGAACGAAGGTTTTCAGGAACGTTTCCTGCCTAAGCACTCTGTGGCCTTTGTATTTGGACAAATTATGTGGTGTTTTACTTTGAAAATCAAAAGTGATTGGCGTATGACGTCGAAGATAATTTGGTTTACCAACACGCGGAGATTCACGAAGAGGTTTCATAAAAGACTTGGGTAGCATTTCGCGACATGATGAGTGCCGCACGAGATAACTGGAACCTGCAAGCCAGGCAAGCGGACATTGATTTTGTTACTGGAATTGAATTATCTAACTATGCACCTCATCAGTGAACTCCGGCCAGATTTTGTAGTTCCAGGAATGTGAACGTTTGTTACCACTTTGACCGCAAGAGGAAGTGCAAGAAGGGTTCAACTATTAGTACTGCACTGAGGAAGTTAGAATATGCGAAACAAGCATCCGGTAGCATCGCGAACTTTCCGCGAAAAATGGATTGTAAATCATCACTTGTGCTTGGCTTGTAACGGCCCTTGTCACTGCATAATGAACACAGTTCGCGATTCCATATCTCCAAGATGAAAGCTCTACAAAAGCCCCAACAATGTCTTCGGAGCGCGTGCAACAATTTCTCCCACTGATTATCAAGTGCGGACGATGCCAAGATCTTGTCTACCTGGCGGAATAAGTGAGCCTGCCAGAGAAGGCATCGTGCGACCACTTCTAATAGATGTCCTTACCCCTGCAAGTAGCCACCGACAACAGAGAGGTTACTTCCTCCTACTTGCTCTTACATGACTTCTCCAGTTGTTTTAGCGCTGGCAACACGCGGCCACACACCCCGTCCTGAGATCTCTTGCACTCAGTTCTGTTGGACGCACTTGAAGCCGGCAAGTTCGACACCACCCAGATGACGAGGCTTACGTGCGGCGTCACCACCAGCCGTGTGTTCGCCCTGGTGCGCCCTTCTGATTGGCCGGGATCCAGAAAACGTCGGTGGGATAAGTCCGAGGCGACCGGTGGCACGGCGCGGTAGAACGGTTGGCAGAAAAAAAAAGTTTAACCTTGTTATCTCGGTGGTGTTGAGAATAGTGCTGTGCATTGCTTCCAGTGACAGGGCGTGTGGCGCTGAGGTCTTCTTTTCGGGACAGGGGGATGTTTCCGACATCAGTGGGTACGGGAACCCGGAAAACCCGGTTCCCGATTTCCTGTGATTTCGGTAAAACAGCCCACCGACCTTCGTGTAGTAGGCGCCCAACCTCCCTCTGAATGCGTGGCCGTGTAATGGTTGTAGCAGAACCCAATCCGTTGAGCACTTTATGAATCCACCTTTTAAGTGCAGCGCTTTTCTGCTAACTCTGGGGCGTCGGTTTTTCATCTCACGTAATTGGCGCCGTTGGTTTAGTTTAAGGGCACGAAGGCAGTAACCGCTCAGTCAACTAGCAAGAACGAATAGGTGCAAAAAGCAGAAGCGCCTGGTTTGTCTGCACATGTTCCCGCTGCCCAAATATTTGGCAGGGACCCCTGATGAAAAACAACGAGCCAACACGGAAATTCATGCTGTTTTAGTTTTCACTTGGCGGCCGTACTTGTTTGGCAAAATAGCGCTCCTAGGCCGCACTCAAAAAAAAAAAGAGAAGAAAATGTCGTTACCCATTTTTGACAACAGGGGAGCTGTTGTATAGGGCGAGCCTTTTCGTAAGTCTAATGTAGTTCGTGAGTCGAGCAGGCAACCTTGCAGAAACCGCTTTCTAAATCCGCCGATAGAGGGCGCAGTGGTCTCGCAGGGGCGATTTCCTTTCCTTTCTGCTAGGGGAGGGGCCTCCCACCGCTAACGCTTAGCTGCCGATTTGCGCGAACCGTAGAATTTGAGCGGCGACGGCGCTGTCGTTCTCGGGCGGGTGCCCGTTTACGTTCGCCCCGCAGCAAGCAGATTTCACACTGGCTGATCTGGGTTTGATTTTTAAGTGCAGAGCACTTTAGGCGCTCGCCTTGTCGTCCTAGCTCGCTCGCTGGAACCAAGCATATCGCCATGGCGTTACGGTGTAGCCCATCACGGTCCCTTCTCCGCGGCGTAACCCAGAGGCTTCGAAAGCCAAGCGGCTATGCCAGGATATACGTAGCGTGAGCTAAGTTTCGGCTGGTTATTCTTAGCTTTCCTGATGGTCTAGGATTAGCTGATTATCATGCTAACTGCTGCTTATCATCCAATCCAAATCCAATCCAAATTCAATCTATATAAAAACAAGTCCCATTTAATCTATGCCAAGCCAATCCCATCCAATCCAATGTAATCCAGAACTCCCGCTGGTGAAGTTTCAGGCAGGGGGCGCGCGAGCACTGCAAAGGCGGGAAATTTGAATTGCATTGGGTGGTAGCAGTAAGCGGATAACGGCGGTACAGCCCATTATGGCAAATCACTGCTCTGCACTTCCAACAGCTTTCACATTGATTGGAACGGCTTTATTTCCCTTGCTTCTGGCAGGAGGCGGAGAACGACGACGCCCGTGGGCAAACGTTTAGGCGTGCGTTAGATGTCCTCTGGTGGTACCAAATTAGTCCGCAGCAACACTTTACGCTCTCATCGGCCCGCGTGTTGCTTGGGCGCTCGGATGGTCGATTCGGTTTTAAGGAGCAAAGCTTACCGCCATCCGACACCTTTTACCGCGGTAGTATGAGGAGCTCAGGAGAAAATAAAACGCAAACTCTCTCTGAAGGCGACTACTCCGGCGATGCCTCATTTCCATATAAGTCATTCAGAAGTATCAGCAAGACATGTTTCAGGGCCCCTTGAACTGCCAAAGCAGCGAATTGGTACAGTTTACTATTAAAGAGGTTACAAAAACAAAATAAAACTTTGTTCAATTTTAATGAACTAGCCTTTGCTAACTCATTCTGCTTTATTCAATCTGTGAACGATCTTTTTAACAAAAAAAAAAGCACTTTATGTTTCAACTACAAAAACTTGTCTCTTTCGGCAGCGTTAGCTTCCGTTTTTATCTTTAATGTATGTATAAAGTGTTTTTATATCGTTTGTAGGCGATATCAGATAGCTTGGTTGCGATTTTTGGTAAGCTAAGCACCAAATTTCACGGCGTTTCGTCGTAGCTATGCATGCACATTTTACGTTTCACATACGAAAAAAAAACGGCGAATAAATGAAGTCGAGAATAGGGTTCTTGATACAAAGTGTTTAACTTCATGAAAAAAAAAACAGCCTGTTTTAGGTGGTGCTCGCTGTGGTGACCTTCTTGCCGCTTTCTTTTCTTTCCTTTATATTTCTGGCGCAGTGCAACAAGCGACGGTGGAGGAAGAATTGGTAGTTGAGCCGGCACAAGCGGCGGAGACCAAGCAGTCGCTGATGATTGATTGAGCTGCCAAGGTAGGTCCTAAGTATTCACCATACTTGTTAACAGATGACTTAAGAGATCTGGTTGGTGTTTGCTTGCATTATCACGCGGTCCTGAATGTAATGTCAGAACAAAAAAAATGTCCGCGTATTTCCTTGCTTAGCTGGAAATGTCGTCGAAAGACGATAGTAGTCGTTTGCCACCCCTGCCTCGCAAATGCTTCTCCTCTATCCCCCGTCCAGCTGTCAGGATCCCCCCCCCCTCGTCTTGCTCCCCCCAGGATAAACACGGTGTGGCTTTGCTCAAGTCTATTCAATTTTACCGCCTTCCACTGCTTCCGCGCCATCTGCTGGAACCTTTCGTTACTGCTCTACTTCTTGAAAATCCGCCAGGAGGGTTAGTGTCGCGCGCGACCGCTTTTTGTATTGTCGGGTCAAAGCATTTGTTTTCAAGGCGTGTTTTTTCCTTTGGCATCGCAAAAGTCAAGCCGCCATTCATTTCAAAATAAAATAACACTGCTAATATGGCTCAGTGGCTAAGGCGTTGTGCTGCTGAGCACGAGGTTGTGGGTTTGCTTCCCGGCCACGGTGGCTGCTTTTCAGATGGAGGTGAAAAACAAGAACGCCCGTGTGTCAAGATATCGACGCACGTTAAAAATCCCCAGGTGGTCAAAATCAATCTGGAGCCCTCCACTGCGGCGCGCCTCGTCACCTGTGTAGCGTCGGCGCGTTAAGCCTCATAATCAATCCGTCAATCACTGCAAATATCGTTTATGTATTGGTGTTTTGTCCCAAATACGCCTAAAGCTTTCTTTTTACTCAACGATGTTGACAAGTATGAACCCTGCCACCAGATCTAGTAGATTGTATTTCATTGATTGAGGGGTTTAACGCGCCGAAGCTATACACAGACTATGAGGCGCGCCGTAGTGGAGGGCTCCGGATTATTTTTGGCCAGCTGGGGATCTTTAACGCGTGCCTTAATCTCGAACACACGGGTGGTTTCGCTTTTCGTATCCATCAGAAAAGCTGCCGCCGCGGCCGGGAATCCAACCCACGTCCTGGGGCTCAGCAGCGAAACGCCTTAGCCAATGAGCCAACGCGGCGGGTTCTAATGATTGGAAAAGGCAAAGATGGCCAGTTCGTGGTCAGATGAGGGTAAATTTTGTTAGCTGATCATTTTACCAGGTACTTGCAATGTACACCATTTTCTCACACTAATCTCGAATTTGAGCATCTAAAAGGAAGTATTTTGCGTGAGCCTTGCACAGATGTATGCGACTTATACTACGTTACCATTGTCTTTAATAACGATTAAATGGGAATTCTTTTCACCAATACTTTTATTTACAAGAACCGTAAATCTTTGCCACGACACGACAATTTATTAGTCAAAATACTCTCATGACGAAGACTGGCGGCTGACATACCAGCTCGATACGTTGCCGGCGTGTTTTTCAAATCCCGGCACATCTTTCGTCGAGCGTTCACAGCCCACAACGCTTGATTTTCGGAACACATACGAAAGAATGTATCGGACGTACGAGTTCAGATGGGCGTATTGCACTCTGAATCGCTTGAGCATATAAACCACTGAAATGACTGGACATGTTTCTATCCCTCTCTAAAGAGCGCCAGGCTCCTAACTTTTCACGGGGGCTGTAGATAAGCGCACGATGCAGCCTTTTGGCTGACAGCTTTGAACTGTTTTAGTTCGTAGCACTTCGGCGTCCGCTGCTCTGGTCTGGCGTCCTCACCGGCCCCGTAACCGAGCGAACGAAGGGAAAACCGAAGACAAAAAGAAAACGGCTGGAAGTGTGACGAAAGTTTGAGGGGGAGGGCGGTATGCCGAAGCGCTGCGAGAAGCTCCTCGGTGGCGACGGATGGCGAAAGTATGAGGGGGAGGCAGTGAGACATGCTGGGTGGTGGCGCCGCGCCGCGCGATGACGTCATAGCAGCGCGCACCGTCGTGCGCTCGACGGTGACGCGTTCACGACCTGAGACGAAGTTCGTCGTCCCTTCCCGAGGCGCAGTTTGCAATTACTTTCCGAAACGCAGTTCGCGCCGCCGACGCAGAGACTTACCATAGCTGACATATGAGCTGTGGGTTCAGACACGATTTACAACAACATGCTCGGCGGCGGCGACGCACTGCGAGATAACGGCAGAGCAGCGCGCGGCGTTGTGCGTTCGCTCGTCCACCGAACACATCCTGAGACGCAGCAGCTATGCGCGTAACCGAGAAGACTGAAGTTCGCTCTGCGCCCAAATTTCGCATCAGGGAGTGTAGTAATCGTCAGCCATTTTTTCACTCGCGCAGTCAGTGACTGAATGAAAAATTCCGGCCTTGGCTTATGGCTACGCAAGTATTGCAACGTTCGTTAGCCGCTCCGAAAGAAGCTGAGCTGAACGCCTCCATTTCATCACCTTTTGAAAAATATTTGTAAACAAGGAGGACGAGTATAGTAGCCACGAGCCCCGGGCGCAGAGGCGCGCTGACAATCCGCTCGAGCTTGCGTGTTTAAGGATATATAAAGTATTATGCCAGATACACACGCATGGACACAAACGAAAACCACTCAGAAGCAGCCATATTAGGCTCGTTTAGCTGCTTTTTTACTGAACGCGAGAAGCATATAAAGGTCATATGAAGAGGCAAATGAAGACGGCTTGCGCTTGCGTCTGCTGCAAGCGCAATCCGTCTTCATTCCTCACCGGCCTGCACATGCGCCCCCTGGCGTCATGCCATTTTTATGCCCAATCGCGGCTTCAATCACCGGTTCCGCCTTTCCAAGAAGAGAAAACGCCCGTGTGTCGATATTTCGGCACGTTAAGATTACCAGGAAGGAAGGAAGCAAACTCTGTTTTGCTAAGCACCCTCAGTCCAGGGCGCCGTCTTGGGAAGCTGTGGCCATGGCTTCCTCCGCTCTGGACGTCAGCAGGAGCTGTGTCGCAGCGCTGGGGTCAGCCAGACTTGCCTCCCAGGATGCCAGAGCTGGATTCGGAATGCGGGTCAACTTTGGATGTCGATCACAGGCCCATATTTTGTGGAATGTGTTTGGGTAACCTCCGCAAAACGAGCAAGTAGGGGTGCCAGATAAATTTCGAAAGCGATGTGTGAGTACGGGTAATGTGTTCGCCTTGTGAGTGCACTATGTGGGGACGGATGTACCTTGCGCTGCGCGCGAAAAGACTCGAGGTATTCGCGCGGGATGAAAGACGGCTGTGCATCGCTTCCCAGGTGGTCAAAATTAATCCGGAGCCCTCCACTACGGCGACCCTCATAACCCCAGTGTGGCTACACCCCCCCCTCCACCCCGGCACGTTAAACCCCACAATCAATCAATCCTTTCCTATAAGACTTGGCGGTGCGCTACCCGGCATGACAACAACGTCCCCCTTTTTTGCCGCTTTAACTGATTTGAGGGAATAGGGAAGCGTATTATTTCTGGGTTAAACGGGTTCAGTACGGCTTGCCGGGAATTTTAAAGCCACGCCAAGCACTTTTATAAAATTACTAACGTGCCTTTCACTGTGCAAATGCTTCCTCCTTTCACCGCGCCGCTGCATCTACATGGCGTCAAAGTTAGGCGATTGTATTCAGCTTTCCTCGACGTGTAATGGGCAGGTCCTGCACGTTTTTATTTACAATGTTATATCTTGTTCATTTGGAAAAGTGGAAAAAACCTGTCGTCCATCCCTTCCTCACGACCCCTCACAGGAGAGCTTTGTAATTTTCGCTTGACAATCCTGCTAGACAACCACCGAGTAGGCAAAGAGCTCGTGTTGTCCTCTTGTGTAGTCTGTCTGCGCTTTAAATATGGATCACATCCAACTAGCTCAACTTTTCGTTTTACTGGAGTAGGCAAAGTCTTTATACCGACGCCTGTCGCCTTACCTTTGCCATTCAGTCAGCTATAGCTTCGTCATTGCATATAGCTTAGCTGGGTACGTCTTAAGCTTAACTTTTCCAAACTCTTCATTGTAACTAAAGTCATTGCCTGGTGATTCTTATCGGCTCAGTCAGCTAGCTCTTGGCTCTGAATAAGGTCTCTACTCTCGCCTCTGTAGTGGCTACCTGACACATAGCTGTGATAACGGGTGCCATAGAAATGTAATAGAAATGCAGTATAAATTCAATAGAAAGCAAAAGACAGTGAACTAAATGATATCACTTTTTATTCATCAATGTACAGATACAGCAACGAAGAGGACATTTCATCAAGAGGCACCGTCATTCGACGCTGGAAAACATGACGCAATCATCCTGTTATATAGGATAAATGAAATCGAACGTGAATACGCCATTCTGGTCACCTTTTGTCCTTTTGGCTACAAAACATTTCTTTTCTGGTTGCTGGCGCACCCACTTGCGTCGGTGCAAACATCGAAAAGCAAATTGCTACAGGTTGTGTCTGTGCACTGATGAAAATGGGTTTTGTGAAAACCGAGATGAAGCTCAGGTACAATACAAACCAGGCAAAGAGAAAAACAATATATAATAATTACAACAAATGAAACACTGACGAAAAGGAATAATATTGTTATAATCACGACACAAAACATGACAACACAATGTCACAACATTCAACATAATAAACACGAGCTTCATGGTAGACCAGCCGCGTTAACATTGTTTTTGGCCTGACCACACATTGGGATGAATGGCTGTATAGAGTAAGAACCACCTTAGCGCGAGAGCTGCAAGCACCGACAATAAACGCTGTGGGTCAAGGGGAACGAAGAAAAAACGTTCACTGCGCAAAAGTGTTACGTGGAAACAGATGGAGAAATAAATTTACACAAAACAGTGTTTCAGTGTGTACTTACTTCTGTCCCTCTGTTTCACAATATTTTCACTCGGTGTTTGCAGTACGGTGCATACGCTAGAGCCTGTGACTGAATACACTATTTCGGTACTTCATTTTAGTGGGTTTCTATGTGGTGTGCAAGTGTTGGAGCACTTCTTGTTGGGTGATATTGCTTCCACCAACCAACGCAGTACCTAAAACAAGACGCCGCGGTCAACGAAATTAATTTTTCCAAGAAATTTAGAATTAATATTAACGGCCAGCTCTCTTATCGCTACTGTTCCTCCAGTGGAGTGCTGCAGGGGTCTGTTCTTGGCCTACTATTGTTCTCTCAGTTTGTAAATGATGTTTTCGGCCGCTATAAAGCACTCATCAAGAATTAAACTTTGCATGTTCTAGACATCTGGATAAAAAGAATACCAGCATTATTTCGGGCAATTATGTACAAGCAAGCTTGGTTTGGCGTGTAGTCCAGCCTAGTAGTCGGCGTGGTTTAACCAGCGAAGATATCATCTGGCCTTGGCTGCCTCCTAGTGGTCGATAATGTCGGTGACGATCTGAACGTCGTCATCCTTGACGCCGTTTCGCTCGGCGCCCATCTTCAGCCCCATTGTTAGGCCCATGGCGAAGGTGTACACGCGGGAGTCGATGACAAAGCCTTCCTCGCTGTAGTCTGCATTCCAGGTGTGGGTACAAAAGACAGAGGTGAGTTTGTTTGCTTGACAAGGTTAACGCCAGCATTTAAGATGGAGTAGCAGCAACGGTTATTGTGGAAAGACAAGGTCAGCCCGTTTGTCTTGGTTTTTTGTTTTGTTTTGCTTTATTCGGGGTTGTACCTGCCTGGCACTGCCCCGGTAGCACCTTATCGGCGTGGTGACACACCTCAGCAGCGAGAATGGTCTTCCTAGCAGCCATGGTACATTTCAGCCAATTACCAATATTGCAAAAACCTCCAGTAAGCTTCACTCTCAAAGGAATACATCCCAGGAAGATTGTATATTTACCAAGGAATTAGCGCTTAAAAAGTATTAGTTGAAAATTAGAAGCGCCAGAAAAAATGTGCCGGCAGACATCGTAGCACAGCTGGCTACAAATAACAACAAAAATGCCTCCCCGCCCACCCCCTTTTCGGTTCACCCAAATACCGCATTTACTCGATTCTAAGCACCCCCTGTTTTTCACGATGGTGGTGCCCAAAGTGAGGGGGACGCTTTGGTCCCAAAAAATCTAAAAGTACCCCCTTTCCTTCCCCTGTTTTTCTCTGTACTATCTGGACGAGACGGGCGCAGGGTATAACGTTTTATTAGGGAAATATGAAAAAGAAAATAGGTGCAGACCGAGCAAGCGCGCTAGGTGGCCTGGAAACAGGCACTTCCTTGAAGAAAACGGTGCTTCAATTCGCATGCAAACGTTTTCCACATTTTTTTTTCACGGAAGTAGGGGAGGGTGCTCAGAATCAGGAGGTGCTTAGAATCGAGTAAGTATGGCGTATTTCCACCACTATGCGACACTCAACACGACTTGCCTACCTTAGTGCGATTTCTTTCAGTAGGTACCATTATAGCTGAAGAATATCTGTGCAACAACAAGCGTGAATGTAGACGTACCGTTTAACCGCTGGAGGACGTCGTTCATGGGGACCTGGACAACTTCGTAGAACTCTGCGTGAACGGTAACAAGCGAGATAGAAAGATCAGTCGATCTGCATTTTGACCACACTGACGCAGCAGCGATAAATACGATATTTAACAAGCATGCCAATGCTTCCTTCAAGCTAAGCGCCAGCTACAGCACTTTTGCATAAGAGTTCGTCCAGCCTCGGACGTTGCCACAGTGATGCACCGATGTGGGTTGTTGGTTCTAATGCTTTGACAGCTGCCTTATCGACATTTAATGTCCTGATTGAAACTGGAATAGGAAGAACCCACGATTTAAACTTGGCAAATACAGTTACGCGAATCATGTGCAGCTTTCCCGCTCATGGCAGTCCTTTCAACAGTGATTACTTTGCAATTTTTTAGCGAAATGATAAGTTATTTTGCACAGCTAATATATGGGGTGCACATACTTGCTTTGTGCACAGTTTCAAGTCACGCACGTTGCGCGACTAGGTTCCTGAGCCATGGAAACTATCCCACAGAAATGCATGGGGAGTAAGATTTGACAGCGAATTACACTAAAAGTGTTCAGAATCCTGGAAAGTTCTTTTAGTGTTTTCATCTTCACGTGGACTTCTGGCTTTATGCCAAATATCACTTTCCTAAAGTGGTTTTGCTAGGTTCCTGAGAGGTTGGAATTTTGAGTGAGAAAGCTGGGTACGAGTTGATATTACGCACTCCTATGCACTCCCATCACCGTGCATGAGCACTCGGTGTTAATGTCAGCACATGTGCGGGCGCCACGGGTTAGCAAAAAAAAATCAGCTTCCTTCGCCAGTTGGTATTTTATTTATTCCGCCACGTATGAGGGCAAGCCATGAAGACAAAACACGACTTTGGTTCATTCGAAAAATTGCCTCGTTAGAATCATACTGACACCCCTTTAACGTAAACTTCGCCCAAACAAGCTTCATAATTAGGAAAAACGGCAATGGCCATGCGACTCACTAGCTCATTTCCCGCAACAGAACCCATGATGTCATACCAGACAGCTCTGCAATTGGCAGAGGCCGGCAAAAGCAAATGCAAGTTACGCAGGGCTTATAATCTTCACTCACGAAATATTTTCGCTGAAATCTAAAGCAAATATTCATTTTATAGAAGTAAGAATGGTGAGGTAAGCCATAGAGGTTTCATACTAATATATACTAGAGGGAAATCTGGCGCTGCATTCGCGTGCCGCCGTGGGCGGCGCCATTGCAGCTAGCGACGTTCCTCGCTTCCTTGGCTTGGTTAGCCACATGGCTTCTTTTTCGTCTTGAAGCCAAAAGGGTAGCGTTGTTCTTTTGTTCATCATCCAGGAAGCTTCTAAATAATCCCTGACAATTAAATCTTTCTGGAGCTTTAATTTTATAATAAAGGAACAAATTTTATTAATCTTCTGCAGTAATATTGTTGCATTTTTGCAGCCAAAGCCAACTTTTCAGCCTGTTCGTGAGCCATGCCAAGGACAAGTGGAACGTACCTGCCGGGTACATGACGGCACGCTCGCTGAAGCGCGGCTCCCCTAGACAGTGGCGCCAGATTTCCCTCTAGTGTATATTAGTATGAAACTCTATGGGATAAGCATGGAAGCTGCGAAAGTACACGTAAACATTGAAGTACCAGAGCGTGCTGTTGTTGGTACTGCGCATACTTGGCTTGTCATAGCTGCACAGCAGTATGTCGCTTTCGGGTTGTCTGACACGACACAGGAAGATTAGCGTAAGCGACATTGTCTTACGGGACCCTGTTTGTCGAGTATACCCCATGTTTCACAACACGAGTACTTTCTACGTTAATAAAAACAAGCCAGGCGCAAATACGGTCAAAAACAAAGCAAACGCGGGCAAATGTCAGCCCCGGTACGGTAGCGCCATCAGGGAGGACTGATAGTAAACAAGGCTCTGTAGTTCGCTGGATGCCTTGTGCCGCGTACGCGTTCACTTAAAGGGGTCCTGAAATGCCTTCCGCCGATGCATGGATGTACATGTAACCAAATAAAGCAATGTATTAGCAATCTCCTCCTGCAAGAATTTTGTTAAAGCGATGAGTATTAGCTGAGAAATCGTAAATCAAAAACCGCGAATTATCGTCGCGCCGTATTTCCTCCTCCTTTCAACTGTTTCTTCGCTGTTGGCCTCCCCTCCCATGATGCTCCGCTCCTTAGCGGTGACGTACTTCCGCTATTGCGCTCCCACAGACTGCCGTCTGCTACGGGCCAGCTCTTTCGGCTTTTTCATCTCTGTAGACACCATGGACACAGGCTGGAAAAGCGAACGAATGACCTGGCCGCATGTGTGCGGCCTGGCCTTGCCCTTTCGCGGTGTACGTAGCTGCAGGGCTGCAGTTGGTATCGGCGGCGAACTCGCAGCCCCGTGGGGAGAATCGTGCGCTCGTTCCCTTTGGTGCACCGCGCAATGTTTATCCAAAAAGCGCGGTCTCAGATGTGGCCCCGCTGGTGCCGGGTGTTATTTTGCGGTGGTTGTAATTCCTACTACCGGCGGCATGTGAAAAAAAACATTTTCAACCGACACAGAACCCGTGCACAAAACGCGCCGGATCGGATCGCTTTATCAGCGGCGATGAACGTGAAGGCGAAGAGCAAACCAACGCTGCACTCGATCAGCGAGAACCCGTGTTCTGACAAGCTGCACCCATGTGTTGCATTCAACACTGACGGGAAAGCGTTTGTTTGCACTTGTTTGGATAGTCGTAAAATGTCCAAACACTCCGGCACTCCGCTAGCAGATCAGCCGGCGAGACATTTCGGAAAACATTTGACAGATGGCGCCGTATGCATTAGTGTGTCGCTACGCAAAACTGATGAGACGCTCTACTAAAACTCCCATCGCGGTGTCACGTAGCGGGACGCAAAAATTTAGCGTTTAGCGTATGCAAAGGCCACAAACGCTGTACTAAAACTCTATTAGCAACAAAATAGCGTGCGTATGTGAAACCGCTTGCGTTTACAAAGCTGCACGCCGAGCGCGTACGTTTCAAACCTAGTGACATCGTTTAAATACACTGGCAAGCACAGTGTAACGTAGTCAGATATCAACCGTATGCTCAGGCGACAAGCAAGAGCTTGTTTTATGTGGGGCGGAGATTGCGCATAAAGGCCCGTTCGCACTTGCGACGAAAGCGAATGAGAGCGGCAGGAATTCCGTCACTTTGTCGCGCGACGATCGTTTTTGTCGAATGGTCGGGACAAATTTTGGTTGCGCGACAGAATTCCCGTCGCTTTCGCTCGCTTTCGTCGCAAGCGGGAATGGAAAGTTCTGCCGCTGCCGTCTGCTGCGCAGCTCGGAGGTAACCGCGCGATCTGCTCGGGCCGGATGAACGCGCACACTCCCGCACGGCAGCGCCCCAAGCGGCAGACGGCCGCGTACATCGCTCCCGGCGCCCGCCTGGAGCCCGCCCTCGGCACACTAGCCAGTATATTTCAGGCACTATAATGGAGGAAAGATTTTTTGCTTCCGATGAACCTAGTTCTTTGCCCCTGTGTTTTTAAATACGTGAAGTGGTTAGCACGTCGTCCTCACGCAGCTCTGTATCGTCGTAGCATCGCTGATTGTCCGAACGAAGCTTGCAGCTAAGCCAATGCAGCGACCGAAGCTGTGTGTGTGTGTGTGCATCGCCTCCTGTGTGTTGTGGACGCGTTCGTTTCGCGATGAAATGCGACATTGTACTTCTGCGGGTGGATAGTGCTTCCCATGGTCTGGATTATCTTTCTCGAACGACGTACCACTCAACCTCGCATTTGGTATGTGCAGTGTGCCTGGCTAAAAGCCTTCTCGCTTGCGCGCCAGAGTTGTGACTTGCTGCTCGTCCCCGCAAACCGGGTGTGAGGTGAGTGCCGTATTTACGATGGGCAGGAGGAGGCAACTCATCGTCTGTCAATCGCGGTTCAGACTTGCAACGCATGTTGTGACGTTGCGTTCGTTCGAAACGCATCTCTGGATTGTTTTGAAGTTGAATAAAATGTACGCGTCAAACCCGGGCATTCGGCTCAGGGCGTTCCCTGCGATTGCACCAAAGAAGTGCCACGGGACTTTCTTTGTGGTACGTACTCACGTAAGATAAAATCCACGTCGTGTTATGGCCGTGTTGCATTCAATACAAACGGTTAAGCGTTTGTTTACACTTGTTTCGTTTGTCGTAAAATGTCAAAGCACTCCGGCACTCCGCTGGCAGATCAGCCGGCGAGCCGACGCTGAGCAGACGACTCATCTCTTTGCCGGAAGTGCGTGAAAAAGCCGCCCAATAGCAGGATGTCTAGCTCATGACGAACATCTGGGAATCGATGATGTAGACATGTGAAGATGGCGGCGTCCAAAAACACGAAGGAAAGGGTGAGAAAAAAGCGACAAACTTTGCAACAAAAGTGTGAGCTTTCCGCTGCGCGTAAAAGAGTAATACTTGGCACAGGTGACGTTGGCGACCCAATCTAGCGATTGCGCTAGTTCATTTAGTGTGCTCAAAATGCCTTTCAGGGCCCCTTTAAGGCCTGCTTTTCTGACGTCATCGCAGACGACCTCACGAAACACAAGAGTTGGCGGGAAAATCAAAATTTTAACATAAATTGATTAATTTTTGAGTGAATAAACTATCGTATGCTGCCGGACAAGCGCTGGGTGCATATATAAAACACCATATCTTTCGAATAAAACAAACTTGTACTTCGTCTTCATGGCTCCTTTAATGATTACGGAAACATCAGAATTTCCGCTTACCTCCCTCACCGAATTTCTGCTGGGCGTTCAGGTTGCGGAGGTCATCGCCGTTGATCTGCATTGAAAAAGAAACATCGTCTCTGTGAGTGACAGCAACTTCCGCATGAGTAAATGCTCCCTTCTAGCCAGCGTCTCACCCACGGCGCTGGCTACCACCCACCCCCCAAACATAGGGCAGGTACAGTCATATACAAATGAAACGCGAATACGAAAAATAATAATCAAAACATACAAATAGCAAGATTTCTTTCCATGCCCGTCAAACTGACGCGGGGCCTAATTACAGTAACAACGTGGGAAAATGGGGCTTTCTTAACACATAGATAGCGCGCCGTTGTTTGACCTCCACGAATAGTATTTTTAGATTTTGCGTGTTCTGATTCATATTTCCGTGTTAGCATTTGATTTGTCCATAATTGTACATTTACAAAAATCTTCAAAAACGTGACAGCCGCCCCGGCACAGCCGCCCCGGCACAGCCGCCGCGGCACAGCCGCCGCGGCACAGCCGCCGCGGCACAGCCGCCGCGGCACAGCCGCCGCGGCACAGCCGCCGCGGCACAGCCGGCCCGGTAGCCGAATCGGTAAAGTTTTGGAACGAAGTATTGGACCGAAGTAAAGTATCCGTCCGAAGGCAGTGGATCGGCTTGGATTCTATTCGGAGTGCATGGTTTCCTCCACTTTCTTTCAAAGGTTCAGAATCCTTATTTCCGCACAAAAAATGTCGAACTGCTCCCTGTTGAGTACTTGGCGTGCTTGACTTGCTGCGAACCGCTTCCGTGGCAGCCATGCAAACGAGGCCAAACAAAACAAGCACAGGTATGTGCTGGCCGCAAAGTCCACGTGGTAAGCCGAAAAAAAAATCAGTGCCCTGACACTCTGTGAAGAAGGACGATCAGTGAAGCTGGGCGCAGTCAAAAGAGCGCACAAAACAAAACGTTTGTTTGTAATTTGCGATTGAACGTATACTACCTAGTTAATTAACTGAATAAAACTTGGACGGAGAGGAGTTTTAACCTAGACGACAAACATGGGCCTGTCCGTATCCCTGCCGCGTCGTAGGCGCCTTACTGCCTGTGTAACACACTAACTCAAACCGCTCGACCACGGAGGACAGCAGTCAGGCGGCATTGGGCCGTGAGACATCCTCATTGAAATCTCCCACCAGCACAATGACCATGTCATCGGAGAGCGCTTGAAGCGTATACGTTAGCGTAAAATGGCGCTACCCTTTCCTTCGCGGTCGCAGCGACGAAACTGTGCAGTCCGCCTTGGTTTTCATAGTGACATTATATAGAGAGTTTAAGCAGTCCGTCTGTTCCGTCTTGTACGTTGTTACCGTGTTGACCGGGACCCGACTGCGCATGCGCGCGCGGAAGGGCGAGGAGGAAGGGCGAGGAGGCTCACCCCACCGTGGCGAATGCACGGACATGGCGAAGGCCGGCCCGCGGAACTATAATCCTCCTACCGCGACGAATGCTCAAGTGCCCAGACGAGTACCGGTCAACACGGTAACTACGTACATGATGGAACAGACGGACTGCTAAAACTCTATTACCTGGTCGCTCACCCACGCTTGCCGCAGTGGGCCGTTTACCCTCCTGTTATATTTTCTTTCTCCGTGCTCCTGCGTGACGCAAGACCTACAGCATACGGACGACATGTCTCGACCTACCACAGCTACGCTGTTAAAAAACATGGAGGAGGGCAATGCAAGCAGCGTGAAATGAGAGGAAGAAATGAACGGAGAGTAGAGGCGCGAAAAGCAGGAGCTATGCCGGCTTCGAGCATTTCTAGTTTCGCGGTAGCCTTCGCTTTGTTTGTAGAGGAGCTTTCCAGGCCCACCCTGATCCGTTGCAAGAAGCCGGTCATGGCATAATCTGGGAACGCATAACCAGGGTTCTACTCTACGTATCTGTTTGTAATGGTTTTTCTGTTGTGCCAGTACGGTGTCCGCATCTTACAGTGTGTAAAGCGTACGATAAAGCTGATACGTATTGCTGTTCTCTGGGCTGCCTTGTGAGGACAAATATTTTTAAGCCACGCTTTTTACTCCGGGGGCCGAGTTCTGGAAAACGACGGCCTTCACTTTGAAACGACGCGGTAGTGGCGTGCAAACGCGTGTATTTCTGCGTTCATGTGTCCTTCGGGTGAGCGAGGAACTTCAGAAAACACAGCAAGTTGCCCGGATCAGGGCCTCCTTTTGCGCGTCGTTTTGTTCCCTGGAGGCCCTTCTGAAGTCCCTTGCCCACCCAAAGGACATACAAACGCAGGAATACATGCGTTTTTACGCCGCTACCGCGTCGTTTCAAAGTGACAGCCGTCGTTTAAGATAATTGGGCCCCTTGTCAAACCCAGAACACGGCGAGTTCCTCGTAGCGTCTACCCGACCTTCAAGTTCAGCCAAGGTGAGTGAAGCCAGGCCAGCGCCTCTAGCGGTTGCGCAGTGAAAGCCTCTAATCGCTCGTTCGTTCAAAGGAAAGGGGTGCGGAGAGAGGGACACACTCTTAAAAAAAGGTTGGGGTATTCACTAACGGAACACTAACAACTCATTTGTACCAGTATACACTAGGTACTTAGGTACTGGAGGTAGTGAAAGCAGCACTAGTCAGGCTTACTAACTGAAGCAGGCAGTAAAGTCCTAGCGATAGTAAAGTCCTAGCGATAGCACCCTTCTGAGCTACAAGCGTTTACTAACTGGCCATGCATAACCTAGTCAAGTACGATCTAGTGTATACTACTTGATACACCCAGTTAATTTCCTAACCATGCAGTTGCTAGTGGCAGAGCCTGCGTACAAAACCACGGGGTAGTAAGGTTCGTAAGGTGTTAGTAAATACGACCGTTACTACCCTTTTAGGACCTTTTTTTATTAGGAGTGGGGGGCGGAAAGGACAAGGGCGCGTTCCATCAAAAAGTGATACGAGAAGAGGCTTTGGCTGAATCCCGCTCCACTGCACCCTCGCTAAGGTGACTCAGTCGCCTACAGCGCTGATGCGCCGAGAAGCGTCACTAGTTTAGTCTTGCGATGCAAATATGTGCGCGCTCACTGCGCGCACTCAGCTAGAAAGCGGAACTATCCTTCGAAAAATTTGGTTTTACCGCGTTCAACTGCGGCTAGTTGATACATAAATTATTTGTCAACTCATGTCCTAATAATTATGGTTGGACACGCACCTTCACAGAGTGAAATGGGTGATGATATTTTTTTTTTTTTGCGTTTCGTGCAAAAACTGATTGTCCCTGCCACCCCGTTTGCGTAGGCGTTGTACTCACATCGAGAGAGACGAGCTTCGTCGTGCAAGCTGTGTGGACTGGGTCCGAGGCGGTCACTGCGAAAAGGAAAAGAAGAAGGCGCGAAAAATAAAATACACCCACCGAAAAATTTCGCTGGAAATGTTTCAAATTACATGGCAGTGTAAGTATGCTTTCACAGCTCCATTCGAAGCTCCATTGGAGAGTTAAAAAGCTTAGAACCGGTCACGGTACGATACACAGTAGCCAACCGGCGCCACCACGCGTGCGCAGAAAGAGCGTGACGGGTTTCTGGCATGCGCATATGCGTCAACCGTGTACCGTGCACCGTCCCAGCACCGGTTTTTCGCCGAGCTACACCCTCATCATCATCCATGATGATGGACGGTAACGACGTCCATCATCATGGGCGTCGTTACCGGAAGTTCCCTCACTTCCAAAAGTATCGTAGTACTAGCGCCATTAACCTGGTCGCGTAGGACCAGGCACTTTTTAGAGCGAAAGATATACTACGTCCCATCTTTTAACATCATATATCACGTCGAAAGTGGCCTTCAGCAGCCAGCGCGCAAGCTGAGGCGTTGTTGTCACTTCACTCGCTCGCTTGGAGACTCGCTGCTTCTGTACCACGTGACTAGGCGACTTTGAAACGGCGATTATGCGCATGCGCTTCAGCGCAAGCAAACCACGTGACTAGGCGAGGGTTTAATGGCTGCTTCGCCGGCGTTTGGTTTCTCAGTCTCACCATCGACAGCGCGCTGGCTCGGCTGTCTATCCAGTCATCCAGTAGATACAGCTATACGGCAGGCTGCGACCCCTCGAGAGAAGGCAAACTGTCACGAAACACTGTTTTCATAGTCTTTGCTTTCGCTAGTGATAGGTAGGTTTAGAGGTGTTAAACCTGGGCCATTTTTTTCAAGCGTGGGTGAACTGCATGAGCAAGAGGGCGGCGTGGTGGTGAAACTTACGAGGACTGACTTGCTTGACGCCCGTAGACGTGTAGCCAGTCTGCGAGTTGAGCCGACGCAAGGCCGAGTGCTCGGAGGTGGTGTCCCCGGATTCAACAACGCCTTCGGAGGAAAGAATGACAAGAATGAGGAGGAGGTTAGGCGTACTCCCGTTAGGAAGCGATGTGCTTAGAACGGCGGAATCGGGCAATAGGGAACAGCCCGCGGGTGCATTGCCTTTGACTTTCGTTGTTACTTTCAGCCGTGTCAGCAATGCTTAGCTTTCCATGAACGCCGTCTGTAATCTTTTTTGAGGGTTTTGGTTCTTTCAAGTCGGTACTTCCAGATTCCACAGTGACTGCTAGAACTTTACGGAGACCGGCCCCGTTAGACGAGGCGGTTCACTAAAAATTGTGGTTGAACCCTTCGCACATGACGGGGGTTCCTTTAACATTCAACTGCTCCTGTGAAGGCACCTTTCACTTTCGTGTTTTATACCCATTCCTATGACAGAGTGTCATAGAAATCGGAATAAAACACGAAAGTGTTTTATATCGGTTTGTCTACTAAATAAATTCGCGTAAACGCACCAAGAGTGGTCGAAACATGGCCTAGGGACTGAGTACTACAATTTGCGCTAGTAATCCCGCAATATTTACAAATCACTTCAGTGTCCCTTTCAATGCCACTGTACCGCGAAATTTAAACACTCTTCGATATCTCTTGCGTTTTTTTTTTCTTTTTGTTAAAAACATCTTTCCTGGCTGCAATAGAGCACAGTCAGCTACTAGAGGTTAGGGCTTCAAATTAAAAGAAATTTTATTTTGTCTTCATGACTCTTAACGATAGGCTGTCGCTTGCTGTCGTTTTTTTTTTCTCTTGTTGAACGCGAGCGAAACGGCTGGTGGTCGCGGGTTCGATTCCCGGCCGCGGCGTCCGCTTTTCTGATGCAGGTGAAAAGCAAAAACGCCCGTGTGCACGAGATTTCGGCGCACGTTAAAGATCCCCAGGTGGTCGAAATTAATCCGGAGCCCTCCACTACGGTGCGTCTCATCGCCTGCGTTGCGTCGGCGCGTTAAACCCTACAATCAATCAATCAATCAATCAATCAATCAATCAATCAATCAATCATCGACATGGCTGGTCCCTTACCGGCGGGGAACTCCAGGGTGAAGGACTTCATGGAAGGCCGGTACTGCTTGACTAGGACGAGGCAGTCGTACTTGAGCATCCGACGAAGAATCGGCAGCGCGCACACGGCTGCGGCGGGAAAAACAGAAGCGTCAGTTTAACACACTACTTCTGTTAGCCACTGTGGGCAACTTTCAGCAACTTCTCTCTCCCTGAAGCTCAGAAGGAAAGCAGTGTGCGTTAGTTTTCTTCAGACTCAGCTAAGTAAAAGGTGCCATTCAAAGTTTCTCCAATGGTGGCACGACACCGGAACTGCCTCCAAACGCTGTACATGGTCACGTGTTCGCAGCACTAACGATAACTAGACGTTGCATGTACCGCTAAGCTCAAAAGTAAGGCCTGTAAACGCACATGAGAGCCGCGCGTAGTTGCGTTGCACACGATAAAACGCAAACAGGAGGGCAGAAATGCCAGAGGCAGTGATGGGAGCGGAGGGATCCGAGTATCAGCAGCCTAGCCGGGGCACGAATCTTCGAGATCTAGGCCTAAGACTAATGGACCATTACCATAGTCTATAGATAGGGAGTATCCGCGCCCTGCGTGGCCGGGGACCTCCCGCACGCCGGATGTTTTCTATAAAGTCTTTTCTCTCTCTCTCTCGTTAATTCCTTCCGGTGTACAAAAGAGCCCGAGCCTTCCTGCAAAGCCACTCTAGCATCCAAGTCGCTTTATCTGACGCTTAACTATTTTAATGCGAGCGTTGGTGGCACTCTATGGAATAACGTGCAAATGGCAAAAGTTAACAAGCGACGTTAAAAGATTATGCGTCCTTTTGTTATGTTGACGCGTCATCACGAAGATTTGCTTGTAAAGAGTGAAGCTCCACATACAAGGTTATTATGCGGCAAAGCTGGCTTTACCGTCTAACTTTACATTAAATTTAATAGTTAATTTTGTTCCCCAGATTATGCACTTAGTTTCTCTGGCTAGAAAGTTCCCGTCAATGATTTCACACTTACAGTCAGACTCGTGGCTTCTCGGCTTCTGACATCTCTCGGCCACCTCCCAGACCCTGGGGAAAAAAAAATCGGCACATTGAAATTTCGCTTGTCTTGGCAACCTGACTCCCTGCGCTACGAGATGCAGCAAGCGCAGATCCTCAGTTATTTTTGTCAGAGCACAAGAGTTACTTACTTCTGGTTGCCGGTGGCGTCCACGTATTTGTACTTGGCCAGCGACATGTGTTCACCGCGGGCGATCTCCTGCGAACGAGAGAATGAAAAAAAGACGAACTCGAATTAATCACAGCCACATACCGCACGTAAACAAAGGTGTAACATTTTCATCCAATTGTTGACGCGCACACCACCAAACATGGACATGCCCTGGAAGTAAGGGCATTCGAAGGAAATGTTTGATGGCAGCAGGCCTAAATTTGCGGCAAGACACGCATTACCATCGGTGGCTCCATGGTCCTGCCTACCGTTCCCTACTGGGCTGTAACCGGGAGGCCAACCTAGTTTCCGGGATATAAATCGGACGCGCTTAGTGTCTACTAAGCCTTCACGCTATTATATAAACGAACAAACAACAACAACAAAAGGTAATGGGTGTTTGGTGACACTTGAAACAAGCCGCCGATGGCAAAGTAGGTATACCAGTGCCGACACAAGGGGTTCTAATGCGTAACAAAAGGGTGTAAGGTGTGGAGGTGATAATGTGACGGGAGCAGAATGAATGTGGGAAAACGTCGAGGGGTGGGGAAAGCCAAGCTATTCAGGAAGGCGGATTAATATGCTCTAACTAAAGGAAAGTTTCCAGTAAAATGTCGCGGCAGCGAGTGCTTGGAGCAAAACATGGGGGTATGAACTCATCTAGATGAACCTCGAATCTGAAGCCCTTCACAATTTGGCAAGAAGCTGAAGCGAGCATCTGCAAACCAGGTCACGACACGTTCTGCAGCGTGCCATGCCGCTGAAGCGTCAAACCAGGGTCCGCGCAGCGTGCTAGAGCATATAGCACATGCACAGAAGGAGCGGAAACAAGCAGTATAAAATGCACAAAACAGCGAGTGAGCCCACAAAAACGCTGCCTGCAATATTGCTTCAAAACAATTGAAATGGCGATCGCGTAATGTGACACGTTTGTGCATCACATGTGCATTTTGCTCCAATCAAAATCAAACCATAAGTTACAGTTTTAAGAGGGTTAGTTCATCTGTGCTAAGATGTCACAATCTAATTACAGAACTGTGTGTAGCGTCAGCAACATAACGCTGAACAGAGGAAAGCCGCTTTCACACGTACGAGCCACGCCATGTATATATGCGCGCCCCCCGTTGTCCCAGGACGGCTGATGTGTAACTTCTATTACTTTACCATGCACTAAAATTCATGCTAATCATTGTTTTATAATTACCTGCTACCGCAATTACAGCTGTCAGGGATGCGCAGTTGCCTAGTACATTACAGAGTGCCTCTGCAAGTAGGAACTTCGTTTAAGTCTAACGGAGCATTGGACAGCAATATCAAAAAAAAAAAAGTCATTTGAGATAAAGTTTGCAATCTTATTGTTGCAGCATGTGTTAAGCAGACATCTGTATTTTTCCCACGGAGTTGAGATCCAGACATTGCCGACATCAGTGGACGCTAACCTAACACAGCGGGCAGAAGCAGGTCATCAACTTATATTGCAGAAGAAATCCGGACAACTGAGGACAACTGCCCGTCGAAAAATTATAGTGGCGCAACAATTAGTACCAATTCGACTAGTAGCCATGTGGGATTTGTCGTGTAATCGATTGTGCTCTTTCTAGAATACGTAATGGGCTCTCGAGGTGGTGCTGCGCTCGGCATTCATTGGAGGGCTCCATTTCCGTCATCAATTGCATATTGGAATCAACTTCCATCAATAGCTGTGAACTGTGGCACAATAGAATGCTTTATTGAAAAGATTAAAACTATTGATAAGTTTTGAAGAATAGATGCAAATGTACGAATAGGGGCTTTATTGTAAGCAGTTTTTCCCCTTAGATTCGATTGTACTTTCCCGCGTGATTCTGAACTTTGCATTCTGACACTGTTGTTTTACACTACTGGGAATTTAATAGTTTTGTTCTCTTCTTGTATTGTGCCTGTGCCTTTCTGTTCGTGACATCGTTGTTTGTATACGCTATGTACCACTCCTACTTGGACCGAGATGGTCTGGAGTATACTCAAATAAAAATAAAAAAAATAAAATGGTATGCTTCCGCTATCAGTTCCAGCCGACTCTTTCGACGAGCAACCGCAACTGCAGTAGCACTATCACGGCACACAAAAAGAAACCGGAACGGAGCTGGTATATTTGGAGACGGCGGTTCGAGTGCGTGCACAGTTCGAGTGGAGGTGCTCCACTTATCGCTGCGAGGCAAACGAATTACGCGCTCTGCCAGCAGCGTTCGACATGCACCGATTAGCAAGTCCAATAGCAGCAACCCGAGTGTCCCGGCTGCATGGGACTCGTCCTGTGAGAAGCGCCGTCCCGGGACGGGAAGGCACTTGAAACGAGTACCATATACCGAACCACTTTACGTCCTTAGTGCTCTTCTGAAGAAGAGCAGTATCGTTGGAAAACGACGGTGTCCCTGCTGGATAGCAGATCGATAAATGGCACGCCCTGTTCGAGTGCTCCGCAGTGCGCTTAGACTGCGGCGCCGACGATGAAATATCGGAAACAATGGAAGTGAAGGCATTACGTATATTGCCTGTGCTTTCTAATCGCCTCTAGCACCCACACTCTCGTGCGCCATTTTCTTCAAAATTTCCATAGAATACGTTGCTCAGGGAAAAGCATGAATTGTTCGGTGCTCTTGTTGTTTTACACTTCTCGGTGTTCAGAGGTATAGCGCACCTGTGCAATTTGTTGACGGGAACGCGTTTTATTTTCTTTTTTTGCTTGAATTGTCCTTAACAGTGCTACCAAGGCAGCATTTGGCCATTTTCTGGGCCAGGTCAAAAAAGTGCACCGCTTGAAAAAAAAAAAAATGCATCATAGGGCAAAGCCTGCGTTGCCGCACAGAGCCCGAGGTGGCGAGTTGGATTTCCCAGTTTTACGGCTCTTTTACGATTAAGGCAAAAAAATGGCGATGACCAGGAACACGAAATTTCGGTGTTGGACATCCCCGCGTGGTCTGAGTTAACCCGTCACCCCTCGTGGCCGTCTCATGGCTGTACTGACCTTCTCAATCGGTCAACGACGGCTAGAGAGGTCTACTATCACAGTTCTTCAAAGAAAGAAAGAAAAAAAAACGAAAAAAAAAAGGCTCGCCGTTGCCCGACGCTGTCGAGGATTCGTAACGGAGATAAAGTTGGCGCCTCGGCTATCCTTTATGTCTCGACTCGGCATCAAGAAGAAAGATACTTTGCATGTGTCGCTCGCTTTCCTCGGGGTAAGCGGAGACGATCGCTGCCCGAGGCTGTTACAGTAGGCGGTCGTCGCGTGAGCAGCTTTGTTGCTATTATCGGCACGTCAGGAGAGATTTGACGCGGGCAGAGAGCGCACTGGCCCCCAGAACGGATTACTAGCAGATACTGCCTGCCGCAGTAAACAGTGCCGGGGGAGCAACGACACCTCCGAGACGGAAACACCCCGTAAGATGGGACCACGCCATTTCAAGGCCCACAGAGGGGACGAAAAAAGATAGGTGGTAGAAGTTCCAACCCATGGACAGTCATGCAAAGTGTCCAACGGGTAGCACTTCAAGCTTTCAGAACTGGACAGACGTCACCGCCGGGCTTCTGGTCACACCTCGTGTTCAATACTTTGCAAGAATTGTCCGTAAATGCGAACGTTCCCGGTGAACGCTAACAAATTCAATTCAACATTAAAATAGATAAAAAGAAGGTATTGCGACAAGGCTGCGTCCAATGTTACGGCAGCCGTGACAAATTGCCCCCGGGAAATTCTCACGGCAGTTTCCATAAAAGCTGGCTGGCCTAAAATTTGCTGAATATTACGACCCGACTTACCCTAACCTAAATAACATAACCTCACCGAACCTAACGTAACCTAACATAACCGAACGCATCATAACCTACCCAAATCAAGCCCAACTGCAACAAAGCTAATCTAACCTAGCCCAGCGACACAGAACACAACCTGTATTAAACGTAATTCAACACATTCTAGAAGTCTACATGTGCGTCGAGCTATGTTGTAAAAACCATAGTAAAAAAAACGTTAACAAAATTACCACGACCAAAAAATTCCGAAAGCAAAAAAAAAAAGAAAAGAAAATCTCTTAATGTCGAACCCGAACCTCAGTCTTCTCGCTTAAAGGAGCCATGAAGACAAAATACAAGTTAGGTTTGTTAGAAAGACTGCTTAGTCCCGATAACAACGACACCAATATCATCGCAATCTTCGAACAAATAACGGAGATATTAAAGAAAACGCGTGAAGCAGTCGCGACCCCCTAGCCAATTTCCCGCAACTTTTCTATGACGTCACGGAACCTTGTTTGTGCGATTGGCGGCCGCCTAACTGACCTGTCGCGACGACGCATGACTGGACGTCTGTAATGGGGCCTCTAGTTCCATTTGACCGCATCACTTGAATGCTAACGTGCAGTTAATGTACTGAAAATTACGTTTTATTGTTGTCCCGTATGACGTTATTCTTGCTCATAACACGTCACTGTGGCGCAAAATTTGAAAGTTTTTAAATACTTCTTGCTTTTTTTCGTTAAAAAAACATCTTTTGTGGCTGTAATGGAGCTGAGTGAGATACTGAATCCTAGTTCTTTCAAATTAAACAAAGTTGTATTTTCTCTTCCTGGCTCCTTTAAAAGCCAGTAGTATACCACAGCGCTTCAGGGGCAGCTAAAAACCCGGCTTTTTAGGGAATATGTTTCCCATTGAATCTCAGCGTGTTTAGCCAATGAGAAGCGACTGCCGGGAGAAATTTGACAATTCGTACCTTGCGGGAACCTTAATAATCGAGTTGCATAATAGTTATTTATACTTGCACTACCAACTGACTTCAATATGACCTCTCCGAGCTCGATCTCACTACCGCAGGTGATGTTACTATACACTCGGGAGGGGCCAAAAAAATAAATGCGGTGCATTTATTCGCCATTATAAGTGTCAGATGCAATGCGTTATTCAGCGGCCAGGTGTTACGCATTGTCTACGGAGAGCAACATACTGGAAAGCTACAGATTTAAGTTTTACCACGTCGTGTTATATAGCCTGTGCGGCAGTGACGTACCCAATGATATTTTAGAATTTTTAGTTCCTCCTCAATTGAGCAAAGGTACCTTTGTGTCGATTTGGGCGAACAGAGAATGCAGCGCGAAGATTTCACAAGCTGCCGGAACGGCGCCGTGTGTACTTTCGTCTTGATGGCGCCGCTGTCTGATCACGAGTTCTTGGTCGCCCAGCCACTTACGAACGCGAGAGAACCGTGCACAACCAGCAGCCGTGACTAAGTTCTCTCACATCAGTCCACCGTACAACGATTCAGCCACCTGACACCCTTCTCGGTCTCGCTATCTACAGTTACGATTCTTCTGCGTTTTTGTTTTTGACTCGCACGCCAGGTCGCACGTACAGCCCCTCCGAAGCACGCGCCAACGCCAAACAACCTCGAGAGGCTATCTACGGCCTTCGTATCTCATTCCCCCTTCCCCCATAAAAAGAAAGGCGCTAGCGTATTCTCAGCCACTGCTCGAAGGCATCACATGGTTGCAACCTGGAACTCCGCCACGATCTCCTTGGGGCATTCACGGAGCACGTGAAGACGCGCTTCCGCGAAGGAGAAGAAGCCTTGGCATTGGACGGCAAGGAGCATCGCATTGCCTCCGATAGCGCCGTTGTGATCCGGTTCGCGCTGCCAGCTAATCTCGGCACGCAAGGCCTTGACCGCCGCGCCCTCCTTTCTTCCCGCCCTCTTCTCTCCCCAGAGTACACAAACTCGACAGCTCGAGGCCATCGGCGACACTCGGTGTTGTTGTTTGCGTCGTTTTTGTTTTGTGCCGCTGGACAAACAAGGTAACCCTCGTCACACCGCTGCAATGTGTTGGCGAATGAAGAACCTCTCAAGCGCCGAGCCATCCGCGTAGGGCTAACGCGGCACTTCGAAGCACGTCCGAACTCTCCCTCTAGCGACCCGGCCTTTAGGTTTTGGAACAGGCGTTCGCTGAGCACAGTTTTTTCCGCGGTTCAACTACAGGAACAAACCACGCCTGTGCAGGTGTGGTATGAAATGAAACATGTCAAAATGAATGGAATACTCTAAAATACTCATTTTAACACGATAGTGTTTTATTCCGGGATACACAAACATTTGTGACGTCATATCCGTCACGGAAAGGACGCCAGTACAACGAAGCAAGCGGCCTGTAAAGGGTGCACCTCTGCATACAGGGTCTTTTTGCAGGGAAGCAACCTTCAGTACTAAAGAGTACATTTTTCATGGGTTGTTCGTTTTCGGGCTTTGTATTTTAACATGGAAGTGTTTTATGTCATTATGCACCAAGATTTCACTGGTGTCATATTCGTCACGGAAATGACGCCAGTACACCTTTGCCGGAGCGACCCACCAGCCGGACGTCGCTCGCCAAACACACCCACAAGACACCCGCAAATCATGCTCAGCTGTAGATTTCGCTGCACATTGCACTTTCGTGCTTTACTGATTCCTATGGCAGAGGTACCAGCCACGGTTTTTTAGCAGATTTTCTTCATCAAGACGGTTCTTACGGCTTGGTTTGAGCCAACGTTATTTATATAAACGATGCTTCGAGCAAGTTGGTTCTATGAACGTTGGTTTAAACTGCGGCATCGGATCGTTGCCAGCGACCTGTGCACCTTGTCCCAAGGCGACGCGATGTTACGCGCGAAGTACAGGTTCGATACCCAATGTTCAGATTGCAGTTCTGACGACGGCGAAACAAAACCACCCGTCGCGCTCTGTTTTATGCAAACGAAACCGTCCCACTCCGGCATTAACCACGACGAGTGAGGCAGCAGGTTTCTCTGGCATCAGGCCGGACCTGGCAGTAATGAAATTACAGTAATTAAATTACAATAAAATTACTTTCTGTTGCAATTAGTAATTTAATTAATTACTTTCGAGTGTTGGTAACTCAGTATTGTAATAAATTATGTCACGCCAGTAATTTCAAGGAAATTACTCATTACTTTGCCAATTACTTTCGCCTACGATATAGGCTGTCTGCTTTCCTTACGGCATAAAAAGTTGACCAAGACAAGTTGAACAAGTAGAGTTCCAATGCTCGGAAAGTCTCTGGTCACTGGAACTCTACGAACGCGAAGGAAACAACGCTTCGATGACAGCTCTGCCTGCTTTCTAGTGACTCTTCGTACCCTTTTCATGCGTTTCAAAATAATTTTATTACTTTTGAAAAATAATAGTAATGTAATGTCATTATTTTCGGCTACCTGTAATTTCTAAAGTTTTTTTAATTACATTTTAGAAAATTCCAGGATAGTAATGAGTAATGTAATTTAATTACTCTTTAGAAGTAATTTTGCCATCTCTGGCAGCAGGCGACGTGCGCTGGCACATACGTGGCATGCTCTGTTGGTACTGTGGCTACAGCACGCTACGCACCCTTGCTACGCTACATCGAGCGGGCGAGTTGAAGGGCATACGGCCACTGCCTTGAAGAATAGGATTGGATGGGGAAAAAATTCCCCCGCACCTCCCCGAGGGGGACTGTGAGGATGCAGAAATGCATTGGGTGCACCGATGAGTGTGATGCGATTAATGGCGAAGAGAGAGGCGAGAGTGTTAGCGTAATCATTTATTTTTTTCTTTTCCCACACCCGTCATTTCCGCTTCGTTATAGAGAAGCGTCTTCGAGACCGCGTTGAACGCAACCGCCAACTGCAGAGGATAGTTCACGTCAAAGTCGTCGGGAATCGGTTCGAACTCACCGTCAGCATCATCGACGTCGTCTTCCTGCGGTTCCTCTCGTTCGCCGCCGTCATCGAAGTGATCGAGCCGACTCCAATCGACCCGAACGTTGATGGCGCGATACAGCGGGGTGTGTTCCAGGTGCTTGAGCCAAGCCAGGATGTTGCCGCGCTTCACCAACCCGCGCTTGTACGTTGCCGGAGTCATCAGCCTCCGCTTGATGTGAACGTCTAACGTAACGTCCTCGGGTACCATGCGAGGAAGGCACCTTCGAGTCGAGGCACGATGAGCCGCTCTTCGACCGGGTTCAGATCGGGAAGATGCGCCGGCCGAGGAGGATAACGGTAGCCAAAACTCACGCAGCCCTCCTCTTCGCAGCTTTGTCTTCTTCTCCTTCTTCATCTTCAGCGGTTCCCCTACGGGAAGATGACGATGGTGGTTGAACGCGAAGCTATCTCGTGATGGATTGTTTGGTTGGCCAATCCCTAGGGGCATCATGCCACAATCATCATCAGACGCGCTGCGGACGCCGGCCAAGGGACGCACGACAACCCCCGACTATAATGCATTTCTGCATAAAACGTCTTTCGGGCCTGCGAATGAAGTCCTATTGCTAGGTCTTCATGACTTGGCCGGAGTCGTCACCACAGATGTAGCCAACCCGGCTAGGGGTCCTCCGCTCCCCGTCACCGGGTCGCCGGGGTCCTCCTGCCTTGCCAGCGCCACGTTGACTCGCTGGACAGCCAGTAGTTGAAGATTTTGGTCTTCAGTCCGCACCGCCTCCTCGAAGGCAGGTGGCATCGTTCTTGTGTTTGATTCGTCCGGGTATGCGAGGCAATCCCAGATGATGTGCTCGAGTCTTGCTGGAGCTTTGCGACACACCCGACAGGTGGCATCAGGGTATGTCTCCGGGTACATCTTGTGCTTTAGGTAGGGGTTCGGGACCGCCTTTGTTTGGAGTTGCCTATCGATGACCGCCTGCGCGAAGCAGATCCAACGCACTCCGCTGAAGCTTGGCGCCAAGGAATCGAGCTCCTCTTTTGTAGCGTGAGCTACACTGGCAGAGGTTGAGCAGTTTCGCGTGGCTCCTGGAGAGCCGTGCTGCGCATGCGCGAGGAGCAGTGACGTCACACGACGCACAGAACATTACTCGTTGCCCGGCGTCTCTAACACACCCCACGCACTCAGTGTCTTCACCGACCTCCGTTCCGCACGTGGCAGCCCGGTCCACTTGATGATATCATGCGAGGGGTGGCCGGGTGTGCAACCGATGGCTCGTGCG
The DNA here is from genome assembly GCF_048455015.1 of Haemaphysalis longicornis. NCBI lineage: Eukaryota > Metazoa > Arthropoda > Arachnida > Ixodida > Ixodidae > Haemaphysalis > Haemaphysalis longicornis. The sequence goes on from NW_027526204.1 coordinate 70,512,428, forward strand.
CCGCAGCAACACCGGCGTGCGCCTGTGGAACCAGCTTAGCTCTAAAGCGATCGGTGACGCTGCGCCGGAGCCGCTTGATAAATATACATGTGTCACATAATGCCTACACCGTGTGTATGTGTCATTCAAGCAGCAGTAAGCATGATAATCAAGGTAATCCTAGACAACCAGGAAAGCGAAGAATAACCAGTTGAACCTTAGCTCACGCTACGTATACCTGGCATAACCTAGCTAAGCCACTGCTCATTTTTTCTGCTGTACTTATTCCACCGTCACACACCTTGCAGAGACGATTATTTTTTCATGTGTACAAAAAGTCTCCTTAGCGCAGTCCTAGTCTCAGGAGTGGATCAGTGCCACTCTAGAAGGGCTTCCGCCTATTGCGTTTCCGTGCTTAGCATCTGCTCTTCAAGTTCAGTGCCCCTAAAATTGTCGACACCGATGTTAGGCCTCAGTATTTCTATATTCTAACATGAACAAATAACGAGAGAATTGTCCAGGGTTATGCATGGACAGGCGGCAAACTGTCCATTGAAACGAAAACATTCCGCTCACTAGTGTTTCATTGCATGCACCATCGTCAGCCTTATCTCAAATCGACCAGCACGTCCATGTTGGGAATGAATGGCCCGACTCCGATGAGATTAGGTTACAAAGACCAAGTACGCACCTTTGTACGCACCTGGGCTACCAGAGATAGAGAATAAGCTTTATTAAATGAAAGGAGCCAAATGTTTGGTTTTCTCAGTTCACGGCCCCGTTGGAGCGTCCAGCCATCTCAGCCAATGGCTGGACGCAACTCAAAATTCTAGGCATGATTTTCCAAGCAGATTGCGCGAACACCAGGTGGATAAGGAATTTGGAATGCGCAAGGGGACAGGTTGTTCATATGCTTCGTCAGATCACGGTAGAAGGAAGAGGCCAGGGCTATGAGGTGCGCCGTAGTGGAGGGCTTTCGCATCTTTAGCGTGTACCGAACTGTCGACACGCGGGCGTTTTCGCTTTTCGCCTCCATCAGAGAAGCAGCCACCGCGGCCGGGAGTCGAACCCGCGTCCTTCCGCTCAGCAGCACAAACCCTTAGCCACTGAGCCACCCTGGCGAATGGCAGTGGAATGCCGCGGATTAACCGGCGCCAAAACGTCAAGCGCAATACAGCTTCCACGACCAGGAATACGAACCGCGGTAAGCGCCGGCCTACTTTCTTTACCCCCGGGCTCCTAGCCGAAGCCCTAGCTAAACTGGCCCCTTTATACAAATTTACACGTTTTCTTTACTATAAAGATAAAGTGACTACTTTCACCTCTAAGCAAATATGTATAGCACGGGTTCTCTCCGAAATTGTTAACTATGTGCGGGTGCATTCACAAGTTGGATTCGGAATTCTCCAGCACCTTGATTCCGAATATTCACAAGTTCGTTCACGATTTTTTGCTCAAAATAAAAAGAGAAAAGCTTGCCTGTGACACCCAATTAGAAGAATAGTTCAAAATATCCCGAATTTCTCATGAAGAGGTCCTTTCCTGGGCAAAGTATAAACCTTTTCGTCCGTTAGTCTTTCATAAGATCAGGACACGTTCTGGGCCGTGTTGCGCATGCGCTGTCACATCTTCCTGTAGGCTGCGCTAATTATAGGGCCACTAACACCGCCCACTAATAAAATGGCAGCTGTCAGGACGAAGCAGTTAAAAAGGTTTACAGATGTTCCAGCACGACAGATAGGCGGTCAGTTTTTGACAACTACGCCGTACTCCGACAAGCACGCGCTGGTGTAAGCATATCACTACCGTCGGCAAGATTCAAATTGAGGCTCCAGGAGTGCTCCTGCAAACAGATAAAAGAAAGCCGAAGCACATGCATGCGCGATAAGTCTGCCAGACCCTACTCGATCCTGAGAGCCCACAGATGCCGCCCCACGTGTGGTTTAGGGCAACCTTGCGCGAGCGCAGCTGATAACGGCACCGGAAGCAAGTCAGGGGACCAAGATACGGTGGGCGAGTGGGGCGGAGAGGAGGAGAGATAAGAGGAAAGGTCCAGCCAGGCCGCGGATAAGTGACAGCTGCCGGGCGCGTGTCCAGGGGGCGTAAAGTTCACTCCTCGAGTCCGTTGCCAACTTTCGTCTCCCCTTGGATGTATTCATATCAGCGCGTGCCCCGCTTGTCTTCCTTTTCCGTCCTTCCCCCAAGTACGCGCTCCGATTACGCAAGCTGACGCAGGAGCTTCCATTCTAAATTCGTCCTGGCGAGAGCGCGAAAGAGAAGTAGGCCTACGTTCCGGTGTGCGCAATACGCAAGCGCTCCTTGATAGCGGACGGCTGAACAAGCTGGCAACAAACAGTAGTCTGGCCCCACTGAACCTGGCTACATGGCACTGGTTCATTCTCCTACTGCGCGTTAAAGTAAATACACTAAACCATCGTTTATGCGAATTCCTCGGCACACCAAACTGTCTTCGCTGTAAGCGATACTTTCTCAAAAGAGGGCATTATTTGCTCTTAAGCGTTGCGGTTGGGATCACGAAACAATTGGAATAAATCGAGTTAATTATATCGGTAACTTCACGGTGGAAGCACTCGCGGGCTACTTTTCATGCAGCAAAGTACACTGTGACGAGGGACTTGGTTGCTACAAATTGGGATATGTCACGAACGAACAAGCTCGGTCTGCGTCCCGGAAGCGTCCAGGAACATCGTCGACTTTTGATAAAGTACAAGGGACACGGAAAAAAATTTGGACGATATCCCCGCCCTGCGAAAGTGGATGTCCAGCGAACCTCTTGCAAAGCCAATGCACATCCTGATCGCGGTATACAATGCCTTTATTGCCTTGTAGCCAAGACCAAACCCAAACAACCCGTTGCTGTGGCTTCAGTGGATAAGGTCTTCTGCTACTGAGCCCGAAGAGGCCAGTTCCATCCCGGGCGCGGTGGCCGATCTTCAGATGAATGCGAAAAGCGAAAACGCCCGTGCGTCGACATTTAGGCGCACGTCCACGATCCGCAGGTGACCGAAATTAATCCGGAGCCCTCCACTACGGCGCGCCTCATAGCGTATACCTTCGGCGTGTTAAACCCCAGAATCAGTTTAGTAATGTTGACGTCTGGGCTAGTCGGTTCAACCCTAACTTGTCCTTGTGTATGGTTTTATTGCGCTGTAGCTTAAGCATGTTAAACCCACAATCAATCACAACCAACCAAATTCAAACACGATATGTGCCACGTGGTTGGACGTTGGGGGTCGTTGTAGCATAGGAGTCCAAAGGTATACAGAAGTCTGAAGCCTGCAGAATTTTCGGTCGGGTTTCGCAATATCAATAATAAAGCCACCGACGGATCCTCTGCTGTGTGTTGCGCTTGTCTCAGCCATGCCAACTTGCTATACACGAAGGTGTCGGTGTCTTAACAGTCCGTCACTCTTGTGCACAACACAGACATCGGTACAAACGGTAGCATTGGTCCCTGGCTTCAGCATCAGCGACTGTAGGCGCTTAGTGCTACCATGTTGCTCACATTGTACGAGTTTTTGGACTCGCACGAGGCAGAAAATGCTGGAGAAAAGCGTCACTGGGAACATGTAACGTTGTACGAGTTTTAGGGCTAGCACGAAATAAGACAACCCGGATGTAAGCGCCGGTCGAGCGGTCGTGGTCGGTCCGTATGTCCCTGGGGGTATGTCCAGCGCTGTGCATATATGTACGACTGTGCGAGCAATACGCAGGATGGTCAGTTTCGTGCACTAGCACGAAACTGAAAATCGCGAGAGTAAGCGTTGAACAATACAACTCCGTGAGTGCGTGCTGTGGCCCTTGTTAGGTTTAACGATGGATAGCCGCAGCTTGTTGAGCGTAGCCACGTGCCAAGCAACGTTGAAATCATTGTACGGCAAGCTGCGGATACCGGAAAACGTTTTGAGATCCCAAAGTGTAATGTCAGGGTAAATTCCAGGAAAATCCCGTGAAAACAGGGACGGCCACCATCTTCTCGGCGGCTACGTCACGTGCTGAATCATGGAGCAAGAAAAAGGTAGGAGACGGCATGACGTCCTGCAGCCAGCCTTCGCAAGCCCATCTCCCTCGGCGCCGCACCCTCGCTGTTTCCCTTTCCCGATCCGCCGTAGTCCACCCCGCACGTGACCCAGCGGTTGCATGGTTGGAGGTAGCTTTTAGCAGGCCTCCCTGTATTCTGAGGCCAAGAAATTCCTCCGCGCGCTATCACATGGCGGGGTCACTTGGCATTGTGACGTCTGGACCAATTCTGATTTGATTTTTTTACTTCTCGCGTGAGGATGGAGTAGTACAATTCTATTGCCGCCAGCCTTAACTTAGCCGAGGTATTCCGAAAAAAAAAAACGCCAATGAGAACGTACGGGTGAGTAGACTACATGTCAACACTGCGGACCCCAGGGGAGCAATGGAGTGACCGCGAGTTGCCGGCTTAAACTGTGCAAAAATTCAGTGATTTGGTTAACTGCATGTAGTTCTCAGCTTCGATAAAAATGTACGTGGTAATGAGCACACAACAGCGCTAACTTTCGTTCCTTTTGCTCAAACACACGTCCCTGCAAACTTCGCTACTGGTGTAACAGGTTTACCGCAAGCAGACGACAGGATAATATATAAAAATGTATCCACTATGTTTACATAAAAAGGCGAGCAACGAAATTTTCTCAAAGCAGAAACAAACAGTGAATGGGGCAAGGCCATTTTCGAACGGATTTTCATGCATCGCACGCCGTCCAAAGGTTGCCAGAACAACCATGCGGTCCCCCGAGTTAGCGAGGGAGTGTGACGCCAGAAAACAGACGACATCAGTGAGATATAGAAAGCTTCGCTTTAAAAGATTATAGCGATGCGGTGTTTATAGCTTGGCTCTGTGCATTGCCCGAGACACCGAAGCAAATATGTATGACATGCGTTTTTGTGTAAGAGGAGCAAATTGGACGTGGTAGGTTCACTTCCCGTAGGCCCAAGGAACCGGCATTCCAACTCGACAAAACAAGGCCTGGCTGAATCCGTTCAACTTGGAGCTTTCCGTGACTTTGTTGGTGGGCAGCACCAAACAGAAGAGCCATAGTGCAAGAAGATAAGCCCTCAAACAGTGGGAATACTCACAGTAGCAGAATAGTGACATATAGTCTAGAATTTTATTACTTTTATAGCGTACTAAATTTGGAAGACGGCAGAGGAGTTTCGCCAAAAAAAAAATCGTTAAATTTCGCTCGCCTTGAGAGCAGAATGTCGCAACCTGCATGCCTTTATTGCAGCGATTCCGAATTCTTTATTCTCGCTATAACACTGTACAGGAAAAAGGACAATGTACGCTGGTTGCAATTTCGGCTAAAAATGTCTCTGCCGCAAAAAATCGTCCGTCTTCGTTACACTAACAAGTGGAACGGACAGCTAGCTCCCGTCTTAGCGGAACGCTGTTTCCTTACATCCTCAAAACAAACAAAAAAAACCGCTGTTTATGGCGAGAAACCCAACTGTCAATGTATATCCGAGACTGTCGAGGAGTCTGAATTAGCTCTGTACTTTTGAAGCAGGCTGAGGGGAAATAAACTGAGCGCTTAACTGAGGTTGGCACGCAAGCCACGCACTCAAGAACAGAGCGCATGCGCAAAAGATACCGGCACTGTGTTGGGTGTGCAGTCAACGCGCGGGAGAATCAAACCTGGCTTCGCGGAGACGCGAGGACCATGTATCCCACCTCATGCCATTACCGTTTTTCCGATATGATATTACAACACGAGTTATCTGGTAGCACATTAAAACCGCAGCATGCATAAAGCCGAGGTGCTTATGCAGATAATGTCACTCATGCGACGAAAGTGCAGAGGGCAAGAATCATTGGTGCCTGATTTGCACGAAAAGAAAAATGCGTGACTGTACCTTAGGCCGAAAAAAAATGTTATTCCTCATGCTTTCCTCGCATAAGAAGGAACCTTATGGAACTGTTGAGGAGGATGATGATGATGGTTGGATGCTAATAGCGTAAGGCCAACTGGGGCAAAGAGCGCCAAAACAATACTGTTGAGGAACGAACTAGCATCCCGCAGCAAGTTCTGTTAGACAGGACATGGTACAGGAGGCGGCCTATGGCCAGAAGTCGCAGGTTGGCCTGGCCCTAAACACGAATGTAACCACCAGTGCTAACTCCAAACAGCACAAAGAGGCCTCGGCGCCAAAAAAACTAGCCGGAGTAAACTGACCTCTTCCAGGACAGCAGGCATCGTTGAGGACGGAGAGGAGTGAAGACTATGGTGCAAGACTCCGCAGGGGTCTGAAGGCGACGGGAATCGGGCGCGAAAACAGACTGACTGCGCAGCCCAGTGCGCACGGTAATTTATGCGCCCTGGTGGAGGAAGTCAGCCGTGTGGAAGAGACCACAGTGTTGACGCTTCGCTTTATCGCCAGGGCGCAGCCCCAGTCATCGCCCTTTCCCCTCAACGAACTCACCCTCACCGCCACCTTTCTCCGGGTACCTCCTCCCCCACCCCCTCCCTGGTTACCCTCGCAGGCAGAGTCACTGCGATAAGGAGAGGAGGGTGGCGAGTCGCGATTTCAGGAACGCACAGTCACTGCGGAACGTGACGCTTTCCGCCATTTTTAGGCGACGATATCGGCTGCGCCGTTTCCGTAAGGTGCCCGTAACACTCGAGGAATGCGCCGTAACTGTCGAGTCACCGCTTCTGGTTGCAACGACAGAAGCAACGAATCTTATCTGCGTCTCTCCGCGCTGTCACTGTCGTTCCTTAGCATCCTTTTGGGTGCGTGATAGCCTTACTGATATCGCTTTTTTCCCCTGGAGTGCAACCAATCTCATCGCTTGATTATGGAAATCTTCCTTCTATTCATTCAACTCGCATCGGGGGTGGGGGTGGGGGGGCGATTGTGCACATAGGGATGATTAGCACGGAGGATTACGTAGTGGACGTACACAATAGCTCTAGCAGCGGCTACAACCAGTGGTAACGGACTGCGAGAACGGAGACAGGAACTTGAACATAATTTCCCTGTATGTCAGCACCCGGATTAAAGCATGGAAATGTTTGCTCACACATTGGCAGGAAACGCAAATTCCAAGCAACGGGCCACCCCTGCTCAACGTAAGCCTGGTGTCATAGACAAGGCCTACCTGTCAGTGTCGAGTCACTAGGCGCAGGGGTTATTACAAAGAAAAGAACTACTTCGAAAATGATACGTCGGTTTGTGAGCATATGTTTCTACAAAACCAGTTTGCGACGCGTTCTTCCCAGTTACGTACATTTCGGTCCATTTTCGTGGTCCTTCATAGGCCATTTTTTCTGCGGGCCTACAAGACTTTTGTGGCCCATTGCAATCTGCTGAATCGGCTGTTTTGTCGCCTACGGCGGAAAAAAAGTTTTGGAAGTGCAGGGGGCGACATACTGGTCTATAGCGCAGCTTTCGTATTTCCAGCTTTGTCCTGTCTCGCTGGAGGGGGATTTGGAGAAAACTAGACTGCGGCGTTCTGAAGTCTAAGAGCACCCCTTTCGACGCCAACACGTTTTAGAAGTGCTTGCGTCGCCAGTTTTCAGATGCAAGTAAAGTTAAACCTGGATATAACGAACCTCTTTGTAATGAATCCCTGCATTTAACGAACTTTTTTCAATTCCCTATTGCCAGCCCCATTGAAGCCCATGTGTTGCGACCTCTAAGTAACGAAGGTGTTACGATACGGCTAACCTTGATGTAACTAATTCTCTACGCTGATGAGCCATTGTTTTTTGTACTTTTTCTGAAACATCGGCTGGAGAGATGCACTAATTTAGCGAATTTCGTCCGCACTGCAAACTGTATACCGTGCGTTGTTAGGTGATAGGCCTGCTTTTCGGCGTGTAGGGTCACGCGTCTGCACTGCTACGCGAGGTGTCGGTTCGTCGATGGTGAATTCTGCTGCCAGAAAACGAAAAGCTTTGTTTCCTAGACAAGCTCGCAATTTCAAATGCCGTCTCCGCTGGCGAGAAAGAAGAACGTAGCCGCCCAGCTAGCACCCTCTCATACATTTTCAGTGCTGAAAGAGCATCAAGTTCACACAATGGCGAACTTTCAGCAGAAGTTTGGCCGTCTTTTAAACGCGTTTGAAACCAAAAAGTCTCAAGAGGCAAAAGTGATACCAGGGTCCCGTACCATATAAAAGCTTAGAAAGCAGATACCACCAGAAAAACTTATACTAGAGAAAAGCACTGAAGAACTCCGGTGATACTTAAGCTATACGTTTGGGAATACGGGGTTAATTGAGTGACGTTACTTCTTTGGAGTGCAGTGTAGCGGCTAAGCTCGTGGGAGAGCGGATGGTGCAAATTACACCTGTTCTCCGTGATATAAATTTTTGAAAAGCAAGTTCACCGTCACTGATGTCTAGCATTTTGGTTTCGTTTCTGCTTCGTTGAACCCGCCGGTATAGACGAGTGTGTTGACCACCGAACACATTTCCACCAACTTCGCGAAACCTGATATCACCATTGCAGACAATTCTAGATATTCATGTTCTCAACTGGTGGTAATTAAACGAGAACTGTTGCAGGGAAACAGCATCAGGCCACTGAGACTCCGACAAGAACTTGTCTTAGCTGATTATTCGCTGAAGTCTGATTCAAAAGAAAATTCATTATGACACACTTCTTGTGCTTCCCGCCATTTCTTCTTCCCCTAAAATTCCGTACACTTGGGGCAGTTGGACCGTTCCACCAGGAGTCTGCCAGATTACAGTGTGGCCGCTTCTTGAGCACGTTCAAAAAATTAATCGTGGAGCCCCCCAACCCTTTATCCTCTTCAGGAGGCATGGTGGCTGCAGACCGCAACGGATAGTACGACTGGTACGCCGGAATACAGTTCTTTCTCTCTCTCTCTCTCTCTTTAAACCTTCTTTGTTTTTGTCCTGACCGCCGGAAAAAATCGCTGCCATCGGCATCAAGAAAATAGCCGCTATCTAGTATGCCAGTGTCTGCACTTTCATTTGATTTTTTTTTTCTGCCCCCATCGTCCAATGTCCGCCCGCTCCACCCGCCGCTCCCACCACACACAGAAGCTGCCACAGTGTGGTGGACTTTCGAGAAGAGTGCATACGGATGCGAACCACCTGCACTGAAACAAACCCTACGCCCCCTATGGAGTTCCGCCCGCGAGAATTCAAAAGTGAGCCCACGTTTTCTTTTCTGCATTTACGCAGAGCGCCCAACTGTTTAATAAACTCGAATACTACGTACAAGATTACACTTGCGGCGTTACAAATACCACACACAGCAATACCGCTCACTACCAACAAGCATTTCTTGGGTAAGTTGGGAGTCGGGTTAATTACCGGAGCAGTGAGACGAATCAAAACAAGGCGACAAAGACTACACCAAAGGAGCAGAACACACAAGACGGGAGCTAAGCATCAATTCTTGGTGTACTATAGGCACGTTGAACCGGACAAAGGCCTCTGTGAGCGCAGCCCTTTTCCTACTAAAGTTGTCTGTAGCGCAGGGCGTCGGTAAAGGAGTGGCGATTCTTCCATCCGTTATCACCCACTGCCTCCAGCATGCCGTGCGACAATCTATGGGGTCGACACTGAGACACGCTGTCAAGAAAGACGGCCGTGATGAATGCATCAATTCCTTCTTGCCATTTGTATTATCTGCGATCTGACTGGTCGGCTACAATATCAACAGCTAATGTATTTTCGTCTGCGCCACTTAAACTGTTCCTTCTGCTCAGCCTTGTTACCATGACGTTTTCTTAGATGCCTTCTCTGTCTGGGTGCCCGTGCGCGACTCGTGATAATCCCGGCTGTTGCTGTCCAGGACAGGCCGCCGACACTTACGTAATATGAATGCTACGAACCCAGCCCGATATGCGTGGCATCTTTCCTAAAAGAAATGACCCCCGAACCACCAGGATATAAAAAACGGCGCTGCTGCTTGCGAGGCAAACATCAGCGCAACATGCCTATAGTTTGTGTTCAACGCTCTTATGGTGTGTGCCCTTTATAGTCAGCGTCTTCACTGCGTTTTTTTATATCCTCCACTCCTTTCACTGCCATCAGAACGAGTACCCTAGAATTTACCACAGCCACGGCGCGTGCGCGCAAGCCCGAAATAAGTAACGCGCATGCGCAGTCCGCCACGCCGTCTAAGGTGACGTTTTCAAAACATCGCAGGCGTGCTGCCTTGCCGAGCGGCAAACACCAAGAACGTCCGATATCGTTCAAGGTTAGCCAGCTAGAAGGCCAGTGGTTTCTCTGTTGCCCTAATAAAAACATCTCGTGCGCCGTGACGAGGCGTTATTTGGAAGGCCTGCTCGCAACTTCGGCGCGCTATCGCGATAACGGAATTCGCCTAACGACCCAACCCGCCTCCACTTCAGTGATAACAATCCGCGCTTGTGAACAGCCGCGGGATTTCCGACGTGTCCAGTTGCATGTGCTTTCGGATTCTAGGAGAAATGCACCCGAGGCGACATCCGAGAAATGTGCCGAGGGGTTCATCAAAACGAAACCCCCTTTACGGCCCCTCATCTACAGCCATTCACAGAGGCGGAACATTGCGATAACCAACATAATGTAGTCGCCTCGGCCTCCAGTCGTGGTAGCCGTATACTCACGCACGAAACAACACCCGTGTACACGAAGTTCGTCGCATTTTACGAACTGAGGCTGCTATTCGAAAGGGCACTCCGCAAGCTCACATACGCTTCAGACCTCTGGAACTTTTTAGCAGCGATTCAAAAACTGCGCTAGAAAGCATCATGCATGGTACTAGTCCCGCTAGAATCCTTGTCATTGATTGTTTCTTTCGCACTTGCTTCTGCGGGCCCCCTATCTGCTCTTGACTCCTTTAAATTAGTCAATAAAACATTCCAGTAATAAGTATTTGCTCCTACACATGAAAAGAGGGTCAGGGCTCCTGGATCGGCGCAACGACTCGACGTAACAAAATGTTCTTGGCGCGTTCATCTGTTTTCTAAATCTGTAAAAATATCCTTGCGTTCAATTTTTCGGCGACTTTGTTGACAAAAATTATTCGCCTTTATGTTGCAAAAACTGCGGCTTTTCTGAATCGCAGGTCCTTTATGCGTCACCCGCCACAAACGTATTTGACAGATAAACATGGTGATATGCCTGGCATAAACCATTAAAATACACTGATAAGTGCCGTTAATATATTTCAAAATGCATATCAAAAAGCCTTCGTTAAGGAAGTGTCTGCATTGAAACGCGTAGGGGAGGGCATGGCATAGAAATGATTATGTTTGCACATGGCAGCAAACATGAATGCTTCACTTTCGCATTATAGAGACTGAAGCCCTCAAAACAATTTCATTTGGCGCAAAAATTCAGCGGCAGTCAAAAACAAGATTAATATCTTTTTGTTACGTTTCTACACGTCTTCTGGATTGTGCGCATAAAATAAACTTCACCGGAATGAGACAAAGCCGCCAATGCATTTTCCCTTTTCTATGGGGTTAGGTACACTGGCCAGGGCTACTTTAGCCGAGAGCCTTTCAAGTGGTTTGTTACCCGCCGCGGTGGCTCAGTGGCTGACGCGTTGCGCTGCTGAGCACGAGGTCGCGGGTTCAATTCCCGGCGGCGGCGGCCGCTTTTCTGATGCAGGCGAAAAGCAAAAACGCCCGTGTGTACGAGATTTCGGCGCACGTCAAAGATCGTCAGGTGGTCAAAATTAATCCGGAGCCCTCCACTACGGCGCGCATCATCGCTTGCGTTGCGTAGGCGCGTTAAACCCTACAATGAATCAATCAATGTTGTATGATGGAGTTAACTGCTTATGTTTCAGCGTTCCATTGCATCACCCACTTCGCCCCATATTGTTCACAAATCGATTTCCCCGGCCGGCGCGATTCGACGGGTTAGTCAGGTTCAAACCGATTGTCAACTGTTGTGACAAAGTTCTCGAGTGTGTACAAGTCATTGTTCGGCTGAGCAGAGCGGCCTAAAACGCCGCCTTGCTTTTCGCAGGCATGACTCAGCCAGAACGGAGAGTATCGTCGAGTGTCGTATCTCTCTGTTTACGCGGTCGATGTCGACATCCCCACAGACGCCTCGCGTTTCTCGTTATCGCCGTGACTTTGCATGTATCCTTTCCTTTCAGCCGTACCTGCATTCGGCCGCGCCGATCGTAACCCGATAAGCGGATGGAAATAAATGGTCTCTTCCATTTGTCATTTCCGGCTGCCCTGAACTGCCTCAGGCCAGCTCCGTTTTTTTTTTTTTTCTGCCCATAGAATACCAACTGCTAGAGCAGTCCTGGACTGCCAACAACCCGCTCTGAACTGTCCTGAGGTGGCCAATCAAAGAGACCAAATCTGGTCTTGTTCGAGGCGTGCAAGCTGGCCGACGAGAACTCGGAAACATTGCGCTGTCGCACTAAAATATATTGGTTTAGTTCACTGATCTGGCCACACGTTTATCACTAACCGGGTTTTTGAGAAACGGCGAATTTCTCACGTTGTATTGCGCAGCTCAATGTCGACTTCATTGTAATAACACAGATAGAGAGCCATGATAGGTGGGGAGGAAGTTTAGAAGCCTTCTGCCGAGTCCTTGTTGATTGTAAGTCTTAATCTAAAAGCTGCTATCACTGTGCATGACCAGCCAGAGGAAACGCGAGAGACGCAGACTCACGGGCACACACTGCCAGTAATTGATAACGAAAGCTAATCCCACTCGTTGGCCAAAGAAGGTGATGTTGCGATAGCATTCAAAAGCGTGGTCATGTTGTGTGTTATGTTGCAGATTTAGTAAGTAAGAGGAAGAGGACAAAGGCGGCTAACCGCCAACTATCATTACTATCGGAGAGAGGAGAAAGAAGCGAACCCGGGTTTCGGCACCAGAGAGTTGTGTAGCGAAAGGGAACTAGAAAACAAGGCGTCCGGGTATCAACGATGCCTACGAACGACTGCCGTGAGAGTCGCGCTCGTGGAGCGAGCCCCCGCTGCCTGCCTCGTGGCGCGCTTCTTTCTCTTTATTCAACATGTTATGCACATCCCGCAGCTATAACAAGACAACGGTTGCCAGACGGAAGAGGGAGGATTGTCACACCAAAGACGCAAAGACACGGCAGCTTTAAAATTGCCTCTGTATTAAAAAAAAAGCCTTGGGGTATAAGGTACGCGTGCCAGCCCGTGCCTCAGTCGCGTTCCCCGCTATCTACTATCCAATCATTATTAATGGCTCATTGGCCCAATTCGGTGCATCGATGGCTGCAGCCGCCAAAGACTAAACCACATTCGCGATAACCGAAAATAAAATGCGTGCAACAAGCGCGGTAAGCCGTCAGCTGAATACGACGTACGAGCGAAGATGCGGAAAATCAAGGCGCCGTAGATCGAAAGCCAAAAGGCACTTTCCTTTCGTAGTCGCCCAAACAGGTTTCTTGTGACCTTACATTTACCGCGCCCTTTTTCCTCTCGGTTGAAAGAACAACATTGCGAGCCGTCTTCGACATTCCCGCCGTAATGAGTGCACAACTTGCAGTTTCGAATGCTCATAAAAAGGCCAGGGTATTTCAAACAATTCGAAGAACGCGTGCAATAAATGGTAGACAGGAGGTTGTTTTTTTGTGCGCGTAGCATATGCAGGTTACGTAGCTCGGATAAACTCCTTCCTTCGGAGGAAGCGATTGCTATCAGTGCCCCCAACATGACTTACATCTACCGAGGAATCAGGACACCACGCGTCAGTAATCAGAGCAACCACCAAATTAGACTTTCAGCTACGATCAGCTAGACATCACAGTTGGCCTTTAGTGATGAGAGTCGTGAGAGAATATCCCAGGACGAACTCACCTCGCTGGAGACGTGCGTGAACTTCTTCTTGTCGAGCCGCTTGGAGTGGGACGGCGTCGGCGAGGGCGCCATTGTCAGGCGCGACTGAAACAGCGTCGTCATGGTGTCCAGCGTAAGGCTGAGTGTCACCTGCTCTTACAAGCCGAGCAACTTCTCTATCCTAAACAGATCAACAACGGCGAGATCTAGCGGACGACTTGTCCTCGCTGCACTGCAAGTACTGCCGGAAGGGGATGGACAGTATCTGGACGCTGAACAGCGTGCTCTGGGCGCGGGCCGCGCGGCGGACTCCGGTTTTAAGGGGCGGGGGCGCTACGGTAGGGATGTTTGGACTACGACGCACGCAAGGCTGTCGCCATGGGGGGAAGAGCCGACCGCCTTATCGCGCTCAACCTCGGACAGTCGAGTGAGCTAGCCTGCTCCGCGGTGACCGAGGGACGTCGCAGAGGGCGAGAGAAGAGGCCTTTAGCGGGGCAAGTCGGGAAGGGAAACAACGAGAGAGAGAGAGTCAGCACGGTTTGTTTTTTTTGGCTCCGTACCCTGGCTTGCGCAAGGCGAAGAAACGAGGGTGTTGGAGGAAGGGGATGGAAGATAAGGCTCCGTACGTGCACGAGGGCGCGTCGTGCGAGAGGTGCGGGGTGTCTTCTCGAGGGCGACGAGAAGCACAGGCCGGAGGAGCAGGAACACGTGCTTAGGACATGATCGGCCTGGCTTTCTCGGCAGCTTCGGCGGCACCGGTGCCTGCGGCGGCATCGCGACGCGATCGAGGCAAGGCTGCTGGAAGCTTGACCAGTTTTAGAAACGAAAGCGAGAAAGAAGAAACCTCGCCCTGAGCTAACTTGCGGCTATGGTCGCTGCCAGACCGTGAAGGAAGCGGGTGTCAGCTTGCGCGTCCTTTGCAGTGCACTCTGTCGTGGACGAGACCATGAACGAACGACGGCGGCGGAGGGAGGTAGACAAGGTGGCAACAGACCATTGCTAACGGGCGAAGGATTTCCTGATGCTATCACGTCAAGAGAGCTGGCTTCCTGGAACTATGCTCTCCTTGCAAGTGAGGAACAGGAGTAATGACGTTGTTTGCCTTCCACCTGTACTTGTGGGGCTTCACACCAAGAGGTCAGAGAATTGTCAATGCTGCTTTACAAAACGGCGTTGAAGGACTGGAAGTAATGTATGCACGAATGAAGCCTCCAGAGTGTTGCAAGACGTGCCTTTCTATCCGTAACCTGCACCTTAATTAAGGACGGAAAGTTCGGCTAGTAGGTTAGACTATAATGGGTACATTTTACTAGCGCAAAAGACGGACCACATGAGTAAGAAAAACACAGGACGTCCTGTGTTTTTCTTACTCGTGTGGTCCGTCTTTTGCGCTAGTAAAATGTACCCATTAACTGCACCTTTAAATTTTGGGTCAGGTGGCTGAAACCAGAAGCTTCCAAACAGAACCAACGAGTGGACGTTGAAGAGGCAGTAAAAATCACTTCAGTTCGTCGTCGTCGTCATCATCATCATCATCACCACCACCACCGCCAGCCTATCTACGCCCACTGCAGGGCAAAGGCCTCTCCCATTAATATCCAATTGCCCCGGTCCTGTGCTAACTGGGACCAATTTATCTCCGCAAACTTCTTGATCTCATTTGCCCGACTGACTTACTGCAGCCCCCTGCCACGCTTGCCTCCCATAGGGATCCACTCTGTTACCCTTGATGACCAACGGTTACCTTGCCTTCACGTTGCATGCCCTGCCCACGTCAATCTTCATTATGCTCCAAGTTTTGTCGATTTAAAAGAACCGCCTTTTGTTAAACTGGCTGGACGCAGATTTCTTGCGTGCCTTTTCCGAATGTGTAGGCACACTGTCCCTGGTTGCCCTGGTATTCTTTGTCATCCAGTTCCGAGTGGTGTCCATTAAATATATCTACAATATGAGTTTCACCGACTCTTTTTCTCTGCGTACTCTCACCAACACTGCTTGTCGCGGCTACTTCGGTAGTCGCTAAATTGTCACCAATAATGTACCCGACAAACTTCTTGTCACATCCCTTGATGCTCCTCGTGTTATCATCATCACAATTGTTTACCGATTTACTTTATTTATTTATTTATTTATTTACACTTAAAGGCTCCTAGCGAGGTGTTAGCAAAGATGGGATAACAAGTAAGTAAATAACATCAAATAAAAGGTTTCTTCTACGAGGATTGCTGCATTGCAAATTAATCGTCTGCAGAAAGGTTGCGGTGCTTCCAGATTTATTTCCGAAGGCATATTGAACGTCTTTTCGAAGACTAGTTGTGGAGAAAAGCAGATGGCACCCGATAAATGTCATACCCCAGGGCTTTACATGTTCTTAGAGCCCAAAACACGCTCGAAGTCAAGACTCAGGGAGGGCCACTGGCGCCCGGGGCAATGGAGCAGTTCAATGAAACACGTAAAAAGCGTTGCGCTTGTAAAGGTCCAGCAGTCTTAAGAAAGGCCTTCCTTGGCTGTGTTTGCTTTATACGTTCTTAAAAGGGTCATGAGGACAACATAGACGTTAGGTTTATTCAAAAGGCTGCTTTGTCCCGATAACAACACTACAAAAATTGCCTCCAACTTCAATGCAAATAATCTAGATTAACAACGAAAACATATTCAACAGTGGCGACCACCAGCCGCTTTCGGACAACTTTTCCATGACGTCGTAATATCTTTTTTATGCGATAAAACATGACGGGGAGACTGTAGTGTGACCTTTAGTCCCTTTTTATCGCATCAGTTGAATGCTAACGCGTAGTTAATAAACTTAATAGACTTATAAAACGTTAGTGCCTGTCCACAACACGTCATTGCTGTTAATATTACGTCACTGTGAAGCGAGATTTGAAAATTGTTCAATATTTCGTCCGATTTTTCGGCTAAAAAGTGTCTTTCGCGGCTGGAATGCAGCTGAGTGAGCTACCATAGTCTATTTCAAATAGAACAAAGTCATATTAGGTGCACAGCACTTTAGGCGCTCGCCTTGTCGTCCTAGCTCGCCCGCTGGAACCAAGCATATCGTCACGGCGTTACAGTGTAACCTGTCACGGTCCCTTCGCCGCGGCCTAACTCAGAGGCTTCGAAAGCCAAGCGGCTATGCCAGGATATACGTAGCGTGAGCTAAGGTTCAGCTGGTTATTGTTAACTTTCCTGGTTGTCTAGGATTAGCTGATTATCATGCTTACTGCTGCTTATCATGCAAACCAAATCCAATCCAATTCAATCCAATTCAAAAGCAATTCAATCCAAGCCAATCCAATCCCGAACTCCCGCTGGCGCAGTTTCAGGCAGGGGGCGCGCGAGCACTGCGAAGGCGGGAAATTTGAATTGCATGGGGTGGTAGCAGTAAGCGGATAACGATGGTACAGCCCATTATGGCGAATCACTGCTCTGCACTTCAGACATCTTTCACATAGAGTGGAACGGCTTAAATTTTTTTTTTGCCTCCATGTCTTCTTTAAGCCAGTCGCCTGATGTCATTTGCAGCGTCGGTGAATGGTCCAATCACCGGCATGTTTAAAACAATCAGAAATTTCGGCAATAAGTAGTCTAACCTTTGTACATCAATGTTCGGAAAAGGAGGTGTCGTTGCTGTTAACACGAAGGCGATTCTTCTATTTGCTTTCACGCAACTTGATACCCGTCGTCAGTATTAAACCAAAACTGTGGGCACTAAAGTCTTGGAGTATGTTAAAGGGTGACAAGTGCTTCAAATTAACTCATGCAGAGACCTGCACCAGAAGACGCCACTGTCTGTAGAGTAAGCATGTAGTTTCAGTTTTTGTCGGAATCTTCTTGCTGCCGAATGATCGTAGTGTTTATACGAACAAATCCTAGTACGCAGGATGGATAAAAAATAGCGTTGGATACGGAAACACAAAGGGAAAAAATTACATGGACAACTAAGGAATGATGTGATGTTTGTGGAAGCAGTACTGTCCAGTGGTCGAGAGCGTTCTATC
Organism: Haemaphysalis longicornis; assembly: GCF_048455015.1. NCBI lineage: Eukaryota > Metazoa > Arthropoda > Arachnida > Ixodida > Ixodidae > Haemaphysalis > Haemaphysalis longicornis. The sequence goes on from NW_027526204.1 coordinate 70,530,208, forward strand.
CTTACTGTCATTCTTCTCTCTATAGGCGTTTTTGTCTCCTCTCCGTTATATATGACTGGACACATACCGTATTTATTCGAATATAAGGTTTTTTTTCAATATATATATATATATATATATATATATATATATATATATATACACACGGCGATTTCTTTACTCTCCAAACTGCACCATCGCTTTATAATCGAGGGCGCGCGCCTTATAATCGAATCAATACGGTACCGACTTTCGAATCACCAAGAAAGGGGGACATTCGGCGCGAACGAGTACTTTTCTACTCGTATGACTGCCACTTCTGTAATTCATCATCATCATCATCATACTCATAACCATCATCCTGTTCGTGTCCACAACAGCATGCAGACCTCCACCAAAGATTTCCCGCAACTGTTATTGGGAGCTTGTTGAGCCTATAACTTCTGTGCTGACCGTGGTCAATTGACTCCTGTAGGCCTCAGAACGTACGTGTCTCTAACACACGTTTCCAAGTCGAAGGCCACAACGCATTCTCTAGGTCCACCCTCCGCCAGCTAGACTCATTGAGCACTACCCTAGTGTTAGGTATGCCTGCTTGTCGCGCGCCCTCAAAACCTGATGTTCGATTCCCATACCCAAATTTACCCAATTTCATGTTCAACGCAATTGCTTTATATCCTTCATACGAGCTTCTCTGAGAAATTTACCGCCACCCCAAGCGTCCGTTCTTTTTTTTGTTTTATTCTTTCAAATCTGGAGATCAAAAGATCTGGAGATCTTCAAATCTGGAGATCTGGTGTGCAAAGCCTAGCATCGATGCAAAAAGCTACATGCATATAGTAATGATATTATGCTCGTAATACCATTGTGTTTTGTCCCACTACAGCTATACTATGAATGAGCTACTATTCGTGCGGTAGTATCTGTTACACGTTTGTTGTATTTTTACTGTATTTTTTGTATCTATGAAAGAGTCCATACGCTGTATCCGTTGCCACGACAACGGGGCAAGGACCTCGTCAAGCTGCTGTACTGCGACCTTTTGTTCTTGTCCCAGCACTCTTTTATGAAAAGAAGGCTAAATAAAAGGTTGATTGATTGATCTTAAAGATTGTTCAATGTTACAAAAGATGAATACCCAACTGACTTACCGGGCTTTGCCAACTTGGTGAAATACCACAGACACGCGCGTTATATTGCAAGGGCTGCCTTAAAATGACAATGGAGTAAATTGCCTTGCATAAGACATCATAATAAACGGCTTCATCCTCCACGTACCGGTTAATTCGGTTTGGTGTTTCAGGTTACTGGATGAGAAGCGGTCACCAGGATACTGTAAAAGCACCAAACACTGTTCGATAGGCTCTGCATTTTCGTACTGTTTGCAGCAAGTTTGCCTGCTTCCGAAAGCTGCATGCGTATATATTTTTATCTACGGACGAGTTTTTAAACAGGAGCAATGAGAGAGGGTTGGGACGTATATTGGGACGTATATGGAACTTCTCAGGGCCCCACAGACAGCTTTTCTGCGCTCAGTTTTCTTCTTTAAGTAGAGCAGGGGGGGGGGGTAACCAGGTAACCAAAAGAACACCATAACAATAGAAGGCAAGTTATTGATTCCTAAAATGTCGCATGTGTCCTCCTCACATTTTGATTCCGTTCAGACATTCCTTTGGACATTTTGGTTCCTTTGGTTAGGGTGTACAGTCGAACCTCGTTATTATAACGAAGTAGTATCGGGGCAGTAAATTAGTTCGTCATATCCGATATTCGTTATAACCGTAGAGGTAAAAATTGGCTTTAATAAATTAATAATTTAGCTCGCGCAACAATCCTAGGTAAAAAACGCGTTGTTCTAGGCTTGGAACGCACTACAGTAAAGGCTCGTTATTTCGAACTCGGTTAATTCGAACTTTCGGTTAATTCGAACTTCCGGATAATTCGAACTTCCGCATAATTCGAACTTACGCCCCGGTCCCGGCACAGCCCTGTATATTTCAATGTGCGAAAGCTCCCGATAGTTCGAATGCGTCTGTATACAGAACGGTTAATTCGAACCATGATCCCCTGGTTTCCATCGCTCCTGGCAGAAGAATTCGGTCCAGAGTGATTACAATATGCTGCAAATCCAAACCAAAACAAATTTACTGCAGATGCAAAACAACGACACTGAAAAGCAACAGCGTGTCGTGCGCGCTACGCTCCTGCAACAGCTTATTTCGCGTCTACAGAGGGCGCCGCGCCACCGGCGCCAGTGCTTCAGCGCATGCCGTTATTACTTACGAAACAGTATTTACGAAATCAACTGCCACAAACGCGTAGTAGCGCCTAATTCGCGATAACGAATCCAGAGGTGGCTTCTTTGAGTTCTGCCCGCGCAGTGTGGCGCAATTTTCATTCATTCTAGCGCCCTCCCGCTAATTCGAACTCAGCTAAATTCGAATAATTTTACGGTCGCCTTCGAGTTATATATAGTTAACGAGCTTTTACTGCATAAACGAGGTACTCCTTATCTGTCTCCTTGTGGTATTTTACACTAAACAAACCGGAACGTGAGAACGTGAAATTACAGCAGGACAAAGTTCGTTCAACAAAACAGGCCGGCCTTTTCATTTACTTGAAGGAGGATGTGGCGTTCGCCTGGTGGCTTTTCACAGTCTGAGCAAAATAAAGTTTTTCACAGTGTCCACGCAATAAAGGGCCTTGAGCTACAAAAAAAAAACGGTTTTGTCTCGCTTTTCTTTTTAATTTTGCTTTTATTATGCTAGCTGTCGAGTTCTGAGCCTCGGGGGAACCAACTATATTTATTTCTTCTTTATAGCCCATATCACGCGGCTCTCCAGGTTTCGGTTTCGTTATAGAAAGAACTGAAATGAAGCGTGACCAAACAAACTCCGCATTTAGTTCGCTATATCCAATAATTCGTTGTATCCGTGTTCGCTATAACGAGGTTCGACTGTACATTATCATAACCATCTTAGTATGGGGCGCAGCTTTCAGGCTAATAGCTGCATGGTGTAAGTAAAGCCCAAGCCATGCTAATCGCGGTCGGCGAGCAGCCAAATCCAGCAAAATACTGCAGGGTTCGTTGATTTGAAGATAGACTGACGGGAAATGTCGCTACATTCTCATAATCTAATGCGCAGTCAAATAACTTGGTATAAAACTCAGGTTGCGCAGGGCATGCATCATTCCTCGGAGTTTATAATGAAAAGCGTGAAGAAAAAAAAACGGGGGAAGTTGCAGATGGACTGTTGCCCACTAAGCCAATAGCATGGGATGGGAAGCGCAGATCTGATAAAAAGGATCGAGGGGGATGGGGGGTCATTTAGCGTTGAGAAAAAAAAACCACCCCAAGCAGCTTGTACCTGCATACCAACACACAACACATACTGACGGAGGGGGGAAAGGAGGGGGGGGGACTGGTGAAAAAACTGTTGTTGATTCCTCTGTCAAAGGAATCGGCAAAACACGAAAGTGAAATGTGCACCGAAATCTGCAGCTGAGCATGATTTGAGGGTGGGTGTGCTTGGCGAGCGACTTTCTGCTGGCGGGTCGCTTCGGCAAAGGTGTACTGGCGTCATTTCAGTGACAGATAAGACGTCAGTGAAATCTTGGTGTATTCCGCTATAAAACAATTTTGTGTTAAGATATAAAGCCCGAAAACGAACAGACCTAAGTATAACGTACTCTTTAGTACTAATGGTTGCTCCCCCGCGAGAAGGCCCCGTGTGCAGGGGTGCACCCTTTACAGACCCCTTGCCTCGTTGGCGTCATTTCCGTGACGGATATGATGTCAGTGGAATCTGTGTATCCCGGAATAAAACACTTTCGTGTTAAAAGGGTGGAATTGGCAAATAACAAACATAACGTGCGCTGTGCACCGTGCGGGAAATACTATTTTGTTTGCTTGCTTGCTTGCTCGCTACCTTGCTCACAGGCTCGCTCAGTGGAAACGCTCGTATTCAAATTATATGTAGTGTACCGCTTTGTCAGGGGACATTCAACTACTTTTCTTGTTTCTCTTGCTGTAGGCAGAGGACGCTGCTCCCTCGGGGAACAGTTGGAAGTGCACACCGAAAAGAACAGCAATCGGGCAAAGGAGATGCCCTTGGGAGACCTCTGGGCTGATTGGGGTAGAACAATAAATGACGGCGTGCCTGACCTCTAGATAATGTTTGTAAGACTACAGAAAACAATGGCGTTCGCTCTATAAAAAGACGCGTACAGTGGAAAACACAGCCGCCTCCAAGAACAAACAAGGGGGTATTTGTTTGACCATAGGTTGTGTACGAGGCACCGAAGCGAAAATGGGCGTTCAGCGGGGAGGTGTATAGTACTAGCAAGGTGACTATGCAACACCCCCCATACCCGCCGCGGTGGCTCAGTGGCTAAGGCGTTTGAGCACTAGGTCGCGGGTTCGATTCCCAGCCACGGCGGCCGCTTTTCTGATGGAGTCGAAAAGCAAAAACGTCCGTGTGTACGAGGTTTCGGCGCACGTTAAAGATCCCCAGGTGGTCAAAATTAATCCGGAGCCCTCCACTAAGACGCGCCTCATCGCCTGATCTGTGTCGGCGTGTTAAACCATACAATCAATCAATCAATCAATCAATCAATCAATCAATCAATCAATCAATCAATCAATCAATCAATCAATCAATCAATCAATGCAACACCCCCTCCCACTCTGTTTCAAAGGGAAAGCCCCTAACGATCATCTCCGCCATCCCCAAATGCTAACCAAGAAGAAAACGGGGAGTGGATCATTCGGGCGTCACATTCCAGGGGAAGAGTTTCGGGACTGCATGCCCAGAAGAACTCTAAATGATGTTGCAGTTGTGAGTGGCCTTGAAGCTATAGAAATAAAAAAGTAGGGGCAGCTTGGTTGCGTAAAGTGTCCGTATACGCTGTCACTCGAGTGCAGCTACCTAAGGCACGTTAAGTCATGGCGTGCCACTATAAATATTTCACAAGCATGAAGAAAATTCTCTGAGTTTGTACACGATGGAAATGCCTCATGTGGCAGTTTGAGAACGCCTTATATTTCGCTGGAAACACCGCTGCACCTTATCATACACACCAAGGGAGCTGGAGAGGATGTCGCGGATAAACTGATAGTCACACTAGAAAGAGTCGCATTGAAACGATAGAAACTAAGGAACTTACATTACAAATGCTCTGCTTCACATTCCTCGATAAACGCTTGGAGGGTATTTTTCCCTTTGTCCGGTTGACTTTTCTCTACCCGCGAAACGGGTCATAGGAAGAACTCCAAAAGGGGGCAGGAGCGCCCATGCAAGCTGCATTACCTGATTCCAAAGTGGTTAACGTCCGGACAGACGTCCCAAACATCGTTTCCCCTCATCGCACCCTTACATTTTTATTATTGGCTGAAAATGTTTGGTTATTTTCTTTACGGAAATTATTGATTAAAGGCGCGCATGAAATCGTCAACTGACAGTCTTAATGACGTGTGTCTAATATCCCGGTACACCGTCCTTACCCCGCTCTAGCAAGGCATTAGAGAGTTTTAGCATTCCGTCCGTTCCGTCGTGTACTTTGTTACCGGGTTGACCGGGACCCGTCTGGGCACTTGGGCATTCGTCGCGGTAGGGGGATTAGCTCCGCGGGCCGGCCTTCGCCATGTCCGCGCCTCTGCGCCCTTCCTCCTCGTCCTTCCGCGCGCGCAGGCGCAGACACGTCCCGGAAAACCCGGTAGCAACGTACGTGACGGAACGGCCGGACTGCTAAAACTCTCTATTAAAGTTATCGGGTTGACCGGGACCCGTCTGGGCACTTGTGCATTCGTCGCGGTAGGGGGATTGGTTCCGCCACCCTGCCTTCGCCATGTACGCGTCTCCTCGCCCTTCCGCGCGCGCAGGCGCAGACGGGTCCCGGATAATCCGGTAGCAACGTACGTGACGGAACGGACGGACTGCTAAAACTCTCTATTCAAAGCCGGTTGAGGTCGGCAAGATAGCGTACCCAAGACCGCACCAATCCGCCACTGGTTCCAACCAGAACAGGCCACTTATATCCGGCCCGAGCCCCTTCACACAGCTGTAGGTGGGCGCCTCCCACCAAGTGTGTCCACGTTTATATGCGTCCCCCTATCAGCCTCCCGACATTTGTAAACACCCTTTGGTATGACAGCGAGCGCGTGTGCGCGCGAGGACATAACAGTTGGCCGGTGTGCGTGACGACCGTCACGTGCTGCCTCTGCGCCTGGCGCGTAGATGGCGAGCCGGGAGGGCGCCCTCTTTCCCGCAGATAACGCGATTCATTTCTCTTTGTTCGCATACGGGCGCAGCTATTTTCTCGGTAAGAGTCCTCGACCTCTATCGAGGCCCGATGGAAAATTGCGATAGCGAGCGGTGAGGGTGGAGGGCGATGATTTCGGCACCAGGAGAGGACGTCCTGTGCCGCGGATAACGGGCTGATTACGCGTTCTTTTTTTGGACGTTCACGTGAATCATGGTGGCTTTGAAGGATGTACGAGGAGAACGTTGCTCCCGTTTCCACTTTTGCTCCCATGCACACAAAGGGGTGCGCTGTGACGACTCAATAACAAGCTCAAATACCATGGATATCCGGCTCTCCTCGTGGTCTGGCGAGTGACCTGACCTCTCGTCCTCGTCAATGCGCACATCGGTGTTTTGTTTACAATGCCGCGAGCATTACCGAGGTCCTTGCCAGATAACTCCAGTGAACGTTTACGTGTGGACAAGGGCGTACGTTTGGGTGCCGGTTACGTACGAAAGCTCCGCTTGTCAATACGATAGTCAAGACAAGGAGGTGGTGAAAGAATTATGCGCCTGAGAACGAGGGACCTTAATTTTATGACGCGCATTCTATGAGCTGTCGTTGAGGATTTGTTGTCTAACTGCTTTACAATTTCCGCACACAACTCCAAGTAGCCTGTTCTTCCGTGCCGGACCAGCGCATCTCTAACTCACCCTAAATTACATCTTTACTCACCCTAAACAAGCAGCACTACATAAGAAACTCTCAGCACCCAGCACCCACAAAACGGAATCAAGCACAACTGTGGCGCGGAACATACCGGCACTTAAAACCAATAACGTTCACTCATTGCCACCAGATACCACTAATAAAGGGGCAGAATTCGAAGGTATTGTCCTCAATGTTCATAAAATGCCATCCCTTTCCAATCACAAAGACACATTCACATAGCCTTTTTAACACGAAAGTGTTTCATTCCGGGGGATACCAGAATTTCGCTGATGTCATATCCGCCACGGAAATGGCGCCAGTACAACGAAGCAAGCGGCTTGTAAAGGGTGCACCCCTGCACACAAGGTCTTCTTGCGGGGAAGCAACCTTTAGTACTAAAGAGTATGTTATACTTAGGGTGGTTCGTTTTACGGTTTTATGTTTTATCACGAAAGTGTTTTATGCCGGGATACACCAAGATTTCACTGACGTCATAGCCGCCACGGAAATGACGCCGGTACACCTTTGTCGAAGCGACCCGCCAGCAGTACGTCGCTCGCCAAGCACGCCCACTATTATTTAACGAAACGGCGCAATACACAGGACAATGGAGAAGAAAAGACGACACAAGCGCTGACTAACAACAAAAGACGACTTGTGTCGTATTTTCTTCCCCGTTGTCCCGTGTATAGCGCTGTTTCGTTAAATGATGCAACAACTTTGCCGAACTACAAACCCTGCCACACCCACAAGACAGCTGCCGACCCACAAATCATGCTCAGCTTAAGATTTCACGGCACATTTCTCTTTCGTCTCTTACCGATTCCTTTGACAGAGGAACCAGCCACAGCTTTTCTGGAGCGCGCCTATAACGTAGTATTCGTCTCAAAAAGATACAAGATACAGGAACTCAAGAAAATATGCCATCAATAAGAGTTCGGCGCCACCATTATGTGGGCGCCTGACCATGCTGGAATACTCGGAAATGAGGCAGCCCATTTGGCAGCACGTGCGTCCAGAACAGCTAGAACCACGGCCAGAACAGCTAGACCCTGCCAGACTATGATTACGACACTGACGAACACCGGACCGCAATCAAGAAGTAGAGAAAAGATCTTCCGGCCTACATAGTTAACCACACTGCCATTCCCGCGTCCAACACGTCCTCCCAATGCAACTAATGACTTGCAAACCTTTCTCCTGCAAAATGATCAGTTTTTCATATTTCTCCCAATGATATGTGGATCACCTGTAGAATTCCGGACACAACTGAACGTATTTATTGGGAACGCCCTCGGTTTTGAAACTAAAGGCAGAAACTCCTTGACACCCGTTTTCCGGTAACTACGTATTCCAAAATTCTCTAAACGATCTCTTACTTGTTCTCACTACCCACCAAACTAGCAAAATAAGCGTGGGACGCCTTCCTGCACTTCCTGAAGTCCGGCTATTGCTGGCGCACCAAGCGACGACGGCACCAAGATCAATCAGGGTCCGGGAATAAGGATTTGGATCACCGCGTGCAACGCTGCTACAATAACGGTATATTCCTCTTTCTTCCAACCCACTACTTTCTCCGTGCTATTTTTCACCCACACTCATCTTAGAAAATAGCTCTTCCCTACCCTGAGGTGTAGCTGATGCATAGCAAGAGACCCGAGGTTTTCATTATTTGAATAAACGTTTAACGACGTGTGCGTAAACCTGCGGTTAGCTGTTATTGTTATGCCTGGAAGTGCAACGTCAGGCCTAATATCTACGTTTAGCCTAACAACATGCCTAGAAAAGTCAAAGTCACTGTACGTCGACCTGCGAGTAGTACCGTCGTTAGAGCTCAAAGTGTAGCATTAGACCTACCGTCAGAGCTTTGGCCAGACCTCCAGAATGTTGCGTGTTTCTGCTGCTCGACGGGCACGTAACACTGTACGAGTTTTAACAGCGGAGATATCGAAGGCCGAGCTCATTCATCCGTCTGCTGTAGGTCATGCGTCACGCGTGGGTGGGAGTAGTGTCACTAGATAAGCTACAGATTACCGTTACTGAGGCACACAAGTGAGCAACGGCGGCCATTTTGGTGTTTATCAGTGTTGCCGGATGGCCGCTTCTGCGGCCTCACCGCTAACTTTGACGGGGTCATTTGTAAACGACACTGCCGAAGAGGCAGCAACACGGCATCTTCGGACACACTTCTGCAGCTGAAATGCTGCGAAGTGCGTTATCTTTGATTCGCATTCGGAACGACGTCAGTCGCGCGCAGCCGCAGAGCAGGCAGGACAAGCTGAGACTACCACAGTTGACCGACAGAAAACGGAAAAACAACAAAATGGCGGCGCCCATGAACCGTCGCAGTGTAACCAAATGTTACGTGATGCGAACAGGCCAATGATCACGGGGGCGGCACGGAACAACAATAGGAGAAAAGAGTGCCGGTACTCTGTAACCTTATCTAGTGACACTAGGTAGGAGCAGGTTTCCAGAACCGCCGGCGGCCTCTCCATCGCGGAAATGACGCCAGTACACCTTTGCCGAAGCGAGCCGGCAGCAGGACGTCGCTCGCCAAGCACGCCCACAAGACAGCCACCTACGCGCAAATCATGCTCAGCAGCAGATTTTGCTGCACATTTCACTTTCGTGTTTGACTGATTCCTATGACAGAGGAATCAACCACAGTGTTTTTGTGACGCGCGCCCGCGGGCCCCTGCAGCACAGCGTGGACTACGGGACTAAAGGGTGCCCACCCCCCGCTTACGGTCGCACTCAATGCGATAGTAAAAAAATGGTTTCCAATCCAATTCAATCCAATCCGCAAGTTCAGCACATCGCGGCCCCTCCCTCACAATAAAATCACTGCCGCTTCTTCTGTGCTTCAGTTATAAATAGAATCCAGTTTTTCATACTTGAGTGAAGGTTCGAAACAATGTCGACGCACTGACTAAAAAAAAGTTATTTGTTAGGCAGGGGAAAGACATGACGAAGGTGAGAAAACCTTGTATTCATTTTTAACCAATACAAAATCGCCGTGTCTACGCCGGTCAATGCGCCGTCGTGCAATTTTACAAGATCGCAAAGTATGCTTCAGGTGCGGGGTTAGTTGTACACATCGTCGCACAGACTCCTAGGCAAACATGAACTTGTATCCGTAAACAACTTCGTAGTAACAAGAACAACGCCTGAATCAATCAATAAGCATTGGTATCGTTGGCGTCAAAATTTGGATATGCTGATTCTCCCAGGCAAGTGGCAGTAAATCAGAAAAAGAAACATATCAGGGATGAGCCAGAAGGAACTGGAGCATTAGAAACAAGAAGAGATAACAGAAGCAAAGAACGAAACAAGTTATGCAATGTTTAAGAAGCATAACATGAACTTTCTAGAAGCAATAATGGTGATAGGAGAGAACCGGTGTGTCTCAGTAAGATAAGCTAAGCTCCATGAATGCGACATTTGCGTGCTGCCAAGCACTTTCGTGCCAACAGCGTACATCCGCGTGATAACATGCGAAAGGAAAAGGAGTAAACGAAGTCACATGCCAGCGAGCAGCGTAAGTCGCCTCTGCCGATAGCAGCGATAGCGGTGTATTTTGCATACTTTTGGCGCTTACGTAATGTATTTACGTAACCTACTTTCCCTTCGTGAAGGGACCCCTCTCATGAAGGGAACGCATGCAAGCCTTTGCAAGGTTAAGGGCCTTATCATTCAACACCCGTTTAGGCGTCTTCAGTTATGGCGTCAGTGACATTGTGCTACTGAGGCGTTGTGCTACTGAGCCCAAGGACGAGCGTTCGATCCCTGCCGCGCTGAGCTACTTTTCTGACGGAGGCGAAAGCGAAAACGCTCGTGCGTCGAGACTTTGGCGCACGCTAAAGGTTACCAGTTGTAGTAGTAGTAGTAGTAAACGTTTATTGGAGCAAAGGGGAAAGGGGAAAGGGTGGTGGTGAAGCGTCCCTAGTCCAGGATGCCTCTCGACCGGGCCGACTCAATGGCCCGAGAAACCAAGGCCCTCTGCCGGGCCGGGTCCGGGCTGGTCAGCTCAGTCTCCCACTGCTCCGGGGTGGGGAAGGGGGGTGGGTTAGGGGAGTGGGGACAGGAGTATACGAGGTGGAATGTGGTGAGTGGGGTGTCGCAGTGTTGGCATTGACGGGGGTAGATAGTGGGTGCGATCTGGTGGAGGATGACGTGGTTGTAAAAGGTACCGGTCTGAAGGCGACGATAGATTATGGCTTGCTGGTTGGTTAGGGAGTGGTGTGGAGGGGGGTAGACTCGGCGGGTAAGGGTGTAGTGGTACAGAAGGGCATTGTACGTGTTATCAAGAGGAATTTGGAGGAGGTCGTCGTTCGTGCGGGGTGATGGGATCACTTGACCATCGGTGGAGAATGCCCGGAAGTGCAGAGCTCGGGCGGCGGCGTGGGCCGCTTCATTCCCCGGAAGGCCGGAGTGTCCGGGAGTCCAGACGATCGTAATGGTGGTCTCGTCAGGTAGACGCTGGAGGAGTGGAATGGCCTGGGGTGGGGCTAGACCTGCCTGGTAGAGGCGGCATGCCTGCTGTGAGTCGGAGACTACAGTGATGTGCGGATGCTTGGCATGGGTGGTGGCTGCGAAGGCGATTGCCAGAGCTTCTGCCGTCTGTATTTTGTTGGTGTGCGTGGTGACAGCCGTGGAGATTCGGCCAGCGTGATTTAGGGTGACCAAAGTTGTGCGTCGAGCGCAGGAGTCATAGGCGACGTCAGTGTAACGGACCTGGGGGTCATCCGCTAGCTTCTTCATGAGATAGCGGACCCGCGCTTCCCGACGGCCTCTGTTGAAGGTGGGATGCATATGTCGTGGTATGGGGGAAACGTGGATACGGTGCTTGATGGTAGTTGGGAGGCGTTGTGGTCGGTCTTGATTTAGCGGTGCAGGGTAGCTGAGCGTGCGGAGAACGGAATGGCCAGTTGGCGTTAAGCTGAGGCGTTGAAGTTGGGAGTTTCGCTGAGCCTCCACAAGCTCGCCAAGGACGTTGTGTATGCCCAGCTTGAGCAGTTTGTCCGTAGAGGTGTAAATGGGGAGGCCAAGAGCCGTTTTGTATGCTTTACGAATGAGGGCTTCAATTTTAGCGGTTTCTTGTGGTCGAAGATTGAGGTACGGTGTGGCATAGGTGATTTTGCTGATCAGGAGAGCTTGGACCAGACGACAAATTTCCCATTCAGTGAGGCCGTGATGTCGGCTGCGGATTCTGCGGATAAGATGGGTTAGGCGAGTAATGGATGTCTGAAGTTGCGGAATGAGCGCTGTACCCGTGCCGTCCCGATGGAAGGGGACGCCGAGGACACGGAGGGTGGTCACGGAGGGGATAAGTTCGCCTTGAATCGACACTTCAGGATCAGGTGTGAGAGGAGGAGGGCGGCCACGTGATCGGGCCCGCAGGATGAGAAGGGCTGATTTGGCAGGTTCACAGGTCAGGCCCCTGGGACGAAGGTAGTTGACGGTGGTGTCTACAGCTTTTTGGAGGGCGTCTTGCTGTTCTCCACTGGAACCAGAGGTAGTCCAGAAAGTAATGTCGTCGGCGTATATGGCATGTTGAAGGTTGGGTATTTTGTTCAGAAGAGTAGGTAGTTCAAGTAATGCGATATTGAAAAGTAGGGGGGATATTACAGATCCTTGCGGTGTCCCTTTAGGGGGTGTTCTGATGATGGCCGAGGTTAGACTTCCGAGCTTGATAGTAGCCGTGCGCTCTCGGAGAAACGCTGCAACGTAGTTGAAGGTGCGAGACCCGCAGATCAAAATTAATCCGGAGCCTCACTACGGCGCGCTTCATAGTCCAGGGCCGGTATTCTCGTAACTGCCCCTTTTGAAAACGTCCCTTTTGCGCCCCTTTCTCGTGACGTACTTCCGGGGAAGCAGTGAGCGTTGCAGTAGGTTTGCCGCGCTTGCGTTACGTCACTTCTGGTTGTTTGCTTTTAGCCAATTAGGGCTTGCCAAAAGGGACCCTTTTGAAAGGGACAAAACTCGAGAATACCACCCCTGGTGTAGTTTCGGCGTGTCAAAACCCTTAATTAACCAATTACGTGCGAGTGTATTTCCACATTTACGTAACGAGAGCTGCACAGTTGTAATTTCATTCGAAGCCGCGCTAATAATATCTTCTCACAAAAGTGAAAGTGACCATTTATTTGCGCACACGTTTTTGCGTCACTCGACTTTTGCACACAAACAAACTGTTTTGTTCATACGCCTCGAGCGCTGCCTGTAGAGTCGCCAGTGATATTCCCCTAGCGGCCCGTTTCGAAAGCAGTCGCGGGAGTCTCCGGCCCGCTCACCACAGTCGCCGTTGCGGCACGTTACCAACTGATATTTTCCGTTTGTGCGCGGTGGAAATACATATTTATGTTGGGCAGTCATTCTGCTCGCGAATGTGGTGTATTTACGAGAGTGTAAATCCTTCTGACGCGATCTTAGTGCATGTGGTACATTCGGTCCGCATAAGCATCAGGTGTGTGTCACAGGCCGGCGTCGCGACACCGGCGTATGCATGGAGCTCATTGTAATTCCACTGCCATAAAATTTACCAACAGTACCTTCGTAAGCCGTTTTCGTTCAGATGCTCATACTACGGCTATACACTGCGATGTAAATTGTTTTCGTGTGCTTACATAATCTAGCGGAGCACTCATACCTGACAGCCCGCCAGTTACGCTTCATATCTCAGATATTGATCACTACCCTGTACAAGCCAACGGGGCATAAATTTCACGGAAATTCTGCGCAATAAGCACGATGGATAATGCAAAATTATATCGGCAGTCAGCCCACGAAAAACAATTTACTGCTGGGTCGTCTTGTCCCGAGGTGAGCACTCGCAAACATTCATCATCCGCTACATATATCCTCCGCTTATCTATCCGCGTGCGCGATTAAACGCTTCTTCGAAACATCGTCATGTGACACAGGGAGCCTGCAGAATTTTGCCCAAAAGTGAAATCAGGGGGCCTTATGAGATATTACACTCTTCCAACGACACCTTTTATCGCTTGTTAAACTTACTGTGTACCTCAAAAGATGTGTCCGTCGAGTGATAAGCTGTTCGTTAAAGTCAAAAAACGAAATTCAAGTGAACGCGCAGCTTGTGTGTGTGATTAATAAAACGGTCATTCCTTGATTTCGCTCCGCATATCTACACAACGATATTTAAGCGCCCCCTCCTCATGCCCCCTGCCCCCCCCCCCCCCCCCCCCCGTCTAGGAAAATATAAGCGCATTTCGCATCCAGTTGGTCTAGTGAGACCTAGCTTGCCTAAGTTAAGACGAAGGTCTCTAGCATTTCCGAAGCTGCACTGGGTTTTTCATTCCCGTACGAGCTATTACATTGCTTCCGCCCTTGGCAGACCATTTATTTTTCCGTGGTTTCATCAACTTTCCTTGGTCCTTGCCATAAGGTGGGAGTGGGCACATATTTAACGACCCACAGACTTGGAATATACTTAACATGTTCGCGTGGCCTTTATTCCTATAAAAGGCACAAGTTATTTTCAGGTGTTAGGTAATCCCATCCCCGAATTACATTTTTCTACGACGTATTTATACGAAACAAAGCCGCATTCGTTGTCCGCACTGCAAAACGAAACCAACCTCTCACTGTGCCAGTATCCGGTATAAACCAGGCGACAATAGAATTCGCTGAGCCTAGCTTATTCGGAGGTGACAGCGGTGATATGCTGCTGCCGTCAACGCACGTCAACGACACCCGTGAGAGCGGCAAAGAAGCGCGTAGTACCCCGTCCCCGGTTAGCTCTTGTTGGCGTTCGAGCAGTCTGTCAGGACGCAGCTGTTAACTGCCCTAAACATACTATTTGCTCATGGACATCACCCCAACAACTTGGTTAGGGCGCAGAAAGGCAAAAAGAAGCGAAGAAGATCCAGAACACTGCATGAGCTGCTATCAGCCGCGCAGCGGTCATCCCGTACGCGCCGCGGAAAAGCGGCGGCACGCGGCGCAGCGATCGCGAAGCTCGAGGCGTATGGGTACGTCGCCAGAAATGTGCATTTCAGGCGGAACGGCGAGCAAAAAAAAAAAGGGGGGGGGGGACGAGAAAACAAGGACCAAAATTACGCTAATAAAAAACTATGCATAAAATATAAAATATGTAAAAAATACCCCATTTATTTTACTAATACAGCGCATGAAATTCAGATGTTGTCGCTCTTGTTTGAACATAGTTCAGTCATTATGTTTTTGCGACATATCTTTACAGTAGTACTGGTGAATTTCTGCGGGGTTAATTGATGTGTCCCTCTGTTTGCGGCATATATGTCATTTTAAATGAAGTAAGGTCCTTTGTTGGGAAAGCTCAGGGGGCATTTTAACACATCTAAGGTCACGATGCTTGCGAGCAGAGGATAAGCAAGACATTAAAAAAAAAGCATTTCTTCGATGTGCTTGCCAATGTAAATCACTACACAGCCAAGATCTAAGGCACTGTAGCATTATGCCACTCCAAGCGTTATGCTTAGAGTCAATAGTAAAATACCTCAGATTGATTGAACGGTTGAACGCACCGACGCAAGGCAGGCGATGAGGCGCGCCGTAGTGGAGGGCTCCGGATTAATTTTGACCACCTGGGGATCTTTAACGTGCGCCGAAATTTTGTACACAGGGGCATTTTTGCTTTTCGCCTCCATCCGAAAAGCGGCCGCCGCGGCCGGGAATCGAACCCGCGACCTCGTGCTCAGCAGCGCAACGCCTCAGCCACTGAGCCACCCCGGCGGGTTAAAGTAACTCAGAGCAGCAGCTAACTGGCGGTAAATAACACAAGGCTGAGTTGAATGAAATCAGTGCATAAGCTGTTCACTTCATCCTGAGTTGCACTAGGGACTATCCTGAAGTCGTCTTGAGCACAGGGCGTCGTCCATTTGGGGCCGCTTCACAGTTGTCTTTTGGTAGCAAATGTACCAAACTATAATGTGCAAACTATTTTCTGAATATTTCAAGAAACTAGGCGTTTCCGAAGGAAATACAAGAGAACTTACCGTTCTGATGAAATGGTAACCCGGTTAAATTTGAGCAGATCGGAGCAGACGATTTCTCTCAGCAACCACGCAACGACGCGGGATGCAGACGCTCGCAGATGACAACGCACTCTACGCCTTCGGGCCGTACAATAGTCATGCGCCTTTACGCGCTGTTCGAATGCTCTTGGCCGACTGGTTGGTCGGTCGGTTCGGACATGCGCGCCGACGTGAGCGGAGGTAATAAAACGCGAATGGGAAAAAGGCGGTGGCCGTTAAATATGCGCTCGCACATACGTCCGCGCACAGCTCGAGGGCGCGTGTGTTGTGTGCACGAAAATAGCTTTGTTTTACCTTTCTGTGCGTTTGGTTTTTCTCCGCGCTGTTTCCCCCTCGCTTCGCGCGGCGTTGTCACTCTCGCTTTTTCCTCGCGCGTTATCTGGGATGCGTACGTGCTTCGCGTTACGTATTTGCGGCGCCCTTTCTGCGGCCACGGGCACGCTGCGAGGGCCGATGCAAGAACCGCCTGCGGGGTCTCGTTGGGCGTGTTCGCGGCCAACTGCGCCACATCGTGCCCCGGAGTGACCGTACGTCGTAAAACGATTTGCACCCTTTTTGTTTATATAACGAACACCCCTACACCGTATCAGAAAACAAAGAAAAACACCATCAGAAGTAATGTAGCTAACGATGGAACACTCTTTGAAAGGGTGTATTCTTGTGTTTTTGCTAGGGTGTGAGGGTGTGTAAACGACACAACTACCTTGAAGGGTGTTTTATTTTGTTGTTTCGCTAAGGTGTAAGGGTGTCAGCTAGGGTGTTAGGGTGTTATGCACAGTGATTTACACCCTTACGGTGTAAATTTACACCCTTAAGGATGTAAGGATGTAACGGGTGTAAATGTACACTCGTAAGGGTGTACACCCTTAACGGTGTAAATGGATTGCACCCTTGAGGGTGTAAATCATTTGTAAGCCCCTAAGAGTGTACGTCGGGAACCGAGCATCACTCATAGTCGGGGTTATTCGTTCTTGGGTTTTATGTATATTTTTTTAATTGGGTGCTATTTTTGAAACTAATAAGCGGGGACAAGCCGCTCTTTTTGTGAAACGCCTCAGTGAACCGCCTTTTTGTGAAACGCCTGGACGCCTCAGGACTCCTCCCGGCTCTCCACTTTCTCCCCACCTAAACTGAACTGTGGCCGTTTTTTTGTGTGTGTGTGTGTGCACTACACAGACATCTTGGCTCACTACCGCCACGAGCGCAGAAGATTCCCTGCACCTCATCCTGAACTGACCCGCACCGAAGCCACCACCCTGCACCATTTACAAACAAACTCATAGCCGCATGGCACAATTCTACACGCAATCCACCCCACCCTCTATCCCGGAACCTGCAAATTCTGCACCCAGCCCAGCACACTATACCATATGGTATGAGAGAGCTCACAAACCCTTAGCCTCTCCCCAAACCCCAACCCCACCTACGAGCAGTGGGCGGCCTGGCTGACCAGCTCAGACCTCTCCTACCAGCGAGACCTGGTACGAAAAGCAAGTGCAGCCAGCAAGGACCCGGGTTTTCCGGACTAAAGAAGACCCCCACAGGGCAGGTGCCCCTAACATCAGCACCTAAAGCTCGTCTTAAATAAAGTTTATTCCATCCATCCATGTGTGTGCGTGGAGGTGGGGGAGTTCCTTTGTGTTTTAGCGTTTATCTTGTATGTATTGTACATATATATGTCCTTGTTAGACCTGTATATATGTACATATGTATCCTCCCCTTTTCACTTTTCTCCCTTTCCTGTACAACTGTGTTCCACATTCCCCACACCCCCCACACCAATAGGCGTTCCTGTGTCCACCCTTAGGTGAGACAAACTACGCCTGATGGGGGTCTTTCCTTTCCTTGTTATCAATAAATTCATTCATTCATTCATTCCCAGTACAATTCGACCATTGCCTTAAAGGCGCCATGAAGACAATGCACAAGTACCGACAGACGTTTTTACACAAAAACATAGAAGAAATATTGAAAAACTCATATTTCATAGTTATGCAATAGATGAAAACTAAAAATACAGCCTTAGTGTACTCTAAATGTTCGTTATCATTAGAGTGATAGGATCAAAGGGAACGAGAGGCCGCGCTTCAATGACACAGAAGGGTTTATCTGCTGTGGCTTTTGTCAGCGGCCGGAAATCATACGAACATGATTATGTAACGTTTTAGATCCTGGCGAGAGAGTGGCTTGTCGGTCATTACGGCTCATCTGTTTTCCTTAGCGTCTAGATTACTCGTGAGAAGTTTGCGATTTAATTGGTACCATTATATTATTGGGACAAAACAATCTTTTCAGGGATAACTAAACTTGTACTTTGCCTTCATGCATGGCCCGAACAAGCCACCGTTATCTTCCCGCACACCCTTTGTCAAGATTTTATAGGCCAATCTTAAGCCTTTTCGACCACGAAAAATTCAAAGAATGAGCTTTACCTTTATATTTGAGAAAAATGTTTTGTGACAGTGAGAAATAAAGCTGTCTTCTATAGCTTTCCGGCATAAAACGTTTCAGCCTCCCTCCGGATGTAGGCTTGTGCATCGAATTTTTCGCGGCCTGCAAACTTTCGGCTTGGCCTGGAAAGTTTTGACAAAGACTGTACATTCCACTTCTTCGATCAGTTGAGCGCCACTCAATCATAAATTATCACTCTTTCGCGAGTTGTGCTCAAAAGAGACTGAACAGTATTTCGTTTGTATATCACGGCGAAAAACTTTGCTTCAACGTTGTCCTCATATGACTTCTCTTGTGGGAGGTCGCATGTCGAGGCAAACGACTAATCAAACCAATCCCTCGCATGCGAATTATTTAAGGCTGCATACTGTGTTTTGGGCTGAAAACGTGAGTCTTTATAATGCCGCGATGTGATAGGACTTGAAAAAAAAAACCGCTCAAGGTGCATTATGTTGAAACTCCAAGGTAAGAAACGTTATTATTTTGTTAGAAAGTGTTCCTAGAATCGCGAAAAAACGTTTGCTTAAATACAAACAGTAATGTCATCAACAACCTGTGGTGCTATGTTTTAAGGTGCGAGGAGATGCCTCTAAAAATTGCTACGAAAGTGTGGATACAAATAAACACATGACACCTTTTTGTTTTCTTTACAACGGGGACGCCTCCACTTGTAGCGGGCTGTGTAAAGGACATTTTTTTTTTCAGCCATGGCTAAAGCGACCAGAGCTCCATGGTTGCGCTATGCGCAAGTTCATCGTTGATATACTTATTGGGACCATTTTTTATTTGTGTAAACCTGTGTTGTTACAGTCCCCCATTGCTGGCCCCCGTAGTTGTATAACGCGTTGTGAAGACCCACGCAGTTCGCGTATAATACCTTCCTCGGCGAGTTCCTTTCGCACTTTTCGTTCTACTGGTGCCTAGAGATGCAAGTTTTTATGAAATTTTGAGGGGCGCAAAGAAAGACAGGTTCTTTTTTTTTCAGAAAAATATGAAAACTTGAAAGAAGATGGTCCCGCACAGCTCTATAAAATCTCGACATACCGTGAAAGCCTTATATGTCTCATCAAACGCGATAAGTGACGGTAGTTGCTGGCGACTATAAGAATGAACCCAAATTACGACCGATGTAAAATAAGTGAACACAATATACACAGAAACTTATACGGGTTCGGATGGGATTTGAACCCGGGTCTCCAGAGCCGCAGCCTGTTGCAGCAACTACAGTGCTGCAGCAACTACATGCAGCAACAAGTTGCATCCGGTTCAGCAGTGAACACGATTCAGCAGTGAAAAGTTTCAATAATCGCTGGCTTTGACCTTCAAATCACTTTTGAGACTTAAGTGCCCGATGAATTTTTCCGTTAACTCTGAAAAGAATATAATTGTTACACACTGCATCCCAAAAGTCCCAGCAGAGCGTCCGCTCTCAGAATGTGCGCCCGATTTCACGTCAAGACATTGATTTCAGAAAGCGCTTCTGCAGATCGGTCGCGTCACAACAAAGTCCCGCGAAGAAGCTCTGTCTTTTTTCCGATGTTATCCTGGTTGCAAAAAAAAAAAAAGAAAACGCTTATTTTTTCTATCTTTTTATGTTTTTTCAGCCTCTCAAATCTCCACTGGTGGATGCTGCTGTGTCTACACTATCTGGCCCAAAACGTGACGCACCGCTCACAATAAGAGACAACGCTCGCGGTCGAGACAACGGCACGTCCGCTCCCGCCAATGTTTACCTCGTCTGCATGACCGCATCGGCAGCCGCTGCGCCGCCCACCCTCTCCCAAACGAGCAGTGGCAATGGAAAATTTCCGTCCGATAGCCCCCCTTCAATCTCCCCCAGATTACTCCTGGGGTTAAGCCTTCGTCGTGAAAGGGTGTTTCAATGTCCTCTCGTTTTTCTGGGTTTCTGTTGCGCGCGTTGGGCGGCAAGCGTGCTTTGTCGGCCCCGGAAATGTTAAGATTGTAACGATACACGCAATCCTCCGCCTTGTCCTACACGTCCGGCGTAGCTCGGGGGTGTTTGGGATCAAAGCGACAATCGGGATAAGTCCGTGGCCCGGTTATGAGTTGACTGCGCAACACTGGCGTCCTCGATGAGGTGTTTGCATCGCAAGTGTCTGCACTGTTTTTTGGGACAGGAGTTGTTTTTATGGGCCGTAAGTTTGGTGTTGCAGGAAAAAATTCCAAGAAAATGCCGAGCGCTCGTGAGCGCGTGCCTCGCGGCGACGCCGAATGTTTCCGGTAAGCGCAGCTGCCTTAACAAAAAAAAATTAAAAAAACTGGCAAAAATCCTGTGAAGCGAGAAAATGCCGAGCGCACGCGTGAGCGCGTGCCTCACGGCGACTGCCGAGCCCCCGGCTCGCGCAGTGGATTTATCAAAAAAAAAAAACGTCAGCGTTCGCCGCAATCGTTGCAACATTTGCTCGGAACGAGATAGACACGTCATAGCGTACACCCCTTGTTCGTTCGTCCTCGTGTCGTCGTGCGCATGTGCTCGCTAACGTAGAACCCTCGCGCGCAGCAGCGTCTAAACGACACCCTGCTTGGGAGAGCTCACCGCGGTCGCCGCATTCTCTAGACGCAACTATGGCTAATTGCAGACATGGTAACGAGGGTGCCACTCCTTCGCGAGACGACTTTCAGATCCTGCCACCGCTGCCTTGAGTCGATGACGAAGAGCTGGCGGAAGTCTACAATGCTGAGGATGGCTTTGCATCCACCACTCACCGCGAAGAAGACAACGACCTCTTCGATACATAGGACGACGATTACTGGCACCGCAACTACGCATATAAACAGTGATACTGAAACTTAACTACGTGTCCGGCAATGTTCACCCACAACACCTTCACCATTCAAGCCCTGCGGGTGAGTACAAGCTTCCTTGAATTTTTTAATCGCCCCACTGACACAGTAAACGAAGAGATTTTTCGCACACCTACAACTACATTCAAGCGTTTCTAACAGAACGCACGGCAACAGTAGGACTTGTACACCTACGCTCGCCTGAGTTTACCGTTGTTCCGCGTGGTACCCCACAGGGGACTATCATTTCTCCACTCTTTTTTAACATCGCTATCAAAGGTCTATCTACGCAACTCCCTACCATACCAGACCATGCCTTGTATGCAGATGACATAACTTTATGGACAACCACATGATCCATCGGAGACCAGCGAAAAGACCTTCAAACAGCTGTTATTTCACATGCAGATATTTACAGGAACGCGGTCTCACATGCGCACCTGAAAAATTGGCCCTCCTCACACTACAACAACGCACAAAGGACAAAGTAATCTATCCAGTACCGGACCCTAAACACCATATTCAAAACTTTCCTATTCCAACCGTTACCCACATACGCATATTCGCTCCATCCCAAATGATGGATCAGGCTCCCATACAGTCCTACAACTGCAATGCACCATGACTCAGCTAACCCAGTTAACTCGCCGTATCACGCACAAATGGATCGGGCTGAAGGCACCAGACCTCATCCGTCTCATTCAAGCCTTACTCATAAGTCGCGTTACGTACGGTACACCCTACCTGTCCCTCAAAACAGCCGAACAGTGTAAGCTAAATATCCTTATCCGACAAACCTACAAGGCGGCCCTCAGACTTCGTACGCGCACATCGAAGGCCAAGCTGCAGCTACAACTGGGCTGACACAAGACCAGGGAGAGTTATGTGTGGCACATCGCACTCCACAACTCCAACGGCTGCAAGTCATTAACGCTGGACGCGCAACCCTGCTGCGCCTTGGATATTCATCGCCTCCAGTTTCCAGATGCAGAATACGAATTTCCCTGTCTATACGGAAACACGTCCGAGTTACCACAATTACTCGCAATATGCACTCTACCTATCACATTGGGCGATGAAGGGCCCGCGCCAACTATCTTCAGGCCCAATATCAACATCAAAAGGAGGTACTGTACACAGATGCCTCTCCCTACGCAACCGAAAATGCCAATACGATATCAGTGGTGAATAATAAACTTCAGACCGTAGCCACAGCCACTGTCCTCACCACGGACACCGCCATGGCCGAGGAAGCAGCAATAGTCACGGCAGCCACCACAACACAGAGCGACTACCTTACCATACTGACAGATTCACAAGAAGCTTGTCGGAACTTTCTGCGACGCGCACTCTCACCAGCAGCCCTCCATATTCTCAAATCTGGGCACCAAGTCATTCAGGCACGGTCGGCAATGAAGCGGCACATACTGCGGCTCGAGGAGCCGTACACCGGACCATTGCGGACAGCCACAAGTCTATGCCAACCACCCCCACCCATTACACGCCCCAACCCCTACTAGCATGCGACATACTAGCCGACTATTATTACCGACTAGCCCGCCAACAGTTTCCTCCCCCACATAAGCAACTCACCAAAGAGGAAGTCGCCAGCTCCAAACTAACACGTGACCCCGCAACTTGCTCTGGCACGAAATGTTCCCCACCCAGTACTCCCCTCAATGCATCTTCCGCCCCACATCAGGAACTCTATACCACATAGTATGGGCATGCCCTGGTACCCCAGACCTCCCTTCCAATCCCAAACCTACCCCTTCACAGTGGGCGGCGACGCTGACCAGCTCCGACCCCTGCTCCCAGCTTCGGCTAGTGAACAGGGCACGGAAGGCCAGCTACAGCCAGGCAGCCCTGGACTGAGGACACCCCTTACTGGCCCGGAGTGACCGCAATCACAACGGATGAAATAAATTAGCAGTGGCTTAGCTCGGCTATGCCAGGATGTACGTAGCACGAGCTAAGGTTCAACTGGTTATTCTTAGATTTCCTGGTTGTCTCGGATTAGCTGCTTATCGTGCTTATTGCTGCTAAAACGATTTCCAATACAATCTAATCCAGTTCAGTCCAGTCCAGTCCGGTCCAGTCCAGTCCGGTCCGGTCCAATCCAGTCCAGTCCAGTCACTGCTCCTCGCGCATGCGCAGCACGGCTCTCCAGGAGCTACGCGAAACGGCTATCAAGCGGCTCTGGCGCAGCGTCAGACTTGGCTACTGCGCAACGGAGGCGCATAGCTGCGCACGCGACGGCGCCAGTGCGTCTGCCGCGGCTATGACGTCACTCCTCTGGAATGCTCAGAGCCGCGAATGTGCAGACCCAATTTTCTACACTCCCGTACTCCAATTGGATTGGAAATCCAATCCAACACAATCCAATTTAATTCAGTTCAATCATATCCAATTCAATCCAATCCAATGCTCCTCGCGCTTGCGCAGCACAGCCCTTCAAGGGCCACGCGAAACTGCTCAACCTCGGCCAGTGTAGCTTACGCTACAATAAATACTTTTTTTTTCATTTTCCTCCTCCTCGCGCGTTCGTATCGCGCAAGTGCCATGGTGACCTTCTACTTGTGTCCATACTGAGTTACTTGAAAAAAAAATGGGTGGTAAGAGAGCGGAGCCATTAGATAGGCATGGTATCCTTGTTTACAGACCTGCTACACTTTGGCAAGTCAGCACTTTTGTCATGAAGTTCAGTTTATATATTTGTTTGCAGTACTGTAAATCCCTACGACCTGTTACGGGACCTGAGTAATCCCAAGTGCGGAGTGCTAATGTAGACAAGGTATAAACGTGTGAAAAGGCGCTTCATGTAACTTGTTTGGCTGAGAAGTCAGGTGACGTCATTGCTTGCCGCTGTTACGACAATTGCGCCAAAGGTCGCAACCTTGCGTCGCATAATCATGGGATACGAAAAATACACTCTACGCACACATCCTTCGAACGTTAAAATTACATTGGTATCAACAAATACATCGTGATCGAGAATATTGCAATCGACCACAGTTTTCGCGAAAAAATAATGCTTAGCAATATCTACTCTCGTAACGCATATGCTCTTACAACGCCAAGGACGATTTGTACGAGCTGGCGCTAGTCCAGGAGGGCGCGGTCATTATCTGGAATCTAAACTCGCCTTTATAAAGTTGGCACACAGGCCCCAAGCGCCTTACTCCTCCAAAACTACCCTATCGCCGATTCTACTTCCCCTCCTCTTCACGTTTCGCCGCTCAAAAGACGCACCGTCCCCTCCACCTAACCATTCTCTTCCGATATCTCCCCGACCCGTCCCCTTCCCGTCTCAACTGCAACTGTCTCACTAGGGGTTGATAAAGTCCCCCACACGGCTCAGCTAGCGTCACTAAATACGCTACGCTTAAGAGTACCGCCACTTCGATCACCCGGAAGCGTCTGGAGGCCATTTTGCTTCTGGCTTACAGTGTTGCCATCTCTCCCAACGAAACACCGCCGGTTGTGACGGGCAGAGTGCAAGAGAGAGAGAGAGAGAGAGAGAGAGAGAGAGAGAGAGAGAGAGAGAGAGAGAGAGAGAGTTGCTTTATTAGAAGAGAAACGAAAGTTGACTCAGCCGATAACTGCCTCTCGGGTTGAGGGCACCTCAATCAAGACTGAGTCTAGGAGGGGGATAGAAAGGAAAGAAGGTGGACAGAAAAAGGTAGAAAAGGAGAATAAGACAACGGTTCACGAGCCGCGCAGCATGGACAGTACTGACGGCATCATAGCCGGTCCGAGAGTCCCGTGTCTTTTAAAAAGTCCAGCAGGGCTCGGAACCGTTTTTCGCGATTTGATTTATAACAATCCGGGAACAACAGGTTTGATGAGGTGTATGAAGGCAGTCCCAGTTTCGCATACGACGCTCTCAGAGCTGATCGAGCCTGCGAATGTTGTGGACACTCGCACAGTGCATGCGCGAGTGTCTCTATTGCAGGAGAGTGTGGGCAGGCGGGTGAACTGGAGATGCCAAGCCTGTGACTTCTTTCCGCGAAGCGGTGACAGCCGATTCGCAGACGAAGAAGGAGAGCACGTTCAGCTCGGGTCAGTCCCCTCGAACCGGGACCGGCAGCTCTAGCGTCCGCGCAGCAGAGAGAGAGAGAGAGAGAGAGAGAGAGAGAGAGAGAGAGAGAGAGAGAGAGAGAGAGAGAGAGAGAGAGAGAGAGAGAGAGAGAGAGAAACGCCCAGAAACAAAATGGGTGCGCCCATATGTAAAAAAATATCACGTGATGCCGACCGACCAATGAAAATTCTGGCGGCACATAACAATGACAGAAAAGAGTGCCGATACTCTAAAAGCCTTTATTAGTGACGCTAGGCTCAGCCGGCAGCCCCGGAAACATCAGTTCTGGAAGCTACAACAGCAGCTGCCCTCGCTGCGCCTACGTCGAAAGGGCATTTCTTGCTACTACCAGGTAGTTCTCATGCTACTTTGCTCCGCATGCGCAAATGAAATTGCGGGAGCCACCAGCGCGCACCCTTCTGCACAAATGTGCGAAAGCTTGGCGCATCATGCTGACACTCCCAAGGCATCATCAAATAATACTCTTAGAAACCCTGTTCTTTTCTTTTCTTTTGTCCCAACTGTTCAGACAACGCTAAATCGGCCAAACACAGCATTAGCCGCAGATGCTGACCTCGTGCGAAAGCGCCTGGGTAAATCCGTGTTGGAATCAAGGGCACACAGCCTTCGTTGAGCTTCTGAATGCGGATCGGTTGTTTTATTGTGGAGGAAAACACGCGATTGCACGTGCTTAATATTCCGGTTATTTACGACAAGCGTAAACGATCGTTTGCGTAATCGCAGCTCTAACCGGGCACCCTTTTTGCACACCAGGAAGAAAGCGTTAAACGTGGGTTGCATATTAAATATGTCTATAGCTTAGACGGCTCGCCTGCATTAAATAGCGGCTCCAAAAGATTCACACAAGGAAGACGAAATTCCGCCGTGCGGCCTTAGCAATTCAAATACTTGATTACGCATTCGCCTTGCCATGAACACACAGAACACAAATAAGCCGGAATGGGAGTAAATGGCTTGTTGCATAACTCAGTACCAATTCGTAGTTTTCAAAACTCCTTCCAATGGGAGTTTCGCCTAACTCCCATTATTTCCGCAGTTTTTTCAGTAGCATATGGGAGTTTCATTTTACTGCCACTACAATGGGAGTTTCCAGGGGTGCCATTGGGAGTATATTGTTTCCTCCAACTGGGAGCTTTCAGGAGGCGCGTTGGGAGCAGTGTTGACCTGCATTCGAGGTATTCTTTTTTTGTTTTTGTGCGTTTGATATAAGCTCTGGAGAGGAATTTTTTACTGTATTTGGGAGTTCTTAATGAGCGCACAGGTCGCATTTTCATTTTTCGTTTAGGATTACGTAATTTCTGGTCATTTTCCGCTTCAAACGTTGAATGGCGAAACGTGAAAAGTTTGTTTTCTGCACAGTCAATTTATTGCATAAAAATTACATAAATACAATATACGTGTGAACACGTTAATAACACAATAAAAACACTGAATCTACAAAACACCTACATCGAGAACACAAGATATCCCGGTAAAAACTTTATCTACTACAACACTCCTCAACGAAAAAAATGTAAGCCATATATTTGTAAATGTAAGCCATATATTTGCAAACAATGAGGTCAGCATGTCGTCGGTGCGCTGTTTGCTTGCACTTGCGTCCCAAACGCTGCCGTTGCCGCGCCTCCTGGCACGTTCTCCAGGAAGCCACAGTAGCACATGCATTACAGGGATAACAAAACGCTTTAAATCTACGGCAACAAATACAGAAGCATATTGGGCATCTGACCTGAAAAAAAAAAAAGAGAAAGAAACGGCATTGCAAAGACGCTGAACTTGTCACTCTTGTGTCCAACTTTCCGTAATGTCTGAATGTTTATTTAAAGCTACGCAAAATTGCACTTCCGTCCGAGACACCTACGCTCACTTGTTCGTCAAAACGAAGTGCTCTGCGGTTTGAAAGGGAGTGCGACACTTGTGGCGACCAACTTCTAAAAATGCTTCCTTTCCCTCTTTTCCTTGTGTGTAGTGTTCTGGGAGCGAGCATCAGGTTTTACCACCCGCGCTGCCCCTCTCTCCCCTCACCCAAAGTTAAGGAAAAAATTCGGTCGGTGTGACCCAAAGTTAAGGAAAAAATTCGGTCGGTGTGACGCCTGCCCGTGCCACCCCCCCCCCCCCCCTTCAAAAAAAAAAAAAAAAAAAAATAAGCAGTCGTCCGGCGACTCTACAAAATGCTCCCTCGAATGGCGTTTGCTGGTCATAGTTACACGCGCCTAGCGTACGGAGAGCTCCCACGGGGCCCCGACCTTCTCCCTTTCCAGTGAAAGCAATTAATCGCCGGCGGCACGCGGCAGTCACCCTCCTCGTAGCAGGCGCGGCTGGCACCACACCTACTTCTCAAGAAAAACGGCCGCCCTGCGACGTTTGACCGGCTAACTTCATCCTTGCTTGCCAGTAAGCCACAGACACAGCCTAACAAAAACACCTAACAGCCGTCCAGAGTTCGGACAGTTTTCATTCTGCTTGCGAGTGTGAATGAGTGAGTGTTCTGCTCGAGACCCGCGCAAATACGCATTGCTTTCACACCGTTCGGCCTCCCCAATGACGTTCGGGGCATGGTGCCGTCTTTCACGCACAACGCTCACCTCCAGTGGCGGAGGTGAGCGTTGTGCAGTGGCGCGGGAAACACGTTGAGTTTATTTGACGCTAGAAGAAGCACAAGTCTCCAAAAATGTTGCGTACAATAAAAAACGTGAAAATCTTACCTTCAACCACCTCGCAGAGGCACAACCGCGTTGTTTTTAACGAGCCACTCTCAGCGATCACTGCATTTAGGCCTCGCGTCGGCTCGCTGGCGTATTCCGTCGGCTCGAAGGTCGGTGACTCGGAGGCGACGTTGCAGTCCGTCGCACGTCACTCCAGGTTGGTTCCACAATGTCCGCAACGAGCTTCGGTTGTTGGGAAGCGCTTCACATCCGTTCGTCCGGCCGCAAGTTCACACTGGCAATAAATTTTCGGGGACGCTGGAGCTCACACGACACACGACACCAACTGGCAGCCATTTTGTAAGGACGCGTAGAGGAGGAAGGGGTGAAGTAGGAGGAGAAGGAAATGGAGGTGGCGTGGGAGTTTTTAATACTCCCATTAGGACAAACGCAGTAATCACAGCCAGATACTGCGTTTTGTGAAGAGGTACAACCGTGGTAAATGCGCTTATTTACGACGGCTTGTGGCCCCCGGTGTAAACTGGCAGTTTTTCCACCATTATACTATCAAACGTGGGAGCAGGCCGCCTACCGTGAGGAGTTTAAAAGACGTATTCCAACCAAAAAACTCTTATTCGGGCTAACTTGCGTTTTGTGTAAACGTTACACAACGTGAAATCAGACAATGGGAAACAGAGGAATAAAGGTATCTTGAGCTATGTTATTCCCATGAAACAGAGGAATAAAGGTATCTTGAGCTATGTTATTCCCATGAATTTTCGAGCTCAGCCTCTGAGTCCACGCCACTATGCCCATTTGTGGAGCTTGGTGTCAACAATGTAGCCATCGCTTCAGTAAAAGGGATGAATTCTTCTTCTTGATACATTGAGTCAAATAAACAGCACGGCGACAAGCTTTTGACGCTATTTCTATGCAAATACTCCGGGCGAAACACAGTGAAAGTGGTAGTATCGAACATTACCAACGTATAAACATGCGTTGAATGGATTAAGCGGCAACTACATGGACCGTTTTGCTCGCGTCTGGCGGCCGTCGGCGTCTCCTAGCGGCGACGTGAACCGGACGTTTGAGAGGACCAAATTCAAGAAAAGAAAAGGCCAATTTAACAATTAGGACGTTTTTAGCTTACAAACCAACCTGGCAGATGGTGGTGGTGTAAATTGCGCTCTCCAACGTTTTTCGCATCGCCACCTCTCCTAGGAGACGCCGACTGTCGCCAGACGATAATTTTGGGGGGCCTTACCAGACGTGAGCAAAACGCTCCACATGGTTGCCGCTTTCTAGTCATTCTGAAAGTAAATTGTTACGTACGTCGTTAACCAGGCCTAAACTGTGAGAGGAAATTATTTTTTCGGCGGACAGCCCTCTAGTAGATCTCCCAATGCGCTTTGCAGAGGCACCTTCACCCAACTGCCAACAGCTCGGCACCAACGAACCTATTAAGTTTTCCAGCTCAGCAATGTTCCTCTAACGTGATCAGTGCCATTGACCGGTGTAAAGGATACAACGCGTGAATCTGGAGCGAGCAGCGACTCTTCGAAGACCATCGGCAGCCGTTAGGGCGCTCAGTGATTCATACCAACAAATCTCCCCTACCGGCTGTTGAATTCGTCTTGTGCGCCCGCCCGCAGGCAGAGATTCCGATTAAGGTGTTTAACGTTCCGAAGCTACATCTAGGCTACAAGGTGCACCCTAGTGGAGGGCTTCGGGTTAGTTTCTACCACCCTGGGATCTTTAACGTGCGTCTACATCTCAACACGCCGGCGTTCCCTCTTTTTGCCTCCATCAGAAAAGCAGCCGCCGCGTCCGATGTTGAACCCGCGTCGTTGGGGGGCTTAGCAGCACAATGTCTTAGCCACTGAGCCACCTCGGCGGGTGTAGGCAGAGATGAACGACAGAATAATCATTCGCGAGAAGAGTGAAAAGTCCCCCCCCCCCCCCCTCCCGGGCGGGACAAGGAGATACTATATCTCCAAAATTTTTACAGCCAGTCTGGAGAGGGCATTTAGGAAGCTTGATTAAAAGAAGTCAGGAATTGGAGTAAATGTAGAGATTTGTAGCACTCAAGATCCGTGGATGAAATGGTTTGTTCACTGAGTTCGGAGAAGAACACCGGGATAAAATCCTTGAGTACCAGCACTCACAAAGCTCCGTATTAGCGTTAAATACGAACATAAAACATAGAAAGTAATGGCAAGCGGACTTGGAGGAAGCTTCGCCTCTCGCGTAGGTAACGCACTGCTTGAAAACGTACATGAATGTAACTCTGCAGGAGTTGGCAGCTGTTGATCCCGAACAAGAGAAAGAAATCAGGAGTGCGATTACTATGCGCCGGGTAGAGTCCGACAAGTACTCTAAAAAGAAAGAACAGTATAGCTCCGTCTAGCTATCACAGAAAATAAAGGCGTACAACCAATGCACACTGCCAATGATGATTCGTGGACAAAGATGGGGAGCCTATAACTACGCGTTCTGGAGGAGAACTGAAGTCAGCCAAACAGGCAATGGGCTCACTGACCTGCGCGTTACTCCTGTATGACAGTTTGGCGCTCTTTGCCCTTGTTGGCCTTGCGCCACTACACAACAGACATCATCATCATCATTATTATTCTCTATCACAGAATAACGCGCTGGCCTAGGAAAAGGAGCGCCAGGGAACATGCTCGGGTGGAAGAGACATCATAGTTCGAATTAAGGCGAAGAAGCGGACTTGGGCTGAGCATATGTCACCCGGAAAACTGACAAACGGTCGACCACCATGGTGACAGGGTGGTCGAGAACGGAGCGCGAGTGAAGCCTGAAATTAGAAATTAGAGTGAAGGAGTGGACTTGGGCAATGCATGCAGTAGTTGTAAGTCTATGGGAGAGGCCTTTGTCATGCAGGGAACACAGAATAGGCTGGTGATGATGACGATGGTGGTGAAGGGGTGACGACAACCACGACTAGTACGATGATGATGATGATGATGCCGGCGATGACAACGGTTGTTATCGTCCACAAAAACGGAACTTTTCGAGAAGTAGCTTCCCTTGCTGCCGTTCTCATTGTTTGCGATATGAACCGTTAAACTCCGTTAAACTCGCTAGTTCAAGCAAGCCGCACCAGGAGGCTGTATCAAGGGTAGGTAGGTCCTTTAAAAATACATTTAAGGCTACACCAAGACTGAGCTTGTGCAGGGAAGGGGTCAGTTCCTTATGGCGCGACCAGAATGACGGGTCTCATGCACTGTATGCTTAGTAATTCGGCACAAAACTATACAGTGGGGCACAAGGACGCCAGAGGAGAGAATCAAAGCGAGCGCTGACGTTGTTTTGTCCTCCTTCTCTCATCCCTGTGTGCACGGCGCTGTACACTTCCCCAGCAAGCCCAACAAGCTACTAGTAATTTGAGAAAGAGGGAGAACGTTTATCGCGGGCGTTTATAATGTGCTTGTAGCAGTGGTTCCTCTTCGCAAGACCCTATGAGCGATCTTAGCACCGACCGCTCTCCCGGTGAGCAGGAGCTTTCCAATTCAGAGAGCGTAGGACCAGGTACATAAATATCCGCCACCGGGTGTTTTGCCTTCTAATGCATTCTCTCGAAACCAAAGCACGACGTGTCCACAAGCTATACCTCGCAACCTCCCAGAAGATTCAGTTGTCGCTTTTTCTTCTTCTCCTTCGCTTCACTCCTAACTGGAAAAAAGCTGATGCTAATCTGCGTGGAAATAAACGCCATGCATGCCTGGTGCCAGAAGCGCGTGAATATAGAGGGCCCAAAGCTGATGCAATAATTACTTGACAATCTGGCATCCGAGACGCATTCATGCTCCCCCCAAGCTCAGTGATTACAAGAGCAATTGTGCGCGCTCTTCGAACAGGTTACGTGACTATAATACCATTCCGGGAATAGGAGACGGCATATACTTGGGAACGTTGCACGGGTACAGTCGAAGCAGTGTCAGCGTTGCTGCAATAAGGCCTTGGATGAAGCTTCCCGAGTGGCGAGCTAAGAGGGAAAAGAGCCGGCGTATGCGCTCAAGTGCAAGGACGACACGAAATGCCTTCTTTATATATATTTATATTGAATACAGGGTGATCAAAATTAAGTCGACAGATTTTTTTTTTTTTAAATTAGGCGCTTAGAGTTACGTGAAGACCGCCTCTACAGTGCTTTTATGCGCCCAGGGAGGCACAGAATTTGGTGGTAAACATTGAAGTCGGTGGCTTAATTAACTAAAATTGAATAATTAACTTTTTATTGGCTGCAGTAAGCAGGCATGTTTGTATTGAAGAGATAGATGCAATCGTGTTTCTATGCAGTTTCATTTGGCAGAATTCTTCTGGGGCATCTCTAATCCGGGATATCGAACTGGGAAGTGTAATCGCTGTTGGCATGATTACGCATGCAAGATAGTGAAGACCGGTGCAAAGCTCCTCCCCTTTGGTCTGCGTTTCGATAGCGGTTTCTAGTACTGCAGATTGCGATAGTACTGCAGATGCCAGCCAAGACTGAAAGGCTGCCGGTTATCACTTTTGCAGAAACTGCTGAACACGTTTTATTAGTGTGTCCGGCGTACAACCAGGAAAGGAACGACCTCGCCAAGAAGATCGAGTGCCTCAACAATGGACTTTTATCATTGAAAGCTCTTCTTGGACCATGGTCATCTCCATCATCCCAGCGAAAAGTGTTAGATGCACTGTTTGATTATTTACCCGACATCGGCGTCGCAGAGACACTGTAGTACTCTACATCGTCATCCTGTGAGACCACCTGGACTTTTACGTGACCCACGGAACACTCCATGTAGCCTTCTTTTTTACCTCTTCCTTTCCCCCCCCTCTTTCGCCCTACTTCCTTTAGGGCCTTTACTTCCTACACCCCATCCCCGCAGAGTAGCATGTAGGCGAATACATGCCTGCAGACCTATCTGCTTTCTTCTAATAAAGATCTCTCTCTCTCTCTGTCTCTCTCTCTCTCTGTCTCTCTCTCTCTCTCTCTCTCTCTCTCTCTCTCTCTCTCTCTCTCTCTCTCTCTCTCTCTCTCACTTTTGCCTATGCCTCCACCCTGATGTGAAACTAAACACCGTACACAGAGGGCACGTCACAGAAGGAAGGAGCATTCCGTGGACCTCACTGCCTTGCATGCGTAAAAAACATGCGAACAGCAATTAAACTTTGCAGTTCGATATCTCGAAGTACGGATGTGCTAGAAGAATTGTGCCAAATGAAACTGCGTAGAAACACGATTGCGTCTAACTCTTCAATACAAACATGCCTGCGTACTGCAGCCACTAAAAAGTTAATTATTCAATTTTAGTTAATTAAGCCACCGACTTCAATGTTTACCACCTAATTCTGTGCCCCCCTGGGCGCATAACCTCACTGTAGAGGTGGTCTTTACGTACATATAAGCGCCTAATTAAAAAAAAAAACCTGTCGACCTAACTTTGATCACCCTGTATATATAGGATGCAAGCAGCTGTGTTGACCTAGTTTTCTTGGGTAGAGCGAAAAACTTATTTTGTTCTATGTTTACAGCCTAAGCCTATTTGGGTTCTTATGTATATCCGTTTAGAGAAAAACTATAATCCGGCAAGCTTTTATAACAAAGGCGAAAAGTGTATTCCAATTCCAGCTCCTAAAAAAACCATGGCACTGCTTCCGCCTGTGTTATTTTCATATGACCTAAACCATATGCTCTAAACTTCCTGATAATTTTACTGCGAAAGAACGAATCAGGTTGGAAAATTTTAAAAATTAGGATTGAAGACGCTCATTTGTTGTTACAATAACCTGCATGTGCGCATCCTGAGTCAATAACAACTGAACATAAACTTTCCAATTTTTTGGCTTCGTCGATAGACTATTGCCCGTAGATGGCGGTGTGTCTGCAAACTATGAATATCACTTCATTATCGCCAACTTCTTCCGTGTCTTCGTTACTCGTTTTAACAAAAAGATTTATTTGTTAGGAATTCTTTGAAACCATACAAGAGAACAGAAAAATGGTACCGGTTTTTGTTCAATTGGCGTTCACGAGCGAAAACAAGCCGTGTGGCATACCAAATTTCCCTCTAATGTATGTTAGTATGAAACTCTATGGCTTAAAGGAAAGCAAGGTCAGAATGTGGAATCTTAGCTTCTTTGACCCGCAGTGCGGTAGCTCAGTGGCTATGGCGTTGTGCTGAGTCCCACAATAAACGCGACAGGCCCTTTAAAAGCTGTTGCGACTATCCGGGAAGCGCATTTAGCGACGACCTACCTTTTGACGCTACGACATCGTCTTTGATTGCAATTTAGACTTCAATAAGCCAAACCCTTCGCCGCCCGGATGCACTCACGAAGGCAACTGTACACAGCACAGTGCGAACCATGCTGTTTCCTTTTCCGTCTACTCGTGAAGGAGGGGTTGACTTGTAGTCTCCGAACTGCTTGGGTTTTCTTAACAACAAAGCCAAAACACCAATTAAGATGTTAAAAAAATTAGCAGTGGCTTAGCTCGGCTATGCCAGAATATACGTAGCGTGAGCTAAGTTTCAGCTGGTTATTCTTAGCTTTCGTGGTTGTCTAGGATTAGCTTGATTATCATGCTTACTGCGGCTGAAACGATTTTCAATCCAATCCAATCCAATCCAATCCAGTCCAGTCCAGTCCAGTCGCTGCTCCTCGCGCATGCGCAGCACGACTCCCCAGGAGCCACGTGAAACGGCTATAAAGCGGCTGCGGCGCAGCGTCAGACTTGGCTACTGCGCAACGGAGGCGCACAGCTGGGCACGCGCCGGCGCCAGTGCGTCTGCCGCGGGTATGACGTCACTCCTCTGGAATGCGCAGACCGGCCAATGTGCAGACCCAATTCTCTACACACTCGCACTCCAATTAGATTGGATTTCCAATCCAATACAATAGAATCCAATTTAATCCAATCCAATCCAAATCCAATCCAATCGGATTCAATCCAATCCGATCCAATGCTCCTCGCGCTTGCGCAGCACGGCCCTTCAAGGTCCACGCGAAACTGCTCAACCTCGGCCAGTGTAGCTTACGCTACAAAACAGAACGGTGTTTTTGGCCGGATCAGAGCATAGCAGCACCTGTGGTTCATAGTAGCGTTCCGATGTCATTCCGGCCTACCAGAGTTGTCTGCCCCCCCGCGGCCCTCCCGTCCACCTGTTGGCTGTGCTAAGGCTACGTGTCGGCAGTGTTAGTGGTGAGAAGCCACGTGATCATAAAGTGCTTCTGGTGGTACATGCGTAGTCTAGCAGTAAATTG
The DNA here is from genome assembly GCF_048455015.1 of Haemaphysalis longicornis. Classification (NCBI taxonomy): domain Eukaryota; kingdom Metazoa; phylum Arthropoda; class Arachnida; order Ixodida; family Ixodidae; genus Haemaphysalis; species Haemaphysalis longicornis. The sequence goes on from NW_027526204.1 coordinate 70,565,457, forward strand.
GCGGTCAAACAGACGTTAATATAATGCAACTGTTGCGCAGTGTAGGCGGACACTGTCGTAGACGATCTAGTGTCCAGGCGATCTGAAGGAGGCCTTAACGCTAGCGGAGGGCGGTTTAATCTAAAAAGAAGAATTTAACAAGGCGTCATTTATTACACCAAAGTGGAATTTAACCGTCTTCGGGCCCTTATATTGAAAGTCACGTACACGGGCGCAATGAAGCAATGAACGTTCGCATTGCGTGTCCACGCATCCGGAGTGCTCCTGCTTGTGTGGAAGGGGCAAACAGAACTTTTCCCTTGCTCTGCTATCGGGCCATGCAATCTGTTTTATTTTCCCTCTTTCGCAGAGTTGCACTGGAGCATCGCCATTTGCGGATGCGCCAGCAGGGAGCGGCGACCAAGGACACGGCAGCCGGCGGCTGCTATGAATGATGGCAGCCACTCCTGTCACCGACGCTGATAACGATTGTGCCTTCAACGCAGGGAGCCTGCAAAGGGGCAAAACACTAAGACCGTTGGGCGAACTGTGTTACTCCAAGAATAAAAAAAGAAAAAGAAACGGCCTTTCGGATACGGCATCGTGCACATTTTTCTGCGTCAGCGCTGCGTTACGAGTCCTGGCAATAGAGAGTTATATCAGAGCGGAGAACCGGTCACGGTACGGTTCCCGGTACAACGGCGCATGCGCACAACCAGTTTTTCTCCTCTGCGTACGCGCAGTGGAGCCGGTAGCCTACCGGGTACCGTACCAGGAGCGGTTCCCCGCTCTGATATAGCTCTTGATCTCATAACGAGTGGACCGGATGCACTGAAAAGAGAGAGAGAGAGAGAGAGAGAGAGAGAGAGAGAGAGAGAGAGAGAAATATTGATTTATTGGAGAGCTTAGCTCCAACCTAAAAAGAAGCTGGCCACTTTAAGCTATGGAGAAATTAAAAGGTACAATGGTTGTCTTAATGAACCACAAGGTTAGAAGAAGTACATTGAAATGACAACGGCAGAAAGATCACATGCGCGATCAGTAAACCATTTGCTAGGTATAATACAAATGTTTTCGCACAGCAGTATTATGCCACTTACATACAGCTGACATTTATCTGCATGTTCCCTTGCAACAGCAAAATTTAATCCAAACAATGTATACAAACAATGCAAAATGGCCATGATGCGACACAGGTGTCTACACCTACGTAGCTAAGACCAATGTATGTTTCCACACTCATCCAGGGGGACGTGCACGCATTTAGTAGTATTCGCACAACTTCGTCACTCGAAAAAACTCCCTTAAGGCAAGGAAGGCTTTCGTTTAGTTACGCAGATTGTCCCGCGTACCCAACTGTTTCTGTAAAGATAGGGGTGCCCGAGATAGCAGACTAAGCTGGTGATTATTTTTTTTCGCTCGGTCGCATATAGAGGGTTATTAAGCAGGACGTGACGCTCTTCTTCAGTTTGGTATCCGCAAGCACAGCATGTGTCACCAGCAAATCGAATACGGTAAAGGAATGTCTTGGTGTAGGCCACGTCAATACGAAGGCGATGTAATAACGTGTCAACCGAACAACCGCGATTGGAAGCACGCGGGTATTCAAGGGACGGGTCCAGTTGGTATAACAGCGATGAACGATATCAATCGGTCTGTCTGGTTTCCGAAGTAATGTGTGCCCTCAGTTGTTTCAAAATAATTTTTCATATCACCTCTGGTAAAAGGCATGGTGCTACATTTGGAATTTGAATGAGCGGCTGCTGCTAGTTGGTCAACTCGCGAATTTCCACGTATTCCAATAAACCCGGGAACCCACTGAGATATTGTCCTCTTAGTTCTCCTTGTTTCAGTTCAGTTGCCATCACATCACAGATGCGTCTTGCCAAGAGGTTGTGATGACCGTAAATCGCAATTGGATTTAGGGCTTGATGATGATGAATAAATCTTTATTTGTCAAGCTGGTGCAGATGTTAGGGAACCCGCCCGGTGGGGGGCTTCCCTATTCCGGGATACCCTGAGCTCGGCTGGCGGCCCAGGCCCTCTTCACCAGTTCACGCTGGATCCCAAAGTCCAGGCTCGTCACGCGGTTTACCCACTGCTTGTAGGAAGGGGAGGTTATTGGGGCAAGGCCTGGGGTCTTCTGGCACTCCCAAATCTAGTGGCACAGTATACCGGGCGTTGGACAGAAATTACAGGTAGACGGGTTTAGGGTGGGGTACATCGCATGGAGTAGGGTACTGTGGGGGTACGTATTTGTCTGTAGTCTTCGAAGGGTGGTGGCTTCTGCTCTTGTTAACTGGGAATGCGGAGTCGGGAAGGTTATTCGGCCTTGACGGTAGTAAATGAGAATGTCAGCATACCTGACACCGCTTTTAAATCTGTGAGAAGTGTCCATTTAGTCGGTGAAGTCATGGTAGCGATAGATTTGACTGCAAGGTATATTGCGTAAACCTCTGCAGCCGTCGACGATGTGGGGTGCGAGAGCTTGACCCCCTTATCGATGTGGAGGCTCGGTATTATGAAAACTGATGACGAGGAACAGGTTGTCGACGATCCATCGGTGTGTATATATGCATATAATCAGCATAACATCCATGCATGTAATTCAGCGTCACCTGCCTTGCTGCCACTGTAGATATCTATATTTTAAATCATCCCGGGGATATCACCATTGGTGTAAATGCATGGAAGAGTTCATGGAGGCAATCAGTGTAATTTTGCCATTGAGACACAAAGTGCAGGGCCATGATATCACAAAAGACGGCCTTATGAACCTTTTACGCTGAACGCTGTTGATGGTATTTATGCTTCTGGTGACTTTTTTAATAGTCTCTCTTTGGCGAAGCCTGTATGGCTATCGTTCCTCGTATTATTCAAGTCTGAAAACAAAAACAAAATGGCCGCGCATCTGCACTTCGCTGCAAGTGTCGTCGAAAGACGATAGTCCTCTGTCGCCACAGCCACGTAAATGCCGCTATTCTCTGCCCCTCCCACCTGTCATGCCCTTCCCCTTCCTGTCGACCCTCGCACGATAAACACGGTGAAAGTCCGCTAAAGCCAATTGAAGTTTCCCGCGTTCCACTGCTCGCGCAATTTACTGAAATCTATTGTTAGTGTTGGATTTGGAACAATACCCCGAAGTCTAGCCTCGCGCGAGCTCTTTTTTGTATTTTTGGGTGAGGATATCTTTTCAATGCGTATCAAGCGTACGTTTATTTTCAATTAAAAGAACACTGCGAATGCCACTTGTGCATTGATGTTTTTCCTTAAATATGCCTAATGTTCTCTTTTTGCTCAACGATGTAGACGAGTATGAAGTATGTTTCCAGATGCAGTTGTTCGGAAATGTTTTGGCTATACAGCTGAACCTCGTTATAACGAACACTGATATAGCGAATTACCGGCTATAGGTAACCAAATAGAAACTTTGGTTGGTCACGCTTTATTTTAATGACACTTATTCTTCTATAACAAAATTGAAACCGTGGGAGCCACGCGCGAAATTGGATATAACGAAAGAAAAATTTTGAGCAGGATTGTGAGAAGGTACTTGAAAAAATAAAACCGTCGTTCAAAACTGCAAGGTATCAAGGCCCTTTTATTGGCGGACACTGTGGAAAACTTCATCCTGCTCAGTGCTGTGCGTATCCATGCACCAGACGAAGATCACGTCCTTCGTCAAATAAATAAGGACGCAGGCCTGTTTTGTGAAGTGAACTTTGTTTTTGTTGTAATTTCACGCACTTATGTTCCGATTCATTGAAGTTGAAATGCTACAAAGAGAAAGGTAAGGGTTACCTTTTTTATAAGAGACTCTAAGCCTTAAAAATGCATTTTTCTATCAAGTGTTATTGCACGAGCCAGATTTTTTATTTGTTAGAGCCGGTTTTTTTTTGTACTGTTACAACGAATATCGGATATAACGAACTGATTTGCTATCCCGATACTGCTTCGTTATGACGAGGTTCGACCGTATAAGCTTCCTGTTGAAGAATTAATTTAACTTTTGGCGGGATGCCTAAATCGAGGAACAGACAGATAAACAAACAGATCAAAAATTTCGTGTTTAAGTAGCCCCAGAAGACTGTCGTCTTTAAAACTCCAGAGGCTGCACGCGCCTCGAGAGCGCAAGGCATTGGAAAACGAACGTCGTGGTGTGCGCGCTATTACCACGCGGTCACCAACAAAGTCGCACGTTTACATCACTTGTATATGCATCTTGAGAGGGTGTTATCAGTAGGCCCCATTTTGAATATCAAAACATGACATACACCTCAAGCTTATACTTCTCTGCACTTGTAATGAATTTCGAGCATATTAGTTATCAATAGACATCATTTTCAAGTTCACATGTCTAGAGTTTGAATAGACATGCATATGTATTTCCTAGGAATGACTTCCGTCAACGCTGTAGAGAAACAGAAAAACATTATGCACCGTTAACAGAAATCGTATCACCTCTATGTCTTGTTCTAAAAATATTCGCTGGTCCTCTTCATAGAGTGGAATAGCTCGTGATATTTGCTGTGGCTGTCGCCGTTGCAGTTCAGGGTGTACTGTACAAAAAAAAAAAATACCGGGCCATCTCCCCTAACGTGAAACCTGTTGAGGGGCGAAGCATGCAGTGTATAAGTATTCTTGGCGCCTTGGCGTTGTTTTTGCCAACGGAGATGAAACCATTGGGGTATATGTTGGGGTTTGCGGGAGAGGAAAAAGGAATAAAATGCACTGGGGATATTTTGAGCTCGGCACGGAGCTTACCTGCATACAACCCAATGCAGGGGAAGGGAAGTAGAGGGGGAGTTACAGGATAAAGTGGAGAGAGACAGAGGGAGAAAGGTATAAAGAGAGCTGTGAGTCCTAGAAAGCTGTGTGTCCGGGCACATCAGTCAGTCACTGCACTCCGGGCTGCAGCCGCTGCGTGAGGCCGGTCGTCTCCAGGTAATGGAGCAGATGGGCGAAGACTTCCCGCTGGGTCGCCGCAGGCCGCTTCAGGAACAGAAGGTCCTCCATGCCGGTGCTTGGAAGGCCTCGGCGCTGCAGTGCTCGGTAGAGCTCTGCTATCGGCCCCGCGTGGTGGGGCAGAAGCAAATATTGGGCGTAGAGGTATACAGCTTTGCTCTTGTCTTTGAAGCACGAAGCTCTCTAGCGCGAGGCGTAAACGAGTGTCCAGGTGTTTTAGTACCGTGACTACATGAGACGACGATTACGACGACGACGACAGGAGACGCCAACAGCCCCAGCCCCTAAGGGGATTCGCCCTAAGAAAGTGAATGGAGGTTGTTTTGTTGACTGTTGTGACAAAAGTAACGCTAAGTCGACCAGTGGCGTCAAATTTCTATCGTCCAGTTTTCTTAATAAGATGCAGCCAGAAATTCAGAGGTAGCCCGAGAAATTCCAGCCGGAACGAAACTCTTATTCCCCCCGCTTCTTCCCTGCCTAATAGTCCCGCTTTCCAAACTAGTGCCAGAAGAACCAGGGTGCTAGATCTCACGTTGAGCGCGAGAGAGAGAGACAAACATTTATTATACTGGTGAGCAGGAGGATGTTCGTAGGGCCTCCACCCAGTGAGAGGCATCCTCATTCCAAGATGCCTTGGAGCTGGCTGGCCGTCCGGGCCCATTCCACCAGTCGGCGCTGGTCCGAGAGCTCGGAGCTGGTCAGCTGCTCCACCCACTGCTCATAGGTAGGGTTGGGATTTGGGGTTAGAGTGGGGGTCCGTTGGCACTCCCATACCACGTGGTATAGGGTACCAGCAACAGGGCAGAAGTTACAGGTGGCAGGGTATTGGGTGGGGTAAATAGCGTTTAGTAGGGTGTTACGAGGATACGAATTGGTTTGTAGGCGCCGGAAAGTGGTTTCTTCGTCGCGCGTTAATTGTGAATGAGGTGGCGGGAAGCGACGGCGGTCGTTTTTTTAGTGAGCTAAGATTTCGGTGTACGTGTGGAGTGGTGCTGGCTTTGAAGCAGTTCGGTCGTTGGTTTCTCCCTCTGAGGTAACGGCCAGGTATGTATGAGCACGGGCAGCGGCGTGTGCCGCCTCGTTCCCTTGGAGGGACTGGTGGCCGGGTGACCAGATGATATTAATTTCTGGTAGTCTTCTTACTTGACGAAGAAGGTACAGTGTGGGTTGAGATATGCGGCCAATTAAAAAGTTTCTGCAGGCAGTCTGTGAGTCAGTTATAACAGTAAGAAATTCCTCGTCTGTTGTTGCAGCAAGGGCGATGGCACACTCCTCAGCTGTCTCGATGGAAGTGGTGAGAACGGTCGCTGCTGCCAGTTCTGTGCCTTGCGTGTTAACGACACAGGCTGCATGCGCTTTCTGATGAGGGTAGGGCGATGCATCTGTGTATCGAGTGCATGATAGATGGTGATTGTCCTTATGAATTAATCGAGCTCGTGCCGTGCGCCGTTGTTTGTTGAAAACCGGGTGCATGTTTCGGGGCAGAGGGGCTACGCGGATTTGTTGCCGAATGTCTGCTGGCATTCGAATCTTCTGATCTTGTCGTGGTGGAACGTTGTAGTGTAGACGGAGAAGTGTCTCTCTTCCCGTGGGCGTGATCTGTAGTCGGCGTATCTGAGATGCATGGTGGGCCTCTTGTATTTCTTCCCAGGTGTTGTGGACCCCTAGCTCCAAAGGTTTCTTGTTTGCCGTGCTGATTGGGAGCCCCATAGCGGTCTTATAGGCCTGGCGTATGGTGGCGTCGAGTTTCCGTATTTCTTGTGGTCTGAGGGCCAGGTATGGCGTGCCGTGCGCTATCCTGCTGATGAGAATGGCTTGGACCATGCGTAGCGTGTCGTGTTCGCGAAGTCCGAAGCGACGATTGGAGACGCGGCGGATGACGCGCATGAGCTGGTTAAGTGTGCGCTGTAAGTGTGGTATGGCTTGCAAGCCAGATCCGTCTCTAGGTATTATGAGGCCCAATATCCGAAGGTGAGGGACGTTAGGGACAGGGTGATTATTTATATATAATTCTGGCTCTGGTATTCTGTGTGCGGTGTTGCGGGTAGTTCTCTTGCTGAGCGCAAGTAAACCGGACTTTTCGGGGCTAAACTCAAAGTTTCTCGCTGCTCGACCCCATTCTGTAAAACGTAATTGATTAATTGATTGATTGTAGGGCTTAACGCGCCGACGCTCCACAGGCGATGAGGCGCGCCGTAGTGGACGGCTCCGGATTAATTTAGACCACCTGGGGATCTTTAACGTGCGCCGAAACTTCGCACACACAGGTGTTTTTTTTTTTTTTGCTTTTCGCCTCCATCAGAAAAGCGGCCGCCGCGGCCGGGAATCGAACCCGCGACCTTGTGCTCAGCAGCGGAACGCCTTAGCCACTGAGCCACCGCGGCGAGTGTAAAACGTAATTTACACACTGTACTTTCATTCAAGCGCTAATAGTAATCATAAACTGAAATGTCTGCATTGGTACCTGTATAGGACCGGTCATCCTGCTCACCTTGAATGAACGTGAAACATTACATCCAAGCAAATTTGCCGCTCCTGGACTTAAAAAAATTTATGCAGATTCAGTGAACGTCCACTCGTCTATGAGGCCTACGCTCAAGCAAGTTTACGAGCCGCACTGTCCGCAAAATCAAGAAGCTCATAGACGGCAGCCGACATAGCAACCTGAATTAATAGATCCGATGGCATGAAGTGACCTGACGAGAAGGCTCACAGAACCGGCTGGCGGCAACTTTGCCTTCACACCGAGCAAGACTGTGGTGTGGTTTAGACGTGGAGGCCGACATCGATGCAGAAGGTGGCATCGCGTTGGCGAGATCCGAGCGCAAGGCCGTGCTTCTCAGGAAAGGGCCGGACGACCCCGACCCGTCGCCCCCCGGATTCAGCCGTTGCGCTACAGTGAGGCTAAAGCGCCTAAGAACGGGCACAGCCCTTACAAACAGCATGGTGCGTTATTTTTTTCTGGCGGGGCATCCCGCACGGCACCCCCAACTTTCGAAATGATGTTCTGAAGCACTGTGCAATGCACGACACGTGCTGTGGGATTACTCAGCTATCGTGTTCAAAGAGAGCGCTGCCTGAAAACACCTGGAGCCCTGCAACCGGCCGACTATGAAACCGTACACTCGGAGCCCTACCTCACAGAATGCACGTGCTCGGTGCTTTGCTCGACTTCATCTAAGAAGCAGGCATTGTGGGTAGCTTTTAGTTGGTTGAGAGGAACGTTGACCTGCGGAGGGGCAGGCCCGCCATCTCTGCACCACTTCGGCCGATAGTCCCATCGAAGTTACACTTATTAACTCGTCATAGCGGAAATTTCCAGCTAATCGTGGAGAGAGTGTGGTAGGTGTGAAGACAGATACGGAGGCGTGGAAAGAGGGTGAGGGGGACCGAACAGGCACGTCTGGCACAGTGGCCGGAGTATCGGTGTTTCCCAACTCTGGCCGCGAAGAGCAAGCACTCGAGTTTTACGGGCACAGCCACTGCCATGGAGGAGCATCTGGCGACTCAAGTGGGTCCATCCATTAGCGCCGGCATATGCGATACGGTGGCAGCCGGCCCTTCCTGATAAGGTCGCGCCATGAAGCAACTGCAGATGCCACTGTGAAGCCTCCGAGTGACCGCTGCCGTCGCGGCAAGCAAAGAGAGCCAGGAAGCATGGAAGGAGCTGAAAGCGTCGTTCACTGCCCACTTGAAGCTGAACTAACTATACAGCGTTTAATTAAGCTGCCTCGGCCGTCTCTACAAGTTCCCGCTTTCCGGGTCACAACAAAATTTGACCCTGCGATTTGTTGTTTTGGTACCTAGAAGTTCTTGAGCACTAAAAAAATCTTAGCATTAAAATACTACGCCTTCATTACCGAACAGAGCGCCAGACCGAAATACGAACATTTGCGCAGTAATGAACCCGTTGTGTGCGTCCGGTTGCCTGAAATTCCTCGAGAGAGAGAATAGTCTTTAGTGATACTGGTGAGGCTACAGCCTGGCCAAGGCGCCTAGCTTGCTACACCAGATGTATGAAAAAATGAAATCGATGAAGAGATGATGATAATGACTCTGATGAAGATGATGCGCTCTTTAATAGAGTCCTCTTTAAAGAGTCTGATCAAGTCCTGTGCTTCGCAGAAAAGGCAATAGAGCTTTTTTCGTTCGAGATGCTCCTTCAGAGTTCGACCAAAGGTCTAGCACGTCACGTAGAGTTAGTCCTCTAGAAAGCGGAAGACCCGAAGACACTAAAAGGGACGTTCTAGCTGCTCTATACCGCGTACACTCACATAATACGTGGTTCAAGTCCCCGCGCACGTCACAAAGTGTGCAGAAGGGGGAAGCGGCCTGTTTCATCTTGAATCGGAAATTCCTCGAGACGCTTTTGTCTGCCTACGAGATGAAAGCATTCTGGCCAACCCTGGCTATACCTATGTATGGCTTCTTCACTGCTACATAGTTGCGTCTCCTTCTTCGCTTTCATTTCTTCGCCTTCTGGCGCGAATTATTTCGAATTACTCAGGAGCTTTTAACCTCCTCCTTAAGTTACGGTAATGGCCTGATTGCGCAGGTTTAAATTAGATATAAAGGCGTCAGTGTACACGAGACAGCTGTAAATGGCGTATAAAGACGTCATTATTCAAATGAAGCCTGTATGGCTGACTTGCGCTGTAGGTGGTGGCGTACGCCGAAATGCCTTCCGGCAAGGACAACTTTATCCACGTGCTCTAACGACGACGACGACGATGATGATGATGATGAGCATGATCATGTTTTAAATTAGCCATTCGGGGGGATTGGCCAGGGAGTGGTGAGTGTGATGATGATGATGGTTGGTGTTTAATGGCGCAAGGCCGACTAAGAGCAAAGAGCGCCAGAGAAGTTATTTAATGGTTGATGAGACTGTAAATACTAAAAACCTGTGAGTGGAAGTAAAAGTGAGGCAAAATAAAAGACAATGGATATGGCTGGTGTATAGGGCCAGGATGATTACACGTGATATGACAAGAGCTGCAGAAATTTTACTTCTGCTAAAAACTTAAGAACACGTTGAGTGGAAAAGAATGGTTCGTCGGCTAAAAAGTATGATGGGTACAAAGGAATGTGTCGTCTGTATAATTCAGGGAAATGTTTGTGTCGTGTTGTGTCAAGTGCCTTGCATGTGATTAGTATGTGGGCTACGGATAGGTCCCTTCCACACCTGCTACACGTGGGTCGCAAAGACCAGTGAGCAGATGGGAGTGCGTCACATGTGTGTGGCCTATCCGCAGCCTAGCCAGGGCGACTTCAGTGTATCTGTTGTGTGAGTCAGTTGTGTAGCGTCCCAATTGTGGTTTTATTACATGTAGTTTGTTGTCTGTTTGTTGATTCCTGTGTAATTGCCATGTGTTACGAAGCTGTCGCCTGATGAGTGTCTTTAGGTCGGTGTAAGGTACTGCTGTTATGTCAACTGTGGTCATGAGAGCAGCAGCACCAGCCATTTGATCGGCGGCCTCATTGCCAGGGATCCCACAGTGACCTGGTACCCAGCATATAGGTATTTCTAAATTTGAAGCATACGCAGTCATTACTACCTTGAAAAGAGCATTGATTACATAGTTTTTAGACGACCTTCCTGATGACAGTGCCTGTACAACGCTTAGAGAATCTGTGTGCACGATGGACTTGGGAATTTTATGTTCGATGATTTGATTTGAAACGAGTAAGATGCCATACGCTTCTGCCGTGTAAATACTGCTATGAAAATTCATTGTTTTAGTAACGCTAAAATTTGGTCCATGCGCTGCACAAGAGACAGTAGAAGCAGTTTTGGACGCGTCGCTGAAGAATTCTGCGCACCTGTACTTGTCCTGCAGGAACAGGAAATGTTGCAAAATCGCACTCCTGGGTACCCTATTTTTTTCTACTAGCTTGAATGACAGGTCGCACGATATAGGACGTAGATGCCATGGTGGAATGAAATTATTGATGAGTGTCTTGTGTGTGTCTGATAGAGGGACCTTGAAAGCAGAAGCCTCCCCCTCACTCTGAGAGAGAAAGGGAAGGAAATGGATGGCCTGTTTAAAAGGAGTTGTAGATTTGATGTATCGGTCATGATGGGATTAAAAGGATGGTTGATGAGAGACACGATCTTAGATGCATACAGCGGGTCAACATACTCCCGTTGATGCCCTAGGCACCATTTGTCGCACTCGACATAGAGTCTCTCTACAGGGCTGGTGCGGAAAGCGCCGCATGAGAGGGGAAGGCCAAGATGCAACACTGGGTCGAGCATTTTAAGGGCTGTTTTTGTCGCTGACCCATATACGACACTGCCGTAGTCAAGCCGAGACCCTATCAAGGCCGTGTAGAGGCGCAGCAGGAGTTGTTTGTCGGCCCCATAGGATTGGTGTGAGAGGACCTTAAGAATCTTCCTTGTTTTTAAGCATTTGCATTTGAGCTGTTTGATATGAGGAATGAACGTAAGCTTTTCATCGAATAAAATACCTAAAAACTTGTGCTCCTTGTTCACAGGAATCGGCACGGTCTTAAGAGTGATGTTTGGGTCTGGGTGGACCCCATGTTAACGGAAGAACGACGCAAGGCAGACCTGGGCCATGGCTGCCCTTCGCGGGGAATATCACTGTAATGACAGGGGTGCTCTCATGGTGATTATGACGAATGGCGCATACCTAGCGGGAGATTAAACATCCTCCCGCGCCCGGGATAATCTATGGGTCCACAATAAATCCGTAATCCCAACATTTTGTTTTTTTCTGTCCATTAGGTCAATCATTGCGACGCGGTCTGGGAATGCTATCGCCTCTTTCGTCTTCACCGGTGCTTGCGCCGTCGTGCAGATCTCACGACAGCCAAGGGCCGCCAATGTAATGCGGACGACAACCAGACTGTGAGTCCAGCTGCCTCAGAAGGTTGCAGTTCTTTAGCCTTGCAGTTATTGTGGCGAAGTCGGTGTTTTGCAAGTCTTAATATTTTTGTGAAACGATAGCTGTTCCGCAGGGAGTCTAGTGGTGTTCTTCTGCCGGCTTTGTGCTTGCCTTCCGTTTGTTTTTTCTCTCCTGACGAGATCGTTTTCCTGCTTGTTGTCAGCTCAATGTACGGTTCGGATGGTTCGCCACCGGGCCTTGAAAATGTTAACAGAAGAACGACGCAAGGCAGACCTGGGCCATGGCTGCCCATCGCGGGGACGATCACTCTAATGACAGGGGTGCTCTCATGATGATTATGACGAATGGCGCATACCTAGCGGGAGATTTAACACCCCACGCTTCCTGGAGAACACAACACAAGAGCTCTTTCCAGGATTAATTTTAAAACCATTCTTGTATGCCCAGCCGGCAAGTTTCTTGACGCCGAGCTGGACTTGACGTTCGCAGATGGACATATTACATGATTTAAATGATATCTGGACGTCGTCTACATACATGGTATAAGAGACTGTAGGTGGCAATGCCTTTCCAAGAGAGTTCATCTTAACTATGAAGAGCGTGCAGCTCAAAACTCTACCTTACGGCACGCCATTTTCTTGCACATGTACCTTTGACAGTGCAGAACCAACTCTGACGCGAAGAGTTCTCTCCGACAAATAACTAGCAAGGGTGTTAAACGTATTACCAGAAACACTGAATGACTTGAGGTCCATGATACCGCAGCCGGCCCAACTCTCGCATGGGCATGCTGCTTAGTACCTACGAGAGGCATATCGCGCTGCCGCATCGGCCCCGCCTGGAGCCACTACCACTAGGCACGGGGCAGGCTCTACGCATCGCCACCACATTGCCGGAGGTCCGTGGCAAGAGGTCCACTCCACCCCAGGCCACCTACCAAGAGGTGGCCGCCCTGCTACAGGACGACGCTGCCGGACTTCTGCAGATGTACACGGATGGCTCCGTGCAACAGTCGACGGGCAGAGCCGGAGCTGCCTTCACGGCCCTGGAACTTGGCACCAGCCGGGTGTGCAGTCTCCCCTTCCCGGCCTCATCCACCTACGCAGAGCTGGCTGGACTCCACTTGGCCGCGGATCTTCTTCTAGAGCAGGGGGCCCATGACCGGGGGGGCATCATCCTGACTGACTCTCGGTCTGCCCTCCTCCGTCTAAGAGCTGCCGACCAGCCGGCCAGCTCCAGCGGCTATGTGGAGCGGTCGCTGGCGGCCAAGCTCCATACAGTGGAGTCCCAGGGGTGTCCACTGCGACTTCACTGGCTACCATCCCACGTGGGCATCACGGGCAACGAGGTTGCAGACGCCCTGGCCAAGGGCGCTGCTCGCCAGGCAGGGTACCGGCCTCTCGGGATGTGGTGTCATTCGACGCTGCAAGGACTATCCTGGCCCGAGTGGTGATGCTCGAGTGGTCAGTGGTCAGGCCCCACGGCTCCTGCCCGGCCGCATCAGTAGAGACGCCCGGTCGCTCCTTCTTCGCCTGCGGCTTAATTGCTGCAACGTGGTAGCCCGCCTGCATCACCAGGGCCGCCGGGCGTCCCCCACCTGCGCCGACTGCCAGAGCCCGAGACGCTCGAGCACTTACTGTGCTCTTGCAGCCAGCACGACACCGCGAGAGAGGAACTCCGGACCGCATTCCAGTGACTCGGTGTACCACGCCACAAGCTGGAAGACTTCCTGTTCCCCACGGGATCGGACGCTTTACGACCGGAGGTCTTCTAGCACCTCCTCAACTTCCTAGTTGAGACAGGACTGGTGCAGAGTTTATAGCCGTCGCGCCTTGGACGAAACGAACGCTACATAGACTGTGCCCCACTCTCTTCCTTCCTTCCTCTTTCTCTCTTCCTATCCTTTGAAACCCCCCTTCCTTTCCCTGGACTGGGTTGTATGAGGGTGAACTCCCCGACTGAGTTCAACAATATCCCCAGTTCTTTTCTCTTCCCTTCTTTCTTAATAAATCACCACCACCACCCCGACACAGCCGCTTCCGCCGCCAATCACGTGGGCTGAGCAGTTTACGCACTACTTCTGACTGCGGCCCTGTGAATGGCGTTTTGTTTCGTGAATGTGTGACGCCCAGTGAAACCGAAACAGCTTCGATCGCAGGGTGATCAGCCACCATACGAGGGGTTCGGCCAGCCAGTTTTGTGATTTCAGTTTCTGCGTTTCTTTTAACGCGGTGCCTGCATCTGCTTACAAGCATGAATCATTACGGAAGCCTTCATGAAAGTTGGGTGGACGCGCCTATACAGGTAGGACAGCCTCACTCTAAGACAAGAACTTAGTAAGATGCTGATGGATAGGTTGCTCGAGCTTGTGCGGGAACGACCTAGCCTCATTTATTTATTTTGCCGCGGATCCTGTCACGACATGATTTTGCCCCTGCACGCGTTTTCCGCAATAGGAGTTTCAGAGTAGCTGAATCATGCGATATCGGCCTAAACGATAGCAGAGCGGCATATCGCATCCGGAAACTGAATTACGATTTGCGCCGTGGAGAAAAAAGCCAGGCTCCGGTGCTCGGCGCTGAAAATGTCGTCAGATTGCCCGTGACATACATATTAAATAGAATTACATGTATACAGTCGGCCAAATGTTTAGCTAGTGAGTGAGAGCGGCTGTTTTTCTGTCTGATGAGCATCTTCCGCCTTATGACGATCTAGAATACACATGCAGAAAAGAGGCCGCGTATCTGCTCCTGTCGTTGGAAATGTCGCCGAAAGACGATAGTCGACTAGTGCCCCTGCCAAGTAAAGGCTTCCTTTCTCTTTCCTGCTCACCTCTCATACTGTTCGTCTCCCATCTCGTTCATTCGACCCATCCCAAAAAATATGCACCCATCATTCCATAACGAAAGGCGGACGCATCGAGCCATGTCATTAACTCGAAAATTTTCCCCTTCCAGAGCTACCCTTTATGTGGGCGCTGCAGAATACCGCCAAAAAGAGGCGTTCGCTATTGCCGTCATTCACTCCACGTCATCTCCTCCTCTTGCTACCCTCACCCTTCGTACCCGACACCCGCATGTAGCAGAAGAGCGGCAATCGCGCTGGCATTAACCCAAAGGCCCACCCCGGGAATTATATTTTCCGATTCGAAAACGGCCGTCCAAAACTTCGCCAAAGGTCTCATTCCGGCCCAGGCACCCAAACTTCTCTGTCTAAATTCGCCATCCCACACGGTCGAACTCCAATGGTTCCCGGCTCACACGGGCATTGGAGGGATTGAGGCGGCAGCCCGAGTACTTGTCACCCGGGCATACGATGTGGACTCTACCCTTCATGGAGCCAGACCAACCTTCAGAGAGATCAGAGCTTCAGAGAGGTCACGCAGCATTACCGCCTCCCCCCGCCCACTCATCCCTCACTTCATATATAACGTATCTGGCGTCAACTGCAAACGGAGTCCCTGCCGCGCAGAGCCGTCCTGCACCAAATCCACCCCTCCCTGTAACCATCGCCCCTCTGCCCCCGCTGCGGTGAAAGGGCCATGGTCCAACACGAAATCTGGGCTTGTGCAGAGGACCCATTCCCTACCAGTAATTCCCCTGGGCAGTGGATGGAGGCGTTGGGCCACTCGGACCCCCAGCTCCAGAAGGAGCTCGTGACTCGAGCGGCTGGGGCCGGGCTCGGGCCCGGTAGCACGCATTTTCTCGGGCCCGGGCCGGGCTCGGGCTTGAACCAAACTTTTGTCGGGCCATGCGGGTACGATCCGGCCCGGGCAGTTCCTGAGGCCAGGCTATCCTGTGCCGCAAATTCTAAATTGTTGGCAAGATAAAGTTTTCTTGTTGATATTTCAGGTAAAGTGAAAACACAAAAAAGGAAGTGCTAATTCACTACTGCGCCGTTAAACGATATGATAAAAAGACGATTGCACTTAGAAAGCCTTGGCATCAATAAAAGAAACGTCTGGGTCCCATCAGCTTAGTGGTAGAGAGCGGGCCAGAAAATGAGGGTACTCCAGCCGCAGACTAAAACATGATTGTATTTTCTCTTTCCTTTTCAAACTAAAACAAACAGAACAAACGTGACCTGGATTTCGCAGGGTGTGCAGAGTTTGAAGAGCCAATTTTCTAAACAGAGCTCATGATTTTTTCGCGCAAGAATTTTTTAGAGCCATGACGAAAGGCAAGAAAGAACAAAAGCGCAGATAAATCATGCTGCCAACGTAACTAGAGGGAAAGACAAAAATCAAATGGTGAAACCGGACACATCGTCTGATCAAATTACAGCAAGGAGTGGAAGAACAAAAGGTGCAATATCTGTTGAAGAATTGCAAAAAAAAAATCCACTTACTCGGAATCATTTAAGATATCCTCGGGGGTGCCTTGATTTCGAAAACTGCCAAATGAAGTGGCAAATGAAGTTACACGACTACCGAAAATACAGCTTCTAAGTGAGGATAAGTTCGGTCCGAGTTTAAAGAAAATTTAAATCTAAAGTAGCCGTATTCGCTTTGTGCTCACGCTTTTTAGGTTAACAGCAAACTTCTTTAAGTTTATGTTAATATCCTGTCGGACTAGGGATGATATTTAACAACGCTCTGGCGGGCTCGGGCCGGGCTCGGGCTCACATTTTAGAAGTTTGTCGGGCTCGGGCCGGGCTCGGGCTCAGATTTTAAAAATTCGTCGGGCTCGGGCCGGGCTCGGGCTCAATTTTTATAAATTTCTTGGGCCCGGGCCGGGACTGGGCCGTGTCTCTATCGGGCTGGGTCGGGCCGGGTCGGGCCGGGCCTAGAAATTGTGGCCCGTCCACTGCTCTAGGCTGAAGTCGTCGCAACCCTCAGGGTTGCGCCCACCGTGCCCTAATCCACTGTGTAAATAAAAGTTATTTCTCTCTCTCTCTCTCTCTCTCTCTCTCTCTCTCTCTCTCTCTCTCTCTCTCTCTCTCTCTCTCTCTCTCTCTCTCTTTCTCTCTCTCACGCTCGAGGTTTGTTCAAGTCAATTAAAATTTACCGCCTTCCACTGCTCCAGGTTGGGTGCCTCGATGACAGCCCTGCCGCACGTCGGAGACACGCGTGAATGGAGGCACCCTACTACAACGTTTATAGAACCACGTTGCACTACTCCACGGGCGTTGCAAGCGGAACGTGGATCCCACCTAGCGGAACCTTTCATGGCTATGGCCGTTTTATTTCTTAAATGCCGCCAGGAGGAGCGCTGGCAACAGCAGGATACGGTTTTCTGGCTTTCATGAAGTATTTCATTTGCTATCACAAAAACCAAGCATTTATGAATTTTTTAATAAAGGAACACTGTAAATATCACTTATGCATTGATTTGCTGCCTTCTATTTGCGTAATGTCTTGTTCTTGTTCAACAATGTTGACAAGTAAGAACACTGACAACGGACTTAAACGTTTAGATTTGGCTGTGAGTATATGACTATTGCGCAGCACTCGTTTCACTTTGGCCGGGTGGCTGAATGGATTCACAAACAGACAGACGGACATACAGACAGGCCAAAATTTCTGCGTTTAAGTAGCCCAAGAAAGGCTATCGTCTTTAAAAAAAATGACCTAGCTCGTGTCTGGAGGATAAGCTGGTATTATGAGCAATGCCCTGTACTGAGCTGGCACGGTACAAACAATGTCATAAGAATAACCAAAGTAAATGAGCAAAACAAATAAACGTTCGCGACTTTCCTACAGTCAATGCAAAATAGTTAACGCTGCTTCGTGACGATACCTTACTGTCCCTCACCTCGGAACAATCGAATTTGTACACAGTCTTAAAATTTTCATGTTCTTAATTTCTGCAGGGTGCGAGTATGTGGCGAAGGTACAAGAAGCATATTTTTCAGCCAGCGACAGCACACTAATAGAGCTGGTGTAAATTTAAGCCAAGCAGCTGCCAGGATAGCAAGCTGCGAGCTATGCGTCGAAACGAAACATGCTCGCAGCAGACATCCTCTAGTTCCACGCGAAAACAGTTCTATTAAACAACATGATAGCCGTGGATAATCTAAGTAAACGAAATACTGCATGTCCGTGAATTAAAAGAAAGGCTGCGTTTTTGCAGCCTGTTTAAGACCTTACAAGAATGTTCGCGTGAAATTTTACTGCGCGAGATACACCTCTAAGTTCTTTGTGCTACCATCCGTCCACTTCGATGTCTTGTTCTGCATATTTTGCTGTTCTACACGATAACGGTCACTTTATTTTCCGTTTGTCGGCAACTCTATATGAAGCTAGCTTCCTTCGTTGATACTGAAAATTGTAATTGGACTGCCTTTATATTCCAGAAATGTGTGAGGACCAAGATTTTTTGCATTCCAAGGAACTGAAGGGAATTGGGTGGTCGCAAAATTCGAACTCCCTGAAATGGAGTCATAATGAAATGGGCATTCCGCAACAATTCGGAGACTTGTTCTTCCGCCTGAGCCCACAACAGATTCCCTTTCTTAGAAGAATGAACGGAAACTCGCGTTATTTTTTCACGTAACTGCTTTTTGACCTTAAAGGAACGCTGGAATGTCCAATCAGTACGTTTTCACAGAAAACGATCTTTTTTTTTCAATCGGTGGGGGAATCTTAAACCATGAGTGTAAAAGAAATGTGCTATGTAAGTAAAAACAATTGTGGAGCTCTGAGCGGGACATAATGCGTTACCATTGTACCCGGAATGACTGAAAGAAAGCTATTGTATTGTATTGTATTGTATTGTATTGTATTGTATTGTATTGTATTGTATTGTATTGTATTGTTGTTTGTTTGTTTGTTTGCTTGCTTGCTTGCTTGCTTGCTTGCTTGTTTGTTTGTTTGCTTGTTTTTTTGTTTGTGTGTTTGTTTGTGTGTGTGTTTGTTTGTTTATGTGTGTGTTTGTGTGTGTGTTTGTTTGTTTGTTTGTTTGTTTGTTTGTTTGTTTGTTTGTTTGTTTGTTTGTTTGTTTTTTGCTGCTGTTCGCAGTTGTTGCCGTTTGATCTGCAGATTTTGTGCCAGACACGTGATACCACGCGGGGTCAAAATATTTGCGGGTCGCTCTAAATGGGCCCTAAGATAACAGTACACTTAGGTCCGGCGTACGTCCCGTCGGTTTCTTCGTGTTTTGTGAATGCTTCTTTACACTGGTCAGTTCTCGAGATCTCAATCTACAAACGCAGACACAGGATGTATGCCACGTGAAACGTTAAGTGCTGCTTTTGTCAGCTTTTTAGATAAGAACGAGACAACTGGAGTACGTGTGATGTGTTTTTAGGACAGAGCGCGCGCTTCTTGGAACTGACCCGACGGTAATCTCCATTTTTGATGGCGCGGCGACGACCAAAATAAGTCAACGTGCTTATCTGATTTCTTATCTTGATCAGCCAACAAACACCCGCAGATTGCCCTGGGTTGCAGCATATATATATTGAGGCCCCCTGCGATATCTAAGGGATGTAAATAAAGAAAAACGCACACTCACAGCCCCTGTACACAACCCGTGAAATAAATATCACATGTGCCAAAAGTCAGCACGAAATGCAATGCGCGTGGCCAAAGCGACCTAGATAATAGCACCACTCAAGCGCGTACGCTACCTCGGGGATAAAATTTGTTGCGTAAACGTTATGTTTTTTTTTATTCATTATGGGACGAAACAGGTCCGGTAATCTTCCGCGTACTAGACCCGGGCCCCGCGAATGTATCTCAAAGATGAACGTAAGCATCGTAAAGTGTTCGCTGACAAATACTCTTGTTTGCGAAACGAGCAGACCCATCGATGGAACGTTGCGTCGCATCATAGAAGACGGAACCAGCTACGGTGGTCCAGTGGCTAAGGTGTTTCGCTATCATGAGTCTCCAGGTTCCTTTCCCGGCAGCAGAGTCTTTTTTAAGGAGATATCCATATTGACGTTTTGCGCATCCGTGATGGCAGTAACGGAGCCACATGCCAGCAAACATGTACGCGCAGAGAGTTTGGCGATTCGTTCACTGGTGGCGCTCACAAGACGACTTAGTTGCCCGGGTGTCGTCCCGACTGTCAACCCTGGTCCGTCCTGCGTGTCAACATGAAAGGTGTTGCGCAATATGCCGAACGCGCCGTGCTCAGCGTTCTGCGCATGCGCCAGGAAAGGGAAGCGATTAAAGGCATGCCCAATAGGTGACCGGTAAAAAGCGCACAGGCTCATGGGTACGTCGTCTGCATCCGCTACTTCCGATTCGAAAGCTCTCCCGCCTCCCGTACGCCGGCGCCTTTCACGCACGTGTGTGCGTATTGTTTATATGTCACAGGCTGCTTTCCTTTCAAAAGAAACCCCTAGTAGGGTCGATTGCTGTTATTTATTTAATTCCCGATGCATGAGCGTTTTTTTTTTTTCGGTGGAAACATAAAAAACAAGCAGACAGGCGCGTGAACGCCGCCGGCATACGGCAGGCCAGGAGAGCTCTCGGACCGGAAGTGGTGGGGCCCCGCGGACAAAAGTAATGTTCACATGAGCCTTTGGGCTTTTTACGGGTCACCTTCGAGCCCACGAACTCTTTAGCCTCTCGCCACAACGGGAGTGAGGTGACGCTCTGCCCACTGCTCTATGAACAGAGACGTGAGGAGCTCTACGAACGCGCCTTATGTCCATGCATATCACTCATTCTGGTTATGCTGCCGTCTAGGAGAGGCGAAGCGAAGTAGCGCATCATGACGCTAATGAGCGCCTACAGTTGGCGCCTCCATGCCATCGCCTTCGTGTACGGGGGACGCGCGTGAATTAAGGAACGTTCCGCTGTCGCGTTGTTCCCATGAGCGTTATGTGTTTGAAGCTGTTGTTTCTGTTCATGTCATTTTTGTTGTTGTTGTCCCGGAATAAACCGGTTATTTGTTTATTTCTTGCGTGTCGGCGTCATTTCATGTGGCGGGGTCAGGCTCGCGAACCCTTCGCACATAAAGGAGCTTCCTTTAACATTCAACCGCTCCTGTGAAGACCCCTTTTACTTTGGCGTTTTACCGACTCCTATGAAAGAGGGATCAACCACATTTTTTTTTTTCAATTAAAGAGAGGTATTTCGCAGGTTGAATGGAGCTGAGTGAGTTACCAAATGATAGTTTTTTTTTTAAATTGAACACAGTTGTGTTTTGTCTTCATGGCGACGATCCTCCTTTCCGTTTCCCAGAGGCGGTAACTTCGCCCGCACCGCACGACACCCGCGGTGGAGATGGACGGGCGAAGGGCGACGTCGCAGTTCGCTTCCTGGAACAGTCACCGGGGTCGGCAGCCGCGACGAGGTGCCTGCGTGCCGCACGCCACGACCTCATCGCGGACGCAACGACGACTACATCGCTGCCCTTTTATCAGTCGGACCGCCCGCGTGTGACCGGCCGCGCGCTCTTTATGGCTGTTGACACAGCGGTGCACTCGTGAGCGCGCGTGTTTGTTGGTCATTTGGGGGCGCGCTGCTATTCTGGAGCTGTCGGAAGTCGCGTGCTGACCGCAATGCAATTGCGGCCCGCCTGCGCACCGGTCAGTATTGGCCGGACATTGGATGCGGGTGAGCCTTAATATTCAGTGCTTCGATATTCACGAAAACAAGTGGTATGAAGTGCCAAGGCATTAGGAAAGAAACAAACAAGAAATGGCCACGTATATGTTCACTTCTTTGCTAATGTCGTTCGAAAGGCTGTTGCATTGTGCAGTCCATACCACGTGACTGCTCCTCCTCTCCCCCCCCCCCAACCCCACCCCCCGTCTCGGCCTTCTCAATAAAAGGATCAGAAGCTTGCTACATTCAGTTCATCTGTTGGGACCTTCTGTTATTGTTTGGCTTGGCGCTCGACCCACGAGCTCCAGACTTCAGAGTGAGCCATTCTCGCACTTTGATTAAAATATTGTTTTTAACGCTTTTTTTGCGTTTGCTACCGCAAAAATTACGCCCACTTCTAATTTTACTTAAAGGAGTACTGACACGAAATTTTTATGTTACGTTCTTTTCGCTGCTATGCGTGCCTACCAGCCCACTAATCATAGAATGACAGATTAGACGGTCGAGCGCAGCGTAAACATTTATTTACGGCGCCGTTTATTCGTGCCAGCTTCGGTTTCGACAAAAAAACGCCGAGCGGCCGCCATGACAGCATGTATGACATGGCGTCACCATTCTTGCCGTATCGCTGCCTCTCTGGAAGCGCGCGCGAGCCAGCGCACGCGCGCGCTCAGACCGGCCGAGGTCTTCGCCGTCCCCACAGGCCCGGGCAGCATGACGTCAGTCCCAAAACCATGACGTGTGCACACGCCCGAGCAGCGCGCGCCAACCACAGTCAGCGCGTCGGCTTCGTCACGGGAGCCCCGACGTCGGCAGTTTGGGGCACGTAGCAGATGATGTCACGTCGGCCCGCTAAGGGCTTTCTCTTGCGGGTGAAGATTAAAATGGATTTTAAATATGTTTCGCTGAATGGTTGCTGTTTAAACTTGCTGGGATATATATCCTGATAAAAAGGAAGCGTTTTACATAGTTATCTCAGCTTTGAAATTTCGTGTCAGTACTCCTTTAACAGCAAATGCACGTTTGGGCGGTAACCCGAAGCTTTACTTAGGCTTTGCTAATAACGGTCTTGAACGAGAAGCGTTCGATCTGCGAGAGCTGGCCACTCGCACGCGAGTTCGTGATGATGATGATTGTTATTGGTTTCCCGTTTGTAGCGGGGTGATGACATTTCATCTTACCAAAAAGGATCTATAAACCTATGTTTTATAGTCTTCGTTTAATACTAGCGCTGCTTAGGGCAGGCACAAGAAACTTATTAGGAAGAAAATACTTTTTTTTTCCTGTTGCAGGTGGTAACTGTCCTAGGCAATATTCCACTCTCTGGTTTTCGTCCACCAACATTCTAATCTTCTTTTCGTCGCCTCGACAGCCTTGAAGTTGATGATGATGCGTTCCGAGCAGCGCTCGTTCGTCTTCGACGTCTTGACTGCGGTGTCTCGCATCGAACGCTCATCACTTGCATGTTTTCTTCGCGGTGTTCGACCTTTGGCTTTACAAAATCTCGTGACAATATTTATGTTTTCCCTCAAGTACGTGTAATGCTTTATTTTTGCTGGACAATGTTGACAAGTAGGAAGTGTACTACGACAATTAGTAGTCTGGAATTGTTTTGCCTATATTAAAGATGCGCGCCAATACACCCTGTGAAGGTGGTTGAAAAGCGAAGCTGTAAACGACCCCCACAGCGATTACCCATGTGACGTCACTTAAACTCACACACGTGGATGTACAAAGAGTGAAACCAAAGACAAGTGAAATGCCACACCCTTTATTACTTCAAATAGATATTCTTTGCTAAGGTTAAATCAATGCATGATTCATGAATGGTGGTTGGTTGCTTGAGTTGCACTGGTGAAGCGCAGGAGGGCTTTCGTTTTACTAAATTAAAGGAAGCTCAAACCCAGTGTTAGTCTATCTCACTTCTCCTCCGTCTCAGCCGCCTCCGACGGAGGCGAAGATATCGGTGGCAGAGACGAAGGAGAAGGGACATTCTATGCGTTGGTGCGAGCTTCATTAGCGTATGAGCAAGGCGCGCACATGGCCGCTAAATGTGCAGTGGGCGGAGAGAGAGAGAGAGAGACAGAGAGAGAGAGAGAGAGAACTTTATTCTCGAGCCGTTGGGTCAACGACGAGTGGTTACCAGCGCTTGGAGGGGCGCCGGGGACCTGGGCTGCTCGTTCAGCGAGCCCTTGCTGGACCCGCGGATCCGAGCTGCCTAACGCCTCCTCCCAGTGCTCCACACAAGAGATGAGAGGGAATGGGTTTTGAGGGCATTGCCAACTTACATGAGCAACTGTTTCGTGAGCTACACAGTCGGGACATTGGGGAGAGGGAATTACAGATGGATAAATTGCATGTAGTCTGGCGCGACAGGGAAGGGTGTTGCGCAGAGCGGCGGGAGAGGTAGCGTGACGCTATCACGTGGCATTCAGCGAGAATGCAGGGGGCAAACCCGCAGATGTGCTCGGCGAGTGCACCGTCAGCCTCCCCCGTCTACACGAGGGCTCCATTTGACAACACTCGTGCTAGCATAATTACAGCCCAAACTATGTGGCTTTGCTAGTATTACGATGCGACTAGTTTACCCTTTCCGGCAGAACATGCTGACACCATGCTAGCGTAAACGCCGTAAGCGCGTATTTTTCTGCATGCGGAAAGCTGCTGCTTTGTTCGACGAATACCCTGTAATTATCTGACCTTACCCTGTGTATATTTCTGTAAATAAAGTTTTTGTTATTAAAAAAAAGAGGGCTCGTAGCTCGATCGAAAATAAAACGTGTTTCTCTCTCTCTCTCTCTCTCTCGCTCTCTCTCTCTCTCCGTTTCCGGCGGCCCGCTCAGCGCAACCGGAACCGATGCCGTTCGCGGCCAAGGCGCCGCGCATGCGCAATGCCGCTCCCGCTTGCTATCGCAGTAGAGCGGATCGTGAAAAGGCTATAAATCTAAACACCAGAAACGTGCTCCAGAAAACATCCCCCTCGCGAGGGGCACGATCAAATGCAGAGCATTTCCGGGGGCGCACGACGTTAAGTAGTTTGCGTTACGTTAATGTTGTTGCACTTGTGGAAACTGCTGACGAGAGAGCGCGGCGATGAGTGCGTTCAAGCCTCGCCGACACCCGCCTTTATCACGCCACGATCGCGCCACGCGCGCGCGCGATGCTGACGTAACGATCACGCCACAGATGTTGTTGATCCCGCGACGCGCGCGCCCCCACCTGTTGGGGGCGAACCGACCGCGGAGAGAGCGCGCGATGCGAGCGGAGAGTAGGCGAAGAGGAGCGGGGGAGAGGGTGCGCCTGCGAGCGATGCGGACTACTACGGACGCCTAGAACGGGTGACATCGTGAGTTAAAGAAATGCTCTGCATTTAAAACGGCTCTCGCTCCGTTTCTCTGTTCGTTCTAGGTGCGATTCCTGGCGGTACCAGTAGCTTCTTTTATTTGTTCGCGGGAGTTTTCTGTTGACACCAACGGTCGCCACAGAACCTTTGAGGGTAGAAGTAAAAAACCTCGCTTTAAAATCTCAAAAATTACTTGACTCGACGAGGGCTGCTGAATCGAGGGACAGGCAGACAGCAAAATTTTCGTGACTGGTCGTAGTAACCACAAAGTCAGAGACAAGAGACAGCAGACAATATAATTTGACTCAAGTGTAACTTTCGCTCGCTGGGTCAGGAGAAAGTGGATAACTTTATCCGAACCGAAATTCGTTTTTCTAGACCCACAGCTGTGGGAGGTTTTCATGCAGAAGTCCCTTTGCTGTCATTGCCTGACGGGCACTTCTGACCAGCTGAAGCAATCGCCAGGGTGCGAGCTACCTAGCATGTTATCCCGCTACCCCTGGCTAGGGGAAGGATGGGGAAGGAATATTTGAGGTGGGGAGACTCGCACGTCATGCGGTTGGGAGCACGTTCAGGGTTGGAGGAGTAATTGTGTTGAACCGTGGCCCGTGTCTTGTACTTACACATTTTTTTATATTGTTCTTGCTGATGTATTGTTCTGTGTAGTGTTATATTCATGCCCCTCCTGCTGGGGCCCTTAAATGGTGCTGCAATATTCTGCAAATAAATAAAATAAATAAATAAATACATCTCAGGTTGCGGAGTACAAGAAGCTGTGGATAACGAGAAGCTGGTGCCCTGTGGGTACGTATTTGTTCGAAGGTGGCGGTAGGTGGTGGTTTCTTTTTTGGTGCGTTTGCCTTTGGGCGGAGGTAGAGGGCAACGCGTTCGAGGCGGTAGTGTTGAGGTATGATGTTTGTGCAGAAGGGCAATTTTTTCGTCAGTGCTCGCGCTCGCTCTTCCCTGCGAGCCATGCGATGCTCGGTGTACATGTTCTGTGGGATGTGGCGAACGCGAGAGGGTCATGGGTGGCCCTTAGGATAGGGACTTTCGGGTCAAACATCTCTGGGGTGCCGATACCCAATCGTTTTATAATGTGCTCACCAGTGAAGTACAGTAGACTCTCGATAAACGGAACTTCACGGGACCGAAAACATTAGTTTCGTTTAGCAGAAGTTCCGTTTACTGAGATAGATGTATGAAAGTGAAAATTTATGTGCGTGCACACTCTTAATACCATTTCATGGAACTCTAAGCACTAGACGGTTAATGTAGCTGATGGTTTTTTACGAAGGGAGAAAACTACAAAAGATGTGGGCACAGCATTCACAAAGTTGATTTGGCAACGATGAGTCGCTGTGCACTGCAAAATGCGTCAATGATTTTTGTTTGAGTCCTTGCAACTGAGTCCCTGCAACTGAGTCCCACCGGCGAAGTGAGAGCGCGCTGGGCCGCACACCCGCAGATGTTGAGAGAGTGTTCGCTCTCACCTGGGCACGCGCCGGCACCAGTGCGTCTGCCACGGCTATGACGCAACACAATCCAACACAATCCACTTTAATCCAATCCAATCCAACCCAAATCCAAATCCAAATCCAAATCCAAATCCAAATCCAACCCAACCCAACCCAACCCAATCCAATCCAAGCCAAGCCAAGCCAAGCCAATCCAATTTCGTTATCGGAGAGGAGAGGGGGTGAGCGGAGGAGAGTGCGGACGCCAACGACGGACGCACGCAGGAAGGACAGGGCCGCCAACAAGAGATGCTTAACAAAACTTGTTGAGCCAGTTGGTTCATGCTTATTGGAAACACTAAAAGGGGGCGCTAAGCAGACGAAGACGCCTGTATGTGGTGTTTGTGTCTTACTTCGTCTTCGTCTGCTTAGCGCCCCCTTTTAGTCTTTCCAATAAGAGATGCTCTCAGCGTTGCATTTAAAACAGACTTTTATGTGAAGCGCTGGCATAGCGTTTGTGATTTGTGAGAACAGTGGCGGGAGGCCTTCGTCTTTTAGTTCTAACAGGACGACTTCGGTGAATAAGTGTGCGTGGAAGCCAAAGATGGAGCGGGGTTGTAGGCTGTGGTTTCAAGGTACGCCGTGAGCAGGTCGTTTACTGGATGCTCTCATAGCTTACCGAGGCATGTTGTCAAGCAAACGGGGCGGAAATATTCGACGGCGACTACCCTTATGGATTTGGGAATGAGCCTGATCTCAGCCCATCTCCATTGAGTGGCAGGTAGTTGTCTAGTAATGACTGAAGTAGTCGAGCAGTCCGCTATGTCTATATAATTGTGTTTGAAACGCACTTATCAATACATTACGCCTTAAAATGAAACATGGCGGCGAACATGTATTGGTTTCTCTTTTTACTAGCGCCTGACCGCTTCCGTTTCCGTGGTTGTTTTTAGTTGAGCGCTTTTGCTCTATTTATAATGTTCCGTACCCAGGCAATCTTATCTTACAGGGAGGGTGTTTGGCCTTGTCACTAGAATAGATTGTTATTCTTCCATCGACTCTGTTCTCAATATAATGCGATGGTTCCGGTAAATAGCGCTGAGGGATAAATGCTCGCAGGAGAACACAACGACATTCGATTTGCTGACGTTTGTCTGTGCGCGTCACTTCGTTGACTACTTTTACGCCGCTTGTATTTTTGTAAGCTATTGCTCAGCTCAAGTTCCCTTTATTAAAGGTTCATTTCTACAAGAACCTCGTTTGCTTCTTTACCGCGTAATAATATAAAGACGTATTCGGATCTTGAACCGTGCATACTTGCGGAAACTGAATCTGCACAGACTCGAAGCGTCTTCTTAACTCGATTTACGGATGTTAGCGAGTTAGTGCTTGCCTCACTGACCATAAGGTCCTCGTAGAACGCGTAAGGCTTAGAACGGGTCATGTATGGTCTGAGGTTTGGTACCAACGGGTATGGGGCATCGGTCTCGTTGCTGCATAAGGATTAAAGCTCGGCATTGGGTTTCATTTCATTTCTTCATTTCTATTTCTTTTATTTGTCCAAATCATATAATGCAAATGATCATCAGACTGTTTGGACTCGTAGCCAATGGTTACGGGTCCAACTCCCGAAGGTGATCCGCCGTTTTAAGATCAGAACAAATGCTTTACATGTACGCCACTCGGTAGCTCTGAGTGATAGCTTCAGAGTGACAGCTCTGAGTGAATGATTCAGAGTGGAGTACGGTTTACTTGTGTTGTGTATGTTGCTTACACAGTGTTGCAATAAAAGCTTGAAAGTGACATTTTCTTTGTCGTGAATATTTTAAGTGGCCAAGAAATACTCTTTCTGTTCTCTTATGTTTACTTCTGCTTTCTGAATTGCCGGTCTAATGGAACGACAGTCACTCCCCATGGAGTATTTGCACGATCCAACACATCGTCTTTTAGTATGCACGGTTAATTCACAGGGGAACATTTTTCCGGGATGAACATTTAGTCTTGAAATCATCAATTAGTCTAGGGGGAGTAATGGGAAAGATACTCAGAGGAGCAACGGTTGGTCTCCAGTGGACTAATAGGAAAGACTAACGTTGATCTGCTAGGGTCCAAGAGTTAGTCTTTATGGTGGACCAACAGTTGAACCGTCAAGGGACTAAGTGGAGGGACTAACAGTTGGTACCCTTGCCGTTAGTCCCAAAAAGGACTAATGCTAGTGGAAACACATTTAGTCCACAAAAAGACTAACGCCGATGCCCCATTAGTCCGTTTTGGCTGAGTGTAGTGTCAACTGCTGAATGAAGTCGCTCACGGCAATGCAGCTCCATTGCGTTGTCACTTTTCTACGACGTAGAGTGATCGTGGCGAAATGTCGTCTGGTGCTGTCGTCAATAAAGTCTCACTTCTACTTTCAAACAACCCTCTCAAAGCGGCAAAGTATACGTCCCGACGCATCGTCGCCACCCTCGCGACCCGCCCCTCACTGAACGCGCAAGAAAGATGAGTGCGACCACGGAATCGCTACTTACAAGAGTTATAAGAGACATGTGGTGGTCATTCCGCACACGCCTTATGAGGACCCGTGAGCCAGCGAAATCACAATCCCTGTTCTCGTGTGAGGCGCTACTGCCTTATGACATCGCGAGGGTGTATTTAGAAGCCCGTGTTTGTGCGCCTTTGAATTGTGTCGTCGAAGGTCGCCATATTAAGCGCTCTTCCCAATTCCTTCAAAAGAAGGAGTAATTCTTATGGCCTTATTTTGAGCCTGTACTCCATTCCATGTGTTCCCTCGACTCGGTTGAGTGGAGGATAGCGCAATGCTTTTACATGCGAAAGGAGGCATTCAGAATATGGGAGTTAATTTTATTTCCTCCAAGCTTTATTGGAATCAGCATAAATCTTATGCGGGATACCTCGCTTAGAATTGCGACCCTGAATTTGGAAGGTTGGTGTTAAACAGAAGCGAGGGGATACGCACCGTCACATTTGGCCGAAGGCAACCATTTCGCCGCATTTGCTAAGGACCGTGCGGCTGCGAATGTTTTCGCATATGAAAATTCAGGATTTGTATCCCACGTCCCGTACACCAGCAGGCGTTCAGGGGTCCGCCCCTAGACGAGTCAATTTACGCTTGCTGGTGGACCTCCTCTCTTCCTAAAGAACAATAAATACATGCATACATAGAGTTTTGTTTCAAAATACGTCTCTATTTTCTCTCGAGTTTCTGGTGCCCAGAGCCTTAGGAAGTGTTTTAAAAATGGCGAGAAAGGGGAAGCTCAAGACAATTATCGATGATGATGATGACGATGATGATGATGACGACGACGACGGGGATGATGATTATGTGGCTCTAAAAAAAGGGTGTTCTCTTTAGTCGCATACAGTGAGTGTGTTTTTCACGAAGGTAAGCCCGGGCTTTTCGAACGGAATCTTCAATGGAATACCATTTATTTTAAGCTAGTTTATCTGCTTCAAACACCCTACATGATGTAATCATTATGGGTATTGTTTGCTTGGTTACTGAAGAACAATAGTACCCTCTGCGTGGGAACCGAAATGCACTTTCAAGCGGCTTCACGCGTGATGCAGCCAAAATCGTGAAGGAAATCCTTCACTCCCATTTACAGAAATTAATACCAAGAATCTAGTGATAGTAATGTGTCAGTAGCAATTCATAAGAAATAAAAGTAAGAAGGGGAATAGGGAATTAAATTTTGCCTGTGTTACAAACAAGCAGTAGTAAATAATGGCTCACTAATTAATCTAGCTGGTCTAGAAATGCTCTCTCCGATACATTCTACTCGCAATCCTGAAACCTGGAAAATAAAAAAATGCCGGTCGAATTGTGGAGAAAAAATGTTGAAATACAGATTGCAATCCTGAAACCTGGAAAATAAAAAAATGCCGGTCGAATTGTGGAGAACAAATGTTGAAATACAGATTGCCATCTTTACTGAATAGTTTTCAAGAAATTTCTACCATTCCTTGTAACCATATACGCAGCATCTTTATAGTTCACTCATGATGTCGTTATAAGGATATTTTCCTCTTTCTCGCTAATACATTTGTACGTTCCTATTTCTCCAAACCCTGTTTAGCATGTATTTCGAGTACTGTTTATAGTCACTGCTTAAATTGTATATACGTTGCGTTTTTTGTTTGTGTTGGTTTTTTTTTTATATATATTAACCAATGCCTCTTGCCGCCTGTCGCACCGGGGGCCTGGGACTAGTAAAGCTGTTTTACGGCTTTTTTCCCGGGTGGACCCCTTGCGCGAACGTGTTTGTTGTTTTTTCGTGCAAGAACCAAATCAAATCAAATCACAATCAAGATGGCGGTCAGAAGGCAGGCGGGGCGTCTGTTCTGGCAAAATGACTCGGTCGTAATGAGCCTCGCGCTTTAGACAACTCCAGCCAGGCATCTATTTTTTTGTTTCGGACCAATGACTTGTGTAATCGTGCTAAGACCGGTAGGGCCGGAACCCCTACATTGGAAAAGGGGGGAGGACTCGAGCCCTCATCCGGAGTCCCTCGACGCGCAACTAGTGTGTGTGGCCTGTCTGTGGTTTTACATATTTCTAGATTTTTTTTTTCATTTATTGATTGAATGTAGGGTTTCGCGCCGACGCAGCGCAGGTGATGAGGCGCGCCGGGTTAATTTTTGACCAACTGGGGATCTTGCGAAATATCGTACACACGGGCGTTCTTGCTTTTCGCCTCCATCAGAAAAGCGGCCGCAGCGGCCGGGAATCGAAACCGGGACCTCGTGCTCAGCAACACAACGTCTTATCCACTGAGCCACCGCAGCGGGTTGCTTGATTTTTTTTTCTGTGTGTTTGTTTGCATGTGTACGTGCAGCAGATAATACCTACTTTAGCTGTTCGCACCCACCATCCCGCCAATGGAAATACACTGACACACACAGCCAGGGCGTAATCTGCGCCCTTTCAGGGCGATTGCCTTCGCCTTGGCCTTGGCGCTCTCGGTTCTCGGAAGCTCGGTTGCGGCCAGTGTAGGCCACGCATATATGTAGCAAGCAAGCGTTCCCGCTACAAAACTTTCCACTGCTATGCGCCCCGCCTGTTCGTCGCCGGTTTACCTCGTGCCGGCCGCTATCCTCGCTAAAATCGCGTCGCCGAGTCCGGGCTGCTGACATCTTTTTTTTTGTTTTGACGCCCTTGTTTCACCGCGTGGGATTTTTCTTTCAGACGGCCCGGCCGTTGCCAGCCCAGTGACGTCACCGTTAATGCAGCTCGCCTGCAGGTCGCTGTTTTTATGGCCCACTTCCTTTTTTACGGAAGTCGCTAAATAGAGGCTCATCACAGAACGGGTTGGGTTCTTCACGTCCGGGAGATAAGGTTTTTTGCCTGACATGCGAAACTTTCGTCTAGTAACGAGGTCATTCCAAGAAAGGCTGTGACATTCTTATCTTCAACGTACCGGCAAAGTATTACGCATCTTTCTTGGACTTCGTTTCTCCACGGTGCTGATGACGAAAGGTTGCTCGAATAAGGAGCAACCAAAAAGCGTGACGAAAGGTGTAGCATACATCATTCCGGTCACCATGTGTGTCGGCGGGGTTAGCTTTGACGCAATGCGTGCGCAAAGCATCTCTGTACAAGGATGAAGCTGCGGTCATAGTGGCCATAATCATCATCATCATCGTCAGCCTGGCGATATATTAACTGAAGGTCGAACACCTGTCAAGTAGGCTTGCTATAACGCTTGTCATTATTCGTCCCAACTATCCCCCCCCCGTGCATTTCCTGATGTAATTTATTCCGTGCGTTCTCCGTGTCTCCTTCCGTATCATCCCGTCCCTCGCTGCACAACATTCTGTTAGACGGGTGACCTACGTGCACTGTCAATCTTTACCATCACATTAAAAAGACCATGAAGACAATACATAAGTTTTTTTGCATCATTAAAAAAAGCTGTTTTTTTCCTATATCAGTGATAGCAAACTTCTAACAAATAACGGAGACGTTAAGGGAAACAATCGAAGCAGTGGCGACACCCCAACCACTTTCCGGCAACTTCTCCGTGACGTCATAGAATCTTGTTTGTGCGACTGGCTGCCGCCGACCCATAGGTCACCGACTTACCGCCAAGAAACATGACTGGGCGATCGCCGTGCACTCTAAACGGAAATACTCCAGACAGGGAGTAAATGGCTTGTCCTACAACGCCCTCCGTATACGGAGTTTAATTTACTCCCCTAAAAGGGAGTATTTTGGCTCCAGTTTTGTTTGATCGTACAACGTGAAGACTAACGTGCAGTTGACACACTGATATGTTTTTAGTACTGGCCCCATTTACGTCCTAGTGCCCATTATCTGCAAAGTAGCGCGAAATTAAAAAGTTTTTCAGTATTTTGTGAGTTTTCTCGGTCAACAAAAAAAAAACGTCTTTCGTGCCAGGAATCGAGCTGACTCGAGTTAGAGGCAAAGGCTACTTCTCTAAAATTGATTAAGGTTCTATTTCGTCTCCATGACCCCTCTTTGACGTATAACGCTGGAGAACTGGCGAATTGGTAAATGTTAATGATTGATTATCGGGTTTAGCGTTCCTCGCGATGAGGTGCACCGTATATTGGAGGACTCCGGATTAATTTTGACCAGCTGGGGATCTATAACGTGTACCGAAATCTCGAACACACGAGCGTTCTTGCTTTTCGCCTCCATCAGAAAAGCGGCCGCCGCGGCCGGGAATCGAACCCGCGTCGCTGGGCTCAGCAGTACAACACTTTAGCCACTGAGCCACCGCGGCGGGTGGTATACGTAAGAGTTAATCTTCGTAGTGCAATAAAAGGCAGGACAAATGGAGAAGAAAACAGGATAAGCGGTGATCCTGTGTTTACTTCTCCAATTGTATGCGCTACGAAGATGAGATATCGTGCCCGGTTTGCTGAGAACTGCCCCGTCTGCACGGCTCCTGCCGAATATGCTGACACAGAACACCTGCTGTGGACATACGTGCCCTTTATTTGAAGATGCGAGAATGCGACACCTTCGAGGCACGAGCCTCCACTCTGGCCTCCTGACCTCCATCCGTAGAGATGGAAACTCCACCAACGCTCCCTTCTTGTGTTCCTCCGCGAAACGGGAGTTAAACTATACTTGTATGCTTTATGCCGTAAGTAAGGCTCCGGGTTTTAGGATTAATCTGGCAATATCCGAAAAACACTCACCGTTGAAATTTTGGATAATCCAGATTTATCCGATAAACACCGATTTTGGAGCGCAACGGGAGCTAAAAATGACTATCGAAGTTCGGACTTCAGGATATCCGGTAAGCTAGCAATATCACTGGCCGTTCTCAGTTTTCGACGATAACTACGACTGGCCACCGGGTCCACAAGGATGCTCCTTTGCCCTCTTTCAAGACCACTGCCGTTTTTTCAACAAGGATTATCCAACCCTGGTATAGGCCAGCTCTCGAAATATTTTGCAAACTTCCAGAGCTATGAAATAGGTAACATTGTTGAACACCTATCGTTTCGGAGAGTTCACACTGAGCAATGCGCAATGCTTTCTCGCGGCACGCTGAGGCTTCTCGCTCTACCTATTTCTGCCGCGAGATAAAAATCAGAGATAAAAATCTCGTAAAGTATGCTAGCGTCTATTACAACAAGCTTTAAGGTTGTAACAGTAAAAACGTACACGTTTTGTCTGCAATTATCCGTGCTTGTGTACGTATATGCGTGTCTGCCATTCACAACTTTGAGACAAAAATTGGCTCCGAGCGTACTGAGGTGCTCGTGTTCAGATATCACTTCTTTATGATTGGAGTATTTGAAATAGAGCAGAATGAAATCCTAATTTCGTAGAATTCGATATTTACACGATATCAACTTTGAAAACTCAGAACTCTAGCCATAAGGCATACCATCACAATAAAAAACGACGAGCCACTGGCCGAACTTCACTTTTTTTCACTCACTCTTAACGTCAGCAAGATCCTCCCAAGGAGTTCGCTTCGTGTCACCCTTCTTCAATCCTTAAGCGCTGTATTATCGTCATTCTTTCCATACCTGGTTTAGGTAGGACAAATTTCCTTCCGGGCTCTACGTAAGACTGCAAGCTCATCAGCATAATTTAGTTAAGAAAGTACGCATAGCTGGTCTTTTTAGTGATAGAGGTGACCCCATCCTTCTTGTTTGAAAGCCGTGTCCGATTCCACCCCACCCCTACATTGATTTCTTTTTCGTTGTTTGCGCAAGTACCACAAATTGCCCATTATAATCACATTCGTTACTCTACCACAGTAATTCATTGTTGTTGTTTGTGGTTTGTGAGAAAGGAAAAGAACAGGAAGTGCGCTGGAAATATTTTTGAGCTGGGCAGAGATCTCAGCTGCACACAACCCAGTGCGGGGGAAGGGAAGTAGAGGAGGAGTAAAATGATAAAGTAGAGTGTTAGAGAGATAGAGAAATATAGAAAGAGAGGAGAAAGATCACCATCTGCTTGGTGGTTTAACATCATTTCTATTTCATCCGTTGTGTGTGTGCCAACAACTGAGCTCCCGAATACGGCGTCCTCCGCGACAGAGCCACGGTGCAACTCCAGGACGACGCCATTTTCAATTCTTCAGGCCACCTGGCTAGCTTCGGACTGGACGGGGATTGGCTTGACTTCCGCCGGGGTAACAAACTTGGATCTTGGAGGTCGAAGCAATCTCGAAAGCCGGGAACGGGTCATACATGGCCATTTTTTGAGACGCCACTGTTTTTAGCCATTAGGTGACGCTATCATCAGGTTTGTCCTGTGTAGCGCGTTGTGCACGTTGTTATTTTACAGTGTTCGTTAGCCACTGCGGTGATTGGAGTTCGCGCAATTCACTCCATCGCCTTTGCGCTTTGCGTACCATCACAAGGATCGTCTTGCGGCCCTTCAGCCTGCCTGTTAGCGGAACGTTTTTGCGACTCGCGGATTTTATGGACTGCTCTTTTATTTGGACGAATTTTAGTTCACACCAGGTTCAAAAAATCGGCCGGCTACTGTTGTTGTTCCTCGTTGTTGTTGGTTGGTACCTTGTTGGTTCCTCGGCGCTTCTTCGCAACGAAGATTAGAAGCAGATGAAGGCTGCCATTGGTGCGGGGTGGAGTCCAGTCCACGCAGCATCAAAGGGAGACTCCTTCCCGTCTTCTTACAGGGTGTGAGGGTGTTGTGTCAGGACCGACTGCTCCAAAATGTTGCAGATCGTTGACCTGTGTGAATCAGGGCGGAGGTTCTCTATCCGGTAAACTGTTGCTTCCATGGTTTTGGAATGGTATGCATCTTTGAGTGTGTCCAACGGCGGGCCAAATTCCCGACGCCAGGGTTTCATCAATTTCCAACAAGAGCTTTCTTCTCTGGTTCATGGAGGATTCGCAGCTTGCGCCACGAAATTCCGCAGTTTCCGGAGGATCTGCGCTCGTTGACTGGATCCAGGGCTACGGTCAGTTCCTGTCCCGGGAAGGGAGTGTCCTGTCAGCCCTCTACACGCCTGCCGTGAGTAGTTCGTCGAAGCGTGTATCCACTGGCGGGGGGAAAGCAGCGGAAAGAAGACTTGCGCGGCCTCTAGCTTCCTCGAACTACTCCGGCGTTTGGTCCATC
Organism: Haemaphysalis longicornis; assembly: GCF_048455015.1. NCBI lineage: Eukaryota > Metazoa > Arthropoda > Arachnida > Ixodida > Ixodidae > Haemaphysalis > Haemaphysalis longicornis. Next base: position 70,601,167 of record NW_027526204.1, read on the forward strand.
GCTATGGCTGAATTCTGCGGGGGAGGTTAGGCGTCTTTGCTTTCCGGAAAACATCCTGCAGGTGCGTAGGCCGTAGCTTTCACGTTTTGTTCGTCGAAGGTGGCACAGTGGTCGAAGCATCTCTAACGAGACACCGGCGTGCCTGTGCTGTATTCTTCCGGACTCCGACATGACCGTTAAAACGCCTGCCGTTGTCCTAGTAAACATTGTTCGCGCGACGACGCCCCGGTCAGAAATTGATCAAGTGTTAATCGGGGACACCAACTTCTTTGTTTACGTATAGATGTGGCGTCACCGCTTTGTTTTCTCGCAAGAAGCAATTGTACTTCACAGCGTCCTTGTGGCTGTTTGGGTGGAGCCCTCGCGTCCACTCCGGCCGCCTCTCGACAACTGCGTCCAAATTGGACAGCGGTCATACCTCAGTTGGTCCGGTCTACACCAGCACTGAGCCAACATGTCCAACTTCCCCTAAGTCAGCTCCAGAAAGCTGACCTGTTGACCTTCGTATAGTCCAAGACGCATTGGGTAGTATAACTACTCAGGCAATGCTAGAAATAGTACGAATTGCCGATGTCTTGCTGATATTGCGTGATTTTTTCGCGTATTTTCTCTGGGCTTATTTTTCGCTGTGATTTTACGCTGCAGCAGAATATTGAAAAGTTCGAGGTATCTTAGTTCCGCGGTCATGGCAGGTTGGTCTGAAACACCTGCACAGACGTACAACGACGTGCGTTCTTTTAACCTGATTGTCTACACCGCGTACATTTCACTGAGAGCGAACGGGAGCGTAAGGCCAATGCGTAAGCATTCCTTTCATCCGCCCAGCAATACACCGAGTTCTTTAAGGTCGGTATCACTACTATGCACAAATACATTCATTGTAGGGAAGATAATTCACTATAGGAGCAACGTAAGCAGTTTTGTACGTATCCAAGTATGACAGCACATGTGTCCGTTCAGAGAACTATGCCCCAAGTTCCTTGAAAGTCACCTTCACATACGAAAGCATTGATACGGCGCACCGTGCCACACGCACCTGTTTTATAATTATTATCCAATTCTTCATTACCAATTCTGAAGCTGTTAGTACAACGGTGACATTGGTTAATTTGACCAATTATGCGTTCATTTTGGAAGGTCACACTTTTTCGCATTGCGGACAGCTATTGATGGGGTACTCCCCCCTTCCCCCACCAAAAAATGGCGGAGCACTGAAACGTAGAGCATTTCATACCAAAACAAAAACAAAAAAAACATCTTCGCGAGTGTACAGTAACGTGGTGTGCGGACGGGCCTTGTTTTAGATAGTTTATTATTTTCCGTCTTCACCGTGCGCTCACTTACAATGCAGAATTATTTATCCAATAGCCTGTATTCAATAACGAGGCAGGCATGCAGGCAACCATGTGAGTGGGCCGTCACTGGTTACGTCTGGCTCCGCGGGATGGCGGTACTTGTCCGTGCTGAGTAGGATGCCTCGATGCACGCCCGCTCCGCTGAGGGTGAGGACAACCCCGTCGTCTGCTAGCGCGACCGCCATTTTAAATGCAGAGCATTTCAGTAACTCACGATGTCACCCGCGTTGACGTCCGTAGTCGTAGTCCGCACCCCTCCCCTTACACTATATAAAAAAAATACTATCGGGCGCCTGGTTTCGATCCCTCGACCCTGCGGGCGGAACGCAATGTACATGGTGCTCTACCCACTGCGCCACAAAGCCGACACAGAATGGGAGGCTACGAACGCGCCTTATATCCTTTACTCATTTATACTACGTCAAGAAGCTGCTGATACAACGCATTCACTACCACCAACTCCCCAAACACTAAACGTTAACGCAATACACCCACCCCCTATGCGACGCTTTTACTCGAGTCCCCCTCGCGGGGAGATGGGCCCAATTTTTTCTTGCATCCGCTGGACGCGGAGCGCGCGTTTGCTGCGTGACGCACCTTGATAGTGCTGGTCTCGCTAACAGTGTGGGCTTGATTTGGCTTTCTTTTGATATTCATTCCTTTTCTAGGGTAGATGAACAGAAGAGTAAGGTTTTGGTGAAGGATTCTTTATTTTGAGATAATTAGCGAAGGTACGGTGAATGTCTTTCTTTTTTTACGATAGGTGACACATCGGGCAACTTCTCGCCATCGTTTTCAAACCGGCGCCGTGAACTTGCTGTCGTTGCGTTTACATGTAAACATAGCAGAAAGTAGGCGAAGTACACGAAAGAAGGGAACTGCTACATATTCAAGTACGAATGTCCGGCACGCTCTCGGCCACTGAAACTTGCGGTACTTACATAGGATTGCCTGGCGGCAAACGGTGTCATGCATGCACTGTGCGATCTAAACATGATTGATTGTTTGATGAGGTTTAACGCGCCTACGCTACATAGGCGATGAGGCGTACCATAGTGGAGGGCTCCGGATTAATTTTGACCACCTAGGGATCTTTAACATGCGCCGAAATATCGAACACATGGGTTTTTTGTATTTTCGTCTCCATCAGAAAAGCGGCCGCCACGCCCAGAATCGAACCAGCGTCCTTCGGCTGCAATCTAAACATAAAGGCTTACACGGAAGTAGGAATAATAATTTAATACCTTGAAGCACAAATGCACTATGTACAAAATGATGAAGAACATACCCCACTGCTGTTACATAATACATTATGTGCAAAATGATACAAACACACTTCACTGCAGTTATAAAACAGGTAATGATGATTACGCTCGAATGTTTTCGAACTTGCTTTTTGAGGTTTTGAATTGCGTTGTTAGCATGTGTGATGTTCTTGAAGTATGGTTTATGTTTCCAGGTCTGCCAACTTCTTTTTCAACTCATCACATTCCCTCTGTGTCTCACTATATTTTTTTGTGAGAGTTTCATTCGCCGAGTTTGGAATTCCGGCATTCAAAGCTTCGACACCTGCGCTGTTGAGTTGGAGATTTTCCGATGACGTCTCTTGTGATACCGTGTGAGTTGACTCAGGGAGCATTTCCGCTGTCTCTGATAATGCGTGAGGTTCTTCAGCAGAGTTGTCCACCTCTTCATTGTTGGATGTGGGCTCAGGCTGCGTTCGTTCTCTGGGTGGCTTTCGCTGCTTTAGATCAACTAAAAGCAGAAAAATATGCAAAGTAATGATCAAATTAAGCAGTAAGATCAGGGAAAGTGCGGTAATCAAGGAAACGGGAAATCAAGACAAAGAACAAAGCGAAAACACTGCATGCAAGAGTCTCAGCATTTACACTTGTAATAATTGACCAGGTCGAGCGACTGTGCCTTTTCCAGTGGAAATAGATTAAGCGGATGCGTGAGGTTAAGGTTGTTGCGTGGGCTGATCGACATTACAATTGAATAGGTGGAAGTGACTCCCGATAAGAGCAGGAAAAGCAGCATCGATACGTATACATACTTACATGCATGCATGAATAATGTGTTAAAGTCAAAAGAAGTGAAGCATGCCAGACCGACGGCTGAAAGCCGCTGGAACGTTTCCCAGCGGCCACCCCTGATTTGTTAAGTAATGTCCGCACTTATGCGAAAACACGCAGTTAATCGAATGGTAAATGCCTACCTCTGATTGGGAAAGGCGTTGGCACAGCATTTGGTTTCAGCTTCTTCCATACATCTGCCTGGTTTTGTTCAAAACAGGATCCTTCAAAGTGAGCCTGCACAATAACTTGCCAATAAAGTTGCGTTTTTCTCCCGAGAAATAAGAATAAATGACGTGAAATCAAGCAAATTGAACAAACTGGCATCCACACGTATCGGCTCACATCCGCACATGATTCACATGATAGAGGTGTAATTCACATCACTTTTCACCTCCATGCGCTACTTTTATGTCACGATAAGCGCGAATAAATGTCCTAACTATCATAATTTTTTCCGCACAACAAGATGTAAAACAGACCGTACGTTGAGACAACGAGGAGAAACACGAGCATAACGCGTCGCATGCAGTTTTACGCTTCGGGATATATCATTCACACTGCCAAAAAAATTTAGCTGAAGTAAGCGTGATGCGCCGAGATGATGCATCACGGGATGCGTCATCCCATGATGCCGAGAAAGGTCGCACACCTTCTTACAACGAGCGCCTTATTTCGTGATACAAAGTGAAATGACTGAAGAATCAAAGCGCCATACGTTTCATATCGACCCCCCCCCCCCCCCCCCCGCTTTAAGAGGCCACATCCAATTGCATCAATCAAATATAAAAAGGCCGCAAAAGTATGATGAAACCTCCAACTTAAACACATCAATCCGTACGTCTGGTATCTAGAAACCGCCACACAGACAAGCTGACAATACCCACAAATGGATTTGGCATTGCTGAGAAGCCGGGTACTTACACTGCATATGCAGGAGTGGTTCGTAGGCTGCCACTTGTCCCGCTTGATCTTCCCCGTCCACTGAAGCCGCCTTTTTGGGTCTCTAGGAAATGAAAACATCCTCCAGACATTTGTAGCGATGTTAGAACACTGGGGAACGCAGAACCCAGGCATTCTGCAAAGAGACTTAGTGAAGAGCGCCGCTTTTCGCGCGCCTAGCGCGGGAGCCGGCGGGGGCGGAATGCAAGAAAATGGCGGCGGCGCCTCCCGAGAACCGGTCTTGGCGGCGGCGACCCCTTCAAAGAGTGGCGCCACCCTCAGCGGAGCGGGCGCGCATCGAGGCACCCTAGTGCTAAGCGCATGATATGGGTTGGACCAACGTTGGGTTGGACATTCCAAGCTCTAGCCCGCCGAACACAAAGTAATGCCTCGACTCCAATGTGAGTGCGATTAATAATAACTCTGTTGACACCACCATTGAGAATCGGGTTGAAACGGAGCGGACGACGTACGCCGGTGTTATTTTTTTCTTCGTCGTGCGGCCGCAGTGGCACAAGCCACGCCATGTCCGTGGCCATTTCAGTGTTGCCAAGCGAAGAAATTGACCGCTAAACTTTTCAATGAACACCACCTATAAATATTTAATTGCGCATTACGGCAAGTTAGTGGTGAAGCAGTCAGAAAAAGCGTTTATTTTACCTTAATCAGTCGAACCCATTTTGGATTCAAAGGCTTCATTTCACTGCTTTTACTTTTTTGGAGGGAACGGTTAGATGGTTATGCCGAGAGAACGTGACAACGACGCGCCAAGTCAAGCAAACCGACGTTGCAGCGATCGAGTTGATGGCTTAGAAGGTACCAAAGGCTTCGGATATCCCGTTCATCCTGCAAATATCACCCCCGCCAACCATTCCGCCGCCTCGCCAGGCCGTGAACGCCCCGTACAAGTAAAGTAGCCTTGCGCTTCTGGAACCTTTCGCCGACTAACGTTGTGGCCGTTTTATCTACTCCGGCCATGCAGATAGCCCCCGGCCGGTGTCGGCGTCCCCTGATTTCGCTTTTGCTCTTCTGCTGTTACACGCTCAGTTCGGCCGTCGCGGAGTGACCGAGCTTGTTTGTATTGTCCTTCAGATTGCCTATCTTTCTTTCTATGTTTTCTTCTCTAGCCTGGGCTGCAGCGCTTATCTCGGCAGCTGTTGCCCGCCCTTGCGCCTAATTTTCCGTGTCATGGACGCGTCCGTCGTCCGGCCGATAGGGTTGATGTTTTGAGGGGCCGTGTAAAGCCCGCAAGCTTTAGGCAGTACCCGACAGACGCAACCTTCTTCAGATACATCGATGCAACCTTCTTCAGATATCTTTTTTTTTTTTTTCTGCAACGTCACGATGTCCAGCCACAATGAGTTTGCGGGTGTTTTTATCCTCGCACAGTAACGAATTGGAATAAACTGCCGCTTCACATTTTTGAGTCTGGAAATGCACTGATATATTGTATTATTTTGTTCCTCACCATGTTGTAAATCTGTCTGTTGTTCTGCTCGCCTGTATGATTACGTGTTTGGTCACGTTGTTTCGTTCTAGCACTCACCGCTGCAGCTTTGGCCTTTTTTTTTTGCCTGCAGTATTTTTAAATAAATTGCCCAGCCCAAGGTTGCGGGTTGATTCCCGGCTGCGGCGGCCATTCTTCTGGTGGGAACAAGACGCAAAAACGCCCGTGTGTTCGATATTTGGGCGCAAGTTTAAGATCCCCAGGTGGTCAAAATTAATCCGGAGCCCTCCACTACAGCACGCCTCATCCCCTGTGTAGCGTCGCGGCGCGCTAAACCTCATAATCAATCAATTTAAATAAATAAATAAATAAATAAATAAATAAATAAATAAATAAATAAATAAATAAATAAATAAATAAATAAAAGTGGTAAACTCCGTCTATTGTGCCAGTTTGCGGGTCCTGTGTGGTACGATAGAGAAGTAAAGTATGAGGTAGAAAACACCCCAATGGAGCCTAGCGTCCTACCTACTATCGTATTGCGGAAGCGATATTCCCCTGCAATCCCCCCGCTGGAGTCAAGACTCTGCGCAACTTCCAGCGGGCCTGATAAGTTAACTCAAGGCTCCTACAGACGATTGCAACAGGTTTTTTTTTAATGTACTAATGGTCATGCAGTACGTTGTAAGCAGAATCGTCAGAAGCAGCAGATGTTCGTTGTTCGGTGCAAACTCATATTACCCCATTGTATTACACCGCCATTGTTGCATTCTGGGTCGCCAACAAGGGTGTGCGCAAGATAATCTTCCTCCGTGGGCTAGTGCACGTTACCAGCGACGATTATGGTCACAACCGATTATGTTCATTTATTTATTTCAAAATACCTCTAAAGGACTCCGGTGGAGGGTATTGCATAGGGTGTACGGGAAATCAAAGTGTAATTAAAACCGAACACAATAGCAAAAAGGGTAAAATAAATGGCAGTGCGTATCACGTAAAAAAAGAAACACTTGCAGAGAAGTCACACACAAATGAAAAGTTTTGGAAGCACCATGTCTAAATTAATACAATGTCACACGGAAAATTTCTAGCGCGCGGAAAGAAAGATAAACAATAAAAAGAAAAGGAAAACATAAATTTAAAAATGAGGCAGTGTATATATGGTGTTAGGTTTGCATGTATCTGGTTAGAGCATCTGTAAATTTCGAGACATTTGATTCGATGACAACGCGGGATGGCAGATTATTCCATTCTATCGTGGTTAAAGGTATGAACGATTGAGCAAATGCAAGGGAACGACACTGGATGCGTTTGACTGCGTGTGGATGATCACGACGTGGGAAGATGGCTGGATGTTCACAGGTGAATTCATTATGAAGAGGCGCATGATAGCAAAGTTTTTTAAATAGTGTTAAACGAGACACACGACGATGAGATAAGGCTTCAAGCACGGCGCGATATTTAAATTCTGTTACACTGCTGTGACGTGAATAATCCGAATAGATGGATCGTGCAGCACGGTTTTGTCGGGCTGTCAAATCAGTTATTAGGTATGCTTGGTGAAGACGCAATATGACGGAAGCGTATTCTATTTTAGGACGTAATAGTGTTGTGTATGCCAATTTGCGTAAGTGTGCAGAAGCATGTTCGAGGTTATGTTTCAGAATGCCAAAAGAACGGTTTGCAGATGCGAGAGTACGGTTAATGTGAACATTCCACGTCGAGTTAGTGGTGTTACGAATGGGCCAGCGCCGCAGTACTTCCCCGCATCACTCCTCGGCTGTGCGGCGAAGCCACTCGTGCGCCTTCGAAAACAGGCGCAATCATGTCGGCAACAAGTTGCGACAAAGCCTCGTCAGACGCTTCGCTCTCTGCGCATTCGGCGGCTGCCTGCGGCGGCTGAACTTCGGCGGCTGCCTCAACGGCTCGTCTCCACGCTCTTCAAGGACACAGAGGCCCCGTCGATCGCAACGGAGTCCTCCTCTCTCCCCTCTCTCGGACTCAACGTGCCCGAGGCTATGAACGGCTTACGAACTCTGGAAAGAGTGTTGTGCGTGTTCCAGCCTGTTGCGTTTGACCGTTATCGCTTTTGGGTATAAATAGAGCTGCCCAAGCGTTTTAAACCATTCCTGTTAGAGCAGCGAATCGATGTTGTCGCTCTGCTCGAGTCCTGTATTGTAACCTCGCCCGTCGGGGCATTGTTCTTTGGCTTCGGCTCACCTCTCGCTATGAAGTAAACAGTTACGTTAGCCTACGGCTTCTGGACTTCTTCACGGCTGCAACAGCGGCTGGCCGCTCGCATCATACACGCTACCACTCGTATGTCGGAGGCCACGGAGCTTGGATCGGGTGCCCCCGCCCGGTCACAACAGTGGTTAGATGAACGCCAAGATATTTGCAGGAAGAAACCTGTTCCACGCGATTGTTGTTTAAGATGTAAGATGTTGATGGGCGGAGTGCCTGATTAGTATAAGACATTAATTTTGTTTTAGCAAGGTTTAGAGGCATTAGATAGGTGTAGCACCATGCGTTTACAGCGTTTAGTTGGATTGAAGACTGTCACGATCACAGTTAGAATGAATATAACGACATATTACGCAGTCGTCTGCAAATAATCTGATATTAGATTTAACGCCGTCTGGTAGATCATTAATATAAGTTAGAAAAAGTAGAGGTCCAAGTAGGCTTCCCTGTGGTACACCAGATGTTACGGGGAATAGAGATGAGTTGTGATTGTTAACTAATGTAAACTGCACCCTGTTAGAAAGAAATTCTTTTATCCATGAGACAACAGTATGGTCAATGTTCAGTTTAGTAAGCTTGTGAATGAGCCGACGATGAGGGACACGGTCAAATGTTTTTGAAAAATCTACAAAGATGGCATCTACTCGGACGCCGGTATCTAAAGATGAATGTATGTCGTGAATGAAGCTAGCGAGTTGTGTGTTGCAAGAATAGTTTCTGCGAAAATCGTACTGCTGCTTAAATATGAGGTTTTGTTCTTCGAGGTATTTAATGACTTGTGAATGTATAACATGCTCGAACGATTTAAAAATGATGCTTGTTAAAGAAATGGGTCGGTAGTTGAGGGGTGAGGAACGATCACCTGACTTGAAGAATGGTACCACCTTGACCACTTTCCAATGTCGGGGTATTACGCCTGTTGATAGTGACTGCGAAAACAAGGCCAGCGATAGCGGGAAAATCCTTGGTGCCAAACTTTTTAGAATTGTTTTATTTAGGCCAGTATTGTCCGCTGAAGATGAAATCTTGAGATTAGTAAGGAGAGAATAAATTCCAGAACCAGTAATTATTATAGCCGACATAGAAGAGGCAATGGGAGTGGTAATGGTGACTAATGGTTGTAAGAATTCACGTGTGAATACCGACGAAAATGCTTCCTTGAGTAGTCTGGAACAATCTGCTTCTGATCAGTAAGGACGATGTCAGGAATATGCTTGGGGTTAATGACACGCCAGAAGCGCCGAGAGTTTGTTGTTCACATAGATGATAGGTCATGTTTATAGAATTGTCTTCGGGTGGCTTTGATTAACCTTTTGTATTCGTTGTCGCATGCTTTGTAGCGTTGCCATGATACAGATTATTTATTTTTGTTAGCTTGCCTGAACAATATTTATTCATGTTATTTAGGCGACGAAGTTTCTGTGAATACCAGAAAGCAGTGCTATCGGATTTTATGGAGGTTACCGGGATGTATTTATGTATGACATTAATAAGTGCTCTTTTAAGTAACAACCAGTTTTTTTCTACTGTGCGCAAAAACTGCCACTCAGAAATTCTTCCCCGAAAAGCGATATTTCATTGTTAAATCGATCGAAGTTAGCTCTTTTATAGCACCTAATCGTTTGTTGATATTTTGCCTTTTGGTAGGGGACGGAATGAAGCGACCGGTTAGAACGTCATGATCTGATAAGCCATCGATATAAGTTTTTTCGGAGCATATAACTGGAATATTAGTTGGGATCAAGTCAAGAATATTTGAACAATGTTTAGACCTTCTGGTTGGGCATGATACTAATTGAGTCAGGCTGAAATCATGGCAACAATGGAGAATCCAATGGGACTCAGATTGCGCACTTCAGGTTGATCGTGTTGCCCGTGGTCTGGAAAATTAAAGTCCCCAATAATGATTATAGCAAAATGTGGAAATTTATGCGCAAATTCTGCTGTGAATCCATTAATCAAGTTATCTGGGCGATAAAAGACACCAACTATGACATTACGTGATTGGAATGTGATACAAGTTACTACGCATTCAACGAAAGTGTTAATAACTACTGGTACTATGTATGTATACAAGATAATGTTTAGTGATTGCAAGGAGAACACCGGCACCCCGACGGTTTTGCCTATCACAGTGAAAGAAGTTGAAACCTGATTCACAAAAAAGTATGTTTTCATTAGGATGTTTCGTTTAACCAAGTTTCAGTTAGTGCTATTGTTGTTGCGGATGTTGAGTCAATTATAGAAGAAAGTGCGACATTTTTTTGAAATAACACTTCTAATATTGGTGTATGAAACGCGACAGCCTTTCGCAGTACCCTATTGACCAGTTGTTAATGCGTGTGGTAGTGTAGGAGAAGATGAAATGCGGGCGTCGTGTCAGACAAAAGAAACAACAGAAGAAACAAGTTTGGCGCAGTTTGCTTGAGTGACCCATACGTACACTTCCTTATTAATTCTTAGCTTGTTGAAGGCAAGGCTTACACGGCCTTTATGTTTTTAATGGTTTTCGAAAACTGCCAAAGTTTACGCCTTTTATCGCGAACAGCTTCGGAGTAATCGCGAGAAATGCCAAAATCCGTACATTTTAACTTGTGTCCATTACTGAGCACTGTTTCGACTTATTTTTTTGTTGAAGAACTTCTCAATAATTGGTCGAGTGCGTTCATTTGAAAATCGTCCGAGGCGATGCGCACGTGCGATTGAGGCTGTTGATGCTCCTAGCTTGTCCTGGCGAAACTTTGTCACTATTTGCTCGGACATTTCCCAGTATTCCGATTCACCCGTATGCCGAATACCATAAAACAGAAGGTTAGATCGCCTTGAGCGATTTTCTAAATCGTCAATTTTATCGCGGATCACCGACATGTCATGCTCGTTGGTACTGCTTCTACTTTGAGGCGAAGCTTCTTGTGAAAATTTTGATTCTAAATCCAGCATTTCATTTTGTATTTTTGTTACATTATCGTTCCGGCTCGAGGTTGATCTTTCTGAGGAAAGTGACTCAAGTTTGCCTTCGACTTCGTTTGCCGTTTGGTTAGTGATTCAAGATCGTTTTTTAGCACAATATTCACTTGTAACACTTTGTTTACAGATTCCAGCATGTTAGTATTGCTTGCTTCCAACCGTTGCACGGCACTGACTATCATGTCAAGTTTTTCTTCTTGCATGCACTTTCGTCATGGGACCCGGATTCGCTTCAATGTCCCCTCCAAGCAATAGCATGCGCCATAAATACAGTGCTGCCCTCGCAAATTGTTGGCTGTTGTTGGACATGTCGGGGGGCCGCTACACCGCAACGAGACAAGGATTGTTAATTGTTACGGTAACATGAGCCTTGAAAGAAACTAACATGTATGGTGGGATAAACCGGATGACTACAACCGCTGGGTGCAGGACGATAAATACTGCAGGTCGGTGATGGACTTTCTGCACGCCACTGGACTGCATGCATACCTTTAGATTTGAACACCTGTCGGTTTCGTGACCTTCTGTGCTCTTGGCAGCCCCTCTCTCCCTATTTTCTTCTCTTTCTCTTTCCTTCCTACTTTTTGCTCTACTCCCATTTTTAAAACGCCTCTCTTTCTCTTTCCTTCCTACTTTCTTCTCTACCTCTATCTTTAAAACGCCTTCCATATGCCGCGCGGCAAACACTCGTAATAAAAAAAAAAAGAGTGAAAGCTGTGAGCGCAACATTGCTAATGCGGTGGCGCGGCCTTAAGTGTCGAGGAAGGGTGCTTGATTATATGCAGCCGGGTCAGCTGACGTGATTCCAGGTTGCCAGACGTGTGTACGAAAATCTACCAGGTTTGGCAGCAGGACATCCGGTGGATCCCGGCCGATTTTTGAAGATGGTGGCTCGCTGTTCACGAACAGTTTGGAGTGGCATCATTCGCTCAGGCGAGGCCCAAACGAAAGTGCCGGCGACGTAGAACAGGAATGGCCAAGCAGTGCCACGACCAGGACCTGCGCAATGCAGAATAATGGTGTTTTATGCCGCATGTCCGCTCCGGGTCAGCCGTGCCCACTCGTCGCAAAGAATGCCATTAAAATGCAAAAACGTGTTCACGTTTAGAATAAAATTGAAATGAAGGTAAAGACAGGAACGAGTTTTAAGTAGCAGATTCTGGTCGCTCGGCCCCGATAAAACAGCCCAGCAAACCAGCGAAAATTGCTCCCCTACATCAGGGCATTGTGCATCTGGTTGAGAGAACAGCAAACGCGCTAAATGCCATGTATAGAGTTTTTTTTCAAGGACTTTTTAGGCCCCTGGAACAGCGAAGACAGTGCGCGGTGCGGGGTTTCAAAGCTCTTGTGCGTTTTCTCAGAGACACTGGACTCGACTTCACCATGTGACCGCCTCTGACTTTTGTGTGTGTGAGTGTGTCCGTCTTGTGGAGTTTTTTTTTTCGTTTTTTTTTCCTTTTCTTATTGGCATTATTCATGTAAGCATATAACCCTCATCACATATTTACCAACCATCTGATGTAGCAAGCCCAGCATTATGTAGGGCTGACCTCTTCGGTCTCATTAAAGAATTCTCTCTCTCTCTCTCTCTCTCTCATTATTTTATGTTGTGGTTTGTGCTTTGCGAAATTAGCGCTCGAAATTTGAACTGGTGCGGGCACTCGGTTGACTCGGTTCGCCGGTCATTTATTGGCCTATCATATACACTGTTCCTGATCCGTTTTACGGGGACATCTTTGAAGATGTGGAAGACTGGGTCCAGCAGTAGTAGCAAGTTTTTTTAGTACGCGGCACTTTGGCGGCCGCTGCGGTTTGGCGGCTGCGATGGCGACGGTGTTGTAACCGAGTGAGCGAAAGCAGAAAGAAAACGGTGGAGGAAAGTGTGACAAAAGTGTGAGGGGAAGGGCAGTATGCTGAACTCGCACGAGAAGCTCGTCGGAGCGTCTGGCGAAAGTGAAGAAGAAAGAGGGCGGCACGCGCTGCTATGGCGTCATCTCCCTCACTGCCTCCCCCTCATACTTTCGCCATGCGGTCGCCGCCGAGGAGCGCCCACCCCCTCACACTTTCGCCAGGCGCTCCTTATCAATTTAGGTTGGAGTCTCCTGCTTCTTCATGCTTTCAGCCCTCACTTGAACCGCAGTTGTCCAGCTTATTTTTAAAGTGAACTTTTCATGGGACGAAACAACCACAGTCTGGAGCATGAGTGGAGGGGTTATTTTTGTTACTCATAGCTCGTTGGAAGCACGTGAACCCATTAAGAGTATTATGTGCAACATGTGGTTTTACTAAACATGCTCCAATAAGGAAAACAAAATCATTTGAAATCGTTCCTAATTTTGGCGGTGTGTGCTTACTGCATGTAGCTGTACTTCAAACACATCCCAGGTGATACATACTTTTGTCTTCAAGGGTTTAAAGCCGTAATGATTGACGAAAAGCAATTGCGCTAGTGTTAATTTACTACATAACCCGCCGCGGGAGCTCAGTGCCTAAGGTGTTGTGGTGCTGAGCCCAAAGACGCGGGTTCGATACCGGTAGCTGGTGGCTACTGATTGATTGATTTATTGATTTATTGATTGATTTAGATTTATTGTAGGGTTTAACGCGCCGACGCAACGCAGGCGATGGGTGCGCCGTAGTGGAGGGCTCCGCATAAATTTTGACCACCTGGGGATCTTTAGCGTGCGCCGAAATCTCCTACACACGGGCGTTTTTGCTTCTCGCCTCCACCGGAAAATCGGCCGCCGCGGCCGGGAATCGAACCCGCGACCTCGTGCTCAGCAGCGCAACGCCTTAGCCGCTGAGGCACCGCGGCGGGTGTTTCTTGGTGTCAGATATTTCTATTACATAACCAGTTTGCCGGGATATTTACAGTTTGCGGATTGCTATACATACTGAGCAGTTTTCCAACGGCCTCAGCCACCTAACGTTACGGATACATAAGCCGGGAAAATCCTGCTACCAGCGCCAGATACGAGCATTCTTACACTTTTAGAGAAAGTAATTAAAGCAGTCGGTGCTATAGTGAAACTTTCATACATTGCGAAGTTGAAGTTTCCCGGGTGCCCATTGTATCTAATGGAATATGATCACAGTTAGGTTTAGAAGCTGTTTCAAAATGCAAAAAAAAAAAAAAGAAAAGACACTTATCTTACATGACATAGAAATCACTCTGAAGTTATACAAGTAAGTATGTCGATATAGAAGATTTGATGAATAGAAAAGTGGTGATACCTTTTTTCTTGTCGCTTTTATATCTAATTAGGACCGTCATTTAGTGGGTATATTATGTTCGAGCGGACATCTTACGGACTATCGAAGATGTATATACAGTATAATCTCGATAAAACGGAAATCGCTCAATTAAACGGAATTGCCGCTTAAAGGTGCCATGAAGAGAAAATACAACTTCGTTTAATTTGAAAGAACTAGGATTCAGTATCTAACTCAGCTCCATTAAAGCCACAAAAGATGTTTTTAACAAAAAAAAGCAAGTATTTAAAAACTTTCAAATTTTGCGCCACAGTGACGTGCTATGAGCAAGAATGACGTCATACGGGCCAACAATAAAACATAATTTTCAGTGCGTTAACTGCACGTTAGCATTCAAGTGATGCGGCCAAATAACTAGAGGCCCCATTACAGTCGTCCAGTCATGTGTCGCCGCGACAGGTCAGTTAGGCGGCCGCCAATCGCACAAACAAGATTATGTGACGTCATAGAAAAGTTGCGGGAAATTGGCTAGGGGGTCGCGACTGCTTCACACGTTTTCTTTAATATCTCCGTTATTTGTTCGAAGATTGCGATGATATTGGATTGTTATCGGGACTAAGCAGTCTTTCTAATAAACCCAACTTTTATTTTGTCTTCATGGCTCCTTTAAAGGGGCACTGACACAAAATTTTGAAGGCGAGATAGCTTCGGAGATAGATTGGTGGGAACACATTTACATCATCTGCAAAATATCAGTGGCGAATACAGCCTAGAACATATTTAAAAACAATTTTAAAGTGTGCGAAACGCAACCGAGCAGCCAGCCGAGGACCACGCGCAATCGACATCCCGAGGATATTGGGTAAATAAACAACGTCCAAACACGTCACGAGTTTGTGTTTGCCGCTTCCGCACTGCCGGCGTTTTTCGTCGGCTCGCCAGGCTCGCCGCTCCAATCGGAGTGCCGGAGGGCGGAGCTTCTGCTCTCGAGAACGAACGACCCGATCGTTCGCGGCGGAGGCAGCGGAGGCGCCGTGATTTCGTCAGCTCATCGGGCAGCTGGCCGAGACCGAAGTTCTACAGCGATTCCAGGCACTCTGTTTCTATTACTGTTTATTACCATTGGATGCGAAAACGCGCCGGAGGCACGAAAAGCCCACTGAAATAGCCGCCCGGTCGCTGTGCAGGCGGCGGCCACGGCCGCGAAGTGGCCCAGGCCGGCGCAGGTAGCTCGAGTGATAGCTTGTTACCGCTGCACGAAATTGTCCCCAAGTCCCGACCATGGTGGCTTACATGAGAAAGGAGTTAATGATGCCATGGCGGGTTGCATTAAAAATTGTCATCTGAACCGCTTACGAGAGCGGCACTCGAATATCTGCCGCAGTGGTAAGCCGAACACATCTGTAGGCGGACCTGTAGGCAGACCGGCCGGCTGCTCCCAACGCGCGTCTTGCACCACCATCTCGAGCGTCGCGCGTCGTTCTTTAGCGCGGTAGCATTTGCACTCGCATCGCCTGCGTCACATCCACGGTCGCTTTTTAATTAAGCGCCTCACGAGATCAGTACGTGGGGGCATTGGCAGAAACTGCCGTCGATGCGGATTCGACAGTGCTACGGCAGCTCTGCTCTGTGATATCCCTCCGACGGTCACGTGGTCAGCTTTGTTAACACAAAATCCACAAAATCCATCGTTTCGCGGCACTCGCTGAAACCGAAACTGCGACTGGCCGCATTGAAAATGCCTCTAATTAAACAACCGTCGCACGCTGAAGCAAATGAGGTTTCTACAGGTAATAAGTAGGTCACTAGCTACTTATCGCAACAAAAAAAAACAAGATGCAAAATTTTTGTGTCAGTGCCCCTTTAAACGGAATTACCGCTTAAGCAGAACAGTAGCCTGTAAGTTGGCTGGTTTTGTATTCAGATAACGTAAAAAAACTCTCGGCAATCGGAAATAAAATTTCCGCGTCACCATGTAAATGGAACCCGAAATGAAACTTCTTGCAAAACCCATTAGCATGAGAATCAGCTTTTTACGGTTCTGGCCGTTTCGTTTTATTTCTTTCTCCATGTTTTTTTTAGCGTCGTTGTCCTCGTAAGCCTCGTCTCGTTACTTGTCAGCCGTGTTACCGCAACGAATGCAACATCGCAGTTCTTGTTCCAGTCGCTCGGTCTCGACTCAAGACGCCGAGGTTGCAGGGCTCAGCTCCTGCCACCTCGTCGGTGCCATCGTGGTGCTATTCGCGCTTCATTACCACGTTGCCGTTTTCTCAATTCGGTGGCTTGCAAGCAGTCGCGAAGTTGAAGCCTCTAGCCTCCGTAAAGATGCAGTTGCAAGGACTCAAACAAAAAATAATTGATGCATTTTGTAGTGCACAGCGACTCATTGTTGCCAAATTAACTTTCTGAATGCTAGCGCTGTGCCTAAACCTCTTGTTGTTTTCTTGCTATCTGCAAAAAATATCAGCTACATTCACCTTTTAGTGCTTGGAGTTCCATGCAATGGTATTAAAAGTGTGTACCCACATAAATTTGCACTTTCACACATCTATCTCAGTAAACGGAACTAATTGTTTCGGTCCCTTGAAGTTCCGTTTATCGAGAGTACACCAACTGTATAGCCTACTACTCACTGTTGGATACGCTTCGTAGATCCACACATGTTTGTTTAAAAATTAACTTACAGCAGACGTACAACAGCCTTTGGATATTCGGTTGTTTTTTTCTAACGCCCCATGAGCGTGCGATTAATGATGGCGCACTGCTTTGTCCCTCCAGCTACTTGAAGCCTGTAGTTCCCACGCTGCGACAAGGGTGGCCAGAAATAAGGCAGAAACCACAATAAAGCGATATCAGAATAGTAGCATTTTTTTTTCGCCACAAAATGCGGTTGTGTGCATGGTTTCCCACCATTTCATGGCCAAGTGAGTTTCCAATGAGCGCCAGTTTTCTAACGCAACTATAATTTTCCAATACTATAGTTTTTTATACGAGTATAATTTTCCTCGCTGTTGTTGGTTCGCCCGTTATCTATCCCTTACAATGGGAGAGGTATGAATTCCTCAGGGTGGACATGTCACATGCATATGTCACTGCAAACTATCATAATCAACACGAGATGGGGGAATGGTAAAATCACCTTGTGACAGATGACGCGATGTGATTTTTAGGGAGAGAGAGAGAGAGAGAGAGAGAGAGAGAGAGAGAGAGAGAGAGAGAGAGAGAGGGAGAGAGAGAGAGGGAGAGAGAGAGAGAGAGAGAGGGAGAGAGAGAGAGAGAGAGAGAGAGAGAGAGATAGAGAGAGAGAGAGAGAGAGAGAGAGAGAGAGAGAGAGAGAGAGAGAGAGAGAGGGGGGGGGGGGGGAAGGGCCCGAAACTGTCTGGCGTGGGGTGCCGACGCGGGAACAAAAAAAAAAAAGCTTCAAAAGGCCTCCACGAATGCAACAAACTATACAACTCCTAATAATACTACTACTACTAATAATAATAATAACAACACTTTATTTGTACTCATGGTGGGTGAAACCATGGTGAAACCAGGCGTACAGGGCCGCAAAAGGCAGAATTGCCCATACCAGTCAGGCTTGCGTACCCAACCTGGGACCGTATGCTTTGAGCAGTATGCGAGATTGTGTCACATTTTCAAATACTTTATTCACCCCCTCGAAATAACAGACGTGAGCCTCATGTGTGACTGCTGAAATAAGGTGGAGAAAACAAGAAAACCTCTACATCGAAGTTTTCATTTTGAATTGCCCGCTTTTAAGTGTGATGGCACACTGAGGACTTTGCGCCATCTATGAGCGAAGAAAAAAAACAGCCCTGATTATCTATCCTCGAACCAGAAAAAAAGTTCAAATACCTACGTCATCTTTGCATCATGTTCTAACGCTTGTAAAACTTCTTGAATGCTACTAAATTTGGACCGCTTGTTAAAAATTGTACCTTGTAAATACATATTGCTACTAGGTGGCAGCACTAAACCACAAAATTTACGTGATACTAGCGCCACTTTTTTTTTAAATGTGAACAAGAAATTAAATTATTTAAGCAGTTCGCGTAATCCAAGAATTGTGTGCTTGTCGTGGGTTAAACTTGTTTTTATTTCTTCAGATTTTTGTAGAAACAAGAACGGTAACTACGCACAAAGTGGCAAAAAAACACGACAAAATTCCCGCGTCGCCGGTAAATGTCATCTACCCTCGACCCAGGCGTTCCAGACTCGCTCATTGAACTTGATCCCGCTGCTGGCGGTCGTGCGTGCTTCTCTCATCGCGCTTTGGAAATGAACTTCGGGCTAGTTTCCGTCGGGCGCTGTTTCGAGGAAATTGCGCCGCCGAGCTAACGTCCGCAGCGGCCGTTGCGTGTGCGACCCGCTCTGTCCGATCCGTACCGTTCGACTACAGTACAGCAAGCCTCGATACGTGAGACGCCGGCGGAGAACTCTCTTGCTGCGGGCCGACCGTCAGCGACGGTGGGTGTAGTCCCGCCGGCCGGACACCGGAGTTCTCCCCCACCACATGGGGAGTCGACGAGCCGCCTCCAAGATGGCCGCTAACCGGCGCCAGGCACCGCATCGCTCCGCTCCGTAGTGCATTCTCGTCCGTGCGTGTGCGTGTTTCCGTGATCGCCGTCGACGACAAAGATACTAGCCATGGGTATTCAGGCCCTGCAGAAGTTCATCGAGGCCAACTGCCCGGGCGCTTGCGTGCCCGTGGACCTGCTTAAAATCGCGCGCAACGCGGCGGTCCGTCGTCCAGGGGGCCGCGGAAACCCGCGTTCTCCCGCCGGCAACCGGCTGTGCCTGGTCGTGGACGGCGAATGCTGCCTAGACCGTCTCTACGGCGGCTACTTCTCCGACTGGGTGTGCGGCGGGCAGTGGAACCGCATGGTGCAGTTCCTGTCGGTGCTGATCCAGACGATCCAGAACAACAACATCGAGCTAGCCGTGTTCTTCAACGGCAGCCTCGAGCCCCAGCGGCTCGAGGAGTGGCACCGGCAGCAGCAGGCCGAGCGGCGCAAGGTAGGACAGGTGCTCAAGCACGTCGCCACTAAGGCCACCCCGCCACCGAAAGTGTGGTGGATCGCGCCCGTCTGCCTGAGGACCTGCCTGCGCATGGCGCTGCGGCACCTGAACGTGACCGTGCTCTGCTCCATGGACGACCACCGGCAGGAGGTGATCGCCTTCTGCCGCGAGAACGGCTTCCACGGTCTCATGGCAGAGGACGCCGAGTACGCCATTTTCGACCCGCCGCGATACTTTTCCTCGGCGCAGCTCAAGCTCACCTACAAGGTGAGTCCCCCGCTCCGCGAGCGGAGTCGCACGCGCGGCCCCTGCCGCTCCGGGCACGCGGAATGTCTATCGAGTGCGGCCGGACGCATTCGCCGCTACCGGCGCCGCCGCGATTTAGGCCTACTCCTTTGCTGGGCAACTTCGGCGGTGCTAGGCCTAATCCAATCCCGGAACTGCCTTCGGGCCGAACACGATAGTGCGATGCGTTCACTTTTATCTCCGGGTTGTCGGCAGCCGACCCTGATCGCTGAAAACAGTCGACGATATTTTTTTTCCGACGTTAGCCCCTTTTTTTCTTTTTAGTTCCCGCACGGCCGGCTCTCCTACATGTTCATATTCCGTTCGTCTGATTACGGAGGCTAGAACGCACGGAGAGACAAAAGTGACAGCAGGGTCTTCGCCATAATGATGTATCGCTCGAAACGCAGTCCTTGTGACAGGGCAGCTTTCGAACAAAGGGACGAGCACGCTCCGGCCGAAACGCTGTCGTTCTCGGCTAGGGTCTCCGGTGCGCTGTATCCGGTTATCGCGGCCGAAGTGGTTTACGCCGTTCGTTCATTCATTCGCGTCAACGAGCGTGCCGAAACGATTTGCCCGACCGGCAAGCGTTGAAATTCCTCGGCTACAAGTTTGGTGAAACTGGTTTGCTGTGGTGATAAGGAAAGCGCTGCAAGGCAGTTTATGCAAACGCTCAGCCCTTATGTAAGACGTCCGTAGCTGTTTTGGGTTTTTTTTTTTTATATCCTTTCCGTGGACGAGGAAACGGCAAACGCTTCCTTGTGCCGGCGACTACTGCGTTTAGCGGGATGTTTACAAACGCTTCCGCTAGCCGGCACTGCAGTCCTTGCCGCCGGCGTGAAGATAAAATCCCGCAGTGTCTGCTTTTTCCCGGATTAATTTACGTTTTTGCGTGTTCGCACGCTCTCTGACCGTTTCCCAACTCGACAGACGTGCTGTTGTGCACCGCGCACGCGTCATCACGCGCCGTCTTAAGCGCTGTTTGCGTGCGATAGGTGCGTCATGACGGTAGAACACGGCAGTACTCGAGTTAACTGCGCAAATAAAAGCGTGATGGAGGGAAATGCAACAATCTTGAGCGTTTATCAGGCACAGCTTTGCAACTGGGTATTTTACTGCCTAGTGGTGGTTACTGTGGGCGGAAGCAAGGAGAACTTGTTCCTGAGGGGCCTCGAGAAATGAAGACTGCGTCGTAAAAATATTGATTGAAACGTGGCGTTCGTTCGTTGAGCCAATCGCATACCCTCTTTTTGCCTACGCCTCGCAAGAAATAAGAATGAAGTGCCCATTATATCTTTGAGAAGCCCATGTTTTCTTGAAATGCGCAGTTGCGGTACGCATTGAGATGTGTGAGGGTTGGGAAGAGGGCCACACATTCAGTGTGACACCAATTGAACCCCGCAGTTTGCGTCTGTCAAGATGCAACACGGGTGAAATTATTAGGCATGTCGCCTAATTTTGGAGGCAAAGGCAGCGTTGGTGCTTGTGCAGCTACTTTAATATATGGCCGACAAATCCAAACAGATACGAACACAGGGTCTCAAGCTCTAATGCCATAATCTTTTCCATTTCTTTTTCATTTTAGAGTCCAGCTGCTCGTAATAACTCCTCCGCCACTTATTAATAACACAATCCGAAACACAAATTTTGTCAACCCTCACAGCAGGGCAGCTGTTGCCTGCCAAAAATGCACATGATCTTCAAGCCACCGTCGGGCTGGTGTCGGGCAGTCTACCCCACGTGTCACGTCGTACCCCCTAGGGTGGGATTGCATTATGTTGATGGCGTTTAACTGTCTTCGTAACGGCCACTGCATGCATGGTACTGAGAGGTGGTGTCAAAGTCAAAGGCTAGCAGAATTCTGTGAGCAGTGGAGGTGTGGGTTTTAATTGGCACTTTCTTGTGTTGCAGGCCACGGTTGTGCACGTTAACGTCATGTTATGCACTAAGGCAGGCGGCATAGATTGTACGCAGTTTGTAATGACAAGTTTTGTGGGTATCTGCGTGAACTTGCATTAACTACAATGATTTTGAGAGCCGTACTGTACCAATTTAGGGCCTCTGTTAATGCGTAGGGTAACATTAATGCAGTTGAACCTCGCTATAATGAACACTGATATGACGAATTATCGGCTATAGCGTACTAAACCCAAACTTTGGTTGGTCACGCTTGATTTCAGTGACATTTATACTTCCATAACGAAAGTGAAGCCATGAGAGCCTCGCGCAATATTGCATTTAACGAAGAAATGTCTGACCAGTAGGCTGAGAAGCTACTCGGAGAAACTCCCGGCGTCCGAAACTGCTGAAGGAGAAAAGGCCCTTTTGTTCGTGGACATTGTGGAAAACGTCGTCCAGCTCAGTTTTGTGAAGAGCCTCCGGACGAAGATTACATCCTTCAGCAAATAAATAAGAAGAATGCAGGCATGTTTAGTCAAATTAACTTTGTTCTGTTGTTATTTCGCGTTTAATGTTATGGTTGGAATGTTGCAAGGAGAAAGGTAAGGGTTACCTTTTTCTAGTAGGTTCTATTCTTAAAATAATGCGGTTTTGTGTCAAGGATTTTTGCGGGGGTCAGATTGACGATTGTTTTGAGTCGATTTTTATCTCTAGTGTTACATGTTAATATAACGAACTAAATTATGGTCCTGGTACTGCTTCGTTCTAGCGAGGCTTGACTGTATGGGCTTATCATGTGCGGAATGAATGCATCGGTTCAGTGGTAGCCAGTTTGGCAAACATTGTGCTTGCGATAATTATAAAATGTATTTTTAGGCGACGGGTGAAGTTTGTTGTTGAAGGCGAGCAAAGCGTGTTTGTTTTTTATATAAGCTCTCTGCTGATAAAGGGGCTCTGTGGGAGGCACAATTTATGGCTGCAGTGTTGTTTCGAACAGTCGAGCAGCTTCTACTATGGAAATTGTTTAAGCTCGAGTGGTAGTAGTACTTGTCCGCTATTTAATAATCACATCGGTGCGAAGCAAACCTCAATCAAGTTTGGGCACTCATTTCGCATATGTGCAGCATATGAAGCCTGAGGCAAGATCATCAGAATGGTGTATCAACTTGTGGTTTGGGTCTTTTCGCTGACCATGGGCTTGCAGAAGCAGCAGTACGTTCACTAATTACAACTTTTAACAATCGTCTCCTGATGGTGGCTTGGAGATCTTGTGCATTTCTGGCTACCGCTGCCCTGTTGTGTGGGTTGACAAAATTTGTGTTACGAATTGTGTTAATAATAAGTGGCGGAGGAGTTATTAGAGCAGCTGGACTCGAACAAGAGACATGGAAGTGTTCGCATGAAAAGTAATCTCGCATACTGTTGCGGTATCAGAAAGACCAGATTAACTTTGGCTCTGTTTATTCATCTGCTAAGAAGAGTAAAAAAAAAATGCTCAAATGCAGTAGCCGTGTCTGTTGGGGATAAAAAAAAACACCAAGATAGAACACGTGCGTGTACACAAATGTTTATATAGTAGATTTTGTGTAATGTCGAGTTGGAAAGCGTAAACATTGCTAATATTATTTCCTGGCAAAGTCTTGCTTTTTTAACAGCACAGGCACGGAAAGCGCAATTTAAGAATTATCATTTATTTATTTTACATTTTGCTCCCCGAAAGAAAGGTTAATGGTGAACTAAATGCCGAGTTGACATTAAAATGAAAATGAAAGCATTTATGCACTATATTGCATCGATGCACATTGTAAATTATTGCGTGACGACTTCTTTGAAAATGGCTGTTCAAGCTGTAATCTTTTTCTTTTTCGACTGTTTAGCTCTTGAAAAGTTCAAGTGAGTGAGTGCGCAGCATGTAATTTGGGAGGCCCTTTTAAAAACCATGCTCGCTTCTAGATTTCCAGTTTCTAGACAAAGGCACGGGTAAAGGTGCTTCAAAAGACGCAACAAAAGCCCGCTGTGGCCTCTTGGGAATGATCGATCATGATGCTGACAATGCATTAACTGAAGTAATTTCATTGCACTACAATGTGTACACGTCAGTAGACAATGAAATAAGAAAAATTAAAACATTGAGTGTGTGCAATCTACATAGGGCAGTGAATATGCTCAGGAAAAACATAGTTTCCGCAAGCGTAACAAGCGACCATACTTAAATTGTCAAAAATATTTTGAGGAAGGTTGGCTAGGGGCTGTGTAAAGAGTTTGTTGCCATCCTTTTGTCGGGGTGGAAGTACGAAGTATCAAGTACAATGCATTGTGACAGTCGTACCGACCATAATTGGTGTGAGATCTAGTGATTACTTTTGATTGATATCGATTGAGCAAGGGGCGAAAGTAGACTGGAACTGACAAATTACAAGATTTGAGTTTTCTGGGCTGAGATAGGGATGGACTCCCCCCGTCACCTTGCGCTGCAGTTAACCACAGTCTGCAGTTTTTATTTTGTATTAATGATTATTAGTTGCTAATCTTGAAACTGGCAATTTCTCTAAATTTTCCGTGAGAGGAAGATAAGGGCATGTGACCCGGCTGACGTTGTGGTCCCAAAATTGGAGAAAGTGATGTCCGACTATTGGAAACGCACCGAGTATTGGGGATCATTAACCGGCCGCTCCAGCAATGGTTACGTATTGGTATCAACATAGTCGCTGAGACACTGTCCCTATTTTAAAGATGATAGTCTTTCTTGGGCTACTTAAACGCAGAAATTTCGGTGTATGTCTGTCTGTGTCAGTCAGCCAGTCAGAGACTCAATTCAGCCACCCGGCGAAAGTGAAACTGAATGTGTGCAATATACCCACAGCCAAAACAAACGTCGAAGTCCAGTGGCAAACTTCATACCTGTCAACATTGTTGTACAAGAACAGGACATTATGCAAATATGAGGCAGAAAATCAATACACGAGTGATATTTGCAGTGTTCCTTTATTTAAAAATTCATGGATGCTTGGTTTTTGCGATATCAAAATGAAGTACTACATCAACATGAAATGCAAGAAATCGTCACCTACTGTTGCCCACATCACTATAGCTCCTGTCAGAATTTTAAGAAATCAAACGGCCACAGTAACGAAAGGTTCCACTAGATGGGTTCCCCATTCCACTTTGAATGCACGTCGAGCAGGGCAATGTGGTTCTTTATAAACATTGTAGCAGGGTGCCTCGAATCACGTGCGTCTCCACCGCACGGCAGCGCTGGCATCGAGGCACCCAGCCTGGAGCAGCGGAATGCGGTAAATTCAAATTAACTTGAGCAAACCGCTAGCATGTTATCTTGGGAGGAATGAGACGGGAAAGGAACAGCACGACAGGGGAGCGGGAAAGAGAAGGGAGGCGTTTACTTGGCAGACGCCCCAGTCGACTATCGTCTTTCGTCGACATTTGCAATGAAAGGAGCAGATACGGGGCCATTTTTTTGATTATTTGACATTCAGGTGGTCATCACAGAAATGGCATCGCCTTGTCACTTGTTTCAAAGTTGCACAATCTGCTTGCTTCCACTGCTGCAATGCCGGTTCCTCAATGTTTTTGCATCTCGGAGAAGTTTGAAGATGCTTCTTCTTAATGCCTCTTTTTTGGTAAACTTTCGCGTTGTTTTTGACCTACCTATTTTGAAGACGGATGCAGAAATTTTTTTTGTGTATGTGTGGAAGTAGCCATTAACTCTCTGAGGTCGATTTTTTTTTTCTTTTTGAAAAGAAGCTTTCCCTGGTGGTCAAATTACTGTATTGCGGGTTTTGAATGTACAAAATGTGTAAAGTCGGGAATAAATTGTTAAAAAAAATTGGGAACAGTAAACAAGGACAGTGAGAATACCTCGGGAGCGTCGGTAATAAGCGAGCTAAGAGCAGTGCCAATATAGATAGAAATCAAGTTCCACCGTCCCCGCAAGGGAGTGCCGATAAAGATAAAAATCAAGTTTCGCGTGCCACCGTTGCAATCCCGCGGTGAAACTGAAATCGTCGTGCGCCTTCGTTACGATCACGTAGCAGAGCAAACCACGAAGGGGCACTGACACAGACCTCGTGACACGCTGAAGTTAGAGAGTTCTGTTCATCTCCGCAAGAAGGTAGGTCAATCTAATTTTTGACGCTTTTTGTAAGTCCTGAAAGATGGCAGCACTTCCCACTGAACATGCATCGTCATTATGGCAAGGAATTTCCGACGGAGGGTCAAAACCATACTTGTACGGCAAAAATTTTGCTGGATGGAAAACCGGCACCATACATATGTACGGCAAAAACCTTGAAGGGGTCTTGACTGCGAAAGTGTGTTCTGTAGAGCTATTAGAATGGGTGCTACTTTCAGTTGAAAACAGCTACCTGAAGATAGGGAGTTGACTATCCTGCCATTGTTTCTTGCTGGGGGGAAGGGGGAGATCTCTTTTGTCGAGACTGCGTATCTGCGGAGTGAAAAAACTTTTATTGCCTCGCTGCAAAGCCTGCGTCCGTAGTTTGCGTCAGCGGTTGTCTCTTGTACCGGGCTACGCTTCCTATTAAAGGGCCTTTATGTTGGGAATTCTTCGGTGGGAAGCCTGTTGTGCTGGCAAGGATCAAGTTTTGCCCAAAAGGGGGGCTAGTTATTGCAACAGACTTATGCGATTTGTTTCACTTTTTCTAGGAAGGCGAAGTTCTGTGTGTTGTAGCCATACCTGGGTAATGAGGCCCTCTGTAACGTAGAGCCAAAGTACTTTTTCACCAGCTGAGGCTTCACGGAGATCGTCGTAAATTCTTGCAATTGAGGCACAGCTCTTTAAGCTTGTCACTCGCTAAGCTACTGCTGTGGCCTTCCTGTAGATTTATGTTGTAGTACAAGGTTTGGCGCGTGTTAAGGAGGATACGCCATCTGGTTGAAGGAGAAAATTTCACGGACAGTACGACACCTTGCTTTTCACAGTTGATGTTCTTTTTTTTGATATATATATATATATATATATATATATATATATATATATATATATATATATATATATATGTAGCGAATCAGAATAGGAAATGAGGGGCTCGTTGAAAATAACACAGAAATAAGGGTCGGCAGTCGAGAAAACCTCGGAAAGCAAAGGGGAGGATGTGGTAGATCATTGAAACAGATTAAGAATTTGGAAAGAAAGAAAGTGAAGAAAAAATGCCCGCCAGGTGGGATCCGAACCCACAACCTCCAGAATACCGGTCTGGTGCGATAACCACTACGCTACCGGCGGGGCGATTTTCCCATTCACTTTCTGGGGTATTTATGTTAGGTATGTTTCTATCCTGTGCTTGGGGGTGGTAGCCAGCGCCATTCGGCCTAATCGGGGTGAAGGGGACCTTCTTTTTAACCCCCGGGTCGTGACTCGAGTGTCTACGACATGTCCAGAGTGGTCGACCAGCTTTTGAACCCTCTTAAAGGGACAGACAACCGATTTTTGTCGCGTATATGTTCTCTAGCTCATATGAAAGCCAGCGTTTTATATAGCCCGATAACCACAAGCAATTTCTAAACAAACTGGCGGAAATAATTTTAATTTGGCAGCAAACTTCCTGAAATCGGAAGGGTGGCGGTTCGTAGTGTCGAAACTTGACACTACAATATGTGTCCCTGTCACGTGACCTGCAAACCCAGCAGCTACTGTAACTGCTCAAACGTTCATTTGCGTATTGAAAACCTTTTAACACAAGTATTTGTGCAAGGTTAAATTGTATATGTATTTCTAAACATTATTCTGAAATTTTTAAAGACACGCCGCCCGCCGTCGCTGGGTGCCTCTCAGCATGCCTCTCAGTGTGGCTAACTGAGCCTCCATGCCCAGAATCAACGGCCGCGTTCAGTAAAAAGACCCAGCGAAGGAGCTTTGACGATTCTGCCTGATTCAGCGGCGTTTGCTCTGCCAAAATATTTGATTTCAGTTTCCAAATACGCCAACGGCAGCTTAAAAAAAAAAAAAAAAACGTCGCGCCCGGGGAGAATCGAACTTCCCGCCTCCACAACGGGAAGCCAGATTCCACCTATTCTCTATCCCAACAGATGGCGCATTCGTGCAAAATAGACCGTTGCATTAAAAAACACATAAAGGAACAGAAACGCCTGCGATTCAAACTTTTTTTAGCTGGGTACAAGTTTTTAAATATCGTTTTTTATTTAGCATACAGACAAAAGTATGTTGCCGAGCTACTCTATGTCATGGTTGCCAGCATTAGTTTTGGGAGGGACACATACGCCTCGTAGATCTAAAAATTCGATTTAAAGAGTTCTAGGGAGTTATCAGCAAAACCGTTTCTCGTCAAGGTGCTTTAAGTGATGCCCTTTCATTTGTGATAGAGAATATATACTCGACAAAAATCGGTTGTCTGTCCCTTTAAGCTCCCTTTGGCAACAAGACTGCCAGAACAGAGGCCCTCGCTATGCATGTAGCGAATCAGAATAGGAAATGAGGGGCTCGTTGAAAATAACACAGAAATAAGGGTTGGCAGTCGAGAAAACCTCGGAAAGCAAAGGGGAGGATGTGGTAGATCATTGAAACAGATCAAGAATTTGGAATTCTTCCAAATTCTTAATCTGTTTCAATGATCTACCACATCCTCCCCTTTGCTTTCCGAGGTTTTCTCGACTGCCAACCCTTATTTCTGTGTTATATATATATATATATATATATATATATATATATATATATATATATATATATATAAAAAGTACAAAGTTTGCCAAGTTTTTAGTGTCAGGTATGATCAGAGAGGAGACGAGACACACACCATTCTGTTGTTTGTCGTGCGGCTGGTGCAGCAGTCGTTATGCAGCCAATTCTGTTGATCGGCTGTCGCTCGGCCATCGCCAAAACATCCTACACGGCCTGTGTATGCGGGGCAGTAGCGCTAAATTCAGCTGGCAAGCACAAGCAGGAAGTGGTCTCGCTCCGTTCGGCCGGTCTCCACTTCCTGTGGTTGGCGTCACTCGTAGCGTCTGCGAACGTTGGCGCGACCGTGCTCTTCGTGGTGTTGGCTGAAGATGGGCCGACAGATTGTGGGAGAGAGAGAGGGGGGAAGGAATGTGCAGACCTGGCTCACGGCGTCCTGCCCAGCACACTCTTCTTACGGCTGCTGCTTGCCCCGTCCTCTCTTCCATCTTCCTTCTTTCTTTCTTTCTTTCTTTCTTTTTTTCTTTCAAAACCATGGCTCGTGCTTTTTCGTTTACTCGGAGCTCTGAATTTCCTCAGTGCGGAAGTCTGGAGGGAGGGGATGATCTTGATGCTTCTAAATATATGCTCGGTGGCGACGGGAGGGCGTGCGCTGGTGCCACACTTGTTCCGTGCGCATCGGGCACGGCTCTGAACCCAGCTTGACACAGTAAATTTCTTCTTGTAATTCTGTGTGTGGCAAGAACCCAGCGCTCGCTTTGCATGCAAGCTGTTCGCTGGGTGTGGCAGTTTTAATTCCAGTTTCGTCTTGGCGGTGGGCTGGAAACGTTATTTTTAAGCCAGGCTTTCAGTGTACCAGACTTCAGTGCGCCGTTCTCGCATTATCATGCTTTCGAAAGAATCTAAGGGTGTGTCAGGATTTAAGTAACAGGCGTAGTTGCAGTAAGGATTGTAGCGTTGTTTCTCATAGATTCTGTGCACTCTGTAGTGAAAATGTGCTGTAATATCGATAGCCTGAGCCTGATGTAGTTATGCAATTGATTTTAAAATGGCAAATTAAGAATTAAGATTAAAATGCCCGTTTAAGTGCGTTTGCCTAGCTTGACAACGATAAAGGAATATGGCAGGAAGCAATGCGTGTGTGGGTGTGTAGAGCTAGAATTACCCGTGATAAAAAGAACTACCAGGGCTGTCTGTGTGATGCATTTCTTGGCCCTACAAGAAAGCCGACTCATCAGTCAAAGCACAATGGCGGTCTTTCCAGCCACTCTCCGTTTTTGTAATAATAGACATGTCATCAGTCAAGTAGAGGTAGTGGGTGAGAGTAATAGCAGAAATCTCCTTGCCAACCCGAACTCGCTCGTGTGTTCTTCTTTTTCTTGTTGCATATATTTGAAGGGCCAATTCTAAGAAAGCGAAGAAATTGGGTTTGGCTTTTCGAGAGAGTCTGTGGGAACATTTGATGACAGGTGATAGAAGCATACTCGTATACGCGTGACTAGTATTCATACAGTACGAGGCTCTAAGGTCGAGCAGTGGCAGTATAAAACTTTCACAAATTTAAAGGGGCACTGACACAAAATTTTGAAGGCGAGATAACTTCGGAGATAGATTGGTGGGAACACATATACATCATCTGCAAAATATCAGCGGTGAATACAGCCTAGAACATATTTAAAATCAATTTTGAAGTGTGCGAAACGCAACCGAGCGGCCAGCAGACGACCACGCGCAAGTGTAAATAAACAACATCCAAACACGTCACGAGTTTGTGTTTGCCGCTTCCGCACTGCCGGCTCGCCGCTCCTATCGGAGGACCGGAGGGCGGAGCTTCTGCTCTCGAGAACGAACGACCCGATCGTTGGCGGCGGAGGCGCCGTGATTTCGTCAGCTCATCGGGCAGCTGGCCGCGACCAAAGTTCTACAGCGATTCCAGGCGCTCTGTTTCTATTACTGTTTATTACCATTGGATGCGGAAACGCGCCGGAGGCACGAAAAGCCCAGTGAGCAAGCCGCACGGTCGCTGTGCAGGCGGCGGCCACGGCCGCGAAGTGGCCCACGCCGGCGCAGGTAGCTCGAGTGACAGCTTGTTACCGCTGCACGAAATTGTCCCCAAGTCCCGACCATGGTGGCTTACATGAGAAAGGAGTTAATGATGCCATGGCGGGTTGCATTAAAAATTGTCATCTGCACTGCTTACGAGAGCGGCACTCGAATATCCGCCGCAGTGCTAAGCCGAACACATCTGTAGGCGGACCTGTAGGCAGACCGGCCGGCTGCTCCCAGCGCGCGTCTTGCCACCCACCGTCTCGAGCGTCGCGCGTCGTTCGTTAGCCGCGGTAGCATTTGCACTCGCAGCGCCTGCGTCACATCCACGGTCGCTTTTTAATTAGGCGCCTCACGAGATCAGTACGGGGGGGGCATTCGCAGAAACTGCCGTTGATGCGGATTCGACAGTGCCACGGCGGCTCTGCTCTGTAACTGTGATATCCCTCCGACGGTCACGTGGTCAGCTTTGTTCACACAAAATCCACAAAATCGATCGTTTCGCGGCACTCGCTGAAACCGAAACTGCGACTGGCCGCATTGAAAATGCCTCTAATTAAACAACCGTCGCACGCTGAAGCAAATGAGGTTTCTACAGGTTATAAGTAGGTCACTAGCTACTTATCGCAACAAAAAAAACAAGATGCAAAATTTTTGTGTCAGTGCCCCTTTAATAGGAAAGCTGAAGCAGACGACGAAAATTCACCACTGTGACGGGTAAGGCCTAATCCAACTGGTGTCCGTAATTGCTCGAGTTTGGAAAGTGAATGATTTGGTAGATGTGTTAGACTTGGTGGGTCCTTCTGTTGCTGTTAAATAAAATGCTATTCCGCCTTCTCCCTGCGTTGTTGTGCATGACCAATGTGTCATTGTTGAAAAACGTTAATTGGACAAATATAAGTTTTATCAAACATGGGTGCTATATTGGTGTCATATTGCCTGTTGGAAATAGTGCAAATTTTCTTCTTTCGTAGTAAGTGCAATTTGGTGGTGTCAGTCCTGGTTGTGCTTCCCCAGACCAAAAAGTGGCATTTGTTGAACCCGATCAGGCGAAGAGCTGCCGTTCCGAACTGCCACCACTTCTTCCGTCTCACTTTATTTATCTCCCTCTTCTTCTACATTTTCTACAACGTTTAATGTGTGAGAGAAAGAGCTTATGATGAATCTCGAGTTTAATGCTCATCAGAAGAAAGAAACGTGAGATTACAAATGCTTTCGGTGCACGTTAAAGATGCCCAGGTGGTCAAAATGAATCCGGAACATGATGAATCACGAGTTTAATGCTCATCAGAAGAAAGAAACGTGAGATTGCAAATGCTTTTGGTGCACGTTAAAGATGCCCAGGTGGTCAAAATGAATCCGGAACAGCCCTCCACTACGGCGCGCCTCATCGCCTGCGTTGCGTCGGCGCGTTAAACCCTACAATCAATCGAGATTGCAAAGGCTGTTTTGTTAGTGGTGGTATCAACATGCTTTTTTTCCTAGATAATTGTCTGAAAAGAAGTATTCCGAGGAGTTTAGCTGAAGGGTCAAGTTTCACAGCTGAGGCACCAAGAAATATCTTACTGCCGTTGTTGCCTATTTTATTCATCGGTCTGAAAAGCACGGCCTTGGTTTTCAATGCCTTAATAACCAGCCAATTTGAACCGCTGCGTTCATTTAGCGTGTCTAAAAGACGCCCAGTATGCTGCTGTAGTGCACTCTGGCGCCAGTTTTTCTGGTGTCCAACACCTTGTCACCATGGCTTGTCACCTGGTGGCAACATTTTAGTATGCATTAATGATGTTAAAGAGATCACTACTGAAGCCACAGCGTTTCGGTTTGTTTGATAGATTAGTGGGATTTATCCAGCCAAAAGGCTTAAGAGAAGTCTACTAATCTCGGTGCAAATAGTTTATCTGTGGTACCATGATGGAATTAATCTTTGTGCACGAGATTAGCGCAGTCACTAAACTGAATTTTACTGAAACAACGTATATATTGTGCTAGTATGCAGCATTTGTCACCGTGTGAGGTCATTCCTTTGTGAATGGATTTTTCCTGGGGCCTTTCGAGAAACTGGCAATATTGGTGGCGCATTTTGTTGCTCCTTTTAACTCTTTCGCTACCGCGCCTATTCAAAATCGATAAATTTGATCGATACTTTGGGAGCGCCTTTTCATAGCGTTCCAGGCGTTGCTCGAAGAAGTAAAGCTGCTCGGAGTTAGATCAGAAAATGTCCTTTCAAAGTCAGTTTTTGTTTCATTTTTGCGACTGAAACGTGATTTTTGACACGCTTTTGAATCACCTGCGTATGGAAAAGGGGCCTGGTCATCGCGCATCACTGCTACCAACGAAGAATGCGTGCCACTCGTAGTTACTCTGCACCGGCGTTTGTTCTTTGTTATCAGGGCGTGAATGGTGAACCAGCAAACGATTTTCAATCGTCAGGTTCGCGCTCTGACAATAATAACCCCAGAAATCGGCTGAAAATGTCAAGCAGTGCCTGGTTGCAAAGCTACTTTATGATTTTAGGCAGTGTTATTGCCTTTGCGCACGTTGTTCTAAGTTCTGTGGTAGTTCTACTTACCCCAGGACCATTCGCAAACAGTTTACAACAGTTTCGGTTTCGTTTCTGCATCGCGAAATTCATATTTAGCGCTACTACGCAGTTACCCAACTTCAAGGCTACCTGCCATGGCGCCTGGAGCGTCCGCGACTGATCCTCGAACAAAGCACGGTGCTCCTGATTTCCCCCCACCCTAACCCGATTTCTGCGATAAGAACTTCAGATGCAAGTCAAAAGATCACACCCAGTCGCCAGATATCTGTTCCGCCGAGGACAGCACTTCAAACCGGCCTTACACTGCCAGCTGTTCGCCTTCCAGTTCCGTTTCCATGCGAGGATATATCCAGGTGTCTAATGTTGCTGCTTAGTTGAACTGTCTATTCGGACGGAGTCTTCGATAAGTTTTTGTACTGTTTCATTTGAAAACTGTTAGGTGGCGCTGCAATAGAGGAGGCTTCTTGTGCTGATCTTTTTTATCGCGCAACTGCTACTCGGCCAAAGATCGCTGGGCACGAATCTAGCGCATTGTACCTCATTTCTGCGAGCAAGGCTACAATTGCGAGTAAGAAGATGATAATAAATGAGCTTTATGTTTTGAGAAATAACTGATCGTGAACGTCAACAAGCATCAACCACGGCGTTCCGTTTTCAACTTCATGCATGTTTTTATTCCGCATTGCGTGCTTGTCCCAAATTTTGTGCTCGCTGTAAATGCAAAGTCAGTCATTGACAAGATGTTTTTACGTTATGTGGGGGCAAGTTGGTGCCTCTGATAATGTCAAACCGCCAAATTTATTCCAGGGAACCACCCGAAATAGCACATTTTGAATTGGAGGTTGGGCCTCACCACATGACACGAGCACCGTGCGTGCTAACTTTTTTTTTTTTATATCTGACACACTGTTCCGCGCAAGTCGACATTTTTTCCAGGGCGTGTTTTTGAAATGTTTCCCTACAAAATGTATATTCTAATTTTTTTTCTACTACCGGTGGTTTGATATACACAACTCCTTTATCATTTTTTTTTGACAACTTGACAAAAATTGTGATTTTGATATTTTTTTCACAACTATGATATATAAAATTTAAAATACTGGTGTTATTGGAAAGATTGTTAAATAATCTGCATTTTGTGTTCTTGTAATAGTTCCTAACCAATTTTTTTAGCAGGGAAAAAATTTTTTTCGGACCCCTAAAAATTGGTCAATTTTCCGGCGGTAGTGAAAGAGTTAAAAACAATGGTGGCAACTTTTGCGAGTTGCGGGCAAGCCGGAGTAAATTTTGTAAGGCAGTGGTGTTATCAACGTGCTCAAACACCCGCCGCGGTGGCTCAGTGGCTAAGGCGTTGCGCTGC
Organism: Haemaphysalis longicornis; assembly: GCF_048455015.1. Lineage (NCBI taxonomy): Eukaryota > Metazoa > Arthropoda > Arachnida > Ixodida > Ixodidae > Haemaphysalis > Haemaphysalis longicornis. Next base: position 70,635,237 of record NW_027526204.1, read on the forward strand.
TGAGCACGAGGTCGCGGGTTCGATTCCCGGCCGCGGCGGCCGCTTTTCTGGTGGAGGCGAAAAGCAAAAACGCCCGTGTGTACGAGATTTCAGCGCACGATAAAGATCCCCAGGTGGTCAAAATTAATCCGGAGCCCTCCACTACGGCGCGCCTCATCGCCTGCGTTGCGTCGGCGCGTTAAACCCCACAATCAATCAATGATCAACGTGCTCAAGGACACGGCAGAAAACGGCCCGTGTGCACTTTGCGGACTGAATCAGTATTTACTCAGCATTCGGGTATTTACTGTTCTGCTGCTGATTCATGAAAGCGTGCCAGATTTTATCTTAGTCCTTGCTCGAGATCTGCTACTGCAATTTCTGGGTGTTGAGTAACCTTGAGCGCATGGGTCGTTTGTGCCCTTTCTAAGTATTTGCTAGCTTTTCCTGGCATTTTGGGGGGCCATCAATTGTTAGCTGTTCTGCCCTTGACTGATGCCAGCGTTTAGGCTTTTCCATGAAATATCAATGTTTCATGGTTACAGAGTTAAACAGGTTTTTTTTACCACTTCAGTTTAGCTTTCCTGAGAGGACTGGTCACCTTGTCAGAACACGCAGGAATTTGTGCAGGGTGGCAACATTTCTGGTACACCTTAATATTGTGTCTTTCTGTGTTATTAGTATTGTGTGGGCTGTATGTGGTTTGCGTGCTGTCCCGGTTTGTCGTAGTTCTGAAAATGTTCCCTTGCACGAATAGTTGAAGAGTGCGAAGGGGGCGTCGTATACTGCGTCGGGGTCGGATTGATTCAACGAGGGGCGGTGTTTTCTTCCCCTTCCCCCTCCTCCCCTTGTCGCGCAGGGCTCGCTGGAGACGCGGGAGTTCATCCTGGACGAGGTTGCGCGCAGCCTGAACCTGCACCCGCACCGCTTCTGCGTGCTGGCCGCCCTGCTGGGCAACTACCTGCTCTCCGAGGAGGAGCTGGCCCCCTTCCACCGCTCGCTCTGCCCAGAGGCCAAGGGAAAGGTGGGTCGCGTCTGTGGCCGGTGAGAGGTTGACCCGGGGAGCAGTAGGGGCAGCATGCAACTGGCCGGTTTGGCTTAGAACTGTCCCAGGTGGACTCCAGCAGCACCTTTTGCCAGGCAGAATGCTTGGCACAGCTGCAAACACTCGCCCCCAGCGGGCCCTGCAGATATGAAGAGAGCCCATTGGCGCTTTTTGAAGTACCGTCGGAAAGGAGGAGCTGAGTATCCTGCGGTTGTCAGGTGTCATGAGAGGCAGGAAGAAGGTATCTCCATGTACCGCCATGTGTCAAACCGGAACCAGCTCGGTGAGGCCGTCAATGTTGTGATGGCTGAGGTCTTGCTCAGTGCTAGGTGCAGGGCCAACGAAGGCATCCCAGTCAGTTCTTCCCACTGTGGATGTGTTGCTCAGATGGAAGTGTAAAAATAAGCCAAGCAACTACTGGCAGGTTGAATTTCTGTCTACGAGCAAAATTTGGGGCCACGCTTGAGGGATCTCCCCCATCGTTGCAGGTGATTCCCCCGGAGACGCTGATCCCGGCCGTAGTGGGCTTTGTGCGGGGCCTCCCCTCGACCGAGGACCTGGATGCCCTGGGTGCCCGGGTGTTCCCCGGGGCGCCCCGTGAGAAAGTGCAGCGGCTCAAGAACTGCGTGCACTACTATCTCAACGGCACCCGGGACGGGTTCCTCCGCTACCGACCCTCCAGCCAGGGACGCCGGCACGAGTCCGGCTGTTACCCGGCTGCCGCCACCGCTGCCTCCGCGTCGGCACCCCTGCCACCCATCTCCGAGCAGCAGGGGACGCCCGTGGTCAACGGCAAGGGTGCGGCCCCCTCTTGGTCCTTCCCTCTTGGTCCTTGCGCCGTTGAAGCGCATTATGTTGGTTTGTACGAGAGCCTGCGTGAAGCATGCTGTTGCTGAGATGTTATTGTTCATTTTCAGCGCGGTAGTACTTCGAGGAATCACTCGGGAGTGGGAAATTCGGGGCTTCTCTTCCCTATCCGCTGCTGATTAAGTTGCTTTGAGCTCCTTTGCAACCGTCAAAGCAACCCGCTTTCTGCTTGCTGCCTATGTCAAACTGACACTGTAGCTGCACCCGCAGGGCTTAGTAAGGCTGGGTGTGACTGCATTGTAAACTACCGTGGACTCCCGTGAAGACGAACTTGGTTAAGACGAACACCGTGTTTAAGACGAACAACGTTCTTGCTTTCTTGTAACGTTCACAATGCAAAAAACCTCTGCTTGAGACAAATTTCTGATAATACGAACAAATTTTTACGGTCCCTTTGAGTTCGTTTAACGGGAGTCTACTGTGTAGTTATTTTGGCAAAGCTGCGATGTCGCTCTTTTCAACGGGACGTTTTTGGCATGAGTGGGCAAGAATAAAAAAATGCGCACTGCACCACTAATATTTGCCAGCATGCTGGAATGAAGCGAACTGTGTGCAGAGCGGCTGTCCAAAAGCAACAGTGCTAACGAGTTTTCCCTCTTGAGCTTAAATTGCCATCCAAGTTTGCACAAAACACCGGAACAGGCTTGCGGCTTGTTGGGGAGTCACGTGGGGGGCTTGCAGGCTGCAGCGTGGCCACTGGTGTGAAGTCAGACTGCAGTACCTAATAACGTGTGTTGCCAAATGGATATACTTGGGTAAAACTTGCGTAATTTTTTGGACCTTATTGCTTGTAAACTACTGCAGCAAGGGGAAATTACAAAAGAAAAAGCAGGCAATGTCACGCATTAGGTGCAGTCTCCTTTCAAAACCCACACGGGCGCGTTGATGTCTGCGTTTATTTCTTTTGTGCTGTGATACACTACATCAGCCATTGCCGATCTTATCTTGTACCTGAGTATGGTAAGTGCTGTGGGATGATGTGCTTAGACATTTTTGCTTTTCCGGCCCCACAGCCGACGCTCCTTCACCCAGCCTAGACCTGTCGTCTCCTGGTGAAGACGGCCTCTCGCGGTCGGACCCTTCCAAGTTTGCCTCCGAGACGGCCGAGAGTGAGGTGGGTTGTGCTGTGCTCGCTGACTCTGATTCACTGCTTTTAAGTGCAGAGCACTTTAGGGGCTCGCCTTGTTATCGTAGCTCGCTCACTGGACCCAAGCAGAGGCGCATGGCATTCTGTCATAGTGGCTGTCGTCGCAGCGTAACCCAGAGGCTTCGAAAGCCCAGCGGTATAAATAGTCATGAGCGTTGAAACTCGTGAACTGCTTGTGCTTGTCATACATCCCCCTCCTGTTTGGTGCAAAGAAAACTGTAGGTACATTTGAGGCAAAATATATGTAATTAACGGGCAGCGCATGCGTTCATTTAGTTAAGAAAGCTCCTTGGGTTGGTTTTTACGATAGCAAGCGAAAAAAGTGGCAGTGCAACGCCGGCACGTGTGGGAGGAAAAAGCAAGCACAAAAAGAACAGAACCCCAGCTGGCGCGGTTTCAGGCAGGGGGCGTGCGAGCACTGCGAAGGTGGGAAATTTGAAATGCGTTGGACAAACCTCTGTTGAATTCATCAGGAGAGGAATGAGACAGAGTGGCGAAGAGCGTGATGGGTGGTAAGAGTGAGAGGATAACAGCGCCACAGCCCATTACGGTGATTCACTGCTCTGCACTTCCGACAGCTTTCACATTAAGTGGAACGGCTTTAATTTTTTCCTGATGTCTTGGCAGGGAGAGCGTTTGTCAGCGGTGTATCTTAATGGGCTGAAAGTGCGACAAAGTCAGGAGCGACAGTGTGGGAGTTCTGCCTGCGCTAACAGTGGAAATAAGCCTTTAGGGCACATTGCCAAGGGTACGCATGACGGTATAAAGCTTTAGTGTAATGAGATTAAACTGTTTGGTGAGCTAGTTGTTAGCGGCGCTTATAGGGCTCACTCCATGGTTAATTTTTGTGAAGAACGGCTTCACTTGGGTCCTGCTGCCGATGGACCAGTCAGTGTGGAAGGTGGCTCTTGTGCAGTAGTGATATAATTCATTCCTATCCATCCTGTTTCGTTCCTGTCATTTTCCTCCCTGAAGTCGTGGTGGCAGAGAAAAGTAGATTTCCTTGGAAAATGGGCCAACAAATATGTACCTTTGCATGCAGGTTTTGTCCAGAACAGAGGCAAGCATCGCGCATTAACTCCCCGGTGTCTCAAAATGGCTAATTTAGGAAGCCACATTTCCTGTTAATTCGCAAACCGCTCATTCAGCTTAACTTGTCCCAGCTTGGCTTGTCAAGAGGCTGTCCGGATTCCACCGTGTTGCTGAGTGCGAAGTGTTGTGTTCCCCTTTTGTTGGCAGCTGTCGAGCCTGACTGCGTATCGCCAGGCTACGGGCGGCGGCTACCCGGCCAACGGGAACGTGGTGAACGGGGCCTTCAAGCCGGGTGATGCTCTGGATGCCCTGCGCCGGAACAGCACCGAAGACGACAGCCCCATTGCACCAGACGCTAACGGTGAGTGGCCAATGGCGCATTTTATTTGCCACTCGAGGACAGTTCCAAGCAGTTCACGGGCAATCCAGGACTGTTCTCGCAATAAAAATTCAACGGGCCTTCCACTGCACTGCGAAGATGGAGGACCTGTGACCTGTGAAGTTGTGTTGGTCGATAGGTGTATTGTGTTGTGTGGTGACTTGCTATATCGATCGAATAAAGGCGCGTGCAGTCGAACTCCGCAATAACGAAACTGCCGAGGAGAGCCAAAAAAAAAAAAAATCGCTTTAGCAGGAATTTTATTGCCGCAAGAATGAAGCATAAACGGCAGGAAAATCGCCCGCAAACCGAAAATCTATTTCCGAAAGTCGGTTTATTACTTTTCCAGCTTTGCCTTGCAGCAACTTCACAGCTAAGGGGTCGCACTACGATAAGTGGTTCATTGCTAGTCGTCGTGCCAAACTTAGAATGACTGAATCGCATGTCAAGCACATTCAAAACATCCCACGAGTTCGTCTTCTCTGCACGCTTTTCCAATGTTGTTCACAAAACCAAGTAAGCTTTGCTTTGTTGACGTCCGGGAAGGCCGCGGCCGCCACTGTTTTGTTTTGCGCACGTGTGCCATTAGAGAGTGGCGTCCTTGCTTTTCGAAATGGTAAAGCGAGCTGCAGGTGGTTCCAAACTCATCGGCGTTACCCTCCCTTCCTCCACTTGGACCACTGACTTGGGCAACGATGGCTGCCTTATATTGTAGCGATAAAAAATTGCGCTTTTGTGCTGGCAGAGGCATATTATTGAGAGCAAACGTGCTGATCGCCACAAACACAAGGAGTGCATGTGTGCTGTTCAGCGGGAGCCGGCTACTTTCAGTCCAAGCCAAAGCCGTGCCGTGAGTCATGTGTCGCCCCCCTTCCGGTGTCACTGCAACACTGCCTCCATGGCCGCCTGGTGCACAGTCTTTTTTGTAAACAAATATGGTGGCGGCCATGCAAGTACGCTATGGCAGAAGTTTACGCACTTTTAGTTCAAAAAAAAAAAATGCGTTTGAGCACTTTTTGGACACTGTTAGCCTTAGATGAGTCAATAGAATGCCAACCAGACTTGCAGTGAATTTTGTTAATGCAGGATCGCTTTCCAAAAACATTTCGTTGCCATGAGATATGAAATACATGGGCCTTTACGGACGTCTGCCGGGGATCCTAAAATATTTCGTTGCCGCGGAAATTTTGTACTCGTGGGATTCCACTATCACGGGGTTTGACTGTACACATAAATTTCTTAAGAATAATTCTAAATCAATTCTGATAATTTGTTTCGGGGCAGTTTCGATTACCGTGTTTACTCGCATAATGCTCGCACCCCTAATGGGATCTGCCACAACGTGGATTTTTTTGTTTCCTCACATAATCGTCGCCCCACCGAAATTAAAATGGTGAAAGTCGTCTGCTCGCGAAGCCCGCATGATGGTCTCGCTCGCCACCACTCCGTTCGGTGGAGAGCGCGGTTACGGTGCAGTGTATCCAGGCGCGCCAGGCGCATGGCAGCCTAGCGCCATCTCTCAAACGCTACTCACACTGTCGTCGGGCCGGTTTCGCGTGTGCACTGCTAGGCAGCGTTCGTACAGCATCCGGTCGCCCCTTCGTTAGCAGAGCAGCAGTCAGTCTAATCAGTTCTCGAGAGCTCGCCAGCTTGCCAGATCCACAGCTTGGTTTCCGTCATTTCGAGGTTTCTCGTCGCTTTGTTCTGTGCCGGTTTCGGTGCCGGTTCAGCATGGGGCGGTACGCCAGTTATACAGCCGCTCTGAAGGTGAAAGCTATTGAATACGCTATAGAGCAGGCCCTTCGGCGTCTACAAGTTCAGCATGTGCTACTGAAAGTGACCAACAAGGAACGCAAAGTTAAAGGAGCTGCACACTGAGCTGGCTGTCATTCCAGGTGGCCTAACGTCCGTGCTGCAGCCTTTGGACGTGCAGGGGTGAGACAGCTGCGCATATTGCGCACTTTTGATACAAATCTACTTTCCTGCGCCAGGCTGCTCCAAAAGCTTGAAAATTGCAAAAATTGCGCCAAACTGCTCCAAAGCAGTCTGAGAGCCAAGGATTTTAACGCTCCCGCCAGTTTCAGTGGGGAAAAATCTTTACTGACGGCATAATTTTCCAGCACCCCCAAAGTGATCCTGTTTGTAAAGGTTTAATTGATTGATCATACAATAAATAACCTGCATAAAATTGCCCCCAAGGTAGTTTTTTCGAAGGTCACCATGTCGGGTTGCACATGTTATATTCTGTGAGTTTTTTTTTGTTTTTTAAGTTTTCCCATGGAAAACAATTGCAAAGTCCCGTAGAAAAAATGTGTATGTGTACTCAGGCGACAAACTACTGGTGAAAATTGATGAAAAGACGGCAATTTTCGGGGCGCCGTATCTCCAGAACGACATTACTGGGCGTCGCCATCTTGGTGTGGTGAATATTGGAAAACATGGCCGTCGGGCGAAGCAGTTGCTCGTGGTTCAGGCAGAGTGCTCTTCGCCAATTTCTACTGTGGTTTTGGTTATGGGGGTGGCTGGGTTTTCATTTAGTCGTTTGATCTGTTGAGGGAAGTTGCGTGACTCGAAGAACGGGGGTTCATCAAAAACAGCCGTGTTTCGGCCTCGAGTGAGAGGCGCGGTGCGTGTTTGAAGTGAAATTTCGGACTCATTGCGGTGTTATAATAAAACGCTGAGTTTTTGCTGCCTTTGACAGCGAGCTTGCGAGTGGCGGAAATGAGACGATCGACACTGCAGAAGTGGCGGTGCAGGCTACATCGCCGCAAAATGTTCAAGCAGTGGCCGATAGCGGGACGGGCTATTATAGCATGCTAGTAATAATGGTTTATCTATCTGAAGTGATATTTAATGCCACGAAGGAGGTGGCTAAACATAACAACGTTATTCAAATTGCGATCGTAGTGAATGCGCACCTTAGGGGTTGAAATGGGAGGGCTGGTGGGGTGCGAAGATTGTCACCTCACTTTGCGCAACTTTTGCCATGCCGCTACAATTGTGTGTAAAGCCGAGTCTGGGATTACAAAAATAATAATTTCAGCATTCACATGATAATGAAAATGCCTTACGATTGCTTAGTTTTTCGATTCAATGTTTTCAACGGCACTCCATGCTATCTATGCATAGAGCCTAAGAATTTATAGATGGCTTGTAAAAAGGTAGTGCAGTTCGTGCCTTGTGATACTCTAGTAGAAAAACCTTCATTGAAAGGCTGTTTCAGTGTTATGTACGTTCAAAATCCATTAGAAAGTGCACTCCCCCCTCCCCCCCCCTTTCAAGTTGCCAAAAATTTGATTTTTAGGCTCCTAAGGTGACGCAATAAATGTCATCATTCTGCTCCAAATCAAGGTTCTTCTGCTCCAAAATCGAGATTTCGCTGATCCAAAAACTGCTCCCAAATCTGGTTCAGCTGTCTCACCCCTGGACAGGTCTTTGAACAAATCGTTCGAAGATGGCGTTCAAAGGCTGTACACAGAGTGGATGGCCAGCACGATCCGAGCCGGCTGGCAAGATGCATATCGGAAGCATGGAGATTGATCGCCACAGACGTCGTCGTCATAAGCTTCAAGAAGACGGGTATATCGAATGCCGTTGATACAGCTGAAGGCTACTATAGTGTGAGATGACGACGAGGCCTGCGAAGCCGACGTGGGATCTGGAGGTGACGACCAGTGATGTTAGCAGCACTGACTCGGACTAGGACTGTTCCCAGTTGGGTTCCCCACCACCAAACGCGGCATGGTCAAGTTGGGCGGCAGCTGGCCGCAACAAGTAAAGTTGCGTGCTTCATGCCTATGTCGACCTTGTACTTTTATTACGAAGGCAAGTCCTGGTTGGGAAATGTCTTGGTTGTGAATAATACCTATTCATATCTTATTTAAGCTCGCTTTTACCATTCGAAATTTTTTTTCCCCCACATATCTATCGCACCCCCTAACTTCACAGTGGTTTTTCCGGTAAAAGAGTGCGAGGATTATGCGAGTAAATACGGTAAACCAGAGAGAGTTGCAGCCGTTTTCCATAAGCGTACACTCTCTGTCGACAGCCACGTATTGACAGCAAAGGGAATTCTGCGGTGACAGAACTTCAGTGTGAACTAATTATGACAAGTAAATGATAATGATAGTTGTGTTGGCGGCCAATTTCAATATGGTTTTTAAAAAGATACCTACGTTAGATTGGGAGCTACAGAGCATTTTATGCTGGCTCTGGAGCGAGCATGTGTGATTGTTTATCAACATGGCCTGGTAGACGCACGCAATTTTGGTCACGACCTTGTGCAACACAGCTTCACTGTAGAATATAAAAAAAGGAGCTGCCCAGGAGCAGGTCTGAGCAGTTGAGAATGACAAGTAAAACACCGCGAGTACCACTGGTGAACCAGGCATCAAAACAAGGGAACTTTGGCTTGACCCCAGCTTCTTTACCATGTTGTTGGAAAGAAGCAGCTGCGATGTTCTGATTTAGGTGGAGTTTGTCGTACTCCAGGCGACATGTTGAAATTTGTTGTCTGACAGTTCATGTTGTGGTTCGGCCGAAGCTCAGGGGGCAGGCGGTCAGCGGTAGAAAAGGATCAGTTGGCGAGTGATGCCAAGGTGATCCCCACAGGTTAAAAGGTATCGTTAACCCAGTGCTAGTGTGGGGGTGAAACATGCAACCAAGTCTTCCCCGTCTCTTCGGCAGGTGTGCTGGCGCCCTCGAGCAACGGTGGCCCCCCAGCGTCGTCTGCGGTGCAGGTGAACGGCGGGCCCCTGGTGGGCCCCAGTTCGTCCAGCAGCAACAGCTCCAGCCCCGGTCGACAGAGCCCCAAGTCTTGGCAGGCACGCAAGGTGGGGATGGTGTACGGTGTGCCACTCTGGTCCTATCCGCATGGCGGCACTGATGACTGAGGAGCCCTTTCCCCTTCTTGCCCCCGCTGCAGGGCCAGAAAGGGGGTGACCAGGGCGGAAGCGGCGGCGAGGCTGCCGCTGGGGGCACCCGGGGGGGCTTTGTGATGCCCGAGACGCCCAAGCTGCCCAAGGTTCCGCCCGAGGTGATGCGGACGGCCAGCGAGCGGCACCAGAAGGGGCTCATGTCCCCCTGGATCTACCAGCTGCTCTCGCAGGTGCGGGGGCGTGCCCTCTCTCCCTTTTGCTTCCGGTTACATGCGGGATGAAGGGGAGGAATGCAGTTTGTTCTCAAGTACACGAATTCCATCGTACCCGCCGCGGTGGCTCAGTGGCTAAGGCGTTGTGCTGCTGAGCATGGGGGCGTGGGTTCGATTCCCGGCCGCGGCGGCCGCTTTTCTGATGGAGGCGGAAAGCAAAAACGCTCGTGTGTGCTAGATTTCGGGGCACGTTAAATGTCTCCAAGTGGTTGAAATTGATCAGGAGCCCTCCACTACGGCGCACCTCATCGCCTGTGTAGCGTCGGCGCGTTAAACCCTCCAATCTTATCAAATTCCATCTTGAGTCAGAGCAGATGTCATTTTAAGGGAACACGCAAGTCGAAAAATCGACTTTTTTTTTTTTTTTTTTTCCCAAAATGTGTCGATTTTTTGTTTTCAAAAACTTGCATCATCATCTTTAGCTATCCTTTCTTTCATGGGCAAAAAATTAGAACAAAATTAGAACGAGATCTTAGCAAAAAAACATGTCTGAATGACTCGCGATGACCCCAGAAATCGCACAATCAAGCCGAATTTTGGCCATCTTTGAGGGGTTTTGCCACACGGTGACGAGGCTGGCTGCCATTTCGTACACTTGAGAGAGGTAGACTGAGCCTCCTTCTCTCTATCGAGCCGCTCATCAGCTTCGTATCTCCACACAAAAAATTGACATATTTTTTCCCGCCTGTTTTGAGAATTCCTACTGGGTATTTAAATCACCTGACACGAAAGCGGGACCACCATTGGCTGCCGCTGCTTGTGAACTGTGTGCATTGTCTCGGTCGCTAGCCTCTCAAATTGGATCAGCCTAGAGGTGTTTTTTCTATTTCCTTGTTGGGAGTTTTGAACTGTGAGGAGAAGTGTGACCTTCGTCGCCACAAGTCCCGGACTTCACGACCGTACGAGGGAAAGAGCAGGCGGCACAGGAACACCGGCACAACCAACACAGCGAGGCCTAACCGCTGATTCTATCAGCGATTGGAGTGCTGGAAGCAGCGATTACTGGAGTGTATGAGTGTAGGAAGGACTGACTGATGTGAAGTGTTAGATGGTAAACTATGTGGCTAGGACATTCACAGCATTGTCTAGTGAGGTAGTTCGCCCGTTTCAAAGGGAAAAGCCTTAAATCCGTATCCGTATCCATAGCGATGCTATCGGCTTTGTGAACGCATCGGACGAGAAGCTGGCAGCCTTCTAAGGTGGGGAGACAGCTAGCAATGGTAGCGGTGCAAGTGCAGTTATCTGCGAAGTCGACACTCGGGCTGAAGTTGTGAGCGGCGCCATGTGTGCAGCGTGCGGGAAGCGGGAACTCGTAGTTGAGGTCGCAGACAAGTGGAAGGGCCTCGCATCGGTACTGGAATTCGAGTGCAAAAATGTGAGGTGACCAGCAGGAGTGATTTCTCCTGTTTACTTGTTGCATCACGCTTCCGCCGTCAGCTGTGGAGGCTTTGACCTTGAACTCTGCAGTGGAAGTCGCTGTGATAGTTTCGCCATCACTGGGCCTGTTCGATTTACGGGCCTTCTGGCAGCCCGCGGGCTGCCAGAAGCTTGCTCTTGGGCAGGAAGTTGCATCATGATTACGTTGTCCAAAGCACCTCGGGATACACCGGAAGCCGGGACTGAGAAATCCCAGCTGCGACGAGCGCTGCAGAGCAACTATTTTTTCGGTCGCCTGCTACATTTTCAGCGAACATCGGACGACGCAAGAAGTGCGCTCCCTGCTTTCCCCGACGCGTTGTCTGCGGACCGCCGTCGTCTTGAAGATGAAGAGTACGATTGCGAAGCCTTGCGCTGCTGAGCACGAGGTCGCGGGTTCGATTCCCGGCCGCGGCGGTCGCTTTTCTGATGGAGGCGAAAAGCAAAAACGCCCGTGTGTACGAGATTTCGGCGCACGATAAAGATCCCCAGGTGGTCAAAATTAATCCAGAGCCCTCCACTACGGCGCACCTCATCGCCTGCGTTGCGTCGGCGCGTTAAACCCTACAATCAATCAATCAACGATTGCGAAGCCGGCATTTTCAATGTGTGCGTCGTCCTCGATGGTCCAGTGGGGAAAGCGGCACCGCGTACCCCTACGTGGAGAACATTGTGCCGACCTACCTGTGCCAAATCGGTGCCCGCTCGCTGCCAGACCATGAACGTCCGGGCGGCTCTGGCAGCTTGCAGGGAGCCAGAAGGTGCCGACCCAGAAAAATCGAAGACGTTCTGGCGCCGCCGGAAGTGACATTTCGGGCTGCCCAAGAAAAACGAATGACCGGCTCTCGCCTCTGGCAGCCAGAAGTGGAAAATCGAACAGGCCCACTGTGAAAGCGGTACTCGCTGCACGCGTGTTTGGCATCGGACGCGATCAGCTGTCCAGGTTATGTGGCAGGAGAAGTTCTTGCTTTAGGACCTCAGTGTGGACATTTCAGACTATATCCCCACCAAGTTTTATGTTGTTTGAGCAAGAATTTCTGAATCTGTCGAAAATATAAACCTTCAATTGCATTTTTCTCAGTCAGGAGTTTTTGTCCGTTTTCTGAGTTTGTGCACGTATCTTTCCCCTTGTTGTATTGCAATGAAATTTTGCACAGATGTTCATTATAACGCGTTGAGTGTACAAATCTTGTTCATTATGCAATTTGTGTCCTTAGATATTTCTGACGGTCATAAAACCAAAATATACAAAGTAAAGAAAAGGCACGCTACCAGTCATTTTTCTTTCCTGGTGAAGAAAATGGATATAAAGTTTTTTCTTGTAGATTTGTGCACTCTGCAGTTTGTAAAGAACCATCTAGGCTATATTAAAGCTTGCCTTAAAAAATTTTAGTATAAAAAATAAAAAAGGCCATCTTTTTGCGCGTCATGCTGCATAAAATTGTATTTGCAGCAGCTATATGAAATCTGATTGCATATATGACAAGAGGGGCTGAATCTTTGCAAGCTGTGCAAATTTCAGCCTCCTAACTTCTTCATTATTAAAAAAAAAAAAAAAGCTGTTCATAGGAGCATGTCTCCCCTTAAAGGAGCCATGAAGACAAAATACAAGTTAGGTTTATTAGAAAGACTGCTTAGTCCCGATAACAATAATACCAATATCATCGCAATCTTCAAACAAATAACGGAGATATTAAAGAAAACGTGTGAAGCAGTCGCGACCCCCTAGCCAATTTCCCGCAACTTTTCTATGACGCCACGGAACCTTGTTTGTGCGATTGGCGGCCGCCTAACTGACCTGTCGCGACGACACATGACCGGACGTCTGAAATGGGGCCTCTAGTTCCATTTGACTGCACCACTTGAATGCTAACGTGCAGTTAACGCACTGAAAGTTATGTTTTATTGTTGGCCCATATGACGTCATTCTTGCTCATAACACGTCACTGTGGCGCAAAATTTGAAAGTTTTTAAATACTTCTTGCTTTTTTTTTTTCGTTAAAAAACATCTTTTGTGGATGTAATGGAGCTGAGTGAGATACTGAAACCTAGTTCTTTCAAGTTAAACGAAGTTGTATTTTCTCTTCATGGCTTCTTTAAAGATAAGCTTTATAGGTCCGGGCGAAAGAAAGATCTGGCAGTCTTGTGCACTCAGAAGACTTCTCTGTTGCAACCTTGTGCGCGGAAAAACCAGGCTCGAAGTAAGGGGAGAGAGATGGGCTGTGTTTAGAGACGGCGTAGCTGCAGTCAAATCCTGCTGCAACAAAATTGGCGGGATGTGCAAAACATTTCGTCGAAGTGGAAATTTGTTGAAGCGAAATCTGTCCCAACACGGCACGGAAGGGCAAGAAACATAGCCCCATATATTTTCTGGGTCATTGACCGTGTAATGCAAGAAGGAGTGACTTTCAACTGCACCGCGTTTCTTTGATAACAAATGTGCCAGCAGTTTATCTGCTACAGTGCACTAGGGGGGAGGGGGGTGGCTAAGTAAGTTCGGAAAACGTATTGCTGTACAGGGGCATTCAAAATAAATATGAACAGAACGCACAGCCTTCGACACATGCGCACTTCTTCGAGAGCGTCTGAAAGTGTGGCCTACATTCATGGGAAATGCTTGATCAAGAAGCGACGCCGGTCATTTGTTTTTAGGCGCCTTTTCACGCTCCATCGCCACTGAGCGCGTTGATCATTGAAGGGCATTGTGCAAGCTGCAATCAGCCTCCTGTGTGCTTGGCTCCTCAATGTAGTAGATAACAGGATGCCCAGTGGTGACGGAGCATAAAAATACGCCTCCAAATAAATGACCGACCTCGCTTCTTTATCAAGCATTTCTGCTAACAGTAGGCCACACTCCCAAACGCTGCTAAAGAACTATGCACGCATGCAGCTTACTGACAGTGCAGCCAGACGGTGCGGCATGCGTTAGAGGCTGTGCGCTCCGTTGCTCGTATTTGTTTTAAATCCCCCCTGTACGGTGAGGCGTATGTACCAAGTTGATTACTTGCAGGTAATTAACTAGCCTGGAGCCATCCTTTATGGCGTCCCTCAGAGCCCAGGCGTAGCTGAAGTGCGCTGTACCCCACAGTTCACCAGGGGGAGGGCGTAATTTGGTGTTCACTCCCTTTCCGCCACTGTTACCCCAGGGTGCGATCAAGATCCCGGTGGCCATCGAGGACGAGGCCCCGCGGGAGCTCCCGTCGGGCGTGGCCCTGTTCCGGCCCATCCGGCAGATGGTGTACGCGGTGCTCTTCAACATGCACCACCTGGCCTTCGTGGCGCGCCAGAAGCGGGAGGCGGCGGCCGCCAGTGCCTCTTCCACAGACTCCTCCTCCAAGAGCAAGGACGGGGCCTCCACCAGTGCCGAAGGTGAGGGGAGGCGGGCACTGGGGGGGTAACGGCAGCATATCACGCGACCCCCCACCCCCCCCCAAAAAAAAGTCGCGTGGAATCTCTAAGCCAGCATTCCTGTGTTGGTTAGCTCGTGCCTGCCGTAACAAGGAAGATTTTGGTATGACGTAAGTTGTTGAACTCGATTGTCGTAACCCTAGCACCTTTTGCGGTGTAGCCCATCTATAACGTACCCACTTATAGCGCGGGGCCGGATAGAACGCAGGCTTTTGTGACCACCAGTTTGCCTCCCATAAAAGTCGGTGCATATGCGTGCCGCTTAGAAACGTGGTTGTCCGAAGCACGTTATACAGTCTAGCCCACTTATAACAACATACAATGGCTGACCTCTTTTTTTTTTTTTTTCTTACTCTACAAATTCAAATTTGGTGGATATTTCGGACTTGGTGGATATTTCGGACTTTCCCGAGGAACCACCAGTTGTCTTGTAGAAGTAATGACTTGCGGATTTTTTGGACTGCTCTTTTATTCGGACTATTTTTCGTTCCCCTGCAGGTCCGAAAAAATCGGTCGGCTACTGTATCGGATATAACGACGAACAACTGTGGCACCGTCCACTTTCGTGTGCATTCGGTGGTAAAATAAACCGCTTATTTACAATGACAG
Organism: Haemaphysalis longicornis; assembly: GCF_048455015.1. NCBI lineage: Eukaryota > Metazoa > Arthropoda > Arachnida > Ixodida > Ixodidae > Haemaphysalis > Haemaphysalis longicornis. The sequence continues at coordinate 70,650,268 of NW_027526204.1, forward strand.
CGTGCACCAAAAAAGTGCGAACTCTCCGCAGGCCGCAATGTGCCTTGCATCCCTTCCAAACCCCTTAGAAAACGAGTCGACTGCGCTGCTTACAAAGAAGCGAGGGCAGGAGAAGAGCAAATTCCTTTCCAAACCTCCTTCGTTGCATCGCTGCTTTGGCATCATCCCCGCACTCGGTTGCGAGCTAGTGCCGCTCACTCATACGTTCGGTTGTTGTGTCGCATGAGCACCGCGTTGAATTTGACCAATGTGGCTGGGTCCCAACGCATGATACAGTCCCTCAGGACTTCGCTTCCGCCAAGGGCCCTTTGCTCAGCTAGGTGAAGCACCTTAGATATACTCTTGAAAAAGATGTGCGCCAGCTTTGCATGCAGATCGTGTAAGCTCGGTTTTGTCTTTTCTTTTTTTGCAACCTGCTCATAACGATTGTGGGTTATAACAATGGGATTTCCTTTGCACTTGGATATTGTTATAAGGGGGCTCAACAGTACTGCGGTTTTTTTTGACAGGTCTGCCGATCAACCGGTGCAGCTAGAGCGTGTTTTTTATGGTCACAAAAAGGAAAGAAAGAAGATAAATTCAGCCACCTGACGCAGTGCCTTCTTTTATCTTAGCTTAAGACACAGAAAAATAAAAAAGGCACTCTTTCGGTCATGTTTTGTTTGCGCTCTTGTGACAGCCACAACTGCTCTTGCTCTTGGCACACCTCTGTAGATGGGAAGGTCCCCCATACGTGGGAAGGTGTTGTGGTTAGAACCTTGTGCAGATAAGCAACCACCCTTTTCCTTTTCGAACGTCTGGAGATGGCAAGCAGAGCCATGCAACCCCTGTCGGCATCGCGAACGGAAGGCAGGATGGGAACAAAAAATCCAGCTTACGTTCCTATCGTGTCCTGCGGCATCGCTCATAGGCGCTAGGAAACCCAGCCGTGCTCCCTCAAAACAGAAACACAACGGAAGTTGAGGCCACGCTCTCACTTTATGAGACTGCTGTGCAGCAGCTTCTAAGACCCTGCAGCAGCCGCCAATGTGGGGAAAAAAAAAACAAAAACAAAAAAAAAACAAACAGACGAATTAAAGACCGCACCTGTTCTTATGAGGCGTTCGTTTGAGTGATAGTAAACAGAGAGTGACTGAAAGGTAGGGTGCAATGTGGTTGGATCCACGCCTGCTTCGAACAGATATTCGGATGTGACGTACGGATTTGCGAAAGAAGGGGAGGGGCAACCAGTGAGCTTTGAAGCCGAGATAATGTGAAGGGAGACTTAACTACGAGAGGTTGTGGTGGACGTTTCTTCTTTCCTCTCGCGCAACAGGCGCAACTGCCTCCTCCTCCTCCTCTGGAGAGTCCACCAAGGGTGGAGCCCCTTCCGCCCCGGCCCCCGTGGTGGTGGTGGAGTGGCTTGGGAGGTCCTCCTCCTCCTCCAACAGCAAGGGTCAGAGGAGCAACAGGCCCTACGAGCTGGTGGAGGGCGTGCAGCTGGGCTGGCCCGTGCCCACGGTGCAGCGCCTGTGGCTCGGGCCCTCGATGGACGACAAGAAGTGCCGCCTGCGCGCCTTCCTCAGCTGCCTGCGGAGCGACGTGCCCCTCATGCTGAACACCGCCTACGTGCCCCAGCACCTGCTCATCCCGTGCGTCGTGCTCCGGTTCCTCATGACGCAGGTACGTGGCTGGTAATACGGTAGAACCTCGTTGATACATTTTTTTTAAGGGGGGACGCAGGGATCAGGTTGCGAAAAGTGACTAAAAAGTCGTTTTTTTTCGGATTGCACGTTTTTTTATATTCGATGCGGTCACAAAGTTTCCCCGCCGCCAAAGAAAAATATTTATGTCCGCTGAGGTGACAAAATATTTCCACAAAATGACGAAAACGCGGCAATTTTCGCAGCGCTGTATCTCCCGAACGGTGCCACCGGGTGCTGCCATCTTGGTCGCGTTAGATCGACCGAGTCTTCAACTTCTGCTTTCCAGTCGCTGCTCTCATTGTTGTGCACTCACAAACGCACAAACGGCGAAATAAGAGAGACGGTGAAACGAAGCAACCATAGATTCTAACACGCGATTGGCTATCCGGCCGCGTTTGCTCTCCCGATCTGGCTCTCCCGATCGGGTGTCGCCAGGGCAACAAGATAGCCGCCGGGTGGTTTGGCTGTCACGCAATTCGCACGTACTCCGTTTCGCTAATGTTTTCCTCGGTTTCACGGTGGGCTCAATTCTTATTCAGTGGTTTCACGCATTTCGATTCTGTAGAGTGACACGATCGTTATCGCGGCAATAATGCTTGAGATCGTGCGCCTGACAGGGAAATGCGCGGCTCGAAAGACGCATCGAAAACGTGCCCGCGACATCGCCGTGGTGCGTCTTCAAGTGGGAAACACGGTGCGTCCATGTACAATTGGTGTTCGCGAAGTGAACTTTTGGACGCATTGCTGTGTTGTTAAACGCTCAGTTATTGCTGTGTTTCACAGCGAGCTCACGAGTTTCAGGAATGGAATGGCTGGCTTGCCAGAAGTTTCGCCGCGCGCTGCATTGGCGCAACGTGTGCTGCTGCCCAATAGCAGGATCGGTTGCTATTGCACGCGAGTAATAATAATTCATGTTCGCGAAGTGAAGTTTAATGGTAAAAGCAAAGTCGCTAAACATTGCAAGGTTACCTAAATTACGATTGTGGTGAACGTGCGCGTTGGGGATAGTAGCGGGGGGGGTGCAATGAACTGTCACCCAGCTTATTTCAGAAACTTTTGCCGTGGCTCTAAAATAGTTCGCACAACGAAGTCTGGGATTAACAAATTATATTTTCAGTCTTAACTTAATTAGAGAAGACGCGTAAGGTTGCAGCATTTAAGTTTTTTTTTTAACTCTTTTGGGACCGCTCCATAGGCCATCGATCACATATGCTCGATGGTTTCGCGAGCCTGCAGAATACAAATTTTCGCTCGATGGAACACCTAGCGACATCTAGGAGATAGTTTGAAAACTGGAGTTTTCTCTTTTGTGAAGTTTCTTTTTTTATCGCCAGGCGGCAACGCGTCAGATATTTTATTCTGACGGGCAGTGGTTTCAAATGTAAACAAACATGGCGTCATACTTGCGCGAGCACGATAAGAAATCCGCCTCGTCTCGTCTCGCATATCTTCGCCTTTTACTGTGGATTTTAACGATGAGAGAGGCAGTGAAGAGTCGGAATGTGGCTTTAGAGATTGGATTTCAGCTCGAGTGAGGATTCGGGTGTCGATCAGCCTGGAACATCAAATCGCGCTCAAAGGTGGGTGTTGGTTTCGGTTTCGATTGGCTCTGGAGTAAATATGTGCGCTCGAAATATGTTCTGGCTGGTTTATATCTGTTCGCTAGGGTGTTAACTACCTATGGTGGTGATCTCCTGCCACCAGTGCAGAAACGGATGAAGTTTTCGCCGAGACGAGAGCCCGCCGTGTACCTGGGCGACGACGTAGCCATGGCCTTAGTGCCAAAAAGATCACACACAAAACAAAAAACCAGTTACGCCTAGCCGCATCAAACTTTTGCGATGAAGACCCGCCGCGGTGGCTCAGTGGCTAAGGCGTTGCGCTGCTGAGCACGAGGTCGCGGGTTCGATTCCCGGCCGCGGCGGCCGCTTTTCTGATGGAGGCGAAAAGCAAAAACGCCCGTGTGTACGAGATTTCGGCGCACATTAAAGATCCCCAGGTGGTCGAAATTAATCCGGAGCCCTCCACTACGGCGCGCCTCATCGCCTGCGTTGCGTCGGCGCGTTAAACCCCACAATCAATCAATCAATCAATCTTTTGCGATGAAGAAACAAAGCATTGTGTTAGATTTTGTATATCCTGAAATAATTTTATTCTTTTTTAATATTTTTATATTTACGCTTTTTTCTATCTTTTTCTGTAATTTTTTTACGAAGTTCTTACTTTCAGATTTTTTCATGGTTCTATCGTCAGTGTTGAAGTAAAACTTGGTATTGTATGTCAAAGAGCATATAATTAGCTGCATTTTGGTATATGCTAAGGCAGGATGGTGCCTTTGCTTTATGTAATAAAAAATTTGTACCGCGACCTCCCTTTTTCATCACTTTTTCCGGCGGTCCCGAAAGAGTTAATGGCACATTATTTTCTTTTTTTTGCGACGTTTCCAATTATGTTGTCTATTTTGCAATGCTTGTTTCGCCTGAAAGAGAAGAGCATGGTATTCTAATAATAATTAATGTTGTAATTGTGTAAAACAAGTGTATATTCTACCTTCAGATAGCTCATCTTATGCTTGTGATGCCCTGATATGACCTTTTGACACTGAACAGCCTCATGTACTGAGCTGTAGCTTCACAAAGGCTATGACACCCAGAAATCTGCTGAAAGTCTGCTGGCACATTAATATAAAAAGAAACCATGCCTTACTCTTCATTTTGGAGACAGCTATGCGTTAGGCATACATCAAGGTATTAGGCATTAGGCATACATTACCGGTACTCACCTGCGGGGCAGAAACTTGGAGGCTCACTAAGAGGGTTCAACTTAAGCTGAGAACGACTCAGCGGGCAATGGAGCAGAAAATGATAGGTGTAACATTAAGGGACAAGAAGAGAGCGGAGTGGGTCAGGGAGCAAACTGGTGTTAAAGACATATTAGTAGAAATTAAGAAGAAGAAATGGACGTGGGCAGGGCATGTAATGCGAAGGCATGGTAACTGGTGGTCTTTAAGGGCAACAGAGTGGATCCCTAGAGAAGGCAAGCGTTGCAGGGGGCGGCAGAAAGTTAGATGGGCAGATGAGATCAAGAAGTTTGCGGGGATAAATTGGTCACAGTTGGCACAGGACCGAGGTAATTGGAGAATAATGGGAGAGGCCTTTGCCCTGCAGTGGGCGTAGATAGGCTGGTGATGATGATGATGATGATGATGATGATACATAGGTACCCTAGTAGCCCATAGAAACCTTTTGGTTCACCCTCCGTAAAACTGGTGCTTCTGCCACCTGAAGGCCTGCACATAAAAACCTCCAATGAGCCAGGAAGGCATCCCAGACGCACCAAATCAAAGGGCAAAGGTATGTAAGGTTGTCTCTAAGCAAGGACAGCAAGGACTATCCTGCTGGTGCAGTTTGAAAATAGTGAAGTCATCGTAAACTTTAAGAGCCGTTTTCTCAAAAGTGCGTTTTAACAGTTCTTCGTTGCTCGTGAAAAGGAAAGCATGGTAACCACTGAGCGGATTTTGACCCTGTCTGTTTTATTTCGATCCTTAAAGAGTTCTGCAGGGCAAGACTATGGCCCCTAGAATGATTTGCTAGTCTGTCGTCCGCCGGCCGCGATGCATGCAGCGGTGGCGCTGCAGGCAATCGGAGCACGGCTGGCCAGTGACGTTGGGGCAGAAGTGCTGCGGGCGGCGCTCCGCCGTGCTGCCGTCGTAGGGCTGGGCGGTTTCAGACGATTTCAACTGCGCGTTTTCGTCTTCTTTTCGTTTCTGTCTACAAAACAGATTAGCCAAATAAATTGGTTCCCACGAATAGGAATAGCTTTTTGCCAAAGCATGAATTGATGGGAGTATGTTTTCGCGTATTTGAACGATCGAGCCAAACCATGGAATCGTGTCGCTGCACTCTATCCTCGATATCCTCTTTCAAGCAAAAGGTTTCCACACTTACTCGGGAGCATCGGAAATGCTGTTGGCACGGCATCTTGTGCTACCTGGGGCACATCACGCGGAATTTCTACTACGTTGCCTAACAAAGAAGCGATTTTGTGTATACCCCCGCCGTACACTACCACGGATATGTAAATGCGTGAAAATATTTCTGTGGTGTGGGCGCTCCGCAAATTCTTTTGGGGCCCTTTAGAACCATCCTGACTTCTCTCTGCTTGCGAGTAAAATATACTCTTTGAACCTTGAACAGTATCTGACCAATTTGCATCGATCATTAATTACGCCCCATTGCACGTCCTCCCTGCTTCCTCAGTTGGGAATATCTGTTCAATGTAAATGCCAAATAAAAATATTAAGTGTGTACGCATGCATACGATGGTTTTTTTTTTTTTTTTGCACTTTCAGTTAAACAGGCAGAAACTGTGGTACTATCAAAACTTTTATTTTACGCGGCTGTAATTTTTGTGAATCCCACGATTTGGAAAATTCGCTGAAAAGGCACGCGAAACCTATTTTGAATATCAGGCTGCCAAACAGTAACTGCACTTGCATTCTGTATTGCATAGGGCTCTTTTTTTTTATATATATATATTAGGGGTGTGCGAATATCAATTTTTGAATTTCGAAGCGAATTCGAATAATAAAAACAAAGTTCGAATCGAATCGAATATTTTTCGAATATTTTTCGAATACGAATACTTATTGTTTTTTGTAAAATTAATGTTTTCACCATCTAGAGACACAAAAACTGCAACTTTATTGCACAACAAATCACACAAAGTAAAATTAGGAATTACATTGCACTCAACAGGTTAAGGTCTGCACTCACTTAAATGTTAACATGGAGAAAGGTTAACTGCTCGACATGTTCGGGGAGCAGTGACAACCTCCTGCTCGTCACGACTCCACCAGATACCGAAAGCAGCCGCTCATTTGAGACACTAGTGGCTGGCATGCCCGAGCCCGTGCACATTGCCGCGCGCTGATACAGTAAAATCTTGATGATACTATACTCGCGGGACTGCGAAAAATATTCGTATCATCCGAAATTCGTATGAACCAACACAGACCAAAAAATTTAGCGCTGAAAAAAGTTTTCGTTTATTTCTTTTCCTACTTTCGCGTGAAGAAATTCGTGATTTTTTCTGCTTTTTTTAACCCCCGTGTCGCAAAGCAGTCCTTTCTGGAGCACGTAAAGCTTCGCGCTCGTCTCCTCACTCGCTGTGCCCAAGCTCGCTACACGCCGAAACAGCCAAGCGTGAACCGCATGGTGCGTTTTTGCACGCGATTCGCTCGCCTCGGCTCTGCGATTTCGCGCCCGCGCTCGACGATTTCGCGCCCGCGGAAGCGCCTACCTCGGTCAGAAAGTGACGCACGACGCGCACGGCAGGATGGAGGAGCCTGACTACTTGCGATGAGATCGAGACAGCCGGCTTGGCTCCGCCGGAAATGGTTAGGCTTAGCACCCCGGCAAATATTTTATGGGCGCATTCACTAGCGGCGCGGATGATGTTTTATAGTACCGTTTTCACATGCATTATCAGCTCCTTTACCGCACAAGCAACTTCGTGTCTCCCTTGAGCCGCATTTTAAAGAGCGGTTAGAAGCGGTCGCTCGAGCGCCCGCGCCACTTCGCGGCTGGAGCCGACGCCATGTTGACGCCGCCGGCCGCGCCGCGCGCAGCGTGGGCGTGGTTTTGCGGTGGTGTCAGCGCGTTGGGCGTACGCAGAGCGTTTTCGCGAGCAGAAAACAACAGCCCGGCCGTTTCTGGAGAAAGTGTGACAAACAGGGGAGCGAGAGCCGTCACTTGCTCGTTCGGCAGTCGGGTGCCTCGCTGGCTCGTTCGTATCTTCCGCCGGGCCGCGCAGGTCCGTTCGTAACAGCCGCAATTTTTCCCATTGCAAACAATGCAATTTCGCCGGGACTTTTCGGAAATTCGTATCATCCCGTAATTCGCACCCCCAGAATCGTATCATCGAGAGTCCACTGTAAATAAACACCGATACAGACACGCTCTGAATTTTTTTTTTTTTTTTAGTTTTGGGTGGTTCGAATATTTCGAACAATAAAAGTGTCGTTCGAATCGAATCGAATACCAAAAAATTCGAATCGAATATTCGAAGTTTCGAATATTCGCACACCCCTAATATATATATATATATCGCTCGCATACTCGGAGTGAATCGCAAGGCGCATGCGGGGAAAGCAACAAAGAAGAATAATTGTTTTATGGCCAATCATTTTATTTGCGGCTGTTTTGAAATTAAGAAGAAAAGTTCTTGAGGCTTATTGTGACCATATGCCTGCCTTGCTTTACCCCCCCACCCCCCACCCTGCCCCCCTCCTTGGGGCTCTGCCCTGTGTATTTAGGAATGGTTTTTTTTTTGTGTGTGGGGTGGGGGGTGGGGGAGCATTTCATTACAGCTTTTTTTCCCTTTTCTCAAGCTGGCCTGGCTGGCTACACTGATGCCGACCACCTTTTCAATCAATGACCAGGGATAACCCAGTATTTCGCACAATTAAGTGGAACAAACATTGCATCTGGCGCCGCCGGGCTCTCTTCGAACACGATCTCACTGTCTCAACATTTGGTGAAATAATGGTTCCAGCGTCGGTAGCAAAACTGCTACTCTAGTTGGTGCGGTTTTATCCTTCAGTCTCACTCTCGAAAGTAAGCGACCCGCCGCGGTGGCTCAGTGGCTAAGGCGTTGCGCTGCTGAGCACAAGGTCGCTGGTTCGATTCCCGGCCGCGGCGGCCGCTTTTCTGATGGAGGCGAAAAGCAAAAACGCCCGTGTGTACGAGATTTCGGCGCACGTTAAAGATCCCCAGGTGGTCAAAATTAATCCGGAGCCCTCCACTACGGCGCGCCTCATCGCCTGCGCTGCGTCGGCGCGTTAAACCCTACAATCAATCAGTCAATCGAAAGTAAGTGGCCGCAAAAAGGCTCCGTAGCCCCATTCATGAAGAATTCGGGCCGCGAAGTTAAAGGGTCTTATAGTGGTTCTATCGCAGCTTCAATTGTGAGCTGGTGTGCCTCGAGCCATTGGATTTCACCGCTCTAACTTGCTGACAAACCCCGATGCGCGCCCGCTCTCCGCAGCAGCAGTGCGCGGCGCAGGCCGTCCGGCGTCTGCTCTCGCTCCGACCACTCCGGCGCTCCGATTTCTCGCAGCGCCCTCTGCACAGCGCTGTGCGTGCATCAGCGCTGCGGACGCCCCTCCCCATAGAGGAGGCGTGGGAACAGCTGACAGCAAATATTTCTAGGGACTATAGCAAGACAGTCTCGGATTTTCATTTTAGGGCCTAGTTATTTTTTAATGTGGAATTTACGGCTGGGTCATTTGTGTCCTACAGGGTACAAGTGAAATTATTCTTTTCTGTAAAAAAAAATAAAAAGAAGGGTGCAAAAAAAATTTTAAGACTGTCTTGCCCTGAAGTGTTCTTTAGACTACAATTTAAAAGTATTCAGAACTGCCAGGTGTCAATACCTTGCTAGGCTTTTTACGAGTGGGCAACATGTAAACCTCTGTAACGCAAGAACTACTGAAGGTATCATCGTGAAATTTTAAATTTCACCATTTGGAGTGTTTTCCAGTGTGCTTTGCCAAATTTCATTGCTGTACGCCAAAAAAAAAATTTTCACTCTGATTTACACGTCGCCCCCTTCCTCACTTTTACATGTCTGCCAACGTCTGCTGGCGCGTGCTGTGGCCCTTTGACAGCAAGAGCTCCTTTTCTAAGCTTTGCAAACTTTTGTCCTCATTGGGATTGTCTTTCGCGTGAAAATAACTCCGCACTGCTTCCAAGTCGACTACAGCCTGAGTGTATGGGGCTGCCGGAGACACTACCCCTTCATCTATGTCGCCGCCGCCATCTTTGTCGGAAGCTTCGCCCAACAACGCCGGCGCTGCTTCATGGCGCGATTTCGCCACAATTTCTTCCAAGGTTTGTGTTTCGCACGTTGGGACGGCGTCATCCATGGCCACAAACTCCTCAAACGCGAGCTCTGCACCGGTGGACCGCAGTTCATCGTTCGTGTCATCGTCGTCGTCCACGCATGGCACATCCTTGCCACTCATGCTGGGTTCGAGCTCGTCAGCTTCTGACAGGCGGCAGAAACCACACTTCTTGAAGCAGATTCTCACTGCTTCGCGCGTTGCGTTCCCCCATGACGTATTTAGGCAATGCATTGTGTCCAGCAGGGGCAGCTTTCCCCGGGCCGTTGCCTTGGAGCAAACGTCAAACGATGCATTTCCTGTACATGTGCTTCACATTGTTTATGATGCCAGCGTCTTGCAGCTGCAACTGGCTTGTCATGTTCGGTGGAAGAAACGCGACCCGAAGGTGGCGAAGAAATGTGTGCTTCGGGTGTGCTGAGCAGTTCTCCACAAACAGCAGGCCTTTGTGTGCTTTGCAGCCAAGTCTTCCATCGAGGTAGCACAGGAAGTGTTCAAACAACCTGCACGTCATCCATGCCTCCGTGTTGCTTTTGCAGACGCAAGGCAGGCAGGCGATGTTTCAGGGACGGAGCGGATTCTTTGCCTTGCCAATTATGCGTGGCCTAATCACGTCGCTGCCGTCCTAGTTGCAGCAGAGCAACACAGTGGTCCTTTCTTTGCTCACTTTTGCTCCACGGCAGCAAGACTCTTCCTTCACGCGCAGTGACTTTGTTGGCTGAACTGTAAAGAAAGGGCCAAGTTTGTCGGCGTTATAAGCATCGCGGGAGCCGTAGGCATTTGTAATGTCGGGAAGCAGAACGACGCAGTTGTCGATACCAGCTGGATTGCCACTTGCGGCTTCCCCGTTCACTTGCCGGCAGGAGATGCCATGCCCAGCTCGGAAGCAGCCAATCCACCCATTGAAGTGTCTTGATGCCAAGCATTTCGGCAATTTCCGTGGCCTTTTCTTGTAGGGTGCTTCCGTCGAAGTTGATCGCAGATGCTCTTGCCTAATCGGCAGTGTGGGGCCTAATCGGTAGCGTTACGCCGGTAGTTGTTGCTTGGGGTAATGGGTGAGATTCGAGCATGTGTTTGTCCATTTTGTTGATGTTTGGCCTGCGTAGGTACGAGATGCTTAAGGGGGGACACTGCTCTTCAAACAGCTTCCTTTAATTGCCAAGTAAACTCCTTGAAACTTGTCAGTCTTGCTGCTTTTTCCCCACTGATTTAAAATATGCCATTATTTTTTGAGTAAGTCAACTAGTTACGAAGATAATTAGCCCTTTTGTAGGAAGAATAGACAAAACAGTGTTGGTCATAGAACTGTAATCTTTGTATTTTCCAATACTACGAATCCTGGTGAGTGCAGTAGTAGGAGAAGCGGTTTTTTGATGCACCGCCTGGAACCAATTTTACAGCTTATTAAGCTTTTGTGGCACCAGTGGCAAGGAACAGTTTCGAATGCCCATTTTAACACCAAATTTTAATGAGCTGTAAAATTAGTCCCAAGCAGTGCATCAAAAAACTGCTTCACTTACTGCATTCACCAAAGTTCGTAGTGTTGGGAAACAAAGATTACAGTTTATTAAGCATTCTTACAGTTCTAGCAATGCATCTTCAATTATTTGTTCGGTTTACCAGCCCCCGAGTAACGTCCGCAGCCTCAAACTTGGATCACTCAGTGGCCCTATTGAGAAGTGGTTTTTTGACTCCCCGTTCTCCAGTAATGGCTGACGTTGCACCCCTTCCTCCTGCCTGCAGGGAGTCCCCGGAGGGGTTCCGGTCCTCCGTCGGCAGGAGCTGGACGCCTTCCTGGCACAGGCGGTGTCCCCACAGCTGATGGACGCCCAGAGCACCCAGGGCATGCAGCTGCCCCTGGTGGCCGTCAGGGGCGCACAGCTGGCCGCACTCTTCCTACAGGTGGGTTGGGGTTGGGTTACATCACCAGGAGCCTGGGCCCTGAGTTGTGGCTGCTTGCGTCATGGCGAGAGTTGGAGAAGGGCCAGTACTGCTCTAAGTGAAGCTGGCAAGGCAGTGCCAGCATGCTCACAAGTCTTGTTGTCTGGTCGGTCCTTTTTCGAGTGAAATAAATTTGGAGAACAAAATTCGTGTTGTCGGGATGGGCTGTAACAATTGCCGACCCTCTCAGGTTCTGACCTTGCATGTTGTAACCTGTAGGAACGGTCATTCTAAGCAAGTGTCCATCTTTCAATGAAAGGTTTGTACAATTGCATGTGCTTGAACTCTGTACGAAGGTTGCATTTCATGGTCCGTTTTATGTGACACCGTCACCAACAATGGCACTCGCCTGGTTACTTTGAAACTAGTGAAGAAACACTTTTTCTGCCTATGGGGAATGAGTTCATCGTGGCAGTACATTTCAAACTGGCTCATTCATTGTGGCAGCGCCCTGTATGTGTATTGCTGCGGCAGCATGCTGTAGTAGGGGCAGTGGCGGTTGTGAACAAAATCTTCAAGTGTCTGCCTTGCCGTGTTGCTGCTTGTCCGCCACTGAGTGATGGTGCGCTTTCTCTCTCCCTCTCCTCCTCCTCCGTGTGGCAGGGTGTGGAGCACGCGCTGTTTGCCAACGACGCGTGCGGGGCGCCCGTGCCGTGGCTCATGTGCTGCCCGTGGCTGTACTTTGACGGCAAGCTGTTCCACCAGAAGCTCCTGCGGGCCGCCCAGGCCAAGAGCCTCGTCGAGGTGTGCGGGGGCCAGATCGACCAGGTGGCCAAGGTCGAGCGCATGCGCGCCGCCATCCTCGAAGGGCTGCAGGTGATCCCCCTCTCTCTTTTTCAGCAGCATGGTGGTGTACCCTCTCTTTCTTTCGCCCGTGTCACTTGCTCTGTTTTCTTGCGCTGTCGATTATGCTTCACCGACTTTCCCAAATTTTACGTTTGTCTACTCTCCCTCTCTCTCTCCCTCTCTCTCTCTGTCTCTCTCTCTCTTCAGAAGTGTGGTGGCGTACCCTCTATTTCGCCTGTGTCATTTGCGCTCTCTGTTATGCTTTACCGACTTTCCCAAACTTCACGTTAGTCTACTCTCTTTCCCCCCTCTCTCTCCCTCTTTCTTTTTGCATTCACATTGAGCTCTGGTGGTGCCCCATGATTGACGGCCGGTTGTCTTCTTCTCGTCCAGGTGGAGTTTGCGCGTGCCCCGCTGCCCGCGATGGGCGGCATGCCGCGCTTCATGCCGGGCTACCCACCCCACGGAGGCCCCCGCATGGGTGGGGGCCCCATGGGCATGGGTGGCCCCCCGCCGCCCCCTCCGAGGGGACCCGCGGGGCGCGGCATGCCTCCCCCTCCGCCAGGTGGCCCTCGTCGGGGCGCCCTCTTGGCTCGTGGCGGCCAGCTGGAGATAGCCGGAGTGGTGGTCGGCTCCTGGGGGGCCAACTACGGGCAGGGGCCCAGGGGGGCCTCGGGGGGACCCGGCAGCCGAGGCAGTGGGGGCCGCGGACCCCCGCTGCCGCCCCAGGTCACGTCCGTTGGTGGGAGGTGAGCGGCTGCTTTCTCTTGGGATTCACGATTCCAGCAACCAAAAATGACTGGACGCAGTGGAGGGATAACACTGCCATCGGAAAGCACCTACGAAAGCATTCAGACACTTTTTTTCAAATGTTGTCATTTTTGTCGTTTATCCTGAAGCAAGTCTGGAACTGTGCATATTCGAACCCGTGTATTGCCAGTCGCAAAATTAAACGCAGTTCTATCCAGTGTGAAATCTGCCGGAACAGCGGAGCTGTGGTTCTCTTGTGTGGGCTGCAGAGGTCGGCGAACTCACTCATAAGTCCACTCACTCAAACTCATTTGGACTCAAACTCACGCGTGAGTTTGAGTTTGAGTGAGCGCGAGGCTAGTGTGGCATGGTGAGTTTGAGCTTGAGTGAGTTTGAGCCGAGTGATCACGACTGAGTTTGAGTCCGATTGAGTTTGAGTCCATTTTGAGTTCTGAGTACATTTTGAGTTTGAGTCCATTTTGAGTTCTGAGTACATTTTGAGTTTTAGTCCATTTTGATCCCTGAATACATTTTGAGTTTCTGAGTACAATTTGAGTTTGAGTCTATTTTGAGTTCTGAGTACATTTTGAGTTTGAGTTCATTTTGAGTTCTGAGTACACTTTGAGTTTGAGTCTATTTTGAGTTCTGAGTACATTTTGAGTTTGAGTTCATTTTGAGTTCTGAGTACACTTTGAGTTTGAGTCCATTTTGAGCTCTGAGTACATTTTGAGTTTGAGTCCATTTTGAGTTCTGGGTACAATTTGAGTTTGAGTCTATTTTGAGTTCTGAGTACATTTTGAGTTTGAGTCTATTTTGAGTTCTGAGTACATTTTGAGTTTGAGTTCATTTTGAGTTCTGAGTACATTTTGAGTTTGAGTCTATTTTGAGTTCTGAGTACATTTTGAGTTTGAGTTCATTTTGAGTTCTGAGTACACTTTGAGTTTGAGTCCATTTTGAGCTCTGAGTACATTTTGAGTTTGAGTTCATTTTGAGTTCTGAGTACACTTTGAGTTTGAGTCCATTTTGAGTTCTGAGTACATTTTGAGTTTGAGTCTATTTTGAGTTCTGAGTACATTTTGAGTTTGAGTCCATTTTGAGTTCTGAGTACATTTTGAGTTTGAGTTCATTTTGAGTTCTGAGTACACTTTGAGTTTGAGTCTATTTTGAGTTCTGAGTACATTTTGAGTTTGAGTCCATTTTGAGTTCTGAGTACATTTTGAGTTTGAGTCCATTTTGAGCTCTGAGTACATTTTGAGTTTGAGTTCATTTTGAGTTCTGAGTACACTTTGAGTTTGAGTCTATTTTGAGTTCTGAGTACATTTTGAGTTTGAGTTCATTTTGAGTTCTGAGTACACTTTGAGTTTGAGTCCATTTTGAGTTCTGAGTACAATTTGAGTTTGAGTCTATTTTGAGTTCTGAGTACATTGAGTTTGAGTTCATTTTGAGTTCTGAGTACACTTTGAGTTTGAGTCTATTTTGAGTTCTGAGTACATTTTGAGTTTGAGTTCATTTTGAGTTCTGAGTACACTTTGAGTTTGAGTCCATTTTGAGCTCTGAGTACATTTTGAGTTTGAGTCCATTTTGAGTTCTGAGTACAATTTGAGTTTGAGTCTATTTTGAGTTCTGAGTACATTTTGAGTTTGAGTTCATTTTGAGTTCTGAGTACACTTTGAGTTTGAGTCTATTTTGAGTTCTGAGTACATTTTGAGTTTGAGTCCATTTTGAGCTCTGAGTACATTTTGAGTTTGAGTCCATTTTGAGTTCTGAGTACAATTTGAGTTTGAGTCTATTTTGAGTTCTGAGTACATTTTGAGTTTGAGTTCATTTTGAGTTCTGAGTACACTTTGAGTTTGAGTCTATTTTGAGTTCTGAGTACATTTTGAGTTTGAGTTCATTTTGAGTTCTGAGTACACTTTGAGTTTGAGTCCATTTTGAGCTCTGAGTACATTTTGAGTTTGAGTCCATTTTGAGTTCTGAGTACAATTTGAGTTTGAGTCTATTTTGAGTTCTGAGTACATTTTGAGTTTGAGTCTATTTTGAGTTCTGAGTACATTTTGAGTTTGAGTTCATTTTGAGCTCTGAGTACATTTTGAGTTTGAGTCCATTTTGAGTTCTGAGTACAATTTGAGTTTGAGTCTATTTTGAGTTCTGAGTACATTTTGAGTTTGAGTTCATTTTGAGTTCTGAGTACACTTTGAGTTTGAGTCTATTTTGAGTTCTGAGTACATTTTTGAGTCCATTTTGAGCTCTGAGTACATTTTGAGTTTGAGTCCATTTTGAGTTCTGAGTACACTTTGAGTTTGAGTCCATTTTGAGCTCTGAGTACATTTTGAGTTTGTTCATTTTGAGTTCTGAGTACACTTTGAGTTTGAGTCTATTTTGAGTTCTGAGTACATTTTGAGTTTGAGTTCATTTTGAGTTCTGAGTACACTTTGAGTTTGAGTCCATTTTGAGCTCTGAGTACATTTTGAGTTTGAGTCCATTTTGAGTTCTGAGTACATTTTGAGTTTGAGTCCATTTTGAGTTCTGAGTACAATTTGAGTTTGAGTTCATTTTGAGCTCTGAGTACATTTTGAGTTTGAGTCCATTTTGAGTTCTGAGTACAATTTGAGTTTGAGTCTATTCTGAGTTCTGAGTACATTTTGAGTTTGAGTTCATTTTGAGTTCTGAGTACACTTTGAGTTTGAGTCTATTTTGAGTTCTGAGTACATTTTGAGTTTGAGTTCATTTTGAGTTCTGAGTACACTTTGAGTTTGAGTCCATTTTGAGTTCTGAGTACACTTTGAGTTTGAGTCCATTTTGAGTTCTGAGTACATTTCGAGTTTGAGCACATTTTGAGTTTGAGCTCATTTTGAGTTCTGAGTACATTTCGAGTTTGAGTCCATTTTGAGTTCTGAGTACATTTCGAGTTTGAGCACATTTTGAGTTTGATTACATATTGAGTTTTGAGTACATTTCGAGTTTGAGCACATTTTGAGTTTGAGCTCATTTTGAGTTCTGAGTACATTTCGAGTTTGAGTCCATTTTGAGTTCTGAGTACATTTCGAGTTTGAGCACATTTTGAGTTTGATTACATATTGAGTTTTGAGTACATTTTGAGTTCTGAGTAAATAGGAGTTTTAAGTCCATTTGGAGTTTGAGTACATATGAGTAGCCTAGCAGGCAGCTATGGTTGGCTGTTAAGTTTCATGCGTCACTGTGGGCTCGGAATTCAAGTTACCTGCGGGTATGGCACCAATCGCGATCTGCATGATCGGTTGGGAGGAAGGTGTTGTCTGATTTTTTTTAGTTTCTTGTTGAATTTTTATGGCCATAAGCACTTGCTGTATACCTAATTTTCGCGGCTGGGCGCGTGAGTGATAATTGACTGGTGAGGTCATAAAAAAGGGTTGTCTTAACTTTTCCTCCTGACGAATCCACTAAGAGCGTGGGAAAGGGTGGTGGGAAAGCACACGGCGGCGCTGGCGTGCTGGTTGTTCGCCTGCTACTGTTAATGGCTTGATATACTAGGGGTCCCAAAGGAAGAGATGAGAGCCGGGGGGAAATGGGGGCGGGGGCTGTCCTTTCTACTGTTTCAAATGAATTAGCTGAATTGACTGGGCAGCGCCCCTTAAGACAGAATAATGACCACATTAGATTGGGTGAAAAGTGAAACTGATGAGGCTAAGGCGTGTAAGGTATCAAATAAAAGGTCCGGATTAACGGAATCACGCGGGGTAAATAAAAAAAAAATGCTTCCTGATTGTAGTCATCAGGCAGTCATAATGAGTCATAGATTGGGTTAAAATTCAAAATGACGCTGCGAGGGCATGTGGGGAATCAAATTCAAGGTCTCGATGTGGGGAATCATTCGGGACGAACATGAGATACGGATATATCATGACGTAGTCATGGTAAGTCAAAGATTCGGTTAAAATTCTGGTTCATGACGCTAGGGCGTATCAAATTAAAGGTCTCGATGAGGGTAATCACGTGCTTCCTGATTATTATCATGACATAGTCAAAATGGGTCATAAATTAGGTTAAAATTCACAATGATGCCACTGGGTGTCCGGGGCATCAAATTGAAGGTTCCGATAAGGAAAATCACGTGGGACAAAAATGTGGTAGGGCTATATCATGAGATAGTCATGGTAAGTCATTGATTGGTTTAATGTTCAAATTGATTCCGCTAGGATGTGATGGGTATCAAATCAATGGTCTTGATGAGCCGAATCACGTGGGAGAATTACAAAAATGCTTCCTGGTTATAACCATTAGATTGTCATGGTGAGTCTTATATTGGGGTAAAATTCGAAGTGACCCCGCTAGGGCATGTAGGGTATCAAATTTACGGTCTTGACGAGGGGAATCGCGTGGTACAAATAAAAAAAGGCTTCGTAGTTCGAATCATGAGATGGTCATTATGAGTCATAGATGGGGTTAAATTCAAAGTGAGGCCGCTGAAGCATGTGGGGCGTCAAATTGAAGGTTCCAGTTAGGGGAATCATGTCAGACACCTAAATAATGCGTCCTGGTTACAGTCATGAGAGGCATCGTTAGTTTGACTGGTATGAATTTTGTATGACCCTCCTAAGGTGTGTGGGGTATCAAATTAAAGGTCTTGTGGAGGGGGATCACGTGGGACAAATATAAAAATGCTTTCTGGTTATAATTATGAGGATATAGCAAAAGGTACACACTCACACGCTCACTCACTCACTCACTCACACTCACTCACGCTCACTCACTCACTCACACTCAATCTCACACTCTCACTCACATTCTCTCACTCACACTCTCTCTCACTCTCTCTCACACTCTCACTCTCAGTCACACTCTCACTCACTCACACTCTCACTCAGTCACACTCACACACTCTCACTCACACTCACTCTTACTGTTACTCTCACTCACACTCACTAACACTCACACTCACTGTCTCACACACTCTCACTCACACTCAAACTCACACTTACTTTCACTCTCGCTCACACTCACGCTCTCGCTCTCACTCACACTCTTAGTCACTCTCACTGACACCGACACTCACTCTCACTCACTCACACTCTCACTCACACTCACTCTCACTGTCACTCACACTCTCAGTCACATTCACACTCTCACTCACTCTCACTCAGTCACACTCTCACTCTCACACTATCACTCTCACACTATCACTGTCACACTCTAGCTTTCACACTCACACTCTCAATCTCACACTCTCAAACTCTCACTCTCAAACTCTCACTCTCACTCTCTGACTGTCTCAATCTCTGTGAGGCCATGTGAGTTCTGAATTCATTTTGAGTTCTCAGCCCATTTTGAGTTCTGAGTTCATTTTGAGTTTTGAGTACATTTTGAGTTTTGAGTCCATTTTGAGTTTGAGTACATTTTGAGTTTTGAGTACATTTTGAGTTTTGAGTACATTTTGAGTTTGAGTCCATTTTGAGTTTTGAGTTCATTTTGAGTTTTGAGTACATTTTGAGTTTGAGTACATTTTGAGTTTTGAGTCCATTTTGAGTTTGAGTACACTTTGAGTTTGAGTACATTTTGAGTTTTGAGTCCAAATTGAATTTGAGTACATTTTGAGTTTGAGTACATTTTGAGTTTTGATTACATTTTGAGTTTGAGTACATTTTGAGTTCTGAGTACATTTTGAGTTTTGAGTCCGAGTGAGTTCTGAGTTTTGAGCTCAATGTGAGTTTGAGTTTGAGTGAGCGCAGATGTGGTGCTCAGCATTGAGTCTGAGTTTGAGTGAGTGGTGATTCGAAAAAAAAAATTGTGAGTGAGTTTGAGTGAGCCGCGCCAACTTTGCCGAGGTATGGTGGGCTGGACCAGTTAGTGGGAAATTGCCCAAAATTGGCTGCGCCGTCGCCGCACAAATTTTATGGTTCACACAAGGGAAATCGGCAGCTGTGGGAGGCTCCCCCTCCTCTCCCTCTAGCAGGAGAAAGAAGAACCCACCTTTGCGAGACCACTGCGCCCTCTATCGGTGGGTTGGGGAATCTGCTCCTACCCCTGTGTGACGCACGACCTACAGCAGACAGACGAAAAGACTCGACCTACAACAGCTCAGCTGTTAAAGGGGGCCTGAGATGGATTTCAAAGTGTTTTTGTTTGTGTCAGAAAACTACTCTATAGTTCTTGTAGAAACAAGTCCAAAAATAGTAAGCATATTCGTTCACGCTAACAAAAGTTATTACCCCGACGAGACAGAACTATTTGATGGTTCGGCGGCTTGCGATGACGACATAGTCCGACCTTGTCCGAGGCGAAGCACTCATTTCATGGTTGGCCGCCGGAATGTCCGCGATTTTTGACGGCGGCGGTTTGGTTTAGAGCGTCGTCGTTACCATGGTTACTTCAGCGAGTGGGTCGCACATAAGACGACGACGTCTTTTTTTTTTTTTTTTTTTTTTTTAAGCTACCTTTTCAGTCCTTACGGACTTTGAGCAGGAGATACTGGTGATTGCGGAAGTCAACCTTGCATGCGCGAGAGTTTCCGTGAACGGTAACTTATTTTTACCGTCGCTACATAGCGATACAGAGGCTATTGAATTTCTACCGACTGTAGTAGCGAGCCCCCTGCGCCGGCGAAATGTACGCTCGCGTTTTGATTAGATTACCGGAAAGTTCCGAGTGAACGCCCTCCCCCGAAACATCGCCCACCCCCTTTTACGGGTGAAACATTCAATTTACTGAAAGACGTGCGCCCACCCCGTAAAATCCATGGCTTTAGCGCCGCGCGATGAGGGAACAAAACAAACCCGAATCATCTCTTCATGTGTAGATGCGGTCACTTATTCGTCCTTTCCGCGCTTGACCCGAAATTTCGCCCATCTCGTATTTTTCACTTGATATACTTAAATTTGGGTGGGCGTTCTTCCGGAACTTTACGGCACAGCAAATGCGCTGTGCTCGGCGCTTCATGCAAGCAATCTTAGTTGATGTTGTTTACTACATTCTTGCTAAAGGATGATCAGGAGCACGATAAATGACAATTTTTTTTAGAATGAGCGAGCAAAATTTCCGCCCCTACTCCAGCTTCCCACGCTTCCGATGGTTCAGATGCCTTTATGAACTAGCACAGCTCTTTTATGCTTTCAAAATCGTCTTGGGCAAGGTAATATAGGCAACTGCGGAATCATTACAATATATCTTACTCATTTTATATCGAAATATTTAGCGTTGGCGTGAATTCTGGTTAATGCAATACTTGGTCCTAATTGTTCCCACTAGATGGCGGCGTCAACGTCATGTTTTCGATTTTTTAAGCTCTACAGTAGAAGTGTACGGCTCTTTTAAAAAAAATTATTGTATTGTGAGAGTTCAATCTAAGACGTCCAAGATTCAAGCCATTTCAAGCGTAAGCGAACAGTTCTGGGCAACAAACGTTTGTGTCATTTGCTTTGAGACAAATACGCCAGATGTCGCTACTCGGCAGAGCCGGTTAGGGTGCCTCGATGCGCGCCCGCGCATCGAGGCACCCTAGAGCCGGTAAGCCGGAATGCAGAAACCGCAGAGTGCAATCCTTTCGTTTTCAGCGGCAAACGGCTACTCTTGCTTCATTTAACACGGTAAACGGTAAAGCGCGCTAAGGACACTAGGCAACAGGTTCATTCAGAAGGCCGGTGCAGCAAACCACACTTTCCTGCGATCATGACTTGATGGGAAGCAATGAAATGAAACTCTTTGGCAGTTGTTGTTACGGGATGAGCATGCTGTTGCCCTTGTCGCGACCGCCGCAGAGAATCAGCTGCGACAGCGTTTGGGCTTGAACTGATTTATTCAGCCCGTGTGAGCGCACTTGAGCGTGCACCTCGTGATCACGAGCAGTGCCCGGCGTCGTCCAAGCGCTGCGTGCGGAGCTCCGCCTTCGTCGTCGGCGCGGCGCTCCGTTCGTTACCACCTCGTAAATGAAACGTCTAGGCTACACTCGAAACACAATGGCGCAAAGAATCATTTCGGGTACAGCGTCCAAGAAAGCAAATGCAAAGAAAACTGATGATACTCTAACACCAGACACGGAGCGCTGAGCAATCACGCTGGCTGCAAGCGTCGTTGCTCCTGCGCTCACTGTATCCTTCCGCCGAGAACGGAGGAGCGTCAAGCCCGGTTTGGCCCGGTGTGTAAGTGCTTTATACTCCGGTATAAAACAAATATGTGTGACTGTGTAAAAGCACACACACACAAAAGATGTTTTTTGTAGCTTTCCGATGTTTTTACGCTCGTAAAAAATTGATTAAATCAAGAGCGCACAAACACGTCACGATTAGTTCAAGAAATAGCCGTTGCGCTCCGATACCATCGACCCCCCAAAAACCCCCATCTCAGGGGCCCTTTAAAGTGTTGGAATTCTGCGTCTCTCTCACTCACTCACCTTCTCTCTCAAGCACAGGTTTGGCGGGAACATTACAGTAAAAATAGCGGAATGGACAGCAGATGTTCTTTTTTGCTTGACCTTCTTCGGACTAGGCACTTGGGATGGGGTTCGCACGCGCTTGTGGATTGTCTCTCCATTGCTTTTTGCGTGGCCTCTTACATCGCACTGCCCTGAGGCTGACTGGCAACGCCCGTGTCTGCAGGTATGGCGGTATGGGCCGTGGCCTGATGCCTCGCCGCCCCATGGCTTTCAACCGGCGGCCTGGAGCACCTTTCACCCAGGTAGGAAAGGGAGGGAGACATCCTTTTTTTTCCCCCTCAATCACCTTCCAGGCTTTTGCGTTGCGCGGGTGTTTGTGGTCTTTGAATGGGGCCGCCGTTTGTCAGCTTCCACATCGAACGTAGCCTGAGCGTGTGTTTGTGTGTCCCTGCATTTCAGCTGAACCGACGCACCAACAAGAAGAAGACCTCCAAGCCTGGCAAGGAGGAGCCCACTCCCAAGCTGGCTGGCAAGGGCCGCGGGTGCACCATTGAGACCGGCGACAAGTGAGTCGGTCTGCCTTCCTGCATCCATCACAAACTGGCTAACAAGGGGGCGTTCCTTGTGAGGGGAGCGAGTGGTCTCTCGGGGATTGGCATGGAAGCTGGAACCATGTGCATTTTGAGCGTGGGTCGTCTGTGACCCGACAGATGGTCAGTACCAGATTGACAGTGTCAGAGAGTGTGTGCTGCTGCGGTGGGACATTGACAGTTTTTCGCAAATTTGCCTCCGTCCTCCCCCCCCCAGCACCGGTCTGCCATTGTTACTAGGAAGCAGTGGACCACGGACATTTTATCATCGTAATCCCCAGTGACCTTGTTTTGCTTCCTCTTTCTGCACCCTAGTCCCCGGCCTTGAAGGGGCCATGCTGACAAAACACAAGTTTGTTTTATTCGAAAGATTTCGTGTTTTACAGTGCCCCCGGCGCTTGTCCGGTAGCAAACGACGCTTTATTCACTGAGAAGTTAATCGATTTAAGTTAAAAGCTTTGATCCTCCCGCCAAATTGTGTGTTTTTGCGACGTCTGCAATGACATCACAGGAACCACTCTGCAGCTGATTTCGGAGCCTTGTTTGCCGTTAGCCAACCTAGATGGCGCCACCATATTGCAGCGAACCATTTTCTGCCTTTGGTTTATTTTTGACCGTATTTGTACCTGGCTTGTTTTTGTTCAGGGAGAAAATAATCGCTTCGTGGAACATGGTGCTCGCTCGACATATACAGTCCTGTAAGACGGTGCCGCTTACGCCAATCGGCCAGTGTCGTCTGAGACAACCCGAAAGCGCCGCACTGCTGTGCAGCTGAAATAAGCATATTGCACGCAGTGCCGACAGCAGTAAGCCTCGGTACTTCTGTGTTCGTAACTTCCACTGTTTACCCCCCCATTCTTACTGCTATAAAAGGAATGTGCCCATAATTTAAGCACACATAGTTTGTTCGGCAAGCTTGTAAGCTCTGCCTAATTTGCGTTTGCTTTTACGGACCTCAGCCAATTGCACAGCCGGCATATGACATCATAGGTTCTGTTGCGGGAAATGAGCTAGTAAATCCCATGGTCGTTCCCTTTTTTCCTCGTTATGTAGCTTATATGAGTGAAGTGTGCGTTAAAAGTGGTGTCAGTACGATTCTAACGAGGCAATCTTTCGAATGAACCAAACTTTTGATTTTGTCTGCATGGCCCGTTTAATTGTCATGCCGTGCATTTTCATCCTATTTTGCCTTCATGGCCCGTTAGTCACTCTAACCCGTCTTGTCCTTGTGCCCTCGTTGCCACAGTTGTACCATCGAGGTCAGCCAACTGCCGGCTCCAGGCCTGGACACCAGTGGCACCAGCTTGGACGAAGACTGTGCAGCGACCACTTCAACGACCGCAGTGACCGCACCCTCCCTGCTCATTGCGGGTGCCACAGTCACCGAGAGCGACACCGATGGACCACTCAGCTCCAACGGTGCCGTGGCAGGGGCCTCGGAACAGTTCGCTTCCGTCTAGCCCCCCTCCGACATAACTCCCTAGACAGGCCGTCTTGTTTTGGAGGACTCTGGGCGTGCTGACCGACCGGCCGTTTGCCGTTCGACCTGGGCAGGCAGTTTTTGGAGATGGTTCGTGGAGATCATTGCCTGCTTCTTGCGATTTCTGATCCCGTTTTTTTCTGATTTATGAATGAAATTTTCCTAAGTGAATGGAGAAGCCGTACCCGTTTGTGAGTTCTTGTTTTTCCACGATGAAATTTTCCAGGGCTTTCCCGAACACGGAGTCGCTACTTTCATTGCAGCGTGCTGTTCCGTTTCTTGTTTAATTTGTGTTTGGCTTAGACTGCTGTTTTTAAGTTCTTGTCTCCGGGGGTGTTAAAGTAATGGGGTCAAGCCCAGTTTATCACAAAAAGTCAAGTTTCTGACCGCTTCGGTTTGTGTAATATGACAGCATTTGCAGCGACATACCGGTTTCGTTCACAAAAGACAGAATGTGTTCGAGGTATAGAGCGCCAGATAACTCGGGATGTTGTGTATATCTGCGCTCAGTGGCAGCTTGTTATAAGGTCAAAACGCGCCAGTGTTGTCCACGACAGGTCGGTCAGCCGTAGAGGCCTCCGAAACAAGACGACTTTGGTGACCGCCTATTTTCTTTACTCACTTGCGGAACAACGGCTACTAGACTTCATTGCGTGCACAAGCCGGAAGTGACTATTGCACTGTGTTCCGAGGCGTACCTGAACGCTGTGTTGCGACGGCACGTGTCGTGCGACCAAAGTGCTTGTGGCAGTGGCGTCGACTTTCATCTACGACTCTTTTTTTCCCCCCCTGACTCCAAATTTTTTTTTAATGAACTCATCGTGGACTCGGCCAAAGGCCAAGTGAGACTCATCGTTTGTGCTGGACTTGCAAAACAATGGACTTGTGCGTGCATGTGCGTGTGGATGTCACGAAGCCACGCCTTCCGCGACGGAGGTGTGTGCGGTCATCACGGTCTGCCCTGGCTGACGGTCGTGCCGTTGTCTGCGCTGTGGGTCGCTTGTTTGTTTGCAAGCAAAGCCTTAGAGGTGTTCAAAAATGTCTTCACCTTATTGATCTCGACTTTACGGGACTTGCTGATCAGGCTATGGCGGACATTCTAATGGAAAACAGTGCTAGAAGTAGAGCTTCTGGTTTAGAAGTTATCAATCAATGAACATTTTCTTTTTTGGTGTGTGTGTTATATTTCCAACATTTGGTGGAAATTGGAACAAGCTGTCCAAATTGTTATTGAGCTCGTACTGTTTAGAAGCTCGGAAAGTCTTCTGGGCTGCAGCTTTCAAGTACAAGCTCTGAGCCCCGCAGCGCAAACAACGCAGCCCGTTCGACCAAATGGGAGCAGACCATGAGGTGTGGTGTGCTATGTACAGTGTTTACACTTATTTTTTTCTTTGTTAGGTTATGCGAGATGTATATTTAAATGACCGGAGCTCTAAGCTGGAAAGCTGAATGGCCGCCGACTGGCTGTAACACGGAAGGAGGGTCTAGTTGTGATGGCGAGAAAGGTGTGGGCTTAAAGTAAAGTGGGCCACGAAGTTTTGACACGGCGAAAAGCGACGTATTATTTCTTTGCGCGCGTCAGGTTCTCTAATTTTTTTTTATGGTTCCCCCTCGTTTTGTGAATTGTAGGGAGAGGAGGTTTATTTGTGCGCCACTTTTGTCGGTGGCTTACGGACGCCGTCCGTTCAGGCCAACCCTAAACGGGTGGCCGTTTGGTTTCAAAGAGATAGCGAAACCGTGAGGACAAGTAAAAAAAATTTTTTGCAAAAGCAAAAAAAGCGTATCGAAGGCGTGGTCCGCCTGTTCAGGCCATGCTACAGTCCCGTCTCTCTTTTTCTCTCTCTGGGGGAAATTGCCAGCGGACACAATGACTGCTTTAGCTAAACATGTAACTCACAGAAAAGGACAGAGCTTTGCCTTTTCCGACACTCCCTCGCGTGTGCGGCGGGGGGTATTTGCAGCAATTGTGCGAGACACTTGCAGCGACCACTGTTGGTTACCCTTTTTCTTGAGCCGCGACAAAGACGGGCACTTGGGAGGGGGGAAATACCTTTGTCAGCGAGCTCCGAGATTCAGCATTCCACGTCACTCTGTTCACGCAGCGAGCCTCTCTGAGCCCCCCCCCGTTGAAAGGCAAACTGACGTGACGAATAGCATCGCTTGTTTCTTCAAACTTCACGGGGAGCGGAGCCAATGACGGCCTTCCTCTGATGAAATGCAACTGCTCGATGTATGCGGAGTCATAGAAGGAGCACATGTCTACTTCGTTAACGAAAGAAAAAAAAAAAACGTCGAAGGATAAAAGCCGACCTAACGCATGAACATTGACGTTTGTGCTTTGCACTACTAAACGGGAGCGGAGGTTTTTCCCACCCCAGGAAAAAACAACTTGCATCTGACGGAGAGAAAAAACACAGAGGGCTTCTGTGTTTCTTTTTCATTGTTGTTTTTTGTTTTTCGTTAGCAGCGTTTTTTATTTGAGACGAAAGTGAAGCGTGCACCTACCTTCCAAACTTTGCGTCCTGCTTTGCAGCGCAGTGTCGTCGACACGAGGTTCTTTGCGCGTAGCTCACTTTTAAAAGGACAAACGAGAGCCCCAGCTTACTTAATGAGCGAGCTGTAAAACATAAGGGAAGCGTCCTTGCGACCTCCCGGGACAACGCAGAAGTCGAGGCTTCTTTCACGAGACAACCCACGGCGGCCCGACCTTAGCGGACCTAGAAACGTGCGGGCCGTGGAGCAACAAAAACTTGAGAAACGGGAGTAATGAAACGTGGCACCTCGGTGCGGCCTCCGCAACCGCACGGGTGACCAGACTTAAGCGTTTAAAACGGGGGAGCTTTAGGGAGGGGGTGTGACTAAACACGTAGGTGAGAGACAGGGGTTCTTCGCCGCTTTAGTCGCGTGACCAAACAGGACGGAACTCTTAGCTGACGTGATCGGCCAACACAACCGTTTCTTTCCCGACTGCACGCCCCCTCCCCGCCTCCCCCTCTCTCTCTCTCTTTCCTCCTGCTTTCAATGAAGAAGAATCGCACGAGCCGTCAGGTCTCGTTTTTCGTGAACTTCACCCCAGTCGCGTCGGAGCAAAGCGACTTGCCTGTTCTTTCTTTCCCCCCCCCTGTCGATGCATGCAGCAACCTTGAGCGTTACACAGCCCCGTCTGCTTTGCATGCGCAGACGACGCCGTTTTTTGCGCCGGCTTTGTTTGGATGCCAAGTTGTCTTGCTGGCGATAGCCACTGCATCGGTTTCGCATCCACACGCCGAGGTGTGCTTTTCATTCTTGTGCAAAACTTGGCCTTCCCCGTTTTCTTTCGGGCCGTCGGCCCCATTGCAGCAGAGTTAGTATTCTATCGCACCCCTTGAATGTATCGCCGCTACTGCTGCGTTTAGTTTTAGTGGAACTTTCTATTCTTGTAGTGGCTTGCAGATGTTCTCAAAACACTTAGCTAACGGATGTGTTTATTTTTCCCCGCTTGTTATACCACCCCCCCTCACCTCTACCCGGCTTCAATGCCCACAATGTATTATCGTACTGAGATGAGTTTAGTGTTTGTCTGCGTAAACACCGAACCTTGCGCTCCGAGACGTTCACGTTTTGGGCCCTGGTGTCATTAAGCGGTGCGTGTTTAAACGTGTATTATTATCATTCTGTGGTAGAGAGCTTTTGGAGTGAACAAATGCAGGAAAGAGTAAAAAAAAAATTCGTGTTGTAGCTTTAACACCGAGCACCAATGTTACTACCACTACATTCTGTGGGGGAAGAAAAAAAAATGTCGAGAGTGGGTGCACCGTATCGGTTTGTTAAGCGAATGTATTTTTTCCGCAGTGTGGCTGCTTATTTTTTTCGATTGTTCACTTGCTTTTTCGCGCCGCTTTATTAGAGTGGCGATGCTTAGGCCGCTGGAGTCTCGCGACCCCTCAGGCGCCGAGTGCGCTAGCTGTTTATTTTTTTCTCTTCATTCTTTGAGCAACAGTGTAATGATAATCTTTGTGCTTTGTAAAAGCTTGCAAAAGTGCGAGGGGGGAGAAGCCCGTGGTTCGGGACAAGCCACTTTGTGGCTTCCGACCTGGCTCGGCACAAAATGGGGGAAACTTGGCTTGGCTTGGCTTGGCTATGTGAGCGACAAGCTTGGAATTAGTTCAAACAATGGTTGATTTCAACCAGTAGCAGTGAATTAGCGAGCACGCACAGTCTTGAAGAACACAGGTGCATTGATTTGGCAAAGTACACGGCACATTAGAGTTGGTAAGTTGTATTTCTTGTGACTGTCGCCGACTGGTTTGCACGCATGCGTAAACAGTGTCGCTTAGCAGCCATCGTTTAAAAGGTGCCAATTTAGACACGGCTGAATGCAGAGAAAAATGTCCACCCGATGTTGGTCCATTGGTTTTCCCGTTGGTTCGCTAACGTCCAAAGTTTCCCTCATGTTGTGCACCCTCCTCTTCTGCGAGCCTTGTAAGTGACATGTTGAGCGCCGCGCGTTTAAACCGGTGGATTTCCCAACGGAACCACCGCAGGCCGGGCGTACCCGGAACAGCACTTTGTCAACCTTCTGCGATTACCAGTGGTCATCGTCGACGACTGTCCAGCAGCAGCGATTACCGTTATTGGATGACTGCAATCAACATTGGTCGTCGACTGCGATCATCGCTGGTTGTGGTCGGTGATCATCGTTGATGCAGTCAGTGCAGACTTAGTTGCTTCACAGGTCCGAACGTGTGTGATGTGTTCCACAGCGAGTTAACGTGTAGCGGTGGTCTAAATCTGCGTCGAGCCCAAACCTCTTGCATTAGACATTGCGCACAGCCACTCAGAAGACTTAGATCCAAGATGGGAAAGTTAAAGTACCTGCCGTATTAACAACAGGCTCCATCGCGGTATTTTCGGTCAGGTTGAAGAAGTTGACGGGTAGTTGTTCCGGGTGCGTCGAGCCTCTGGGCTTCGCTTGCACTCGTGTGCCAGTGCGGCCTTTCCAATTTTCCCGCGTATGTATCGTTTTTTCGGTTGTTGTTCTCTCGGAGTGCACCTTACTGACTAACCTGTCTCCCCTTCGTTTCTTTAGGCCAATCGTATTGTAGTAAGTGGGTTGTCTGTATACTTGTGAGTTTTTTGGCACGAGCATTTATTACGCCATGGTAACCAGTTATCTCGATGATAAGCAGTGTATCTTCTTAACCTTAATCACTGTTGCAGGGGAAGGCCGCGAAGCGGTTACGAGAGGGAGATTAAAAAAAAATACCCGGGGGATTTAACGGGTGTCGCCGCGTACAACCATAACTGCAGTTACCGTATGCGATTCAGTGTCTCGCGCAGGCTCCTTCGGAGCCCAATCACTGTCGAACTTGTAACTCTTTTCGTTTTTCTTGCAGCGTATGGTATTACCTTTCTTTTTGAAAAAACACTTTCTCCAACTGTAAGAAAGGCTGGTAAAGCTGGATGATTCAGAGAACAGGCAACAACGGAAACCTTTTCAATCGCGCTTGAGGCTGGTCTCGGAAAGGGTCACATGCGGAGACGGGAAATTCGTACAAGGGGTGGGGAAATTCGGTCTGGGCTTGGAGTAACGGGTTAGAGGGGCTTGAATACATTTCGGGGGATTGAATCGGAATTGCGTGCGTGTGGGTCGGGAGAGTTTGGCTGAAGGCGAGCGGTTTCTGTTGGCAAGCACGGCATGTGTCGAAGCAATGTTTTGCCGGGAAGGAAAAAAACGGAAGCGTACGAGCGGGCGGCGATGCCACGGTGCGACTACGGGCGCTGCCGGGGTGCTGTCGTCTGGTCTTGCTGGTCTTTGGAGAGGGATGTATTTCATGTGTTGCCAGTTTTGTGAATAAAAGTGATTTGTTTTCCTCGTTGGCGGCTGCTTGGTCAAACCTTCATTGTAGGTTCATGTTGGTGAGGAGTGCCACAAGGTCTCTCCCTGTAGCCAACTCTGTTCTCCAGGTGTTACCAAGGAAAACATGCATTATATTCCAGCATGTGTATCCTAGTTTTGAGTATTTGCAGGTAAAGTGTGTACGGCGACTCGTGTACAAGGTAAGAACTGAAGCACAACGTTGCAGTAGCAAGGAATGCATGAAGAACTTGAAATGTGAAATGAAATCTTGCTAGGCTTCAGGATAACCAGTGTAGTGTATCAAAGCCACAAGGGTGGGTAGTAAGTTTCAAAGACATTGATGCTGTCTTCGTAACTTAGGGATAATAAATTGCTGCTAATGCTAAACCATTTTCTTTTTTAAAGAAATGCACACCGCATCACTATGCAATAACTCGGTGGCAAATTTTTGTGCAACCAGGGAACTTTGTCGCTTTATCCCAGGGAACCTCCTCACCAAGGAAATTTTTTGCACCTTGCAGCGTAACATGTCTGTCTGTTGGCTAGCTTATGATTTGCCTACTTAAAGATTGCACTTCCAGTAAGTTGAAACAACGGTACATGTGTGGGTGGCAAATCACTGATGTGGAGCTGGGTCTTGAGCGCACTTCCGAGTCAAGTGATGGGTGGAATTGCAAACCCTCCACAAGATGTATTACGAGAGTTTGGGTGCACGTGTATGAATACCCCCATCACTTTGCTGTTGTTTGATACCAATTATTACGAAAGAGGGCTTCACCCCCTTGCCCAAAACCCGCACGCACACGTAGCAGTACCCAAGGTTTCTTTTCAATGCAAGACCCGAAAGACGTCTGCCGAGTAAAGACAAAATTGATGACTGATAAAGCGCGTCGGGTGAACGCTTGAGGTAAGCGTGTAGGCACACCACAGCAGCGTTTATGAATTATTCCTCTACTAAGACGAGAGATGCCGTGTGCTTGAATGTGCACTAAAGAGGCACCTACTGTATAATTTTTGATTGGATAGGTACACTATCTCCTTGCGAACACGACTGTGAAATGAATGAATGGGGAATAAACACTACAAGACAAGCCTACTGGCATAACGTCGTCAGCTACAGCTTCATAATGAAACTCCTGTCTATGATTTAAAGAAGGCGATGTCCTCATTGATAATAGGCTGTTCCTTGAGTGCAGAAAAAGAAACAGAGGGAAAAGCTACTGAAAGATTGATTGGGCGGGGCAACTTGCGTTCCGAACGTTCGTTCACATTCGTCCGCCCGCCGTTTCGAGCGCGAAAAATAGTCTTCCGCAAAGCTGCCGGAAATCATAAATGTTTGCGGATGCGAACGTAGGCCTAAAATGCTCGAAAAATCCGCCACGAGGAGACAACCAGCCGCCACTGTTTACGTGCTCGGCGTCACGTAGCGCTTGACCTGATTTGCTGGAGGTCGTACTGCGCCTGCGCGAGCTTCAATCAACACACTGCTGGCCTGGACATAAAACAGAAAAACAGTAGTTAAGCCCACAAGCATCGGATTTTATTTCTCGAAACCGACTAAAATACATCAGCGAGGCACGCGTTATTCCGGCCTAGACGTACGATAACCTGCAACATTCAGCCATGGAGAATTCAACGGCGCTATCCGCCATGTTTACGTAAGACTATCCGGGCGTACCTTGCCTCGGAAACCTCGGAAATCACCTGCGACTTTTTCGGAAGGCACTACTCGGCGTTTTCCTAGGCGCAGAAACTTGTTGCAAAGCTCGCACCAACTTTTCACGGCTCGACGCTCGCAGTAACGGCCGAAATAATCACCTCGGCCGCGGACGCCGGCGCAGCGTCGAGGTTGCGGAGGTGTCGCCACCTGTTGTGTCGCTTTGACGTCACTCGCAATATGGCAGCCAAGGCGAGAGCGTAATGTATGAAACCGAGCTGGCTGACTTTTCGCATGTGCGTCGTGCGCTGTAGGACGTCGAAGCGTGCGCGGAGACCGATGCGGTAGCGTACGGAAGATCGGAAGAGGCGGATACCCGAGGGCTCCGACCCCGGCGCTGCGGGCGGGAAGGATTTGATCTGCCAAGATGTTCAACGTCGAGCAGCAGCAGTTCGGCAGCCTCCTCAGTCATTCTCATTATCAAAACAACATCGTCTCCGCCGCCACCGCGGCAGCTCGACAGCCCTGGTATGTCCTACTTTCGAGAACGTCGCTCGCGACAACCGCCGTGCCCAGCGCGTTTCGTTTCCTCGTGCAAAGGCGGGCTAAATTTGCGGCGTTTTTTGTCGGACCGCACACTATCCGCGGTATCGTTCAGGTAGGCGAAGTCTGGGGTTTTTCGAAACCGCGCCGTTTAACCGAGCCCTGTGTGCCCGATGATGTGTTGAAACTTTTAAAACAGGCATAATCGGGAACGACGTCTGGGTACAGGAACGCGAGGAAAAGTGAGACCAACGCGCCTGTTTCTTTTTCCGATCGGTGGCGTTGACCTCTTTTGCGCTGTGCAACGTACGGCACGGAGCTGGTACTCTGAAGAAACCGAGACTGCTGCTCAAAAGAAATAGCTAGATGTTTGCATGTGGGATGCTACTTCACGTAACAGGCGCCGTTCTTTAAAAAAAAAAAAAAAAAGGCATGAACAGAGGATCGCAGTGCAAAATTGGGCCGTCGAGTGTGCGGGCCAAACAGCGCCGCTTTCTGTTCTAACATCGCGTAAACAACGGCATCATTCAGACCGAACCGCGGCGATAAAAAAAGCAACAGTCTCGGCGATAGCTGCTTCAAGGCTGCTGTGCTTTCGGCCTCAACGACGTCTGCCTGTTTTCGCGCTAGCTGCTTGGCCGCGCGGGTCACGCCTTTTCCGACGCGACGACAATCGGCCGAACACATGTTCCCCTCTCGAGTCCGTTGCCACCGCTACACAGCTCCGGCCGACGCGGTAAAAGCTGTTGTGACCTGCTAGTAGGAAGCGGGAGGTCACGATTACTTGCCGTGTAACTATTTGCTAGCTCCGCCTCGGAGGAGCCCGTTGTTTATTCCCCGACCGCTTTGCATTTTTGTTTTCGTTTTCCGCGATTCAGGTTCGGCGCCGACGTGGGGAGGAGGGGCGGGGAGGTCGACTAGCTGAACCTGTTATCTTCATTGAAAAATGTTCCCTGTGCCCCGAAAACTTTGCTCGCCAAGCCCGAAGACGGACTCGTTTGAGCCGTTTTTGTATGAACGCGGTTCTTGCCCGGTTCTTGTGTTCCCCGGAATGTTCATCCGCGGGGAAAGAGGGGCGGCGGCGGCGACGTGGGTTGTTGACGCGCCGTCGTCTGCGTTAGCGGCTCGTGTTGTTTGTAAAAGAGCGACAGTTGGTACGGGAACAAAGCTCCGTTACTACAATAGCGGAAGACGAGAGTTCGAGGAGGGTGAAATATCTGTGCGCTGGTTTACGCGAGGAGCGTTTCGTGCTCCGTTGAAAACTTGTTTACGTCGTCGTACGCTTTCCAACGGAGCCAGCTCGCGCGCTCCCAAGGACGCGTGCGCGAACCGTAATCTCCAGTGTATTTTTGTTTCTTATGCAAATAACGTTCTTTTCTTCGGCGTTTCCGTGTTTTCACCTCTTTTCTCGTTTTGAGTTCTTTTGTTCACTGCTGTGCCGCTGTGGGGATGAAATATTCCATGAAAGCTTTGCGTCGGATTTACGTTTCTCTGCATGCGCTCTTGGAGATAACTAAAACTTAAACTAATCTGCTACCGTCTTCCCCCGTCGTCCTTGGCCTCTTTAATCCTGGACGTGTTTCAGAACTAGAGTAGGTTCGACGGAATTGTGTTATGATCCGAGTGTTTCGTCTTTCTGCGCAGAAACCTATAGAAACTTAGTTGAAAAACGTCCCATTTATTTTCCAAAAACCGCTAGCCGTTTCGTGGGTTTATAGAACCTTAAGGTTAGTGTGGGAAGTTACCGCATATTGCAGATTATTACTGCTTTCTGTGTAAGCACTTAGTCAGCTGCTTTGCTCTAGAGTGATTATCTGATACACCTCTTTTTTTATTTGTTATAGTTACTCATAATTTGCAAAGTGCCCGTTCGGAATGATAAGAAGATATTGTACGAAATGGGATTCATCCAGGGGAGGCAGCACTCAGAGTGGAAAAATCGTACTCATAAAATGTGGAGACTGAAATAAATTGTACTCGTAAAATGCGAGCCAGTTAAGTCCACGCGCCTCCAGTGCAGTTTATGAGCACTATTGTTCGGTCATGAAATCGAACCCACTAACACATTGTTCCATCTTATTGCAACAACAAAAGTGTGATTATTGCAACAACAAAAGTGTGGTTTACAACAATAAAGGCAATGGAACCATTGACTCATGGCAAGCATTGTGGAAGTTTTAGCAGCAGAGATTTTAGTGCAGTGAGAAGCAATGACTTGTGCTTTTGCAAATTTTTTTTTGCTGTCCATCATCATCCCGAAATTTCATGAGTATAGGGCAAGTCACACAAACCGCAGTAGCTGTGAGTCTACTTTAACGTGCACCTACCAAAGAATTTACAGAAGGCAAAATCTGTGACTTAAGTTGTTCCATACCTGCCACAATTTGAGATTTTCAAGTTCTTGCGAGCAACTCGGTGCAGAAAGGAACCTAGGATATTTATTCTACCTCCTCCAGGTGCTGCCATGTGTGCAATGTGCAGTAAAACCTATACGCCACCTTCCACTGTACATTTCAATCTTTTGACGCTGCCACTTTTTTCATTTCTGTCGAGGGCAGGTGTAATTAAATGTTTCGTAGCACGGTTGTCCAGCACTCCACCGCAGGGCGATTCGGTGGCTGGAGTCTCCCTTTTTTTTTATGGGGCAAAATAATTAGTAAACCTTTCTCAGAGCGCTTCTAAATTAATTCAGGGCCCCCCACTGGGTCACACCTGGTATAGCTTGAGTGCATAAAGCCCTGATTTGAACTAATAGCAAAAAAAAGAAGCAAGGGTAGATGGAACTTGGTATATTGCTAGCAATATATATTACTTCATGGGCCAAATGGTTGGGGCTTGGGTGCAGTGAGATTTTGAAACATTAGCTTCTGTTTTGTTTGCATCTGTTGGTCCAGTGTGGGTTGGAAAAAAAAAAACTCAAGATATTGGGAAGAATTTTTTCTCTCGTGTATCGTAGCCTCGCACGTAATGCATGCAGGTGCTGGGGGATAGTTGCCCGTGTGCACTACAATGTCTAATTTGCACGGCGAGAGAGACATTCCTTGAAACGCAATTTTGTGGTCCGTTAACTCTTGCCCCTGGCTGTGCCTGTACCAAGCGTGAAAAGCGCTATTCAGAATGGGAAAAACAGAAAACAACAAAACAAAACAGGCGAGCCAAGCCTTAGGTTTGGTTGCTGAGTGTGTCTAAATATTTGTCTATTCTGCCCCTCCTTCCTTTTTTAATTTAAGCTTCAAGCACTGGTTTCAAACTTTTCATTTTTTTGAAAAATTGCATGTTTTTTTTTTAAATGTTCATTGGAATCAATTGCTGCATGCCTTCTGTCTTAGCCCCAACTGAATGCGTCAAGTGTTGCCCTTGGATCTGCTTGCTGGCGTGTCCCACTACTTTTGTTTAATTGCTCCGTTGATTTGCTATCATCATCATCATCCTGTACAAGTCCGCTGCAGTACGAAGGCCTCTCTCGTAGGTTTACAACCACTGCTGCCTTGCGATGCCCAGTCCATTTCTTGCCCCCTAATTTGTTTGTATCATCCTTCCATCGGGTTAATTCGCTTCCCCTACTTCTAGTCCTGTCTCTTGGTAGCCACTGCCTTACCCGGTCACCCTACCTGTTGTCAGCGGTCCATATGCGTAGGGACAATAAACGAGCTTCCTGGATAGGGGAATGAAATTGAATAAAAGATATTATAGTTCAAATATGTGACGGCCGTATTTGGCCCAAGTCTGAATTTGAATTATATTATCTTTTACTCGATTTCGTTCCCCGATCCAGGAAGCTCGTTTATTGTCCCTAAGCATTACTCCTGTCATTCTTTCGAAGGCTTGTTGGCCTGACCAAAGCTTACTTTCAAGGCGCTAAGTAAGGTGCCAAGTTTCCACCTGATATGTCATCGCTGGGAGTATGCATTGGTTGTGTGTTTTTCTTTTTAGTCACACATGTAGCCTACTGTTCATTACTTCTTCAGAGTGTTTGCTAAGTGCTCTCCAGCACATTCCAATTCTGCATTGTATTTTCTTCTCGTTTGGATTGGCACTCGCAACTTGCCCAAGGTGGCTGCATTCACCGTTGTCTTCTTGCATTTAGTTATTGAGGCGGAAGTGAGACTTTTTCTGTGTGTTTAACGGTACTTTCAACTTATCCATATTTATCTGCGCACCTAGAAGGAAGCTTTCTCGGTACAGTACCTGAAGCATTCCTTGTGTGCCTTCGGCCAAATCTTTGAACGAGACTACATCACTCGCAAGTCTCAAGAGGCTCAAATGTCCTCGCTAACTCACTTGTGAATTTAAAAAAGAACAAAGCATACCTTGCTGATGTGTACCTCTTTTTTTGAAGCGTTGCATCCCTGTAATAGATGGCTGCTTGTGTTACCCCTTTATTTTGTTTTTATGCTTTTGAAGCTTCGCGGCAGTCTTCTGTGGAATCTGGGGCGCACACAGCTAGACACAGTGCATGAGTCATTGATTTCAGCATGGAAATACGGAAGCAAGACTCGCTTAGCTTTGAGAACGAATGAGAACAAATGTACACAGAAGGAATGTAAGCCAGAGGTAGTAGGGAACAATAGAAGAAAAAATTTGAGAAATCGAATGATGCATTAAAGCTTACATTTGAAAAAGCATTGACCTCCCCTTTCTTCAAGGGAAAGCAGTTAAAGGGTCCATGAAGAGAAAATAGAACTTTGTTTAACTTTAAAGAGTTAGGCTTCAGTACCTCACTCAGCTCCATTCCCGCCATGAAAGACGTTTTTTAACCGATAAAAACGCGAGAAATACTTCAGCATTTTCAAATTTCGCGCCACAGTGACGTGTTATCGGCGCGAGTGACGTCGTATG
Source organism: Haemaphysalis longicornis (assembly GCF_048455015.1). Taxonomy (NCBI): domain Eukaryota; kingdom Metazoa; phylum Arthropoda; class Arachnida; order Ixodida; family Ixodidae; genus Haemaphysalis; species Haemaphysalis longicornis. The sequence continues at coordinate 70,686,625 of NW_027526204.1, forward strand.
GGCCAGCACTAAAAACATAATTTTCAGTGGGCTAGGTGCACGTTAGCATTCAAGTGATTCGGTCAAACGGAACTAGCGGCCCCACTACAATCGTCCAGTCGTGTCCTGGCGATTGATTAGTTCGGCCGCCGTCAATCGCCCAAACAAGATTCTGTGACGTCATAGAAAAGTTGCTGGAAACTGGCTAGCAAGTCGCCACAGCTCCACACGTTTTCTTTAATATCTCCGTTATTTTGTGGAAGTTTGCAATGAAATTGGTATCATTTTCATCAGGACAAAGCAGCCCTTCTAATGAACCAAACTTGTATTTTGTCTTCATGGCTCCTTTAAGAATAATTTGAACGGTACAGAAAGAAGGGACATATTGCACGTGCCTGGACGAAATAGGATTGTTTGGGTTAGTGGTTGTAAAAAAGAAGTGTGCTTCAGTCATAGCAGGGGCTTCCATTAGACAACAGATCCCAGTAACTGCTCAAAACACCGCTGGCCTTTCAGTGGCAGCTTGGAACAGGCCAACCAGGCAGCAGAGTGGAAGAGGGGTGGACTACACGCGTTAACCCCGGACAAATCACTGCCACGGTCTTCTTGACGGTCGCGTTATCGTCGCCCCGCAAACAAACAACTTCACTTTACCTGGCAGCGCCGGTCGTGGGAGAGATTGCGGCAGCAGCTCGGCACAGTGGCGTCTTCCTCCTCCTGTCATTGTTGTCGACTGTTTGCTTCGGAACAGGACGGAGTTGAGAATTCCTACCCTCTCACGCTTGGTAGCAACCCCGGGTCCTTTCTGCTAGCAACCTACCTTCCCCGAAAACTGGCCACAGCAAGGGTTCAGAGCACAGTGTGGTTGAAATGAAATGGGGAGCTGCCGTTTTCCGGATAAGAACTAGCTTGTTTCTCGGCCACTTATTAGTCTAACCTTGTTATTACGAAGTAGTATCGGGACAGCACATTAGTTCGTTATATCCGATATTAGTTGTAACAGTCGAGGTAAACTTCGACTCCAGCAAATAAAAGAAATCTGGCTCGCGCAAGAATACTTGATACAAAAATGCATTTTTAAGGTTTCGAACCCTTAGGTAACCCTTACCTTTCTCCTTGTTGCATTTCAGCCTTAATGAACAGGAAGATAAGTACGTGAAATTACCACAGAACAATGTTCACTTGATGAAACAGGCCTGCGTCCTTATTTATTTGATGAAGGATGTGATCTTCATCTGGTGGCTTACTCACAGCACTGAGTAGGAAGAAGTTTTCCGCAGTGCCCACTGACAAAAGGGCATTTATACTGCTGCAGTTTCTGGCAATGTTTTTTTTTTTTTTTAACGTAGCTTTTTAGATTCCTGGTCAAATATTTCTTCGTTATAACCGATATCAGGCGCGGCTCTCACGGTTTCCGTTTCGTTATAAAAGAATAACTGCCCTTGAAATAAAGCGTGACCAGCCAAAGTTTGAATTGAATTCACTATAACGGATAATTCGTTATATCCGCATTCGTTATAATGAGGTTCAGCTGTAATTGCATCTTTTCAGTGACGCACGCTTTGCTCGATGAGTTAGTCACGGGAATTTTGGCTCTTCTGGCGCATCTGTTAATTCATTTTGTTTTCACACTAACTGAACAACTTAAAGGAAGTTATACCTTACGGAAAAAAAGATTTCACGCTCAAGCACCGTGGTATTGGTTTGATTTCTGGTTAAGACTTGCCTTGCCATGCTATTTTTACGTTAGCGTCTTTAGGCATGCCAGTAAACCCTGCTCAATGCCGGGAAGTTTGCTCTCCAACAAAGCAGCAAGTGCTGCTACAGAAAAGTACTGCCACAACAACGTCCACGTGCCTTGCGGCAAAGCTGACTTGCAAACTGTGAGGCCCTTGCGTAGCGTTTTGCCGTACGGAAAAGCAGCGCAGTGGCAATGCAAATTCTGTTCCTGGTAGTGAACACCCCTTGAGCAGCTACCTCATCACCAGGGCATTACACTCTCGTGTTTTTTTGCTTATCTTCCGGTGAGCTCTGTTGTCGGAAGTGTGCTCTTATCTTCCTTCCTTCTCCTACGAACGCAGTGCTGCTCTTGTAAGGATATCGCTCAGTAAACACTGTTATCCTCGAGTTGCAAGTGCTTTCACCGTTTCAGGTGCAAACAGTTCGCATGTCCCGCTAGTAGTCCAGAGATGAACGCGACTTGTTGCCACATTTATCATTGTGTAAAGACGAAGATGACTGCAATGTGGGTGGTCGGTGTGTTGAGATTTCAGCGGCCGTTAAAGATTTGCAGGTGGTCAAAATTAATCCGTAGTCTATGGCATGCATGCCCAGATATGGCGTTGGCAGGTTGAACACTCAATTTTTTTTTTCAAATAATGTGCATGGAGGTGTAATAGATTCTAGGCTAACGTAAAGACAGTAGTCTTGTTTAAAGAATGCAAATAATTTTTAGAGACACTGCACACTTCTTGTGCCCCTCTTGCATTTTTGGTAAATCATGTGAGAGAAAGAAAAAAAGAAAAGACAGAATGCGTTCTTATTTTTAATTTGCTAGACGCAGCTTTTCTGTAGCATCTTTATCCTAAATTGTTTGACACATGGGAGCCTGCCATTGCCGGCAGCTCGTGCCATCAGAAATGATTCATCAAACACACGGGAGAAATTTTTCGCTAATTGCGAAATGAGTGTTTTAATGGTCCAAGTAGCAAATGAAATTAAAAAATGGGAGGTGTTTTTGTTGGAGAAATTTAAATGGCAGCCTTCATATCCCTCCGCCCGTCGAGCTTACCTAGTTGCAGAAGCAGCAGCCTGAATCCCACTTTGCTTTCGTGGGTGGTTATGCATGCATACATGTGTCCTGGTCTTTAGAGTGCACGAGCTCTGGACAGCATTGAATTAACGAGGACGCAGCGGCAATGGGCTATGGCTCAGAGGCAGCGAGTTTCATTCGCAGGCATGTCGGAAATAGTTGTTGCACAAAAATTCCTTCGTATGCACAGCTTACTTCGCATCAAAGAACATTTGGTAATCTTAGAGTAGAGTGTAACCTTCCTCTGTGGCACAGCTCTAAAGCTAGGTGCTTCTTCATTGATGTGTCAACCTTGAGCAGTGTCATTGCTAAGAAAAGTAATGATGTATAGAACTGGCAAGTGTTTATTTCATTTGAAATTTCAACATATTAATTCCTCTTTTTGGACAATGTTGACCGCTTCACTGCGAAGCATACGTGTTTGTAGGTGCGGCTGATAAGGTACGTTGTTGAAGCACATCTTGTGAGATGCGAGGCTCATTGCGAACAAGGCACTCATAAGAGTGCCAAAACGTCAAGCTTCTGTATTTTTGACTTGGTCAATGACCCTAATTGGATTGTTGCAAACATCTGATGAGATGACACCAGCTTACAGTTGACTGCGCCGCATGTAAGGCTTTTAGCGCCAGGTGCGTACCAAATTGCGTATACGATGACTCAACACGGTTAACCTCCTTAGGGACACTGTTTATACTCCTGACATTTATTGGTAATACAGCCCCATTCATTTGACAATTGTGGTGCCATTATTTCCATATAGTACCGGAACAATAGAGAAAGATTAGCGTTAATCACTTTATGCTCATTGTACACAGCACAGCTCATCTGTACGGTATGCAGTAGAGTGGAGTTGCAAGTCAGATAAAGCCTGCCAACAACTCGCCACTGTCGAAACAAGGGCAGCATGTCTGATTATGTGTAACAATAGTCAGAACAGTTCGCACAAATAGTGGGCAGGGCTTGGTTGCAGATTCTTTCACGCAATGAAGTAATGTGGTGTTGTTGTAGGATAATGTATGCCGATAAATAAAGAAAATAAGATACAGGTGGGGACCTGTCCTTAGTTCAGAAAGTAATGTTACAAGAGTCCTTTTTTTCCACGTAGCAACTCTGATAGAGATGTGCAGTCGGGGGTTAGTTTTTTTTCGAGTAAGCACAAATGGGGCATCAACCCAGGGGTGTCTTAATTAAAGGGGCCATAAAGACTAAATACAGGTTTGGTTTATGAGGAAGACTGCTTTGTACCAATAACAATGATGCGGATTTTATTGCAAACTTTGAAAAAATAATGGAGATGTTAAAAACAACATGTAAAGCAGTGGCGATCCCCCTTCCCCCCAGCCACTTTGTGCGATTGGTGGCTGCCAAAGTAACTCATCGCTAAAACACACGACTGGACGGTTGCAGTGGGAGCTCTAGTTCCGTTTGATTGCATCACTTGAATGACAACGTGCAGTTAATTAACATACTGGAAATTATGTTTTTAGTGCTGGCCCATATGACATCACTCTTGCCCTTAACTATAGCGCGAAATTTGAAATGTTTTCAACATTTCTTGCATTTTTTCAGTTAAAAAATGTCTTTCACGACTGAAATGGGGCTGCAGGAAGTACTGAAGCATAGTTTTTTTCAATTTAGACTAAGTCGTATGTTGTCTTGGTCCCTTTAGTATAGTAACAGACTTTGAAGTTTCGAAATGTTGGCATGGGTTTGGTTGTGGTTTGCGACGGGACAAGGAAAGGAAATTCACTGGGGATATTTTGAGCTCGACGGAGAGCTTAATAGCAGGTCTGTGTTGCTGCATTACTTCGGTTTTATTATCGCGCAACTTCAGCAAAGGTAGCCTTCTTTTATCAGCAGTGACGAGGAATACCTAAGGACAGTTAAACTGGCATAAAAGTGACTCGGATGACAGTGCAGCATTCAGGCGATCCCAAACACTCGTTCTTTCCTGCTTGACGTAGAAAGAAAAATCCTGAAAAATCTTATTAAGTAGCAGCTGCTAAATGTCCTATGGGGTTCATGTCCAAAGAGGCACACAGCCGCTGTCAATTTTTTTTACACTTTAAATTCTCAGGGTGTCTACCAACCTGGAAATAGGGGAAAACCTGGAATTCTCAGGGATTTTGAATAGTCTGGAAAAACTCAGGGCAAACTCATGGAATTTGTGCTTCTATCAGGGAAAATTAGCTGTACTTTATAAAGGAAGTGAAATTCACGGTAATGCTAGCTCAGGTAACAGCAAGTCAAATGTGGACAGCTTTTCGGAGCCGTCGCTGATGGCGCCGTCTGAAGTTACTGGTTCCAGTGAGAACTAACTTCATACAGCTTGCAAGTCACCCCCCCTCCACCCCTTCCCCCCCGACCTCCTGTACGCTCGCTCCCCTTGTGTTCTGGCGTGTTTCCTACACTCCTGAAAGGTGGAAGAAAATGTTGTGCGCCGCGATAGCTATGACGTCTGGTAAATTCATACCCTGCCTTGTTGCTGCTGCCTGCGCCGTATCCATCCTTCCATCTACCCTTCCCCCAATCGCCCTGCTTGGAAAGTAGTTGAGATGCCCAAACATCTCCCCTGGAACTGTCCCCACAACCCCTATCACCCCTTTCCACTGGGCTGAGGCGCTGGGCAGCTCCGACCTGACTGCCCAATGGGTAGTCACGGCGAGGGCTGCTGCGGTCACTATTATGCTGGTGACAACGCCCCCTAAGGGGCCTCTAATAGCTCAACAAAATGTTTTTGTCTCTCTCTCTCCCTTGCTTAAGGGTTAGGTCCAGCTTGTCGGCCAATCTCCTGGAAATTATTTATAATTATAATTGTGTTATTATTATAATTGCTTCTAGCAACCTCACGCTGGAGTAGTCTGCTAGCTGCTGAGCTGGCCACCGGAGTTGCCGGTTTCCTCTGCATCTGTAATGATGCCTGAATTTAATGGACTAATAGCATTGTCTCTAAAGGATGCAATCTGCGTGCGAACAATAATTTTCTGCAGCTCATTTTCTCTAAGTGCAAAACTTTGCACTTGGTTTCGTTCATTTGCACCAAGACCTAAATTGATCCAGCGTGCATGTTCTGAAATGAGGTGCCATGGCTTCTGCGTTCCAGCTGTCACCACTTAGCTTGCTGCCAAGGAGGCTAGGTAGACAGTTTTATATGCCAAAAAAGACCGGAACACTCACTTTTGTAGGCTTAGAATGCATTCTATGGTTCCAACAATTTACAGGGGTACTACATATGACTCAAGAAGTATATGGAAAGAAGGAAATGGGACACACAATGTTGGCTTTTCCTCGATGCCGTGTCTGTTTTAGTGATGTTACAAATGTTCCACGATCAAACTCTCCTAGTTGGTGCAGTTATAACCTTACAAACGGCTGAACAAGGACAGCGGTCTTAAGCGACATTTGTGGCTCAAAGTCCAGTGATACGGCATTGCATTTCATGCTGTCATTTTTGAACCTGTCTGGTCATTTTGTGGCTCCATACTTCAAAATGTGGAATGAGCCAACTGGCCTCCTTCACTGCACCGTAACTTGTCCAGCCAGCCACCCTGTTGCAGTAATGGCTTTGGCTTGCAGCAGTGGCATGGCCACGGCAGTAGCAGCGGCGGCAGCAGGCCGGAGGGGCTCTGCGGGCTGCGACGGTGCGAGCCTCGATCCGACGGATGGCCTCGGTGGTGCCTCCACGAGCTCCGGGGACGAGACGTCCACGGACTGCAAAGACTCTGCCTACGTCTCCAGTGAGCGGCTCATGGGTAAGGAGGAAGCCTAAACGTGCACATCATTTGGCCATTAGCTCCGAGGCCACACTTGTTCTGGTACTGCATTTCCAACGTGGCACCAGAGATAGGTATTCCGGAAAAAAAAAAAAGCATGCAGTACCCCTCTCAGGCTAATTCCTTCTGCAGCAAACAGTTCAAAACAGCTCATACGAAGACACGTAGCAGTACTCACTCTCTGTTGCTTTTGTAGGCAGATCAGAAAAGTGTTTGTCTTGTGTGGTACAGAGGTAAGGACGTTCAAAAAAAAAAAATGCACAGGTCAGCCAACCGATGCCCTTTCTATCCTTACCAGGAGTACCTCAGGGAGGCAACGTGGGCCCCCTGCTGTTCATATTTTTTTAATAATAGTTTAGCTGCACCTGTGCAGCACTCCGAGACCCTTCTGTTCACTGATGACACCATTGAAATGCTTTAGAAGTGTTGGCGAAGTTGGCTGCTCTTTTCTACAAGCTGACATTCACACTGCTAAAATGTCAAAAGGACTTTGCACCAACACTTGTAAGAGACGCATAATTTATTATTATCTCTTAATACTTTCATCTGGTGCGATGAAACTTTCATATAAAATGTGTGTTGACCCTGTTCCTCAAGTGTCAACAGTGAGGGACTTGGCAGTATGTGTGGACGAATTGCTGATTTTAAGATGCCACGTTGAAAGAACAACCAATTACAGAAAGAAATTTCTCAGTCTTGTCACATATATAACAACGGAGTTCAGGAATTCTGCATGGCGTTTACTGCCATCTGGGGCCATCTTGCAAAGCCAGTTGGAAAATTTCTCTGTTGCGCTGAAAGGGCTTCCCAAATACCGGTCACCAACCTTAAAATGAGTTCAGATGAAATTTATCAGAATTTATAATGGTCAATATGTATACACGAAGGTCTACTATTTTTATGAAAGGATACTTCACTGCATTGAAATAGCAAGATGAATAATAGGAAAAACATTCATCGTGCATTTTTATAGACCTGCGCATGGTGATATCGACCTTCCCATACTGTCAGGAGTCCGGTCCCAATTTATCTTGTTGCTAGCACAACACCGGGCTAATTTGAGATTTATAGGAGAGGCTTTTGCCCTGCAGTGGGCGTAGGTAGGCAGGCTGGGGATGATGATGATGATGATGATGATGATGATGACGACGACGACGACGACCCAAAAATCCTGTCCAGCAGCTGCAGCTGACAGGCAATTTCATTCCATTCCCAGCACTGAGTCCCTAAAGTGTGACTCGCCTTGTCGTTGTAGCTCGCTCGCTGTTACAGTGCTCAATGTCAAGCGACTGCCGGAATCAGGTGGTGCAGCGAGATAATGGACCCAAGTAGAGCCACACGGCGTACCGTCAATGCATAATGTCAACAAAGGCTTTGAAAGCCAAGAAGTTTATATGGTCATAACCGTTCGAAACTCGTGAACCGCTGGCGCTTGTCATACATCTCCCCATTGTTTAGCGCCAAGAAAACTGCGGGTACGTTTGAGGCAAAATATACGTAATTAACTGGCAGCGCCCATGTTCGTTTTGTTCGTAATGCTCGTTGGGTTGGTTTTTACGGTAGTAAGCGAAAAAAAGTGGCAGTGGCAGTGCAAGAAAAAAATGGTGTGTTCCAAACTGCACAGTAAGGCGCCGGCACGTGCGGGATGAAAAGCAAGCACAAAAAGAACAGAATTCCGGCTGGCACTGTTTTAAGCAATGGGCACGCGAGCACTGCGAGGCGGGAAATTTGAAATGCGTTGCACAAACCTTCATTCAATTCGTTGGGAGAGGAGTGAGACAGGACAGCAAAGAGAGTGATGGGTGGTGGTAGTGAGCGGATAACGGCTCCACAGCTTTCATGTTGAGTGGAAGCTGTCAGAATTAATTTTGTCTGAAAGCTGTCTTTAATTTTTTGTTGTTATGTTGACTTCAACCAGACTTTTTTGTAACACCATCTTCTATTGCTTCATTATGCAGTGCCTTTCGCCATCACTTTTCTTTTTTAATCTATCGAAGCTTAATATTTACGCTGCCAAACTGAATGGGTTTGTTCTGTTCTTTTGTTGCTCTTGACAGGCTTTGTATAACGTGATCCTTGAGCTCAAATCAACCTGTTGTAGCATCTCATGTTTTCCTTCTATTACACTTAGTTTCTGAGCCATTGATTCTTCTCTTCCCATAAACTGAAACTTATCATATTGCACTGGGTTAGCAATATGTTATGTATTCTGTGCTTTCTTTCATTTCCTTCCTTCTACCAACTCATTGCACCATGTTGAAGGCTGCAAGGTGCTTGTGGGCACCATCTTTCAAATAAATAAATAAATAAATAAATAAATAAATAAATAAATAAAAATATATAAATAGAGGGCACTTACTTCAAAAGAAAAATACCTTATATGCATCACTATGCAAGACTGAGCTGTGCAGTTTGTCACACAAGCACAAATTTACAGAGTGTTCACCAGAAAAGTATGAAGCATCTTTATTATAATAGTCACTGACCAATTCTTCAGATGCCAGCAGTTCAGATTACCTGATGGTTTCAACATTTTGAATGACCATCTCACTGCCTTTACTGACATATTTTGGACTCTTCGATTATTTCAACAATTTCGCCATTCCTAAGGGGTACGAAAAAACGGCTTCAACTGTAGTAATATGAGAAAAAAAACTCCAGAAGCTCTCGAGTGGGAATTGTCGGATAATTTGCGAGTATGCACACAGAGCCCCCTTTAATGTTGGCTTCGCTACTGTACACAAATGCGCTGCTGGGATGACATTTTTTGTGGGACGATATAAGGAGCCTGGGAATGAAGTATGATGGCACTGGGGCCTTTGAATAAATGGCTTATTGAGAGCTCATGTGTCCCTCTTGAGTGCTATATAACGAGCCCCTTTAAAGTAGGCTTCAGTATTGTGCACGAATGCTTTGCTACGAAGACATTTCTTCAGGGGCAGTGTATGAAGTTTTTTATGAAAGTATGAAGGCCGAGGCCCTTTTATTTATAGCTATTTTTTACGCGGTTAAAGTGTGACGCATCAAGCGCTACAGAGGACACAGACGGATTTGCTCGTTGCGTCCACGTAGAAATGCTTAAGCGTTTAAAATGATTATGGCACTGTGCCTTCAGAAAACACCACCGAACTCTTCCCCTTTTCCTCTGTGTGTGCCTAGACACGAGCCCTCCAGTTGCGCAGTCCTGGCCCCAGTACCCGGTGGGGTCGGAGGTCGTGTTCGACCGGCTCACCGAACTGGCCATCATTGCTACCAGCCCCGAGAGCCCTCTCCTGAGGGACTCGCCACCACCCACACTTCCACCTTCATCGTCGCCATCATTGTCTTCCGCCGTGGTGAGTGCTGTTTGGCGCAGGTACATTCGGTAGATTAGTTCGTTACTTCGTGGTGTGCCTTAAGGTGTGCAACTGTCCCCTAACCTTTTGTTTTGATCCTAACATGGGTCCCACACAGTGGCAGTGACTGTGCTGAATTCAGGTTGTGTTTGCGTTGACCCGTGCTCCCATATTGCTGTGTGTCAGTGTAGAGACTGGGTGAACGTTGCCAATGAATGGTTTACTGGCCATGTTTCAGAGTCGCAAATAAGCTACAGTTTGAAGTAACGAGACTGCAAAGCTATTTTGGCGACCATAGCATTTTGGGCCGTTGCAGATCTAGCGCTATTTAGTCAAGAAAGGTTCAACTCTTTCGTGACCACACCTATTCCAAATCGTTCAATGTGAACGATACCTTGGGAGCCCGTTTTAATAGCGTTCCAGGCATTGCTGGAACAAGTAAAGTATTCGGAGTTAGCTCCGAAAATGCCCTTTCAAAATCGGTTTTGTTTTCATTTTTGCAACAAAAGCGTGATTTTTGACATGTGCTTGCATCACGTGGGTGTGGAAAAGGGGCGTGGTCATTGCACGTCATTGCTACCAATGAAGAGTGCGTGCCACTCATAATTACTCTTTATCAGCATTTGGTTTTTGTTATCAGGGCACGAATGGTGAATCGGCAAACGATTTTCAATCGTCAGGTTTGCACTCTGACAGTAATAATTCGTGGAATCGGCTGAAAAGGTCAAGCAGAACCTGTTTGCAAAGCTACTTTATGATTTTATTCTACTTACCAGAGGACCATTCCCGTACAGTTTACAACAGTTTTGGTTTCGTTTCTGCATCTCAAAATTTATATTTGGCGCTACTACGCAGCTACCCAGCTTGAAGCCTACCTGCCATGGTGCCCTGAGTTCTGTGGCTGATCCTCGAAAAAAGCATGCTGCTCTTGATTTCACCCAACCCTAACCCGATTTCTGTGATAAGAACTTCCCATGCAAGTCAAAAGATCACTCCCAATTACCGGGTATCTGTTCCTACAAGGAGAGCGCTTTAAAGGGACCCTGCAACACTTGCCATCGACTACTAGTAATGTATTTTGGGATAAAGTCTATTGTCTCAGAAATCTCCTCCCGCAAGAATTGTGAAAATCCGTTCACAATTAACGAAACTACGCGCGATGAGAAATCGCGCATAATCGTTCCCTCTCAACTCGACCGCGGCCAACGCGATGAAAGCTGCGTGCTCTCTCCCGGAGAGGGGGGCGGCTCGCGGCGTTCTCTTCGGTGGCCTTCAATATATCACATGCCGGGTAGTTTTCTCCTTTTCTCCGCAACGCGGAGGGGCCTATTTCCAGTCTGGTGCCACAAAAAAGCAGGCATGGGTGCCTGGTCGCAAGTGCACGCTCAGGCTGGTAGGGCGTTTTTGAAGCAATAAACGTTTTTAGTCGAGTGGTCCTGTTGAAAGGGAAGTATTGAGCTCATCACTCAAACTCCGCGCGCACTCAAAACACAAAAGAAACGGCAAAACTGTGCCTACAGGTTCAGGCATAGAAGAGGTTCGTACACAGCGATGACGACGACGGAAATGGGAGAATCTAGCCGCGAAGTTGACCAGTGACAGCCGATCGGGCAGCCATGGCCTATGTGACGTCCCTTAGGCCATGCCAGGGGTTGCATAATGAGGACAACTGAAGAGAGAGCGGTTGGTTTTTCCGCGTCTTTCACATCGATTTGCGCGCTCACCGCTTCACGTGCACGTGTAATATTTGGCTCAGGTATTCCTGGCAGTGTAATCTAAACGTTGCGCAGGTTTACTTGCACTATTCAAACAGTGTTGCAGGGTTCCTTTAAACCGGCCTTACACACCGCCAGCTGTTAGCCTGGCAGTTTCGTTTCCATACAAGGGTATCTCTGGTGGTCTAGTGTTACTTCTTAGTTGCACTGCCTATTCGGACGGAGTCTCCAGTAAGTTTTGTACTGTTTCATTTCAAAAATATTAGGTGGCGCTGCAATGAAGGAGGCTCGTAGTGCTGACCTTGTTTATCGCGCAACAGCTACTCGGCCACCGTTTGCAGGGCACAATTCTAGTGCATCACACTTCATTCCTGCAAGCAAGGCTGCAATAGCGAGTCAGAAAATGATAATAAAGCGCAACTTTATGTTTTGAGAGATAACTGACAGTGAATGTCAACAAGCATCAACCACGGAGTTCCGTTTTCAACTTCATGCATGTTTTTCCGCATCGCGTGCTTTTTACCAAATACTGTGCTGGCCGTAAATACAAACCCATTCATTAAATAAATGTTTTTACGTTACGTGGGGGCAAATTCGTGCCTCTGATAATGTGAAACGTCCAGATTTCTTCCCGTTAACCACCTGAAATTGCACATTTTGAAATGGAGGTCTGGCTTCACCGCAAGGCACAAGCGCCATGTGTCCTAACATTTTTTTTATATCTGACGAACTGTTCTGCGTAAGTCGACATTTTTTCTAGGGCGTGTTTTTTAAATGTTCCCCCACAAAATGTATATTATAATTTGTTTCTACTATCAGTGGTTTGTTATAAACAACTTCTTTTTTATCATTTTCTTTGACAACTTGAAAAAAATTTTGATTTTGATATTTTTTTTCTCACAACTATGATGTATGAAAGCATTTAAAAAACTGGTGTTGTTGGAAAGGCCGTCAAATAATCTGCAATTTGTGTTCCTGTAGTTAGTGCGTAACCAATTTTGTTTTAGCAGAAATGTTTTCTTGGAACCCTAAAAATCGGTCAATTTTCCCGCGGTCACGAAAGCGTTAAGGCCACGCCACACAAAGAGATCTCTTAGGTGTCGCATATTCTCCCGCAGTTTCTAAAATTAAGGGTATGAGTTTGCAAAGCCACCTCGTCTTTGATGTGCAACCCTCTTAGCTTTGTCGCAGTGCAACTGAAATTGTCGTGGTACAGCCAAGACCACCAATCAGCATTTGCAGAAAGCACCCACTGCACTGGGAGGTTAACAAGTGAGGGTGGTTGCTTCGGGCTGGAGCTTGTTCAGCGGGTGGAGATTGGGTTTGGGGCACTGAGCCTGTGGATCAGGCATTCTAGCTCAATGAATGTGTGTTAAGTTTGAAGAATCAAAATTAATTTCTCTGCTTTCGGATGCCCCTGTAGCTGCTGCATATTTGAAGGTGGCGCTGTCAGGTGGGATGTCACTCACAAACGCGAACCAGGCACTGTGCTGCCTGGCAGCCAATGAGTTAATTTTGAGTTTTGGAATAGAATTTTGTGCTTGATAGCATCTCGTAGCTTTGTACTGAGTAGTTCATGAATACGGTGTAGTCCGCTTATAGCAATATCCAAGTGCCAAGAAAATGCCATCGTTACAACCGATAATTGTTATAAGCGTGTCGCACAAAAGAGGAAGCATGGAACAGAGCTCAAAACGTTTTATTTGCATGCAAGGAAGGTCGTACCGCTACTTATTTGCAGAAAAGAAGCCATAGCCGGTCAGCTTTGTTTGCTGCACGTGAAGCTGACGCAAATCTTTTTCAAGAGCACCTAAGGTGCTGCACCTAGCTCAGTGAAAGGTCATTGGTGGAAACAACACCCCCGGGGGACTGTATCATGCGATGGCTCTCTTGTGGAGGCACTACCTGAGTAGGCTGTGCAACCGCGTCGTCAAAGTCGTCCCTGTCACCGCTGTCCGCAGCACGTATCCACGCCATGATTGCCTCTTCAGTGAGGCACTCAGACGTTTCCGAGGCCCTGATGCCCCCCCCCCAGAAAGACAGTGGGAGCTGAAGATTCGCTGAGTGAAATTCAAAGCAGCGCGCACGTGACACAACAAGCGAACACGCGAGCGAGCAAGCGAGTGGGCGCGGGTACAATTCAAAGTGGCGGCACCAGGAGGGCGGTACGGAAGAAAAACTGGTCTCCTCTTCCCCTCACTTCCTCGTAAGCGTGTAAGCGGTGCAGTCGACTCTCTTTCTAAGGGTTGGAAGGGATGTGAAGTGCATTGCGGCTTGCGGTGCACACCGTTGGCACAGAGAATCGGCGGCAGCTCGCATTTTTGGTGCACGCTGCAACCGGTTTCCGTCATTACATCCGATATCGCGCCACTGGGGCATTGTAATAAGCGGTTTATTTTGCCATAGAAAGCATACAAAAGTGGACAGTGCGATATTCAACGTTATATCCAATATATTGTTATACACGGCATCGTTAGGTGGGCTTGACTGTACAAGCTAACGTAGTTCCGAGGCTTGCGTGCATGGGCATGCTACTTCAGTGCCATCGACATGAAATGTGAGGCTTTCGATTTGTTTCGGCTACCTGTAATTCTAATGCAGTGACGTGTGTGCCGAAACATTTCACACCAACTGCTTTGTTGTTCTTTTCTTTTTCTTTTTCTTTATTTTTCCGCATGAGTGTTGGTGTCTGCATGTCACTTACAGCTGAGCTCCGCTGCTCTAGCTAATCTCTAGCAGTTTCCTGAGATGGCTTTGTGTTGGTGCAACACAGATAACACCTATTTCACTCGTTTAAGACCTGTTTCAGACCATGCCAATGACTCCGTTTAGATGTACTTGCTGGAGACGTATTTTAGTGTCACATCTTGTAAGCCTTCTTGTTCTTGGTATGAAAAAAAAAAGGAAAAAAAACTTACAGCCAGTGTCTTAATGTAAGCACCTCATTTCACTCTCGCTCCAGCGGTTGCGTGCTTCCTTAATTAGACCGTGTTGATGTTCTTCCAGCTGCCTGGCTTCACCAGTGCATGCCCGGTGTAGTTTGGGAATTCAGTACACCAGTGTAGTCCACCACCTCTGTAGTTAACACCAGAGGTGAGTATGCAGGATTAAGCTTTGGAACCTCTCTCTTAGCTGTCTGTGCCTTTAAGGAAGTGGGAAAACAAAAACTAATTTACAGAGATAGGAAACAAGCATCGCATATTGAGTATCAAACTTAGGTATAAAACATTGTAACAAAAATAAAAAGAGAAAGAAGTGGACTTGGTTGGGCAAGTTGGGTGGAGAGGTGACAACCAGTGTACCATTTCGCGGTAACAGAGTGGCTACCGAGAAGAGGCGGGTCTATAAGTTGAGAAGGGCTGGTAACTCAATGGAGGGAGGAGATCAGAAAATTAGGAGACGTGGAATGGATTCGGACAGCACAGAACAGGAGCTGTTGGAAGTCAGCTGAAGTGGGGAGGACAGCCTTTTCGCAGGTCATTCCGCAGCATCACGCTGTTTTGAGTGAAATGAAATTGAAAAAAACTTTGGTTTGGTTTGGTCAGTTTTAGGTTAGGTTTAGGTTGCGTTACGTGGCTTCGAAACTGTCTTTCTAGGTAGGTGAGGTGGCAGAGCGGCCTGCAAACAGACTCTTCCAATGGAGGGGCCTTTGTCCTGCAGTGGCACAAACAGGATGATGATGATGATGACAATGATGAATATTGTGATGATGATGATGATGAGAATGATGAATATCAGCACCATTCTGTCCCCCCGTGGGTACAAGCCTGCGACTTTCTGTACGCACCCAGTGCCACCTACTCGTTCGATCAGAACACTCTTCCTGTTCTTTTCGGCAACTGCTAAAAGAACTCTGCTTTTCGGCCTCAGTATAGCCTGAAAAGCGGAGTTCTTTTCGGCCTCAGGGATAGAGTCACCGTTTTTGACACAAACGGCATGGGTTTGAGCCCCAGCAGGGCTAATTTTTTTTTTTTTTTTTTTGTATATGCAAGTAATTTTTTTACTGCAAAATATTCTCTCAGCAAATAAATTCTACGCGTTACCTTCGTGAGTAAGGGTGGTTTGGCATCTTTCAGGTATGTTTAGGAGCGGGGCGCAGCTTATCGTTGCGGTTAACTGATGTTCTGCATCATGCCGGAAGTGCTGGGCTCATTTTTGAATGGAGTATCACTGAATGTCACAGAGGAAGGGGTGTTTTTGTGTGGGGAAGTGAGGTTGTCGCGAGGGAAAAACCAGCCGTCCTGAAGAGGGTGCCGTGGGGCCGATCTTTCCAGGGGGCCGTGGTGCCGCCGCTGTCCCCCCCTGGGCGGCAGCGCTCGTTCAGCCTGTCGGCGCTGCACTCGTACGCGCGACCGCCCTTGCCCCCTCGGCTGGGACACGCCGTGTCCCACTACCCGACCCCGGGGTCGGCGGGGGCCCCATACAACACCCAGCCCATGGGCGTCAGCGACGACGGGCCCCTTACACCCAGGTCAGTGGGCGCTCGTTTTGCAGAGTTCTTGGTTTCCCGGACACTTTGTGTGCTTGGACCTCAGCAAGACTTTCTGATGCAAGACAAAACGAAGAGAGAGTTGCCATGAGCAGATGACTTGGAGGGATACTATGGCTCTTTTATTTGTCCTTTCAGACTGCTCAGAACTGCTCCAAGCAGCTTCACATTTTGTAGCATAAACTACACTGGCCGAGGTTGAGCAGTTTCGCGTGGACCTTGAAGGGCCGTACTGCGCAAGCGCGAGGAGCACTGGATTGGATTGGATTGGATTAAATTAGATTGCATTGGATTCCAATCCACTTGGAGTATGGCTGTACTTTAGCTCACGCTACGTATATCCTGGCATAGCCGAGCTAAGCCACTGCTAATTTTTTATTTTCCCATTGAATTTCTATTGGAGGAGCAGTCTTGAGCTACCCAGGAACTGTTCAGAACTGTTCCTAGAAGGCAAATAAAAGAGACTAACTGAGTACACAGTACAGGCTTGTAAAAGGGGACCTAATAGTTGGATGAATTAAGCAGAATTCAAATTGGTGGACAGGGGTAGAATAAGTGGCCATTGCACAGCGCTGTGCGGACAGAACCCTGAGAAACTACATCTGAACGTGTTATTGCGAATTGTTTCATTTCATTTCACTTGTTTACTCTCAGGGCCGCACAGCGTTGCGGAGGAGGGTGGTATTTTCACAGGAATGAGAAAGTAGTAACGTATGAAAAAAAAATGACAACAAGAAGTTGCCCACTGTGGACTTAAATTTAAATGAGCTGGATCGGTGACAGTGACAGTGGAGGCAGGAAGGTGGTTCCATTCGGAGCTGGTTTTGGGGGACGGAAGAGTAAAAATGCAGATTTGTCTTGCATGTGAGTACTCCAACGTTGAACTTATGGTCATTACAGGGAGAAACATACGACGGAGTGAAAAAAACTACGGGTTTTAAGTATTTATCTTAAAAAAATGTGTATTATGGTAAACACACAAACAGGAGATAGCTCACCTTTTTCCAAAATCTGGAAGGTTCAGTGATAGTTTTATTGCGACACTTGCTCATTTTGAGCCGCTCGATTTTGAATAGGTTCAAGAGAAGCAGTGAGGTTGTTGGTATGTGGATCCTAGACGCAAAAAACATATTGTATTTTTGCTTGGAACAGGGATTTATAAAAGAAAGATTTTAACGAAGCAGGTGTCAAAAAAAAGTTTCGCCGAATAAACCCGAGCTTGCTGATAGCCTTGTTAGGAATGTACTTTATATGTGTGCGCCGAGAACGTTCGCTAGAAATGTGAACGGCGAGATATTTGTACATGTTAACGTGGTCAAGTGGAGAATTTTAATTTTAATTATTAGAAGTTCTGAAAAATATGACTCGGGGCAACATACCAACTTGTGTTATAATGAAACATTCGCATATATTTAATAATACAACATTCACACACAATACTTAAGTGCTAATACACTTTGAAAAAACAAAAAACAAAGCATGAATGGATGACTGCTTTGTCTGTGTATGAGAGTTCAAAACGAAGTTATCGATGCCGGGAAGAGCAGTCTGTTCATTGCTTTGACACTTGTATGCAGGTAATCGGCTTTATTTGTGACTGTTAGTGATTACAGGATGCAAATATGCAGCTAGAAGTGGCAAATGCAGCAGGTATTTTTCAGCAAGGACAGGCAGAAGGTACGAATTAGCCGAATTTGTGCAATGGAGCAGTTTGGATTAAGCAACTTTAAATTACATTGAAAACATAGTGGGCCAACCAATTTTTTGAAACTTGTTTGAATTAACTGAAAGTTTTAATTATCAGAGTTTGATTTATCGCAAGTCTGCGGTATATAGGCAAGTTTGCGTTAGTTGTGGATCGGGTTATTCGCATTGTTTTTACATTTACTGACATTCAAGTTCATTACCCATGTGTCCCACCAAGCACCTATGTTATGGAGATCATTCTGCGAGATAGAAATATAAAATGTCTTACAGATTTTCCTGTAAATTGCACAGTCATCAGCAAGGAGTTTTATAGGAGAAGCGACGGTGTTAAAAAAGATAATTACAAAAAGAAGCGGGGAAAGTACAGTCCTGGGGAACACCCGAGGTTAGGGGCGAATATTAGAGTCATGGTTATTAAAACTTACGTACTGCGTGCGATCACTTAGTAAGAAGGACTCGATCAAGTTTAAAACATTTGGGTTAATGTTAAGTTTACAAAGTTTGAAAAGCAGTAAGCCATGAGACACAGTGTCAAATGCTTTAGCAAGGTCAATAAAGATGCAGTCAGTAACAGAGGAATTATCTAGCCCTTTGCACAAATCATTAGTATAACGCTAGAAAAAATTCTGATACAAAATATTGGCACTAATAGACCTATCAGTCTGTATTAGTATGATAGGTCTATCAGTGTGTATTAGTCCGGATAGGTCTATCAGGGTGTATTAGTGGCAATAAGCTGATACAATGTCTATTAGTTCTATCAGAACCAGCGGCAAGTTCTAACAAAGCAATGAAACTTGGTGGAACATTATATTATCAGGGTACACTAGCAAATTCCTCTGGCTGACAGAAATCTGGCTGAATTATTTAACGATGCATAAGTTCATAACCTGATTAAGAACGAACGAATAAATTGCAATGCAAATCTACAAAATAGCTGCAGCATGCTATCGAAAAAGCTCAAGTCAAACCTGTATGGTCCAGTCATAGGTACACACCGAGCTCATTAACGGCCGATTGAACACCATTCCCATTGTGATGTAACATCAAAACAGCATTCACCCTTCCGCATCATGTCAACAGAATGGAGTCTCTTCGTTGTGAGGCATTCCCTAGAGAAGGAACAAGGGTTTTGATACAATTCCGTTTTCCTGCGCCAGGCTGCTCCAAAAGCATGAAAATGGCAAAAATTGCGCCAAACTGCTCCAAAGCATCCTTAAAGGCAAGAATTTTGACACTTGCAAAAGTTTTGATGGTGAAAAAAGCAGAGTTGACAGCATTGTTTTCCAAGCAGCCAAGTTATTAGGACTGGGTGATCATCTTGGTATCGCTAGGTCAGCTAAACCCTCGTCTTTTGCCTTCCGGTCACCGCTCTAATCGTTGCTCACTAGCAAATGCAATAACCACAGGGAAAGAAAGACTGTGACATGAAGCATATCTTCTAAACCCATATTGGCTCCGCGGATGTGTTTGCTGGAACGGCCTTCGCAATTGGGCGTCGCCATGGCAACAAAAAGTGTGGCCGTTGGATGGCTGCTGCGTACAGTTCAAGCACTCAGTATGCCTCACCGATCTTTTCCCTGCTTTAAAATACACGTCAATTGGATTCCCTTCTAGTGATTTTATCTTTTGTGCTACTGAACAGTGACGCAAACGTGAGGATAATGTTAAGAATGTGTTCCAGATCACAGGAAGTTGCACGACTCGAAAAAGTGAGTCCATTGAAAACAATGTGGCGCCAATGACTTCGCCGTGGCTTGCACTTGAGTGTGAAATTTGGTGCATGCTTCTACAGTTGGGGTTTGTGAAGTGAGCCTTTGGGCTCATTGCGACGTTATAAAACTTGCTGTTATTGCTGTGCTCGACAGTGAGCTCACGAGCCTCGGGAATTGAACGAGCCACATGCCAGAAGTTGTGGCGCGCGCTGCGTCGCCGGGATGTTTCCGGGTATGCGCGCCTGATAGCACGAGTCATAATAGTTGATATATGTGAAATAAAATTTAGTGCCGAAAGCGAAGTGGTTAAATATAGCAACGTTATTCAAATTACGATCGGGGTGGACGTGTGCCTCAGAGTTTGAAATGGTGCGACAACCACCTCCTTGCTTTGTGCAACTCTTGCCGCGGCATTACACTAGTTTGTACAATGCAGTCAGGGAATAGAAACATGATAACTTCAGCATTGAAATGGTAAAACAAAGGCAGTGCTTACAAATGCAGTGCTTCTCAATTTATCATTTTTGACTGCATGTTACGTTGTCTATGCACACAGCCTCAATGCAATTTAATGTTTGCAAGAAGGCAGTGCAATTCGTACCTTGTGATACTCTGTTAAAACACTTTTTCCTAAGGTTACTTCAGTGTTTTGTGTATTCCATACTGATTCAAAAGGGTACCTCTTCCCCCCAAAATTGCTACAAAGTTGATTTTTTAAGCTCCTTAGATGACACATGAAATTTCGGTTACTGCTCCAAATCAAGGATCTTGTGCTCCAAAATCGAAATTTCACTGCTCCAAAAGCTGCTCCCAAATCTGTTTGGGCTGTCGCGCCCCTAAATGAACAAAAACACCCAATGCGGCGAGGTGACAGGTCCAAGATGAGTTGGGTGGTGGCCCGGGTCATATTTGTCAATGTTAGGCTGGTGCGAGACATGTCGCCAACACTCCTCGATGACGCGATGCACACGCTTTCTTCGATGTCAGGCAATCTTTGCACAGCATTAGCAGAAGCAACAAAGATGTCCGAAGCGACGAGGTGACGGGTCCAAGATGGGTTGCTTGGCGACCTGGTTCATACTTGCCAAAGTTGTGGGGGCGTTAGGCATATTTCCAACACTTCTCGATGACACGATGCACACGCGTTTGATGTGAAATAACGTTACAAGCCGCTTGCTTCTAGTCATTAGCCGGCTAGTCGATTGATACGGGCTCCGATTGTTGGAAATTCGTACCAGGCATAACAGGAAAAGATGTCGGTGTATTGCTAGTGAATGATAAAGCGAAAGTGTTATTCATAAGAACACGGGATTGGTCATGTGGGACTAAAATGCCATTTTCGGTTTGAAAAGTCTCGGGCTTTGTATACTACGCATGGTAACAACGTTCCAGAATTTCTGCAAATTTGTAGATAGCAATGTTGGAAGTGTCTGGGGATAAGAAGTGTGTTTTGCATTCGAAAGAACCGTTTGGTACTCCAGCGCAGCTTGCGCAAGAGGGGACCATCTGTCAGCAGTTTTATATTACTTATATATCTTGAATAGATTTTTCTTTTGTTTTTTAATAATTGTTTCAAAGTTCTGTTGAACCGTGGCGACTGCTTATCGCAAGACAATCTGTGAAGTCGGATATGTTGATCAATCAAATCCTTCAACTGTAGCGTGCTTGTTCTTCACTTCAATTCCTCGGCGTCTCTAGTAAATTTGGTTTGGTTCTGCAGCACACTACACTCACCCAACTTCTATCTCCAAGGGGCGGCATAAACCAGGGCTGCTCGTTTGAATTAACCATTAATAACCGTTTGAATTAACCATTTGAATTAACCGAATTCCAATTATCGGGAGTTTTCCCCCACCGAAATAGAGCGTTGTGCCAGGACCTGGGTGCCAATTCAAAAACTAACTGTAAGTTTGAATTAGCCATGTTCAAATAATAAGTTTTTCCTGTACTGCAGTAGGCTTCAAACTGTGATGTTTGGCAGCTTGAAACTGGTCACTGGCGGTGGGGACAGAGGAAAACCTCCGGCAGGGTGGTACTACGCAATACTCCAAAATTGTATCTTCGATACGTGTACCTGGCAGCACCAAAAAGTGCTCCTTTGGTGCGTGTGCAAAATACTGAGCCAAAATTAATTTTTGATGCAGATACCTGATATGGTGTCTATAATGCTTCAACGCATCACAAAGACTGCACTGCTGATATTTGGGAGTAAAATCGTTCACTGGAGATCTTCAGAAAGCCCTCGAACTGCATGGGCTCTCTACGGGGAACATTGGGGTAGATTTAGGTGAATTGGCAGCTTCTCAGAATGCCAACTGGGAAAACAAAATTGGTGTGCGATGCGGGCAGCCAGTGCACTATCATTGCGTGTGGAGCTGAAGTTTTCCGGAGGCTTAGTTTGGTGATTGTCAGGGGGGCAGGACTCTTGTTATGATTCAAAAAATAGAGTGCAACTTGGACAACGACGGTAAAGAAGGACGACGGGACTCTTGTGTTCTCTCTAAAGGGCCCCAAACCCACCCCAGCCCAAACCCTGTACAGTCTGGCTTGTAAAGTTTTGAAAAAAGGGTAGTAACGTACATGAAGCAGAAAAAGTGCACAGATAGATGATTGAGGGCTGCAAAAATGGAAGATGTAGATTTGCTTTTTTGGGGGGCCTTGAGGTTGAGGAACCACCAATGGGGGGGGGGTCTCTTTTGGACTCTACCGCCAACACTGTAGGAAACTATCGAGCCACTCGGTGAAATTTTATCTCTCTCCGTCTCTCTTCAAGCCTTTTTTTTTTTTTTTTTTCATAGTTCCGTTAGCTGAGAAAGTGTAGGATTTGGCAACGCATGTGGGGCTCTTCCCGAGGGTCACGTTCTCTTCTTGCGCTGTTCGCTTGCAGGCTCCTTCCCCTGACCCCTGAGGACAGATCAGCTGCGTACACTCTCAGCACCATGGCCAAGGTGAGTGCGAGGCGACGGCGTACAGGGTTGTTGAGGAAATGTTGTCGCACATTAGGTGAAAGCTTTGTGTACTCTTAGAGGGTATTAACTTTGTGGGAAGCATGCTTGTCTGCCTCAAGCATGGTCTTGGAGAGGAAGTGCAGACTTGAGGAGCAAAAAGCTCTTTGGGAAGGCTGCGATGAGCTGGCATATACACTCGAGCCTCGATGTAACAAAGTCAGTGAAATTCGTAGTTTACTTCATTACATCAAAATTTCGCTGCATTGAAGTTTGCATGTACAGTCAAACCTCGATGTGACAAAGTTGGTAAAATTCGTGATTTACTTCGTTACATCGAAATTTCGCTACATTGAAATTTCGCGGTTAAAATTAAAGGTTAACTGCATGAAGCTGTTCCTGCAAGTGAAAACGTGGTGCGCATACACGGCTGGTGCACTGACACCGCCGTGGATACCACCCAATATGCGGCAACCGTGAAGCGAAGCAGGTAGCTAAAAAAAAATGGAACCCTTCACTTAAAAAAAAAAAAACCAACACATTGGTAGCTTAGTGACCGTTTCTAACCACTCGTTGGAACGCAACACGAGGGGCAAACGAAGTTGCTGATTTGGGAAAAAAAGCTGATAATATGGTTGAAAACTGCACTGTAAACCATCATACGTGCCGTTTAGGATAGCACCCGTCAAATTTCTGCCACTGTGATAAGCCTAACCGTCTCTGGCGGGGCCACCTGGCTGCCCCGAGCGCTTTGAAACTTCCGTCGTAGGGCGTGCGCCTCCCCATTGGCACAAGTCGTCAATGCGGCGTGCGGTGTGTGTCATTTTCTGGCCATGGCAGAAGCCACCGGCAGCGCAAAATCGTGGACACAGGCGTGAGAAAAACACGCAAGCAAGGCTATAGCGACCAATAGGAGCTCATAGCTCATAGCGATCCACAAATGCTTTGCTGGAACAACGAAACAGAACCCAACAAGCTCGAGCAAACACGAACGAAGGACAAGGTGCGGCTTGCAGCCTTCCCATGCTTCCCAGACTCGCCAACTCCTCCACAGGTGTCATACGCAGCTTGCAGGCAAGGAGTTTGTAGGCATTATGCTGGCTCACGAACTCGATGGCTCGCTGTTTTCACGGCATTGGGTGGCCCATGTTTCCGTTCACATTTTATTGAGACACCGTTTCAGCACTTGTGTTTCCCAAAATCTACTTCTACAACCAAAATCTTGTGTGCCTAATTCTCCATGAAACTTCTTTACTTTGAAATTTCGGCAAATGGGACTTTATTACACAGAGGTTGAAAATACATGATGTGCGTACACTTGAAGTTAAAAAAACGGTATGCGGCTCGTTACATCAGTGGTTTCGTTACATTGAAGTTCGTTATGTCGAGGTTGTACTCTACCAAGCATTCGTCGTGAGAGCCACAGAACGAATGCAGAAAGGCGGCAGAGCTGCTGACTCTAGGATGAAAAGTTTACCATAACTATGCGTGCATACAAAACTCCGTAAAATGAAGGCATGTTGCCTTTTGTTTATCGGAAGTTTCGCGCATGTGTGGAGGCTTCCGTGTTGTGCGTGGGCTATTTCGGTAAAGCATTGTGATGCAGTATTTTTGTTGTTTTCACTGGCTTCTCGACAGAGGGTACCGTAATGGTTGTTCAGACTACCTAAGTTACGGTCTTCCCTGAGCTTGCTCCTGGTAAATCATGTAAATCTCATTACCACAATAAGATGAGGTAGCTAGCTCATCAGGTTGGAGACAAGAGCAGTGTTAACTTCTTCCTTGCTATGTCCTCTTTTTTTTTTTTTTTTTTCATTTCTTTCCCCTGTACTCAGGTCACATCATGTAAGTATTTCAATGCTTGTGGTACAAACTTTTCAGGAAAACTTTACCAGTTTAAGCATGGCCAAGCAGCAGCCTTCTTTTGTGTGTGTGTGTTTCTGCGTCTACCCGTGCCGACACCATAGTAGTAGCGGAGTTAAATTTCAACTCAGTCTACGGCATCTGACCTACAAAATTTGTGCATGCAAGTCAAAAGTGTTCATAGCATCAAGGCATGAGGTTAGCAATATTGTGCATTTAATTGCCAGCCATGGGAGCTCTACTTTATGGCAGAAGAGAGAGACACAAACGTCTAGTAAAATTCGCTGGGTGGACTGGTTCACAGTGCTGTTGTCTAATGGAAACGCCAGCATCTACGATGTTTTTATGTACACTGAAGAATCTTGCCTTCACGTACACTCAAACCCGGTTATATTGAACTCACAAAAAAACACCTATCGGTTTGATATACACCATGACTGCTGCCTGTAGGGGTGCCGCTGAAATCCCCCTAGCGGCCCTTTTGAAAACAGCCGTGGGACACCCCGGCCCGCTCCCCACCATCGCCGCTGCTTTCATGGCGCGTTCACGACTGAGATTTACCGCTTGTATGCGTTGGACATGCACATTTATGTGGAGCAGTCACTCTGTTCACAAATGTGGTGTATTTACGAGAGTTGTAAACGTTTCTGGCATGACCTTAGTGTGGTGCATTCGGTTCGTATAAGTGGCAGGTGTATGTCACAGACCAGCATCGCGAAGCCAGCATATGCATGGAGCTGATTGTAATTCCACTGCTCTGAAATTTACTAAAAGTGTCTCCGTAAGCAGCGTTTCTCCAGATGGTCGTGCTACAGCTATGCACTATGGTGTAGATTGGTTTTGTGAGGTTACATAATCTAGCAGCTTACATAATCTAGCAGAGCACTCATACCTTACAGGCCACCACTTACGCTCGGCAGTATCATACCTCAGGTATTGATCATTACCTTCGACAAGCCAATGTAGCATAAATTTCGCAAACATTTTACAAGAAAAGTAAGGTGGATAATGCAAAATTATACTCGGGGATCCTCACAGTACAAAGAATTTAATGCTGGGTCGTCTTATCCTCAGGTGAGCACCCGCAAACATTCATCATCTGCTGCATATCTCCTCCGCGAGCAGCGCTGTAATGGGCTTATAGAGTAAGCCACGTCCGCGACTAAACGCCTCTTGGAGACATCACCATATGACAGAGGGAGCCTGCAGAAACTAGCACAAACTAAAATCAGAGCGCCTTCTCGTGAATCACACTGTTTCAACAACACTTTTCATTGTTTGTGAACTGCCTACCCTGTATACTTCAAAAAATGTGTCCGCCGAGTGATCAGCTGTTCGTTGAAGTCGAAAAGCAAAAGGAAAGTGAACGCGTAGCTTGTGTATGTGTTGCTACTAAAAACGTTCATTCCTTGATTTCATTCTGCATTCGGACACAATAGTTAGCCCCCCCCCCCTTCCCTTCCACCCTTAAAGGGAAGCTGAAGCGCTTTCCAAAAAAATTGGGTTAGATTAACAGTTATATAGTTTCTTGCGCGCTGATTCCGAATATCACATTGAAATTTATCGTACACGAGTCCAAGTGGCATTTATCTTGCAAAAAGCGCGGCCCCGTTTGAAAGACGCGCGCTTTTCGTCTTTTGACGCCCCTGATTGGTTGCGCCCGTCATGACGTCAAGGGAGGACACCCTTCGGGCGCGCGGGTTGTCGGAAGCATTGCGAACGATCGCACGGTTGTCTTTGCGGCAATTTAGCTGGCAGTTTAATTTTCGCACATGACTGGAAGTTTGTTTTATAATTTCCCGTGCTGTTGGTTCAATTATCTTAGAGCTTAAATTTGCTTTACACGACAGAGAACCCCAAAGCAGCGACTGTGACGTCGACTAGTGGGTTCCATCAAAATATTTTCGAATTAGGCAACCAGCATAGGGGGATTTTATACCTTATGTTAGTATTAGGTACTGCCTTAACTGTTTCTTATTATACACAAAACCATTTATGCCGAAGATTAATGGGCGTTTTATAAACAATCTACCAGCGAAAAGCACGTCCGTGCACTGCGCGAAAAAATAGCGTTCATGCGCTGTAAACGTATATGCGAGACACATCTTGCCGGTACACGCATAAACCAACACGCAGACTCTGCTTCCGCATTTCCTTTGTTCGTTGTCGCCCACCCCAGCCCCGTTACTCATCCCCGCACACAGAACCACACGCGCTCGCCATTTCGGCAGCGGCGCTACGGCGCCTCCGCGATTGCTAGCTGCACTTCGATGTGTGGCGTCTACTGCTTCACATGCATTTATTCTGAAAACTGCAGCATACTAGTGCCTGCTCAGCATTATTGGCTGTAGTAGGGCATGATTTTCGCTTGTGCGTTGCGCATTCTGCTACAATATTACGGCCACCTCGTTATAATTAACAGACCAGTCGGACAAGGCAGTTACGTTGTAGTTACGTTACTTTAGGTAACAATCACCAAACGTTTGTGATAATGAATCATTGGCCTGTTTCAGCATTTCTAGATTTAAGCATTTACCGCGCTAGTCGGACAGAGGCCGTATATTTACTCTTCGCTCCTAATTTTTTTAGTATCATCAATATATATATCACCGACTATCACTGGAGCACACTTGAGGTTCAGGGACAACAAGTGCTTGCCAGGTTATAATATGCAGCCACACGGAATCTTGGGAAAAAAATTAGGCCCCCGCAGTCAACACAAATTATGGCACGGTGGTGGTTCGGAGTGGTGTTTTTTTTTAATTCCAGACAAACATCACCTTATCGTGACATGTATACTTGCAAAATAAGTAATCTTGTTGTCTTGGTTCTTTTACTTTGTAGGAATACTGTTTACCTCTTAGCCGGGAGAGAACTTCTATCAGGATTAGCCCCTTGTTTTAGTTTCGCCAAAAAATTGTTTTTTTGAACACTGTCCTGAGCCCATAGGGAAAGAAAACCGACGCGTTTAACGAAACAAGTATTTCCTGGACAAATGTGACTTGGTTTCTGGAATGGAACGAATCATCCCCGGCCAAAGTACAGCAGTATTCCCCATTCTTCCTAAATCTAGAATCTAATGTGAACATTCACGTCCGTCGCATGAAAAAAAAAAAAAAACGCATTGGAGCGGTTTACAAAGTATAGTGTAGTGTAGTATATTCTCTGTCATCAAGCACAGCCACCTCGGCTGTTGCTTCCGTATGTTATCAAGCATCCCGGCGTGGCATTATTCTGCTTAGGAATACGGCATGATAACGTATGCCTCGTTTGGCGTTCGTGCATACTTTTTGAACATGAAAATTGTACGAATGAGTGCTATCAACCACGACAACAACAAGTATCATTCACAAGGAAACACCGCGAAAAGAGCATGGCCGAGGCGGCCGATCCGGCCGGAAGTCCAGGTATGACGTTTTTCAGCCGGTTTTCGCCCGCGCTCTTCGGTCTTCCGGCATCGCGCGGCGAGATGGGGGCGGGGCATCCGGACACTTTTGTTTGCTCATTGCGCCGCTTCTATTGCATGTATTGCGAAAATATTTCGTACACATGAACTATTAAATGTGTACTTGCTGCTAGTCAACTTTTCTTTTAATTCTAAAACCACTTCACCTTCCCTTTAAGGCTTGCGAAATAGCAGTGCACTTCGCATCTAGTCCGTTCTGGTGAGTCCTACCCAGCTTATGTTTAGACTAAAGTCTTCACCATTTTTGAAGCTGCACTGGGTGTTTTCTAGGGGTGTGGGAATATTTGAAATTTCAAATACAAATCGAATATTCTCTTTATTTGAAGCGTATTTGATTCGAAAATCGTAGATTAAAAAAATCCAGAATATTCAGCCGCGTCCGAATAATCTGGAAAAGTCGCAAAAGTAATGTATTACTAATATGCATCCACGCATATGCACTTTTTTTTTTTTTCCCAGGAAAATACACCCCAAAATTGCTTGTGCGTTAGAACAGAGTGGCAGCCAAAACAGCTATAGCGCTTGCCTATTGTCATTGACGTCCCTCTAAGCTCCTAAAGTTTTTGAATCTATCCTCTAAGAAAAGGCCTCGTTGGAAGCTAAAGGCACTGTCCCTTCGCCCGCAATGTTCCATTCTTCCAGCACTGCCTTCCAGCACCGGCACCAGCGGCGGAGCCGCCCCCCACGTCGGCGCAGTGCTCGCCGTCCAAGAAGTCCGTCAACACGCGGACCCGCCACACGTCCTGCCTGGACCCGGCCAAGCCCCGTCGGCCGATGAACGGATTCATGCTGTTCGCCCAGAAGCACCGCGGGGAGTACTCGCATTTGCACCCAGGAAAGGACAACAGGTGCGCATGGGGCGACTTGGTTGGGCTCTGTGATGGGAAAAATGGGCCAGGTTTTACACTCGTAACGTAATTATCACGAGCAAAAGGTCTATTTATTCATTCATTATAGTCCCCAGGCGAAAAAAAACAATTGGAGGCCCAATTGGACCTGTCGAAAACACAATTGGGCCAAATGGAACCATTTGCAATTTCAAATGGTTCCACTTGAACCATTTGTGTTTTCGACAGGTCTGAATGGTCCTCCAATTGTTTTTTTCGCCTGGGATATCTTACAGGCCCATGGAAGGGCTTAGTGTAAGGGGGAGCGCATAATTTGTGAAGGGGAACTTAAGAAAAATAAACACAAGTAAGGAGTCGAAACGCAGAAAATACAATGTTTGAAGGAGGAAAAACACGAGTCATAAAGAAGAACTCAAGTTAACAACAATGGTATTATAGCTACTGCAAGTAGGTATGTATACAATCAAAAGTAGACAAATGCATAAAAGACACAGCCAACATGAGCGCTTCGGAGATAATGAATATTGCCAAAAGCCAGAAACATGTGAAATAAAAATTACACAAAAATTGAAGTTCAGGGAAAAAATTACGGTGTGTAATGATCAGATACATGGCGTCAAAAGGTTTCTTGTTTGGCTTGGTTTTGCAAACACTATGCACACGGGGTTTCATAAAAGTTAGTTCACGCCTCCTGCGCTTGCGCTCCGGTGGCTCAAGGTCATTGCGACGCGATGAATGACCTTGCGAGACATATGGCCGTTTTCTTAGTCTGTCGTCCACTCCCCGTGTTTCCTCAACTTGGCTTAGTGGAGAATACTGCACTGACTTTACATGTGAGAATCACTTTGAAGGATCTCCTCGACTGGTGGCTCGAGTGGAGGAGGGATTCAGAATATGGTCAACAGCATAGCAGAGCTTTCACTCTAAAGTGGTGTGGAATTGACTATGGCACAAAAAATTATAAATTGATTGCAGTATAAATTACTTTTTTCTGAAATAAAATTCTGAGTTGCTGGTAGCACATTGTCCTGTATTTTTTGTTACATGTCATCAATTCTGTGGTTTTTTTCATCGTGGCAACAAGTGGATAGCTGTTAGGTAAGGGTGGGGTTGCGAGCCTAAGGCACCTAAAATCCTAACTAGGTGGGCTGAATCACCTTGGTGGTTGTTATGTTTGTGCAGCTTGTCTTGTCATTCATCAAATGCTCTGTGCCTTCTTTTCACAAAATGGAATTCAACCACCACCCTTGTGGCGGCACACTTGTGTCATCCTTTTCTTCTGGCCTTTCGTGGTGTTTTTTTTTTTTTCACTTCATTTGTTTGCATTTCAGTTGTAACCGCTGTTCTTATTTATTAATTTCTGTATTTGTTGTTTGCTTCCAACCCCTCTTGCAACCAAACCACATATACTGTTTCCCCACTGTGCTAAACGACTTGTATAATTCTGACATACTGTATTTTGGCGCATATAACCCGCACTAAAAATGCGAAAATTTGAATTCTATTGGTGAATTGTGACTTTCGCCTTGCAGTCGGGGTATTATACTTGCTAAATATACGCTTTTTTCTGTCTACACAGTATGCGATGCGATGCTTGAGCAGTAGCTTTGGTGCAGCCTTTCCTGTATCAAATGTGCGGGCAATACGCGAGGATTTTTTTTTTTCTTTTCCCGTGGGCTGAAAGTGGGGGTGCAGATTATATGCAGGGGCGGGTTATACGCGCGAAAATACGGTAACGAACGTTTCTTTAAAAAATTTGCTCCAATGTTCTGTTGAGATGGAAATGTAAACATTTTTTGTTGCGCGCTTTGTATGTTTTATTTTTATTATTTCTGGTTTAATTGTCCACATGTCCATTGTTGCCTTCTGAAACTGAAATCTTCTGCCTGCTGAAACTTCCCAAGGCTAATTAATCAGGGCCCATCAAGCTGTTCCCAGCTTTTTTTCTGATTACCTTGCACGATGCGTGCTTTGCAGAATAAATTGAAATTGAATTGAATTGAATATGAATTGCTTCTCTGCCCTCCCCCCATCCCCTTTTCCGAAACTTCAGGGCGATCAGCGTGATGCTGGGCGACCAGTGGCGCAAGATGAAGTCGGAGGAGAAGAAGATGTACTCGCAGGAGGCCAAGGTGCGCGCCGACGAGGTGAAGAAGGTGCACCCGGACTGCTGGAAGCGCAAGCGCTCATACTCCACCAGCATCTAATCGGAGGAGGAGGAGAACGCTCCGCTTGCTCTTCCTCCTCCGAGGGGGACGTCTCCCCTCCAGCTGTGCCGTGGCGCACGTCTCCAGCGACCGGACGAGGTAGTGGGGGGGGAAGAGAGCAGTTCCGGCTGGGTACCAGCGGACCGGTACAGGACTGGGTGATCTCACTGGGAGTGCTCGGGGAAAGTGCGAGTGTCTCGACCGTACCGGAGCTCAAACGTGCCATGGTGCGGGGATGCGGGAGCTACGCGGAAACTGGCACCTCGAAGGTTCCGACACGAGCTGAGGGTTCTGTGGTTGCGGGAAGAAACCTGTGCTGGCGAAGTGGTGGTCACCTGGGGAGTGTGGAAGTTGTAGGCAGTTGCATGGATCCAAGCAGAGGCAGCGACTGGGGAGTTTTGGGAGGCTTTGCACCACGGAGCCCCGGCGGACAACGTCAAGAAGGCCGTTGCTGCCAACGGAACTGCCAACGGGTGGTTGGCCTTGATAACATCGGCAAATGACGGCTCCGTGAGGGTGCGGGCAAGACTGGTGGAACTGCGTGCACTGCTGTTTGCTGTGGAGATTTTCGTTTCGAAGTGTTTTTTTTTTTCCGAGGCGATCAGTGGGGGTTGACGTTGCGATTGTCAGTGTCGTTAGGGCGAGGTGACAGAGAGGGGGGTTTGTTTTATGCCACGGCGTCTTCATCCTCCATTTTTGTTTTGCTGTGTTTTGTGGGGAGTTGCGCTTTGGAGGGGGTGGGGTTACTTGTCGACCTTACCCGTGGTCGGAAGTGGAGTCTGTAAGCCGATGTCGAACCAAATGCTCTGTTTTCACGTGTTGCTTGCCAAACAGTCTTCGCAAAAGCCTGCCCATGTCGGCGGACTTTGTGGAGGTGCTTCCAGGGCAACTTTCTTTTGACTTCAACTGGTCTTTCTCTCGGTGAGCCGACCACTGCACCCGCAGGTTACAGGTTGTAGCCATCGCTAGTATGGTCTACGAGCCCTTTTGGCAGACTCCCATGTTGCCTTCTGTCACGGTTTTCCACTGTGTAAAAATTTTTTGTTTTTTCCCCTTGTGGCTATTACTGTGGAGTACAAGAAAAATGAGAGGTTGGAGGGTTTGGGAACATCTCTTTGATGGCCATCATCGAGTCGGACTTTGTCCCGCTTTCTAAGCTTACTAGTACTGCCACAAGGTTTCGGCTTTGAAGTGCAGGCAAGGAGGTCAAGTGGACGAAATGTCTGGCAGCGGGGTGACCTTTCGTCGGTGTTTTGGTTTTTGTGTGGGGATTTTCACCGTCGGGACACCCTTTGCAACTTGTTGCTTTTGCTGCAGTCGAGGCACTTTACATTTCTGGTGTTTCGAGGTAACCAGTGCATCATGCGAGACTTTTAAAGGTTTACTGCATGCACCGCAGGCGACTTGCGTTTCTTTCTGCGCAGTGAGGTTTTGAGACTGTGTGGCTTGTAAAGGGGAAAAAATGGTATGCTTGCCCAGTGCACGCGGCTAAAGTGCGAGAGTGGGTTTTTGCGATGCTCTGAGCTGACTGCCACGATTCCGAAATGATGTCAGGTTTTTGGTGGTGCAGACAAAAGGGCGGCACATTGTGCTTTTTAGAGGCAGGGCGGTTCTGGTCAAAGCAAAAGTTTCGTCTTCAGGAGAGTCAGTGGCGAAGTGCCGTTGGTGCTCCTCTTCAATGTGCTGCTGATGTCATTCAGCGCAGTCTTGCATAAGTATGACCGTTTCGCAGGGTTGTCCAAACCGATTGCTTGGTTCACTACGCCATTTGAGATGCGGGACAACGACAAGGCTCTCGGGAATTGCCACTGCAGCCAAAGGCAGTACCAAGTTTTTGTTTTCGAGGGAAGTGAACGAAGTGAGCCACAGCAGCAAACATTTTTCTGTCTATTTGTACTCAATCATGTGAGGCTCGGCGTTTGATCAGGGTTGATTTCTATGCAAACTAGGTGTAATCGACGTTGCTGGACTGATTCAGCTGTCGTGCAGCGCTGGTGTTGTTTGTGGTTTAATCGCTGCTCCAAGTGCATGCACTGCAGGCTAGGTTCGGGTGGTTGGAATGACTGAACAAAAAAAGAAAAAGAAAGAAGAAATTTGCCAAAGCTAAGCAAGGCAGAACTGGAGCTCGAAATGTGTTGGCCAGTTCGAATGTTTCCTGCATTAGTGTGTTTGCGACTTCCGCTAGTCCTCAGACATTGTTGGGCAAAAGAAATGCAGGTATGGTTCTTGAAGTGGCATCATCGGCACTGAACTGCTCTGAACTAGTGAAGGGTGGCAGAGGCCTGATTGAAGGGGCCTTACAGCTTTGAGCAACGTCGAGTTTTCAGGAAGTTTTCGGCTCCGGCAGCTTGTTTGTGCCGAGAAAGCAGACGAGGAGGCGGATAAGGCGAGGTTTTTGTCTCTTATGCACAATTGTAGGTGTTGTCACGCTTGGTCGCAAGTTTGCTCGCTTTGCATGCAGGCCCGGTATTGTTTCGCTCATTGTTCTGTGGGAGTGTTCGCGTGTGGTTGCATCGTTTTCGGGCTGTCAGGTGGAATGGAGAAAGAGAGAGAGAGAGAGAGATTGAGATGGTGTGTTTTATCCGGTGTTCCCCTTGCCGTTCCTGGAGAAGGCACTCCTGGTTGCGTGCAAGAGGGAGGTAATCGTTGGCTTGGCTTGGCTTGGCTTGAATGGTATTGCGGTTGCTTGAGAAAAAGTGTTTCATCGATTGTGCGATGTTCGGCTGCGTTTTGCGTGCTGCTCAATTTGAGTTGAGGGCTTTGAGGTGTGTGTGTGTGGGGCGTCTGCTGGATTGTGGCCCTCACCCTTTGTAGCATGCTCAATTTTTTTTATTTTCTTTTTTTTTTTTTTTTTTGTAAGATCTAGAAGGGAAAGTATCTGAGAGCAGACGTGCATGAATGCCAGTGACAAGCTTGTTGTGAAAGGACTTGAATAAGGAAGCAGAACGTCTTGAGCATAGTGCTGCTTTAGTCTTGCAAAAGTTGACTCGAAATTATGAAAAGTTCGGCAAAGTTGTAGATTTTGTTCAAAATGTTTCTTGGGGCGCACAATAATTCAGCCGAAGAAACGTTGCCAATTGGAACGTTCATACCTGCTTAACGGAGCCATGAAGACAGAATACAAGTTGGGTTTATTAGAAAGACTCCTTAGTCCCGATAACAATGATACCAATATCATCGCAATCTTCGAACAAATAACGGAGATATTTAAGAAAACGTGTGAAGCAGTCGCGACCCCCTAGCCAATTTCCCGCAACTTTTCTATGACGTCACGGAACCTTGTTTGTGCGATTGGCAGCCGCCTAACTGACCTGTCGCGACAGCACATTACTAAACGTCTGTAATGGGGCCTCTAGTTCCATTTGACCGCATCACTTGAATGCTAACGTGCAGTTAACGCACTGAAAATTGTGTTTTATTGTTGGCCTGTATGACGTCATTCTTGCTCATAACACGTCACTGTGGCGCAAAATTTGAAAGTTTTCAAATACTTCTTGCTTTTTTTTCGTTAAAAAAACATCTTTTGGGGCTGTAATGGAGCTGAGTGAGATACTGAATCCTAGTTCTTTCAAATTAAACGAAGTTGTATTTTCTCTTCGTGGCTCCTTTAATGGATTGATTCTTTGGAAAGGTTTTTCCTCTGGCCACGGTAGTTGCCTTTCTGATGGAGGTGGAAAAAAAAAAAAAAAAAAAAAGACCATGCCCATGTGTCAGCATTTTGGCGTCAGTTGAACCCCAAATTGCGTAAATTAATGCGTAGCCGTTTACCATGGCAAGCATTGTAGCCCAGATGCAGCCTCAAAGTGTAGAAACCCAAAAATCCAAGACATGGCTGTTTTACGATTCATTCAAATGTTTTTTTTGTTTCTCAGAAAAATTGGCAAATGTGTGAACTTCAAACCCTTCTCCTGGGCAGAATACTAGAAAATACTAACAGCAAAAAAAAAAAAGGACACTTTGTGGGTCACGAAACTAACACAGAAAAAGGGGTTGGATTAAAATGACAGCTGAATTAAAATGGCTTGTTTTTCGTCTGTTCAAGTCTACGTTAAAGTCTCATCTGACAGCAGCTGTTCTTGCACGAGCTTCCAAAAAGCAATTCTACTGCGATCGCTTCGATGGTTGTTTGAACACCAAGAAATGGTCGTTTTTAACCAACCTCAGTCAGTTGCAGTATGGGACAGAAAGACGTCTAAAGCATTCCTGCTTTGTGGCGCGCGGGGATAATGCTGTCTTGTGGAATGTGACGCTGCCGACTGGACAATGTTCAAAACAGTGTGGCTGCATTGCTTCCCAAAATTCTCACCACTCCTACTGCTTGCTTTGAGATGGTGCGTGAAAGAAATGCACTGTGCTCCGCAGATTTAGCAATATCGTTACCTGATCAAAACGGTGTTAAAAAAGTCTCTTCTCTGCGCAGCAGGTGATTACTGCATGAGAAGCACCTATGCAAAAACCCAAAGGGAATAAGGAAATATCTCAACTACTGGACACCATACCACCTGGTGTAGTTTTTCACACCAAAACTTGCATGTTGCGGCACGCATTTCTCATCTAGATAATTTGCAGACAATATTGTATCTGGCAGAAAAAAAGATCCACTGGTGAACCTAAATGTTGATTTATTTTATTATTGCTTTCTTTTTATTCTTGACCTTTGGAATTCATTGAAGCTTGTGAGCACTTTACACTTCGTAAGCTTCACTTATGCAGAGGCTTTCTGGTCGTACTGTATTGGGTGCTGGTATTGGTGCATTGGTGTGGCCATTGAGTGTAGCCATGCGGTATCGATTTATGTACCATATGACACGTTACGGTACCATTGCCTCAAGTCTTAACAAACTGGGGGCATTTCAGTGTCAATTTGTAATGTGCTGGGTTGTTTTCGGAAATGTGTGCTGGGCAGTATTTGCCGTTCACTTGGAAACTGGAATGGTGGCACCTTATAGACGTTATTCATCGCGTCGGCGTTAATGCATAGATGGAAGGAAAACGGTTGGAAGAATAGTTCGAGGTTGCTAGTCGAGGCACCTGCCTTGTTTACGCACAAAAAAACAACAAAAAAACAAGAATGAGTACAAATTTGCGTTGGTCCAAAGGCCACCTGCAAAATAGAGTTTTTATTTGTAAAGTGAGGTGGAGAGAGGAGTATGCGTTTGTGTGTGTCTGCGTGAGTGTGCGTGTGTGTGTTTGTGTTTGTGTTTGCGTGGTGCCAACGTACTACACCTGTGCCCGTGCCAAAACGTTTGCATAACGTGGTCTCGCGTGAGGCGGGCTCATTGCCGAGTGCGTGTTACTCCCATCGAGTCACGACAGTCCATTGTCATTTTTTCTCTTAACCCCAAAGGGGGGGGTGAGCCATCCCACAGGCCACCTGATTGCAGTGTTTAAAAGTTCAACGACGGTGTTCTTTTTTTTTGTTCTTTCTATTTTTAAAATTGAACAAAAAAAAAGTTGGATGTGCCACGTTCGGTAGCACAAAGTTGACGTTTCGAACTCCACTCCGATGGAACAAGTCATGGATATATTTTGCTCTGTGCGCGCCGCGTGCGGCAGAGTGTAGAAAGATATTTTTTTCCGTTCGAAGTTCTCTTGTTTATCTACTTTGTTGTTCTTTTTTTTTTCTTTTTTACTTGGTGGTGGTGCATGTTTTGTTGCCCAGGTGTTCTGTTTGGCGTTTGTTTTTCTGGGCGTTTTTTAATGTGACAGTCCTTCCGCAGTCGCTGCTTTCTTTTACGCACATTTTTCGCTTTAGATTTCACCTATTTTCGTTGTACCGTGTACTGTTATTTTGTACCTGGTAGACATGCATCTTGTATTTTGATTCTTGCACTGTAATCCGGTTTGTGCTTTTTTTTTTCGTTTTATCCTTGTCAGTTGTCTCTTATTTGTTCCCTGCCCCTCCCCCACCTGTTTACTTGATAAGATAGTGTTTTGCAGTGTAGAGAGCCCTTGGGTGTCTCCAGGAAAAGCGTGGGACACACAAAATGTGGAATAGGGAGAAAAAGAGCTTCAGTTTCGTTCATAAAATTGGTGTGTAGGGTCAATTTCAAATTTCGTTCACTTAGGAGTGCATCGAAAAGTATGACTTCCTTCAGCTCATTTTAGTTTATCCTGTTTTGAAATTGTAAATACGGTTTCGTCGTTGCCCAGTCCCGCAGGCACCCATCGGCCGAAAGGTTGGTTTTGCATTTTAACCCGTTGTTACTACCTGCTGATGTCGTCGTTTCCGATCCGGTGCCAGTTGTCTTGAGTTTTCATTTGTTTGGTTTTGTTGATGCCCTTTCTTTTTGTGCGTGTGCGTGCGTTGTTTGTGAGCACGTGTGCCGGCTAGCTGACGTGCGGATAGTGTGAAGGGCGGGAAAACCCGTGTCCGCTCCAAACGGCGGCGTGAAATGGTAGTCTCGATAGTTGGCGACTTGCGTGGCGAAGTGAGCTGTGCATTCGCCGTACTCTCCCCATACGAACATGTCCTGCGCCGGCAAGGGGGAAGCGCTGGGTGGTTGGCAGAGCCTGTTGCGTGCCGGTTTGGGTTCTGATGCTCTTGTTACGTCATTCGCCGAGTGGTGTTACCTCTCAGGCTTGTTAAGTTCGAGCCTGCATTGCTGTCGTCTCTCAGATGCCGAGTTTGTATTACCTCGGGCGTAGCCATCCCTTGCTGCTTAACTGATACGATTCCCTTACACTTGTGTACCTGAATGGCAAACATAGTGTGCGTGGATGGACTTCCTTTCGTCAGTTGTTGCGGCCAGTTGTATTGGAAATGCTGCCATCGTGCTGCAGAGGCAGTTTCTTTTTTTTTTTTTTTTTGCTTCTTTTTTTTTTTAGTATTCTAAAGCCCGTTCTACATAGTGCAAGTTTCACCTGCGAATTCGCGGCTGCGACGCCGCTCGTGCGGCAAAAAAATACATCCCCACTGCTGTCGCAAATTGCCAAATGTTGGAGCAGTCGAACGTCGCCTGGCTGTCGCCTGGCCGTCGCCTGGCCGTCGCTTGGCCGCCGCTTGGCCTTTCACAAGTTGTCGCAGCAGTGAAAATAGGAAAAATAGATTGTTTTGCCGCACGAGTGGCATCGCAGCTGCGAATTCGCAGGTGAAATTTGCGTCATATAGAACGGGCTTAAGTGTTCATTAGTGGGAAGTCTTACTCTGACATACTTACAACTCATGTCGAGCTTTTGTACATGTTATATCTAAGAAAAAAAAAAGGCACGTTACAGGGAAAACGAGAAAAACACTATGCAGAAACGGGAAAGGGGAGTTACTTCTCTGCTTGTGCATTGAGCATTGAACTTACTGCAGGTTTTTTAGATTTTGTAAACAGTGACGACAGCATACGTCGTCGAGAGCTCGAGTTGTTGTTTTTCAAGTTGGGAATCTTTTAAGTGCTCAGTAGCATTTTGCTTTTTCTTTATCTTTGTCTGCATCGTGTAATGTGCATGTAGGGTCTTT
Source organism: Haemaphysalis longicornis (assembly GCF_048455015.1). Lineage (NCBI taxonomy): Eukaryota > Metazoa > Arthropoda > Arachnida > Ixodida > Ixodidae > Haemaphysalis > Haemaphysalis longicornis. The sequence continues at coordinate 70,724,929 of NW_027526204.1, forward strand.
TTTTCTTTCGTAAATTGCTGTTCTTAGAAAATGTAAATCCCACTTTATCAGTTTATTTTTTTTATTTTCATGTGTGTGTGCCCGAGATTTTTTAGTTAACGTGAAAAATGTTTTTTACTTCAGGTTTCTAATTACGGTTTTCAGCGCGCAAACAACCTGTGACATTGCATGAAGCTCTCACGTGACGTACAAGTGACATCGGGTATAATGCATCATGTCACGCGCTCTGCTTAATGTGACCACCTTGTTTTGCGACTTGTTTTGTGCCTTTTCCTGGTCGCCGACTTGTATTTTAATGACTTCTCCTTTCGCACCCAAAAATCAAACGCGAAAATATGGTGCTGCGAACATCATCTCGTTCAGTTCATGGCCTCTTTATTTCCTCTTCCGTTAACTGGCTCAGGTGTTGTTGGAATGATGTCATGACTACCTTTCTAAAGCGCAAGTAGGATTAGAGCCTTGCTGTACTAAACTGGGCGAGAGTGAGGATTGCACTGTGAAAGTCGGCATTAGTTGCCACTGTATGCGTGTGTTTAGGAGGCTGGCTGGCTTGCTGCGACACCCTCTCTGCATTTCATCTACTGCAAGATATGTTTTTGCTTTGTTTGATCCTTTCTCGTCACATCCCTTGTTTTTGCCTGTTCTGAACTTGAGAGCCTCTTCAGGTGTACAATAAAGATGTACCTCCGAGAATCTAAAGTTTTTTGAGGTGTTGAACTTGGAGCCAAGCCACAGTTGTGTATACACACACACACACACACACACAAATGCAACAAGTACCTAACTACTAGCGACTTTCTAAGAATAAGGTACTTAGCACCAGGGGCATCTAATATAAGTTTTCTCTGCATTACATTGTGTCAGTAGTGAACTGGCACGGCTAAACAGCTGCGGCTGCGGTAGCCGCAGCCCGTTCCATTTTTCTACATAGCTCCGAACATGCCCAGACAATGCCTAGCTGCGTACATTCTTTTTTTGCGTTTTATTCTGAGGAACGTGTTATGGAATGCGTCAGAACAAATCAAAAGATCGTGTGCCATTTTTCTGCTACAGGCCTTTGTGAGAACGACCGGCTTATTGCAATAAGCCAAGTAAAGTAGTGTTGACTGTCTTAATTGACTGTCCGAATTGTTAAGTGCCTTCAAATTAAATGCACAGATTTCTCTCTCGCCAATTCTCCTTTCTCATTTTAGCCCTCAAATTGTGCAGGCACGTTTTGTACGCCCTCACAAAATTTCTGCAGGCAGACATGGTTTTTGTGCAAGAAATTTTTTTGCGTCACGTTGTTGGAGGCTATTTCTGGCGTGCATGCAAGTCATTGTAATCGCATGTTTACTGGAGCAGACAAAAAAAATTACGTTTACGTGTACTAGCAAATATATTTAATCATACTTGGGTACGTAAGATCAAGTAATGGTTGGAAAGACCGAACCACACCAACGCCAACTTTTTATGTGTGCGCACGATTTTTATTTTCATAGAAATTAAAACCGACATTCAGGAAACGCGCGGCAGCGTGCGTGTGCCCACTTGAGATCCGTTTATTTAAGCCACTGACTGTGCTACTAATATTCAGCAGTCGTAAAACTACGAATCCGAGATACATGTGCGCTGCGTGAGTTAAGACGAGACTCACTTCAGTAAGTTCAGTCACCTCAGTGATATTGGTATTGGTTCCATCCCTAAAAGGTGCATAACTTTCAAAGAATTAAAAATCGCTGAACGTTGTTTTCGGGTAAATACATTGCTAGAGCGAAAGGAAACGTGTTAATTTTTCTGCTGACGGGTGGAGTCTCGTTTTTATTGCAATGGCTACTGTAGTTTTTATCCTTTGCGTTGAGTTCTTCTGCCAGCATGGTAATCCTTGCACTCGTTGGACGCATCGAACAGCAAACGCTGCATGGAGACTGAATCGATATTACTTAGGGCATAGTTGTTGTTGTATGATAAACTCTTATCATTTAGGGTCCCTCGGAGACGTGCGTGCTCCATCCGTGTGATGTTAGTTCTGGTTTCGGTTTTAAAAAAATTACTTGTGGCAAATTATATTACGCTGCATTTTTATTTCACATTGCATCCTAATGTGAGAAAAATAACCATAAATTTTAGAAAGATGCATAAATTTGGTGGTCTTAAATTATTTTTAAGAATTAGTCGTTTTTTTATTTTTTCTAGCTTTCCTCCGCAGTAATAAGGCTGCATTTGTACTTAACACAAGCATATCAACAGTATGGCGAATTTATTGCTTCGCACATGATGAAACGTTTAAAATTTTGATACTTATGCACGTGCGCCGCCGGTTCGCGCAAAGCAAAAATTTATCGACCACGGTAGTTCTCTCCAGCGGCGCTAGGTGGCGAGCGGTCGCCGTCTGAAAATTCATGCAGCAGCGTTTATGACGTGAAATTCTGTCTTTGTGAGTAATCGAATTTATTTTTCTCTTATGTCGCACGTTTTTCCTCGCTTTACTTATTCAGACGATGTCGACGTAAACTGCCATATTCGCGTTAAAACGCTGAGCTGTACCTGGCGCTAAATCGGTGGTAATTTGCCGAAATACAAGTCGGCGCCAATGCACGCTGACCACGTTAGGCCTAACGTTTATGGTGGCGGCAGCGTCGGTTGATCTTTTATTTTTTGGCTTCTTTGCGTGACGCCGCCTTAGTAAACGCAGTAACCGCTGTCGCGGAAGCGAATTATTCAAGTGGAGGTTAACTTTCGGGGCTCGAACGGCGGCGTGGGGTACGCCTTGTCAGCGGCGCATTCGTAGATGGAACGAGCTCGTCGTCGGTTCCGTTCTGCCTCCGTTCATTGAGCACTGCTGTCGTTGTCGCGCGCGATGGCTGCACTCCGAGCGAATGCCGGTTTTCTCGCGCGCCCGCTCGCTCTATTTTACTTTTCTATGCATGTCGTGGCTCGTACAGGAGAAGGTGGGCGGTTCGCGGCTGCCGGCTCGGTCGCGAGCGGGAGTTCTTCGGTGGTTTTAAAGTGCAGCACGCGGTTTCAAAACGACGCTCGCTTTCGCGTTCAATGATGATTCGTTTGTCACCGCCCCGCGCATTATTGGTTCGCTGGTGATCGGATGCTCAGTGCGCATGCGTCAGGTGCCATTAGCCTTTTACGGTTTTTCGGGACCGCCGCTAAACTGCACGTCGGGCGCGTTTTTCTGTGTCGTTTTCGACCTCTAATGGGATGTTTGGGTGCGTTTCTTTTTTTTTTTCGTATCTGACGTGAGCTGCCGACCTGTGTTCTTTGCTACGTGTTTTCTTGTGATCTGACGCGAGCTGCCGATCTGTGTTCTTTACTGCGTGTTCTCTTGTGCCTGCGAGTGTGTTGATTAATAACATGTTCTTTTTTATTTTTTGCTGTTCTAGTAACGCACATTGAGGGGCGTCTTTTTGTAAGAATTTTTTTCTATATTCTTTTTTCTACCTTCGATTTTCCCAATTCTACATCTCGCGTGTTGCTTTGGTTCTCCCAGTGGAATCCTCTCTTGAACAATGCTCAGACTGTTGAACTGTTGCTTATTTCATTGAAAAAAAGTTGCACATTGGCATAACTGCATCCATTTAATGACTCAAATTGACAGGGGCGGGAGACAACACTGTTGACCCAAAAGCTGAAATTGCGTCCTATGGGGAGTCAGGCTCCCAAATAGGTGCAATTTAAAGGAGCTATGAAAAGAAAATAGAACTTCGTGTAATTTGAAAGAACTACGGTTCAGTATCTCACTCAGCTCCATTACAACCCCAAAAGATGTTTTTTAACGAAAAAAAAAAAACGAAGTATTTAAAATCTTTCAAATTTTGCACCACAGTGACGTGTTATGAGGAAGAATGACGTCATACGGGCGAACAATAAAACAATTTTCAGTGCGTTAACTGCACATTAGCATTCAAGTGATGCTGTCAAATGGAACTAGAGGCCCCATTACAGACGTCCAGTCATGTGTCGTCGCGACAGGTCAGTTAGGCGGCTGCCAATCGCACAAACAAGGTTCCGTGACGTCATAGAAAAGTTGCGGGAAATTGGCCAGGGGGTCGCGACTGCTTCACGCGTTTTCTTTAATATCCGTTATTTGTTCGAAGATTGCGATGATATTGGCATCAATGTTATCGGGACTAAGCAGTCTTTCTAATAAACCCAACTTGTACTTTGTCTTCATGGCTCCTTTAAAAGGTAAAATGTCGCCCTCGTGATTTGTAGCACGGTGTTAATGCTAGGCTTTTTCAGCTGTTGTAGCATCGTGATCAACATAACGTGTAGCTAATGTCTAATGCTCAGGGCTTAGGGGTAATTTGGGATTTTCGAGCTGTCATCTGAAACAGAACAACAGTGATTATTATTTTTCTAAATTATGTCAGGATACCTGTCTTCAGTTGGGTAATTATTGTAAGGAGCAAACAGCCAGTTGGCTGTTCTGAATGTGTTCATCGCACTACACTCAGTGCTGAAGGCATCGTGCTGCTAAACACTTTGACGTTGATGTTAGAGTGCAAGTTTGTAAGCCCTAGCTAATCTCGCTTAATCCGCAGCCCTTCCACTGTGTAAAAATGTGTTGGCTTGTGAAACCGAAACTCTGTGTTGGAATGACAGGGGTAAAAGTGACCAAATTCGTAGAGGGAGGCCACATAGACATAGAGGAAAGCCACATTGTGTTGTTCCAAAGGTGCTTTCTCCACGCCAGTACAGGCCAGTTTCCCTGGAGCTTTAAGAGCGGAAACAGAAAACGGGAACGGCAGTGCAGTGTGGCCGGCATATTAGCCGCACGATCTCGTCCGAGCAGCTTTAAGAGAGCGGTGCAAGGGAGGAACCACTGGGAGACATTTTTGGCCAGGGAGTGCCTTGTGGGAGGTTGTCACGAGTGGCACAGTGGACCGGCGGTGCACTTACGCACGGTGTAAAACCTGTTCTCCCTCGCCCCAAAGGCTGTTTGCCTTGACAATCTGCTTGGGATTGAGGCGTGCCTGAGTGTTCCGTACCGTTGTCAAGGGTGCTTGGGGTTGCTGCATGCCGTTTTGTCTCTTTGGTATTTTGGGTGCTTGGTAGTTGTGTAATTGTCAGCTACTTGTTACCCTGTGGTACTGCTCTTTCATTTGTAAGCACTGTGCTGTTCAGTTGCTGCTAGAAATGTTACTGCCATATTCGTCTAGTGTGCGTGTTGACCGATTCCCACCTGTTCTCGTGCGAATGCATCGTGACGTATTGAAGCGTTTTGGCAGTGAGCATTAGGAACTTTTAATGGAATGCCAGTGCTCGTAATGTGGCATTTAATTGGCGCCAGTGGGTCTAAAAAGTGCGAATTTAGAGTGGGAACAGCAGCTACCTGGCACCAATCTATGTTCGACATTACTAGTGTCCCCAAGCCCCTGTGTACGAGATTTCGGCGCATGTTAAAGATCCCCAGGTGGTCAAAATTAATTCGGACCCCTCCACTACAGCGCGTCTCATCGCCTGCGTTGCGTCGGCGCGTGAAACCAATCTAGTGTTCCCAAACGTTGAGTTGCACCCTCTGCGGTGGCCCAGTGGCTATGGCGTTGTGCCGCTGAGCACGAGAATGCGGGTTCGATTCCCGGCCGCTGCGGCTGCTTTTCTGATGGAGGCGAAAAGCAAAAACGCCCGTGTGTACGACATTCCGGCGCGCATTAAAAATCCCCAGGGGGTCAGAATTAATCCGGAGCCCTCCACTACGGCACACCTCATCACCTGTGCTGCGTCGGCGCGTTAAACCCTACAATCAATCAATTAATCAATCTGCAGTTGCTACACTGCATAAGATGCGAGAGAGTTATGGGTCAACCAAAGATGGGGAGGTTTTAAAGCACTGATTCCATTTTATTGCCTCTGGGAGGATGGCGTAAGGAGCTTATGAGTTGCTTTCTGCATCAAAAAAAAAAATTTGCCAGGGCCGAGTATAGGGAGATTTAGATGGCGATTGCATTCGTGGGTTTCTCGTAAGGCATGGACAGTTGTGCTTCTGATTTGTGGTTCAGGAAAGGTGAGTTGAATCAATCCAGGATTTGTGTGGATTTAACTTTTTCAGGGACCTAATTTTTACTTACTGCCTCACTGCTTTCAATTTGTGAGAAAGTTTAGCAACGTATCAAAGGTTTATGAATAAGCACAAATTAACTCCTTCATAATTGGTAAATAAAAAAAACAAGCAATATTTAATGCTCCCAATGGATTGATATTGCTGCCTGTGCATATTATAAAACCGTGCCAATTTGCCAACATAAAGAAAACCAATGTGAGCTCAATCCGAATGGGGCGCCGCTACACGGCAGTTTCAATCATGATTGAGCCCGATCCCGCTCGAACTCAATCCTGGTTCCTCGAGCGCGATTGAGGTTTCCAAGCACGATTGGACAAAGGCGGTGATACTCTCGTCCCCGCTGACTAGGGACACAGAAGATGACAACTTAACTGACGCCAGGAATTGTGTCAAATAACTTTACTCGAATAAGCATGCATGAGCGCAATGTTACCAGATGCTGGCCGCGAAGTTCATGAAGTTCACTTGTGGTGCCATCTGGCGTACGTGAGTGCGAACGGGGCAACATCTCAATTGGGGTTCAAACGTGCCATGTAGCAGCGGCGATGCGTCGAGTGAGTGCACTTGAAAAGTCAATCACGCCTCGCTTCAATCCAGATCGAAAGTGTCCGTGTGACGGGTATAACGGATGTCTCATCTTCACTATCGTGCAAAATTTTACTAACTTTGTACTGCATCTTCATGTTTCGCGAGTCATTTCATTGTTAAAGCTCTCGAATGATGCTCATCACGGGCGTTTTCCGTAACAGCCTTAACAGTGTCCCCAATCTTTGATCCTATCTTTGTTCAGAAAGTCATTACTCTTTAGGCACTGGTTTGACGTGCTGGATTGGATGTGTTGGCGAGAGAGCTTACATATAAGCAATATAGGTGGCGTACAGGTACACAAAACGCGGTTAATCTTTTGCAATCGAAGTGGTTCGGAGCTTAGGAAATGTAGAAGGCATTCATTTAAAGAGACTGTGAATGTAACAAGGCAACATGCGCCAAGCTTCAGTAATACATCAATCGGAAAGTGTACATTCGATGTGCGTTCGAAAGTGGCTCGTTTATTCATAATGACAGGTGTACCCGATCACTCCTTGCACACTTGCAGGTGCATTAATGAGTTGTGCAGTTTTTCATCGCCTACGTCGACTTTCAGGAAAGCACACAGCGATATATCACAAATGTGGGCTTGCCAGTAGACAAATAGGAGGAGCTTTTTCAGGGGAATTTTTGATTCCTCATGCTGTCTATTTCTGAAAATTTAGTACTGCTAAAAACATCCTGAAACTTGGGTTTGCTTTGGAATGTTGAAACTTAGCACTCCACTCTGGAACTAGAAGTCGTTTACTGTATACGGTCTGCTTGTTTATTCACTCAGCAAGATTGGATAGCTGCCCATGAAGGCAAACCCTGAGGTGACCATTTTAAAGGGGATCAGGAAAGCAAAGTGTAGGAAATGCACCAACGTGTACAAAAATTGCTCTAGTGGAGTTTGTCTGTTGGATATGAGCAATAATTCTAATTCTAAATTGGATAGACAAAGGCGTGACTTCCCTTACATATCCGTCTACATTTATTGTGCAATCAAAATCTACGCACATTGTTGGAAAACACGAGGGCCTTATTAAGGCAGACATTTGGGCTGGGTGGCGTAGCATGAACTTTGGCATTACTGGCCAGTGCAAAAAAAGAAAAGGGACGAGCACAAAGACAGAACCTGATGTGTCTGTGTGTCTTCTCATCATACTCTTCTCTCTCTCTCTCTCTCTCTCTCTCTCTTTGCGCTGCTGGCTGTTAATGTCGAAGTTCCAGCAACAGGAACTGGCTCAAATGCTTGCCTTAAATAGGTTCTTCTGTTTTGTATGTGCACAAGGCTTCCATTACATTATTGCCAAACAGAATTTTGAAATATTTGGCTAATGACAAGTAAACGCGTTTAATTGTGACGTTTTATTTGTAAAAGCCTGTTATCCCCTTCTGGCTCTGCATACAGTCTGCTGGTTTGGCGTTTTTCAACTCGTTCAAACACTGTTCTGTATAAGTTGAAAAGCAAAAACTTCATTGAAGTCTGGGCTTGCACTGGCTCAATGTGGCTGGAAGCGGAAATACATTTTGTGACTAGTGAAATGGAGCGCATTGGCTTTGACCTTTGTGAAGCTGAGTAGAGACCCTTCGCATTGTCTTTGTTCTGTTGCGTGTGCGTACCAGTCATTTCTGTCAGGATGCGTGCCACTCGATTGCTGTACACCACCAGACCTAGCGTGCCTGCTGCTGTAGAGTAGGGCTGGGCAAATATGCTTCAAAAGCTATTCCGTAATACAAATATACTTCTGCAAACACGGAAAAGGTAGCATTTCGGAATTCAGGCAGAAGTCCAAAGTACTTTTTTTCCGGCAACTTCATTTTCTAAAATATTTTTGGGCAGTGTTATGTATTTCAAACCATGAAACTGAGTCACTGATACCAGTGAGTACACAATTTTACTTGTTTTGCATTTTGTTTGAACAAAAAGCATTTTCCCAAGTAGCTTTGCAGACTGTGAACCTTATTCCGACTCCTTTTTTGACGTTTACTCTTCCAACAGTTTACTTGGAGCATTGATGAAGCAAAGGTATCTTTATATATACTTCAGAATATCTGGCTTTCCCCCCTTAGCTGGGCACCCACGTTTTATTCTGTCAATGGGAAAACGATCTGCTTCACCAGTCAGCAACATCCTCACTCTCGGTAGCCACTGAAAGTGTCGTGCAGGCTGACAGGAGGCGCAAGAATATACTTTCCAGGAACCAAGGCGCTTGACTGTGGTGTTCGTTGCAGCTTTGATCATTGCAAAACAAGTGGGTAGGGGAGGGTTGACACAAGGTGACAAAGCTGCTCGTGCGTCGCCATTTGCTTGCCTTTGGGACCCACAAACATGCGAGGCAGCACAGTCTCTAAATTTAACATTACCAAAGTCCCAGGCCCAGTAATCAAAAAGAGAGAAAAACTTTCTGTATTGGAAAAAAAAAATAAATTGGAGTTTTCGGGGTGGCTTCCTTAGTCCGGGGCACCCTGAGCTCAGGCCTTGTCCACCGCCCTCCTGCTTCAAGCTTGATGTCATGGATTCGGTCAAAATGGGACGTTTGTGGAAATTCGCCTCTGTTTGGGGAGCCAGTGTGGGGTCTGTCTGAGCAAACAAAACACCTTGTGTGTCTGATTTGCTGACTTCTGTTAGCATCAGGCACACAGTTAATCCTGTTTAGCTTGTGCACGAAGGCTCGAGTGCAAAACCATAGATCTGCAGTACGCTTGGGCTGGCCTTATGGTCTGCAGAGATAGGTGTCCCATCTGAGCGCCTGTAGGTAGTAGGCTCCACCTCTTTTCCCTTTGTATGACTAGCTGAGGCCATGACACACATGTATGCCTTATGGTGGGTGACAATTACCTAGGTGGCCGCCTTTCAGTGCGTGCTTAGCCATACACTGCCAACTGTAGGAAGAAAACGAGGGGCTGTAAAAATTTGGGTATAGAAAGTAGGTCTGGCTCCTACTTACGAAAAAGGGAAAAATTGTGGGGGCTTTTAGTACCTCGAAAAATGAATAATGAGATGACCATGCATTCCAGAGTACAACGGTATGTTCAATTTGCCATTAAGATGTGTCAATTCTGAGATTTTCTGAATGCTTCGTGATGCAGAAATGGTGATACTCAAAGGAATCTCTAGATACTATCTGGATATCCTAGTGTTGCGATAACTGCTTCGTCTGAGTGTGAAAATGTCCAAGGCGCAGTCATGAATATCGAGGGTGGTAAGAATTTTACTGTGCCCACTATTAATGGAACAAGACATCATTCACCATCTCTGCATCCCCCCCCCCATCTCCCACAATCATCGCAATAAATGTGTTTTAGTGCTTCTCGGACGATCACTAGTGTAGGGCTAGAAAATTGCGCCAATGGCATCTAGCGTTTGAAAGTGAACTTTTCGGTAAAGGCTCTTTGTTGAAATTGTGTTGCTACTCGCACTTATAGTGCATGGGGGCTTATAAATTGGAAAGAACGTGTGCCACCGTGACAACCCTTGTCCTCCCCTTCTTTTGCAGTTTTTTCCTGGCCCCAACTGTTTTTTCGATGCCTTTTTTTTTTATCTTGATGGTGAAAGACTGTGCGAAAAACCGCCTGATAACCGTGCCCTCCCTTCCCACTTCTCTTACTCTTTTGCAGCCAGTGTTTTTTTACTCGTTTTTTTTTCTTCGTAATTTTTTTTGTTCTTTTTTTTTTTCTTGGCATTTTTTTACCGGCCTGGACCCATCATCTTTTCCACACCGCCATCGCTGCTGCTGCGTTCGTGTCGGGGGCCCTCCTGTCTTCCTCTCGCCGCCTGCGGCCTGGCAATGCAGTCTCAAGAGTGGTGAAGCAGCGACGCTCCCCGGTCGACAACTCTGTTGGTGACCACAGCCGGCCTCAGCGTCGTCGTCGTCGTCCCCCCGAGAGCTGCTGGCCGCATTGCCAGGCACCGAGGTGACCGGAAGAAGCAGCGAGGGCCTTGAGGAAAGCAGAGACGCGACGGGCAGCAGCAGCACGCTGGAACAGGACGGAAGCACCATGGAAGGCGACGGGGCCAACAACAGCCAGACGAACCTCATCATCAACTACCTGCCGCAGGGCCTGACGGACGAGGAGTTCCGCAGCCTTTTCACCAGCATCGGTCCCATCAAGTCGTCCAAGATAGTGCGCCACAAGGCGACCGGCTACAGCTACGGCTTTGGCTTCGTGGACTACCAAGGAGCCGGCGACGCGGCGCGCGCCGTTGAGACGCTCAACGGCCTGCAGCTGCAGAACAAGAAGATCAAGGTGGCGTACGCGCGCCCCGGCGGCGAGACTATCAAGCACGCCAACCTGTACATCCGTGGCATCCCCAAGCACTACCCGGCCGAGCAGGCCGAGAAGCTGTTTGCCGACTTTGGCCGGCTCATCCAGTTCCGGGTGCTCAAGGACGACTCGGGCGCTGCCAACAAGGGGGTGGCCTTCGCGCTGTACGACCTGCGCGAGAACGCCGAGGCCGCCATGGGGGCGCTGACGGGCCAGACTCTGCCGGGTGCCACGGAGCCACTCTTGATCAAGTTCGCCGAGGACAACTCCAAGAAGCTAAGGCCGCCCGGCGGCCGCGGGGGCCCCGGCCAGCTCATTGGCGGTCCGCCCGGTGCCGGCGGCGGCCCCATGCGCGGGGCCCAGGGCCGGTACCGGTACAACCCGCTCACGGGCTCCTACCAGTACCCGATGGGCGGCATGGCCCCCGCGGCGGCGGACGGCGCCGGCCACGTGCTCTTTGTCTACAACATTGGGACCGATACGGACGAAAAGTCGCTGTGGCAACTCTTTGCCCAGTACGGCACGGTGACCAAGGTGAACATCATCCGCGACACGGCCACGGGCCTGTCCAAGGGCTTTGGCTTTGTCACCATGGCCAACTACCAGGACTGCGTGTGGGCCATCGAGGCCCTCAACGGCTTCCGCTACGCGGGCCGGCCACTGCAGGTCTCCTTCAAGCAGCCCAAGTAATGGGGCGCCGCTGGCGGGGCCACGCTTGGCTTGGGAAGCCTGCCAGGCCGCGTGGTGGTGGATGCTCGGGTCGGCCGAGTCTTGCGGGACATTCGACATCGGGGTGCCTGGCAGGCATCGCGGCCCAAGCGGTGCCCTGCAACCGTCTTCACCGCGGCCCACCGCATCTGTGCTCCATGGTGACTTGTGTTTTGCATTTTTTTTTCCTCCTTTTCCCCCTACCACATATATTTTTTTTTTTCCAGTGCTCTTGCTTTTTGAATTGTTTTTCCGAGGACCACCCTGGAGCGGCCACACGCTGCCACATGTCGCCTGTGGGCTAAGAAGAGAACGGCGGACCACCGCTAGGGACTGGTAGCGTTTTGAGGGAATGGATCCTTTCGTGCCGTTCCTGTCCTTTTTTTTTTTTTTCTTTCCTCGTCAAAACGTTTCGATTGAGCACTGCTTTGTGTTACCACCCATTCGTCTTGCTCAAGGGAAATTTCATTGGCAGTGGAGCTAGCGTTGGGGAGGGCAAACACAAAATGTGCGTCAGCTACCCCAGCTGCTTCCTTTTTTTTTTTTTTTTTTCTCCGTTATCAGTGTGTGTGTGGGCATATCATTTTGTGCTTTCTCATGTATGAATGTGTTCCTCTAGTGAGGATTGTGCATTTCAGCTCTTTTCTTCTGTCTCCCCCACCGCTCTCCTCTGAAAAGTGCTCGACTGTTGAGGCACTGCCGCGCTGTTCATAGTTTTCTCTGGGTTTAGGCTGGTTTCAGTTGCCGTATCGTTGCTGCCATTTTGTTGTTGCCCAGACATTTCTGTTAGGACGAAATATGACTCGGGGACGGAAGTAGCAGGGCCCTTTTTCATAGTGATCTTTTTTTTGCCTTTTGTTTTTGCATGTCATAAACCCATTTAGCCCCGCGTACTTCCTCTTGATCAATGAACACATTTCGTATACTCTTTGCCTCAAGAAACGTACTAATGTATCCTGATCGTCACACCAGCTGGTGGTGGTTCATCTGCCAGTCTGCTCTGGTTGAGGAGGAAAGTCATGAAATAAATGCCCTTCAGCAACCGATGGAAACGGTATTTTTCTTTTCTTGTACCTGCATTAATCTGATTCGTTTCTCACGATTTTGCCGTCGCGCGGCACAATGCTTTCACCGGCTTGAAAATGGACCCCAGAACAAACTATTCCGTGATTTTGACACCCTCTGGGTTGATAATTAAGTAAATTATGAGCTCGAGAAGGGGAAAGGAAAAGACTTGTTGGCACTGAAACGCTTCACCCAAAAAGCAGCATCTCTGAAAAAGAAATTGTATTAGATGCACAAAAGTATTGATTGTGAAATGAAGCTGTGGGGAGTTAAGGCCGGAGCCCGCGGAGGGGCAGAAATATGCTGTTTGTCTTGGAAGCAGAGTGATTGTTTCACGTTAAAGGGGACATGCAGACAAAATACAAGTTAGTTTTATTCAAAAGATTTTTTTCAAATAGTGTCCCCAGCGCTTGTCTGGCAGCAAAAGATGTGTCTTCAATGAGAAATAGTTTGGGTTAAAATTTTGATTATCCTGCTAAATTGCGTGTTTCCGTGACATTTGCCATGAAGTCATAAAGGCAGGTATTCAAACGAACTTCTACTGCGTCATTCGGTTCTGCAGCTTTGCTTGCCGTCAGACCTCCCAGATGGCGCTACCATATTTGGCTACGGACCGTTGTCCGCCGTTGCTTTCTTTTGACCGTATTTGCACCTGACTTTTTGTTACAGTAGAAAGTAATCGTTTTGTGAAACATGGGGTGTGCTCAGCAAAAAGGGTCACGTCAGACGTCGCTTGCACCATTCGGCCAGTGTTGTGCAAGACTACTCTGAAGCGGCGGACCAATTGTGCAGCTAAAACAGGCAGCATAGTGCGCCCAGTACCAACAGCAGTGCGCATCAGTACTTTACGTGTATTTGCGCAACTTTCATTGTTTATCGCACCATTTTTACTACTGTAAAATGAATGTGCATTACATTTAACCGCAAATAGCTCATTTGGCAAGCTTATAAGCCTTGCCTAGTTTGCGTTTGGCGGGCTCAGCAAATCGCACAGCAGGGCATGTGACATCATAGGTTCTGTTGTGGGAAATGGGTGAGTGGGTCGCATGGCCATTCCCTTTTTTCTAATTATAATATAGCTTATTTGAGCGAAGTGTGCGTTAAAAGTGGCATCAGTACAATTCTAATGAACTAAACTTGTGTCTTGTCTGCATGGCCCTTTTAAGGAGCCTGAGAAATTGTGGCACGGAAGCGCTTGGAACGCCTACAAAAAGGGAGCGGTGCGAACGTGGACCGCCGTCCCAAGGAGTTGGAGGAAATTCGACATGCAAACGCTTTCAATGCCGACAATGAGACGGTGTTGTGAACATCGATAGTGCTATAGGGATGGGACATATAAACTTGAGGTTCAAATCGTTCTTCAAACAGAATCTGTCTATGCCTCACTGAGGGCATCGTTTGTAAGAGTGAACGCTCTGGAAAGTCAACTTTACACGATAGATTTCATGAAACATTGTTGATGAACGAAGCTTTCTATGTCCCACTGATGGCATTGTTCGCCTCACAGGTGCCGTCCATCGTTGCAGCCAAAACGCGCTGCAGGAAATTTACTTTCACAGTGGGTTTACGCAGGCACATCAAGTGCCCCCCAAAAAAAGGAGGCCTTCCATGGTCGCAATCAAACCCGAGTTCATCGCTTTACGAGCTCGACGTCTATCTGATTGCGCCAATCCGACACTGTCGAAGCAGTTTGGACATTTGACTTTGACTATCACTCAGGTTGTATGCGAGAAAGCTTCGTGTTTTATTTATTTTTTTTTAACGGAAAGGCTCTGATTTTTTCAAATGCGTGTGACTTTGGTGGTGGTAGCCAGGGGTTTATGCAGAATTTCGATTTTGGGGGGGGGGGGGGGTGTTAGGGGGGTGTGTATAAATCCCTGGTGGTAGCACCCACACCAGTACGGTAGTTTGTCACCGCCTCGGCGCGTGCAGCGACAGGAGTTTTCGTGACATGAAAAACTCGCATATCCCTAGATGTATAGAATTTCGTTTTGAACAGTCCGGGAGCTGGTCCGGCTACTAGCGGCATCTTCGTGTTGACATCGTATAGCGGTTACTGGTGCACCCGAGAGGCACAATCCTTTTAAGTGTCGACACAATGAAATGGTCAAGGAGGGAAGAAAGGATTGATAAGGGTTACAAAGTTGATTGCACTGGGTGCAAACTAGAAGCTTTTGGCGCCTGCATGACGCATCGCAATGGAGGTTCCGAGCGGAGGCAACACGGCAGGCCAGGCGCTGCGACTTCTGGGATCCGCGCAGACGCGAAGGGCAGGTGCATTGCCTGGAACCAGGGAGCAAGAATAGATATAGGAGGGTAGAAAGAGGAAAAAAAAACGTATTTACAACCCCCCCTCCCCCACCCCCCCCCACCCCAAAAAAAAAAAAAAACTGCCCAAACCTGCAAAGCTGGGGCAGTTATACAGTATAGAGTGAGCTGGTGTTTCGAGCGCGACCGCAGCGCGGCCGTACAGCGGCCCCGTCGAAAATCGGATGTTGCTCACCCCGAAAGAGCGGCTTACCGGGCGGAGATTCCGCAGTCGTCGTGAAAAAGTCGAGCTAGTAGTGCGCATTTCTGTACGTATTGTTAGGTCTACGGCGCCACAACATTTTAAAAAGGTCGCGAGGAGTCTGACGAAAAAATAGTTTATCTCGGTTCCCTTGAAATGAAGCGAAAAGGCGACAGCGATGAACCCGCGCAGTGCGACGGGCAATGTAAACAACGCCGATGGACTTCTCGCCACAAGCGTCCGTTTTGCTGTTTTGTGTGAATGTGGTTTATACTCTAGGGGGACCTTGTTTCGGTGCACCCCGCCATCAAGGGCGACAGTTGCAGGCTGAATTTGGCCAGCTTGCTTCCCACCGCGTCCAGGGCTGACTGCAACTGCTACACGGCTCCTATGCAGCCAGCCTTGGGGCCCAGCGCCCAAGGGTCACATGGTCGGCGTACACAGACATGTGCACATTGTGTGCAGTCTGGCAGTGCCGCAATGACCAGGTTGAAGAAGGGGCTGATGACTGAGCCCTGTAGGATGCCCAAATCCACTGGTCGGGGCGCCGACAGGGCGTTGCGCACTTGCACCTGCGCCGTGCGGCCCGTCAGGAACGCAGCAACAAAGCCCCACAGCTTACTTGCATGCTGGACTCCTCCATGGCCAGGGAGATGGAGGGGCATCTCAGGTTGTCAAACGCGCCCTTGACGTCAAGAAGCACCACGGTTGCCTGGCAGCCCGGCCGTGCTCTAGCGCCCCTACTATGTCGGAAATTGAGTCAGTCACAGCCCGGTGACTCCGGAAGCCCGTGAGCTGCTCCGCGATGAAATCATTTCCCGCAGTGATGGCCTTCATCCTGCATAGGGCTGCCCGCTCCAGCAGCTTGCAGCTGTAGGAGGTGAGGACAACGGGGCGGTACGCCGTGACTGCCCCGAAACTCCGGCCTGGTTTGGGGAGCAGCCGCAGGATGGCCAGTAGCCGGTCAGGCGGCAGACGCCCCGTCTCCCAGACGTGATTGTAGGCTGCCAGGGGCCTCGCGAACCTCACACCGTCCAGGTCGCGCAGCACATGCATGGTATAGGCGAAGTCATTGGCTCCTACCGCCGACTTGCGCTTAAAGCTACCTATCATTTTGCGGAGTTCGGCGTCCGGGATGGGGGCGTCGTTGAGCCGGTGGCGTCCATCGGGCTCCTCTGGCGCAGCAACCACAGGCCCAGCTGCCGCCTGCAGTGGCGGCAGGAAGGGCTCTGCGAACTCGGCCAACTCCTCGTATCTGGCTTGCTTCCTGGTGGTCAGGGCTGCCATGGGGTTGTGGTTTCTGCGGGGCTTGAGAACCGACTGGGAAATTCCCCATAGGGGCAAGCGTGGGTCAGCCCCCCCAGCTCGACCCGCCACTGCCTGTTGAGGCGGTTGGCGCGCCACCGACAGGCCGCGTCGACGCGGCGGTACGCCATCCACTGAGCCGTGGCTCCAGAGCGCTGCGCCTTTTCCTATGCCCAGTTCCACTCCGCTCGCAGCAGTAGAAGCCTCAGGTACGGCGTGGTGGTGCCCTTGGTGACAGAGCAGCTCGTCGTGGCTTATCTGACACAATGAACCAGGCCCGCGAACAGCTCCTCTCCCTCCCCCAGGTCCTCTTCAGCGCGGTAGCGCCAGAAGTGGTCCCAGCGGGTGACGTGGTGCATTGCGGGTCGCCTGCCCGGTTTGCCGGTTGTTGCGACTGCGATGTGCGGTTGGTAGTGGTCAGAGCCCCACGTGCTACGCTCCCGTCTTTAGGTGGCCTCAACCCCGGCTGACACCAGGCTGATGCTTATGGCCGTGGCAGTGCTGTGGCCTCGCCTAACCGGTGTTCAGCGCAGTCAGGCTGAGGCGCAGCATGGCGTCCCTGAGGTGCTCTCGGCGAGAGTCCGTCCGGCCATCCCCCCCAAAGTGTAGTGCGCGTTGTAGTCGCCACAGAGGAGATGCGGGGCTGCGCAGAAGGCACGAGCTGATCCAGGAGGCCCGAGTCCCAGGATCGACTGGGGCGCACGTACACGCTGCGTACAGTCACGTCACCACCCGCACCGAACCGCTGCGTCACTGTCAGATACTCCCTCACCGTCGTCATTGAACTGATATCCAGCACAGTGTGGTGCACGTTATTGCGTACATGGTGATGCCCGCGAGGTTACTGGGGAAGGCGAAGGGGTCGCCGCACGCTACTGCCGAGCACTGCGTGCTGTCACACGCCCTGGGACTGCTGTAGTCCGTGCAACCCGGCAGCATGAACCCGGGGCCATCACCCGCACGCAAATAGCTCGCGTGCAGAACCACTGAATGTGGGCACAGAAGGTAGGCACGCAGCGGAGCGCATTATCGTTCCACTGCAGCACAGTGGGCACTGGAGGCTTTTGCGGTGGCTCCTGGTCATGCTGGGGCTCGGGCTGTGGTCGTAGCTGCACAGCCTGAACGCACAGGGGACGGAGGGTATCGTCAACAGGCAGCAGCTCACCCATGCTGCGAAGGGCAAGCGCTAGGTGTTCCTGCTGCTGTCGCAGGCTCCACCGCCTTCGTGTCGTCCGCGCTAGGGGTGCCTGGCTGCTCTGCTGCTGCTGGATTTGGGCTACTTGGTTGCCGTGGTGCCACTGCTGCCATCTGGTGTTCTGGCTGCGGCTGCTGCTGCCTGGGTGCTGGGGCATCGTCGTAGCAGGTGCGACAAGGGGCGTCTCGAGCTGCGCGGCCGTTCGCATGGCCGCTCGAGCGTCCACACTAGAGGTAGGTCGCAACTGTGCTTGGGAAGCACACACTCGGAGTTCTTCCTACCAGTGCGAACAGCCCGGTCGAGCACGGCGTGGGGGCCACCATAGTTAGCGCAGAAAGGCTTCGCTGCCTTGCACACTGCCTTAGAGTAGGAGCCCCCGCATCCCCAGCACTTCCTCTCGCGATTGCAGCCCGCTGTGGCATGGGCGAGCCCGCCGCACCAGTCGCACTGCATAAGTCACGGTCCACACGTCCTCACTGGCCGTCGGAGCATGTGCAGCGCTACCTCCGTAAGGGGTGGGTGCAGGTCCCTTGCGAATAGCCGACTGCACTGACACGGGCGCCTCGAGGCTGGAAACGACTACCTCGGCCGTGATCGCCATGTTGTCGACCACGATGGCACCCGGGCTGCTCGACAACGGCTCGCGGGGGCTCACCTCGATGCCACAGATGGTGGTGATGGCCAGGAGAGTCAGTCCCTATGGCTTCATCGGTGGCCACGTCCGCTACTACGACGTTCTAGAGCACACGGGCGTTTTCGCTTTTCGCTTCTATCAGAAAGCGGCCGCCGCGGCCGGGAATCGAACCCGCGTCCTGCGAGACGGAAAGAGCGGGAGTGAACGTTCTGTGCCTTGAAAAGGACCGATATAATGTGTCGGAAAATTTTTTCAAAAGAGAAATTTGAGGGTTGCTGATTTTGAGACACTAATGAAAGCTGTTTTAAGGGGGAACGGGAGCCAAGACCCAGAGGTGCAAACCACCATGATCAACAGAGATACCCAAGCCGCCACCCCGCACAAGATAAGGGTTACTATAGCCCGTTATATCACATAAAGCTCAAGCAAGTGTTTTTCTCTCTCTCGCTCCGAGTCATAGCCAAAATAAAATAAATTATTGCACTGAACCGCGCTGCCTTTTATTGTTGCTGCTATGCTTGCACGTACTTGGGAGTAGGAGATGGCTTGGTATCTACATTGATGGTTTGAAATTAGTCAATCAATGTCCTGCAGCCTTTTCTCAATGCTACGCTCTTTTTACTCGTACTTAATTAGTTTATACTGTGCTTGCTAGCATCCCTGGTATGACTGGCGGCTAGCTCAAGCGGATCTAAAAGCACACACATGAGTAAGTTCTTAGTTTCATTTTGCTAGTCTTGAAGTGTATACGCGCTGATATCATCCAAAAGCCGGAAAATCAGGGTATGTCAAGGTAACTTCAGAACAGCACGACACACCCGGACTGTTCTGGCACGCGTGCACGCAAAGTGGACAAAGTACCTTTCGCAGCGTAGCATAATCAGGACATAATGATCAAATGTTTAACAGCTGCTTCAATGTCTCTCTCATTGTTTCCTTCATCGCAAGAACAGCTAGGCGAGCTCAGTTGCTTCAGTGGTAACAGTTCTAATAGACTCCTTCTTGTTGAGTTCATAACTGTGAATACATCCAGGATTGCGAGTGCGGAATTCAACCGTAATCTGTATAGAGGCAGAGACGCAGGGCAATCGTTGAGTGGATGCCGTGAAGCATGGCCTGTTTAGAACATGGGCACGCTTTTGCTAATTTCCGTGTTAATAAAGAACTTCTGCTGCTTCCACCAGAATATTAGGTGCTGGGCACTTAATGGGCTCGCCTTGTTGTAGCTCGCTAACGGTCGATGTCACGCGACTGCCGGAATCAGGCGGTGCAGCAAGATAACGGACAGAAGTAGAGCTTGGTATACCGTCGTCCGGGGGTCACGCTGAGGCTTTGAAAACCAGGCGGTTTAAATAGTCATAAACGTTCGAACCTCGTGAACCGCTGGCGCTTGTCATACATCTCCCCATTTCGCGCCAGGAAAACTGCAGGTACGTTTCAGGCAAAATCTGTGTATATAACCAGCAGTCCCCGTGTTCATTTACTTAGGAACGCTCGTTGGGTTGGTTTTTACGATGGCAAGCGAAAAAAGCGGCTGAGGAAGAAAAAAATGGCGCGTTCGAAATGACGCAGAAAGGTTCCAGCCGCGCAAGAAATTATGGCGCGTTCGAAATGCCGCAGAAAGGCTCTAGCCGCGCAAGAAAAAAAAAATGGCGCGTTCGAACATCCGCAAAACAGCTCCAGCATACGAAATTCAAGCAAGCACAAAAAGAACAGAACTCTCGCTCGCACAGTTTCAGCAGGGGGCGCGCGGGCTCTGCGAAGGCGGGAAATTTGAATTACATATTCGTCAAGATAGGAGTGAGACAGGGCGGCGAAAAGCGTAATGGGTGGAAGCAGTGAGGGAATAACGGCGCCACCACCCATTGTGGCCAATCACTGCTCTGCAGTTCCGACAGCTTTCACACTGAGCAGAACGGCTTTAATTTTTGTGTTGACCACACTTTAATCTACCAACATAGGCAAACTTGGTTTTCCAGCTTAGTGTCACTTTAAGCAAAAGACACCGATAAAATTGGTAACGTGATACGAAAAGCAGCAAAGCACGCCCCAAGCATTCCCATATGAGCCTGTCCACCTACAGGCTGCTTAAAGGGGTCCTGAAATACCTTCCGCCGATGCATGGATGTACGTGTAACCAAATAAAGCAATGTATTAGCAATCTCCTCCCGCAAGAATTTTGTTAAAGCGATAAGTATTAGCTGAGAAATCGTAAATCAAAAACCGCGCATTAGCGTCGCGCCGCGTTTCCTCCTCCTTTCAACTTATTCTTCGCTGTTGACGGCGCGAGGCCTTCCCTCACATGATGCTGCGCTCCTCAGCGGTGACGTACTTCCGCTATTGCGCTCCTCAGACTGCCGTCTGCTACGGGCAAGCTTTGTTGACACCATGAATCTCGCACTCCGCTCAAGGCTGGAAAAGCGAACGAAAAATCTGGCCGCATGTGTGGCGCGGCCTGGCCTTGCCCTTTCGCGGTGTGCGTTCCTGCAGTTGCCATCGGCGGCACGTGACTTTTTATCGGCGGCGAACTCGCAGCCGCACGGAGAGAATCGTGCGCTCGTTCCCTTTGATGCACCACGCACTGTTTATCCAAAAAGCGCCGTATCAGATGTGGCCCCGCTGGTGACGGGTCTTATTTTGCGGCGGTGGTAATTCCTGCCGGCGGCATGTCAGAAAGGCATCTTAAACCGATACAGAACCCGTGCACAAAAAGCTTAAATCATGTGACCAGTTCAGCTTGGGGCGACGCGCGGTTGAGAGCGGCAACGTTGGCAATACATGCTCCGCCGCGGCTCTGAGCTTTCTAGTGCTGGAGCGAGCGCCATTTCTTTGAAAATCTCAAGCATCGGTTGCCTTGGCAACAAGGCACAAACCGCTCCAGAAGTCAGTTACGGTTGCGTGATCCCGGTTCAGCTCAGGGCCCCACCTCGCGACATGTGGGCACTGCAGGCGTACCACTCACTCCCATTGGGAAGTGCGAGATGCGTTTGGCATTACAGGAGGCGATGGTGTGTGTGTTGTGGATGCCTTTGTTTCGCGATGAAATGCGACGTTGTGCTTCTGCGGGTGGATAGTGCTTCCCATGGTCTGGATTATCTTTCTCGAGCGATGTACGACTCAACCTCGCATGGGGTATGTGCAGTGTGCGTGGCTAAAAGCCATCTCCGCTTGTGCGCCAGAGTTAAGTGACTTGCTGTTCGTTCCCGCAAACCGGGCGCGAGGTGAGTGCCGAATTTACGACGGGCAGGAGGAGGCAACCCATCTTCGGTCAATCGCGGTTCAAACTTGCAACGCATTTTGGGACGTTGTGTTCGTTCGAAACGCATCTGTGGATTGTTTTGAAGTTGAATAAAATGTATGCGTCTAACCCGGGAATTCGGCTCAGGGCGTTCTCTGCGATTACACGAAAGAAGTTCCATGGGGCTTCAATGCTTTCTTTATGGAACGTACTCAGGTAAGAGAATATCCATGTCGTGTTATGGCCGTGTAGCATTGAATACAAACGGTTAAGCGTTTGCTTACACTTGTTTCGTTTGTCGTAAAATGTCCAAGCACTCCGGCACTCCGCTGGCAGATCAGCCGGCGAGCCGACGCTGAGCAGACGACTCATCTCTTTGCCGGAAGTGCGTGAAAAAAGCCGCCCAACAGCAGGATGTCTAGCTCATGACGAACATCTGGGAATCGATGACGTAGACATGTGAAGATGGCGGCGTCCAAAAACACGAAGGGAAGGGTGAGAAAAAAAGTGACAAACTGCAACAAAAGTGTGAGCTTTCCGCTGCGCGTAAAAGACTAATACTTGGCACAGATGACGTTGACGACCCAATCTAACGATTGCGCTAGTTAATTTAGTCTGCTCAAAACGCCTTTCAGGGCCCCTTTAATGGGCACACACAATACGGTAGACTAGCTTGTGAAAGGCCATCTCTCGAGCCAAATTTAATGATTAGCCATGACTCAGACAGGAAGAAAAGTCCCCGATAATATCAAGGCTTAGAATTCCTTAGAAATTCCTGACCAATGGGGAGAGCAAGTTACTCTTCATCCTCTTCTAATGAATATGCACCCCGTCCGCCATTGAACAAGGCGTATGGCATTGAGCAAGGCGTATGGCACAGACCAAGATGCGGTGTATACGCGGACGCTGCAGTGCTCCAGGACGAAAAGCCGAGAGAGTAGTAATGACTACAAAGTGAGATCTCTTGATCAGTGCTGCTGCAATACCAGCCTTAAGTAAAGAAGTGGCGGAAGTGAGCATCGCGCTGCGCTCACGCAGACCACAGCCCGTGCAGTCATCACAGACCCTCTAGAAGCATACCGGGCCCTGGAGAGTACGGTAGAGCTTGCCCCACTCACCCTATCATCAAGAGATCATTCAGCACCATGAGCGTAGTAGGACAACACGCCCACTCCCACATCCAAAACTCAAAGCACCGGGAAACGACTCTGATTTCTTCGGTCGAATACATATATCCTCATCCCTAACCAACGTAACTTAATGTCCCCAAGCCATTGCTCAACCGGATGAAAATTCAGCCAGAAACATGGGGCACCCAGGAACATTATCCGATAATGTGGACTTGCTCCAGCATTTCCGCCTCTAAAATACCGTTACCCAACGCCCAAGAGCATTTGGAGATTGCTGCTTAGTAGCTTTCTGTGGACCAGCTTATCTTCGTCGTAAGGGCAGCTGCGATGAAGACAGCGCATGGACTCCCGTGAATTGAGAACCAGCTTCACGTGATCTTCTCATTAATACTCTTAATAAAGTTGTTTTCTCTCTTTCTTGTTTCCGCGCTTTGAGCCATATAGGAGACCGTCAACTACCGTCATTCAATGCTCCGTTTTTGTCATTAAGTCAGTCCACGTTCTAAAGCAGCCGCCAAGTGGCCCGTAAACCCGTAAGCGCCATTTACAAAGGAGATCCAAAGGCGACACGTTGTGGATATCAAAAAATGGGAACAACTGTATGCTGTTCAGGTATACCCAGCATCTATGGATGACTATTTAATCAATATGCCGTAGGTAAATGCTTGAAAACTTGCGACACAATTTGGGAAGGCGTTTGTTCCAAATATGTAACAAGAGATGGTGTCCACGCCGAAAGCTAAGCACGGTGGTTTATAAATTCACTGGAACCTCGGATCGATCCTCAAACTCATACTATCGCAAAACTTGTCCGCTGAGTAAGTCGAAACTTCCGAATTCATTCCCTTCGCATCTCACCTCACCTGACATGAAGTTGAGGTCCACGTCATCATCAGGGCACCTCTTATGTGGAGTGGCAAAGAAAGGACGCTCACGTTTTGTGCCGGGTGGTTAAGTTGTTTATTGATCACATAATCCTGTGATGTCAGTTGCTTCTTGGCGATTGCCTTCTAATAGATAAAAATTTCTTGAGTGCCCCAGAACAAAAAGATTGCCCTATCTCCAGAAAAAGAGAAAAGAGTGCGGGTGAAGAGTTACGTGCGAATCGCATAAGTTCATCTCTAAATTTATACATAACAAAATACGCCCCGGTGGCGCTACTTTGAGCGCACTTAGGGCCCTGAAAGCCTTGGCCAGATAAAAGTGGTGCCGACGTCGTCACTAGAACTCTAGGGCGATGCATACGGATCCGCTGGACAGGAACGCGTTTATGTCACGCAGCTTCAACTCGCTCGTCGGCAACCAGAAGTCCCAACGATCCGATTGTGTCGGCTGTTGCGCCCGTACGGCGGCCGGGTTGGGGGCAAGCGGCAGGCGCATGTTCTCAGCCTGGTTCCATGGGTGGACCAGGACCAGGTTGATCGTGTTGGGCCACTGGGCGATCGTCTGCCACGTGCCGCCGCACACGCACAGCGCAAATCTGACGAGCACGACTCCGTCCTTGTCGCGACGCAGCCTGGCGTGGACCCTGAAGGTGCAGTCAGCCATGAGGAAGCTGTCGCTCCGCAAGACCACTTCTTCTCCGATAGTGAGCCTGGACTGGGCGTCTTCCATGCCCTTCACGTCGCAGAACGCGAACGCGGCGGTGCCCTCTGACTTGTTTCGTGCTGACACTGTGGTAGGCTTTGTAGAGGATGGCGTGTCACAACCCCCGAAAGTGATCGACGTTTTCTGCTTACTCGTAGATGCGGTGGACAGGGCCTTCTGGGCGTTGTCTATGGATTTCACAATCCCTCGAGGCAGCGTCTCTTGCGAGGGAGGTTGTGAAGTACTTTTTGACGCCTCCATGGTCTTGTTCAAGCACCGTTTGCTAACGCTGTTGCTTCTTTGCGAGTTTTCTAGCGATGATGTCTCGCTGGGACCACCAGAGGCCGAATGAACGGGTCTTGTGGCACCGCCCAGGAATAGGCCCCTGATCCGAGCGGCGAGTGCATCTTTTTTTGCCGCCAACGCGGAGCCGGTTTCCATAGAAGGAGTTTTGCGCAGTCTGGGAGATTTGGTGCTGCTTCGGCGCTTCGTCACGTTCGGCCTACCTGCAGAAGAGGATTCCCTCCGACGGCTGCCGGTGCTACCACCGGATATGCCTGAAGTATTCTCGAGGGACGATCGGTCGTGTGGTGCCGCCGCGAGCTCTAACGATGTTTCCTTCCTGACCGCACTTGAGTCTGAGGTCAACCTTCCAGTGCAGTACCGGAGGTAGTGGTCGACAGCGGCTTTTTGTGGCAGTGCCATTCCGCATCGCGCGCAGTGCACTTCTCCCAGGAGGCACTGCTCCAGGAAGTGTTCATGGAGCTTGGACAACGGACCAACGAAGGTGCAGCCGTGAGGCGAATTCGGACAACGGATTCGCAGTTCTTTGATGCCGGCCCGGCTGGAGTCGACGGTCTCCACCATTTCACCGAGGAACGAGCCGCGGTCCACCGGACAAATGCGCTCTCGCTCGGTGATCTCTCCGTAGCACGTTGGGCAGAACACGTGGCGGCAAGGAAGCCTCTTCGGAAACGCAGGCACCACGCCGCAGATCGAACACACAAACTCGTCGGGAATTTTGTCGACAAACTCGAGCGGCCGCCAGTCCAGGAACTGGTCGAAGCCCGACAGTTGTCGTCTGGTGGAACCCATTGATGGAAGAGGATGACCAGCAGCTAGGCTGGCAGGATTGTGGCAGCAAAAGTCGAACGAATGGCGTATACGGGGCGTTCCACCGCTCTGAGGGTGATGGTGGTGGTGGCGCTGCGGAGCAGGCGCCGTCTGGTGGTTTTGCTTCAGGTGCCAAATTTGTGGGATTGGCGGAGATACAATACATTGTTGAATAATGTACAAGAAATGTAGAATATTAATTGGAATATGTACCTCGGACACTGTATGGGGATTACGTGAAATTTTCTATCACGTAATTACGATAAAGTTGTGGCGACAATCACGCCCGCAAGGTGGTACGTGAGGTTGAAAGATTTGTCACGTTTCGGTAGCGGCACTGATTGTTGAAGACGACGATTCGCACAAACTCCAATAATTGCCTCGGAAGTGTGAGCCCTGCCCCATACCCCCTTGTGGGTACGTTGAAAAGCTTTGAGGGTATCATCATCATTACCAAGTGTGCCGTTGGACATTCTCGATTGTGCGATGTCACATTGACCAACTTTCGCTGCCGAGTGCCCAATTTTGAATTTCTACCTCCATTGCGCATGCATAGTGCCTTCGCCCATATACTATTTTCGTCAATTGGAGGATACCGCTGAACATTTCCTGCTCTCCTGCCCGCAGTTCTCCTGTCTCCGAAATCGTTACCTGGAGATTCCGCTCCTACATCTAGGTCTTTTCTTGTCTGTTTCGAATTTACTGTCATTTGGGGCATCGGGTTTAAGTTTCTGCCACGGGGATGTTTGTCGCGCCCTTCACGCTTGTATTTCTGAATCAGGTCGTTCACCCTGTTAATAAAACACCTGTCATACTTTCTTTTTCTGCTACGTGTAATTTTGCTTCTTACTTGAGCATGTTATAGATATTTCGATTTTTTGGGGTCTTGGAAATTGTTAACAGCACGTCCCTCACATTTTTCTCAGTTATAGTTTTAATTCTTACGCTTCTTGCAAATCTGAATTGATCAATCCCACAGAGTGGGTACGCGCCAGTGATTTATTGGTACCAATCAACCAACCAGCCTCGCTGTAGTGTTTAATGGGAGACTAATCAGTTGCCAGTTCAGCGAAGAAGTCGGCCGGACAATACACAGGGCGCGCTTAAATGTATTAGAGTGGAAGTGGCCGTCCACGCCAGTAAATCGCAGATGAAGTAATGAAGTGGAAAAGTGCCCCAAACCAGGGTGTCGAACCGGAACCGTACCGAACCAAAAACCGGAACTGAACCGGTATTTTTGCCGGAACTGAACCCGAACGCGAACCGTTATTTTTTGAGCACGCTGAACTCAAACCTGAACTGAACCGAAAAAATAAATTACGGTTACCGGTTCATGCTGAAACGGTTCGACCCTCCGTTGTTGATATTGCACAATCAATGCAATTCAGGCCTTTTTTTTCTTTCACGTACC
This sequence comes from Haemaphysalis longicornis, assembly GCF_048455015.1. NCBI lineage: Eukaryota > Metazoa > Arthropoda > Arachnida > Ixodida > Ixodidae > Haemaphysalis > Haemaphysalis longicornis. Next base: position 70,751,718 of record NW_027526204.1, read on the forward strand.
ACCAACTTCGTACCCGCTGGCGCACTTTCCACTCCAGACAATTGAACACTATCGCACTATAATAACAGGGGAAATAAATGAGCACCAATGTAGCAGTCGTGTGTTGCTGCTGGAAGCGCGAGCGTAGTGCAAGCTGACCAAACGAAATGTCATTCTCGGCAGCTTGCAGGGGACAAAAACGACTTTGCCCTTCCCTACCTGCGACTTTATTGGATCAATAAGGCTGCAGGAGTGCTCCACTGCGCAACAGCGAAAGCCCACAACCGATGTGTACAAACTTTTTGCATTTCATAATTTGTTTAAAAGGTCCGACACCTGCAAATTGTGGATACTTGACAAGTGTGACCGCAGGAGCTGCTCAGTGGCTACGTCGCTTGCTACTGACCACAAGTGGCCTCGATCTCCGTTCCCCATGACCGTTTTTCTGTAGTTGATAGAAATCGAGAACGTTCGTGTATCGAGATTTTGATCTACGTTTAATATCACCATCTGGTTAAAAGAACTGCCGGCGCCTTGGAGCATAGATATAGCATGGGGCATCAAATGCGTCAGTTTTTTTTAAATGTGTTTACACGGAAAACAACAAAAAAGAAAAGGCGAATCACTTTGTTTTAAAATATTATGCAATACGTAAGTATAACCGAATAAGTAAAAAAAACGAACCAAAACGAACCAAAACCAAACCAAAACTCTACACCTTTCTTTGCCCTGCCTTTCACAACCAAACGTGTCATCAATGCGAAGGAAGTGAGTTTTGTTTTTGAGGACAGTACACCGCAAGTTCCGTTTTTACAGATACAAATAACAACAGATATTTCAGGAAAAACTGTTAAGGTTTGCACTTAATCCTATGGCAAGAAACTGCAGCCCTCGACCTTTTCTTGGAAGGAGAAACAGTAATAAAGCAGATGACACGTGCAGAAAGGCAGGCCAGTACCTCACACTGTCCCATTCGCCCAGCGATCATCTTTTCTACTTGCTGTGAAGTTTTGTCTCTTTCAGATCTGCTTTTTTTCGAAGGTGCACTTATACTGACTGCCCAACTCGCTACATTACTTCTACTGCTACTCGTTCCGGAGGGGAGTACTGCTGTGGACGAATTAAAGAGCGTCTACCCAAAAAAGTCCAATCTCTAGCTCCGCGTGTCAAATTTCTTTTTCGTTTTGTAACAGCAGAATCTGTATAAGACTCCACAATGTAGCACATGGAACGATGGCCGGGGGTCAGGCGGTACGATGATATACTGATTGTAATGCACACATCCGGTATAGCAGCTATCGCAAAAGGAATTGCACTGGTCAGAGTAATAATGCAGTCACTGAGCGTTAACTAAAGCTTACGTTTAACAAAAGTGTGGCTAACAATTCGATAAGGTGACAGCTAACAAATTATTCAGGGTGATCAAATAATTCAGGGTGACCAAATTAAGCGCTGGTATTTGAACGCGCCAGTACGCAGGCCTAAATTTAAGGCTTCAAGGTCAGCGTGATGAGCGATTCCATAGGGACGATTGCGATTTCAACAAAAAAGGAAAGGACAGAAAATATATCCCAACGTCATATCTCTTGGCGGTGGCTTTATGAATAGTCACTAGGACAACATAAAGTCTGGGCGAGAAAGTAGCTTGTAAATAGTCGCCACTTCATCTGTTTTACTAATAGCTCGTAATTGTTTGAAGTTTGCTTTGCAATTGCGCCACTGCCCTTGGGGAAACGCAACATTTTGAATTTTTTTGTATTTTGATTTCAGTGTCGTTTGAAACTACTAAATGTTTTCTCTAATTTCAGTGATAATTCAACTCGTCGAAACGGTTCGCGATTTCTTCAAGCTGCCGAACCGGTTCGGCACGTGATTTTGTCGAACCGGAACTCAACCGGAACGAAATGATTTCGCTTGAACCAGAACCGTAACTGAACCGGTATTTTTGTCGGTTCGACACTCCGCCCCAAACGATTGCTAACAGACAGGAAGCGAAATCCACCATCGTCGTCAACTCCTCCAATACATGGAGGCAGGAAGGAGCAGAGTTACTGCACGCTTGGACGGGGAACTCGAAGGCGGGTCGCGAAACAGAACCTGTCAAGCAGCCAAGACAGCTTTCCAAAGCCTGCAGCGCAGCGAATGCTTCAGCATTCACGAACACGCCTCTCGTGAGACCACATACCTGAGCCACCTTGCCTATGATCTGGACACCATATAACGTTTCGTTGGCTTCCTGGCCGCAAGTAAATGAGAAGGCAGATGAAGCTGCTCGCAGGGGCTTGGAAATGCCCAAATTGAGGAAGAATATCTGAATCAATCGTGATGCCACAACTACGAAGAAGGCACTTCCGTCTCTCGTCCCTTCCAATGCCCCAACACGCTTCCATACACAACTCAGACCCTGAGAGCAGGATGAAGCTGAAAGAGGTATACTTCCTCACCGACGAAACCTGTTGTACCACTAACTACGTCTCAACTCAGTCTCTTTCTATTCGGCACGACTTGTTTCGACTTTTCGCCACCGTGATTCCTTATCACGGTAACTGAGGATGGCCGGAAACTAAAATACGCCTGACTCATAAAGGGCCTTGCGTATATATCCAAATAAGGTGCCTTCTTTGGCCGAAAATAGAGCGCCTAAGCATGGTGCCAGTGCTCTTGACAGTACTGCTTGGTCCACGGCCCTCCGCACAAACTCAACTTTCAGCACTGGCGAGGTTGTTTGATCAGGTGTACAAGGTTGGCGCCACTGAAATGATTTATCACCAAGAATTTCCAACTTCTTTATCACAGTGCTCGTACATACTGAACCTTTTCATTTCTTTCTTTTTATCTCTCATTTTACTTTTTTCCTCCCTCTAAATACCAGTGTGTCGAACCGAAAAAAATACCGGTTCGGTTACGGTTCGGGTTAAGACGAAATCATTTCGTTCCGGTTCAGTTCCGGTTCGACAAAATCATGTACCGAACCGTTTCGCGAACCGGTTCGGGAGCTTGAACCGGTTCGCGAACCGGTTCGACGGCTTGAATTATCACTGAAATTAGAAAAAAAAAAACATTTAGCAGTTTAAAACGACAGTCAAATCAAAATACAAACAAAAATTCAAATGCTGCTGTTCCCCAAGGGCAGTGGCGCGATTGAAACTTTAAAGGAGCCATGAAGAGAAAACAAAAGTTTGTTTTATTCGAAAGATTAGGTGTTTCATAGTACCCCAAGCGCTTTCCCGGAAGCAAATGATGCTTTATTCACTGAGAAATAAGGCAATTTAAGCCAAAATTTTAAATCTCCCGCTAAAATTGCACATTTGGTGACGTGAGCAATGGTGTCACACGGGCCGGTCCATGAAACAGATACTTAGTATGTCGACTCCATATAGCACCCACACGCGGGAGTCGACCGAGACGGCGGCCATTTTAAAAATGCTAGTAAAACCTAGTGCACCCGCAGCCCTAGTCATGGAATCGCCTGATCCGGAGAACAAAACTCTCGCCGAGGAGCTCGGGCTTGCATTTAACAACCTCACACCACTTGAACGCTCAACGCTTCTAAGTGCACGAGCGGCAAGATTTGTGGGATACGCGGTGGACGGAAAAGCGACCATTCCGCGATAGCCACAACAGACGAACGCCCTGCCGTCGGCACCGCTGCCTCGTCAGCGCCGTCGCCACGGACGAATACAGACTGGTACGTATGTGCCGTATTTTTATTACGGTTAATAATAGTTCAACTTCAGTAGCAGTATCGCTTATGCCAGTTGGCCGGTGTCGTGTATGGAAAGCCGTTCGCGCGAGCTCTCTGCTTCGACCAGAAAGATACGAGCGTCAATGCGCGGTGTTTACGGCATTTTTCCTCCAAGGTCAGAGCGCCTCGAACCCGAAAATTCGTCTGCGCGACGGCGAGATGTCGAGCTCGGCCAGGCGGTTGTTTCGTACGCATTGGCGCACACGCTTGCGTGTTCGTTCGGAACTTCAACCGTTTACTCCACCGTTCTTTGTCATAAAAAGAATGTGCAGTATGTTTCACGGGCATTTAGCTCGCTATGCAAACTGTAAGCCCTGCCTGACATGCGTTTGCTTTTGCCGGCCTCCGCCAATCGCAGAGCTTAGCCCATGTGACGGCATAGGTTCTGTTGCGGGAAATGAGCTGGTGGGTCGCATGACCATTCCCGTTTTTCCTAATTATGTAGCTTATTTGAGCGAAGTTTGCGTTATAAGTGGTGTCGTTATGGTTCTAACGAGGCAATCTTTCGAATGAACCAAACTTGTGTTTTCTCTTCATGGCTCCTTTAAACAGTTACGAGATATTAGAAAAACATGAAGTGGCGACGATTTACCACCTACTTTCTCGCCCAGACTTTATGTTGTTCTAGCAACTATTCATAAAGCCACCGCCAATAGATATGACGGTGGGATATATTTTCTGCCCTTTTCTTTATTGTTGAAATCGCAATCGTCGCTATGGAATCGCCCATCACGCTAACCTTGAAGCCTTAAATTTAGGCCTGCGTACTGGCGCGTTCAAATACCAGCGCTTAATCCCAATGGCGCACAATTTTTATATTTGGAACAAAACAGAAAAATCACACAACAGGCACATAAATTCTACCAATTAGTTAGATTATTTGGTTACCCTGAATAATTATTTGTTGGCCACATTTTTGTTAAAAGTATGCTTTAGTTAACGCTCAGTCACTGCATTATTGCTCTGACCACAGCAATTTTTTTTGCGATAGCTATACCGGATGTGTGCATTACAATCAGTATGTCATCGTACCGCCTGACCCCCGGCCATCGTTCCGTGTGCTACATTGCAAAATGAAAGGGAAATTTGACGCGCGGAGCATGAGTTGGGACTTTTTTGGGTAGCCGCTCTTATTGGTCCACAGAAGTACTCCACTCCGGAACGAGTAGCAGTAGAAGTAATGTACCGATTTGGGCACTCAGTACAAGTGCACCTTCGAAAAAAAAAAAAGCAGATCTGAAAGAGCCAAAACTGCATCAGCAGCAAACGGCTTAGCCACTGAGCGGCTCCTGCGGTCACACTTGTCAAGTGTTAACAATTTGCAGGTGTCAGACCTTTTAAACAAATTACAAAATGCAAAAAGTTTGCACACATCGGGTGTTGGCTTTCGCTGTTGCGCAGGGGAGCACTCCTGCAGCCTGATTGCTTCAATAAAGTCGTAGCTAGGGAAGGGCAAAGTCGTTGTATATCCCCTGCAAGCTGCCGAGAATGACATTTCGTTTGGTCAGCTTGCACTACGCTCGCCCTTCCAACAGCAACAGACCATTGCTACATTGATGCTCATTAATTTCCCTTGTTGTTACATAGAGCGTGATAGTGTTCCATTGTCCGGAGGGAAAAGTGCGCGATCGCGTACGAAGTTGATGGTACGGGAAAGAAAAAAAGGCCGGAATTGCATTGACCGTGCAATATCTACAACGGAGAGTCGAACCGTTTCGGCATGAACCGGTAACCGTTATTTCTTTTTTAGGTTCAGTTCCGGTTCAGGTTCAGCGTGCTCTAAAAATAACGGTTCGGGTTCCGGTTAAGTTCCGGCAAAAATACCGGTTCACTTCCGGTTTTCGGTTCGGTTCGGCTCTGGTTCGACACCCTGCTAAATAGGTGTTTATGGTGCCATGGTGTTTCCTCCCTTCCCCCAACGAGTAGCATGTGAGTGTCAGATTTGCGATTGACAAATTTCAAGTACGACGCCGTTCGAGAACTCGGAGAGAGAGAGAGAGAGAGAGAGAGAGAGAGAGAGAGAGAGAGAGAGAGAGAGAGAACGATCTTTAATGAAAACTGGCGATGTCAGCCGAGCTAAGATGCCTGGATTGCTACGCCAGATGAATGCGATGACGATGATTATAATGATAATAATGAAGACGAGTACATATGATTTTAACTAATTACAAAGTCTGATGAAGACATGTGTCTTTTAGGTACGCCGATAAGGCTTTTTTGTTGCACGAGCGGCACGTTTGAAAGAATTACAAGGACCTAATACGTCCCTCAGTTCTAGTCCTACGGAGAGCGGCCGGCCTAGGGACACTGCGAGAGACACTCTTTGTGTAGTAAAGCGCGCACAATTCGGGGATTCGTTCTACTGGCCGTACGTGCTTTCGTATTTACAACCTCTAAGAATTCATAGTTGTCACCGTGACTACAGTGGCTACGGGACTACATTGTCCTCCTCCTCCTCCTCCTCCTCCTCCTCCTCCTCCTCCTCCTCCTCCTCATCATCATCATCATCATCATCATCATCATCATCGACAACAATAACAACCTACCTACCCCCACTGCAGGGTAAAGGCCTCTCCCATCGATCTTCAATTACCCCGGTCCTGTGCTAACTGCCGATAAACTTCCTGATCTCATCGGTCCATCGAACATTCTGCCGCCCCTAGCCGCGCCTGCCTTTCTCTAGATATCCACTGTGTTACACTTAATGACCAACGGCTATCTTGCCTTCGCATTACATGCCCTGCCCACACCAATTTCTTCTTAATTTCTGCTATACTAATATGTCCCTAATACGTGTCCCTTGTCCCTTAATGCTACACCTACCATCTTCCGTTCTATTCTGGCTGAGTCGTCCTCAGTTTAAGTTGAACCCTTTTAGTGAGCCTCCAAGTTTCTGCCCCATGGGCGAGTACCAGTAGGATGCAGCTTTCATACTGTTGCTTCTTCAGGGACAATGGTAGGCTGCCATTCATTGTCTCAAAATGCTTGCCGAACGCACTCCACCTCCTCATTCTTATCCTTCTAATTATCTCCGCCTCATGATTAGGATCCGCGGTCACTAGTTGGCCTAAGTACTACGTATATTCGCTTACTACTTCCACTGCCTCGCCGCTCGTCTCAAACCGCTGTGCTCTCCTTAGTCTATTGAGCATTACGTTAGTTTTCTGCATATGAATTTTCAGGCCCAGGATTCTATTCTACTTGTCCGGTGCGTAATCATGCTTTGCAATTCATCCCCTGAATTACTTAGCAAAGCAACGTCATCATAAAATCTGAGGTTACTGAGGTATTCACGTTTACCGTTACGGCCATCTGTTCCCAATCCAACGTTCTGAACACCTCTTGTAAAAATGCTGGGAATAATATTGGAGAGATAGTGTCTCCTTGTCTGACGCCGCCGGGCTTTACTGGCCTTTAAATATCATGTAAGGACCATTTCCTTTATAAAAAACAGTTACCCATGAGGACGCTCTGTGCGACGACCTTTCCCACTCCATGTACTAGTAACAAGTGCGAGTGGCCATGGCCCAACCGACTGGCTTAGAGTATGCGGTGCACAGGATGGCACACATTGCATTGCTCGTAATTGGGGCGGTTGTTGAACGCTTTACAACACTGCGTTAATTCGCTTGACTTGGTTATCCGGGGGCATGCTTTAATGCATTCGAGGTACAAAAGAATATTGCTTTGACCGCAAAATGTACTTACATGGTTGAAAGGTGGCGCGTCGGAGATTATCAAATACTTCCTGAGAGCCTACATCGCGTTCGCAACTCTTCGGTGTTCTTTCTGCGTGTTTTGGTGCGAATTACTCCACACGCAATGTGGCCGTATTCACGCGGCAGTTTCTCAACAGTCACAGTTCCTCTCCGTGTGCATCTGGTCTACTCACGGGCCCTCACGTTCACCAGTCACGGGGCACGAATCAGGCAAACCCTTGCTCCGTTCTGGCAGGGCAAAAAAACCAGTTTGGCGCAGCGGTTACCGCACTTGCCTGCTTCCCTGCCGACTCGCGTAACTCTTGTTGGATGACAAGGAGTGGCCGGGCACAAGCGGCGTATTCGAAAAGGGAACAGCAGCATTCACGCGAAAGCCGCGGGAGAGGCAAAGAAAGCTTCGCTCTAAAACTGCTTTTATAGACTGAGAACGTGACGTCGACTCTGTCCCCTTATCCAGAACGTCAGCCTGTATATGTGAAACCGCAATACATGGTTCACAGATGTACTTGGACCCTGCCTTCTTGATAAAATACGTTCCTGCAAGTTTCCGCTCTAGCTTATTTATGGGTGGCTCAGCGCAGAATACAGGTTTTCTCCAACAACGGTGTACACTTCCACCTCGTATGCAGTGTTCAGACATGTGGCCCCCTGCATTGTTTTTACTGTCCAGTTATGTTCGTGGGCTCGGTCATTGGAACACCGATTCGTCCTATCTATGTAGACTCTGTTGCACGAGGACTTCATACAATACACCTATGGTGCAGTCAGTGTACTGTACCACACGTTTCTTTGTGCAACGGTTGCCTTACTAGTTGATTGATTGTGGGGTCTAACGCGCCGACGCAACGCAGGCGATGAGGCGCGCCGTAGTGGAGGGCTCCGGATTAATTTTGACCACCTGGGGATCTTTATCGTGCGCCGAAATCTCGTACACACGGGCGTTTTTGCTTTTCGCCTCCATCAGAAAAGCGGCCGCCGCGGCCGGGAATCGAACCCGCGACCTCGTGCTCAGTGGCTAAGCCATCCGCCACCCTTGCCCATGTAATGGGCTAGTGCAGCAGCTGCACCGATGTTCGAGAGCTTACAGGGGCGGGCAGAACGGCGTTGATGTACCAGCTGAGAGGCTAAGCCACCCAGTGGCTCAGCCAACTCTGCTCAATTAATATCCGATGTATCAGCCTAAGGTTATTTGTGATTTATTGTTTGTCTCAATTATAGTGTTACGTGGCGGCAGGAGCAAAGATGAGACGAACCAGGCGACGTATTTACGAGATGAGATTTCGACAAATATTCAGGAATTTCCCAGCCGGGCTACGCTTCTGTTACTAGTTGCCATCATCGGGAAAATCTTGAAGTTGTTGGGTGCGCCAAAAACAACTTTATCACTATACCTTCGCGCAACCTTTTTTATACAGTTTGATGCTCGGTGCGGGCTAACCTAGCCTGTATTTTGTCGACAAGCGTATTGTCGTCGTTTACCGACAATTTCCAGCTTCTTCACAGCGCATAACAAAGGAGAGTCGGCAATTCAAAGATTTTCCCTGCTCCTATTCATTTCTCCGGATTACGAGCAAAACCTGTTGGCATCACATAAACAAGCATGAAACCAGATATCTTCTGGTCATTTTTGGAGCATTGGCACTGAACGGAAAATTTTCGGTACACGGGTTTATTGTGAAAGAGGGGTATGTATCATAGAATAGAAATGCACGATGTATGAAGTGTACACCATGAAAAGAGCTATAAGTGCACGATGACTTTAGTACGGTTGTCTTATGGGGCCTGCAACAAGAAATCACGCTTTTATGAACGGGCTGTTTATCGGTATGTGTGACTTTTGAAAATATATAGGGAATGAAATCGGAGTATTTAGAGGAATTTTTGTGGCGAACTTTGCTGCCGCTTCTATACAAGTTGTTACAGCAGTTCAGGCTCCATGTAACGCCTTTAAGGTCACTGTAGTTTAATTATTTCTGTTATGGGCTTATATCTGTACGCAATACATACATACATACATACATACATACATACATACATACATACATACATACATACATACATACATACATACATACATACATACATACATACATACATACATACATACATACAGCAGATTTTAAGGCTAAACAACAAACTGATACAAAGGCACCACCGATATAAAACACCAACAAGCACATACTACATGTACTTTTCCTAGTATAAATTGGCCAGTGCCAAAATTTCTTGCGACATGTACGTAGTTGCAACGCCATTACGGAACACGAAACTTAACCACGATAGACTTAAGGCCGCACTCAATATGGGTCCTCTCGTGCATTCGTTACTTGTAAGGATTGCCAACTCTGCTCCATTCATATCCGATGTATCAGCCTAAGGTTATTTGTGATTTATTGTTTGTCTCAATTATAGTGTTACGTGGCGGCAGGAGCAAAGATAAGACGAAGCAGACGACGTATTTACGAGATGAGATTCCGACAAGCATTCATGGATTTCCCAGCCGGGCTGCGGTTCTCTTAGCCGTCGTCATTGGTGGGTGTGTCATAAATGAGGATGATATACCCGACACCCTTCCCATATCATTTTCTTCACGTGGCAACTGGAGGGGGAAATATTGTGTGGCGCGCCTTCGTGCTTTCAGTCATGGACGCCATCTTGGAGGGTTTTGTCAGACTGCTTTACAGAGACCGCTTTTAAGTGCATAGCGGCCAATGTACCCAAGCAAAAGTGTTTCGCTACAGGTAAATCGGAATCGGGCATTTAGGTCACTACGGGTTTGCCTTTTTTCGAGTAAGGCAGCTTTACACATGCCGAAGCTTGTGCAGTGAAGTCCGGCACTACGGGTGGCCTGCCGAAGGTGCGCGAGGGTTCTGATTTGGAGGAAGTGGCTCCATTCCTTATGGAGTGTGGTGTATGTTCTGCAAAGAATAAAATTGACACTAAATAGACGAAGACAAAGCCCAATCTAAAATCGCAACATGAATACAACAAAAATCTTACAAGACTTGCTGTCGTACGACAAAAAACTTTGTTGTGGTGACAGAAGTACGACAAAGCCATCTGTTGTTAAGACACACACTTCTGTCATGACGACAAAGTCAATTTTCCCAACGACAAACATTCCTGTAGTCACAGCCATTTACGCTACCCTTCACAATCGGCAATAAAATTCAAACCACGTGCAACTACTTATGGACAGTCATGATGACTACAAAACACGAGATTAGCCACGACGGGACACCAAAATCAGGACAGGAATATGACACACCACAGAACGTCACTATCACGACGTAACAAGAGTACAACAGGACGACAATACGACACGCGAAAATATGACAAACTGCAGACATTATTCTTGTCATTTTCGACTGGGAGTAGACACAAAGGACACATACAGGCGCCATTTCAACGGTTTATTCACAAAACCTTGCTTACTTATACCAGGCCAAAGGTACAGATAAAATTCAAGATTTCTGCTAGGGAGTGACTCTGGCTGACGGCTCAGAGATAAATTAGTAACAGGAATTGACATTTAGGCACACACGCGCACCACTCATATACCGACGCGGTAGTATGAGTAGTGCGCGTGTGTGTTTTTTTTTCTTTTTTTCTAAATTAGCAAAACTTCAAGAAAGCACCAAAACATACCGAACAAGGCAAGTTGAACCCTTCTGTGTCCAAATGTACAGAACTACATATGGACTCCAAACCCTACAAAACAAACTTCCTAGACTCTTAAATGAACTCAATAGCCAGGACCTTAGACTCCCCGAAACGACTTTCCGAGAACTACGAGAGTATTTTAAAAAAACGTTGAATGTGCTAACTGTTTGTTGCGCATCGGTACATATGTCAAAAGACTACTCTTTTCTCTATCGATTGCCTCGTATTGATGTCCCTACAAAAATTGTATTTTCTTTTAATTCATTTATCCTTTCTTCTTTCCACTGTATAGCCATATCTTTGACTGTGCCATTCATTGTATAATATGATATTATATTCTTTGTATGATACATGATATTATATTCTTTGTTATTCTTTGTATAATGCATGATAGCATGTGCAGTTTGTGTAATGCCGGAGTACGTGTAGTACCATTACGGTTTCTGCGTATTTACTGTGTTGGTAGTTATTTCACCCATTTTCTTTTCTTCTCCTTCTTTTCTTTTGAAGATACAAGTTGTATTTGACGTTGCCGTAACGCTGTCAAGTGCTTGGGGGCTTTCAGCTCTGTCAAGCTGTCGATTTCTGAGAGCTTTTACTGCTTTCGCCCAGCGTCATGTACGTTTGTTTCAAGACGCGAATTAAGACAAACAAACAAACCAACACGACTAACGCACGCTCTAAACTTTTAGATTAGAGACTCTGTTTGATGAAAGACAGCTTTTTATCACTATGTGCTAGTGACGGCGTGCTGACGCAGTCATCCCCCTTATTCGTTCCAGTAGGCATGAAAGAACTAGCTCAACAAGTTTGGTTAAGTCGTATGTGCTGCGTTTGCATGAGCCTTATCAATAACGCATGTTCTTGACTCTTGAGGAGCTTGTCATCAGACTAGAACCCTTGGGGAGCAGCCCATTCAAGGCGTTGGCGACATTTTTGCCGTTATGCATCTAGATGGAGGCACCATATCTGTGGAGCGGAGGTGAGGTAGGAGTCAGAGGGGGGGCTGGTAAGTAAGCATTCCCTGGCAGCACCATGTGTGCTTGCTGGTTCCCATGTGTGCCGGTCGCCTTCCTCGGCGTCCAAGTAAGTCGTTGACCGGCCTGGCTATTTTGCAACCTGAAGTATACCGATTAAATCGTTGATGGTCATATTCGAAATTGGTGTTTTGAACAGAGGGGTTATTTTAACAGTGGGAGGGGGGGGGTGGCAGCTCATTGGCGGTCCGCCCAGTGCCACCGATCTAAGTGACTTATTTAAAATGCACCGACATCCGACATCTCCGTGGAAGCATTTTCATTCTTTTGTCCACTTCTGCCACCAGAGCACCGACTGGAACAGGGAGAAGAAAAATTTAATTCTCACTGCCTCTTGTCAAGGTGTAATGGGCTGCTCAACAAGCATTTTTTATTTTCACCACTCTTTCCAGCCAGCAGCAGCAGGAGCAAAGTGGCACCCTGAAAGCCCGATGTTGAATCCATTTTGATTTGCTGCACCAGTGTTTTCAATGCCTAATGCAGCTTTAAAGCCAAAAGCAACAGGGTGTGCGTTAGAAGCAGAGAATTCACAGCGTGAAGGTGTGGCGTGAAATCATTCCAACGCACTACATAAGCTTCTTCAACTCTCACGAAAACTTTATCGCCCGAAGCTACAATGTATGTTTGTGAGATGCAGTGACTTCACAGCCTGAAAGAGTATCATGAATTTATTCTAACGTACTACTTGTCTTCAACTCTCACCGCAACTTCACGGCCAGAAGCTACAATGTGTTCGTGAGAAGCAGTGGCAGTGTTCGTGAGAAGCTACAATGTATGCGTACAAAGCAGCGACATCACAGCCTGAAGGTCTGGCATAAACACATTCCAACTTTTTTATTACAGCTTTCATTTCTTACCATAGCTTTCTAACCAGAAGCAACTGTTTTATCACTTTGAAGAAGTGACGTAAAATCATTGCGACCTGTTGAGCAAATGTTTCAAAATTTTACTGTATCTGGTTTTCTATTCTTATAGCTGCATAACGAAAAGCAACAGTGCATGCTTGATACTTACGAGCATAGCACTCTGAAGGGGTGACATAACCCATTTCTACCTGCTACATACGTGTTTGCAATTACTACCGGAGCTCTTAAACCTGAACTACCTACAGTCACTGTTTGAAGGTTCTCCAACTCTTAATCGTTACTGTTGCTGGAACAATAAAAACACCTAAAAGTTGGAAGAGGTGTTGAATGTAAATAAAAATGTCCCCGCATTTCCCCGAGGGGAAGAATGTGAAAGTGCGAATGCACGAGTTGAATTTGCGCGGTTCGGTAATGTTCGCGAAAGAGAGATCACACACACACACACACAACTACAAAGAAAGAAAGATGCATTTATTCACAGACACCTATTTGTGTTGTCGTTGTACTTGATTGCTAGAGCGGATCTCAGCTTTGAAATTTCGTGTCAGTACTCCTTTAAGCATGTGCATTAGCCCTTCTCACGCCCGATTCTTGGCCAATCCCCCACGTGGGTATGTGCCATGTCAGCGGCCAGGCTGCGCGTTCTCACGAGCGCGGACATCGCCGGTGGACGCAGGTTCAGGGTCGCTTAAGAAGTGCATTCGCACTTAAATGTATGCTCCATGGGAAGACCGTCAAACATGTACCCCACTCCATAAAATAGCAACGGTCTATCATGACAGAGACGCTGGAAATATGATGTCTGCCAATATACATTGTAACACCTTTGTTGAAACGTGACCGTACAACTTCGTACTTTCTTCACCGCACAAGCACCAGAATTAAACTAGAGCCATCACTATGAAGCACACCTGCAAGACAAATTTTTATAACTCATACTGTGCAGAAAGATAAAAACAAGATAAACTCTTGGTTCATTCCTTCGAAATGCATTGAGCTATACTAAACAACTTTGACAGCTGGCGACACTTCTCAGAAAGTTCAACACGGCAAGAAAAATACAAGGCAATTGGACCTCAGGCCATGCATGGTCAGTTTCCCTGATGCCACTTTGTTAAGCGAGGGGAAAATATGCACCCTATCCTTAGCAGGCATAATAAAAAGCTGCGCGCATGTGTATTTTTGGCAATGTATGAAAAATACGTGGTCATGTCGCAGGGCCGCCCACTTCCAGCTTTCTTGAAGTAGGGTTCAAAATCCAGCAATTATACAGTTCCGATGTTAACTTGCTACAGCTTCTTATACCTTTTGAAAATGCTACTGATGATTACGACCAACCAGAGTACATAACAGTCAATAAATGAAACTCCACCACATTTGACAAGCTCAATAATACCCGCACTGCTACATACTTTTGGCATAGGCACCAGTCTCTCGCAGAAAGGCAGGTTCATACTGTTTTTCTTATAGTTACCCAGTCTAGGATAATTGTGTACGAACGTTTAATTCTTTGCGAGTCTCTGAAATAATGCAGTGATCGCATCTGGTTAAGCCAGAAAAAAAGGTGATACACCGCTTCTCCGTCCGTACCCCGGCAAGCCAGAGCTACGCGAATCAGTAAGGAAAGATACCTTACGTTGTAAGATTTGACAATTGACATAACGCGTAAAGCTGTGCGAGCTGCCGTATCCGGCCAAAAAACACGCCACACACGTTTGCACAATCAGCATCGGGCCAGACGGAAACCACGTAGGCCTACGCTCAACATCGGGCGCAGCCGACGTTCACAGCAAGAAACGAGAACTCTTGCAACTTGTCTCCGCTACTGCCGCAGAAGAAAGCAAATCGTATAATTACCTCGCAGAGGTTGTGTTACACCAACCCAATTTCCACAATCACACCAGCAACAGATGGAGATTCGACGCTTCGACGTTTTTAGATTGAGTTCGGTGACGACGTTCCGCATAAAAGCAGCCACGCCGATTTCCTCGCGTGCAAACTACGACGCGGCAAGACACACACAGGACAGATGACGATAAGCGGCTTCTTGATGCACTACAGCACATTCGTAACACAAATCGCGTACAGAGCTTCTGGTTCTCGCCAACCTCGTTGTTGCTGGACGGCGGACGACACAGCAGCGGTCGGCAAGCGAGCGCGACCATATTGGAAGTTCTCTCAAACGTACGACTCAGGCGTCACGCAAACGGCAAGACGGTATTGGTTGCGGATGAGCACAAAATCCTTTGGATGTCGAAAAAGCCGCTGCAGAGTTAAAGGAGCCATGAAGAGAAAATACAACTTCGTTTAGTTTGAAAGAAGGAGGATTCAGTATCTCACTCAGCTCCATTACAGCCACAAAAGTTGTTTTTTTAGCGAAAAAAACGCAAGAAATATTTAAAAACTTTCGAATTTTGCGCCACAGTGACGTGTTATGAGCAAGGATGACGTCATACGGGCCAACAATAAAACATAATTTTCAGTGCGTTAACTGCACGTTAGCATTCAAGTGATGCGGTCAAGTGGAACTAGAGGCCCAATTACAGACGTCCAGTCATGTGTGGTCGCGATAGGTCAGTTAGGCGGCCGCCAATCGCACAAACAAGGTTCCGTGACGTCATATAAAAGTTGCGGGAAATTGGCTAGGGGGTCGCGACTGCTTCAAACGTTTTCTTTAATATCTCTGTTATTTGTTCGAAGATTGCGATGATATTGGTATCATTGTTATCGGGACTAAGCACTCTTTCTAATAAACCCAACTTGCATTTTGTCTTCATGGCTCCTTTAAGCTGTCGCCGACTATAGCATCCCTGTTATCACTGACGGCTAGTTAAAGCGGATCTAAAAGCACACACATGAGTAAATCCTTGGTTTCATTTTGCTGGTCTTGAAGTGTATACGCGCTGATATCACCCAAAAGCTCGAAAATCAGGGTATGTCAAGGTAAATTCAGAACAGCACGACACACCCGGACCGTTCTGGCATGCGTGCACGCAAAGTGGACGAAGTCTCTTTCGAAGCGAAGCGTAAACAGGACATAATGATCAAATGTTTGACAGCTGCTTCAATGTCTCTCTCATTGTGTCCCTCGTCGCAAAAACAGCTAGGCGTGCTCAGTTTCCATGGTAACAGTTCTAATAGACTCCTTCTTGCTGAGCTCGTAATTGTGAATACATCGAGGATTGCGAATGCGGGCTTAAAACGCAACTGGTAAAGAGGCAGATGCGCAGGGGAATCGTTGAGTGGATGCCGTGAAGCATGGCCTGTTTAGAACATGGGGCATGCTTTTGGTAATTTCCGTGTTAATAAAGAACTGATGCTGCTTCCACCGGAAGATTAGGTGCAGGGCACTTTATGGGCTCGGCTTGTTGTCGTAGCTCGCTAACGGTAGATGTCACGCGACTGCCGGAACCAGGTGACGCAGCGAGATAACGGAGCCAAGTAGAGCTTGGTATACCGTCGTCAGGGAGTCAGGCTGAGGCTTTGCAAACCAGGTGCCATCAAATTCTACCATTTGATGCACTTGCCATCAAATTCTGCCATTTGATGAGAATTCTGCCATCAGCAAGGGGCACCCAGTATCATTATCCTATAATGTGGACTTGCTCCAGCATTTCCTCCTCTGCAATATCCTGACCCAACCCCCAGAGCATTTTGAGACACTGCTGTTTAGCCGCTCTTTTTTGGGCCAGCTTATCGTCGTCGTAAGGGCAGCCGCGATAACGACAGCGCATGGACTCCAATTAATAGAGAACCACCTTCACGTGATCTTCTCATTAATACTCGTAATAAATATGTTTTCTCTCTCTTTCTTGTTTCCGCACTTTTAGGAAATTGGTGAGCCATATAGGAGACCGTCAACTACCGTCATTCAATGTCTCATTTTCTGCCATTAAGTAACTCCAAGTTCTAAAGCGGCCGCTAAGTGGTCCGTCAACCCGTAAGCGCCATTTCCAAAGGAGCGACACGTTGTGGATATCAAAAAATAGGAACAAGTGTATGCTGTTCAGGTATACCCTGCATCTATGGCTGACTATTTAATCAACATGCTGCAGGTAAATGCTAGAAAACGTGCGACACAAATTTGGAAGGCATTTGCTTCAAATATGTAACAAGAGATTTTGTCAACGCCGAAAGCTAAGGACGGTGGTTTAGAAATTCACCGGAACCTCGGATCGAACCTCAAACTCATCCTATCGCATACTCGTCTGCTGAGTAAGTCGAAAATTCCGAATTCATTCACTTCGCATCTCACCTCACCTGACATGAAGTTGAGGCCCACGTCATCATCAGGGCACCTCTTACTGGGAGTGACAAAGATAAGACGCTCAAGTTTTGTGCGGGGTGGTTAAGTTGTTTATTAATCACATAATCCTGTGATGTCAGTTGCTTTTTGGCGATTGCCTTCTAATAGATAAATATTCTTGAGTGCCCCACAACAAAAAGTTTGCCCTGTCGCCAGAAAAAGAGAAAAGAGTGCGGGTGAAGAGTTACGTGCGAATCACTTCAGTTCATTTATCTTTGAATTTACACCTAACATAAAAGAGCCCCGGTGGCGCTACTTTGAGTGCTTCTAGGGCCCTGAAAGCCTTCGCCAGATATAAGTGGTGCCGACGTCTTCACTAGACCTCTAGGGCGATGCATAATGATCCGCTGGACAGGAACGCTTTTATGTCACGCAGCTTCAACACGCTGGTCGGCAGCCAGAAGTCCCAACGATCCGAGTGTGCCGCCTGGTGCGCCCTTACAGCAGCCGGGTTGGGGGCAAGCGGCAGGCGCATGTTCCCAGCCTGGTCCCATGGGTGGACCAGGACCAGGTTCATCGTGTTGGGCCACTCGGCGATCGTCTGCCACGTGCCACCGCACACGCACAGCGCAAAGCTGACGAGCACGACTCCGTCCTTCTCGCGACGCAGTCTGGCGTGGACCCTGAAGGTGCAGTCAGCCATGAGGAAGTTGTCGCTCCGCAAGACCACTTCCTCTCCGACAGCGAGCCGGGACTCGGCGTCTTCCATGCCCTTCACGTCGCAGAACGCGAACGCGGCCGGAACAGCGGTGTCCGCCAACTTTTTTCGCGCCGGCACTGTGGTAGGATTTGTAGAGGATGGCGTGTCACAACCCCCGAATGTGATCGATGTCTGCTGCTTACCCGTAGATGCGCTGGACAAGGCCTTCTGGGCGTTGTTGTCCATGGATTTCACTATCCCTCGAGGTAGCGTCTCTTGCGAGGGAGGTTGCGAAGTACTCTTTGAGGCCTCCGTGGCCTTGTGCAAGCTCCGTTTGCTACCGCTGCTGCTTCTTTGGGAGTTTTCTAGCGATGATGTCTCGCTGGGACCACCAGAAGCCGAATTAACGGGTCTTGCGGCACCACCTAGGAATATGCCCCTGATCCGAGCGGCGAGTGCATCTTTTTTTGCCGCCAACGCGGAGCCGGTTTCCATAGAAGGAGTTTTGCGCACGCCGGGAGATCTGGTGCTTCTTGGGCCCTTCGTCACGTACGGCCTACCTGTAGAAGAGGATTCCCTCCGACGGCTGCCGGTGGTACCACCGGATATGCCTGAAGTATTCTCGAGGGACGATCGGTTGTGTGTTGCCGCCGCGAGCTGTAACGATGTTTCCTTCCTGACCGCACTTGGTCCTGAGGTCAACCTTCCAGAGCATTCCCGGAGGTAGTGGTTGACCGCTGTTTTTTGCGGCAGGGCCATTCGGCACCGCGCACAGTGGACTTCTCCCAGGCGGCACTGTTCCAGGAAGTGTTCGTGGAGCTTGGACATTGGACCAACTAAGGTGCACCCGCGAGGCGAATTCGGACAACGGATTCGCAGTTCTTTGATGCCGGCCCGGCTGGAGTCGACGGTCTCCACCATTTCACCGAGGAACGAGCCGCGGTCCACCGGACAGATGCGCTCTCGCTCGGTGATCTCTCCGTAGCACGTTGGGCAGAACACGTGGCGGCAAGGAAGCCTTTTCGGAAACGCAGACACCACGCCGCAGATGGAACACACCAACTCGTCGGGAATTTTGTCGACAAATTCGAGCGGCCGCCAGTCCAGGAACTGGTCGAAGCCCGACAGTTGTCGTCTGGTGGAATCCATTGACGGAATAGGATGACCAGCAGCTAGGCTGGCAGGATTGCGGCAGCAAAAGTCGAACGAATGGCGTATACGGGGCGTTCCACCGCTCTGAGGGTGATGGAGGTTGTGGCGCTGCGGAGAAGGCGCCGTCTGGTGGTTTTGCTTGAAGAATAAGCCGGTGCCAAAATTGTGAGATTGGACGAGATACAATACATTGTTGAATTAATATACAACAAATGTACAGTATTGGTTGCGATATGTATCTCGGACACTGTATCGTGGATTACGCGAAACTTTGTATCAGGTAATTGGCGGTGAGATGTTTGAGTGGTGCCCCCTGGCTTTGAGGTCAGCTTAGGGACTAATGCTGCTCTCGTCTGCTACGCTCGCGCCGCTGTCGTACACTTTTGAGGAAAAGAGTAGAGAACAATCTGGGAAGAGATGCTAACAAAGTTAGATCAGCACAAAAATTTCATGATGGTATTTTTATATTTGTATTTTTGGCGAGGTGATTGCATAGTGGCGTTACGACTAAGGCCGCTGTGCAACGCCACCCCATTACAAAGGGGAAGCCGCTAATCATCATCATCATCATCATCGAGGGGCAGCAGTGCCTGTGCAAGAAATCGCCCGCTTTCATGCTCTGGTGCATTGAAAAGCGTATTTCCAGTATTTCATTTATTTAGCCAGTTTGTGACACCTCTGAATAATTTCAAGCGGTATCCGTAGCAAGTTTGCAACACACTTTCTGTTGTGTTGTGTAATTTAGTTCTGTTCATGCCACCAGGTGGCGCACAGTGCTAAGGTGGCCAATTTCCATTGTCATCATCAGTAACCGCAGCCTGGTTATAAATATCGTGTAACAACAATAAAGGCTCTCTTCCTTTCACCGTGGTTCGGCGCTAATAGGAGGACACGTACGAGCTGAACGACGGTCGCGTCTGGAATCCTGAGTGGCTGATTGCATACACTGCAGCCTGGAATCCTGAGGACAGATGCAACCTGCCTTTCCTGTGGGACTCCCGGCTCCACAGCAGCACAGTCCCCGAGTGCCCAGTTGTTCCAGCCACTTACTACCCCGGCCAGCACATTCAGAACGACAATTCCAACTTCAAGTGCTAGTGCTGGTGTGCCGAGTGTTGATGTCACGGGCATAAGTGTACCAAGGAACGTGTTGGATGGTGGGACTGAGACAAGTGCTGAAAGTGAGGCTCCACGGCGATCCACCAGAGACCGGCGCAAGCCTGCGAGGCTGGCTCGATATAACTTATGAGACATTGCAGTGACTGTGTGCTGCCCCTTTTGGGAGGAGGGGATGTTGTGTTGTGTAATGTAGTCCTTTTCATGCCAACAGGTGGCGCACAGTGCTAAGGTGGCCAATTTCCATTGTCATCATCAGTAAGCGCAGCTTGGTTATAAATATCGCGTAACAACAATAAAGGCTCTCTTTTTCGTGGGTACTAGGTGACGTCTGCATGTCTCTGCCACGTATGGTGACTCGGTGGGCTTGAGATACAACACTTTCTTCAGAGCATTGGTCGAATGATCGGGTGTAACTCATCCTTTCTAGCTTTTTGCGAGGTTCAGTGCTCAGAGCTCCTCGAAAAGTATTCAAAATGCGTAGGCTTCCCTACAACATTTTTGAGATGCTCTCATGAAGACTGAACGGTCTAATACGCACCAAACAGCGGGTCCCTGAACGCGCATCACACAGTAGGAAAGAAACGGTTGTCTTCTTTTTCTTTCGTTGTTCTTAATTTGTACCAGATGAATATTTTTTGTGTTCCCAACGCATTCATTTTTCTACACCATCACAAACGCATTGTTAGGAGGATTAGGGATGTTTGGGAAGCTTGCAAAGTTCGTGTGGATATTTATTTCAGTCCCTAAGGCATACAGTACCTTTTACAGAAATTGGATTTCGTTATAACTGCGTGCAAGAAGGTGCATATTCGAAGCGTGCTTTTTTTATTCAAGAGCAAATACAATGAGGTTTGTGCTACGTCACCGCGAAACGATGCAAACAACGTTGTCTAGAGTACTCGAAGGCGGCTTTCGTGCCGCGAATTTCTATCGTAATCATCGTTATCGTAACGAACTGAATCTCAACCCGACAAGTTATGACGGTATTACGTTGTTGAAGGCTTGATATACTCGCTAACGAATGTAATAAATAATACGCGTGCCTGTTTTCAATATAACAAGAATTGAAACCAATGAATATTTTCCAATCAGCTCTTTGTGGTTTTCCAACCCCTTCAGGGGTAAAGCAAAGTCCTGGCCTCCTCGGGATGGCTTTCCATGAATTTTTGTCATGGACTGAATAGCCCGGCAACTAACTGGCTAGATGTTACTGTTAAAAAAAGTTTCCTCGTCCTCCTCCTCCCCTTCCTCCTGCTGTTCCCCCTTTTCATTGCAATTTATTATAACGCATATCTGAATATTTTAAAGATACTCCTATGGCCTTGGAAAATGTACAGAAATGTGCCTCCACGTCTGAATAGTGTTAGTGTAGTTTTACCCTACACATGACTCCATTTGCGCAATAAGCCTCTATACTGGCTGGAAGTCTGGTGTAATACAAGCACGCGCCTATAGAAAAGGTTACTTGGAACTCAACCTATATTTTCTGGCGCCCCATAGTGCATGTAGGCATACTTTGATGTCATGAGGACTTAAAGTGATGTGACACAATACTTTTGAGCGTTCGTCAAAGTTGCAAAAACTGTTTTACCTTACATACGATTATCGGGAATCGTAACGCCTTCTGTCAAAGCCGACAGCACGGAAGTCGTGAAATTTGTTTTGATCTTGCATTTTCACTGTTGCTGGTTATTAGACTGTGGCTGTTTCTTTTGTTCGAAAGATTGCTGAATAGCAAAGCTGACACCTAATTCCGCACCCTCGCGCTCCGCACACGATCGGTTTCGCAAGAATTTGGCGACGCTGGCAATGTTCCTTCCGGAGTGGGATAAAAAACAATACTTTCAATCACGCCTTTCGCTAGTGTATGCGATTTGAGTATTTTATTATGATAAAAAGTTTTGCATGCTCAAAACCTGGTTCATACAAGCATCAAAAGTCAACTGAGCGCTAAGAAACAGCATAGGAGATCGAGCCCGATTGAAGCAAACGACAAACTCGAGAATCTCTCAGCTGACGTCACGGAGACGCGCTTCGCAGCGCCGCCCGTGGTCGCGCTCACCGCGAATTGCGACGCACTTGTGACGACAATCACGCGCGCATAATAGTACGGTGAAAAAGTTGTCACGTTCCGGCAACGGCACGGATTGTTTGTTGATGACGATCTTCGCAAACTTGAATAATTGCCTCGGAAGTGTGACGTTTGCACAGTCTCGATTGCGCGAGGTGACATTGACCAACTTTCGCTGCCGAGGGCCAAATTTAAATTTATACCTACACTCCGCATGCATAGCGCCTTCGGCCATATGTGATTTTCGTCTATTGGAAGGTACCGCTGAACAATTCCTGCTGTCCTGCCGGCGGTTCTCCTGTCTCCGAAATCGTTACCTGGTGGTTCCGCTCCGGTGTCTGGGTCTTTCCGTGTTTGTTTCAAATTTACTGTCATTTGTGGCATCGGGTTTAGGTTTCTGCCGCGGGGATGTTTGTCGCGCCCTTCACGCTTATATTTCGGAATCAGGTCGTTTACCCAGTTAATAAAGCACCTCCCGCACTTTCCTTTTCTAGTACGTGTAATATTGATCCTTACTTGAGCATGTTATAGATATTTCGATTTTGGGGGGTTTTCAAAATTGTTACCAGCACGTCCCTCACATGCTCCTCCGTTCTAGTTCTAATTCTTAACATTCTTGCCAAATCTGACTTTACCAATCCCACAGAGTGGGTACGCGCCAGTGGTTTATTGGTACCAATCAACCAACCATCCTCGTTGTAGTTTTTAATGGGAGACCAATCAATTGCCAGTTCAGCGAAAAAGTCGGCCGGGCAATACATAGCGCGCGCTTAAACGTAGGAGTAGCGGAAGTGGCCGTCCACGCCAGTAAATCGCGGATGAAGTAATGGAGGGGAAAAGTGCACGCCAACAGCTGCAAACAGACTGGACGCGAAATCCGCCATCGTCGTCAACTCCTCCAATATATGGAGGAAGGAAGGAGCAGCTTCACTGCACGCTTGGACGGGAAACTCGAAGCCGGGTCGCGAAGCAACACCTGTCAAGCAGCCAAGATAGCTTTCCAAAGCGTGCAGCGCAGCGACGCTTCAGCATTCACGAACACGTCTCTCGTGAAATCACATACCTGAGCCACCTTGCCAGTGACTCGGGAACCATATAACAATTAGGTGGCTTCCTGGCCGCAAGGAAATGAGAAGGCAGATGAAGCTGCTCGCAGGGGATTGGAAATGCCTAAATTGAGGAAGAGTATTTTAATCAATCGTGATGCCACAACTAAGACGAAGGCACTTCCGTCTCTCGTCCCTTACAATGCCCCAACCCGCTTCCATACACAACTCAGACCCTGAGTGCAGGATAAAGCTGCCAGAGGTACTTCTACACCGACGAATCCTGTTGTACCACTGACTGCGTCTCAACTCAGCCTCTTTCGATTTGGCACGACCTCTTTCGACTTTGCGCCACCGCGATTCTTTCCTACGGTAACTGCGGATGGCCGGAAACCGTAAAATATTCCTGACACTTAAAGGGCCCTGCATATATATCCAAATAAGGTGCCTCATTTGGCGGAAAATTGAGCACCGAAGCATGGGGCCAATGCCCTTGGCAGTACTTCTTGGTCCTCAGCCCTCCGCATAAACTCAAATCTAAGCACTGACGGCGTTGTTTCATTATCTGTACGAGGTTGGCGCTACTGAAGGGATTTAAAACTAAGAATTTTCTGACTTCATCGCAGTACTCATACATACCGGACCTTTTGATTCCTTGCTTTTTATCTCTTGTTTTTTTGCTGCCTCTTACCAGTTGTTTATGATGCCATTGTGTTGCCTCCCTTCCCCCACCTTGTAGCATGTGAGTGTCGAAATTGCGGCAAAGGTTTCGGCTCTTTTTTCTAATAAACTGTTTTTGTTCTCTCGTCCTCTCTCTAAAGAGTACGACGCCCTTCGAGAACTCGGGGAGGCGTTCTATTCGGCACACATGCTTTCGCCTTCGCTGCTTTCATCATCGCCATCATCATCATCATCATAATCATCATCATCATCATCATCATCACCACCAGCCTATCTGCGCCAACTGCAGGGCAAAGGCCTCTGCCATCGATCTCCAATTATCCCGGCCCTGTGCTAACTGCGACCAATTTATCCCCGTAAACTCTGTTTGACCTCATCTGCCCATCTAACTTTCTGCCTACGCTTGCCTCCTCTAGGGATCCAACGTGTTATCCTTTATAAACAACGGTTACCTCGCCTTCGAATTATTACAAGCCTTGCCCACACCCATTTCTGCTTCTTAATTTCTACTGTCCTTAACACGCGTTTGTTTCCTGACCCACTCCGCTATCTTGTCCCTTAATGTTATACCTAGAATCTCCGTTCCATTCTGGCTGAGTCGTTCTGTACTGGGCTAGTTGGTAGATGTTTGATTGGAATAAAAACCAGCGGAAAACACAGGACACAGAAGAAAACGACGGGACAAGCTGGCACTAACAACTGAAACGAACAAGGCACTAGGACGCCTAGAAATACCCTTCAGGCAACATCATACGCATGTGTGAATAGTCATGTGTCGCATGAACGAAATGTGAACAATCAACCACCGAGTTTAGAAAGTTCATCTCTTTGATAGACAGGAGCAATGACGTGTTACTGACGCAGTTGTTACCCCCTTTCATTATATAGAAAGCTTATAAAATTTTCCTTTGGGTTTTTGTACTTCCCCAGCCTTATATGGTAGCCTTGCTAAAGACAGGAGGGCACCCGCATTGTCTACAGTGCCTCGACAGATGAGCACCGTCACTCGTGGAAAGGGAAGCCTTGCGCTCTCTGAGGCGATCATTGATACAGAGGCCTGTTTGACCGATGTAAGCTTTGCCACACGGGGATAAGGGATGTTATAAATCACACCTGTAGCGCAAGGCACAAATTTCGATACATGGTTAGTGCCACACGTAGCCCTTCTTCGCGTATGCCGGTCGATGCGACTGCACAGACCTCCCAACTTGCGCGGGGCTGAAACGACCAAACGTATGCCATGTATATTCGCCACCCTCTTGACATTGTGCGAAAGTTTATGCACATAAGGCATAACAACAAAGCTAACCTTATACCCCGCTGTGGCAAAGTCAGTAGCTGCATCTGCCCTGCGCGACCTTTTTAGATGCGAAGCATCTCTCGCTCGGGAAGATGTCCCGCGTCCGTGCCCCGTCCGCAGCGCCTCTGATGATGGTTGGATGCCCCTAGGGATTGGCCAACCAAAGAATACATCACGAGATAGCTTCGCGTTCAACCACCGTCGCCATCTTCCCGTAGGGCAACCGCTGAAGAAGAAGAAGGAGAAGAAGACAAAGCTGTGAAAAGGAGGGCGTGTACGTTGCTCTCAGCCGGTGCACCAATGTCAACAACCTTTACCTTATCAACGCTGACGGAGACTACCAATTCTACCACAGAGATGACAACATCGACTAGAACAGGAGGGACGAGTTTCGGCGCCTCGAGAACCACCGCCTACTCACCGTAACACAAAAGTACTTGCGTGCCTTTGCCACCGGTGTGGACCCGGACGCGGAATTCCCTCTGGCGCTACTAAACAACAGATCACTCAACATAACGGCAACACAATGAAACCACACGGAACCCCCATGATGCTTCGCATCCTCAACAGGGTTCCCCACGGGAAGATGGTGTAATTGTTTTTGCTCTTACAGCAACTTCTCGGCGACGGCTCGCGTCACGTGGTCTGGAAATCCGGCCGATTTCAGTCTACTGGCTTGTTGTACACTCGCCTGAATCGTGTGAAAGCAGCTTTTTCGCAATGTGTTCTTAAAAATGCATTGCTATGCCCCTTTTTATTAGCTTCGAGTGGCATGAGCTGTACAGAAGGACTTCTTTCAGCGCGGTGCGTAGGTCCAGCACACATGCATGTCGACACGGAACGACAATTCCAGGTCTAAAAACCTAGTGGTTCCACTCTGGGGTAATTCGTAAGTGAAACGAAGGGATGAAGAACAAGCATTAAAACACTTAACAATATCTGTGGCCACAGATTCTAAACTAGTGTGAGATGATAAATGAAGCAGCACTAAAAAATCATCCACATATCTAAAAACCTTGACCACGTGGTCGTCGTCTAAACAGTCCCGTAACAAGGATCAGAAAAATGTTCGTCAACAGAGGTGCGATGTTTCTGAGCAATGATCTCCCCGCGGAAGTCCACAATCCTACATTTGAGATAGTGGCTCAAAAGTTCTAAAAAACTCTCCACTGAAAATGGGGACAGCGGTTGCCATGACGCCACACCACTGTCCTCTATGAAATCACGCACCACTGGAAGGAGCTCATCGTGTGGCACGGAATAATACAAGTCTTCGATGTCCACCGAGAATCCCGAACTCACGCCCGGCAGTCCATGTTTTAAGACGTCGACGACGTTGGCCGAAATCTTGACAACGAATGGGTCGTTGATTTCCAGGACGCCTAACTTGGACTGAAGGCAGCGGCCAACTAGCTTCTGCCACGAACCATCCTCCGTGACTATGACTCGTAACGGGTACTCTGGTTTGTGTGTTTTTGCGGTGAAGAACACACGTAGTGTGTCACCCTTGTAAGCCTTCACATCGCTTTCTAGTCACAGAAGACCTGGTCTATTGAGAAGCCGAACAACCTCCGTCTTCGCCTTCCCTGGTTTTACGGCCGATTTATTGAAAGTTTTTTTTCGGATTGCAGCCAAGGCCTTCTCATCGAAGGTGCCTTTAGGTCGGACCACAAAGCCTCCTTCTTTATCTGCCTGTAGCAAGGACAAATCCTCGCGAACGAAATGATCAACCAGCGGACGCAACGCATCCTTGTAACCGGCGCGTATCTCTGAATGGCAACGCAAAAGGCATTCCACGCCCTCAGCAAGGCAACGGGACCTCTCTTCGGACGAAACTTTGCCAGACACGGCTCGCACTGTAGACAGAGCCTCGTGTATCAAAAAGAGTCCGAAATACTGTCTAGCCCCACGCCTTGGCGGACACGTCTCATCTCATCATCATCATCATCTTCTCAAATGTCAATGATTATTTGAACATAGCCGCGGATTCAGGCGTTGGCGGCATCAATGCGAAAATTCTTGAAAACACCGAACAACTGTCAATCCTCATTCTTAGCTCTATGCCCTAGCAGACCCTCTCGGCCGGTTTCGTTTCCCAAGAGTGGAAGACAAGACTGGAAGACAAGATTCGCCGAGTGCCTCACCCCGGGTGAGTCACTCCCGTGATGGTCAAGTTCGTGCCACCGTGGAAGCCTCAGAGCATGATCGCATGATCTCAAAGCTGCAGTGTGGCCTTGATTTCAATCACTCTGGCTGCATTCTCCAGTCCAGGTCTAATATGATGAGATGAATTAGTGTAACGCTCAAGCGCCGATAGTCTTGCATTCCCCCAGTGTCTCTCAAAGATAACCGCCCAGGGTTGGTCAGGCAGGCAAACATCCGAAGACGGCGATTGTCAGGAGGGTAGTCGTACGATTTACCAGGACTGCTGTTGTGCTGTATAAAGCCAAGTAGGCAGGGTAACGAAAAAAAACTATGCCTGGTTTTCCTTCGAAAGATCGCGCCGGTGGTAGCTGGAAGTGATCATGAGTAATCTCGTACACCGCGCAAGCAGCAAGTTATGGTAATAGTTCTCTCCGAAGATCGGAATCTTGGTATCCAAGGGAATGACATATGGTAGGGTAGTAAAACTGTAATGTTTCTCATAGTCCGCCCTGCCATCTAGGCATCTGTGGTATCAAGAACGTCTTCGAGCTGTTTACTTATCCCACCGCCCACAATCTGAAGTGTTCAGAATGGTGGCATTATCCTCTCTTGGCGGAGAACCTCAAGAACATGTCGGGTTGCCAGCCTCGTGTTATCTGAAAGGCGTTCCTGAAGCAGAATCCGATATTTCCGTGTGGTTGGGCTAGGCGTAAACCGTGTTCCAACAGCGATAGAGCTGCCTTGATGGCAACGACGGCCGTCGTGGCGGGCTGCCGTGCGCTGTCCAAGAGTACTGAGAACCTGCGTCGCAGAACGCCATTAGGAGAGCGCAGTACCCGAGGCGCCATTTTCGTATCTGTTAACGTCTCCACTAGGTCGTCCAACACCATCGTCGATTCGCCGGACACAGCGTCTGAGAGCGAGGCAGCAACCGAGAGCTCTTATTCAAGACTTGAGAGGTCTTCCATCTTTGCAGCAATCGAAAGAACTTCTCAGGTGTTAACATTTACTCTAAAGCTACTCCGAATCTCTGTCAGGAATAAAGCTAACAGATCCAGTTTGTCTGGATCGAGCGAAGTTTCGAGGTATGGGTCTTGTGGTTTGGCGACTATGATCGGTGCTTTTTCTCAATATACTGTTTGCGCTACTGAGCGCCGACAGCGGGCCTGGCGAATCACGTGATGCGGATCGAGGGGTGGGTCGTCGGGGTTGTGTCCGCTCAAAAGGTTAACTTGCGCATCCACCGCGAAACCGCTGGGCAAAAGTACTGAAGCTTTGCTTTGAAAGTAGCCAATGGGGATACTCCCACTCTGATCCATGAGGAAAACTCTTAGAGCAAGCCCTCGAACTCAGCTCCCTCCAGTTAAGAAATGAACCATTTGTACCGTCCAGAGTTGGGCTTCACAGTTTTCAGTGGGACACCACACCGGACTTCACAATAACTACACCCGGTAGTATAAAAAAATGGCAAACTCAAGAGTCCACTTGGGGTAGCGACCATTTCCCCATCTTTCTTCATCCCACCCGTGAAAAGCTTCGCTCGAAACATACGTTGTGGGGATTCTCCCCTGTGAGCGCCCATGTTAGGCCGTTCAAACTGCCGCGCGCCACCTCTCCTGCCATCTGGGAACACACGGCAGAAAGACTGTGCGATGGAGGGGGGGGGGCGTGGCACATTTTTGGGCACGCTAGATAAGGGCAGCGGCGCTTGGTAGCGGGGGGAGTGGCTGGCCGGGAGCGCCGCCGATGACAAGAGAGAAGCCACCGCCGTCAGCCACCTCGAAGAAGACGCACGTCAGCAAGGCCCGCCGTTCGTCCCGCCGTACCGTAAGCCCTGGGACCCTGAAGTGCTTTTGTTATGTGCTTGGTTGATTGTATCCCCTGTTCCATTTATACTTCATTTTCCACTGCTTGAGTAAAGCGCAATTGTTCCTCTTGCAATGTTCTGTGCGTGATGTTTTGACGAGGCCGTTGCCTGAACCCCCCTCGGTAGGCAGAACTACCTACAGTGGCGCCCAACGTGTATTTAGGCTAGCACAGTCCTTTGTCAGCAAGACGCTTACGCACAGGAGCAAATTGCGACTAAAACTTTCGTGCATTTGTTTGCAAGCGGCAGCTGTTTCTGGAACTTAGCACTTCAGCTTAGCGAAATGTATTTTGCTGCTGAAAGCCGGGTATAATGTTGTTGCTCTTACGCCCGACTTCATTTCTTTTCAACGAGCCTGCGCACTACCCAGCTTTCTTTTCCGCGGCACCGAATGTCCAGTTTTCCGGCGAGCGCCGCAACTGATAAGCATTACCCGCAGTTGACTTTGTGCTGGTGCGTGCTCGATTTATACGGTGGCATCTTTGTAGCTCTTTCGCCCGAGTTCGTTGGTTCTCGGAGTTTCGTTGGCGTCCAGCAATGAAGTCCCCTGCCGACGGAAAGGAACTTCGTTCGGGAACAGTCGTCGGGGCCACGGCCCCCGACACCGCCTTCAGCGAAGCTCTCACCACAGTGGCCGGCTTATGTCAAGCTCTTACACAACACCTGGGCACTCTACAAGACCCGGCGCCCCGTCTTCAGCCTGACATCCCTACCTACCGCGGCTATGACGACCGTCTGTCCGTCGCGGATTTCCTTGACAAGCTCGATGTCTACAAGGCCGCCGTCGGAGCGTCGGACACTCATATGCTAACCAGGGTATTGCCACTGGTTTTCCAAGGGCCTGCAGCCTGCTGGTGGCGCCTGCAGTCCCCGTTTGCGTCGTGGGCCACCTTTGTGGTAAGCTTTCGGACTGAGTTCCTTCCGCCTGGATACGAGACTCGCATTCTCCGTGAGTTAGATCTCAGGACGCAACACCCTAACGAAAGCCTGTTAGAGTATGTACGCGCTATGCAGGAACTATACAGGAGAGCGGCCCCAGAGACTACTTCAGCTGAGCAAGTTGCCCGTGTGTTACGGCAGTGCCATCCTCGGTTCCAGCCGTATTTGTATGCTCAAACGTACGCGGATTTGAATGCAGTTGCTTCGAACGCGCTCGCTATTCAGGAGTGCCTGCTCGCCAAATTGCAGTATGCACCACCGCCAACGCCGAGCCAATCCTTGGAGCCCAGCTGTGCCTGGAACGGGCCTGGCGCTTTCCAGTCGTGGGCGCCGCAGTCCGCGACACACCGGGCTTTGGATCCGGGCGAATTTGCACCAAGAAGGCGGCCGCAGAACCGATACCGTGACCGCACTCCAGCCAACGCGGGCTACGGGGCCGTGGGCCACCCGGTCCCAGCCAACGCGGGCTACGGGGCCGTGGGCTACCCGGTCCCAGCCAACGTGGGCTACGGGGCCGTGGGCCACCCGGTCCCAGCCAACGTGGGCTACGGGGCCGTGGGCCGCCCGGTCCCACACGAAGACGAGCCATCAGGGGGCTCGTCAGCAGGGGCCCGCCACCGAGGACAGATTTCCGCGTTCGGGAAACTTCACGTCCCGGCGTCGCTGAAGCCAGGCAGCGAGTCGCAGCGGGCCAACACACCTGGTAAATCTTTTCTTGTGCCTTCGGTGGATCGCATGCAGTATCCCCCCAAGCTAGTGGCACCAACCATTCGTGTCAAAGTGCTCGGCAAGATCGTAACTGCACTCCTTGATACCGGATCCACAGTTTCCCTTATCGGCGATATGCTTTTCGAACACTGCAAGGCAAAGCGGGTAAAATTTCGCCATACCGAAGTTATGCTTAGGATGGCGTCGAGCGCGGCCGCGGAGAGCACAAACGCTGTTCGGTTACGCATATCGGTTAGCTCCCGCGCTAAGAGACAAAGGTTTTTGTATCTCAAGGGCTTGTCGGTTGCCATGATCCTAGGCACAGATTTTATCGCAGATGTTGCTATGCGGTTGGACATCAGAGCTGGCGGGTACTACCTTGGCGACGACCCAGGTTTTTTCCCGTTTGAGACCTCGGCGGGTCTCCCGTTACCCTGCAGGTCTCGCGCTGCTTTGTCGACTGAAAGCCTGCCGGCAGACCTGTTACAGGAGCTGCAGAATTTCAAAGGAACGTCGTCTCAGCGCAAACAGCTCGAAGACCTCCTGCGCCAGTATGCGGACATGTTCACGGAAAAACCAGGAAAAACGGATGTCTTGCAGCATCGCATCGACACTGGGAACGCAAAACCATGGCGATGCAGCCCACGACCAATGAACGCCCCCAAGAGAGCGCTTTTCGACAAAGCCTTGGACGAGATGCTCGACACCGGCGTCATTCGTCCATCAAAGAGTCCTTGGGCGTTCCCCGTCGTCCCAGTCGGTAAGAAAGATGGATCTATGCGAATCTGTGTCGACTACCGAAAACTGAATGCCATGACGGAACGAGATGCCTATCCGTTCCCGTCGGTGACCGAAATAACGTATGCCGTGGCAGGCGCGAAGTATTTCACGACCTTGGATTGTTCACGTGGCTATTTACAAATAGAAATGCACCCAGACGATGTACCGAAGACTGCGTTTACATGTCACCGAGGGTTGTTTGAATTCGTGCGTATGCCTTTCGGTCTAAGCAATAGCCCCAGTTCATATCAAAGGATGATGGACATTGTTCTAGGTGACGCGAAACACGAATTCGCTTTGTGTTATCTCGACGACGTCACTGTCTTTTCACGCTCGTTCGAGGAACATGTGGAACATTTGCAGATAGTGCTACAGCGCATGCGCGCAGCCGGGCTGACTATACATCCCGGCAAAGTACAGCTGGCCGGGGAAAAAATCAACTTACTCGGATTTGTTGTTGACAAGGGCGTTCTGCGACCAAATCCAGAGAAACTGCAAGCCATACTCCAATACCCGCCGCCGAGCGACGTCAAAAGCTTGCAACGGTTTCTTGGCATGATTGCGTTTTATCGCCAGTTCATTCCCCAGTGCGCGAACATCTCTGTACCGCTCAATGAACTACTTCGCAAAGGCAAGAAGTGGTGTTGGGCGTCCGAACAACAGACCGCTTTTCAAACCTTGCTGACAGCATTAGCAGAAAATGCGTCTTTGCAACTCCCTGACCTAAACAAGCCGTTTGTGGTACAAACGGACGCCAGTGAATTCGGCTTGGGGGCGGTACTTCTGCAAGAGTGGGATCAAGTGTTGAGACCAGTGGCTTTCGCCAGTCACACTCTGACACCAGCCGAACGCAATTATTCCGTCACCGAAAAGGAATGCCTAGCGATTGTGTTCGCGCTGAAAAAAATTTGACATGTTTCTAGACGGAGCATGCTTCACCATTCAGACTGACCACCAAGCTCTCTCCTGGCTTCAGAGGCTTCAAAACCCAGCAGGACGACTCGCGCGTTGGGCACTCGCGCTGCAACGTTACGACTACTCCATCGAATACAAGAAAGGCACCACTAATACAGTTGCTGACGCGCTGTCACGCGCTCCCCTTTTTACTGATACACAGGTGGAAAACGAGGAAAGTATGGTGGTTGCAGCAGTGCAGGCCCCCACGAACGACCGTTGGGGATCGTTGGTGAGCCAGCCGGACTTGGTTGCGGCACAGCGGAGCGATGGTCTATGTCGCAAAGTCATCGACAAGCTCTCGACAACAGACTCTCCAGAAGCTTCCCGGAACGACGAGGTTGACAGCTACTTGCTTGGAAATCATGGTATTCTGCTGCGATACATTCCCCAGGCAGACGACGACTCAACACAAACTCCTTTCCGAGTTGTCGTTCCCCGCAAGTTGCGTAAGTTGTTCATCGGCTACTACCATGACTCCGCTCTGGCGGGTCACTCGTCTGGGCAAAAAACCTATGAGAAGTTATGTCGCACAGCAACTTGGCCGGGAATGCGACAAGATGTACTTCGGTACGCTCGCTCCTGCCCCATATGCCAGAAGACCAAACCACGTGGAGGCCTGCCGCTTGGAACAATGACATCCGTCCATAGCACCTCGCCGTGGCAAATCGTTGCATGCGACGTGATGGGGCCGTTTCCTCAAAGTCCTCGAGGCAACCAGTTCTTGTTGGTAATTACAGACCACTTCTCAAAGTGGGTCGAGTTGTTTCCTTTGCGGAAGCTAACCTCTCAAAAGGTGTGGGAATGCCTCCTGGAAGTGTTCACGAGGTTTGGTTTCCCCTCGCAGTTAATCACGGACAACGCGACGTATTTCACCAGTAAGGTTTTCCGAGATTCTTGCCACGCCTTGGGAATACGTCACACCCGCACCCCGGCTTACCACCCGCAAGCGAACATTACGGAACGGGTCAACCGAAACCTTAAATCGATGCTCATTGCTCACACTGGCCGTCACAAGGACTGGGACAACAAGCTTTCCGAGATGGGCTTCGCAACGCGGACAACGATTAACAGATCTACCGGTTTCACGGCAGCGCAACTGAATTTTGGCAGAGACCTCAAGTTTCCTCTCGACAGTTCGCTCCAACCCACGCAGAATCGCACTGATAAATCCCCCGCGACATTCGCGGCTGACCTTCGCAAGCGGCTAACAGAGTCCGTCCGGGAGGCCCGCGAACACCTCGACATCTCCCGACTCGACCAGACGTCCCAGTACGACAAGCGCCGACGGGACGTACAATTTTCCATGGGTGATCTTGTGTTGAAGCGAACACATCCACTTAGTGATGCGTCGAAGGGCTTCACCGCCTCACTTGCACACAGGTGGGATGGACCGTACACCGTGGTGGGTAAGTCTAACCTGTCGTATGTGCTGAAAAACTCTTCCACAGGTGCATCGTACGGTCCGGTGCACGTGTCCGAACTAAAGCGGTATTTTTCGCGCGAGGATACAGCCAACGGGAATCAGCGAGAAGACTGCCGCGGAAAGCGCGCGACACATGAGTATTCCCCGTCACCACGATACAATCTGCGCATGCGTCATTAACTACTGGCTCATTTGTGTTTTCTTTGCTTTCGCCTGCAGAAGATGTCTCGGAACAGCAGTCGGGCCCACCCCTACCACCGTCGGCAACCCGAACGCTCGGCCCCGCCCCAGGGTTCACGGCGCCGCCCGTTCCCGTCACCGTACCGTCCAGCACGACCTACGGAAGAGGTGGCCACGTGGACGGTGCTGTCACCTTCGGGTCACCCGGTGGGCTGGCACGCTCGTCTCGAGTGGTCCGACCAGCCTCAAGTGCTCGTCGGCATGCCGCGCACCTCCGTCCCGGCCCCCTTTCAGGGGCTCACAATCGCAGAACGTCACCCGGTAGAACCACGGCCGGTATACACCCAGGAAGAACTGGCTGCGCTGTGTGAAGTGTGCCAAGTGCCGGAAATCAGCTGGCGTCACCACCGTGCCGGGGCTCTCCACAGAGAGCGTTCAAGAGCCTTGCGCGCCAACCGCCCGGAGGGCAACAACAGCCAGGACGCCCTGGAAGAAGCCTTGGCAATGTTGCGGCGGTTGCGCCCAGACCAGCGGCGCCAAGCAATGGACGCAATCCTGGACTCTGAGGAATGTGTGTAAACGAGTCTCGGACATTTTTTTTTTCTCCCTTTTCTTTCGTTTATTTTTTTTTCTTCTCTCTCTTCGTGTAGCAAAGAACCAAGAACTTTTTTTTTTCCAAGGGGGGGGGGGGGGGGAAGTGTGGGGATTCTCCCCTGTGAGCGCCCATGTTAGGCCGTTCAAACTGCCGCGCGCCACCTCTCCTGCCATCTGGGAACACACGGCAGAAAGACTGTGCGATGGAGGGGGGGCGTGGCACATTTTTGGGCACGCTAGATAAGGGCAGCGGCGCTTGGTAGCGGGGGGAGTGGCTGGCCGGGAGCGCCGCCGGTGACAAGAGAGAAGCCACCGCCGTCAGCCACCTCGAAGAAGACGCACGTCAGCAAGGCCCGCCGTTCGTCCCGCCGTACCGTAAGCCCTGGGACCCTGAAGTGCTTTTGTTATGTGCTTGGTTGATTGTATCCCCTGTTCCATTTATACTTCATTTTCCACTGCTTGAGTAAAGCGCAATTGTTCCTCTTGCAATGTTCTGTGCGTGATGTTTTGACGAGGCCGTTGCCTGAAACCCCCTCGGTAGGCAGAACTACCTACAACGTATACCATAACAAATTGAAATCTCTTTCGATCCTGCTGTCAAATCAATGCTCAACCGGACCTCCCTGAGTTCATGCAAGCCGTCTCCGATTCTCGTACTTCAGCTGCGGAATCAGTCATCGGCACTTTAGAGGTAGACAACCCAGACATCCATATCCACAGGTTGCTCTGACCAGCTCAACGTCCTACCAAGAAATATCGAGAACGTGGGAAACGTCCCCCTGACCTCATAAAACTGAAACGAAAACGCAAGATAATCAACGATTACCAGAAGACGTCACAAAGTGAAAACTGGCAAAATATTTGCCATCGACTCGAGAAAGAGAGAGGCCTGTCGCACCTATAGCCGCGTTTACATGAATGCCACGGAAGGCGACAGTAGCGCGTCGAATTCCCTAGCGCAACATGAGTAATGCGATGCACTATCGTTTACATGTAGCGCATTGCCCCGCGTTCGATAGTGGCGCCATACGGTGTCGTACATCGAAGGCAAAGCAGAGTTTCTGGCGCTGAATTCGGTGCTTCCGGCGCGACTGGCTTGCGTTTTTTTTCTCGAGTTGCGTGGTTTGGCGTCTTACACCCGATTAAGGTGTTCTTAAATGCAAAGGTGCGTTCGCATGCCGTACTGATGTTATCGACATAATTCCTAATACGATGCGTTCGGGTTTACATGCACTTCGAAAGTCGACTTATACGTCTAAATCCACCCCTATCTGACGCATTAATGCGACGCGCTCTCCTAGCGCATTAGCCCCATTTACATGGATTCAATGCGCTAGAAAGTTAATGTGATGCGATGCGAAGCGCCATTTGTCGCATTAACATAAACGCGGCTAATGGGGCATAGTTCGTAGCCTTGGCGGGAGAGGAAAGACACAGCTTTCTATCATTGACGAAACGCGACCGATCTCAGACGATTATGACCTAGAGTAAACTGTTATCAACACCATTTTTCTACATGTACGAAGGATAAAATGGCACTGAAATCTCTTCCCGGAATCGACATACGGCACCCTCTAGACGAACTCGACACTCATTTTACGGGAGGTTCCCGTTTAAACCCATTCCCATTTCACCCTTCCCGCTTGTTCTGTCCCGTTTCAACCCGGCGCGAAAGAACCTTCCCGTTTCGTATTTTCCTTTTTAGCCCGTTCCCGAAATAACGTACCCAGTTTATGTAACGTTATAAAAAACATTTTCATATTGTTTTTCATTTATTTCCGTTTGTTCACAGCCGCTGCGATAGCATGCTCAGTACATCCAGAGTCCTTGACTGCTTTTCAAACCTGGGCTTCTCTTTTTGAATATAGAGACGACGACATTTGGTTACAATTCGCCGCACCAATTAACAAGTCTTTTAAATTAACAAACCAAAAAAATGACAAAAAAAATCACAAAGCCCAGAAAAGCGCCGCGGAAACACAAATAAAAAATCGCAAAAACACCCTCCCTTTGTAAGAAATTGTATTTCGTGGACTAACACATTTAATCGTTATAATAGCGCAAGTGTACATCAATGTCGCAAAGAAACAGATGAAAACTATAAAAGATAAAAACATGCATAAAAATAAAGTAACCCTATCTATGTGGATACATATGCCACATCTGGCTATAAAAAATTGCAGTCATGAGAAGCGGCAAAAATTATAAACTTAGCTTTGCGTTTTATTGATTCTGTTTATTCCCGTCACTCTAGCGTACCCAATTTGCATAATAGGGCAAACCTTCAAAAACTTAAGCAGCGCAAGGCTGTCCCTATCCTAATTTTTCTTTACTACAGAAACTTAAAATTGTCGCGGCAATACTACCTCCAAGGGCCTTTCAGACGTTCAGCGAGAAGACGTCATAGTAAGACTATTAGGCAGCGAATCAGCTTAATTACTATTCGGAAGTTCTCTTTGTTTCCTCGTGCAATTTCTTACTGGAATAAGTTAACGGAACGAAAAGTGAACTCGGTATCGTTAAAAGAATTTTCCCCACGTATTGTAAATATGCGTTCTGGTTGAATCATCGTATGTTAAAATTGGAATACATTACGAATGCATATCCTTGTTCGGACCCCTTTGCGTCTATTACATATTTATGTCTTTTACTTATTTGTGTGGGGCGTTTTTAAACTACGCCAACGAATACTGATGTGTTTTTATGTTCACTCCCGCATGAGCCCGACCAGGCCGTAAAGTATCAGTAAATAAATAAAAATATCTGCCCATTACTCACGTAGGAAAGGCAGATTTCTGCACATGTTTTTGCCTTTTTTTTTAAAGTCTCTCCTACGGACACCCTTGATCTATAGATCTCTCGAACCCGAAGACAAAGCTACGCTCCAAACAAGGAGCATAATAGCGGCTGATAAATAAATTTCAGCCGCACGTACGAACACCAACTGCAGAAAAATCCAATGCGTGCATTCCTCAAGATATTGGGTATCTTTATAGTACACTTTCGCCGCTACAAATTTTGTGTCAAGAGGGCAGTATCGGCCTAAGGCATTCGGAAACGTTTATCAGCCGGAAATATCGGTTGATTCCGGAAAATTTGATGCATACAAGTTTTTAGTGCATGACCCGTTGCTTGTAAGCACATTTTGGGCAATAGTTTCGGAGACGGCAACGCATATTTTCAGAAATTGAAATGGGTTACAACGATGCGGGTTCAAATGAGAAGGGCGCTTTGGGAGTGGGTTGTAACGGGAAGGGCGTTTTGGGAACGGGCTGAAGCAGGAAGCGCCCAAACGGGAAGGTCGTTTCGGGAACGGGCGCACACGGGACGGGTCAAGCTGGAAGAGCGTTTCGGGAATGTCTTCAAACGGTAAGGGGTCAAACGGGAATGGGTTCTTTCGGGCTACACCCCCTTTTACCCTGGGAGAACTTCACGTTGCCATCGCTCAAAGCAAATCTAGACTCGCTCCAGGCCATGATAAAATAGGAAGGACCTTCGCAACCTACCCACCTACGGCCATGAAGCCCTTCTGAGACTTGTCAACGGACCATGGGAAACGGGAGAACTCCACGAGCACTTGAAGACGACCATCATTCATCCCGTCCCGAAGCCTGGCAAAGACGCCCGAAGACCGAAAAATTTGCAACCTATTGCGCTAACTCCAATTATGTATAAGGTCATTGAGCGATTACTTAACAACCGACTTCAGTTCCATCTCGAGCGCGCAGGTTGGTTTCATCCTATCTTAAACGGCTTCACATCAAACCTTAACCCACACGACTACCTTTGGCTGTTCCGAAGAGTCGTAAATCGAACATCTCGAAAACAACTACCGGATTACATTCTGGCGCTTGATATGCACAGAGCAGTTGATAACGTCAACAAAGAGGGTATCCTACACGAACTCGCCATGGGTTTCCCTAGTAAGACAGCTCAAGTATGGATCCGTAATGTTCTTGAGCATATGCCAATTAGATTAAATTCTCGAGATGAATCACCCACGACGTACTATCTTGACACAGCAGTTCCGCAGGGGCCTATTCTTGGCCCACTCCTCTTCAACTTAGCTATGAATAGACTCGCCGCAAACTGGAAGAGACTGTGCTGCTCGCATTGAAGTCTATGCCGTCTATATCGTCGTATGGAGTGAAGCAGCGAATT
Organism: Haemaphysalis longicornis; assembly: GCF_048455015.1. Classification (NCBI taxonomy): domain Eukaryota; kingdom Metazoa; phylum Arthropoda; class Arachnida; order Ixodida; family Ixodidae; genus Haemaphysalis; species Haemaphysalis longicornis. Next base: position 70,790,796 of record NW_027526204.1, read on the forward strand.
ATGACAAGAAAGACCTTATGCAAACCAAACTGTAAGCTGCTTTCTTTAGCCTTGAAACGTCCCTTTTGAACTTCAAATTGTATCTTTCCCCATACAAGACGGAGTTCCTCAGTATTGATGGCAAACGCTCAACAAACACAAAGAAAGTCATTCAACAACCAATTGGCAACACAAGTATCGACTGAAAGAGTGGTACCATTAGACTGCTTGATCGAACAAGTGAGCTGCTGAAGAGCTCTAATGCGTGGATACGACATTTACGTACATCATGGAGGCCCACCATGCATCTTATATTAAAAGTATCTTAAAAGTATGGCAGTATGACAGCATGTCCCAACTTTGTTAAAATTAAACGAAACTTCACCACTATTGCACATTTCGTACCCGTTTGGAGGCGGGTGGTGTGAACTCTCTCAGAGCAATTAATTTTTGCGGAAATGAACTAGTACATAATTAAATCCCCGTGAACAAGGCGCTTAGCGATCTCTTTTTATTTTATAGAGTATGTGGAACTGCATACGCGCCATTATTTTAAGCGAAACCATTATTTTGAGCACGCTGAACCAGGACCGCGAACGACCTGAAAAAAGAAGTACCGGTTTTCGATACACAGTGAAGTGGTGGGCTATAATTGCCAATAATTCCAGTCATTCGCGTCTAAGAGAAATAGACGGGAGCGCAGAGGGAGACCTTCACAGCATGCAAGCGGACTTGCATGCAGCATGAATTTCTTGCATGAATGCGTGCAACCCTATGAAGCCAACCCAATCCGTTAAAAGGGTTAGCTTGTCTCTGGTCGATCTGGTCGTGGGGAAGTGCTCATGCCGGGAAGGTGTATAAGCTCCCTGGCCACCATGCGCGCCGCCTCATTCCCCTCTATCCCTGCGTGGGCGCTTGTGGCCTGAATGTCCAACGAGACGAAAGATCCAACAAATCGAAAGGTGCAATTCGTCACGTGATCGGCGAGACGAACGCTCCAACGAGACGAAAGGTCCAATCGAGCCTGAATGTCCAACGAGACCAAGGATCCAATGAGACGAAAGGTCCAGTCAAGCCTGAATGTCAAACGAGATGGAAGGTCCATCGAGACGGAATATCTACTATTGGACCTTTCGTCTCGTTGGACCTTTAGACGCTGAATCAGCATGGCCAGGAATCCAGACGAGATCCACTGAGATTGTAAATGGATTTTGCTGGAGAATTGGGCGCTCATTCCAGGAGATATTGTCTCGTGCGAGATTTTCAATGGCCAATTTGGAATCTAAGATTACGATTCTACGTTGTGGCCGACAAGCAAGGGCCAAAGCGATTGCCAACTCTTCCGGCTTATTTGGAGAATCAGGGCGGATGGTTATAGCATTACCTGGGGTGAAGTGCGGGTGGTAGATAACTGCCATCGCGTAGGCATCTTGATGTCTGTATTCTGCGGGATCAGTGTAGGCCATAGCATGCCGGACGGGTAAATGTCGGGCGAGGGCTCGAGCCCTTGAGATTCGTCGTTGTGCGTTGTAAATTGGATGCATATGTCTGGGCAGAGGGCGAAGGCTAAGGTGCTTTCGGATATTTGTAGGGACGGGGACATGCCTCCTGTACTAGATCGGAGACAGGGATGTTCTGCGACTTTGGTATATCGCCCTCGTGATGAGTGGTCAAGGCGTTGCCGCAGTGGGGAACGCCTTGAAAGCCGGGCAGTGGAAGCATGGTGCGGTAGCAGCAGCGCTGCCCTATACGCTTCTTGAATGATGCATTTGATTTTAGTGAGCGCCATTTTGCTTTCGCGAACACAGGGAAATGTATAGAGGAGCCTGCTCATTAAAAGTGCCTGAACAAGCCTGAGTCGGTCTTTGTCGCCCAGGCCTCGCTTTTGATCGGATAGCTTTCTTATGAGTGCTATCAGCTGGTGTACTTTCGAACCTAATTGCCTTATGAATTCCGAATTGGTTCTATTCTGTTTGATATTGGTGCTTTACACCTTGAGTTTTGGACCAGAGGAATTGGGTGACCTTTTTCGAGAAATCGACAAATGTTGCTGAGGATCCCTTTTGGGAGGAAGAATGAGAAGCTCTGCTTTTGTGGGAGAGCACATGAGACCTGCCTTATTAGCCTTGCTGAGACCACGTCTGCTCCAGTCTGAAGCGGTCTTTCGATGTGTGCGTCGTTACCCCAAACAAACAAAAACAGCGCTCAAGACGGGACAGAAAGAAGGAGGCTAAAAACACAGCGCTGTGTGTATAGCCTCGTTCTTCCTGTCCCGTATGAACCAACAAGCCCAACCAACAAACCCAAACACTTCCATTGCGTCGCTACCCCCCGCGACCCATATTGCAGTGTTGGCAGCATACAAACTAAAACGGATATTTGAGATAAAAATTTTTGTGCTAGTCGAAGGAGAGCCACATTGAAGAGGAGGGGTGATATAACTACTGCTTGAGGAGTGCCTCTGTTTGCGATATAAATAGACCATCTACATTGTGACCGGTCCGTAGCGTAACGGTACGCGCCGTCAAAAATGCTTTGGCGTTATACGTCCTGTATCCAGGATTAATCGACTCCTGGCCAGTATGGACAGCAACATGCTTGTCATTGTTTTTAAGGCCTTTTTTAGGTCCAACGAGAGCAGTGCTGTGGGGTCTACCTTGCCAGTCGTTTCAGTGACCAGCTTTGATAACTGCAGCAAGATATTTTGCGTAGAAAGCTTCGTGCAAAACCATACCAATTCTCACGGCAGTCCCTTGGTTTGGTTTATATGATGAGCAATGAGAACTAAAGTGATATGCTCCCGCACTTTGCCAACACACGATGTTAATGAAATTTACCTAAGGTTTTCTATGTCGTAAGAGTGACTTACTATATCCTGTCATGGAGTAATAAGAATTTCTTAGGCGTAATAAGAGCTTACTTTATAAGCCAATTTAATTTTAGTTCTACATCAGTGATGTCAGTGATGTTTGGGGGCATGGAAAAAAAGCAATAATGTGGTTTGACTGGATCCATGCTCCCTACGTGGCAGACAGTGAGTGCTACAAAGGGCGCGTACATCTTTCACAGGGTACATATAATTCTTTTAGAACACTCGGAGCACATGGAAAATATATGAGACAATTTTCACTACAAAACGAAAAACAAAGCATTTAATTACTATGCTTCTTTTGCTCTCCTTATTTCTCATACTGTCTTCCTAGTTGCTTTATCATATTTTTCTTATTGTCTTATTTTTGAAAATGGTTTGCTTTGTTAGATTGTATACGTAAGTAGCTGTACTGATAGATACGTTGCTGACACAGTTTGTAAGGGGCTCAGGACCTCCATCAGGCAGTCTGTGCCTTTAGTCCCACTATTCTCTCGCTCAGAAGAGAAAGGTTTTTTTGTAAATAAAAAACTTTACAATACATAGTCATAGCGAGCTCAATAGTGAACACATGATAAGAAACCAATCATTACGTGTCACTTTTAGAAACAACACAAAACTTACACATTGCCTTGAATACCCACAATACCGAAAAAGAGAAAAGAATGATAGAAGTGACAGTAAAGTGCAAAGCACAATATAACAAACTCAACCAATCGTTCTATCCTGTATAGAGTTAAGCACTTTCGGTTTCAGTGTTGAGGTTGCCAACACAGTGTCCCTGTATGTATGTATATATATATTTGGCAACGTCTATTAAAGAGGACTATGACACACGTGCCTGGTGTGTAGGTCACATCCACGACCAACTTTATAGTTGGTCGTGGTCACATCACTGCTTCATTGGCGTTTGCTTGATCAATACCTGATTTGACTTGACTTAACATGATCAAAACTGATCAGACTGGTCAAAACGTGATTAAAACTGATCAAACCTTAATCAAGGGCAAGCACTCTTTGTGGTGTGTTCTGTGCTAACAACGAACTTCGAGTAGCGCGAGTGATATGCTTCTTTTCACGACAGATCTAATCTAGCGATATAGGGAAACTTGCTTTTACACTTTAGTGTCCAGTTAAGCAAGACAGACACCGATAAAATTGATACCGTGATACGGGAAGCAGCAAAGGATGCCCTAAGAATCCCCATACGAGCCCGTCCATCGAGAGTGGGCGTTCACAATACGGTAGACAATCTAGTGGAAGGACATCTCTCAATTCAAAAGTCGACTAGCCTTAACATAGGTGGAAAGAATGTCCTCGAGGAGATCAAGTGTACTTCCGCCATCGGAAACAACCATCGTATTCTAATTCCTCCTACACTCAAGCCTCTAGTCGAGGAGATCCATGAAAGCAATTTTCGCATGTAACAGCACTGCGGTATCCTCCCCTCAGCCGAGTCCAGGAAACACGTGAAGTAGAGGACGGCTCAGAATACGGCCACAAGCCTTTGAGATTCCTGACCCATGGAGAGTGCAAGTCCTTCTTCGTCCTCTACCCAGGAATATGCACCCCGTCCGCCAAACTGGCGGGCGGGTGGGGAGAGCTTAAAACATTAAACAAAGCGTACGGCATAGACCAAGATGAGGTCTACGTGGATGTGACAGTGCTCCCAGGACGAAAAGCCGAGACAGCGGAAATGAAAACCCAGTGAGATGTCCTCACCAGTGCGACTGCAATAACAAGCTCAAGTAAAAAACAGTGGCTCCAATCCACGCTGTGAAGGTGGTTCGAAAGCAAAGCTTTAAACGACACTCGCAACAATTGCCCATGCGACATCACTTCAATTCACACACGTGGCTCTACAAACGGTGGAACCAGCGATTATGCTAGCCATTGCATGGAATTCGCGGGGGAGTCGTCCTAAGGCAATAGCGTCGGCCGCGGCCGTATCAAAGCAGCGGACGCCACCGCTGTAGCCCGGCCGTGCGTCGACAGAAAGAAAACAGAGAGGAAACTCCTTCTACAGATGAGGCGGCGGAACGTAGTTATACTGATGTGCTAGCTCGGGCTACACCACCGCGCGACACAAGCGCAGACACCGAAGCAATTCGGCATGTGAGCTTAGCGATCACCATTTATACTGATTTAAATTAGTTTAGTAAGTCGGAGAATTTCGGGAAAACTGGGGAACTTTTATAATCGCTATTTATGAGAACCAGTGGCTTCTTTCGCCTTCTGTGGTACCTCTTAAAACACAACTGAATTCGTGTTCACCAATTTAGAAAACGCAGTCGCATTCGTGACAAGCAGTGCGCAAAAGGTAGCGTTTCTCTAGCGGCCAGATGTAAGTATGTTTTCGCGCCCTGCAAACCAATCCTAACGTACCTTTGCCGTAATCATCATCATCATCACCATCATCCTATATACGCCCACTGCAGGGCAAAGGCCTCTCCCATTAATCTCCAATTACCCCGGTCCTGTGCTAACTGCGACGAATTGATCCCCGCAAACTTCTTATCTCATTTGCCCATCTAACTTTCTGCCGCCCCTGCCACGCTTGCCTTCTCTAGGGATCGACTCTATTACCCTTAATGACCAACGGTTATCTTTCCTTCGAATTAAATGCCCTGCCCACGTCCATTTCTTCTTCTTAATTTCCTGTAACATTAAGGGACAAGAAGAGAGCGGAGTGGGTCAGGGAACAAACGCGTGTTAAGGACCTTCGCCGTACAACCACTTAATTACGTCAATTGATCCCGCCAATTAATTACGTCAATTGATTGATTAATTACGTCAATTGATCACTTTATCAAGTTGATCAAGCCATGCGAAGGAGGAGCGCAATGGACCCCAAGCTGCGCCAAAACAGGTCCAAAACAACTGCCGTTAAAGCAGACGATAAAGCCTTCCGGCGACGCGCCCGCCGGTGGGAGCAGCACCTGCGCGCGGGGAACGCTTGGTAATAGCGGCCATTCGTCACGCCATCTACACTGTGCTCCGTGAGTGAAAAGCGACCTGCCCCTCCTTAGTAACGTTGGGAGTTTCTTGTCGCGCACGCCATGAAGAAACCGTTGGTTAGTAGAGGCAGAAAGCTTTCCTTTAAAAGTGGAGGAATTGAGCCTCGCGCTGCGCTCACGCACAACACAGCCCGTACAGTAATCACAGACTCTTAAGAAACATACCGGGCCCTGGAGACTACGGTAGAGCTTCCCCACTCACCCCATCCCTCAGAGATCATTCAGCACGATAAGGTTGTAGGACAACATGCCCGATTTCACATCCAAACTTGACAAAGCACCAGAAAACGTCTTTCCGACTTCTTCAGTAAAAGACATGTATCGTCATTCCGCCTGACTTATGTCTCCATGCCAATACTCACCCGGATAAAAATTCTGCCATCAGCCAGGGGAAGCCAGGTGCATTCTCCGATAACGTGGACTTGCTCCAGCATTCCCGCCTAAACAATTCCCTTCCCCCACCACGCCGAAGCCATTCTCCTCCGGACCCGTTCATCGTCGTAGAAAGGGCAGCCGCCATTAAGACGGGAAATGGATGCCTGTAAATAGGGACCTGCATCCACGTGTTCTTCTCCTCGATGCTCTTAATAAAATGGTTCTCTCTCTTTTCCTCCCTTTAACCCCTTTAACTACCACTCTGTTGCGATTAGCACTTCTATCTTTGGTTCTTGAATGCTTGATTTTTTGCCATTAACGCCCTTGCAAGTTCGAAAGCGGAAGTGAAGTTGCCCACAAACCCGTAAACACTATTTCAAATAAAACCCATAGCGACACCTTGTGGGTCTCAAAGAAGAATAATTGTATACTATGAACATTTGATCAAAATGCCTCAGCCTCTATGCTAATAAATTTGCAACCAAATTTAGATTACGTTTCCATCAAATATTTTAAAAGAGCAAGAGTATGATGCCCACACAGGAATCTATTCACGGCCATTTAAGAATTCACTGGAACCTTGGATTGAATCTCAAACTTATTCTGTCGCCAACTCGCCCGGTGAGTAAGTTAAAACTTATCATCATCATAATCAAAATCATGATCATCATAATCATCATAACCCTATCTACGCCCACTGCAGGGCAAAGGCCTCACTGCGATCAACTTATGCCCCCAAACTTCCTGATCTCGTCTTCCCATCTAACCGTCTGCCACATATTCCCAAATATGCCTTCATATGCCTTCTCTAAGGATCAACTCTGTTACCCTTAATGACAAACGGTTATCTTGCCTTCGCATTACATTCCCTGCCCACACCCATTTCCTCTTCTTAATTTCTACTATGTCGTTAACACGCGTTTGTTCCCTGACCCACTCCGCTCTCTTCTTGTCGCTTAATGTTACACCTATCATCTTCCATTCCATGACTATGCCAATTAAAACTTCTCAATTCACTCAATTCGCATTTAACCCCACCTAACATGAAGGTGAGGTCGCCTTCATCATGACGGCACCTCTGATGAAGAGTGACAACGAAATGACGCCTATGTTTTGCGCTTGTGGTTAAGTTGTTTATTAATAACATAATACTGTAACGTCACCTGCTTCTTGGCGAATGCCTTCTAATAGATCCAGAAGTTTGAGTGCACCGAAACAAAAAGGTCGCCCTGTCGCCGGACAGGGAGAGAAGAGTGCAGACGAAGAGTTACGGGCGAATCGCTAAGTTCATTTATCTCTGAACTTATACATAACAGAAAACGCCCCGGTGGCGCTACTTTGACCGCACTTAGGACCCTCAAAGCTTTCGCCAGATAGGGTTGCTGCTGACGTCACTCAACCTCTAGGGCGACGCATACGGATCCGCTTGACAGGAACGCTTTTACATCAGACAGCTTCAAGTCTCTGGTCGGCAACCAGAAGTCCCAACGATCCGAGTGTGTCGCCTGGTGCAACAGTACAGCGGCCGGGTTGTGGGCAAGCGGCAGGCGCATGTTCCCAGTCTGGTCCCAGGGATGGACCAGGAACAGGCTCATCGTGTTGGGCCACTGGGCGATCGTATGCCACGTGCCGCCGCACACGCACAGCGCAAAGCTGACGAGCACGACTCCGTCCTTGTCGCGACGCAGCCTGGCGTGGACCCTGAAGGTGCAGTCAGCCATGAGGAAGCTGTCGCTCCGCAAAACCACTTCTTCCCCGCAAGTGAGCCTGAACTCGGCGTCTTGCAGGCCCATCACGTAGCAGAACGCGAACCCGGCCGGCACAGTGGTGTCCGCCGACTTTTTTCGCTCCGACAGTGCGGTAGGCCTTGTAGAGGGTGGCGTGTCACATACCCCGAATGTAATCGACGTCTGCTGCCTACTCGTAGATGCGGTGGACAAGGCCTTCTGGGCGTTGTTGTCTATGGATTTCACTATCCGTAGAGGCTGCGTCTCTTGCGAGGGAGGTTGCGAAGTACTCTTTGGCGCCTCCGTGGTCTTGTGCAAGCTCCGTTTGCTACCATTGCTGCTTCTTTGCGAGTTTTCTAGCGATGATGTCTCGCTGGGACCACCAGAAGCCGAATGAACGGGTCTTGCGGGACCACCCTGGATGTAGCCCTTAATGCGAGTGGCAGGTGCATCTCTTTCCGCCGCCATAGTGGATCCGGTTTCCATAGAAGGAGTTTTGCGCACGCCGGGAGATCTCGTGCTGCTTCGGCCCTTTTTCACGCGCGGCCTACCTGCAGAAGAGGATTCCATCCGACGGCTGCCGGTGGTACCACCGGATATGCCTGAAGTATTCTCGAGGGACGATCGGTCGTGTGTTGCCGCCGCGAGCTCTAAAGACGTTTCCTTTCTGACCGCACTTGACTCTGAGGTAGCCCTCCCAGTGCAGTGCCGGAGGTAGTGGTCGACCGCGGCTTTTTGAGGCAAGGACATTCCGCATCGCGCACAGTGGACTTCTGCCAGGCGGCACTGTTCCAGAAAGTGTTCTTTGAGCTTGGACAATGGATTAACGAATGTGCAGCCGTTAGGCGAATTCGGACAACGGATCCGCAGTTCTTTGATGCCGGCCCTGGAGTCGACCATCTCCACCATTTTACTGAGGAATGAGCCGCGGTCCAACGGACAGATGCGCTCTCGCTCGGTAATCTCTTCGTAGCACGTTGGGCAGAACACGTGGCGGCAAGGAAGCCTCTGCGGAAACGCCGATACCACGCCGCATATCGAGCACACCAACTCGTCGGGAATTTTCTCAGCAAACTCGAGCTGCCGCCAGTCCAGGAACTCGTCGAAGCCCGACAGCTGTCGTCTGGTGGAACCCATTGACGGAAGAGGATAACCAGCAGCTGGCAGCAAGAGTCGAACAAATAGCGTTTACACCGCGTCCTACCACTTTGTGAGCGAGCTGCGGAGCAGGCGCCTTCTGGTGGCTTTGCCTCGAGAATTTTTCTGCGCGAATTCGGGAGATTGGACAAGATACGATATGCATCTCGTTCAATACTCTACAATAATAGTGCAATAATGTACAATAAATGTAAAGTATTAATTATCATTCGTACGTACGCCACTGCACCGCGATTACTGCGACACTTTCTGTCGCGTAATTCCGATACTGTGGGGACGAAACTCACCCGCGGTTGGTGGTATCCGACGTTGAAGACCTTTTCAGTTTCTTCAATAGCAAACGATTTTGAAGACGACTATCTACGCAAACTGGAATATCTGTTTGTGTGTACTTTTTAGTGCGAGATTATTAAATAACCACTTGAGGGAAAAGTCAGCGTTGGCTTCTGAAGCACTGAAATGTAACCTAGACCATGCACCTTCGAAGCGTTTCAGAGCATACATAGGACGCGCGTAACCCTGCTTTGCGGAAGTTGCCGTTCACACTAGTATATCGCAGATCAAGTAATAAAGAAGAAGATCCAAGCGAAAGAATTGCTAAGAGACAGGCAGCGGAACCAGTGGCGTAACTAAAGGGGGGCAAGGGGGTACAAGTGCCCCGGGCGCCACTTGAGAGGGGGCGCCGAGCAGAGTCCTCTCAACATGTGCCCGAGGGAAAAAAACAGCAGCGGGTTACCGTATGTCACCGCAGCGGGGTGTCACTGCCGCAAAAGTCCCTGATGAGAGCGCCAGAATGGGCTTGTTGGCACGACCTTGCAGCAAAAGAAGAGGGCCAATGAAGACAAGGACGACAAGTGGGCGTCACACATGGGGCGCAATTTCCGAGGACACACACGGGGCGCTAGCGCCCCACGCACCTCCCGGCATAGCGCCCCGTATATGACCCCTTCTAGCTGTCCGTCCTTGTCTTCCTCAGGAATATACCTTCGCTACAATGTGTCTGTTCAAGTAGTTTCTTTTCTTACTGCATTCTGTCACAAAGCGGCGCCATCCATTTGTGTGAAAACTTAGGTACGGAGTCCAGGCGGCAACCCCAGATGATATCCAGTGTGTGTGCGTGCTGCATTTATGCATGTGCTTTCTGTTTTCGTTTGTATTCCAGAAGCGGGCGGTGGAGTGGGTGGCGCTCTTAAAATTTGCACCCGTACAATTAGATTAATCCTTTTCAGGTATTCTTACAAGGCGAGGTGAACCACGCGCAGTAGATTTTAGGGATCCTCTTTTATATTCACTCCAAAGCATTATAGTCGTGTTCGATCAAAAACTATACCCGCCGCGAATGCTCAGTAGAAAGCGTTGCGCTCCTCAGCTTGCGCGGTTTCATTTCCTGCCGCAGCCCCGAGCTAGCACATAAGGATGGCTAGGTTCCGATGTCTCACCCTTTGAAAGACGCTCCTCGCCGTTTTGTTCCCGCTGACTCACAGCCGGGCTACAGCGGCGGCATCCGCCGCTCTAGCCCGGCCGTGGCCGACGCTGCTGCGTTCGTGACGCCGCCACCGCGAATTTTAGGTAACGGCTGGCAGAATCTCTTGTTTCACTGTTTGTAGAGCCACGTGTGTGAATCCAAGTGGCGTAGCATGAGCAATTGTTGTGTGGGTGTCGTTTAAAGCTCTTTCCAACCACCTTCACACAGCGTGGATTGGAGTCATTTTTTTTTCTTGACAACTTGCTGATGATGAGCATCAGCACTGGCGTCACAAAAGGCAGTGATTTGCGACGAGGAGACAACAGGTTTTGCCGGAGTGAGTATTTTAACGCATCATTAGCATTAATAAAAAAAACGTGGGCATGGTATGCAGATAGGAAGTTTGCAATAAATCATTTGAGCAATACATTTCATGGTTCTATTTTATGTAAAGCGAAACGAAAACCAGTAACCGACAAGGTCCATTTCTTTTTCACTTTTCTTTCGAACTTTGTGGACTTCTGGGGTATATGGTACGATGAACACATATGCTAAGACGGCTACCGTCCACTGTAGCGAACAATCAATTAAAAAATCACTCATTCGCTTTCCCGAAACAGCCAGATGGCCTTTTTTTTCAACATATTGACGACGATAATAATAATAGTAATAATAAAAACAATAATAATAATGAAAATAATAATCAATCAATCAATCATGTTTATTTACGTGCCCAGGAACAGCCAGAGGCCTGAGTGCTGGCGCACGGGTAGTTACATGAAAACAAAATACAAGAAACATATAGCAAGAAACAAACAAGCGACAAGACAGACAAATTGAAGTAGTGAAAAGACAAATAAAGCGCAGGCGGAGCCTGGGTACAGGTAAAAAATAGAAAAAGAAGATGCCTATGTTGCTCTGCCTGTCGTAAAGGCCACACAACAGGCAGAGCAATAAAGTTTGACAGTAATACAACAAAAACAACGGAGTGTAGAGACAAATGATAATACGAACAAATGACAGTAAACAGTTTCAAAAATAGGCAACTATCAGTTGGATAGACACAACCGCAGAGAAACCAAATTCCAGAAAAAAAAAAGAGCGACAGACATATCATAGGTGTTTAACATACTGTATTCAACAGCGCTGTTCGGTAAATTGTAAAGGATTTCTGAAAGATGTCAAGGCGTTTAAAGAAGCGGTTGTAACAATTCTGTATTCTGCGCACAGGAGAATGATTGGAGTTGCGCGCAGCGGTCAAGAACGGGCGATGCGACCTGGTGGGCTTTTGTGGTACACTAAACTCTAAACAGTTAAGCAGGTCTGCGAAAGAAAGGTCGCCATGAACAATTTTGTGAAGAAATGTAAGGTCTGCACGCATACGTCTGCAGTTCAAGGAAGGGATGGAAGGGACTATGGGTAAGTCAGAATCACGATGAAAACTGTGATTGTGATGACGGTGCTTAAATATGGATAAAAACTTCTTCTGCACACGTTCTATTAATTCACTACTAGATTTGGAGATGCCGTTCCAGGCAACAGAAGCATATTCTAACTGTGGTATACATATTGCATTGTATAGCATTAGAAATGGATCTGGAGAAGAGAATTCCTTTGTAATCCGACACACATTTCCAAGGCTTCGGAATGCTCGCCGGGTGATGAGCCTAATATGAGGAGAAAAAGAGAGGGTACTGTCGAAAAGCACCCCTAGGTCCCTAATCTCATCAACCCTTTGCAGAGGAGCTCCCTCAATACTGTAGGAAAACAGCAGACGGTGGGTTTTCCGGCTGTAGGTGACAACCTTTGTTTTAGTGGGGTTTAAAATTAGGCAGTTTTTCCTGCACCAGACCGATAATTCCGACACATCCCTCTGCAAGGCACAGCAGTCCTGAACACCGCTAATGTGCCTAAATAGTTTGACATCACCAGCATAGAGAAGAAAAGAAAAGTTTGTTAACACTGTTGAAACATCATTGATAAAGACAGAAAACAATAATGGACCCGGCACGGAACCCTGGGGTACACCACTTGTTGCAGGGTAAACAATAGACTTTTTGTAGTTAACATCTACATAAAAGGACCGGTCAAGGAGATAGTTGGACAACAAGGCAACAAGGCTTGCGTCTACACCGGACTTAGCAAGCTTGTTAATTAATAACTGATGGTTCAGCACATCAAACGCCTTACTGAGGTCAAAATAAATAACGTCCAACTGGCCGTTTTCACAAACTGCAGCCGAAGCCTGTGTCATAAAGCTTGCAAGATTTGTGACCGTCGATCGACCCGAGAAAAAGCCGTGCTGATTTGGTATCACAACGTTCTTGACGCAGGCAGCAAGAACTTTGTGCAGAGCTGACTCAAAGAGTTTTGAGGCGACACAAAGGAGTGAGATCGGGCGATAGTTAGAAACGGCTGACTTATCACCAGACTTAAATATTGGAAAAATTCGAGCGATCTTCCATGCACAAGGAAATTTACCTAAAAGTAAGCAGTTATTATAAATGGAAGTTAAGACAGGCACAAAAATGTTGCCGTAAGCCTTCATGAGGGCTGCTGGAATTCCATCTGCACCACAGGAAAATGATGGTTTCATCCGTTGAAGGCTATCATTGACAATTTTTTCATCGAACCTAAGTGTGTTAAAATTAGAGTTATTAAACGATAGGCTTTCGTCGTTGCCATCTGGCAGTTGAAAGACAGAATGAAAGTACTGAGCAAAACTGCAACATCCTCGACCTCTTCACCATCGGAATTAAGCAGGCTAACGTGTTCTTTAGACGCCTTAGAACGGCCGCGTAGATACCTCCAGAATTCAGCCGGTTTCTGAGACGCAGCAGCCTCTAACGATTCTATATAGAGCTGGTGGTCACGCCGGTAGAGGATTTTACAAAGTGAGCGATACCGACTAAACTCCGCTTTCCACTTGTCAAGCCCAGAACGCTTGGCCTTTTTGTGGGCGCTATCCTTAAGTTTAAGCCAACTTCGAAGTTCTTTAGAAAACCAGTGGGGAAATTTGGAAGGAACAGGCTCATAACAAGGGATATACTTTTCCATGCCCCTTCTGACGATTTCAGTGAAACGTCGAACCTGTTCGTCAACATCATTGACATCCAAAACACTAGACCATTCAGCAGATGAATAAAAGTGATACAGCCCAGCATAATCTCCACGCTTGAAAGCATATCGCGGGACTGCACAATTGTCAACACCGCCAGAGCGATGCTGGGTCGTGACCGAGACAGAGACAATAAGAGGGGGGTGAAACTTGTCGGGGTGCACAAGGGATATTTCGGAGGCACACACTTGTACGTTTTTTAAGTTTGAGAAGCACACATCTAGAACATTACCACAAGAGTTTTCTATGCGGCAAAACTGCTGCATGGAGGTGAACGATTGAAAATCTAATAGCATGCTGCATTTCTGCGCTGCATAATGGTTTTTGTGCTCAAAGGAAAGACTGTTCCAGCGAATACCTGGGGTGTTGAAGTCTCCAAGTATAATGAGCTTATGGTTGGAGTGTGCACTTGAGACATTTTCTATGGATGTGAGTGTTCGATTAAATACAGCAGGTAATACATCCGGGGATATATAATAATAATAATAATAATAATAATAATAATAATAATAATAATAATAATAATAATAATAATAATAGTCACTATCATTGTTATCATGGGGGGCGCGAAAATATATTTGCCATGGGCGCCATCTTATCTAGTTACGCCACTGAGCGGAACCCACCATCGTCATCAACTCTTCGTATACATGGCAGCAGGAATTAACGAGCAGCTATGCATCGAGCTTGGAGGCGGAACATGAAGGCGCATCGTGAAACAAATTGTGTCAAACACCCATAGCTGTTAGAGTGCCTCGCGTAAATGTGGCACCTTGTGGCACCTTGTGGCACCAACGTGGCACCTTGTGAGGAACATAGAGCGCCTAAGAGAAGGGCCATTGCCCATGACAGTACTTCTTTGGTCCATGGTCCTCCGCATAAGCTAACTTCTGAGCACTGGCGGCGTTGTTTGGTTATCTCTGAGAGATCGGCGTCACTGAAAGGATTTAAAGCTTAGCATATTTGGACGGCTTCATCACACTACTCACACACACTGAAACTTTAGATTTTTTTTGCTTTTTCATCCCTTATTTTACTTCTTTAAATTTCCTTCCTTTGCCTTGTTGTTTATGATGTCATTGTGTTTCTTCCCATCCCCCACCGAGTAGCATGTGAGTGTAAAAATTTCGGCAAAGATTCCGTCTCACCGACACCCTACACGTCCCAGGCAACCACGGTTGCCGAAGGAGGACATCAAAATCGTCATTCGCACCCATGATGGTCTGGATGTAATCAAAGTGAGTGATTCTCAACTTCGGGACAATGTTCTTTGCGCTGCTGCAATCCCATCTTCCCACGTCTCGGAAAATATTCTCCGGTACTACTCCCAGCAAAACATCCTTATACTGAGTACTTCTGCCGTGACAAGGGCAGAAAAGTAGAAGATTCAAGAACTCTCAATTGGCGACGCCTGCTGTGCAACTTCTGCATACATCGTTCCTCTTGAAGATACCATCAAGGGGGTTATTCATGAAACATCCAGCTGACACCGCTGAGGGTAGTACCCCCAGCCTCGCGCACTCAACGAATCCTACAGTACTCCAGGCCGGTCGCATGGGCAAGTAGAACTCTGTGATATTTGTCTTTCCGTTGCAGTCTGTGACTTTGGGACCTCCTTCTGTATATCCTAACCATGTACTCAACATTCTATTTATAATAAAATCGTTTGACTTGGACATTGAGGGCCAACACGTCCCTTCGTTTATTACCACAGTGCGGATTACCGCTGTTTCTTGCATAAGAGAAAAAAAAACGAATTGTGTGCAACCTCGGGCAGGGTAGGGCACCGAATGGATGTGTGTCCGTACCCTAACAGACAGTGCTGAAAAACATGCGCCCTCACAAACCCGGCCAAGGATCACGCATGTAAAGTCAAATGTGCCATATGTGGGAAAGGTCACCCGACTGGAGACAAAAAATGTAGTCACAGGTACGAACCCCCTTTGTGCTCAGACAGAACGAGTGGTTGCGACACCAACTAAATCAAGGAGGACCTCACCCTCCATCGGACATATCAGATCGCCAGCAAGGAACTTTCACCAGTGCCCAGTCGAGTGACAAGGACACGAAACAGCACCGAGGCCGCTCCAGCTCCTTTCCAAGGCTCCGTCCTCTGCACCCAGGGTGATTCCGAGTCAAGAGTTCAAACGAGATAGCAGATTCAATGCGTCAGAAGGTCCAATACTGGATCTCTTGACCCGTTGGATCTCTTTTCTCGTTGGACCTCTTGACTCGCCGTGGACCTTTTGACTCGTTGGATCTCTTCACTCGCTGTACCTCCTGATTCACTGTGAACCTCTTGACGCGGCTGAGACAAGTCAAAAGGTCAAACGAGTCGAGAGGTCCAAGCTGTAATAAATCACCGCAAACCCACGGGTAAAGTAAAAGAACCAAGAACAGACAGCCAAGCTTTCCAAGAAATGCGAAACCAGAGACGCACCGTGGAGCGCTGGCGGAGGTCGGCCCAGACGGGAGAGTTTCGTCCTCACCCGTGAAGAGAAGCTTTGAGTGGAACACTTTCCCTTGTGACCTCGACGAAGAAGACGTGTTGCTTCTGCACGTGTGAAAATAGTATAGTTTTTTCATTATATTTCTCCCCCTACTCTCGTGCCGACGTCGTTGTTTTATGTAATTCAGTCAAAGGAACCGGTAACACAAGCTTTAAAAGCACACCCAAAGGAGAGGCAACGCTACAGTTACAGTGGGAGCAATTTTCATGTCACTTCGTTACTCTTTGCGGCAGCTGAAGTCAACCCCACCGTTACTTTTCGTGCGGAAAGACTGGCGGTCGAGGGAGACGGGAGCTAGAACAACCATTAACCATCACAAGCAGCCACTAATCGCAATGTAGAACCGCATAACTTAAACGACCGATTTTATTGGATGTAGCCTTTTTATACAATGAGCTGAAGAGGTTAAGTATTAAGAACGGCTGAGGGTTAAGATATAAATGGAGAACACAATAAAGCAAGGCTTGTTGGATTTTTTGACGCGTTGGACCTCTTGATGCGTTGTACCTTTTCACACGTTGTACCCCTAGACGACTGGCTGCTGGCGCTCCTCGTCAGGATGGAAGTGGGCTCCGCTGGCAATGGTCTCCCCGGGCTGACGGCGGTACGACGAAGATGCCTCCCTCGCCAGCCTGTGGACGATTTCATTACCGGGATGCCCTCTATGGCCAGGGGATTCACCGTACGATTATGGGCGTGTGGAAGGTTTTGTGCAGGGAGCTGCATGATCGTTTAATGCAGTGTGCTGCAGAGTATTTCCGTTGAATTCCTATAAAGGAACTTAAGGCCTCGGCACAGTCCGTGAAAATGTGCACACGTTGGTACGCGCGGTGATTGCATGCCTGCAGAACCGAACGTGCTGGTTGAACAGCGCGCAGCTCAACTTTGGTGCTGTCCGGAATGGAGTCGAGGATGTAGGTTGTAAGGCTGCGTTCATTGCTGCCTGCCGCTACAGCTGCAAGCGCCCCAGCGGCCGTGCGAGGTTGCCAGGAGGCGTCCACGTACACACGTAATGTGCGCGGATCTGCAGCGTGAGAGACTGCAGTGGTCTGTACCAGTGTGGCACATTGCGCCGCATAAGTAGCACGAGTAGTTTTCTGGGGTGCTGGTCGCCGCTCTGTAATCAGCACGTCCTCCCATGGGCGAACGTGTGGATGGATGGGCGGCTCAACTTGTAGTCGCTCACCGTCGTGACGGGGCAGGCAGCGACCCTGCAGTGTCAAGTGGCGACGGTCGTTGGCCCCTGCTATGCGCGCAGAGATGGTATCCCCAAGCGTGGGCAAGTCAGCATAACGGTACAGCTCTTCGACGTGAGTGTGACGGGGCAGGCCAGTAATAGCCCTAAGCGCTCCCCGATACAAGACCTGTAGCTGGTGAAGTTGGTACTTCGTTAGATCGTAACACATGGCGCCGTAGACCGCTCTACATACCAGCACTGCCTGTACTAGACGTCGAGCGATATCTTGCGAAGCATCGCCGAAAGTGCCAACGATACGACGCATTATGTGCAGGAGACGTCGCCACAATGGTTTGAGCTGTCTCAGTCACTCTTGAGCTCCCCCGCTTTTATGAAACGGAACACCCATTATGCGGATCCAAACATCTGGAGCTGGCTTGAGGGGTTTCCCTGCGATAGTTGAAGGAATACGCTCACGATTAGTGGCTTTGCCGTGCACAGCTAAGTAATTTGTTTTTGTTGCTGACACCTCAATGCCAGTGGGTATCAGAAGGGCCGTGAATGTGTCCAAAGCATGTTGCAGGCGCTGTACAGCGGCCTCAGTCGTAGGGTGATCGTTGGCCTCCATCCAGATGGTCACGTCGTCAGCGTAAGCCGTGACATGAACCCCTGTGACGGCAGCAACGCCTTTGACTAGCTTTGCCATTACGACATTGAGTAATATCGGACACATTACGGCACCTTGTGGTACCCCGCAGGTGTTCTTGAAACGTTGGGTATTCACACGTCCCGAGCGTATTTCAAATGTCCTGTCTGCCAGGAAGACTCGCACGAAATTCCTCATTCTTTTACCCGGGTAAGCTTCGCAAAGGGCTTGTAGTACCGCGTGGTGGGAGACGGTGTCGAAAGCCTTGCGAAGGTCTACAGCCACCAAGATGTGTGGTTTATAATGTCGTGTACGGAGGAGTACCCGCCGAAGGCAGTGGATGCTGTCATGCGTTGCGAGATTGGTTCTGAATCCAGTCTGCGTGGGGTGGAAAAAGAAAGCCTCCTCTTCCAAGTAGTGGATGATTCGGGTAGCGGCCATTCGTTCAAGTAATTTGCACAATGTCGACGTCAGGGAGATGGGACGTAGATTAGACATCGTGGATGGATCTTTCCCAGCCTTAGGAATGGGTGTGACTAGTGCGTGCCTGAAAGATTCTGGCAGGTGTCCTGAGGCCCAAATGGAATTCAACAGTTCCAGTAGGTCGAATCTAGTTTGTTCATCTACATTCCGCAGCATTGACCAAGTCCCGCCATCTTTGCCGGGCACACTGCGCACGTTTCCTTGCTCCAGGGCAGTTATAAGTTCAGTAATAGTGAAGGGCACCTCAAGGGGGTCGTTTTTGTCTACCGTCTCCGAGAAGTAAATGTTCTGGGGTGGCGTAGAGGATGGCTGCGGGAAGAACGTCCTTGCAGCTTCTCGTTCGTAAGCCTCGTGAGTGGCTCCGGTGCGCAGAAGCACAGCCGAGACTGTAGCCTGAGAGCTCGTGCCACCAGTGATGGCCCGGAACGTTCCCCACAGCTTCCGAGCTCCGATTCAGTAAGAAAACGTAGCGCAATGCTCCTCCCAGCGGTTCCTCACAAGTTTCCTCGTGTGATGCCAAATGTGGGCATTGTGTTGGCGGATTTGCACGAGATCTGAATAAGTGCGGCCTCCAGCACAGTAGCGCTTTTGTAAGTGTCTCGAATCCGCCACAAATTAATGAGGTGACGGCCTGGAGATAGTGTGTCAGGCTCTGTCTGTAAAGTTTGAGTAGCTCCTCTAGCTGTCTCAACAATGCGGCTAACCAGGGCATGCGTAGGAGTATCGCCTGGCTGGTGGAACAGCTGGGTTGGTGTTAAGGCTAGAAGTATTCGGAAACGTTGCCAATCTGTAAACCTGAGTTGCTTCGTAGGCTGTATGGCACGAGTAGAACTGCTGAGTTGAATCCATAGAGGGTAGTGGTCACTACCCCATGGAGAGGTTTCGCGCCACCAATTGGGTACTAGTGGCCCATGTCAAATCGGGAATTGCGTCTCGTTGACAGGGTCCTGAGCCTAGACGGGTTGCCACTGTTAAAATATTTACCAGTGCCAGGTCGCCATCCTCGGCCGTCTTTTCCAGACTGCGACCCCGAACAGATGAGCAGCGGTAGCCCCACGTTGGGCTTAACGCATTAAAATCACCACCAAACACTGCCATGTCATTAGGGTAGAGGCTACGGAGGCGTCGAATCCATTAAAATCTGCACGTCTAACAGCAGGTGGAACGTAAGCTGACGCCACTAACAGCTTTTGACGGCCCAGGGAAATCCTTACTGCCACCACCTCCTGTACATCGCTACCAAATTCCATTGTGGGCACTTGGCAGTGGGGAACACCTTGCCTGACGTAAACAGCGCTTATTCCCGATCTCCGAGGAAGGACCCGTCGGATGGCCGGAGTGGCGTATCCCCGGTAACCGCGTATCGCAGGGCCAGTTCCGCGCGTCTCTTGCAGCAGAATAGCAACCAGCTTGTTTGGCATACCGTGCAGGTGTTCGTTTAGTTCATAAGCAGTACCCCAGAACCCGCATCCTCTGCCTCCGGGCTTATCTCACGGTGCCCAGGTTTTTCTCAACCGGGCCCGTTCCGGCTTCGCCATAACCGCCGACATCGTCGCACGGTGGCGGTGACGGCACATTCACTTTGAGCCCCTGGGCAACGAATCCCAACAAGGCAACAACATATCGCCGGCAGGTTCTCCGATGTCAACCTCGGCGGTAAACTCCCCGTCTGTAGACCTCACAGGACTTCAACAGGCCGGATCTGCTCCCAGCTGCTCTCTCTTGGACCCCCATGTGCTCTGCTACGCATGCCATGGCACATCGAAACCTGACCTTCCGCACCTCGTCTGGTCTTGCCCGGGCCTTGCCATGCTTCGCGCCCAACACCGCCCGGCGTGGGTACCTCATACTACGAGTGGATTCGGCCCTCTTGGCGCGTCACGGGCACCTTGACAGCACCCTGGAGCTTCGTCTGTGTGGCCTCGATGGCTGGACATTACTAGCCTCCTTCCTGCCCTCCCCATTCTCCAGCGACTTCGTGACATCCTTTCTTAATAAAGTTTTCTTCATTTCTACCCCTTGACGCGTTGGACCTCTTGACGCGTTCCACCCCTCGACCCAAATTGGACCGTTTGACTCGTTGTACCTCTTGACTCGGCTTTCACGTGAATATTAGACCTCTTGACTCGTTGGACCTCTTGCCCAGAAGCGACCCGGAACCTGAGAGCGGAGCAGCGGCGAAGGACATAACGGCTCACACTGCTCTCGCTCCAAATCCCGCCGTAAGGACGGACACCGTGAAACCTCCCGCTGCGCTTCCCGCTCAAGCAACATGGTCAACGCCTCCGTGCAACCAGCACAGGTGAGCTGGGCAACTCTGGCCTCACAGCCCGCTCAACACAGTGCAAATACATGCAACACGAGCATGACACCTCGCACAACTCCCTCCTTAGAGGAGGAGGTCACACGCACTAAACAATTTCTCCAAACTGTCATAGAAGAAAGCAGGCAGCTCAAGGCGAAAAATGCTCAGCTCCGCGCTCGCTTTATTCTCTCCACAGGGCAGTTGCAGCAATCCGCCCCTCCAGCGGACGCACCTACGTCAATTGCGTGTACGCCTGGTCGTGGTAGTCTGTGACTCGGAGGAAAACAGTCCCCGCACCAAGCGAAAAGCAGGGTTGCCACTGAGCACCCTGCCTCACCAAGAAACTCTCGCAGGGCTGAAACCGAAAATCCAAAATCGCTTTGCCAAGTTGGAAAGTATGATCTCCACACTAGCAGAGATACTCAGCAAAGAACACGCGACTCTGAATTCCAAAGTTCTGGCTCTAAAGAACACATACACGCTTCCTAAACAAGAATCTGGGGCTGGTCCCAGTAAATTCGAGCCTTATCTCCAGTCCCCCGTGAGCGAAGAACACAAGACATCTGATCCTCCTAGCAGTTATCTTGGCGCGGACTAGGCATCATAAACAATACTGCATCTGGCAGTGGGATTGTGGAGGGTTTCGGCCCTACTGAGCAAACCTTCGGCAATACCTAAACACAAAAGCCCCTGTAGAAGCGGACGTTATTCCACTCCAGGAGTCTGGCGGTCTGACTAAACTATCTGGCTATTGCTCTATCAGTGCTGACCTCCCTAGTATCCAGCAAACTTGGGTTGCTGATCTTGTCCAACGCAATGTACCAGACATTCAGCACCTTTGTGGCGTCGAACCCGTCGAACATGTTATACTCGACCTCCCTCTAAGAGATTGGTGGATCAGTTGCAATGGACTCTGGAACGCAAACCCAGAAGCAGCTGTACACGTAATCGCCAAAAGAAACAAGCCTCATATGGTGAGGCTCATAAGCTGACGCAAAGAAACTTCAAAATATCGAATGGCGATCAGATTGGTAGGCCATTGCTGAAGCTGAAATCACCATTAATTGACAGCACCGCAGTGGTTGGGACACAAATATTACACGACTGGGACATATACCTGGGATTCACGGAAACGTGCAAATAGAACCCGACATCATTACGACATACCTGCCATATGACATTGAGGATCCTATAGCTTGAAACAGAATTCAATATTTCCGCATTTGAGGAACTTAGCGGTCTTGGGAACCTTGGGTAACGATTCCTGAAACTCCTCTGCCCAACTTTTAAAGTTCTGGCTTTGTCAACACCCGCCTCTATAGGCTCACAAATGCCATTCCGCGAGGCACTTCTGAATGCACAACGCACATGCTGCACACCCTGCTTTTAGTTACAAATGAAGGACGGTTATTTACATAAACTCCTACTGTCGAGCAAGAGTAAACATCGAACTTGGTGTATAAGTTCTGAAGGTCAAGCTAAAGACAGAGACATTCACGGAACACTTCACTTTCTCACAACCTCTGTTGGGCCCCGTCATGTCTGGGTGGCAGCTTTGCTGCTACGATCAAGCAACGGGGACTCTACCGTTTTGTGCGTAGGTGTCTAAGTTCATCCCTTCCCCCACCAAAGCCGTTCCGTACACTTGGGCTTCGGGAGCGCATCCTCATTTCCAACAGCCGCTGGTGGGGAGAGCGGTTCTTCTTTCACTTCTTTGAGAAAATGCCGTGGACATCGGGCTGCTTCCAGGGGTACCGAAGACACAACGAAACCAGGGAGAAAATGAGCAAGACGTGTTTTCAGTACAGCTTTCAAAGACGGATGCATGTTAAACATCCAGAAAGTAAGATAACAGAGAAACAATCTGCCAAACAAAAAGCTGAACATACACCAGTTCCCCTCGCACAACCGGAACAAAAAACTAATCGCGACGTCTTTTCTCACTACGCGAACACCCAATGAAAGTCGAAAACCCGGTAAAAAGCCTGTATCACCAGGTGACAGCAGTGTAACACCTGTAGGACATAAACAAGACGGCTCACAAAAAACCACGTTAAACGCCCGAGCACGACATAAGATGGGCAGCTGCCATCCACGCCAATCATTCATTGTGCGCTGTACTATCACAGCCTGCTCCGATCAATGCGAGTCAGTATAGCGACACTGTGACAGGAAAACTCCTAAATACGTCAGGTCACTATTCCAATTTATTTTGGCGAAGCGATCGGGTGTCGGTCCCCATTCTTCCAACAAAACGCCACAGCTTTTCTCGAAGTTCAGGGCAGTACCTGAAGCCACGCAAAATTCTTGTGGGATGGCAAGAGAATTCTCCACGCTTGCCTTGTGAGTACAAAACAAAGCGCCATCATCGGCACATGCTAAGATTTTCACCTCGAAGGATGATAGCGCAAACCATTGAACATTATTGTCCCGTATTATTCGCATACATAATAGTTCCAGGCACAATCAAAACAGGAGTGGTGATAAAAGGCACCCTTGAGGAACCGATGAAAGGGTGAATTGGTTGGGTTAGTCGGTTGTTGACTACCACCGTTGTAGAGCCAGCGGCATAAAATGTGATTGGTAAGCCATGTTCCCGCATTTACATGCTCTAGAGAACTAAACAGGAATTTGTGACTGCCGCGATCGAATGCCTTCACCAAATTTAGTTGTAGTAGGGCTACGTGGGCTGAAGTACCCGAAGCACAATCAAATATAGACCTTGCGATGTGTATGTTAGTTTCGATAGATCGCCCGCGGATTTCACATCTCTGGTGGTCACCAACTTGGAGCTCAATGACGTTTTGAAGACAGTTGGCCAGAAGTTTGGGAAATAGATTATAATCTACATTATATAAAGAAACGGAACTATATTCTTCTACTTTGCACAGTTTGACAAGATCATTACTCTCTGGAACTAGAACAGTGTGGCGTTCGTACAGCGTAGGCGGAGATATCCGGTATTGGAAACCTCGCGGTAAACCTTGAGTAAAAATAGAGATAGCAAGGAACAGAATGTCTGGTAAAATTCTGCAGTAACACCTTCAGATCATTGGGCTTTGCGTTTGCGTTTTGCCAATGGTTCACTGCTAGCCTCTAAATCTGGTATGCTATTCTTTTGATCAATAGATTCACACTCGTCCTGATTTAATTTGGGAAGCAAACTAATACATGTGTC
Source organism: Haemaphysalis longicornis (assembly GCF_048455015.1). NCBI lineage: Eukaryota > Metazoa > Arthropoda > Arachnida > Ixodida > Ixodidae > Haemaphysalis > Haemaphysalis longicornis. The sequence goes on from NW_027526204.1 coordinate 70,814,803, forward strand.
AATAGACCCCTCACTCGCCGCTTTTTGGGAGCTTGGAATAGACTTCTATAATAATCCGCGAAGGCCATCATTATCACATTAGTGTCATTAGTAATTTTTCTGTTGTACTCAAGACCAAGTACAGTTTTAGACAGGGCATGACCTCGATCACCACCTTGAGATCAGCGACACGGTTTCACTTCAGGAAAGTGTTGTGATCTATCCCGCACTAATGCTCCCGGTATTTGACAGAATGAAACGCCTGTAGCTGCGCCTTCAGATTCGGAATGTTATCCGTATATTGACCAGGATATCGGCTTTCAAGTTCGTAAAGTTATCTCAACGGTTTATTTAAGTGATTTATGTTTTTTTTCAAGCGCCGTTTTTCAAGCGCCTCTGCAATAGCAGCGACTTTCACTACTTGCTAAACAATTCCTACCGCGTGAGTGTAGGCAGGGCGTAGCGATTGCTTTTATTTTGCATAATTTCTGGCACACGATTTAAAAAAAGGCTGAGGGCATAGTAAAGAATTATCACATCCCCACAATACCCTTTGCAGACGACGAATCTGACACTGTTGGCTACCATGTGAAGGAGAGACAGAGAGAGAGAGAGAACAGTCTTTAATGAAAACTGGCGATGTCAGCCCAGCTAAGATGTCTGGCTTGCTACGCCAGATGAATGCGATGACGATGATAATTATAATGATGAAGAGGAATACATATGGCTTTAACTAATTACAAAGTCTGATCAAGACTTGTGTCTTTTAGGTATGCCAATAAGGCTTTCGTTGCACGAGCGACACGTTTGGAAGAGTTCCAAGGACCTAATACGTCCCTCAGTTCTAGTTTTGCGGACAGCGGCCGGCCCAGGGACACTAGTCAATGAAGAATACCGGATGCAGAAAATACCCATGGACACATGGCGGGGTATCTAAAGAAACCTAAATACGATCTAACTTAGCCTGAGAAGCCGCTAAAATGTGTGAAATAATTTTGCCGTCGGACATGTTCACCAATGTCAGAAAGGTGAACAACACGAACGATATTAGCGCGTAGCGTTTTGAAGACCTGTACAGGGTTTTTCTGTCAGCGAAGGCTGTGGCATCCGTAAGGTAAGGTAAGGGATTTATTAAAATAGCAAGTGAAAAAAAAGTGGACTGGGGATATTTTGAACTCATTTGTGAATTCACCAGCATATAATCCAGTCCGGGGCAAGGGTAGAGGAGGAATGAAAGGGCACAGGTGAGAACAAATGGAGACAGAGAAAGATGGAGAGAAACAAACAGATGGGGAGTGCGTAAGGCTGGCCGGCTGGCATTGGGCTACCGCCGTTTTATGAGGTCGGTCTCCTAGAAGAAGGCCAGGGCAAGTCGGAAGGCTTCCGGCCGGATGGAGTTGGGGCCCGTCGGGAAGAGCAGTTCCGTCAGGGTGTGGCTGGCAAGACCAAGACGCTGGAGTGCGGCCCTATAGCTCTGCTCTCGGGGCATCGTGCTGACAGCAGGAGCAGAACAGGTGCTCCGGGTCTCGGGCTATGGGCAGTCGGCACATGTGGGCGACGACCGGAGGCCATGTCGGCGCAAGCGGGCTGCCACACTGCAGCAATCGAGCCGCATGCGGAGGAGTATGGAGCGGGCGTCCTTGCTGATGCAGCCAGGCAGGACCCGTGGAGCTTGGCCGCTAAAGACTCTGGGGTCCTGGTGCATCGCCTCCACCTTCCGCGCCGGGATGCGTTGTGCGGCGTCCAAGGGCCTCAGGTCGCGGGAGGCAGGGACCCTCTCCTGGCGAGCAGCAGCGTTGGCCAGGGTGTCAGCCACCTCATTGCCGGTGATGCCGACATGATATGGCAATCAGTGGAGCCGCAGGTCACAACCGCGGGACTCTATCAGGTGAAGCTTCGCCGCCAGCGAGTGCTCCACATAGCCGCTGAAGCTCGATGGCTGGTCCGCTGCTCGCTTATGAAATCCTACGCAGTATATATAGGGTTTCATAAGCCGAGTGATTTCACTTGGTATGGTTTCACTCGCTGGACACGCAGGTGTGCAGCACGTGCTGGACACGCTGGACACGCACGTGCTGGGCATGCGCGTGTCCAGCAAGTTTGGTTTACACGTAGACTAGGGACTGAGTTTATTTTTGCCAGGCTTCTGTTGCAGTTTCCCAAAGATGCCTAGTCTGCTACGCGCCGCTCGATCTGCAGCTGAGTGCCCCTGGCTTGGCCAGTCGTCGGCTCCCGTCTTTTCGTCAGCAAACCGACCGCTGTTCAATTTGGCACAGCGCATTTTTACGTTGTTTCCTTCTCCCTTCACGTGTTCGCACTTCGAACCTCCGGATTTTGTGGACTGCAGAAACACTAAGGCTTGCAAGAAATGTGGGGTGAACTTGATTGATTCCCGTTGTTACATATCTTCTGACCCTTGAAATAATCAGCTGCCTCGTATAAAACGCGCATTCAAAAGGCACATGCTATTACAGGGGTGCGTTGACACCGCCGAATTTCTATTTTGCTTGTCTGTGAAGGAATTTTTGTTCGGAACGTTCGGCGCGGAGATTCATCCGCTTAGAGTTCAACTGCAGGTTACGGTGGCTGTGCGCCAAAACCGCACAACAGCTACTGGTATATTACTTTAAATGACTATAATACGCAGAATATGGTGCATAATGTTTTATTAACGAATGCAAGAAAAAATAACCACACAGTAATTAACTTGTTATCCCCTCCAGAACACAAGTTACCAGAACAAGAATGAACGCAACTAAGACAGCAAGGTGCAAAGTGTCTTTTTTTTTTGCTCAACCTCAAAATCGTACATACACGGATAGAACAGCGCCAGATAAACAACGCACAGGTTTATTTATTATAGCAGAAAACAATCACTGGCAGCAAGAATTTTTTTAAAAAAGAGAGGAGGGGGACCCGGATTGATGTTCATAAAATTTGTTCATAAAATTTGAACAAAAATGTGCCAGCTTACTTTACCTGACTTAGCGAAGTGATCAATGCTTGCCATCTTTCTGTTTTGTGCGCCTTTGCAGAGAATATGTATACAATTTTACGGCAGGGTTTATCTCTTCCGCCGTCTTGTTACTGTTCGGATAGCTGAGCGCGCACCAATATTGAGGCTTTAATTTTAGATGCGACTGTATCTCATTCACTCGCATACGGCGTTGTTGTTGTCCGTCCGCACCCCTCCCCCATGCTCCTCGCCCCGCGAGCTGCGCTTTCCGCCGCTCACCCCCTCTCCTCTCCGATAGCGAACACTCTCTCGCGAGGGCCATTGGATTGGATTCGATTGGATTGGATTGGCTTGGCTCGGCTTGGATTGGATTGGATTTGGATTGGATTTGTATTGGATTTGGATCGGATTGGATTAAAGTGGATTGTGTTGGATTGTGTTGCGTCATAGCCGCGCCACGTTGCGTCATAGCCGCGGCAGGGGGTTCACGGCATGTTTCACGCGATGGGAGAATAAACCTAACGGAAACAACAACGAAACCCCCTATGCGTCGCATCTACACAGGGGTTCCCACGAGGGGAGGTGGGAGTAATTTTTACCACCTTAGACATCGCGAACCCATTACAGGGAAGGTCACCGCCTGTCCGACCGGCCCTCCTGAAAACCGCACGCAGCTCATTGTGCACTCCGTAGCACTTCCCGGTCAGTTTCGTATCCCCGTACCGTCTGCGCCCCCCCCCCCCCTCACGAATGCGAGCAAAACCTCCGCCGGCCACTCGAGCCACTCAACCCGGCACGTCCAAAGCGCGGAGGGAATCCCCTCACTCCCCTTCAGGCCCCGCCTGGCGACAAAATCAGCGCTGCCCTCGCTCAGCAAACTAGCTCAGCTTCGACTCCCTCTAAACGCAGGGTTCACTCGGCGCATCAAAACGCGAAAGCACGCTGCATGAGGTTAACCCTATAGGGACAGTCCATACTGGATGATCCTGTCCCTGATGCGATAATCCGTTTCTAGATAGGTACACGCCTGGCAATTCCGGTCCAATGCAGACCGTAAATTGATCCGGGCTTGTATACCATGCCCCTAAACTGCCTTATACCTGTGACACACGGCAACGCTAAATCTCCTTTAAACCAAACTCCTGTCCCTACGTCAAAAGACATTTTGCGGAAAGGAGTGGCGCTGCTGACACACAGCAAACCCGGGGCCCTATTCTCGACTGCACTAATTGCCGGCAATTCAGGCAATTTTCCGGAAGTCTGATTGATTTTCAATTTTGGTCACGTGCTTCCGGTTGACAAAGCGGTTGTGTGTGCTGTCGTCATTTTGACGTTTCATATTCGTCTACGGACACCAGTTCTAAAGTTTGCCTTATTTCTCGTTACTAAAGGCGCATAATTCTTGGCCGGCAATGAAAAACCAGTTTAAATGCAGCGGCCATGACAACATAAGCCTGTCTTTGCTATTCAACAACAATACTGCTTGTAATACACACCCCCTCTGTGATTGGCTGAGAAGGCGTGACGTAATTTAAACAGTTGGCGGGAACGATTACATCATGCTTTGGCAACTTCAGACTGCGTAAAAGTGACGTAATGCTACGTAACAGCTTGAAAATGGCGGCTGTTTTTGTCGCAAAATACAAGCAAAATAGCGCACAATATTGCCCCGGCTTACGGCGCCGCGAAATGTGCGGCAATTTGCAGCAGGCGCAGTTTCGCATGCGCGCTGTTTAAAGCATGTTTCCTACCGAAACAAATTATAGTTTCAACTGCTTCCAAGTCAGCGATCATGGAACATACAAATAACTTGCAGTATTTTGCTTTTATGTTTGGCAATGAAATAAAAATTATTTGTTTGGCGTAACCGCAACATAAGAGGGCAGTACAAGCCTCTCCATGACAAAGAGAACCCAATGCATGGCATTTGTCCATACTTGTCCTTGTAAGCTGTTGGGTCACATGATCGAACTGAGAAAAATAACAACGAAAAGTGACTATTTAGTTCATTACAGCGTTGATTGCAGTCGAGCTTGACGAATGAGTGAATCGGCGACATCGGTGCGCTCCGCGGTTATCAGGCGTAGCGCTTCGCTGCTCTTATGTGTCATATAAGCGATGGTCGCGGCCGTCTTTTTCTGTGATCACGCCATAAACTTGTAACATAGCAGCAGACGATGGCGTGGCGGCGGTGGCGGCAGGGAAGGTGATAACGCAACAAAGCTTGCATTGAAACAGAGAGCCCGGCTATGTTAATAAAAGCGATTGAAAGAAATAAATAGACACAGTAAAAAAATTGTGTGATGTTCTTTAGCTCGACATCCGCCTTTCGCTCGCTTTTGGATGTCGTTACTCGATCGCCTTGTGGTGTTGGCGCCAAAGTTGACCTCCAGAAATGTGTTTTTCTTGTCAGCTTCAGCTACCGTCTTAATTTGTATAGTACGTGCCAAGTGTTTTTATATCTTTCTTGCACAATATTTGATACCTTGGTAGCGATGTTTATAAGTGACTCGTCAAATTACACTGCATGTTGTCATAGCTATAGGTGCAGCACGTCACTGATTGCTTACGTGGTGCTTACGCAAAAAAAAAACATGGGCGAAATGCCGGCAATTTGTGCAGTCGAGAATAGGGCCCCCTACATGGCCCCCGATCTCCGTTATGTAGTTCTCGTAACTGACACACCATTAAAGTGGCGCTAGCAGTTCTGTAGAAAAAGCATGCACAATAACAAAAATAAATGGCGGCTAACAGAACTTGCTTAATATTTTAGAGAAAAACCGTGCGTTTTATTGTTGTTTTTAAAAAATAATGGGTAATTTTACATATTTTTAATAAACAGTAACGATGTAGTGCTTTTTTGGTCTATGTTTTGTGCCTAATCTGGCAACAGTAGTTCGATGTTGTCGACGACTCGACGTTGTTATGGCGGTGTTATCGGTTGCCTGCGAGTGACAGCTAATCCTCCTTGTTCTGTGTTTCGGCGCTGTGTCCTAATGGATGAAGCTAGTAGTTCCGACGAGGATCGGGAAGTGATCGGAGCGTTGACCGCTTTGATAACGTCGCTGGAGACTGACATCGATGCCGCCAAAGCACGAACTGACACCCTCAAACGGCAGCTCCTCTTGACCAGCAACATGTTGACGGCGTCGGCATTTGCAACGCGTACTATAAAGCGCGAAAGGTGGAGCCATTCACGCCAGACGACGTGGTTCGAACACACAGTGCCGCAGTACAGTGAGGACGATTTCAAGCAGCAGTTCCGGGTGACGCGGGCAACCTTCCGGTTTCTAGTGGAAAGCCTGCGCCCTCTTCTTGAAAGAGAAGAAACGGGCATACGCGACTGCATTGCCGTCGAAAAAGTCGTCGGGATTGGCCTCTACAAGTTGTGCTCTACGGCGGAAGACCGCAGCGTGGCCCATATTTTCGGTGTGGGCCGCTCAACGGTGAACGGCATATACCGAGAATTTTGGGAGGCAGTAATTGCCGTGCTGGAAGACGAGTGGCTGCGGATGATGACCCCTAGTGAAATGCCCCAGCACATTCGGGAATTTGAGGCAATGTGCGGCTTTCCCCAGGGAGTGGGAGCTCTAGATGGGTGTCACTTTCCCATCTCTCCTGAAGTGGAAAATGCTACCGACTACCACAACTACAAGGGGTGGTAAGTGTTTGCTGTTTAATTCACAGGCTGCACAGCACCCTTTATTTTTCCCGCCCAAGCGATATTTATTTCTTCAGTTTTTTTTTAAATTGATAATCACCATTCGTGTCTTTCTAAACTAAAACAAAGCAGATTTTACTGCAAAGATAAAATGTGGTTTGCGACATGGTTTTTAGTGCTAAAAGTTGACGAAAACAAGGAGACAGAGCAAGTGCTACCTGTCCTCTTGGTGCAGCGTAATCATGAACCGTGCCCTAAAATGGTTTATTTTCCAATCTGGTTTTGCAACAAAAATAGTGCCATTATCTGATAACTGTTTGACACGCACTTTTCTTTACAGGTACAGCATCATCCTCCTGGGCCTGGTGGACCATAAATACCGCTTCTGTTTTGTAAATGTGGGAGCCCCAGGACGCTGCCACGACTCGCACGTGTACCAGCTTTTCGAGCTTGCCAGAATGGTTGGGGGCCCCCTTTTCAAAGCCCCGGAGGCCACAATATGTGGCACACAAGTGCCCCCAGTCATTTTGTGTGACCAAGCCTTCCCATTAACACCAAATCTCATGAGGCCGTTTGGGCACAGTGGATTGCTCACTGAGGAACAAAGAGCATTCAACTACAACCTTTCAAAAGCGAGAAGGGTCGTGGAAAATGCCTTTGGAAGGCTTAAAGCAAGGTTCCGCTTCACCATGAAGCGCATGGAATGTGACGTTGAGAAGCCCGTTTAGTTATTCGAGCATGCTGCATCCTCAACAACATTTGTGAGGATTTCAACGACACCATCCAGCACCAGTGGCTCACTGAAGTTCATCAGTTTGATGTATCATTTCCACAGCCTTCACGCACGACGCAAGCTCAAGTTGGAACGGCTGCAGCTGTACGATCAGCACTTGCAGACTATTGCAGGCAAAGGAACTGAACATGCAATAAGCAAGCCGAGAATGGTCGAAAAACACCACGCTAGGGCTTTTTTCTCCTTCAGTTCTTTTTATTGAAGAACTTCGTCATGGCATCTACCAGCTTCTCCTGGAGCTTCAAATGCTGCCGGCGCCGGTCCATCTCCTCATTGTGCGCTGCACCAAGTTGTTCCATTATAGCTTGCTGCTGCTGCAGCAGGGCTTGCTGGAAATCCGTTCCTGCGCTCCTACGCTTCCGTGAGCGCTGCTGGGGTGCCCGCTGCTCCTGTCTGCTACCGCTGTGGAAACGGGCCTCTGGTGCTTGCTGTACAGCTGCTACGGCTGCAACACTCTCAAGCTCCTGGCTATCCGTGAACGTGAAGTTCTCTTGGCTGCTGGCAGCTGAGGCGCTCGGCGACGGCGTTGCTTCATGCCAAGGATTCGTCATCTCTGCGATGATCTGCAACAACATAATAAATCAGACGGGAAGTTCCCTATTTTGCACATGCTGGAGCACGGGTCATTATTGCATAAAAGCACAGCCCTGGCACAAGCCTAACATCTACGTGAAGAAATCATACCGCCATTCATGGAAGGAACTTCAGTGCACATTACTAACTGTCAAAAGTTTAATTAATTTGTACAAATTCTTCAGCACAAGCCGACTTTATACATTGCACTTGTAGTCATGGGGTGTTATTTATTACTAATTATATTTACCTTTGAACGACTCATGCTACATACTGTACGTCAACATACCCAATTGTAAGTGCATCACGTATTAAGGTGAACAAAAAAAAATCTCTTGACTCTTTAACTGTGCCGCTGGATTCTTGTCCACTCTCCTCCATCAGGGTCGGGTTGTTCACTGGCAGCGAGCCCAAAAACCTTCGTATCTCCTCAAAAAAGAGCCAATCAGAAGGTGACGATACGTCTGGGGAAGCTCCATGCCTGGGCCTTCTTGCTTCAGGAGACGAACTCCCTCCCCCGCTTGCCTCAATTTACGGCGTATGCTGAGCCGTCCATTCCTGATCGGCGGTGCAGCTCAAGTTCTACTCCTCCGGGCAAGGCGGCCGTTTATGTCCTATCTCGGTTTCCTCAAAACCCCATCCCTCTAAACTCGTGGTGTACAGACTGGCAGGAAGTGGTGGCGGTAAAAGTGCAGCTCCCGCGTTGTGCGGGAATACTGGTGTCGTGCTACGTGCGCCCTTATAGTGGTCGTGCTCCCCGCCTGCGGCTGGGTTGGCTTACCCAACTACGGCGAGCTAACCCAGGGTGTCCCACTCTTGTGGCGGGGGACTTCAATGCTCCGCACTGCGACTGGGGATATCCGTCTTCAAGTGAGCGTGGTCGAGTGGTCTTGGAGCACTTCACCGATGCCAGCTTTACACTTTTGAATGACATTACTAGCCCAACACGCCGGTGTACCCACGTACGGATGCCCCCCTATTCACCTGACTTGTCGTGGTGGCTGGGTGCACAAACGGTATCCTGGCAACGTGAAGCTGACTGCTGGGGCAGCGACCATCACCCCATTCGGCTGGGCCTTATTCCAGAGTCGACGGGTCGCCTTCGTCGCCGTTGCACAGTGGTGAACTGGGACACCTTCCGTTCCACACTGAATGCATCCTTCTCGGAGCCCATCCCGGATACCACCGCTCTTTTTCGGCTTGTCCTCATGGACTCCTCTCAACATACGTGGGTGGAGGAGTCCCGCCCAAAGCCCGATCTTCGGCTCCTGCAGCTTTGGGCTCAGCGCAAGCAAACTGAAGTAATTTCCGCACGGGATCCTTCGTCCCTACCAGCCAGGCTTCAGTATCAGCGCCTTACCGCTGCTGCCAGGCGGCACGAAAAAAGACTGTCGAGGCAGCGCTGGCTTGACTGGTGCGCCTCTCTAGGCCCATCTTCCTCAACGGCGTCTGTCTGGCACACGTTTCGCGCAATGGAATCGGGCAGTCGGCCTCCAGATGCAGCTGCCAGCGCTTGTATTGCGTCAAACAAGGACCCGGCACAATTCGCCCCCGACGTTGCTCGGGCCTTGTTTCCTGCATTTGACGTTGTGCCAGTCGCCATGCCGTCTCCGTTCCCCCTGCCTAACGGTGTTGGATTACGGCCTACTCATGAAGCCGTTTTGGGAATCCAGGCACCGTTCACAGTGGCTGATTTCCTGGCAGCGATCGAGCACGCTAAACAGCGGACTGCTCCGGGTCCCGACGGCATAACTTACGAGGTGTACAAGAACATCGACGACCCAGCCCTCGTGCCGCTTTTGGACTCGGTTAATCAGGTGTGGCTCTCCGGTCAACTACCTGACTCTTGGCTTCGGGCGGATATTGTTCCCATTCCAAAGCCCGGGAAACCACCACATGTACTTCGGAACTTACGCCCCATCGCCCTGACATCGACGCTGTGCAAGTTGTTAGAGCGAATGCTTGCAACACGGCTTCAGTGGTGGCTTGATACCTTTCAATGGTATCACCAGGCGCAAATTGGATTCAGGCCCTATCTCGGTACTGAGGATGGGTTGGAATACCTCTCATCAATGGTTTTAGTTGGAGGCCGATCCCGCCGTGTGAGATCTGTGCTCGCCATGGACATATGCAAGGCGTATGACAACGTTAGTCACGCTGCCATCCTACAAGTTCTACATGGCCTCCACCTTCCAGACAAAGTCTGCGATTTCGTCCGATACTTCCTTCAACACCGTTCTTTTTCCATCCGCATCAACGGAGCAAGTTTCGGTCACTTTACACCAGTCCGAGGCGTACCACAAGGGTCTGTTTTGTCTCCGCTTCTTTTCAACATCGTCATGTTGCTGCTAGCTTGGCACCTTGCTTCAATCCGAGATCTATATTTCCTCATGTACGCGGATGACATTACGGTGTGGTCAGTGCATCCAGACCGGTCACGACAAGCTGAGTGCCTCCAGCAAGCACTAACAGACTGCCAGAGATAGTGCGAGTATGCGGGCCTCTCTCTCTCGCAAGAGAAAACTGCTTTACTTCCCGTGGCCAACGCTTGGGTCCGCCGCCTCCTTGCAGTGTCTCCCGTTTCACAGCAACTGAATGGGAACGACATACCCGTGGTTGACCGTCCTCGGGTCCTAGGACTAGAAATATCGGCATCAGGGTCAACAGCTCAGTGGCTCCGATCTTCTCGGCAGAAAGCCGGACAGATGCTCCACCTCGTTCGCCGCATCGCTCAGAAGTCTGGCAGGGCCTGCTGACTGTTGCCCGTCTCCTAGTGCGCGCCGTACTACAGTCACGGCTTGTGTATCAGGCCCAGTTCCAGCACATGACGCAAGCGGACTGGGCTCGGCTTGAGGCCATCAACAGGGCCGCCATGTGCACCATTACTGGCCTCCCTCGCATAACACCAATCCCACCGCTACAAGCCGAAGCCCAGCTAAACACCCTAGATGAGATCATCCATCAGCGTCGTTCCGCTCGCCTGCTAAAGCGTGGATATATACCGGAGGCAGCGGCTCTCGCTGCGTATATGGGCCACGTTCCTGATACGATGCCAGCCTTTTCTGCGGCTAGACCGCCCTGGCTCTACCATCAGGTGACGGACAACAAGCCTCTGGCAAGGCTACATGTCCGAACCTCTGGCCTTCATCAACCTCCGGATGCAGCCCTCCTTCATGTCCGTCACTGGGCGCGGACACGAGTCATACAGGCTTTCGTGGACGCCGGGGCACACGACTGCCTCGTAACCACAGCCTTGGCTTGTCCCTCTCACCCAACCTTAAACCAGTGCTGCGCCTACGAGACCCTCCGACCTCTCCCAAGCCTGTTGGCAGAACTTACTGCAATTCGGGATGGTCTCCAAGCGCTCTCATCGACAGTAACTACCGGTGTGAAACTGGAAATTTACACGGACTCAACGACAGCGATACGTGATCTACGTCGCGTTGCGCGTAGCACCAGCATGTCGGCACGTATTCACGCGATCCTGGACACATACCCATGCCCTGTGCGTGTATTGTGGGTTCGCCGGGACATGCTTCCTGCCCACATAGCGGCGGATCGCGCCTGTCGCCGTATAGACCTACAAAGGCCGCTGCCACTTCTTCCGGTGTCCACCCTAGAAGAACTGCTGGTGGAAAAGGAGAACCTCCGCCGCGCCACGCGTGCTTTACTTCCACCGCGTGGAACCGACCTCCCCAGTGGGCTCGCTCGCTGGGAGGAGGTCCTGCTGCGGAGGCTTCGAGTTGGGGTGGCATTATCCCCAGCAGTGACCCACGCTTGGCCTGCCCGCTATCACGCACCGTTTGCGGACACCTGTCCCTTTTGTACGGCCCCTGCGTCTGAAGCCGACACGAGCCACCTTCTATGGACCTGCCCTGCCCTTCAAACCTCTCGCCTGCAACACCTCCGGGGCACAGGGCTCCATCCTGGGAGACCCCTTATCTACAGCGGTGGATATGGGGCCCTCAGTACCGGTCTCTGTTGACGTTTCTGCGTGAAACCAAAGTAATGTTGTATATATGACTGTTATGCCGTAAGGCAAACTCTCGCAAAAAAAAAAGAAGATGACGAGCCAGTCGTTAGTTCTCGCTGGTGTTTCCTGCACATACAAATAATAAGAGGGATATGAACAATATTCACCCAACAGAAATCACATTACCAGCAGCTTTTACACATTTGACGGTTTTCGGGTTAGCAAAAGCTGGTAATATTTAACACATGTAATTTAAAATGGTAGTTAAATATCATTGCTTGTATTCATATTCTAGTCGAAGTATGTCTTTTCCAATCTGACATGTTAAGTAATTGTAATTGCATATAGAATTAAGCACATAAAAAAATTGCACGAAAGCAAACTATAAATAAGCACGTGCATAGACTTGTTTTTGTACAGTGCACCTTATATCCCCCGTAAGAGATTTTTTTTTTACTGTGCCGACACCTGGAAAGTTTTATCCACAGAATTCTTGAAGGGTCAGCCCACAGCTCCACACACAACACCGAAAAACTGATCCGCTTTATCTTTAAAGCTGTGAAGAGTTCGCACTTTTACTAGGTAACAGTATGTTTTATTGAACTAGGTGAGACCCGTTTTATTTTTTTGTTTATTTTTCTTGCGAAAAATACTACGCCTCTTTACCACACTGCACCTAGTTTGGTCCCACGCAGTTTAAACACTCGTATAAAAGAAAAGTAGCCTGAAGTGGCCCATGCATTTCTTACCTGAACGTTTGGCCCAAGTTCTCGATCTTTGAGTGCACTTGCGCCTTGGTGCGCGGTATTCCTGCTGCAGTTAACTGCGTAGCTATTTTCTGGTAAACATTGCCGTTGTGCTTTTGTGCGCGCAGTTCTTCTAGATTGTCTTCCCACAATCTTATGAGGGCCCAGGTTTCCCTCTCCGACCAGTGCACTCGGGGCCTCTTCCGCGTTGCGCCTGTCATGGACGGCTCTTGGTTCGGAGTATCTGTCATATCCCCGCGGCACTCGCAGCTCGCTGGACTCGCAGTTCGCTTGGACTCGCACTCGCAGTCCAATAAGGGCGGGAAAAGCGCGAGTAGCGAGAGTAGCAACAAGTGGCGCAACGCCGACGTAGGGGGGGGGGGGGGGGGGGGGACGAAGGTTTAAAAAATACATTACGATTCACCTTGTTTGGTGCAGTTTAATTTCATTGAAGTTTTAAAAAATTATGAAAGTATTATGAAATCGCATTTGCCCTCTATAAGTTCTGAGATGCTCATGGTTTGCAAGCGCCTGCTTACGAGGCTGCGCCGCTGCATCCTTTTCGTCCGGGAAAGGAGATAGGCGAACACCCCTTGCGGGAAATGCCCGCTACGGCGAAGGCGATACTCCTTTGTTGTGTGTCACCGAGGCGAACGCCGTTTCGGAAGCAGTCCTTCTCTGCAAAGGCCTTTTAGGAGCCTGTGTGTCAGGGGTATGAAGCGACTCCAAACCACTCTTATTTACGAAAGAATTGCGTAAAGAGGCCTGAAAGAATATTTCACGGTAAGAAATCAATTACTCTGGTTACATCATGACCCGCGATTATGCAGTGCTACTAGGTCGACCGGCGAAAAACTCTAATCTCAGAAGTTTCCACATCCAATGCGGATGATGTCATGTTCCCTTCTCAGTTTGAAGCTAAATTTACATACTGAACACAATCAGGAACACAGGAAGTTACACACATCTCTGCGGCCAGGTCCTGATGGTTGAGAGAGCGGTTGTACCGAAACAGCGCATGGATACCCGAGAAGAGTACACTCCCTCAATAAAATCATTGATCTCAATAAAAAGTTCCCCTCTCTTTCTTTCTTTCTCTCTCTACCATGGCTGCACTTGTGCAGTTAAGTCCGAAAACAACCCCTACTAACGCCAAGAGCAGGATCAACTCTTCACCCGGCGTACAGAAGCAAGTGCAGACAATGATCATTTGGAAAATCGCCAAGTGACACCTCCGAAGTTAAAAGCCAGCAGCGTATACGCTAGTGCATTCCTTGAATGAACATTGAGGAGGCGAAGCTGTTATTCTGCGGGGCCGGGCTCCCACTAGTAATAAAAAAAATCGGTGCTTCTATATCCCCGTGCTGCCAGGCAACATCTACAACCTGGCAGGTACTTTCCGTATACACTGTTCAATTCATAGCGGTAAGGGGAAACGGTGTACCCGTGATGTGGGCGCAAGTATCGAGTATCTGGTTTTCTAGCGCTAAACACATAGAAAATACTGCCCCTTAACCCACTATGTATATTCATCATCACCATTATCAGCCTATCTACGCCCACTGCAGGGCAAATGCCTCTCCCATGCATCTCAAATTATCCGGGTCCTGTGCTAACTGCGACCAAATTATCCCACCAAACTTCCTAATCTCATCTGCCCATCTAACCTTCTGCTAGCCCCCCCCCCCCCCCCCGCCACACTTGCCTTCTCTAGAGATCCACTCCGTTACCCTTAATGGCTAACTGTTATCTTGCCTTCACATTGCATGCCCTGCCAACACCCATTTCTTCTTAATTTCTACTAATGTATCCTTAAAGGGACAGATAAGCGATTTTTGCCGAGTATATATTCTCTATCCCAAATGAAAGGGCATCACTTAAAGCACCTTGACGAGAAACGGTTTTTCCGATACCGCCCTAGAACTTTTTAAATCGAAATTTTTAGGTCTGCGAGCCGTATGTGTCCCTCCCAAAAATAATGCTGGCAACCATGTCATAGAGTAGCTCGGAAACATACTTTTGTCTCTATGCGAAATGAAAAACGATATTTAAAAACTTGTCCCCAGCTGAAAAAGTTTGAATCGCAGGCTTTCCTGTTCCGTTATGTGTTTTTTTAATGCAACGGTCTATTGTGCACGAGTGCGCCATCTGTTGGGATAGACGATAGGTAGAATCTGGCTTCACGTTGTGGAGGTGGGAAGTTCGATTCTCCCCGGGCGCGACGTTTTTTTTTCTTTTTAAGCTGCCGTTGGCGTATCTGGAAACTGAAATCAAATATTTTGGCAGAACAAACGCCCCTGACTCAGGCAGAATCGTCAAAGCTCCTTCACTGGGTCTGTTTACTGACCGCTGCCGTTGATTCTGGGCAGGGTGGCTCAGTTAGTCACACTGAGAGCAACCCAGCGGCGGCGGGCTGCGTGTCTTTCGAATTTTCAAAAGAATGTTTAGAAATACATATACAATTAACCTTGTACAAATACTTGCGTTAAAAGGTTTTCAATACGTAAATAAACGTTTGAGCACTTACAGTAGCTGCTATGTTTGCAGGTCACGTGACAGGGACACATATTGTAGTGCCAAGTTCGGACACTACATACCGCCATCCTTCCGATTTCAGGAAGTTTGCTGCCAAATTAAAATTATTTCCACCGATTTGTTGAGAAATCTCTTGTGGTTACCGGGCTATATAAAACGCTGGCTTTCATATGAGCTAGATAACATATACGTGACAAAAATCGGTTGTTTGTCCCT
This sequence comes from Haemaphysalis longicornis, assembly GCF_048455015.1. NCBI lineage: Eukaryota > Metazoa > Arthropoda > Arachnida > Ixodida > Ixodidae > Haemaphysalis > Haemaphysalis longicornis. The sequence continues at coordinate 70,830,235 of NW_027526204.1, forward strand.
TTAACACGCGCTTCTTCCCTGATCCACTCCGCTCTCTTCTTGTCGCTTAGCGTTACACCTATCATGTCCTCTTTTGTTCGAACGCTCACTGTGTCATCCTCAATTTAAGTTGAACACTTTTGTATAGACAACGCAAAATAATTATTGTAGGTGCATTAAAACAACGCGAGTTGAAACACTGAAATCAGGAAATAACTAAATTGTAGAACCAATATTTATGACATGGCCAACAAACAAAAATCCAGAAGAGTCTAACTTAGGTAATCCGACAATTTATCCTGGTCTCTGCCGCACTTGAATGCCTTCAGAAAGTCTTCATTCTGCTGAGTGATGTTTTGTACTTTCCGCTGCAACGTAGGCGTGTTGACGTTATCAAAAAATGCGTCGCAGTAAAAGTAGAAAACTACCAGTTTATAAAACATCTGGCTCCACGACGTGGGTGCGGCACCCCCATGAAGGTCAAGTTCGTGCCACTGTGGAAGTCTCAGAGCTTGAACACACGATCTCAAAGCTGCATGCGGTCGAAATATCACTTTGTCGAAAATGTCCGGCCCGGATCTAGTACGGCGAGATGAACGAGTGTAACGCTCAAGAGCCGATAAACTTGGTTTCCGCCAGTCTCTCTCGAAAACAACAGCCCAGATTTTATCAGCCAGGTAAACTCCGAAGACGGCGTTAGTCAGGAGTGTCGTCGTACGATTTACCCGGACTGCTGTATAAAGCCAGGTAGGCAGTGTGACGAAAAAAGTTCTTCCTTGTGTTGCTTCAAGAGAGAACGCTGGTGGTAGCTGAAAGTGTTCCTCTGTAATCCCGTACTCCCGCGCAAGGAGCAAGTTATGGTGATAGTTCTCTCCGAAGACTGGAACCTTGGTATCCAAAGGAATGATATGGTAGGGCAATAAAAGTGTGATGTTTCCAATAATCTGCTGTGCTATCCAGGCATCTCTGGCGTTAAGAACGGCCTCGAGCTCTTTACGCATCGCACCGCGCAGCAAGTCGAAAGTGTTCAGGATGACCGCATTGTGCTCTGCCTTGGCGGAGAACTTCAACAACACGTCGAGTTGCCAGACAACAGTTATGTGAAAGGCGCCGCTGAAGCAGAATTCATGGACCTCTCGCCCCTGTGGTTTGGCTACGCGTAAACTTGTTTCCAACAGGGATAGAGCTGCCTCAATGACGACGAGGGCCGTCGTGGCGGGCTGCCGTGCGCTGTCCAGGAGTACTGAGAACGTGTGCCGCAGAACGCGGGTGGGTGAGCGCAGTACCCGAGGCGCCATCTTCGTACCAGTTAATGTCTCCACTAGGTCGGCCCACAACCGCGTCGAGACGCCTGGCACAGCTCCCCCAAGCGAGGCTGCATCCGAGAGTTCGTAATCACCACTGGAAACTTTTTCCACTTCTGCGGCAATCAGAGCAAGTTCTCTGGGGGTTACATTGACTCTGAGGCCCTTCCGTATCTCCTCCAGGATTACGGCTAACAGATCCTCTTTGTCTGGATCATACGACGCTGCGAGGTATGGGTCTTGCGGTATGGCGAGCACGATGAGTGCTTTTTCTCTATATACTGGTGTGGGTAAATGGTCGAAATCTTGACGCACTCTGTACATTATAGGAACGTCACCCGTGGGCGCCTGCTTGATCACTACGTTGCCGTTCAGTCTGTACCTAAGGTTCAGACGTAGGATGGTCGAGAAGAGGTGGAGTGAAGACATCCGGGAATCAACGGCTGTAATTTCCAGGACAGCTCTGATAGCTTCTCGCCAGGACTGTTCATAGACACGAAGCGTCCTAAGGCAAGATTGGTAGTAAACAAACTGGAGTCTTCCGGCGTAGCTGCGGGAGAGTTTCCCAATGACGCTAATGGAATCCCGCAGGGCATTGAATACGGCTCCTGGTGTCCTTTTGGGATCGTGGTTAGAACACGTGTGATGGAGAAAGTCCGAGCATGCGTCAATATTTGGGTTGCCGGCCAGCCAAAGCGTATGCAGCAGACTGTCTGCGACAGGTGCAATGGGTGTCTCATCTGGCTTACCCTTCGGTGGTGTTCCCCTAGCTAGCGTCTGGTACACAACGATTCCTAGAAGGCTTCCGAAGACGACCGGGAAGAGGATTGCCGGGGGGATGCTGGATGCCGAGACGTTTATTCGGCGCGTTGTCGGTTCTGGCGGTTGTGCAGGGGCGCTCACTCGTCGTTGCGGGGTTTCTGTTGATGATGGGTTTGCCATCTGCTGACGGGATGCGTCGTCACGTCGCCCTTTTAGCGGGTCTCGCCCTGCGAAGCCTGAAGCCATCCCTGCACCTGCTCGGTTCGAATTCTCTTGTGATGATGATGATGGCGTTCCTCGCGATTCTTCTACTCCTTCTTTCTTTCTAGTTTCCTCCCCTTTTCTCTTTGGATGATGATGTTTCTCATGAATGGGTCACACACAATGAGGAGTCAGGCAAGTTCCCATAATACAGCCGATGAACAAAAAAAACGTATGTCGTAATAGCGTTATTCATAAAGTGGGAGGCTCTCCGACATGTGCGGAGTAGGAAGATGCGACTTGAGTTCATAAGTTTAGGGTATAAGTTAACGGCCTTGAGTGGAGTTCACTGTAGACTTCGGCAATCCGCAGGTTGAGTGGATGGCCCGAAGAGCTTAGCCGGCCGTAGGGAGCTACGTTTAACGTTTGAGACCATTTTTAATGTGAAATTAGATAGAGCGAGTAGAGTTTGGTTTTGTAGAGAGGATGGGTTGATACGGCTGTCAAGATCGGAGGTAGGAGGCCGAAGGGGGAATTTAGGGCATTTTAAAGACCAGGAAGCAGACGTGGTTAGAAGAGCACCGCTTTATTGGCGACATTCTGGTGGCTAGAGTAATTTGATCGATGAAGATTATGATATCACGACCCTCGCAGCCCGTGTGGTGGTTCCTTGCCTCTGCTTCTTCGTCCCCGTCGTCTTACGTATTTCCAACCAGATAACATTTTGTAACTTGGCAGCACCAAGTGAGCTGCTGGGATCTGCGCGGGTGAACAGCTGGCAATATGGCTGTTTATAGTTCATTATGGGGGTTTAGCACTGTAGTTATTTGTAGTCGTAGCTTCTTCCCTTTTTTGTATCGATGAATACGGTCGGTTGGGGGAAGTGACATCACGGAAAGCACAGTGCATGGCTCCAAGGCGGGTTGAAGAATCGTCGTGGAAGCAGCGGAGTGTGGCAAAATGTGAGCCTCAATATGATTATAAGAAAGAAATGCTCCGAAACCTGAAAAAAGCAAAAAAAAGACCTCGTTCTGACCAGGGTTGTGGGATCCGTCGACCCCCAAGGATGAGACTCGAGCGTCACGGGGGGTGTGACCATCACGGTCTGCATTAAATGGGACGTCGAAGGGAAGAGAAGACGAGGAAGCAATGCGTGCGCTCGGGAAGCACGAGACATGACCATGCCAGCCAAGGGAGATTGACCCCAGTTCAGTACAGACAATGGCTGGCCGCACCAGGCCTATGGCGGTCGATGACGATGCGGCTGTGACCTGTTCAAGGTGATTTTGTAAGGGTATTTTGGCCTGGGTTGAATACAGTTTATTGCTTGAAACTATTGATTTGAGATTCAATCGAAACACCGGTATTTGTCAAATGAGTAAGCTATGTTCATTTCGATTATTCATTCAAAAAACGTTCTCAACGTTTGCGTAACACAAGTTGTGACAAATTCTTGTTTGTGAAAAAACTGTAACTAACGCTTCCAAACAACATGACAGAAGCAAAAGACACACACAGGACTAAAATTTCCTTCGAAGATTCCGTGTTCTTCGTCGAGAATAAAACATATTGAAATGTGTAATTATATAATAAAGTTAGTGATTTCCCGAAACGATGTGGTTTATTTTAGGTTTGGAAATAGAGGACTCAGGCCGAAAAACTCGCTGAAACTGAAAGAAATAGGATGTTAGGGACATGATTTCTACTGTTTCATGTTCTGTAATGTCGAACAATACTTAAAATTTCCGAAGGAAATAAATGCTGCATTCACGCTTTTGCAATAGTTGCAAACCGAGACGTAAGCAACGTAACCAACATTCACTCTGCGGGAGACATACCGATCGTGGGGTATCATATCTTAAAAGATGATAAATGCACATGCATAAAAAATAACACCAGTTTTTATAGCGCTGAACGTGTCATTATACAATAAGGATTATTAGAAATAGTGCCTTCATAAATATATATTGAAACACGTTTGAATATTACGCGTTGACTGGACACTGACGTCACGCATCACCGAACAAGTGAAAAGCAAGGAAGAAGAAGACGAGTGGCACTAGAGGTAAAAGAGGAGGTAGACGACGTTCCAGCTCTGAGTCTACGAGCAGCGCATCATTTCTGGGCACAAGTTCGCTTTGTAAATAAACTTTTTTCCAGTCCTCATTCGTAACCGTCGTTACAATATTGTCACGGGACATATAGGTGGGATAAACTCCACAGCGCCCTTACAAAGACCAGAGACGACGACGACGAAGGAAGTGCTGGAGGACCCTGCGCTGGCTTTCTGATCGCCGCCATGTGAATACTGTAAATAGATTGTTCACCTTCCTCATTGTTCGTCTCATCTGCTCTGCCACCACGTTAGAATATTACTGATATCTAGGGTCAACACAATTTAGTATCAATTTCAGCACGTAGCGGTCAATCCAGATGTCATAAAAATATGAACGGAATCTTTGTAGGATGTTTCACAATTTTCGGGGGTACTCAAACTGCAAAAACAAGAAATCTTGATTGATATTTTGCAAAAAAAAATAAATAAAAGCGGCTGCCAAGGTTAAGGTAGTAATAACCGAGACTCCGCCTTTACTGAACATCTCTCATCCTGGTAGGTTGGCGTCGGTGAACTCTCTCACGGCGAATAATTATCGCGCTAAAGAACCAGTACATCATTCGAACACCGTAAACATGCCTCTTAGGGATCGCATTTTAGTTTTTGCAGTGTGTGGAACCATGACTCATCCGGCATTTTGGGCACAACTGGACGGAACCGTTATTTGTAGCACGGAACCAAAAAAAGAAGTATCATCACATTATCCGTATCAATATACCCCGCCTCAAACTCAAACCTCGCACCGGTCAAGCCACACTCACCTACTGGGAATCCTTTCGTAAAGATCCTGAACCCTTCCCAGACACCATCACCAACCTAGAAGAATGGATTTCACAATTAATCACGGCTGTCAAGAAGCATTCCAAGACAATTCCTCTGACGGTGGATAATCCCTCAGTTGACTCCCATCATCTCCATCTATGGGAGGCTCGCCGCGGCCTCGTTCGTCAATGGTGGAGGCAAAAATATAATAGATCCCTGATCCCTAAAACGTCGAATTGCTGCCCTGACAGAAGGAGCCGCTATCTACGCTCACACCCTTCACAGACAAAACTGGGCTACCTTCTGCGACCAACTCCAAGGAACACTCAGCAGTAAACGCACGTGGCACCTCCTCCGTAGTCTTCGTGGATCGAAACCTGCCAAAGCTGCCACCCACAATCACTTCCGCCGTCTTCTTCACAACTATCCCCATTCGAATGATCAGCTACTAAAAGAGCTCAAGACCACCCTTTTTGGCACCGACAACAATACCTCTCCTTTCTGCCACGCTGATTAAACCGGCGCTGCGAATCCTGCCCTTGACGCTCCCTTTACGCTGCAAGAACTCAACCAAGCTATCTCTTATCTTACTAAAAATACCACTCCCGGCCACGACCGTATAACTAACAAAACTATCCGTAACTTGGGCAATGCCCCTCTAACCGCTTTACTATATTTCTTCAACAACCATTGGACAAACTGCACCATCCCTCCGCAATGGCGGCACGCAGATATATCACTAATTCCTAAGCCCAACAAGCCAATCCAGCTCTCCAACCTTCGCCCCATCTCCCTCACCTCCTTTCTCGGTAAACTCTTTGAACGCATGGTTCACACCCGCCTCACTACTCACCTTGAAGACAATGACGTATTCCCTCACACCATGTTCGGCTTCCGCTCACACCTCTCAACTCAAGATGTTCTCCTACAGATCAAAGAGCAAGTCATCGATCACCTCAGCAAAATTCATCCCAGTGCCATCTTAGCCCTCGACGTAAAAGGCGCTTTTGACAACGTCACACATCAGGCCATCTTAGAAGGACTTCGAGAAACCCAGTGCGGTGCGTGTACATACAACTACGTGCGGGCGTTTCTTACCGACCGAACGGCCACCCTTGGCATTGGACCACTTCGATCTGACACATTTCACACTCCTCCCAAGGGAACCCCACAAGGATCAGTTATATCACCCCTCCTCTTCAACATCGCTCTCCTCAAGCTCCCACCCCTCCTTCAAACCATTCCTGGTCTCCACCATGCCCTACACGCTGATGATTTAACTCTTTGGACGACCACCGGATCTCCTGGCACACAACAAGATACCCTACAACAAGCCATCGACACCATTCTCGCTTATCTCCGCCCTCGAGGCCTCACGTGTGCCCCCAGCAAATCAGCACTCCTCATCCTCCGCTCCCGAACTCGTGGGCGATGTCGAGTTCCCACACCCGATCCTGCTCCAACAATCGGTTCCACACCCATTCCTAAAGCGCACACCCTTCGTATACTCGGAGTCCAATTCCATCAAGATGGCTCTGGCGCTGCAATTCTTCCCCACCTTCAAGCCACTGTCACCCAACTTACCCATCTCTTCAACGCATCACAAACCAACGTCAGGGCCTCAAAGAAGAGGATACAATACGACTAATTCAAGCACTTTTAATTAGTCGCATCACATATTCCACCCCATACATCGCCCTCAAACCCAAGTGACGGGAGAAAGTCGATATACTAATTCGAAAAGCTTTCAGCTTTGGACTTGGCCTCCCCGCTCAAACCTCTACCTGTCGTTTCTTGCAACTCAGAATCCACAACACCCTCGAAGAACTCTTGGAAGCTCAACGCAACAGCCAACTCACCAGACTCCTCCTTACCACTACCGGCCGACACGTCCTCCAGGTTCTCGGATACCCAACCCCACCTGCTTCACAAGCCCTTCAGGGCATTCCATCTTCAATCCGGTCCCACATTACTGTATCCAAAATTCCTAACAATATGCACCCAGAATTCAACCAAGGTAGAAGGCTCTCCCGGGTTAAGCATCTTCGATCACAATTCCACTTTCACCCCGATACTCGCTACACCGACGCCGCCCTCTACCCCACACGCCAGGCTCATGCTCTGGCGGTTGTAAACTCAAAAGGCATACTTCTCACCTCCCTCACAACTCTCTCGACATCAACCACCACTGCCGAAGAAATTGCCATAGCCATCGCCGCTACAACTGGCTCCGAATACCTTACAATAATAACAGATTCCCAGCAAGCCTGCCGTAACATTCAACGTGGACGCATCTCACTTCCCGCATTACGCATACTCGCATCAATCAATCCCCTCCCCGAGCTGTACGTCGTCTGGACCCCTGTCCACTCGTCCCTCGAGGGAAATGAGGCGGCTCACGCCGCTGCCCGCGCCCTTCCACACCGGGCATTTCCCTCAGGAACAGAACCTACGGTCCAGCCTCCTCCAGCTCCCGCTGTTCCATCACGCTACCACGACATCCTGCACCATTATCGCAACCTTCGCCTCACTTTGCCTCAACCTCACCCTCAACTAACCAAGGAGGAAGCTGTCATCTGGCGTCGATTACAAACACATATTACAACGCACCCATCCTTCACGCTATCTCCCCTACCCAAAACACCCTGACCTGCCAATTTTGCCCCTCTCTTAATACTACCTACCACATGGTGTGGGCCTGTCAAAACACCCCATCGCTTACCCCCAATCCCAGACCTTCCCCAGAGCAGTGGGAGGGCCTGCTGATCAGCTCCCGTCACGCTGACCAGATCTTTCTGGTCACCCGTGCCAGGGCTGCAGCCAAGGCCCAAGGGTATACCTGGACTGAGGTGAACCCACCCCACCGAGTGACGGCTCAACCACCACCGTCTGCTCTATTAAATGTTTCTTCTCTCTCTCGCTCGGTTTCCGGTTCACAGTAAAGTGGTTGGCCATCTTTGTTGATACTTCAAGAATTTCGCGCTAATGGCGACTAAACGGAAGTGCAGATGGAGACACAAATATAACAGTCGTAAAGTTTGAGATTCGTTAAGCCTTCGCCTTCAAAGCATGTGGTTACATGTTTTGATAGAGATATAGAGGGAGAGAGAGAGATAGCGAGACAGAGAGAAATGACTTTATTTGACGCACGAGATGGGTTCTGAATGGTAGACTTCTTGACGGTCTCCCATCTCTCAGCCGTCAGCCAGATTTTCTGAATTCCGCTGGAGAAATTTTTTTCGGGAATGATGTGTGCAACCACATGAAGCCGAAACAGCTGCTCTGGATTATTCGCCACCACATAAATCAAGTGGGCCTCAATTGTTTCGGCATGTTGAAGGCTCCTGTTGCTAAGAAAGCATATGTTTACTCCGGGAAGAAGTCAAAACACTTGTGAATGCTTTCACTGTTGACTTTCCGCCTTTCCTGATCCGCAGCAGTTGGAAAATTCGGGATTGCCTCTAGTAAAAGTTCCGCGTTTGATATCTGCTTCGCGCTTGGATAGTTGGCAATATATAAACTATAGCCGCAATGCTTCCCGGGAAATTGTGTAGTCTTTTGTTTTCTGAACATTTCAAATGTCTCGATATTCGTGTTAGTAATTTTTGAAGTTTGGGGGAAAACGCGGTTGCTGTCATAGATCGAGAGAGAAGGAATAAATGCTTATTGTAAGCCAAAGACGGGCTTGTATTGAAACCCGGTCCAACATGCCTTTATCGCGAACGCCATCGCGAGCTTCTTGGGGTATCCTAACCTGCTGGTCATTCAACAAAACTTGTTGGGGGGGAGGGGGGGGTAGTTGGTTCCTTATTCTTAAAATCGTTTAGCGCGAAAACCAATGATGATACAAAAGAAAGCAGACAGGACAAGCGCTAACTTTCAACTAAACTTTATTCACCGCAGAGCTGGTATGTATAGAAACAATTGCAGCATGCGCAGCATGCGGCACAATAAGGTATCACAAGTACGAAAATGTGTCAATCACTGAAACGCTCGAAAAAAGATTCCTCTGATTTAAAAAGAACTGCCGACGTATCACTGATACAATTATCGACTTTTTTCTTGATATAAAAATCTTCCAAGAGCGCCCCGGTGTCTGCCATTGCTGCTTCTCAAAGCTGGTGGTGGAGAGGGCACGTTGGAGGAATCAGTGAGGACTGGTCACACCCACCTACCATATGGCCTATAGCGTTCCGTGTTTAGCGCCAAATTGGAGAAGCGGAGGGTTCTGATGCTTCAAAGGCTGGACACGGATATGATTGTGTTCATCCGCCGCCATGCACTGCCGACTACTTGGAGAAGCCGGGACAACCGGGGAGAGTCCTCACCAGCCCGTGCTTCAAATCAAAACTGTGTTTATTTGTCCGTGATGAGTATACTATACAGATATGCGTGTCAGCTGACAGGTTCACGCGCGCGCCTGGCGCTGTCGGGGTTGCAGAAACCCAATTGCTGAATATCACATCTTCCCCCCTCAAAAAGACTCACTTAGCAAGTTAACAACAGTGTAACGTTTGACCATGGAGGTCGTCGCCCGGCGGGCGGCTCCCTCCCCTCTTCCGCCCCACCCCCCAACCCCCGACGCAGATGCGGAGACGTCGGCCGTCATCTTCCGGAGGGGCCGCTGACAATTTGGCCGCCTCGATGCAAGCCCCACTGCGGGCTACTTCTGTTGTCTTACATATACCATTTAAGTATTCCTGCACATAAACTGTACATAGTTTGGACATCGGAGTCTGGCTCGCCCCTCACGGCGACACGATACACTGTGACACATTCCGGAATAAGGAAAACACCTGAATATTACTGTCCTGTCGCTCCAAGAACCGCGATTCTACGCTAATGCTACTAAGGCCGACCAGCGGAGCTGTTTTAGCAGTAGTTCGTGAAAATAAATAACGAATGTTACAAGCAACCGCGTAGTTGGCGCTGGGTGGGTACACGAAATGCGTGGGTTGTTACTATCTGGAAACGGGATGTACCATTACGTATACGTAAAGTGCGGCTCGCAGACTTACCGGCATTGTAGTCGGAGTGTGACACTTTCAAGCGCATTTCCCTACCGTAAATCGGCCATCGCAATATTGGTTGCAAAGTTTTAACTGCTGTGCGTAACAAGTACAGCGCAGTGTTACACTACTTCTAGCCGCGTTGTGTTGAGTTTCAAGGCTCTAGAATTTTACTTTTCGTCCTGTTAAGTACTGTCAATCAGCTTCATAAAAATACGTATTGCGGAACGCGACGAACCATGTTCTGCGCATTCAGAATTCACAAACACGATTGCGTGGGCACATATGCTGATAGCATCGGCATCATCGTCATCATTTGTCTTCTGACGTCACCTGAAGATTTAGCGCTGTCGTTGCGGGGTCTTCTCTTAGGTCAAGCGCACGACTGTTGGATGTTCTCATATTTTCATAAAAAGCAGCTATAGTTCTGTGAGCACCAAAAACAGTCCGAGAATATTGTACAGACAGACAGACAGACAGACAGACAGACAGACAGACAGACAGACAGACAGACAGACAGACAGACAGACAGACAGACAGACAGACAGACAGACAGACGGTTTGGCGTTAAGTAGTCGCAAAACACCCACGTACTCTGACTTCTCTGCGTACACTGCATGTTTTTTACTGGCTTCTGTACACTACGCAGCAGTTATGAGGAAACGCGGACAACGTGGCGATCTTCAAAGGGAACAATCGAGTGTCCTGAGTGCATGGATGAGCAAACATTTTCTATTTGCGTACCATCTACTCCTATCACAACAGTATGTCCGAGAATACTTCGTCCCCTGCTGCTCTGCTTCCGGCCACAACGAAATGGACCTCTCTGAGTACAGAACGCCCACGTGACACGCGCCAACGTGTTCGTGATGTAGCCGATGTAGCCGTCGGAGCGAACAACAGCTCGGACATCCCGAGTGTCCCCCGCGACCCCGCAGGAAAGCCTTGTTTGTGTCGCGTTTGCACCCTGACACCTCTATGCCCGACGATATGAAGCTTGTAAACTCTGTTGTTGCAAACAACAGCGCTGTGTGCACGAAACTAAAAAGAAAGTATCCAACATTCGCATCCATTTACATCGGAGTCAGCGCCGATTCTTTCGCTGTAGTGAATGACGCTGCGGTCTGGACAAACGGATCCTTGTTCGCAGTTTGGGGGGGGGGTCTCAGCGTTCTCAGAGTGCTCAGCGTTAATAACACCCATTCTGAATGAACTTCACAATCTAGTATCAAAATGTTCGTTGGTTACGCACTCATCAAACCGTTTTATGGTAACGTCGTCTTGAATAATTACGATGTGTACTACATCACGGAGACCTGGTTACCCCACCGCACTGTTTCTTCCGGCTATTTCTGCCTTTGTTTCCGCCGAATACACCGTTTTACGGAATGTCCTAGATTCTGTTGCTACAGGGCGAAAGCATGGCGGCGGAGTTCTCGTTGCTCTGAAGAATTCTTTCAGTGCGGTCAGACGGTCTGATCTAGAGCTGTATAGTGAATGCCCATGGGTTGAGGTGAAAGTTAAATGTGCGGAAAATGTTCTTCTTGACGTGCGCTACCAGCGTCTCCTCTAAAGTTTCCTTCAGTGCATGGCAAAAGAACCGCATATATACGAGCCGCCGCCATCGACGCTAGTGCATGGCCCCGCCGCTACGCGCCGCCACTTAAACAGGGTGATGCGTCCGGCGCGTCGTTCATACGCTCTTCTCCGCAATGACCCCGCGCTACCCGCGTTGGCGAGGCCGCGAGTTTAAAAAATCGTTAATGCGAAAACAAAGTAGAGGTCACTTCAAAGGCGGGTACGCGGAGTAACCAACCGCCTAATATGTTATTTCCCACCTAACTGAACTGAAAAGCAGCCGAAACAGATGACGTAAAACACGCACATGGTTTGGGAAATACAAAAGAAAAAAACGTTTTCCTGCTCTCTTTAGCACACTGGCTTCAAAGTACGAGGTACTTGAGGATATTCGCTGCTATTAAACATGGAGTCTGTCTTTTAGTGATTCCTCACAGTTTGAGGTACTTTCTGGACAATATTTTTTCGGTGATGAACTGAAAGCATCAGGCCTGTCTGTGACACCGAACGCGTAGCTCGTGAGGAGAGGCTTCAAAACACGCACCACGATTAGCTTCATTAACTTCAGTCGGTGCACCGCACCTGTGAGCGTACCCTTGAGTAGCACGAAGCTACAAAGAATGGGAACTGCGTTGTCCAGCAGCGTGATAAGGTGTCTCGGCAGGGTTGGTTTCTCCTTGAGTGCCTGCTCAGCAAAAACTCGCAAACTGTCGAGCGCGAATAGCAACTTTTCTGAGGGGTAAGTAAGTCCACCCCGGTCCTGGTTGCGGGTAAATGTGAGCAGGTGTTGGTTCGTTCCATGGTTTGTAGAAATGGCGTCCCAACTCTCGCAATTCATCTGCTCGTGTATGAGTCTAGCAACGCAACCACCGACATACACTGTTGCTGATCGCTGCAGTAAAGGCAGCTGAGAAGGCAAAACATCAGCGTTGAGTCTTTGAAGCTTGTGCAGAGCATATTTTGAAAGTTGAGAGCTTGGCTGAGAAGAAGTTGGTGGTGTCGGGGACTCAGAAGGGCGGCAACTGAGACATCATTGCAGCTGTTTCTTGGGCGTGAGCGACATTCGAAAGAGCATTCGATGCTGCGATTCGGACTTTGAGCATTTTCTAAATCTTAGAAAATGCTCCAAATGATCCAAAGCGACGTTTGAGCCATCCGACATGCGCAGAGTTCCAAAAAGCGACTCCACCGAATCGCTGTTGAATTTGCGAGTCATCACGAACATGAAGTTTTCGGTTTTCAGGAGGCACCTAATACAGGAAACACTAGAGTAGGTGGTCATTTAAAATATGTCTCCTTCGTGAGGAACTCGCTTGGATCACCGCGCCTTCATTTGATATCTTTCAGTTACATAGGCGTGGTAGGCTAGAGCCACTCAAGCCTGTCATCGTCAGCATCGTTGGGGAACATCCGGGAACTTTTGGCGCAGATGCTGGGTTGTATTTCTCGTGTCCAGAAGTGTGAACCACCGATAAAAGTTCCTCATAAATGTGACGGTGTGACCTGCAGTTGCAGACGACGTGGTGCATGTGTGTCCAGCTTGTTCTCTTAAGTGTTCCAACACAGCGGTCACCGCCGGAGCCAGAACTTGGATGCCCCTTGCCACGTTCATCTTTTCGATATTATCCGGATAGACGTGCTTTCGGCTGAGATAACGGACCGGTTTCTCCGTCAGGTTCTTCTGCAGGTAATACGTATCCTTCAGGTAAGATGGCAAAATGGCTCCCCTTAGGTCCTATGTCACAAGCTAAAAACTGAGAGCGTACATTCTTCAGTACATGGCAGGGGTCAAAACTTGGGAACAGGGGCCTGTTAGTGTCGCACGAGTGTTCTACTTCGAACGTCAGAATCTCCATGGTATTTATGGTCAGAATCTTCATGGCCAGAATCTTCATGGCCAGAATCTTCATGGCCAGAACCTTCATGGTATTTACGTCGACTCGGTGGTTGTCGGTGGCAAGTCGTACAATGCGGAAACCGCCGGCTTCTACTTTTTTTGTCACAAAGATCAGCAGCTCATGAAGCTGACTACCTGTTATACCTTAGGTGAAGAACCAGCCTACTGGGATCATGTACGACGAGGACAATCCACTTACAACAAAGCAGAAGAGGAAGTCTGCTAAAACAACACCGCTGCTGCTACCACCTTCTAATGGAACCTCTGGCGTCACTAAATAAAGTCTTTTAGAGTATCGGCACTCTCTTCTCTCATTGTTATGTGCCACAGGGATTTTGATTGGTCGTTCGGTACCACGTGATATCTGTTTACATATGGGCGCAGCCATTTTGTTTCTGGGCGCCTTTCTCCTCTCTCTCTCTTTCTCTCTGTCTCTCTCCCTCTGCTTCGCGGACGCTAGTGCGGCCGGTCACACTCCGCCCGTCAGAACCGGCGGCGGTTTCATTGGGAAGAGTAACGCGGAAGGCTTGTTTTCAGCGGCCTTTTACCGTATGTAAAAAAGGTCCGCAGTGAAAGAATCCTCTCTCAGCTGTTATAGTTCTTACTGGCATCTGTCAACAGTCTGGTTTAGTTGCAGAATTTGACTCGTAGGGACTCTTTCCTTTGTCTTCCACTTTGCCTTTTCTGTAGTCGACCAGCTTGACGCCGATCTGCTGTCAACCTGAACACGTCTATTATGCTTGTCGTCAGGGTTCACCGCACCGGGATGCCCCGCGTGACTATATAACGCTTATGACTATATAAACCGCTTGGATTTCGAAGCCTCTGGGCTACGCCGCGAACAGCTGCGTTACCCCGGGACGCCGCCTTGGTGCTCTATATACTTGGGTCGACCCAAGTATATAGCTCGCTCGCTCACGACAAGGCGAGCGCCAAAAGTGCTCTGCACTTAAAACGTCAATTCCACCACTTGTTTAAGTAACCCCAGAGTCTTTCAATGCTTTACATTGAAGCACTCTGGCAGAGTCCTTCAATGCTTTACTGGTCACGAAACTTCGGCGCTCGTTTCATATAGGGACCGCGGGCGCCACTACAGGCGCCACCGCCGCACGAAGGTCATCCAGCCGCCGCGTGTGCGGCATATTGGCCACCTCTTGGCGTGAAAACGCTCGCTGCTTTTGGTGTCTGCGCGTTGATTGAGTGTGTTTTTTTCGTAGTAGTTAGCGATGAATAGTCCAGTCATTGGGTATATCACGTGCCTTCAATGGGGTTTTATTTTTCCAAGTAAATTACCGTAGACTTCGGTCAGGAACGGCAACGAATTCTGCGTCCTCGGGCACAAACGCTGCGCCGTCGTGTTTAAGGAGTTTTGAATATCTATTGCTTCTTTTCTTAAAGCAAAATTTGTAAATACCACACATACAGTACCTCCGTAGTCACGGACAGCTGCGGGCTTATCGATAATACAATAAAAAAACTGAAGGAAACCAAGTACGCGCCGTTCAGACTACGCTATTAATGAACCCGTTGGTTGCTCTGGAATGCACAGAACGCTAAAAGAGGTAGTCGTTTCGATGAGTTGGTTCATAATTGAGAACATCTAAAAAGGCTGCAGAAACGCGAAGGACCAAACACTAAGGGATGTTGCACCGTGTGTCTTTCCGCTTCCATGCTTTGCAATCCTTGCAAAAAAATGAAGCGAAAAAATAACAATAAAACTGATTTTATCACACGCAACAAAAAAAAATTTTCAATATTACGACGGGAGACAAAAGAGCGTGGTCCACATTACAAAAATTTATTTTTTTTCTCTGCGATTGGAAAGAAGACGAAGAGCCGCGCCGGCAACACGTACGTCGCATGGGCTCTCGCTTTGGAGACCCATTTCTCCGCAAGTACGTCTCCGATTTGCACGAAAAGTGCCTCATCAAACAGGTCAAGTCACCCGGAACAGTCCGATACCGGACACCACCAGGGGCACCGACTACTGACCAGGAAAGCGACGACCAAGACACTGTCATGGCTGACTCACCGCAAGTAACATCTATCGCTGAGAACGCTTCTGCTCCACTGCCCTGCGTTCCTCCACCACCGTCCACTGCTACGGCTCCGACGACCGCAGAAGTGATGACATCCCACACGGCGAGTCCCGCGGCACAGACCACTCCAGCCACCGTGAGTGCCGGCGTAGATGCATTTCCAGCAGCCCTGACTACCACTGTCACCGATCGCACCCCCGACATTTCTGACTATCATGATGACATGGAATTCGACACAAACAGCGGCCGTACATCTTTCCGCCAGGCCCCTGGCAACAAATTATCTCTGATCGAAAAGCTAAAATGCTCAACTGGCCCAAGCTCCGCAACACCGCAATGCAAAACCACCCGGCCTACCTCGACTGCCAGAAAACGACTATAAAATCGTCTACCGCCCACGAACCGGCTTGAACCTCTCTGCCTGGACCGATCGAGTCATCACGAACGGCCTACAAGCCGCTAGTGGCATTGAACCCACCACGTTCCAGCCATTTGTGATCGTACAAGTGCAGACCCGACAAAACCTCATGATCGCCAGCACAGCCGACGAAGCATGCGCCCTCGCGTTGAGCGCCACCACTCACATCCAACTCAACCACATTACTTACGACCTCCAGCCATACTTGAAACCTCCACCCGGCACCACTCGGAGTGTAATACATGGATTGGAACCGACAACAACCAACGCCGACCTGCCCAATGTTCTCGCCTCGGACGATGCACCAATCCTACATGCACGACTCCTAGGCTCCACCACGTCGGCTGTCATTACCTTTGGCGGACAACGAGTGCCCTTCTACATACGCGCGTACGGCAATTTCACCCGCTGCCGCCCTTTCCGTCACACCGTCCAGCTATGCACGCTTTGCGGCGACCTGGGTCATCGCCGTGACGTATGCCCAAACCCCGACACGCGCATCTGTTCAACTTGCCATGTTAAAAATCCCTCCGTCAACCACATCTGCAACCCACAATGCCAACTGTGTGGGCTCCCCCATCCTACTGCCAGCAAGGACTGCCGTCGCCGACTCCGCCCGCCACCGCCGCCAGTTCACGCTCGCACCAACCAGACTTACCGATCGCCTCCCCCGCCACCCACGAACGTGCAAACGTCACGGGCCAACACCGCCACTACAGCATTCAATTCCAGGGTGAGCTGGGCTAGCGTTGCCAAACAATTTCCCACTGCTCATGACCGCTTTCCCGCACAAACACCCATTGATCAAGACATCTTCCCCCCCCTACCCTCCAACTCCCCATCCCCCGCAGAACTCGCTCTTCTCAAGGAAAACGCAGACTTAAAAGAACGCATCCTGTCCCTTGAAAAAACCGTCCACGAACTGTTAGAACAAAATGTCCGCCCTCCCACACCCTTTACTCAACCGCCTCACCCCTCCTCCACATTATCTACGAACCCCCCGCGCCCAAATCTGCTACCGTCCAAACCAAGCCTCTCCCACCTCCCTTACACCCCCTCCACACCGCCAACCGCCCTCCCGGAACCAGACCCTTTACCGTCAGCGTCAACTCCTTCCCATACCGACTGCGACAAAAAATACCGCGCCCTCGAAGAAAAACTGACTCAAACACAAGCGTCCTTCATGGCCACCATTCAATCCACCATCGTGACAACCGTTACCGAAACCGTTGCCCGCCTCCTTGAACCCCTGGCTGCCCGCCTAACCAACCTCGAGCACATCATTGCTGAACTAACACCAGCCACCCAAGAACAGGCCGAACGTATCGTACACTTGGAGAAAACCATGCCCGCTCCCCATAAAAAAGCCAACGCGACTACTTCTCAGGTCACCCCACCATCCAGCCAGCCTGAGCCCCACATCTAACATGTCTACCAGACCTCCAGCGTCCCACCCATCTCCCTCAGGACTGACTATTTGGCAGTGGAATTGTCGTACGCATAAAAACAAGCAGCCCTCCCTGACCCATCTAAGTCAACTTCACTCTCCCGATGTGATTGCTTTACAAGAAACGGAAACACCTCACGTATCACTTCGTAATTACATCACGTACACACATTCCCATCAACCTCGCACCGCCATACTCGTTCATAAATCACTCACTGCACAAGCACACACCCTTCCCATTAATTGGCAATATACCTTTATTGAACTCATCCCGCCTAAAAAAACTCTCACCAGTCTCTTTATTCTTAATATCTACAGTCCCCCGCAGCACTCCCTAGCTTCTATAAATTCCATCCTTCAGAAAGTTAAAGCTACGACGAAACATCACCGCCTAGTCCTTCTCGGCGACTTTAACGCCCCTCATACTGCATGGGGTTATCCCAAAACAAGTAAAAAAGGAGCGCAAATGCACGACGCCGCCCAACAAGCGCACCTCACGCTCTGGACCGACCCCTCATACCCCACCCGCATAGGCAACAGCGTGGCACGGGATTCCACCCCCGACCTCACATACACTCACAACATACCACGAGCCACTTGGACACGCCTCGACGAAACCTTAGGCAGTGATCATTATATCATTGAATTCACCATCAATCACACCCGCATTTCTAAAAAAATCGGCCATGCTAAACTCACGGACTGGAAATCCTTTCGTGACTCCCCTCTCCCCACCACAATTGAAGACATTGAAACCTGGACCCAAGATATCCTCAAAACTGTCGAAGCCCACACCCGTACCCTAACTATAACAGAAGATCACCCTTCTGTAGACATGCATCTTCTACATCTGTGGGATGCCCGCCGAGGGCTTATCCGCCGCTGGAAAAAACAAAAACACAACAAAAAACTCAAAACACGCATCGCCAACATCACACAACAGGCAGCCGACTATGCTCGCACCTTACACAAACAAAACTGGACACAAGTTTGCAACCGCCTTCAAGGAACTCTCAGCATTAAGTCCACATGGAACATCCTCCGCTCCATGCTGGGTACTAAGCCCAGCAAAGCAGACACCGGTCACACCATCCGTCGCCTGATCCACAATCACCACTTCACTGAAACTCAGCTCCACGCGCAACTCCTCACACAATACGCAGACCACGCAACACAACCACCAAACATTCCACCTCGCAATTACCAAGGAAAAGACAATCCCGACCTTGACGCCCCCTTCACTCTCATGGAACTCACCTTCGCCATCAGCAACCTCACTCGTAACACCACACCAGGCAAAGACCGAATACACAACAAACTACTCCGTAACCTCAACCCCGAATGCACAGCCGCACTTCTCGACTATTTTAATCATTGCTGGACAACCAACTATCTGCCCCCTCAATGGAAACATGCCGAAATCACGCTCATACCGAAGCCCGGGAAGCCAGTCACCCTAGAAAATCTTCGTCCCATATCTTTAACATCTTGTGTAGGCAAGTTATACGAACACCTAGTTAATAATCGGCTGACAGCGTACCTCGAAAAAAACAGCTTACTTCCTCATACCATGTTTGGCTTCCGCGCACACCTATCCTCGCAAGACGTCCTGTTACAGCTAAAAGACGAAGTCCTTACACCGCTGAGCTCACAAACCAAACGCGCTATCCTAGCTCTGGACATTAAAGGCGCCTTTGACAATGTATCACATCAGGCTATACTCGAAGGACTCCAGTTAACTAACTGCGGCACACGTACATACAATTACATACAAAATTTTCTTACCGATCGCACCGCCAACCTTAACCTCGGCCCCATCCGATCAGTCTGCTTTCGTGCCCGACCGCGTGGTACACCCCAGGGGTCAGTCATTTCCCCACTCCTCTTTAATCTTGCCCTGCTACAACTTCCGCCACTTCTACAACAAATTACACACATACAACACGCACTTTATGCAGACGATCTGACTATTTGGACCACAGGGGGTTCGATTGGGGAACAGCAAGACGCCCTCCAAGAAGCCATTAACACGACCGACAACTACCTTACAGCCCGCGGCCTCAACTGTGCACCAGAAAAATCTGCCCTTCTCGTCCTCCAAAAACGCACGCAAGGCCGTAAACGACAGCCCCTCCCAGACCCACAATTGAGCCTACATGGCGCTCCAATCCTAACCACCCCTACAATTCGTGTTCTGGGACTTACTATCCAATTAGACGGCGCAGGCATTTCTACTATTCATAAATTACAAGGAACACTATTGCAAATCACGCACCTCATCAAACGCATTGCTAATCGTCGACAAGGACTGAAAGAAAATGACCTCGTGCGCCTAATTCAAGCCCTCTTAATTAGCCGCATCACATACGGAACTCCATATTTGGCTCTCAAAAATAGTGAAATACAAAAACTCGATATAATCATCCGGCAAGCCTATAAATTAGCACTAGGGCTACCACCGACAACTTCCACTGCCAAATTACTACAGATGGGACTTCATAACACCTGGGACGAACTTCGAGAGGCACATCATGTCAACCAGGTCGAACGGCTCAAGCTTTCACACACTGGCTGTCACCTCCTCCGTCGCCTCGGCTACCCACTACCTGCCACCCATCACCCCCGCCAACGCATCCCTCTCGAAATACGCGATTGCATCTCCGTCGCCCCAATACCCAAGAATATGCACCCCCTTCATAACCAGGGTCGCCGACAAGCCCGGATTCGAATGCTTCGCAAGATGCTTCAAGTCAAGCCACGAGAAACCCGCTACGTTGACGCCGCCAAATATGCCGATAAACCAGCCTTCGCAATTTCAACAGTAGACCACCGAGGAATTGAATTGGCTTCCGCAACAGTAATTGGCAACGACTCCACAACTGCAGAAGAAATCGCAATAGCCCTCGCAGCCACTACATCTCAAGACATTATCACCATCGTCACAGATTCGCAAGCTGCCTGTCGCCATTACGCCGCCGGTCACATAGCTCCCTTAGCCCTCCGCATTCTACAGTCCATCCCTAACCCTCCTTACCTCTACATTCTCTGGACCCCGGGACATGAGTCTCTGGAGGGGAATGAGGCGGCTCATGCTGCCGCCCGCGCGCATATCTACCGGGCGTTCCCCTCCAACACTCCAGCATCACCGTCGGAAGTCCACCATTCTGTGCCTCAAAAATTCAACGACATTCTCGAACATTACCGCCTCGAACGCCGCATCTTTCCCCCACCCCACGACAAGTTGACTAAGGAAGAAGCCACCACGTACCGCCGCCTTCAAACCAACACCTACCCGCACGGCACCCTCCTCCACGCCATTCATCCCACCTCCTACTCCGCCACCTGCAAGTACTGTCCCCAACCCTGCACACTGTATCATATTATTTGGGCGTGCTCCCACACACCATCTCTCCCCCCTACTCCCTCCCCCAACCATGAGCAGTGGGAAGGCATGCTAGCCAGCCCGGACCCCGGCGATCAGCTTCGGCTGGTTGAAAGGGCCCGCCTGGCAGCGACCGCCCAGGGACTTCTGGACTGAGAAGACCCCCCATTGCCACTACTACAAAGACTAATATTGAAATAAAGTTTATTCCTCCTCCTCTGCGATTTGCAGCACACGGAGGAAAAATAATATTGACACGTAGCCAAGAACGACACAAAGCTTTTCTGAGCGAAGTTTATTAAAGAGACCTCCTGCACCACAAAAGATACAATGAAACATAAACGTCGAAGAAGCAGTCCGCAGTGTGACGTGTACAGATGAACGTCGATAAAGTGAGTTGCGCGGCGTTTGCTATGCAAGCATTACTGTCGGAACGAAAATTTAAGATCCATGGAAATAGGATCGAGAACATTGCCGAAGAAACAAAAAATCAAGTTAGCGACAAGGAGACACCCTTTACATATCAAACAATATTGCCCGATGGGACGTACGACAACAAGAGCAAACGGGTGCTCCGGTAGAAAAGCCAGATAAGAAAACCGGAAGCGGCCACACGCGGTTACAAAACAAACAAAACGAACCCTAAGGAATAATTCGCGGAAATTTGAAACGTGAAAGCACAGAGACGTCCCAAAGTTTTTTTTACATGCGAGCCTCAGCGCAAGGTAATACAAGTTTGCAAACAGGTAATGAAGCACCGCTACTACCTGACTGATCTGACAAAAACCCGGCTTTAAGTTAGCCTTGCACAATTCTAGTTCCAGGGTGCTCTCAAAAGGGTACATTGCTTTTTTTCATTCCCACACAGTCACAGACTTATAATCGAAACTGAAATCTCCCGTTTCTTGCCTTGGAATTGCGCGCCTCCATTTCTCACGTAGCTCCCCGTCGCTCGGTAAACAGAACAAGGAAACATTTTCTGTTGTATCGTTGTACAAGGAACGACATCCCGGGACGCAACACGTATTCGTCATCGTCGTTGCACTTCTTAAGTCGCATCACAACAGCGCAAGATGAACGTTACATCTTTTTCCCGCACAAAACAAACACACCTCGCCGCGTCGATCGCCGCCAGGGGGCCAACACGGTCAAACGTGGCTCGTATCGGCTCCCGCTTTTTGTCCTTCCAAATGCGATCTTTCCGCCTCTATCAAGCTGTGAACTGTACCATCGATTTCCTTACAATGTGAGGAACCCGTGGACACCAAATTGTGCCTTCCCAGATACCGGAAAGTAGAATTATTCGTTCGTCAACTCCGACCACGCCGGCACCGCAGCAAGGCCTCGCCGTCAGGCCCAGCGGGGAGGCCGCTTCTTCACCGTGCCGGCGAAGCCCGGCCACCAGTGTTCTTCTCCCACCACGTCGCTCGCGCCGCGGAAGCCTCTCTGGAACCCAACCATGCCAAATGACGGCACCGCTTCCTACCAAGACGCTGCTCATCAACCTCCAATGGATACTACCAGCGCTGCTGACAACGACAGTGACACCCCGACACGGCATTGTTCAACCATGGGCTGCGACCCCCTTAGTGGCCGCACCATCGACGCGCCCAATCCTTGGCTACAAGTCGTAGCCGACCGCAAGACCGGCAAACGAAACGACAAACAGGCAAGCTCCCCTGCTCTCTTAAAGCCTGAATCGCCGGCGCACTCGATACCACCGCCTCGGCTTTCGTCCAACCGCTACGTAACTGTGTTTCGACCTCACAACGGATTCGGGGTTCAAGATCTGTCCAACCAAGAAATCTCCTATGGACTCATGCAAGCCAGTGGCATATCAGACAAACAATTTCGTGCTCTCGTTACCGTCCAACTTCAACCACAGCAAACTTTGTTCGTGATCGGCACACCCGACCCATATGTAGCCGACAAACTCTCGCATCTTACCAGCATTCCGATACTTAAGACACAATTTCAAATGAACGCATATATGAAACCTCCCCCAGGCACCTCGCGCGGAGTCATACACGGACTTTCCGACGATATCACCCAGGAGAAGCTCCTCGAATACACGGAACCCAACCAGCCATACCTCATCCACGCTCGACTAATGGGCCGCACCAAATCGGCGCTGTTAACGTTCAACGGCACTCGAGTTCCCTACTACGTGAAAGTGAACTGTGAACTGATACGCTGCCGACCCTACCGCTGCACCATCCAAGTCTGCAAACAGTGTGGTAATGTAGGGCACCGGCCCGATGTGTGTCCCCGTCCCGACCGTGCTCACTGTCCGACCTGCCGACAGGTCGATCCACCACAGGACCACTCGTGCAGCCCTCAGTGCAAACACTGTAACGAGCCTCATATCACGACCGGGAAGGAGTGCCCGAGACGCCACCTCCCTGACGCACCCTAAGCAGCGACAGCCACCGGCCCACCATCAACAGAAACGATGCCCTCATCCAACATCTGAGGACTTCCCGGCCCTGCCGCAGACTACAGGGCCTCGCCCCCCGCGGGACCCCAAGACATTCAACCGTCCGGTAAGCTGGTCAGCAAATGCTTCTCGCTCTTCCGCTGCTCTATCCCTTTCCCCTCCCCGACCAACGATCACTCAATCTCCTCCCCATCCACCACAAACAACCCCCCCCCTTACATACAAGCCATAGCTCAGCTTCAACAACAACAAATCGAGTTCCAACGCCAACTCGCTGAGATAACTGAGAAAATCAATGCTATTGTCTCGTCTTCTCTCCCCCTCAGCCCACCGGCACCTCTCGATCTCGACAGCATACACGCCATCCTAGAAGACAAGCTCTCACAAACTGTGAAGCTTATCACTGAATCCCAGGCAGCAACCATAGCTCCCTTATGTAAAGAACTTCAAGGCCTGACAGACAGACAGAAAAAACTCGAGAAATCTATACAGAACATCCACGAAACCATGCACTCTACCCACCTCACCAAGAAACCCAAACATCATCCGTACCATGACTAAACGCACCAACGATTGGTTTACTGTGTTGCAATGGAACTGCCGCTCCTTCAATAGCAAACGCAGCCAGCTGGCTCTCTATCTCACTGCAACTACTCCGGAAGTTATAGCGCTGCAGGAAACGGATAACCTAACCCAACCCTCCCGGTTTACGCGCCATATATGCACGACCCACTTCACCGGACGGCTATCCTGATACATAATTACCTGCCGGCGCAGCCCCATCCTCTGAGCCAATATATACCGAACACATTCGTGGAGCTCCTACCCCAGTAACCTTGTAATCCCAGCACCTACATCCTCAATATCTACAGCCCACCCAGCAACAGCCTCCAGGCAATTGACGCATTGCTACATGCGGCCGCTAGGATTTCAAAACAGGACCATCTCATTGTACTGGGAGACTTTAACGCTCCGCATCAAGCATGGGGGTACGCAAAGGACACCAAAAAAGGCACTGCCCTCCTAACAGCAACTCACAACCACAACCTAGTACTTCACAATGATCTCTCGTTCCCCACCCGCACTGGTAACAACATGACAAAAGACACAATACCCGACCTCAACTGGACTCGGCACTGTCCAAATGCGACGTGGACCTGCCACTCAGAAAATCTCGGCATTGACCACTACTTCATCACGCTGCAACTTCCAATGCGCAAGAGACCTGCACGCCGAGGAACGGCCAAACTGACCGACTGGCCATCCTTCCGGAAAGATAAAGCTGCACTGCCACCAATTCTTGAAAATCTCGCCGCTTGGACAGTGGCCCTAGAACAAAAAGCACAACAACACACTAAAGACATAACGTTAACCGATGACCATCCTGCAGCCGACACACACCTACTTCACATCTTGGAAGCCCAAAGAAGCCTTACCAAACGGTGTAAGCACCAAAGGCACAACAGGAAACTCCGAAAACGTATTGCCCTCCTCTCCCGCCAAGCACAAGAGTACGCAACCACGCTGTACAAGCAAAACTGGCACTCATTCTGCGACCAACTTAAAAGCACTCTAAGCACCAAGAAGACTTGGCACCTACTCCGGCACCTGCTAGACGGTGCCAATTCGCGTACTCAAAGCAATCACCAAATACAGCGACTCATACGCAACAGCTCCCTCCATCCCCGCGAGCTCCTCCTCCACACCATCCAAACCAACCTTTTTGGCTCACCCACAACCCATCCTCCCGCCCCCACCCAGGTATATACTGCTTGTCCCAACTCTATTCTTGATGCCCCGTTTAGCATGGATGAGCTGCAGTCCATCCTCGCCAACCTCAAACGCAATACTGCACCAGGCAAGGATCGCATCACAAACCGCATCCTCCGCAACCTGGATACTGCAAACTTAGAATCGCTGCTACAACTCTTTAACCATCACTGGGAAACAGGAACTCTACCAGAGCAGTGGCGACATTCGGAGATAACACTTATTCCCAAACCGCACAAACCCGTTTCGACTACATCACTCCGTCCTATCGCGTTGACCTCATGCATCGGAAAGTTGCTTGAACACCTGGTTCACCAACGACTTACTAACCATCTCAAAGAACACGACCTCTATCCCCTTACCATGTTTGGATTTCGACAACAGCTGTCCACGCAAGATGTCCTTCTACAACTCAAGGAACAGGTGCTTCACCAGCTGAGCCGTACAACATCGCGGGCCATCTTAGCCCTTGATGTAAAAGGAGCTTTTGACAATGTTACACACCAAGCAATTTTGGATAACCTCAACAGCACCAACTGTGGCCCCCGAACCTATAACTATGTCAAGGCATTTCTCAGCGAACGCACGGCATCCATCAAGCTCGGTCACTCATCTCACCAACTCTCAACACGCCCCCCAAGGGGACGCCTCAGGGGTCGGTAATCTCCCCCTTGCTCTTTAATATCGCTCTAATACAACTACCGGACAAACTAGCGAAGATACCCAACCTCCGACACGCATTATATGCGGATGATCTAACCCTCTGGACCACCTCTGGCTCCAGCGGCGAAGAACAGGACGCTCTCCAACAAGCCGTGGACGAAACCATCTCCTACCTTCGTCCGAGAGGTCTCACTTGTGAACCAGCCGAATCCGCCCTCTGACTCGCGCCCCCACCCACCCCCGACCCTCCAGTAACTATATTAGGCCAACCAATACCCACAGTGCCTACTCTCCGGATCCTTGGAGTCCCCTTTCATCATGATGGCACCGGAGCAGCACTCCTCCCGCAACTGCAGGCATCCATCACACAGCTGACCCACCTTATACGCAGGATACGCAGTAAAAATCACGGCCTCACGGAACCGGACACTTGCCTATTAGTGCAAGCTCTCCTACTGAGCAGAATGACATACGCCACGCCGTACCTTAACATTCAGCATCACGAAACCACCAATCTTGATGCCTTAATTCGCAAGGCCTACAAGGCGGCATTCAGCCTGCCCACCTATACATCAAATGATAAATTGCTAAAGCTGGGACTAACACCATTGCTGAGCATATTGAGGCACAACGCGCCTCTCAACTGCGGAGGCTAGCGCTCACCCCAGCAGGCCGGGCAGTGCTCCAAGCGCTGGGTTGGCCATCACCGAATCATGCGGAGCAGCCCAAACGCCTCCCGCCCACCATCAGGACAAGACTGCGCGTGACTCCCATACCACAGCATATGCACCCCACCTACAACCGAGGCCGGCGGGAGGCACGAGTCCGTTACATCAATTAGAAATATGAAGCCGACCCTCAGGTTCGAGAGAGAGAGAGAAAAAGTAAAGGAAAGGCAGGAATGTTAACCAGGCTGCGGCCTAGTATGCTATCCTGCACGGGGGAAAGGGGAACAATGAGGAAAAAGAGGAAAATAGAAAAAGAAGGGGAAAGGTACGGACAGAGCGTGGAGTGGTGTGCCCAGCGTTAGGACACTATAGACATTGTCTAAAGTTCAGACAGTTCGTACTGAGTAGTCTTGCGCTGCAGTGTTTTGTGCAATTCCGTCGTTTTGAGGAAACACAGGAGCGCTTTTGTCGCCTTGTCCGCAGACGACGGAGAAGGCCAGTGGCCCAGGATTGTCTCCTCAGAGAACGGGCGCCGAGAGTGTAACTTTCGTAGAGTCGCAGAGAGCTGGCTGCGTTCGGTTGAAAACCGTGGACAATCGCAGAGGACATGTCGTATGGTCTCTGGTGTTTCACAGACTTCGCACGCCTCACTGGCTGCCATTCCAATCAAATAGGAGTAAGCATTTGTGAATGCGACTCCAAGCCAGAGGCGACAAAGAATGGTTGCATCAGATCGTGGGAGGCCTAATGGGAGGGGGCGCTGAAGATGGGGGTCCAGGGCATGGATATGAGCGCTCGTGAACTCTTGGGTGCTCCATTTCGATAGCGTGGTCTCCCGAGCAAGTTTTCGGAGAGTCCTAGCGGCGTCCGTCCTGGATAACGGAATAGATATGGTTTCCGTTTTTTGGTGTGCAAACGTGCGGCAGCGTCCGCACTTTCGTTTCCCACAATGCCGCAATGACTGGGAAGCCACTGAAAGGGAATGTCATGACCCGCTTGGGTGGCACGGTCGTACAGTAGTCTTATCTAGGCCAGCAGCTGTTCATGAGGTCCACGGCACAGGGCTGACTGGAGCGATTGAAGCGCAGGTTTTGAGTCGCAGAAGATCGCCGATCTTCGGCATGAAGTTTGTTCAACGGTATGAAGGGCACAACGGATGGCGGTAAGTTCTGCAGCCGTGGAAGTGGTGAGATGGGCTATTTTAAATTCTGTGGACATGGACATTCGTGGTATAACAACGGCGCCGGCAGAAGTAGATGTTTTTACGGAGCCATCGGTGTAAATATGGGTGCAGTCACTGTATCTCTCGTGTAAATAAATGAGACTTAGCTGTTGTACTGCCAGCGTTGGAAAATCTTGCTTCTTTGTTAAGCCTGGGATAGTGAGGCATGCTCGAGGCTGCGTCGTACACCAAAGTGGGAGTGGCGGCCTCATCGCAGGCGTGTAGTTGGATGGCATGCTGGTGATGTTGGATGCTACAACCTTTGCGAAAGACGCATGGGGGCGTTTAGATGGTAGACTAGCAAGGTGATGATGCGGCAGCCTGGTTAGGTGCTTAATATGCGCCCTGAGTGTTTCAATTGTCACGTAAGTGGGTAAGGGGTGATCACGAGCCACAGCAATGGTTGCAGCTGTTGAGGTGCACCGTGGTAGGCCAAGGCAAGTTCTCGACGGCACGTGCGCGCGCGCCTGCAAAAGGCTGCAGATTTGACAAACACCTATCTGCACAAGCACGGGTTGGAAGTGTCTTCCAGCAAATGCGCAGTGCTTGCGTTCTCACGGAAGCCTATGTACGCATACCCTTTGACAGTTAATGGCGAAAGGGTATCTAATGTGAAGCATCACAAGTTTCTCGGCGTGGTCGTCGACGGAGACCTTTCTTGGAGCCCCCATGTTCGTTTTTTGAAGAAGAGGCTGTCTGCAGTGGCCCACATTCTCCAGTTCATCGGCGGCAAGACGTGGGGAGCATCTATGAAGTCAATGTTTCAGCTGTACGACGCACTATTCTTGGGCTCCCTACGGTACAGCCTGCCTGTACTTTCGGGTACGTGCCTTACCAATATTCAGCAACTGAAAGGCATACAAGCGCAGGCTCTCCTCAGGTTCGCTACACAGACGTCGCCTATGACCTCACATCAACCCGCACCACCCTTGTCGCTCTCAACTCCACAGGGCAGATTGCAACTGCGGCTACATACTGCTCATGCAAGGTCGACACTGCCGAAGCCCTAGCAATCGCCCACGCCGCAACAACCCACTCAGGCCTTCACTCCCTAACAATCATCTCCGACTCCCAGCAGGCGTGCCGCCTCTACCAAGCAGGCCTTGCCCCACCCCAGGCCATCCCTCTCCTACAACGGCTGCCCGAACATCTTGCCAGCACACTCATTTGGGCACCTGGTCACGCTGGACTCCCAGGGAACGAAGCAGCGCATGCTGCCGCCCGAGCGCTTCACTCCCGGGCATTCCCATCCAAGGAACCGGCGAGCCGGACACCTTAGTTATCCCCACGTGACTTACTCACACCCCTCTTCACCACTTTCAATGCCCTTCTATCTCACTATACCCACACACGAAGAACATACCCTCCTCCTCATCACACGCTCACCAACTACGAATGTTACACATACCGCCGACTAAAAACTGGCACATTCTTCAATCACGCCATCCTACACCATATCGCCCCCACTATCTACCCTTCCCACTGCCAGCCCTGCAATACCCCTCTCACCACTTACCATCTAGTATTCTCCTGCCCATACTAACCTAACCCCCTCCCCTCACCCTCCCTGGAGCAGTGGGACACTGAGCTGACCAGCCCGGACCCAGCCCGCCAGCAGGCCCTGGTCTCCCGGGCTATCCAGTCAGCGCGGTCACGATGCCTTCTGGACTAAGGAGGCTTCCCACAACCCTTCCCCTTCCCCTGTTGCTCCAATAAACGTTCACGTTCACCACCTCGCCGCGTCTCCGCCGTTAGAGCCAGCGCAACGCCGCCCGAGGAGTGACCTCAGTGAGATGGTGGCGCCACCGCGCGGCTGCCAAACGCAGCATATGAAGCTCTCCCATTGAGTTACGGAGCAGTTTCATGACAAGTAAAGCATTGAAGGACTCTGGTATAGGCAATATGACGACCGATGTCCTGAAGGGCGTTATAACGAGGACTACTCACTCCGTCGAATGTTCGCTACAAGACATTGGTCCCACATTCTGTGTCATTGCAGCGCTGCGGCATATAGTTTACGAGTTAAAAGGGCAAATGAATTCAACCGGAAGTGACATCACTTCTTCACGTCGTGGAACCTGTGTCGCTACTTGCACATCTCCGCTCCCTGCCTGGCGACCCATCGCAAAGCAGGATACCGAGGACACCAACCGGGATATCCCTCCCTGCACACGTGGTTGGATGTGTGGTATGCCGCTAGAGCGGCTTGTTCCTGTCTCTCCTCCGCACTTGTTTTGTTACTCTGATAAGGCGCCTAAAACAATGTTCTAACGGGGACGTCCCTGTGACAGGCGGGCTCGCTGCCTGCAGTGTCACAGCAAGGAGGGCCCGGCAGCGGCAAGAACCCTGCCCATGGTGTGCGGCCCCGAATGGCCAGCTGGAGAACAGGGGGAGCTGCATCTGGTTGTGGGAGTTTCCGTCTGAAACGGCTTCCCGCCACAGATGCTAGCCCCCTCTCCCAGGGGACGCCCCCCCCCCCCGAACCGCAGCGGCTCAGTGGCAGCATGGCGCGCGCAGCTGCTGAGCCCGAAATCGGGGACTGGCCACCCGGCTGCGGCAAGGGCGAAATTCGCCCATCACTGGGTCGATGCATGCGCGCCCGTGTGCTCGGTGCTTGCAGTGCACGTTAAAGACCCCACCATGCATGTTGGTGGTGAAATTGCCCCTCAAAGGAGGCACTAGCCGCCGAGTGCGGCAATTGTAACCAATTAGGCGAATCTCAGACAAGCAAATAAGGGAGGTTTCAAAGCTGCGATCGCTTTTTTAAGTAACACATAACAGACGAGCTGCGATGCGCCAATCCATGGACTCAGCGCGCCCCCTGTCACTTGCCGTGCAAACAGTGAGTCCGCTATCGTGCAGGAAGCGGGCTCGCTGTTTTCACAAGAGAGGCGTCTACGTAGAGCACTCCATTTTCTTGTTGTAGTTGCTGGGACACAGCTTTGGCTCGAGCATGCCTCCTACCGTCGTCCTTGCCCGGGGCCATGTTCCGCGGTAGGGGCTTGGTCTTTAAGGTCCTCGTCCATTCTGTTGGTATGGTGGTCTTGATTGTTGCCTGTTCTTTGCGCCATCCTATCTTGTCCAGCACCGCGCGGCCGGGAATTGTCTGGCTCAGGCGGAGACGCTGGCTGGATAGGTGGGCCTCGATGAGCTCGTCAACCGTGTTATGTACGCCCATGGCTTGTAAGCGCTGGGTTGACGAGTATATCGGTAAGCCGAGGGCCTGCTTAGTGGCCTTTCGGGTGATGGTGTCGAGTGTAGTCTTCTGGGTCTTGTTGAGATTGAGATACGGTGCCGAATATGTAATTCTTGATATTATGAACGCTTGTACTAGCCTGAGGGCGTCGTCCTCCTTCAGGCCTCTGTTCCGGGTGGTGACTCTTCGCAGCATCGCAAGGATCTTCTCAGCACTGTTCTTAATTTTATCGACGGCGGCGTGTGCCTTTCCGTTATCTTGTAGGGTAAGCCCGAGGATTCGGCACTTGTCTGTCGGCGTGATCTTGATGCCTTCGATTTGGATAGCGATGTCAGGCGGGAGCTGTTGGCGGGGTTTGCCGGGTTGGACCACGAGGAGCTCTGATTTCTGTGGCGCGCAGCTGAGTCCGCAGGTCCTCGCGTACTCGTGCACGGTCAGTGCCGCTGCTTGGAGGGTCTCCTCTATCCAACCATCGAACTCGCTTGTTTCGTCCATATTGTAATATCGTCAGCGTAGAGCGCGTGACCGATCCCTTCAATTTGATCCAACAGGCGTGGGAGGGGTAGCAGAGCCAGGTTGAAAAGGAGTGGTGACAGGACTGCTCCCTGAGGGGTGCCTCGTTCCCCAAGTTCGATGGGTTCCGATCGCTCGTTGCCCACCGAGAGTTGCGCCGTACGGGAGGATAGGAAATTCTTGATATATCCGAAAGTGCGTGTGCCGCATCTCGTACCGTTGAGGTTCGTCAGAATGCTTGCGTGTGTAACGTTGTCGAAAGCCCCCTTTAGGTCTAGGGCCAGAATTGCCATGGGGCTGTTTCTGGTAGCTTGCTTGATGACTAACTCGTGAAGTTGGAGCATCACATCTTGGGTGGATAGTTGTTTCCTAAATCCAAACATTGTCTTTGGCAGTTGATCGCTGTTTTCAAGGTGCGCTTGGAGTCGACGGAGCACCATCCTCTCCATCACCTTTCCCACGCATGAGGTTAGCGAGATTGGCCTCATGTTCTCTATGGCTGGGGCTTTTCCGCGTTTAGGAATGAATCGCACTTCGGCTTCTGTCCATTCTGGGGGGAGCTGCGAGCTCTCCCAAGCCCTATTTATATGTTCGAGGAGGGACTGCGCTGCCCTGCTGCTGATGTTTGTAAGTAGTCTGTATGTAATAGCATCTTTGCCAGGGGAACTCTTCTTATTACTATCGTCAATTGCTGACCAGAGCTCCGAAAGCGAGAAGGGCCTGTCTAGGTCCTCGTTATGGGGACCTGTGTATTCTTGTGGGGCCGGGTGTTGCCCCCGCTCCGTCTGTAGGTAGTGCTCTTTCAGCGCCTTGATCAGCCGGTCACCATCTCCGTCATATGTGTTTAATACTTTTGTCAACGAGCGGTGGCTTGCCGTCTTGCTGCCTGTGGGGTCGATGAGGTGCCGTAGCAGCTTCCATGTCTTTCCCACAGACAGCTGGCCTTGGAGGCCGTCGCATATCTGTAGCCAATTTTCTCTACTAAGATTGGACACATGTTCGATATGTCTGCGTTGAGCTTAGCTATGCGGCGGGCGAGCTTTTTATTCCGTCTCTGTCTCTTCCAGCGCCTGGTGAGTGAATGCCGCGCTGCCCACATGTGGGCAAGCCTGCTGTCAACAAATGGTACCTTTGTTGTTGTCGCGATTTTCCGGGTGAACTGGTCGAGGATCCGCTTCTGCTTGTCAGCCCATTCCTTGTACCATAAGTGAGATGATGTCGTTTCTTCCGCGTCGTCCTCCGATTGTTGTGTGCATGTACGCATCTTGTCCCAGTCTGTGATGTGGGCTGTTCCCAGCTTGGCTCGAAAGTCAGGACCTCGTACTGTGAGTGTAATAACGCGGTGATCAGAGCCCAGGTCCTCGTCTTCACATTTCCATGTGACGTCGAGTGAACCGCTGAGCCATGACAGGTCCGGTGTGGTGTCTCTGGATGCGCTGTTCCCTCTTCGTGTTGGTACTCCAGGTTCGTTGAGTAGCGTTATATCCAGGGCCTCCATAGTCTTGACTAAGGCCTTTCCTCTCTTTGATTGAAACCTATATCCCTATAGTGTGTGTGGTGCGTTGAAATCCCCCAGGATCAGAAGTGGCCTGGTCCTGGCCAACCTCTTCGCATCCAACACAACTCGGTCGAATTCGTATTGTTTTTGCTACGGTCTACAATAGACACTCATGATAAAGATATTACTTTTGCTGCCGATTTCCTGCGCATGTATTTCAACCAGCGTGTGTTCGCACCCCGCTTGCGCTGTCAGGTGCTGTGTTGCTGCTATGCGATTTTCCACAAGAATCGCCGTCCCCATTGTGGCGGGGTCGGTGTACGTAACGTACCCTGGTACCTTCGGGATTCCTCTTGTCTCTTGTAGAGCAATGATAGCTGGTCTAAGTTCTACTGCGTTCATGTATAGTGCTAGTTCCATGTCTTTGTTCCGGATGCCTCTGCAGTTCCATTGGAAAATTGTCGTGGGCTCATTGCTGCCCCGCCGTCTCTTACTGTGCTTGGAGTTTGAGGTCATTATCCTCGCTGTTCGTGACTTCAAGCCTTCCGCGCTGCTTGGCAATGGCTTCTTTTATTCTACCCATTCGTTCTTTCTTCAGTGACATGGATCTCATCCTGATCTCCAATGCTGCAATACGTGATGCATGTTTCTCGTACTTAACTTCAAGTGTGCCGAGCCGGTCTTCTATGCGCCTTAGTGCCGTGAGGATGACCGTTTCCCCGTGCGTAAGTTGCTTCTGCTCCTCTGCCGGTGGCTGTGCGGCTAGTTCCTTGACTGTAGTGTCCTCGGCTTCCATGGCCTCTTGCCTGTGTTGGGCCTTCGTCGTGCTTGAAGTCGGAGGGGGTGACCTCCTGCAGGGCATTTTGCGCGGGCCCTCCGCCGCTGGTATCTCTGCCTGGTCCTTTAATGCTCCCTGCCCTGGTCCTCTTGTTACTAACTGTTCTAGCTTATTCATTAGCCCTTTGATTTGGGCGTTTTGTTCTAGGATGTGCGCGTTCTGTTTCGCGATTATTTGTTTTAACTCTGCAATTTCTGCATTTTCTTTGGTTGTTGACTGAGGAGGGGAAGAGGGGGAATTTAGGGGAGGGAACTCCGAGTCGGACGTTTTGGGAGACCTGCTAGCCCAGCCCACCTTTTTGGTTGCTGGTCCGCGTTGATCTCCGGGCCGCCCCTTGGACCTCGAACGCTGCCTCCGTGCCGACGCCTCGCCATGTTCGAGCTCGTTCCGCCGTCTCGAACCACTCCGTGCGGTAGACGCTCCTCGCCCCGCCGTCTCCCAGTGGCGGTTGCCACTCTGCACCGGCCTTGAGTGAGAGCGCCCCTGTCGGCCGCCCGCGCCACCCCGCATCCGAGATTGCGACCGGGAGCAGCTGCGCCGACGACCCCCAGCGCACCTAGTGGGCGTCTTCGATCTCGATCTGCTGTCCCGTTGGGGTCCACCTGCAGGACCTCTGCGGTCGGGGCTTCGTCCCCGTTCTTGTTGGTTCTTCTGTCTCCTCTCCCATCGACGTTGCCGAACGATGAAAGGGGTCTTGTATCTTGCTCTGCGGGTTTTGTCTGCTGTGATGTGGTTAACTCCGCAGAGACCACACTTGGGCTCGCACGCGTGATCCTCAGCGGGTCCGGCGGTCCCACATCCCCGGCAAATCTTGTCTGTTGGGTCAGGGCATACGTCGAGGCGATGCCCCAACCGGCCGCAGGCTTGGCAGGCCTCAATCTGTTTACGGTATAGCGTACACTCCATGAGGAGGTTTCCGTACCTGACGTAGCGTGGAACTTTCCTCCCTGCGAAAGCAATCACCACTGATCGTGATTTGCCGATGCGGTTTGCTTGCAGTGCCGTTGGATTATATTCGTGGACCACGTGCTGTTGGATATCCAGAGCTGAAACTTCAAGTGGTATATCGCGAATCACCCCCTTCACAGTTCCGTGGGGGGCGGCCTCGTACGCACATACTTCGTATGTAGTCCCACGTGCATCAACGCGCTCGACCGCATTGTAGCGATCGGCGTTCCCCCGTCGGGGCGTGCTGATCACCAAGATATTCTGGTGGCTGCTGGGGCACACAACATCTCCCCTTGCATCTTCCGCCGCAACTTGCGCTGCCGCCGTGATTGCTCGACTTAATTCTACTCTGGTCACAGCGCCAACTCGGAGCCCTCCACGCGGGCGAACGATGATCTTCATGTCGCCTCGCGGGAGCTCCGGCATCCGTGCCTTTCGTAACAGCTTGCCCTTGTTAATAGGCGGGCGCGTCACCCGCTCCACGCCGTCTGGGGTGGCCTTGGCTCTCCCCCCGCCGTTGCCGGGCGTTGGCGACATGGCCGCCACGTCGCCGTCCGACTTCTTGATCTTTTTTCTCCTGCCGTACGCCAGCCGTTGGCTCTGGTGCATGCCTCCGGGTCAATCTCAATCCCGTCAACTTCAACTCGCATGGCTGTTGCCATTTCCTCAGGGGACGGGGGTCCGCCGGGGACCCGCCCCGGCTCCGGCGGGGCCGTAGTCGAGGTTAGGGTTAGCGCGGCGGTGGCCACTGGTCTCACTCAACGTCTTGTAAAATTATTTCCACGGGTCACCCACCTGCAATAGTGGTATCCGCATGACCGGTAGACCTTTCCCGAAGTTTGATGGTTAAATCCAGGCTCTGTGGGTCAAATAATCGCCAAAATTGGATGCAGAAGACGGAGCGATCCGTGCTTGCGAATTCCCTTGTCGTCGTCGTCGTCCTCCAGATCCACAGGGCGGAGATGCCACGGTGGAATTGAATCAATGATGGGCGTCTTTTGAATTCCTGAAAACGAGACTTCTAGCTCAGAGGCTTCTTCTCGCACTCTTAGAGGAAACGGCATGGATATTGATGGACGATTTAAAAAGAGTTGCTGTGAGGATGCATAATTAATTGTCGGAGTAAAAGGATGATTAGTCATAGACATGATTTTTGAGGCATATAAAACGTCCATGTACACCCTCTGGTGATCTAGGGACCATTTATTGCATTCTACATAGAGACTTTGGACAGGGCTAGTGCGAAAAGCACCGCATGCGAGGCGTAGCCCTAAATGCAGCACCGGGTCCAGCATTTTTAGTGCCGTTTTTGTTGCGCACCCATATACAACACTGCCGTAGTCCACGCGGGATCCCACTAGGGCGCTATAAACCCGCAGAAGGAGTTGCCTGTCTGCACCATACGACTGGTGGGAGAGAACTTTGAGAATATTCACAGTTTCTAGGCATTTTTGCTTAAGATGTTTCAAGTGTGAAACAAATGTTAGCTTGTTGTCGAATATTATGACTAAAAACTTGTGCTCCTTTTTAACAGGAATTGAAACGCCATTCAGAGTAATTCTGGGTCCAGATGGATCCCGCGCTTTTTGGAAAACACAACACAAGAACTTTTTCCTGGATTGAGTTTAAAACCATTCTTGTCTCCCCAGCTGGCAAGTTTTTTAACACCAAGCTGGAACTGACGTTCACAGATTGACATATTGCAAGATTTAAAAGATATCTGTACGTCGTCTACATATATAGAGTAAGAAATTGTAGGTGGCAATGCCTTCCCAAAAGAGTTCATTTTAATTATAAAAAGAGTACAGCTTAGAACTCCACCTTGCGGCACGCCGTTTTCTTGCACATGAATCCTTGACAGTACGTTACCAACTCTCACGCGAAACGTTCTTTGGGACAGATAACTAGCCAGTGTGTTGAGCATATGGCCCGAAACACCGAAAGACTTCAGGTCACTGAGGATCCCGTAGCGCCAAGCGGTGTCGTAGGCCTTCTCGAGGTCGAAAAACACAGTTACGCAAAACTGTTTATGCACGAAGGCATCCTTAATATACGATTCAAGAGCTACGAGTTGATCATTCGTGGATCGCCCTGCCCTGAAGCCTGCCTGGCAGCTCTCGAGAAGACCGTTGTACTCAAGGAAGTACACGAGCCTGCGATTTATCATCTTCTCGAAGAGCTTGCACAGGCAGCTCGCCAGGGCAATAGGACGGTAACTTGAGGGGGACGACGGGTCCTTTCCCTCCTTCAGGACAGCTACAACTATAGCCTCCTTCCAAGAGTTTGGAATGTGCCCCGAAAGCCAAATCTTGTTATATAAGTGTAAGAGTGTTAGAAGAGTGTCTGCATGCAGGTGT
This sequence comes from Haemaphysalis longicornis, assembly GCF_048455015.1. Taxonomy (NCBI): domain Eukaryota; kingdom Metazoa; phylum Arthropoda; class Arachnida; order Ixodida; family Ixodidae; genus Haemaphysalis; species Haemaphysalis longicornis. The sequence continues at coordinate 70,867,239 of NW_027526204.1, forward strand.
TGTATCATTGTGTATGTGATGTTGTCTGGGCCTGGAGCTGAGGGTTTACACGTACTCAAAGCAGCCCTCAGCTCATACAGTGAAAACTCTGAGTTATAAGAAGATGTTGACCTATTGTTATCTAGTATAGGCTTCTTTTCGGCCATTTGTTTGTGTTTCATGAAAGTGCTTGTGTAGTGTGCTGAACTAGAAACGTGTTGGAAGAGTTGTGCAAGTGTGTCCCCTGTTGTACTGACCAGGGGCAGGCTGTGTGTCTGTTGTCCTTTTAGTTTTCGTATTCGTGTCCAGACTTTCCGTGTGTCTGTGTACGAGTTTATTGATGTTATGAATGTACGCCAACTCTCTCGTTTTGCCTCACGGCGCACACGTTTTCCTAACGCCTTGGCCCGTTTGAACAAGAGGAGGTTACTCGACGTGGGGTACCGACGGAGGATACCCCACGCCTTGTTCTGGGCCTCTCGCGCCCGCCTACAGTCCTCATTCCACCACGGCCTCCGCTGGTTGCGCGGGGCAACAGAGGCGTGGGGAATGGACTTTTCGGCGGCGTCGAGGATGTGCGCCGTGAGCAGTTGGATAGCTTCTTCAACGTGTAGGTGTGTTATGGACGTGTAGTGTAGTTTGGATGTCTCTGTAAATGTATTCCAGTTAGATCTTGCTTCATTAAACCTTTCATGGGAAGATGGACTGCTCGGGCCTGTACCTATATGAGTTAATGAAGCGGGGAAATGGTCACTACCATATGGGTCCGTGCCCACTCCCCACTCGACAAGAGGAAAGAGAATTGCAGAACCAATAGCCAAGTCAAGATGTGAGTATGTGTTGTGACCTGTGTTATGGTATGTAGGCTGTTTCTTGTTGAAAAGGCATGCTCCTCAAGATGTAAGGAATTTCTCTATCAGGCGACCTCGGGCATCTGTGCGCGAAGAGCCCCAAAGAGAGTTGTTAGCATTAAAGTCGCCTGTAAGGATGTATGGTTCGGGCAGCTGGTCGACCAGCGCCTCAAACTCAGAGCTCGAAAGGGCAAAATCAGGAGGGATGTAAATGGAGCATACCGTTATCAACCTATTAAATATTATTGTGCAGATGGCTACAGCCTCAAGGTAGTGTTCAAGGTGACAGGGTGGCATGCTAAGGATTTGCGGGCGATTATGGCCACACCGCCAGAAGAGTGTGTGCAGCCAACCCTGTCCTTTCTGTATACCAGGTAACTATTCAAGAAATTTGTGTTCTTGGAATTCAGGTGTGTTTCCTGAACACACATTACACTTGGCTGATTAGCATGCAGAATCTCATACACTTCGTCAAGATTATTTAGAAGGCCTCTGCAGTTCCATTGAACGATATTTTCTCTTCCCATTATGATGTATTAGAGCTACTGGAGTGTGAATATTTATGTAGGGTCTTTCGGGGCTTGGACTCTTGGACGGGGTTTCTTTACCTCCTCTGGAGGTTTAGATGGGGGGACCCGCTCCTTCCGCTGCGAAGCAGACAGGAAGGGTCCCACATCCAAGTCATTATCTGATCTGGAAGGGGTACCCGGCGTACCGAACCCCCGGACCTGGCACCCTTTGCGGTGCCCTTCGTTTTGGCCGCGACCGCCGAGGGCATCAGAAGCGCCCCGGGTGGCACAGGCGGTGCGGCGGAGGTGGAAACTGCTTCGGTTTCCTCCAGCTCCATCTCCTCCCGGGCCCTCACATGTCCTTCGGGCCGGTGGAGAGGAGGAAACAGAGGGTGCAGCAGCATCCCCAACGGACGTGGATGCCACCACAGCCGCTGCCGCCGGAGGCAACCCAGGGGGCGGGGGAGGGCGGGCGCGGGACCAAGTCCGACTCGTGGTACTGGGTCCCCGCCGAAACAAGACGCCGCTCCGCCCCCCGGCGAGCTGCGTCGGCGTACCTCCCCATGGGGAAAGAGGCGAACCTCTTTCGCGCCTCGGGGAAGGAGATGTTCTCAGTTACTTTCAAGTGGATGATCTTCTTTTCCTGGTGAAACTTCTCACAGCTACGGGAGTATGCCGCGTGCGGCCCCTGACAGTTTGCGCAGGTGAAGGTGGTGGAATCACACTTTTCAGTGGGGTGGTCGTGTGCGGCGCATTTTGCGCAGGTCTGTTTGCCGCGGCAAGAAGTCGTAGCGTGCCCGAACCGCTGGCACTTGTAGCAGCGGCGCGGGTTAGGTATGTACGGACGTACACCACACCTAATGAAACCAGCATTGATGTGCTCAGGAAGTTTTGAACTGCTGAATGTTAAGATTATGTGCTTTGTGGGTATTTCTACATTGTCGCGACGGATGGTGATTCTCCTGACAGCTGTTACGCCCTGATCCTTCAGACCTTCTAGAAGGTCGGCCTCTGTTTCACTTAGCAGATCTGGATGAGATATCACCCCCTGCGAGCTGTTGAGGCTGCGGTGGGGTGTGACAGTGATGTCCAGATCTGCCATGCGGGTTTGGGTCAGGAGATTTGTGGCTTGCTGCTGCGTCTTGACTTCAACCAACACTTCCCCTGTTCGTAGTTTTTTTGCCTCGAAAGATTTGCCAGTGATCCCTTCAAGGAAGTTGGAGACGAGGAATACAGACTGGGAGGAGACGGGTTTGGATTTGTCTATTGATTCAAGTACCAAAAAACGGGGATAGTTGTCATGTTTCGGAACGTTGATAGTTGGTAGGGGTGGAAAGGAAACTTCGGTGCGACCCCTTTTCGGGGGCCGATCACGTCTGGGAGGGGGGGGGGGGGTTCGAAAATGACATATGATACATTGGAAAGCAGGGAGACGGGGGTACTTTCTTCTTTGACCTTACCCTGGTAGTCAAAGAGGTCCCGGAGCTCCCTGTCTGGTAGACAGGCAGCGAGCCCATCGGCCGGAGCTTGACCAACGCTCCGACGGCCACCGTTCACGGCTTCTAACCCTTCACCTTTCAACTTCTAGCCACGGTAGGTGACAGCTTAAGTATGGGGGGCTCGGGGTACTCGGTGTCGCCACTCACCGTCACCAAGATTACTCAAGGTGCCCGTGCGGGGCGGCCGACTGATTTGTGTCGAAAAACGGTTGTGTTCATTCTCCGTGTAATCTGACCCCCCTTCCTCTTGAGTTATGCCGAAAGTGGTATATTAGCAGAAGTTCAGGACGGAGTGGTTGAAGGATCCCTTGCTCAGCAAATGGCTGCAATGCACAGCGTCTGTTGACGGAAAACAAGTTGCGGCGTGCAAGCACTGCGGCTGTCAACTAGGCAGCAGATATTCCGACCTGAAAGCTCATGCGAACAGCAAGAAGCATAGGGAACTGGCTGGCAGTTCTTCAATCAAGCAGCAACTGGGCTTCACTACAAAAAGGCAAGGGCAACCAGGGAATGCCGCTTAGGGCAGAGCTCTCTATTTATCGCTAAACATTCTTCAATTATGACTGCCGATCACTTGTGCCAACTCTATAAGAAGTCGTTTCCTGACAGCGCGCCTGCAAGAGCGTATCGAATGCGCCGCTCCAAGTGCGCTTCCGTGATGAAGAATGTTCTTGGCCCACACTTCAAGGCGGATCTGGCACAGGACATTGGGGACAGCTATTACAGCTTGATCATTACATCAGCAGCCTAATCTGGAAGTTCTTTTTGATGCCAGTGCTAGCTGCTCGGCCGCCTTTGCCACTACCGAGGCACCACATCAATTTTTGGATGCTGGTGGGATGGGGGGGGGTACGATTTATAGCATGCAATAAATCTTAAATTTGGTGCTAATGATAGGCCGCTGAGTACTCAGGTGTGTACTTATGAATGGGAGATTCACATCAGGTGCATGTAATGAGGAGAAAGTTGGAAAACATGATTTATTTACACAAAATACACTGAGAACAACACTTTGGAGAAGCAAAGCACTAGAAACTATTACTGCTGTTTTCAGTAATGTTACACAATCTGTTACTCTACTGTACAATGTGTATTTCATTTCAGTAACACCTGCACTCTGGCCAAGCTCACTGCCTTGTAAGGAGGGATGGGCCAAGTAAAGCCGATATAGCTTCAGGTTTCTGTCGCCTCTCCTGCACTTTTTGCAATGTACGAAATGCAAAATAAACTGAATTTGAATATCTACTATTGACACTGTATGCACATAAATATGAATAGTACAAAAATATTACAGTCTAATGTATCCAAGATATACAACACTATATACAAATGGGCAGGCGGGCTCACACATACACAGCCATTATGCTTAACAGTGTGGCTTCCGCCCACCACTCGCAGGACATGAACCGCGCACAGTTGCCCGTGATGCTTTGTTTTTTTTTCTCGCGTGAAGATATGTAATCTACATCTCAAAGAAAAGTGTACAAGCTCAGCAGTTGTCCCTAAAAAGTGCAACACACAACCTACACTTGCTGACGCTGTGTGGCTGTCGAGCAAAATTCCCTCAACAATCCTCGCGTACACGTCGCCGCATGCAATTTTTTGCACCTTGTACGTCTCTAGATGTTCTTCAACAATTTTCAGGAGAGGAAGAAGACGGCTGCTGGGTACTTTCAAATAGCCCCTCGATTTTGTTTGGATCAAGGCAGATGACTGACGTGTTGCGCTCAACATCGTTTCAACGCAGCCTAAGCGCTCCAAAGTAGAAAATTTCTTGGCCACATATACGCCGAGGTAATCCATAATGGAGTCTTTGGTCGACAGGGGGCCAATGTTCTCCACGCAGTCTGTTGTTGGCTCCAGCAGGACATCGTCCAGCAAAACAGCTAGTGTGTCCACCTGAAATTTTCAGGATAGAAAGGAAACTTCAGGACACATACAGGACACAAACTGCAAAATACCTGAATCGTAGAGGGCTTTTCCTTGTCAAAAAGGCCTTGCAAAGTGAGAAGCAGTTGTGGCCCGCTTCCGTCAACTGAAGCTCCCTTAGGTGGCCGCACGAGATTGTTCACCGACAGCATCCGGTATATAAACGAAAACTGCTGAACAGTTGGTTGGCCCCCGTCTCCTGCAACATGCCTGGCTATCCAAAAGAAGCGCTGGACAGGGAAAAATAAGGATATCTGTACCAACACACAGTGCCAAAAAGAGCCTGAATTACCTCTAAAGGGTCTTGGCCGAGGTTTCCAACTAGGACGTAATGAAAGCCAGATTTCAAGAGGCGATCAATCAGGGCCACCGTGCTGTGCACTGTTATCCTCAGTGCACAAGTTGGTTTGCCAAGGAAGCACACTTGCTTGTGCTTTGGCAGGGTCTCTATGCATGTGCAGCGATCCTCCCGCCACTTTATGATCATCTTCAATGTCTGCAATGCAAAAAAATACATCTCTTTAGACATGCAGCACATATATGAGATATGAAGTCGTAGAATGCAGTAGTAAGTTTGTGTATTGTTCCAAACCTGGACGCTCTCTCTCAGAAAGTACTTGCAGCTTGTCTTTGAGAACGGTGACTGCTGTCAAAACCAAAGTCAGCCTTGAGGCTCCTCAGGCACGTGTAGAGGGTGCGAGGGTTGGGCAAGGGAAGGTGTTCATTCTCGTGAAGGAATGTATAGACCGCTTTCGACTTAATCTTCAGCAGTAGGCAGTCATAGATCCATGCTTTTTTGTATCTAAAGAGAGTGCAGGCTCGTTGTGCATCCAGGTAAACCGAGGCTAGTGAGTGAACAGTGCAAGTACATAACCACAGCAAGCAGAAAAAAGAAGATGTACGACATGCATCACACCATATTTCCTCGTACCGCAATACACAACCAACGCGTTTAAAAATGCCTTGTCATTTTCAATATTAACATGCGCCATACTCCAGTACAACAGCAACAGACAGCTTGCATTGTGCGATCATGCAAAGCGGGCAATGTAGGATTTCTCTGACATGCAATAATAGCGTGCACTGCTCTTAAAAATATTCACGTGACAGTGGCACGAAAAATATGTGCTGTTATATTCATAGCTCCTTGGGAGTTATGTGTGGATGAAGCTTACCTGGCAGCTTTCGGAGATTTCGCGTTTGCCTTCATGATGCACTGATCGAAAATAAGCTTCTCGCGGGTGGATAGCTTGTCCAGGTTTTGCACAAGTCTAGCATTTTTGTTGGCTAGGACTCTCATCTTCGCAAGCTGCTTCTGACACCGTTCGAGTTGTTACCTCGTACTAGAAAGCTGCGTCCTCAGCGCCTGCACCTCAAGAAATGAACATACTGCCTGTTCCGTTTGGCAGGCCTGATCTGCGTGTCCGCTATCGCTGGCTGCTGCATCTGCAAAACAATTCAATAACACTGTTCAGAGGCACCTCAATGCCACCAGCCGCTATAACACAGGGTCATGCGACTGAAGGAACAAAGTAATGCCGCGACGAAACCGGCGCAAGAGCTTACCGTCACTAGCTTCTCCTGCCGAGTCGATGTTCGCATTTTGGCATTCCACTGCTGCGCATTTAGGTGACCATTCGCGCCGCCTCTTCGATAGTTGCCTCTGAATCGCTGGCCGGGAACGCGGTTTCGGCTTTGTCAGGTAGGCCAGGAGCCCGTCAAAAATCCTTGGAACGGCATCCGTCCGAAGCCTCGGTCTCTCTCGCTCAAGCGCCACGACCACGCTGTTCACGATGTGCTCATCGGTTCTTACAACGACGGTACCATCAAAATGCTTTTATCCAACCCGAGTGTTCTTACTTTCGAAGTTGAAACCATCAGCTTCCAACCGCGGTATAGCTCTCTTCCAGTTCTCTCGAAGCTCGGCGCTACTTGGGAAACAGAGCAGCGCCGCCTTTTTTTGTTGCTTCGGTATCCGGAGCTGCAGCCCGTCACACACGTCTTAGGCATTGTGCATTCGAATTTTCATGCCGTCCACCTTGAACGCGGTGCACTGGCACATGAGGTTCGCGTGACGCTGATGCAGAAACTTTCGTGGAAGGAATACCGCGAGCTGCCTCCACACAACGCCTTCGATCTCCCACCTCTGCCAGTGCGTTCCGCCGGGTTCAGCCAACAACCTCTCTATTTTGCTAAGGCCTTTCCACCGGTCCCATGACGTCACGCTAAGGGACCTTTCGGGCGCGTCGTTCCGCTATTTCAGAGCGTCGCGCCCGTTTGGCCTGTAGTTCGGTTACTGCCATAGTTGGCTGCTAAGTTCTGAACTGTTCGGTGTAGAGATTCCGCTCATATTTCTTTCTTGGTTGCTGTAAACATTAAATGGCCTAGTTCATGCTTAGGACTACCATTTCATGTGCTTTATTTATAGGTGTTTACTTTATAGCAGAACACATCTTACTGTATAATACTCCACCTTTGAGCGCCTATTAAGTTTCTTTCTCCATTAGTGCAAACAATTTAATATACCTAGCCAAACGACAACATTGCACATTATTTGAAGTTTTCACAAATTTTTCTGCTTAGCTGTTAAAACTCATCATTCAGATATGACCCAAACAATAATGCTGGGCTGTAGAAGTTCTACAGTGTGTGTTAATGGGTGCAAACTACAGTCATGCCATGTCATATATGTAGCCTTTGTGTGCACCACTGAAATACTGGATAGCTAATCCAACCGTTATAAGAAACCAATGAAGTGTTCGCAAAAACATTTTTATTGCATCAGGAATAACGCTTTACTTCTCCGGAGTTGCTGCTTTGCGGGCTGCGGCCTTCTTCTGCGCATTGTCTTGTATGATGTCATTTCTGAGCTTGCAAAAGTTGTTCAAAACATTATTGGTTGCAACGCGAACTACCAAGCCCATAAGCGTTTGTGCAGTGTGGCCATTTTCACACATCTCAGTGTCTGGTTCTTCCAGAAGTGAAATCGTCTGCGAAGTCACAACGCCACGTTGATTACTACAGGATAGAAAATCGTTCACGTTTTCTCCAAAAGACAACTTTTCTGCAACTAGTTTTGTCATCAGTACCATATGAACTGTCCATGGCTGCGGAAATTTCAGGCCTCCTCTCGTCAGGTTAGCTATCATGGCAGTGTTTTCCGCTTCGATCTTGCGGTTTTCAACAACCAACGTGCTGAAACAAGTAGAACAAGAAAGCTTCTTTGAAACAGAATGAGCCGCGTACCCTGCAATATAAACTATAGCATCCATATCGGAGTGGCCGCTTGTTATATCATCGTCAGTAACAGACACAGAAAAGTTGCACGCCAGAAGATCTTCGTTGGTGTCTCCACACTCGGCCTCCTCGCGAGGAAATATCAAAAGTTTTTGAAGACGAAGCTTCTTCTCACACTCATACAGTTGGCGCACCGAAATGTGGTACTGCGCTCCTGCTAGCTGACGGTAACGGCCAAAGCGGTCCTCTAGCGCATCTGTCTGAAACTTGCCCAGCAAGACGTACTTGAAGTGAAGTTCTTCCAAGCAGTAGCGCGAGAGTTCTGGCTCCTATGCAACAAAATTGCAGTGTCTTACCCTCTAATGCACTGTAGGTGTGAAATCCTTCCGTGGAATGGCCCGCAACCACGCTTTCTTCTGCACTTCGTTTCTTGGGAAGCAATAAACACGCACTTTGGGGCCATTGTCATAGTTTCCGCGGCACCCGGGAACACAGCACCGGCCCATGTTTCACGAAGTTGCCCTCGTTGCGACACGGCAGGTGTTCAGCGTTGAATTCCGGGCACACTTTCCATTCGAAGGCTTCTACACGCACACACGCCACAAAAGGAACAGGACCGACAGACTCGGGCGAGTAATGAAATACTGCACGAACAGCACATTGAAAGACAAAGGCAGCGGCTTGCCGCTCACCGAAAGATCGAGTTCCCGCCAGAACTTGCTCGTATGAGCCCGCCAGCGGAAACAGAGGGAGCCGTGCGTCCTTGCCGGCTCGCGCCAGTCGAGCGGTCGGACACATAGCGTGACGTAGCGCGTGTGGAAAGGAGGGGCTGGAGAGGCCTGAAGAAAATTGAGAGGGTGTTGGTTCAGCGGGGCGATGGCCCCCTAAGACAGCTTTCGCCGCGTAGCGGCCGTTCTTGGCACCATATCAAGCTCTCCCATAGAGTGACGGGGAAGTTTCGTGACCAGAACGGTATTAAGGGACTCTGCTGTGATGAAGGCCAGTCCTGTTCCGATACATATGTAAACGTATTTGTAATGTTTTTCTCGCGTGTCCAATGTTTCACTCGTCCTGTTTTTATGCGCTCGTTTTTCCCCCGATATTCATACATACATATATATGTACGTGTGTGCCCAGAAATGTGCATGCATATTGTGTAAACAAATGCGTTTTACTTCTGGCAAATGTACTCAAGGCAGTGCACTATACTAAAATGGGCTGCTGATTGGTGGGTGGGACGACAGGGCTACGCTGAACTGCCTTCATCGTCTTCTTCTGACAATATAGATTTCCTACTACATCCTATTGCACAATTCGACAAGCGAAACTAGTATGGGTTGAAGGAACGCCCTTCGTACGTAAAGGGTTCGCGAGCGCGAACCAGCCCGACGAAGTAACGCCAATCCACATGAGAATAAGTCACCGGTTTATTCAGGGAGAACAAAGAAAGTAAACAAATCGCGCGCCATCAGCCGCAAAGGGTTCCCACAACATCCGACAGATGGCGACGAGTGTACTGGCCAGTAAGAAGCCGCAGTGAAACATGCCCCTCGCGAGGGGCACGATCAAATGCAGAGCATTTCCGGGGGCGCACGACGTTAAGTAGTTTGGGTTACGTTAATGTTGTTGCACTTGTGGCAACTGCTGACGAGAGAGCGCTCGTCAGCAGTAATTTGAATGAGTCAACGATATAAGGCGCGTATATAGCGTCCGATTCTGTGTCGGCTTTGTGGCGCAGTGGTTACAGCACAACGTACATAGCATTCCGCCCGCAGGGTCCAGGGATCGAAACCTGGCGTCGGATAGTATTTTCTTTTTATATAGTAGGGACAACGACGGTGCGGACTACGGACGCCAACGCGGGTGACATCGTGAGTTACTGAAATGCTCTGCATTTAAAACAAAGAAAGCAACTTTGGAGGCACTGGTACGGTAGTACAGCCAGCGTGCGCGTAAAGACAACATTGCGGCAATTGAAGCACTGCTTGTTCAGAAAGGTACGGCCTGGTGCTGTATACTCACGACGATGTCTTAGTCACTTGTGCCGACGACGGGTAAAGAGCGTCCGCCGCGGACGCTGGTTGCTCCTCGCTGTCCGGGCGTCATTGCTGTGGCCGGCCGCCCGTCGGTCCCGTCCGCAGCCAGCGGGAGCAGCCGCTCTAGCGTGTGCCCCGGTGCGCACTCCCCCCCCCCCCCCCCCCCCCCCCCCCCCGCGCTCCTGTGAGCGCCGCCTTTGCGCCATTCCGTTGGTTGTGCGCATGTTCCGGGTTGTATGCGCACTACACCGACTACACGTATTTGTCCCGTCTCACTGTTCATCACACACGCGCGCACGGGCTCATGACGCACTGACGCCACTATCGCTGTTCGACGCGCGCACTTCACAGCAATCACCCTGCGCGGGCGCTCGAAGGGCCGCGTCCCTACAAGGTACAGTTCTATAGGTATAGTATAGTATAGGCAGAGTCCTTCAATGCTTTACTGGTCACGAAACTTCGGCGCTCGTTTCATATGGGGACCGCGGGCGCCACTACAGGCGCCACCGCCGCACGACGGTCATCCAGCCGCCGCGTGTGCGGCATGTTGGCCACCTCTTGGCGTGCAAACGCTCGCTGCTTTTGGGGTCTGCGCGTTCATTGAGTGTGCTTTTTTTCGTAGTAGTTCGCGACGAATAGTCCAGTCATTGGGTATATCACGCGCCTTCAATGGGGTTTTATTTTTCCAAGTAAATTACCGTAGACTTCGGCCGGGAACGGCAACGGCTTCTGCGTCCTCGGGCACAAGCGCTGCGCCGTCGTGTTTAAGGAGTTTTGAATATCTATTTGTTCTTTTCTTAAAGCAAAATTTGTAAATACCACACATACAGTAGCTCCGTAGTCACGGACAGCTGCGGGCTTATCGATAATACAATAAAAAAACTGAAAGAAACCAAGTACGCGCAGTTCAGACTACGCTATTAATGAGCCCGTTGGTTGCTCTGGAATGCACAGAACGCTAAAAGAGATAGTCGTTTCGATGAGTTGGTACATAATTGAGAACATCTAAAAACGCTGCAGAAACGCGAAGGATCAAAACACTAAGGAATGTTGCACCGTGTGTCTTTCCGCTTCCATGCTTTGCAATCCTTGCAAAAAAAGGAAGCGAAAAAATAACAATAAAACTGATTTTATCACACGCAACAAAAAAAATTTCAATATTACGACGGGAGACAAAAGATCGTGGTCCAGAGTACAAAAATTTATTTTTTTGCTCTGCGATTTGCAGCACACGGAGGAAAAATAATATTCCCACGCAGCCGAGAACGACACAAAGCTTTTCTGAGCGAAGTTTATTAAAGCGACCTCCTGCTCCACAAAGACTAGAATGAAACACAAACGTCGAAGAAGCAGTCCGCAGTGTGACGTGCGCAGATGAACGCCGATAAAGTGAGTTTCGCGGCGTTTGCTATGCAAGCATTACTGTCGGAACGAAAATTTAAGATCCATGGAAATAGGATCGAGAACATTGTCGAAGAAACAAATAATCAAGTTAGCGACAAGGAGACACCCTTTACATATCAAACAATATTGCTCGACGGGACGTACGACAACAAGAGCAAACGGGTGCTCCGGTAGAAAAGCCAGATAAGAAAACCGGAAGCGGCCACACGCGGTTACAAAACAAACAAAACGAACCCTAAGGAATATTTCGCGGAAATTTGAAACGTGAAAGCACAGAGACGTCCCAAAGTTTTTTTTACATGCGAGCCTCAGCGCAAGGTAATACAAGTTTGCAAACAGGTAATGAAGCACCGCTACTACCTGACTGATCTGACAAAAACCCGGCTTTAAGTTAGCCTTGCACAATTCTAGTTCCAGGGTGCTCTCAAAAGGGTACATTGCTTTTTTTCATTCCCACACAGTCACAGACTTATAATCGAAACTGAAATCTCCCGTTTCTTGCCTTGGAATTGCGCGCCTCCATTTCTCACGTAGCTCCCCGTCGCTCGGTAAACAGAACAAGGAAACATTTTCTGTTGTATCGTTGTACAAGGAACGACATCCCGGGATGCAACACGTGTTCGGCATCGTCGTTGCACTTCTTAAGTCGCATCACAACAGCGCAAGATGAACGTTACATGTTTTTCCCGCACAAAACAAACACACCTCGCCGCGTCGATCGCCGCCAGGGGGCCAACACGGTCAAACGTGGCTCGTATCGGCTCCCGCTTTTTGTCCTTCCAAATGCGATCTTTCCGCCTCTATCAAGCTGTGAACTGTACCATCGATTTCCTTACAATGTGAGGAACCCGTGGACACCAAATTGTGCCTTCCCAGATGCCGGAAAGTAGAATTATTCGTTCGTCAACTCCGACCACGCAGGAACCGCAGCGAGGCCTCGCCGTCAGGCCCAGCGGGGAGGCCGCTTCTTCACCGTGCCGGCGAAGCCCGGCCAGCAGTGTTCTACTCCCACCACGTCGCTCGCGCCGCGGAAGCCTCTCTGGAACCCAACCATGCCAAATGACGGCACCGCCACCTCCCAAGACGCTGCTCATCAACCTCCAATGGATACTACCAGCGCTGCTGACAACGACAGTGACACCCCGACACGGCATTGTTCAACCATGGGATACGAGCCCCTTAGTGGCCACACCATCCACGCACCCAATCCTTGGCTACAAGTCGTAGCCGACCGCAAGACCGGAAAACGCAACGACAAGCAGGCAAGCTCTCCTGCTCTCTTAAAGCCTGAATCGCCGGCGCGCTTATATACCACCGCCTCATGCTTCCGTCCAATCACTACGTAACTGTGTTTCGACCTCACAACGGATTCCGGGTTCATGATCTGTCCAACCAAGGAATCTCCTATGGACTCATGCAAGCCAGTGGCATCTCCGACAAACAATTTTGTACTCTCGTTACTGTCCAACTTCAACCACAGCAAAATTTGTTCGTGATCGGCACACCCGACCCATATGTAGCCGACAAACTCTCGCATCTTGCCAGCATTCCGATACGCATGACACAATTTCAAATGACCGCATATATGAAACCTCCCCCAGGCACCTCGCGCGGAGTTATACACGGACTTCCCGACGATATCACCCAGGAGAAACTCCTCGAATACACGGAACCCAACCGGCCATACCTCATCCACGCTCGACTAATGGGCCGCACCAAATCGGCGCTGTTAACTTTCAACAGCACTCGAGTTCCCTACTACGTGAAAGTGAACTGTGAACTGATACGCTGCCGACCCTACCGCTGCACCATCCAAGTCTGCAAACAGTGTGGTAATGTAGGGCACCGGCCCGATGTGTGTCCCCATCCCGACCGTGCTCACTGTCCGACCTGCGGACAGGTCGATCCGCCACAGGACCACTCGTGCAGCCCTCAGTGCAAACACTGTAACGAGCCTCATATCACGACCGGGAAGGAGTGCCCGAGACGCCACCTCCCTGACGCACCCTAAGCAGCGACAGCCACCGGCCCACCATCAACAGAAACGATGCCCTCATCCAACATCTGAGGACTTCCCGGCCCTGCCGCAGACTACAGGGCCTCGCCCCCCGCGGGACCCCAAGACATTCAACCGTCCGGTAAGCTGGTCAGCAAATGCTTCTCGCTCTTCCGCTGCTCTATCCCTTTCCCCTCCCCGACCAACGATCACTCAATCTCCTCCCCATCCACCACAAACAACCCCCCCCCCTTACATACAAGCCATAGCTCAGCTTCAACAACAACAAATCGAGTTCCAACGCCAACTCGCTGAGATAACTGAGAAAATCAATGCTATTGTCTCGTCTTCTCTCCCCCTCAGCCCACCGGCACCTCTCGATCTCGACAGCATACACGCCATCCTAGAAGACAAGCTCTCACAAACTGTCAAGCTTATCACTGAATCCCAGGCAGCAACCATAGCTCCCTTATGTAAAGAACTTCAAGGCCTGACAGACAGACAGAACAAACTCGAGAAATCTATACAGAACATCCACGAAACCATGCACTCTACCCACCTCACCAAGAAACCCAAACATCATCCGTACCATGACTAAACGCACCAACGATTGGTTTACTGTGTTGCAATGGAACTGCCGCTCCTTCAATAGCAAACGCAGCCAGCTGGCTCTCTATCTCACTGCAACTACTCCGGAAGTTATAGCGCTGCAGGAAACGGATAACCTAACCCAACCCTCCCGGTTTACGCGCCATATATGCACGACCCACTTCACCGGACAGCTATCCTGATACATAATTACCTGCCGGCGCAGCCCCATCCTCTGAGCCAATATATACCGAACACATTCGTGGAGCTCCTACCCCAGTAACCTTGTAATCCCAGCACCTACATCCTCAATATCTACAGCCCAACCAGCAACAGCCTCCAGCCAATTGACGCATTGCTACATGCGGCCACTCGGATTTCAAAACAGGACCCTCTCATTGTACTGGGAGACTTTAACGCTCCGCATCAAGCATGGGGGTACGCAAGGGACACCAAAAAAGGCACTGCCCTCCTAAGAGCAACTCACAACCACAACCTAGTACTTCACAATGATCTCTCGTTCCCCACCCGCACTGGTAACAACATGACAAAAGACACAATACCCGACCTCACCTGGACTCGGCACTTTCCAAATGCGACGTGGACCTGCCACTCAGAAAATCTCGGCAGTGACCACTACTTCATCACGCTGCAACTTCCCATGCGCAAGAGACCTGCACGCCGAGGAACGGCCAAACTGACCGACTGGCCATCTTTCCGGAAAGATAAAGCTGCACTGCCACCAATTCTTGAAAATCTCGCCGCTTGGACAGTGGCCCTAGAACAAAAAAGCAAAACAACACACTACAGACATAACGTTAACCGATGACCATCCTGCAGCCGACACACACCTACTCCACACCTGGGAAGCCCGCAGAAGCCTTACCAAACAGTGGAAGCACCAAAGGCACAACAAGAAACTCCGAAAACGTATTGCCCTCCCCTCCCGCCAAGCACTAGAGTACGCAACCACGCTGTACAAGCAAAATTGGCAATCATTCTGCGACCAACTTAAAGGCACTCTCAACACCTAGAGGTCTTGGCACCTACTCCGGCACCTGCTAGACGGTGCCAATTCGCGTACTCAAAGCAATCACCAAATACAGCGACTCATACGCAACAGCTCCCTCCATCCCCGCGAGCTCCTCCACACCATCCAAACCAACCTTTTTGGCTCACCCACAACCCATCCTCCCGCCCCCCCCCCAGGCATATACTGGTTGCCGCAACTCTATTCCTGATGCCCCGTTTTGCATGGATGAGCTGCAGTCCATCCTCGCCAACCTCAAACGCAATACTGCACCAGGCAAGGATCGCATCACAAACCGCATCCTCCGCAACCTGGATACTGCAGACTTAGAATCACTGCTACAACTCTTTAACCATAACTGGGAAACAGGAACTCTACCAGAGCAATGGCGACATTCGGAGGTAACACTTATTCCCAAACCGCACAAACCCGTTTCGACTACATCACTCCGTCCTATCGCGTTGACCTCATGCATCGGAAAGTTGCTTGAACACCTGGTTCACCAACGACTTACTAACCACCTCGATGAACACGACCTCTATCCCCATACCATGCTTGGATTTCGACAAAAGCTGTCCACGCAAGATGTCCTTCTACAACTCAAGGAAAAGGTGCTCGACCAGCTTAGCCGTATAACGCCGCGGGCCATCTTAGCCTTTGATGTAAAAGGAGCTTTTGACAATGTTACACACCAAGCAATTTTGGATAAACTCAACAGCACCAACTGTGGCCCCCGAACCTATAACTATGTCAAGGCATTTCTCAGCGAACGCACGGCAACCATCAATCTCGGTTCACTCACCTCACCAACTCTCAACACGTCCCCCAAGGGGACGCCTCAGGGGTCGGTAATCTCCCCCTTGCTCTTTAATATCGCTCTATTACAACTACCGGACAAACTAGCGAAGATACCCAACCTCCGACACGCATTATATGCGGATGATCTAACCCTCTGGACCACCTCTGGCTCCAGCGGCGAACAACAGGACGCTCTCCAACAAGCCGTGGACAAAACCATCTCCTACCTTCGTCTGAGAGGTCTCACTTGTGAACCAGCCAATCCGCCCTCCTCATCTCCAGGGCACGGTCCAGAGGACTCACTCCCCCACCCACCCCCGACCCCCAAGTAATTATATTAGACCAACCAATACCCACAGTGCCTACTCTCCGGATCCTTGGAGCCCCCTTTCATCATGACGGCACCGGAGCAGCACTCCTCCCGCAACTGCAGGCATCCATCACACAGCTGTCTCACCTTATACGCAGGATAAGCAGTAAAAATCACGGCCTCACGGATCCGGACACATGCCGATTAGTGCAAGCTCTCCTAGTGAGCATAATGACATACGCCGCCCGTACATTAACCTTCAGCAGCACGAAACCACCAAGCTTGATGCCTTAATTCGCAAGGCCTACAAGGGGGCACTCAGCCTGCCCACCTATACATCAAATGATAAATTGCTAAAGCTGAGACTACATAACACCCTTGCTGAGCATATTGATGCACAAAGCGCTTCTCAACTGCGAAGGCTAGCGCTCACCCCCAGCAGTCCGGGCAGTGCTCCAAGCGCTGGATTGGCCATCACCGAATCATGCGGAGCAGCCCCAACGCCTCCCGCCCACCATCAGGACAAGACTGAGCGTGACTTCCATACCACAGCATATGCACCCCACCTACAACCGAGGCCGGCGGGAGGCACGAGTCCGTTACATCAATAAGAAATATGAAGCCGACCCTCAGGTTCGTTACACAGACGTCGCCCATGACCTAACATCAACCCGCACCACCCTTGTCGCTCTCAACTCCACAGGGCAGATTGCAACTGCGGCTACATACTGTTCATGCAAGGTCGACACTGCCGAAGCCCTAGCAATCGCCCACGCCGCAACAACCCACTCAGGCCTTCACTCCCTAACAATCATCTCCGACTCCCAGCAGGCCTGCCGCCTCTACCAAGCAGGCCTTGCCCCACCCCAGGTCATCCCTCTACTACAACGGCTGCCCGAAGATCTTACCATCACACTCATTTGGGCACCTGGTCACGCTGGACTCCCAGGGAACGAAGCAGCGCATGCTGCCGCCCGAGCGCTTCACTCCCGGGCATTCCCATCCAAGGAACCGGCGAGCCGGACGCCTCAGTTATCCCCACCTGACTTACTCACACCCCTCGACACCACTTCCAATGCCCTTCTATCTCACTATACCCACACAAGAAGAACATACCCTCCTCCTCATCAGACGCTCACCAACTACGAATGTTACACATACCACCGACTACAAACTGGCACATTCTTTAATCACCCATGGCTTTACCGATGCGCAAACAAACGAGGACGAAGAAAGAACCAACACGGACAAGCGCAACACGGACGGAGTGCGCTTGTCCGTGTTGGTTCTTTCTTCGTCCTCGTTTGTTTGCGCATCGGTAAAGCCATGGATAGATTCCAACTAGGCCGACTCACGGTGTTACTTCTTTAATCACGCCATCCTACACCATATCGCCCCCACTATCTACCCTTCCCACTGCCAGCACTGCAATACCCCTCTCACCACTTACCATCTAGTATTCTCCTGCCCATATTCACCTAACCCCCTTCCCTCACCCTCCCTGGAGCAGTGGGAGACTGAGCTGACCAGCCCGGACCCAGACCGCCAGCAGGCCCTGGTCTCTCGGGCTCTCCAGTCAGCGCGGTCACGAGGCCTTCTGGACTAAGGAGGCCTCCCACTCCCCTTCCCCTGTTGCTCCAATAAACGTTCTCGTTCACCACCTCGCCGCGTCTCCGCCGTTCGAGCCAGCGCAACGCCGCCCGAGGAGTGACCTCACCGCCACCGCGCGGCGGCCAAACGCAGCATATGAAGCTCTCCCATTGAGTTACGGAGCAGTTTCATGACAAGTAAAGCATTGAAGGACTCTGGTATAGGCAATATGACGACCGATGTCCTGAAGGGCGTTATAACGAGGACTACTCATTCCGTCGAATGTTCGCTACAAGACATTGGTCCCACATTCTGTGTCATTGCAGCGCTGCGGAATATAGTTTACGAGTTAAAAGGGCAAATGAATTCAACCGGAAGTGACATCACTTCTTCACGTCGTGGAACCTGTGTCGCCACTTGCACATCTCCCCTCCCTGCCTGGCGACCCTTCACAAAGCAGGATACCAAGGACACCAATCGGGATATCCCTCCCTGCACCTGTGGGTGGATGTGTGGTATGCCGCTAGAGCGGCTTGTTCCTGTCTCTCCTCCGCACTCGTTTTGTTACTCTGATAAGGCGCCTAAAACAATGTTCTAACGGGGACGTCCCTGTGACAGCCGGGCTCGCTGCCTGCAGGGTCACAGCAAGGAGGGGCGCGCATTTCGCTCCAGCACCCGGCAGCGGCAAGAACCCTGCCTATGGTGCGCTGCCCCGAATCGCCAGCCGGAGAACAGGGGGATTTGCATCTGGTTGTGGGAGTCGCCTCCTGAAACGGCTTCCCGCCACAGATGCTAGCCCCCTCTCCCAGGGGACGCCCCCCCCCCCCCCCCGAACCGCAGCGGCTCAGTGGCTGCATGGCGCGCGCAGCTGCTGAGCCCGAAATCGGGGACTGGCCACCCGGCTGCGGCAAGGGCGAAATTCGCCCATCACTGGGTCGACGCATGCGCGCTCGTGTGCTCGGTGCTTGCAGTGCACGTTAAAGACCCCACCATGCATGTTGGTGGTGAAATTGCCCCTCAACGGAGGCACCCGCCGCCGAGTGCGGCAATTGTAACCAATTAGGCAAAATTCCAGTTTGGCGACGCTGGATACTTGGATTCGGCAAAATTTTTTGCACTTGCGTGCTAGAGTTTTTGAGCGAAAACGTTAACATATGTAGACATTTTACACTTCGGGAAACGTTCCCGATTCCAGGGAACATCACAGGCCTCGGCTGCTTGTTACACTGTTTCAAGTGCTACACTGATGACGCACCTAAGCCGTGATACTATACTGAGGTTAATTTGCAGATTTGCGCAACAATTTACCCATTGTAGGGGGGCCACAAGCCGCCGCCAGTGCTGGGGTTGTATGCGCATTACTGCCGACGTTTCGACGCGATTATGTGCGTGCTGTGCTTCCTGTTACCTTTTCTTAAACGTATCTGAACGCATCAATGCCACCATGTAAATAGGTCGGAACGGGATCCAGTGTCGACGACGAATGAGAGCTGTTCACTTTGGAACGCACGCGTAGTTTACTTGGGAGTTCGGGCCTACCTTATAAACAGCAGCGCATATGAAGTGTTCTCACACCGCGGGATAACGCATTGCGTTAATAATTACCTCATAGCCCTTTTATATGCGTACTTACGATGCCTCGAAGCGGTACGTCCTAGCTCGCAAGTGTTGAAAGACGGCGCCCATGCTCCATGCTCCCGATGCGGGCAGCTACTGCTAGATCTGCTCGACAACGTGTTTATATTTGTGCCTGGCCAAAGGGCGATTACGTTTATGCGGTAGGTGAGCTTTCTATTCTGGTAGTGCCGCAAATAGGGGGAGGAAGGTGAACAGAATGAAATACGGCTGGGTAGTACAGGAGCAATCACATTGGTTTATATCCGGCTCGCCTCTCGCGCGCTGCTACCGAAGTATTCAAATGAAGTGAATGGACGAGCTAGAAGTTTTAGTCCAGACCTTTCAATTGAGTTTACACCCAAATGCGCAATTGTTTTGGACGCACAATTGTGAGCGCCGATCGCTTTCTTGAAGCGGGGACTTTCCGTGGCGCGGTTACCAGTGATGCCAATTTAGCGGATTTTCCGCTAAATCTGGCGAATTTCATTTCGTTCTGACGGGAAAAGAATTAGTCTAGCGGCTTGTGGATTTTCTGACGGGCCATTTTCATACATGGCAGATTTCTGTCGGATACCTCACGGAGTGCACCGATTCAAAATCGCCCTTTTAAAAACCATTTCTGTGTCCTCCAAAAATGCAGAAATTGTTGAACTTCAGAGGGCAGGAGGGCTCCTGTTCACTTGCTCTGCCTATCTCAGACAAACAAATTCGGGAGGTTTCAAAGCTGCGATCGCTTTTTTTTTAAGGCGCACAATGACCCTCCTTCTCTCGCAAGCTCAAGGACTGGAGATTCTTAGCGGAAAAGCTTCCTGCCCGGGTCAAAAAGACGTTTACCGAGTGCACTGAATCATCTATTACAGATAAATTTCGCCTCTCCATCTTCTTGGCGAACTGATGGAGGCGAAATAGTGATGTTCTTTTGATGCGCGAGCCGAGAGGACGATCTCGACTCGCTCCGATGACCGACGACCGATGCTTGGAGCGGGTGAGGGATGAGGACTGCCTTCCTTGCTAGATATTAGGTTTATTTACATTATTTACAAAACTCCAACTTTACATCAGGTCAGAGTGACGGTTACATTGTCACTCTGACAGCAGCAGCCTGTTCGGCCAAGATCTATACTAAACTAGATCCCCTCTCGACCGACCTCCGACAAAACCCAACACTCCGGTTTTGATAGCAAAAACCCCCACCTCCAAAAAGGGGACGTACAAGAAAGAGAGAAAAACCTTTCAAAACAATTAATACAAACCATTGATTGGCCACAGGAATCAGCCAATCACACACATGTCCCCAACTGCGGTCACGTGACCCAACCCTCTCTCTTATGCACTCAAAGTGCGTTTCCTACGCACGCTGTTGCACCCGGCCAGAAAATACACGACATCTGCGGCCTAAAGTGAACCATCCATTACGTTCAGCGGGTGGCATCTGCACAAACAACAGCCAAGCCGAGGGCCCGGAGCGGTCCTCGCGCGGCTGACCTCCCTCCGCGCGGCGCCTCCCGCGACGCCCCCATTGTCCCGCGACGCGCGGGCAATGAGGGTTGCTAATTCCCTCCCAGACGAAGGGGCGCCGCCGCCCACCTGAACAGACCACGGGGAGAGACGCTGCCAGCCGAGGCGACCATCGTCGAGGCGAACGACCCGTCGACGAAGAGCGCCCGCCGCCGGAGTCGAAGATTTTCCAAACTTACACCGCGCGCTTTCAACACTAAGAGATACGATCATCTGGCCTCCCGTCAGCTTGTTATGCCGAATGACCCAGCCACCTCCGGCGCGACAGAGGTACTCAGGCTAATCGCCCCCGTCCTTTGACACACAAAAGGACGGGCACAACACACGCTCTCCGCGGCTCCGAACTTGGCGTCCGTGCGGCTACATGAAAGGGACACGGGAAAGTAGCTACCAGCGGAGGCGACGCCAATACATGGGCCACCGGCGGCCTTCATTAATTACATGCGGAGCCCGAACTTAACACCTCCGCACTAAGAATGTTGTCCGTACACTAGCTGTACGTCCAACATTAACTCTCACTATTTGTTATGTCTTGCTGCAGAGCAAGAACTAAACAAAACGCGCTCAAGCCGTTACGCGAGTACACTACAAAATACAATACAATACAACAATAAAAAAAATTTACCCGGTACACACCAACCCAACCAGCACAACGCGCCGGCCAACTGTACCAAAAAAACGGATGCAACACGGCATACTCAGTGCCTTGGCCTAGCCATGGCTTGCGCAACATCAAACAATAAACGAAGGGGCTCAACTACAGGGCCCGTGAGAACAAAATCGTGGCACCCTCTACCATTAAAGGCAACCGACCCTACGAAGGGTGTAAATTTTCACACTTGACAACAAAATGAATAAAACCATCCACTCTTAAACGTTACGTGCATGCAGGAGCATTCTTTCACTCTAAGGAAAGGAACAGACACCCAAACAAACCCAAACGCACAAATGAGGCTAGTCCTGAACAAATAAAAAAAAACGTTTAAGGAAGTTCAGCGTCTCTTCACGCACTCGCGGACGCCGGTTCTTTCAGAATGCACCACAGATTGTTCATCCCGGTTGCGGTTCATTTGCTGTCCACATGCGATGTACTGAAAGTTCACTTTTCAGTACTTCAGACACTAGTTCGCACACAAGCGCCACAAGGGGGCCCTACTTGCACATTCCATGGCCCACCATGACCACATGCCAACGAGCGCAAATAAAGGAATGCACTCGCCATTGTACCCAGAGGTAAACTCCATACCACGCTGTAACAGCGGCTCGGCTCTACTTCTCAAGGAGACAGTTAAACCAGCCAAGCTGCGCTACTCGTAAATCACACGCCTTACGACAGCTGAACACAACCAACGAATGCACAAACACACACAAAAAAAAACTGACAAGGGGGAGAACGACAGTACAGGTAACTAACAATAATTCTCATCTGAGCGATCCCTACACACCCAGAGAAAAACACCCACAAAAAAAACAAAACAACTAAGTGTGCGCCAAACAACACTGACCTGTTCTATTTACCACTGTACACTATTCAGCGCAAACACCCCTTTCCACGGCGGCACACACCGACGGTCGCACGGAAACTGATTCCGTTTCATGCACCACCAGCTGATTCTAAGCAAACCCTGGTGTGGCTCGCCGTGTCCCGTGCTCCCGGGAGAAAAGGAACAGCCTACGCGGCGGTAACGCGTACGACGTTGTCGCACCTGCGCCGTCACACCTGCCGCCGCCTGCCGCGTTCTCGAGCCTGTCGGAATCGACCTACGCGCAAGACGCCGCGGACCCCCTGCGCATTCATGCTTCCCGCACGCAAGCTCCACAATTAGGCGCGCCTTGCATGGCCCCTGCACTTCCTCTGACTCCTCTGAGATTAGCATGCTTTCTGCAGCTTCTCTCGATCTGTGCATTGGCTCATCCACGCGGGGCTCCTCGCGGTCGGCCGCGGAATCTATGTCAGCGCGTGGGGCGGTGCTACTCTCGACACCTCCCTGCGCGGCCACGGCAACATTGCCCGCCGCCACAGAAAGAATCGCTGCAGCTAAGACATTTGTCTCACGCGATTCCAAGATCTCATCTGCAACAGTGGGAACGCCAACGTGTTGCCCAACAACTGGGGTGGCTTCGGCCACCTCCACTACATTCCCACTCTCCTTCTCCCGTGGCGCTCGAAGCGCCCACGAGGGAACAAACACCGTGAAAAGATTGGCGTCCTCTTCGAGTTCACCGATCCTGCGGAGCTTCGCTTTCTCGTAAGCGATCTCCGCTCTCCCTTGGGCTAGTTGAGCACTGAGCTCCTCAGCCGTCCATACGGACGGGCTATCCGCGCCCCGGCTACCCAATAGCCTTGCTTTTTCTAAAGCGTGCTGGGCATTTTTGAGAGCTATCTCCGCTCTCAACTCCTCAATCTCGAGCACAATGGCACTAACCTTTCGGTCGGTGCCGCGGCATCCCGTTAGCATAGTGGCCATGGTGAACCCGGAGAAAGTAAGTCAGGGCCCACCTGTGCCCGCTCCGGGTTCGGCCGGGTCGCAGTGTCGCTGGTGCAGCAGCTCGTGGACCCGATGCGCCGCTCTCGCCGCTGGGATGGGGCCGTGCTCCCTGGGCCAGAGCCCCCGAGGCCTCCCGCTGAGGTGTCGCCCCGTTGAACCGCGGCTTACGCCGCCCTGGGCCAGAGCCCACGAGGCCTCCCGCTGAGGTGTCGCCCCGTTGAACCGCGGCTTACGCCGCCCTGGGCCGAATCCCCCGAGGCCTCCCGCTGAGGTGTCGCCCCGTTGAACCGCGGCTTACGCCGCCCTGGGCCAGAGCCCACGAGGCCTCCCGCTGAGGTGTCGCCCCGTTGAACTGCGGCTTACGCCGCCCTGGGCCGAAGCTTACGAGGCCTTCCGCTGAGGTGTCGCCCCGTTGAACCGCGGCTTACGCCGCCCTGGGCCAGAGCCCACGAGGACTCCCGCTGAGGTGGCGCCCCGTTGAACCGCGGCTTACGCCGCCCTGGGCCAGAGCCCACGAGGTCTCCCGCTGAGGTGTCGCCCCGTTGAACCGCGGCTTACGCCGCCCTGGGCCGAAGCCCCCGAGGCCTCCCGCTGAGGTGTCGCCCCGTTGAACCGCGGCTTACGCCGCCCTGGGCCAGAGCCCACGAGGCCTCCCGCTGAGGTGTCGCCCCGTTGAACTGCGGCTTACGCCGCCATGGGCCGAAGCCCACGAGGCCTCCCGCTGAGGTGTCGCCCCGTTAAACCGCGGCTTACGCCGCCCTGGGCCAGAGCCTATGAGGCCTCCCGCTGAGGTGTCGCCCCGTTGCCGTTGAATCGCGGCTGCTGCCGCACTGAGCCGAAGCTCACGAGGCCTCCCGCTGAGGTGTCGCCCCGTCGATGCTTGGAGTCTGGCTCGTCGTTGGTCGGAGCCGAACCTGGCGTTGAAGGAGTCTCTCCGCAATGCCCCACCGGCTCCAGCCCATGGTCGTGGTCATCCTGCCGACTGCGCCAGTTAAATTTCGCCTCTCCATCTTCTTGGCGAACTGATGGAGGCGAAATAGTGATGTTCTTTTGATGCGCGAGCCGAGAGGACGATCTCGACTCGCTCCGATGACCGACGACCGATGCTTGGAGCGGGTGAGGGATGAGGACTGCCTTCCTTGCTAGATGTTAGGTTTATTTACATTATTTACAAAACTCCAACTTTACATCAGGTCAGAGTGACGGTTACATTGTCACTCTGACAGCAGCAGCCTGTTCGGCCGAGATCTATACTAAACTAGATCCCCTCTCGACCGACCTCCGACAAAACCCAACACTCCGGTTTTGATAGCAAAAACCTCCGCCTCCAAAAAGGGGACGTACAAGAAAGAGAGAAAAACCTTTCAAAACAATTAATACAAACCATTGATTGGCCACAGGAATCAGCCAATCACACACATGTCCCCACCTGCGGTCACGTGACCCAACCCTCTCTCTTATGCACTCAAAGTGCGTTTCCTACGCACGCTGTTGCACCCGGCCAGAAAATACAGGACATCTGCGGCCTAAAGTGAACCATCCATTACGTTCAGCGGGCGGCATCTGCACAAACAACAGCCAAGCCGAGGGCCCGGAGCGGTACTCGCGCGGCTGACCTCCCTCCGCGCGGCGCTTCCCGCGACGCCCCCATTGTCCCGCGACGCGCGGGCAATGAGGGTTGCTAATTCCCTCCCAGACGAAGGGGCGCCGCCGCCCACCTGAACAGACCACGGGGAGAGACGCTGCCAGCCGAGGCGACCATCGTCGAGGCGAACGACCCGTCGACGAAGAGCGCCCGCCGCCGGAGTCGAAGATTTTCCAAACTTACACCGCGCGCTTTCAACACTAAGAGATACGATCATCTGGCCTCCCGTCAGCTTGTTATACCGAATGACCCAGCCACCTCCGGCGCGACAGAGGTACTCAGGCTAATCGCCCCCGTCCTTTGACACACAAAAGGACGGGCACAACACACGCTCTCCGCGGCTCCGAACTTGGCGTCCGTGCGGCTACATGGAAGGGACACGGGAAAGAAGCTACCAGCGGAGGCGACGCCAATACATGGGCCACCGGCGGCCTTCATTAATTACATGCGGAGCCCGAACTTAACAATTACCCACTGCCCTCGTGAGTTCTGTCGGCATATTCAATTCCGCGCACGTCACGCACGTGGTAGCATAACCCTTAATTCAGGATGGCGACAAATTTGCGCCTGACCCGGGAGGCGTACGTTAACTTTGCGCACGTCATTTCTCTTGGACCTTCTCGGTGTCTTTCGACAGCGGCAGAGAACAGGGTTTCCATTCTCATACGCCTGCAGTATTGCAAATCCCTAGCATTACGGAGAATCCCTAACATTACGGAGAATTTACCGACCGTCCGGGCTTCATGCCCGGACGGTCGGTAAAAACAAATCTTGCGCGTTTTCTAAACGACATCGGCCCTCCAGTACTCTCTAGCCAACAGGTAGATACAATATATTTCGACTGTAGTAGGGCCTTCGACGCTGTCGGTGGCTCGGCAATTATTTAAAGTGCAGGTGAAATTGTGTTTGTTATCAAGGCATCTCCTCACAGCCGTTCGATATGTTATACCTAAAGGGTCAACACTCAGCCCTCTTCTCTTTAAAGTTTTTGTTAATGACGTCCACCCCGTTATCAGGCACCGCTCACTCTCTCAGTATTACTATGATATGGAGCTCTATCGCACAGCTTCTTCACTGGAAGATCGCCTCTTGCTGCAAAATGACTCGAACGCAGCGTCGGCGTGCTGCGGCAGGAACTATTTTAAGCTTAATATCTCCAAAACTATCGTGATATCATATATTCGCAAGACCGCCGCGCTGATTTTGTCGTGCTCTCCGCTAGGTGAACCCGTAAACGCGCTACTGTAGGGAGGGATTTGGGTGTAATTGTGGATGTAAAACTACTTTTCAACTAGGGGAGCGAACGTGCCCGAACGCCAGCCAACGTGTTTCGCATCGGCTCCCGGTTCACTTCGTCCAACCGTGAGTTTTGCTCAAAGGACCAGCCTTTACGAGTGACCAAGCGATTCTTCAAGTTACCGGCTACCCGTACATACCAGTTTCGACTACCCTCGATTAGATACTGGACAATTATAATGGTTTTTGTGCATCGCTGCCGCTAGGCCTACGTGCATCGGCGCGGCGCCAGCGCTCGAGCCAGCTACTCCGCGGGGCTCGCGGGAGAACTTGCTCGTGGCGTTCCTTTCGCGCCAGGGCTCATGTCACACACCGGCAACATTCTCCGGCCTCCATTTCTCCAAATCGGCACCCAACAGCCCGCGATGATTGAGCCACCAGTGGGAACCCAGACCAGTAATGAATACGTCGAAGAAGAAGGCTGTTCTACCCAAATGGACCACGAAGAAGCCGACGACGATCCAACCGGTGGCTGGAAAACCTGGACACGTGTCAAGCCAAACAGGAAAACGGCCATCACGAGACTGGATCGGGTAAGTAGGCCCCGCACCTTGCTCTTGCTAAGACCGCTCTCGAAAATAAGTGTTAAAGATATTCCCAAAAACGCACTAGCAATGCTTATCGACGCATCAGCTCCCTCATCGGAACTAGCTGAGCTCGCAGCTCATCGATATGATGTAGCAGGTAACAGCATCCAACTGACTGTGTACGATCCTGCACATGCCTCCAGGCTAACGGCTACCACTCATGTTCGCTTTATGCATCACTCCCAAGAGATCATCGTCCCTGTTGAAATCAAGGCATCTCCAAATCGTCCCAATACATCCCGCGGGGTTATCACAGTTGAAGCAGGTGATTCAAATGAAACAATCCTTCAGTGGCTTCGCTGCGAGCAGGCGGACATTTTGGCTGTCCCACGCATTGGAAAGACCAATCGAGCAGTCCTCACCTTCGATTCACCTACACTCCCTCGAGTGGTCAAATATTACATGGCCATCGTACGGGTTAGTCCATACGCCCCTAAGCGAATGGTCTGCTTCAACTGCCATAACATCGGACACATGGCTAAATACTGCCCCAAGCAACCAGTCTGTAGAAACTGCAGCCGCGCCCACAATCAGGAAGAGCCTTGTGAACGTACGCTCTTCTGTGTGGCCTGTAAAGAAGATGGCCAGCTGGCCCTAGACCCCAAGTGTGCCAGCAGAAAGGCAATCCCGCGACAGCACTCTCAGCGCGTTCAGGACGGGGTTTCTTGGGCGGACTGCGTACGTGGACAATCGAAATCTGCTCCAGAAAGCGGGATGCAATCCCAAACTGTGAAGTCAGATGCGACCTCAGCCGCGACCTCTATTAATGAGGCTATTTTGGCACAGCTGGACAGCCTGCGTTCTGAACTCCGTCAGCTGCGAGAGGAGAACGCGCAACTCAAGGAGGAGATTGCCACGCTCCGTCAGGGTACTCCTCACCAGTCGCAGCTACAACGAAAGACTGATTCATCCAAGCTTCCTCCGAAATCAGCGGAACGTATGCGCCCGAACATTTCGACAACCCAGCGCCGTAGTCGCAGTGCTAGCAATAAACGAACCCCGACATCTCAACAGCATCCAAAGGAGAGTACGGATTTTATGCAAATCCTTAAGTTCATTCGCGCGGATCTTCAACAGGAACGGCGTGAACGCCAAACGGATATAGAAAGGCTCCGTACTCTTTCCGACAGTTACGCCTCGGAAACAAAGGCCATGCTGCAATTAATTACCAGTAAACTCCCGCGACTGCCCAACGAGGTTGAACCGCCCCCTAGAAAGGTTGCACCAAGAAACGCGCTGACTCAATGAAGCACTCCCTTAAGATACTACAGTGGAACTGCCGTAGTTTTACTCAAACCAGCTCCATACTTTCAAACCGCACCCCTCGCATTTCACCCTTCTTAATTCTACTTCAGGAAACGCGGGTCACTCCTCAAGTCTATGGCTTTACGACTTTTACAGAATCTTCAATTACGAGAAGGGGCCCGGGTCGTAGCCCACAATGCACGCCCTCAATTATTGAACAAACGGCGGTCCTGGTCAGATCAGACCTGGGTTGTTACAAAATTTCTGTCCCTGGCCAAAATTCAGAACATCATGAGGCTGTCATCGTCCACCTTCGCCTCCCGGACGGCAAGCCACTGATTGCAGCCTCGGTTTATTACAGACCAGCAACTGGCTCTCAAAAATCTATTGCGTACAACTGGCTTCGGCACTTGGTATCTAAATATCCCAGAACACCGATCATTATCGGCGGGGATTTTAATGCCAAAAGTACGACCTGGGGTTACGCTCAAACAGATGGCCGTGGTGCCCGCCTCGAGGAAACCTCGGAAGACTGTAACCTCATTATCATCAATGATCTCATGCAACACACGCGGATTGGCCTACATCCCAAGCAACAGAACTCCTCCCCGGACCTTACTTTAGCTTCGCCTGGCATTGTCAGGGACTGGAGCCCCTTTACAACAACGTGGGGCAGCGATCATTATCCTATTCTCATCACTCTTAACGGTAAACGCTTCCGAACACGCCAGTGCCTATCCCGAATCAATTGGACAACCTACCGGCACATGTCCTCTTTGTCCACGCCTCAATCACTCGAACAGATCATTACTACTTTCCAGGAAGCCAAAGGTCTGTCTGGTGAATACATTGACTGTGACGACAAAACCCCGGCTATGGACGCCCACATGGCGAACCTGTAGAAGAGAGCTCAAACTCTTACCCCCCGGTACCTTGCTAGCGGGAAACGTCACCGTGATCTCCTCAAGATGAGAAAACAATACAAGCTAATTAGGGAATACCAACGCTCGCTCGCCAACGAACAATGGCACAGCCTCTGCGCAAGACTCGGCAAGGAACGCGGTCTCTCCAAGTTATGGCAGGTGTACCGTGGGATGTCCGGCAAGCGCAAGCATAAGTCTACGCTGTTCTCCACACTCACTCTAAAGGACACCCCTGAAGCTGTGGAACAGCAGCTCATAACTACGTTTTTTCCCCACGCTTCCCTCACTCCTCATCCCCCTCTACCCAACATACCAGTATCGGAGCCTGTTGAGGAGCTAGATCTCCCCTTCACCTTTGCGGAGCTCCAGGCTGCCCTCCACCAAGGCAAACCACGTTCGGCGCCGGGCCATGATGGGCTCACTTGGCAGCACCTTTGCAACCTGGATGAAGCTACCCACCTAGTGCTTCTGGACGTTATCAATGACCTTTGGGCTACAGGGACCGTTCCGGACAACCTCAAGCTCACGCTCGTCCATCCCATTCCAAAGCCTAACAAAGACCCCTCCAACATGACTGACCTTCGGCCCATTTCCTTGACACCAACAATCTGCAAACTCATAGAGCATCTCATAAATAATCGCATGAAACACTACATGGAATACGTCCGGCCATGGCTCCACCCATCACAAACTGGCTTCCGATCACACCTGGGTACCCACGACTTGTTTATGGTTGCTGCGACGAGTGATCAATCGCACTTCCACAGCAGGCAACCCCGACTATGTCCTTGCCATTGACATGCGTAAAGCGTTTGATCGCGTGAGCCAAACGGCAATCCTTACAGAATTGGCACAAGCATTCCCAAGCCAGCGAGCCCAAAACTGTATCCGATCCTTTCTAGACAACCGCCCCATACGTCTGAGCGCCACGCACCCGGGATGGAGCCCCAAGACCTATTACCTGGACAGGGGCGTGCCTCAAGGCTCTATCCTTGGACCCGCGCTTTTCAATTTGGCAATGGCCCGTGTAGCACGGCAACTAGAAAAGGATTCTGCTGCACGCTTCGCGATCTATGCTGATGATCTTACTGTATGGACCGAAGCTGCAGACTACACATCAACTGAAGACATGATCACTGAGTTGCAGGCCGCAGCTCACAGCCTCACGTCGAACCTTCCAACGTTAGGGCTAGACTTAGCTCCTGAAAAAACATAGTTTTTGGTGGTGCACGGACGGCATAAGATATCTCCTGATATGCACCACACCATCTATCTGTCTGACACACCAATTAGGTCTATGTGCGGCAAAATTAGACTGTTGGGTATCCCATTGGCCAGTCACAACAGCGCACAGTGCTGGATAAAGCAACTTCGATGTACCTGGAAGCCAATGCTTCATATAATCTCTAGAATGTCAAATAAGTACGGAGGGGCCCAACAAGCGGCTTGCATTACCCTAGCACGAGCAGTGACTCTAGGCCGCCTTCTCTACGGCGCCCCTGTATATACCCTCTCAAACAGTCACAAGAAGCAATTAGCAGTACTACACAGGGCCACGCTCCGAACAATAACTGGTTTGCCGCGACATACCCGTATAGATACCCTCGAAAAGGCCGCTCCTCTGCCTCCTGTGGAAGCCCTGCTTTCTGAAGCTGCCCTCCAACACGAACAACGTCGATCTCTTACGGGTCAGGGAGCGGCGCTCGCAGCGTGGGATGCTCGAACCATGTTGCCACCACCACGGAGTCCGGCACCGCCTGCCCCCTGGGAAAGGCCACTTCTGACATCGCCACATCAGCGACCTGGCATTCCCAAAGCAAGGAGGTGTCCTCGCCAAAAAGCCCTTTGTCGCATCCTGGGGGCGAAGCTCCCATATGAAACTGACATCTTTACTGATGCCAGCCTGGACCACCACCGAATGGGCCTCGCGTGGCATTGTCCAGCACGACCCGAATTTGATGGTTCCATTACGAAGCATATACTTTATCCGTCTCCCACTGAAGCCGAACTGCGTGGCATTCTCCATTCCCTGGACCATCTTGCCTACAACGTCTCTGCTCCACTACCTGCCCGCATTCGTATTCTCACTGACTCCAAAAATGCTATTGACGAGTTCAACAAGGCTTTCTCTGACCATCCTACTGTCCACCAGATTCAAGCTATGGTCAACATACTCGCTCAGAATGGCACTAAAACTCGCCTGGCATGGATACCGGGACACATGATGCAGGGACATGGCAACCAGACCGCGCACTCTGCGGCTAGGGAGAGCCTTCTCGTAACCCCTCCGCTGGATGACCAATCCCCTGCTGCTGTCTCGCCCACCTCCTTTCGCCTGCAGCTGGACCACGCTCGCCACGCGCGCCGATGCCGCCTAGCATCAAGCACTCCGCTTGGCTACCTACACGGCGTCCCTTTCCTACCACGCCCAGCCGAAATTTTCATTAATAAGACTCTTGCGAACGCTGCTGTCACTCCCCACATAATATACAAATGGATTCACCCTGGGACGTCACTACCCCCACGTTGTCCGCACTGTTCAGCGACTTCTATCGCGAACCTGAACCATTTAATCTGGCACTGCATTCTTAGAACATCGATATATTATCGAAAATGCACTTCCAAATGGTTCTTCACCAGCTAATCCCCCATACCATGACCCCCAATTCCTTGCCGCGATAGGCACTTTTTCCCTTGAGAGCGGTCTGGCTCGAGTAGTGTGAGCCGGGGCCTACAACCCATTTGGTCCCTCAAACTGGACAATTAGACCCTCAATGGACAATTAGATCCTCTACGGCCCTTGAAGATTCAAGTAGTGTTAATCCTCCCTCCCTGCTATTCCCATTCCCCCCCTCTGGCCAACCGGCCATCCCATCCCAATAAAGGACTTTACTACTACTACTTTTCAACTCCCATGTGTACTACCAAACCAGCTCCTGTCTCCATTTCCCGGGCCAGCAGTGAATTCACTGACCGATCATGCTTCGTCTCACTCTACCGCCCCCTAATTTAACCGGAGCTCGACTTCGCCAGTGGGATATGGAATTTTTTAAGCCCTTCGTCATCCCTTCGACTAGAAAGGATTCAGAAGTGCTTCACTAGAACCGTATTTTGTCGCTACTCCCCAGTGAGCCACTATGGCCACGGTGGACTTCTCAAGCTTCTGAATCTCGATGAGATATCTATTAGGCGCTCCATGCGTGACCTGGTTTTTCTTTTTAACTGCATTCAGTCCAAGTTTGACCTGCAAGTTTGACTTGTAAGCGCTGTTCACCTGCGAGGGCCAAGCAGACCACTGCGGCCGCATGGCTGCTTTCTTGTTGACAGATCACTGAGCCTGGTACCGGCTAGCTGATGCCAACACTTCCTTCAACAGTCTGTTTTTATCCTCTATTGGCATTTTATTGCAATGACACGGTTCTTTGCAAACGCTTCGGGAAAATTTCAATATTTTGAATGCGAATGTTGCGGGGAGGGCGCACCTGCACCTTTCCCTCTGTTCTTGTGTTTCTGCACCAGAAGCACCGCCTTGCTGATTCTTGTATGTGTTCATTAGTGCCTAATCTACACACGGCCATAAAGCCCTTCTTGTACAGGAAATGTTTTGCCCTGTTTGATCATTCCCCTCATTTGTTTATATATTCACATTTATTTTTGCCCATTTTTTATTTATTTGCTTTCCTGCCTATTGTCTTTTTTTGCGATAGAATGCCCGTTGGCATAAAAATAACTTATTTACAAATATAAATAGGCCCCCGTCTCTCGAAGGAAGTCAAGAAGGGGCGGTGGTGGGGTCCCCAGAGCCACCGCTGAAGGTCGGGGGGTCTTCCAGGATGGAGGCCTGTGCCTCTCAGGTGTCGCTTTCTGGCTGAGGCCAGTGAAGGACACGCCCATATGAGATGGTCCGCGTCAGCTTGTGCGGCCGGAGCTGTGCAGAAGGGGCAGGTGTCGTCGAACGGGGCATGGTAGCGTGGTGGCCACGCCAGGGCCACAGCAGGTGAAAGCGCCACTCCAACGCGAAGTCTGCGCAGCAAAACCTCTTCCCAGCGAGCAAGTCTACTGGGGAGGTCCGTTCCACACGGGGGGATGAGGGCACGTGTGGCGCGACGCAGATCGTCCTTCCGTTGGAGAAAGTTTTCTATCGGACCGGTTGCTAACATTGGCAGCGGCCGAGGAATATACGTCGGGTGACAAGCCATATCCACTGCAATGTGAGCGGGGAGCGTATTCCGCCTAACCCACACCAGCCTGAGAGGGCAGGGGTACGTGTCTAGTAGTGTGTGGATGTCCCTTGAAATGGTAGAATTGTTCGATACTTGGCGTAAATCCCGTATCGCCGCGGTGGAGTCCGTATAAAGATGTAGGATGGAACCCACGGGGGCTCTTGTATGCCTTATGTCCATGTACACAGTGCATCAACCCAGAAGGCCCGGTGCTGTTGGTGAGCACTTCAAATAAATAAATAAATAAATAAATAAATAAATAAATAAGAGCATAATGAGAATCCGAAGAAGAGGGAGGAGGGTTGTGTGCGATTGCGTGCGTGTTTACATCACTTTCACACCACTTTATTACCCCTAGGGGGGGGGGGGTATTACAAACTGGTTGGAAGCGTATACGCGACAGATACAGCGTGGCTACAAATAAAAATAATGCACCCCTCCGTTCTAACGACGACGATGGTTGAACGAGCTTTCTCGTGACGGATTCTTTTGTTGTCGCCTGAGTTCGGACTGCGTTTCAACAACGTCGAAATGGATGATGATGATGATGATGATGATGATGATGGTGGTGGTGGTGATGATGATGATGATGTCCTCAAATATTTTGGCACGTACCCACAAGGGGGAATTGGCCAGGGCTAAACCGGTTAAATACGTGGGGACTTCAAAATACTTATTTCCGGAAAGAGGATGTAAAAGGAAACTTAGTTGTGAATGAAACCCGAATTACCCATTAATCAGCACCCTTTAGCAATTCAAACGACCTGAGGCAGAAAGAAAATTTTGAATGCAATTATATATATCCCTTTTTGCAAACCCCACCTTTGATGCGCCAATAGATAATATAAGTGTTATCGATAAGGTCAACCCCATCCGCTCAATTGGGAGCGGAGCAGCGCGAAGCGTTTTCTTCTTTCACTTCACCTACGACCGTCAGAGAAAGTTGGCTTTCCTGCGGGGCGTTTACGCGTTGCAGACTCCATTAGTGATAAAACTAAAGCTTCGCTTTTAAAGCAGTCCTGTAAGAGCCATGACGACAAAATAAATGGTTGGTTTATTCAAACGACTGCTTTGTCTTAATAACAATGACGCAAATTCTATCGCAGACTTCGAACGAATTATCGAAATATTAAAGAACACGTACGAAGCAGCTGTGACTGCCCATTATAAAAGGACCAGCCCACCCACTTCCGGTGCCTTTTTTGTGACCTGACCGATCGTTGTTAGTGCGGTTGGCTGGCGCCGACTGAAGACACCGCCGAAACACGACTGGGTGATTGCAGTGGGGCCAGTAGGTTTGATGGCAATGGTGTAATTAGTGTCGCATCATGGCCGCCATAGGCGCAGTCATAGTTGACTTCACCCAACGGGACCAACCGCTTCCCTTCCACTCACTGACTAGCCAGAGTAACAGTTGATTATTGATAGTGACGCTCGCTAGTCAGTGAGCGGAAGCGGTTTGGCCGGTTGGGTAAAAATAAAGGCAGACTGATCACTTGTCGTCGCGAAATGACACCAGCGAGGGTTGCTGTACTAGATGAGAGCAGTCTGTATTGATTTTTACCCAACCGGCCAAACCGCTTCCGCTCACTGACTAGCCAGCGTCACTATCAATAATTAACAGTGACTCTGGCTAGTCAGTGAGCGGAAGCGGTTCGACCGATTGCGTGAAATCAACTATCACTGTGCTCCCATGGCCTCCATGATGCGACACTATTTAGACCGTTGCCGGTTTGTTTGATCGTGTCATTTTCAAGGGAGCGTGCAAGCTAAAACCACGATAAGAATGTTTTCAGTGTTGTCCCAGAAAAGAACACTGCTGCCAGTAATATCTCACTGCGGCGCGAAATTTGAACTATTTTTTCAATCTTTTTCGTGTGTTGTTCTTGTTATAAAATCGTCTTTCGTGGCACGAATGGAGATGAGTGAGTTACTAAAGACTAGTTCTTCCAAATTTAGCAAAGTTTCATTTTGTCGCCATGAACCCTTTAAAGGGTCCATGCAGACAAAATATAAGATTGTTTTATTCCAAAGATTTCGTGTTTTATAGTGCCCCAGCGCAGGTCCGGAAGCAAACGGTGCTTTATTCACTGAGAAATTAATCAGTTTAGGTTAAAATTTTGATCCTCCCGCCAAATTGCGTGTTTTCAGGACGTCTGCAGTGACATCACAAGAGCAGGTGTTCAAGCTGCCGGGGAGCCTTGTTTGCCGTTAGTAATCCTAGATGGCACGACCATACCGTGGTGGACCGTTTTCTGCCTTTGCTTTGTTTTTTGGCCGAATTGGTACCTGACTTGTTTTTGTTATGGTAGAAAATAATCGTTCCGTGAAACATGGTGTTCGCTCGACAAACAGGGTCACATAAGACACCGTCGCTTATGCCAATCGGCCATTGTCGTTTGAGACATCACAAAGCGCCGCGGTGTTGTGCAGCTAAAACAAGCATAGTGCGCGCAATACCAACAGCAGTACGCATCGGTACTTCTATGCTTACGTGTACATTCTTAACTTCCACTGTTTACCCCACCATTGTTACTGCTATAAAAAGAATGCGCCCTAAATGTAAGCCCAATAGCGCGTTCGGCAAGATTATAAGCCCTATCTAATTTGCGTTTGCTTTTGCCGGCCTCAGGCAATCGCAGAGTCGGCTCGTATGACATCATAGGTACTTTTGCGGGAAATGGGCTAGGGGGTCGCATAGCCATTGCATTTTTTCTAATTATATAGCTTATTTGAGCGAAATTTACGTTATAAGTGGTGTAAGTATGATTCTAGCAAGGCAACCTTTCGAATGAACCAATTTCGTGTTTTGTCTGCGTGGCCCCTTTAATGATCGGCTCACTGTGAAAGAAATGAGGGTAAGAAATATACAACACACCGAGCTGGTAGGCCAGTACTGGTGCCAAACTAAAGTGAAGCAAACGTGATACACATGCACTACTGGTCCAAGAAACTTTAGCGTCGCTTCCAATGGAAAGTTGAGAAAAGCGCGAAAGCTTTCTGAGATGAAAACTGCGTGAAAAGCGCGCCAAATCTTTCGCTAAAAGAGCGTCGAACCTTCGTTGAAAGTGCATCCAGTCGACCGTCAAACCTTCAAACTCTCAAATTGCAAACGAAGAGCAAACCCATGCGAAGATTTTCCGCGCACAAGTAGACGCACCTACAAACGATCTTAATGTATACGGATGCGTGGTTTATTAGATCAAAGTATACTATTGTACTTTTTCATGATCGGTGCGTGTGCTGCCTTATCTAGAATCGCTCCTTTTTCGCGATTCCAAAGTAACCGTTTTGGCACGATGGTTTCACACACGCGCCGTATGTCCAGAATTCCTATTAGAGCTTTTCGGTCGACCAACCGGTCTATGGGGAAATACTTTAGTTTTTGGACAGGACGCCATCGTCCCCACTAGGACAGCTTTCAGTTTACAAAGAGTTTACATATTCACTGTGAAAAGAAATGCGTGACGTCCTGGGTAAATTTGATAGACACATGATAGTGGCAAGCTCAGCGGAAAGATAATTCCAGTCAGATGCTGCCGGTGTGTGCACGTGGCCGGGTAACGGAGGGGGAAGAGGAGGGCGGTGGGAGATGAGTGGTGCGGCCGAACATGCACGCAGGAGGCGAGATACCACGTGGGTAGTCGAGCGAGCTGCGATAGAATTTGTGGGAAAAACTGGGGCTGGGGATTTCACGACATATACTAAGGTTGAAAAGGCGAGGAGATTCTTGTTTTGAGAGATGATGCGCTTACATGGTACGAGTAGGAAGAACGAATAAATTTAGTTGCACTATTCCGGACGAATTCCAGTGCGCCGATGAGATATGCTTGATTAAGGCTGCAGACAGGCGACACGTATTCAAGTGGAGCTCAAATTAGGGGTTCGTAGGGTAGTAGTTTTACTGTGTATGTAACGCTAACATACGCTCCCTCAAACCTTTCCGCAGTGCCCGCTGAGGGGGGGGGGGGGGGGGAAGGGGGGTGCACTACTTTAATTAGCACACAAGCAGTGCCCAACGATACTTAATGGTTGGGGACTGTAGCAAGCGCGCTAGGTTGCTTCAGCCATAACGACTCAGTGAACAGGCGTCAGGCGGCCTCTTTACCGTAGATATCCAAACTTGGAGCGATAAGGTACGCACCTTATAGCGAAGCTGCGGACACTCACGCATTTCGTTACGCTTTGTGAAGACCGCTTGAGTTGGAGGTGGCGTTCAAGACCTTACCTTGCAATGATAAGCGTACGTGAACGCTGCACCGCCGATGTAATCCTCCCAACATCCGTTCCATTTTGTTGTGTCGCTATTTTTTTTTAAACCGTTGGCCTCTAACTGGCACCAAGGGAATGCGCCTCGGGATGGAGCCATTACCAAAGATAAACTCCATTACTACAATAAATTTAAAAGTCAGTTAAAGTCAGTTCGGTACTAATTCTAGCCGCGTTAAGAGCGTAGATTGTGATAACCAGAAAACATCTTTGTACAAACTTCCACAGAGTGCGTGAGTATAACATTTTAGACACTAACTTTAAGATGCTAGTGGGTGGGGCCGTACAGACTTATGACATAATTTAATTGCTTATTTAGGTGTGTCGGTGTATATCATAGATGCTATGGCAATACTTTCTGACACGCAACTGCAGATATCCATTTATTCCCCCATCTAATAAATGCAGCCGTAGTTATCGTATTCAAACTTGAACAAAGAAGCTAGATAGCACCGTCAAATGGTTCGCTCTACGCCTACCAAAAAGCGTGCTTTCAAGGCAAGGTTATGTTAACCACATTTATAGGTAGGGTTGCCATCTTAAATACCAGCGAGGATTGATAAAAGATATATCGATATTTCTTTAAACTGGGAGGGCAGTGTAGCTGCAAGCTTGCAACTAGATTACAGCTTGCGTTTTTTGATGGCAGAAGACTTTGCGACTGTAACTTCTTAGATTTGGAGGGGAATAAAGGGGGGGGGGGGGGCGGAGAAAGAGATGACACAGTGATAAGCAAGACTTTTATTCAGGGATAGTGGGCGTAAGATCGAAACGAGTATTGGGGCAGCTTAGATTTTATATGAATCAAGCTTTAAGCCAAAACGAAATACGAACGGAAAGACCGCACCAAAAAAGTTTTCTTATTGGCGTCCTGCTTTCATGTTCGTCCCAAAAATAAGTTTGCTTTATGTATCTCAGAAGCACAAACAATTAGATAAATATATGATGTTGGCTGTAGCACAACGAGTGCGCGGTATTTCCACGTTTTCAATCGAATATCAACCGCCAACGCGGCATTGCTCTAACACGCCCATGGGCACGGGATCTCCGTATGACTTAGTGCGATATTTGAAGACACGCTTGGTATAGATTGCACCATATTAGGGTGATAATTAAGCAGTGGCGACATCAGGCATAACACGGCACCTTCGCCCCTCTTTGGCGCGAAGTAACGTTTGCTGCGCAACTGATCAGAGCTGTCTGCCAGCACGGCTGTTCAACACCGTAACCGAAACCGAAACTGCTATTTTACGAAGTCACTTAACTTTTGGCAAAACTACAACTTTCCAAAAAATATTTCTGTAAAAACAGTTACGCATTTAATACAAATTTAAGGCTGCATTTTATTAGATTTGCAGTTTTCCACTTTCTCCCGGCCTAACGAAGGAAGCGCCGGATAGAGGGCGCCTCCGATCCTCATTCAGCGCTAGAGCAACTGCGCGCGCACGAAGAACAAAAGAAAGAGCAACGGGAGAAGGATAGCGTTGAGCGAGGAGGAGAACGGTGGAACGAGCGAGTCGGCGAAGGAGCGGAGTGGGCTAGGTTCACAACCGAGTAGGGTACCGCGGCGAGCGGAGCACAGCGCGGCGGCGGCGTAACAACTTCGATGCCCAGCGGCATCGTCTGACCGCAAGCAGCGGCGCAGCGGGGGTGAACTCGTGCTCGCTACACCCCGTGTCGAACGCGCGTGGTCGTGAGCGTGCCACCCCTCCAACACGTGCGCGTTAGTCGCGGCAGTGCTCGTGTCTGTCACCGCGATTACCGGCCGAAACAGTTATCATCATCATCGGCGTATTTCGGGGACCTGTGTCGTCTGCAACCGGGTGTGTCGTCTGCATCAGCTGTGACCGCGGACGTTTGAGCGTCGTTCAGCCGGGGCGAAACACAACCATGCTACTGGCCGCCGGCGTCGTGGGCGGCGCACTGGCGTCGGATATGTACCGTGTTGTGGCCTGAGAAGACCATCGTGCCGTGGATTTTCGGCGGCGGCGGCGGTGGCGGCGGCGCAATGTTGTCGCGGCCGGTCGGCATGTCGCTGACCGCTCTTCTTCTGATCGTCTGCTTCGTGGCGTGCCTGGCCGAGCGGCGTCTGCTGTCAGGTACGTGAGCGGGCAGCTTTCTCTCGGCTGCATGCGACGCCTCGGCCCCCGGAGGCCTCCGCTGTTCGACTATTTTCGGGGCCGTCACGAGGAGGGCGAACGTGCCTTCCAAGACGGCGGCGTGGCCTCGACGGGGCGGGCGGCAGAGGCTGTTGTTCGAGCGCCGGCGCCGAGGAGAAAGTTTTTCTGCGCCCGACGCTTTTGCGAGGAAAGGTCGTCTGCGGGTGCTTTGTACGGGGCTGTGAGGTGCGTCTACCTGCCGGCTCTGCTGCTAGGCGCGTGTGATTGACGACGCTTCCCGTCGCGCTGCCAGTAGGTGGCGACCGTTTTCGGCACGAATGTTGCTGCTGCCGCCAGCGCTCTGGCTGCGTCCCGTCTGGGACGGCCGATTGCGGATCGCTTTCTGGCGAGCCACAGTATATCGGTAAATTACGGCGACCCTATTGATACGACAAGCACCACCGTTTTAAGGACGCCATGACCCCAACCTCTGGACCGGACCACAGAATAACGTTCAGCCTTATTCTGTGGCCCAGACCACGGCAGGATTTGAAATTCACTAGAGGGGCTATTTGGTCTTGTTGGTTGAACATAATTAGGAGACGACAGCGCTGCTGAAACACGGACACAAAGGAAGAGATATAGACACACACGAGCGCTGAGTGTTCCGTTTCTGTAGTACAGGGGTAGGGTCTTCGGTTTTGACGCTCACAAAATGGGCTTTTTTTTAAAGCAGGCAAATTTTATACTGTGAAAGGTTTCTTTAAGTTAATTCGCGCAATATTTTAGTGCACAAGGGTGGTGTCCTATTTTTCACGTTAGTTTAGGCGAATGAAGCTCAGCCACGTGGTACAATCCATAGAATAAAGCTGCACACTATCCTCTGGCTCACAAAATAAGGCTGCACGTTATCCCGTGGCCTGGCCCACAGAATAGGCGCTCCCTTTTAGATAACGCGGTCTTCATTAGTCGCGCCGATTCACTTCCGATTTTTTGTTTTTTGTCTTCATGAATGAAACGTGCTTCCCTCAGAAACCGTGTTACTACATCGCCGCCGCCGCGCTCAGCTGTTTCTCGTGGCCGCTGCGCGAACACGCGATACGGTCACTCGCCCCGATTGGCGGAATTCGCCGCGTCGTCTGCTGGGGCGGGCGCTGGCTTGTCTGTTGCGAATCTTCTGCTGCCCGGCTGTGTTTCAGTATCGCGTTTCCTTTGTCAGCCCGTCGCACTTGTCTGAAGGCCTGTTTAGCGCACAGCGTGAGAGCTACCTTTGATCGGCCATCGCGCACAGGTGTTTCCGGATGCACTCTTCGGCGTCCGTAGCGCACATCTGGCGCGCTGACGCTAGACCCTAGTCGGTCACTTGAAAACAGACTCGCGCACGTTACCGAAAAAAGTAACCAATTACAATTACTTCGCCCGTAAAAGGTACCCGATTACAATTACTGGGCGCGCTGCAGCTAGACCCTAGTCGGTCACTTGAAAACAGACTCGCGCACGTTACCGAAAAAAGTAACCAATTACAATTACTTCGCCCGTAAAAGGTACCCGATTACAATTACTGGGCGCGCTGCAGCTAGACCCTAGTCGGTCACTTGAAAACAGACTCGCGCACGTTACCGAAAAAAGTAACAATTACAATTACTTCGCCCGTAAAAGGTACCCGATTACAATTACTGGGCGCGCTGCAGCTAGACCCTAGTCGGTAACTTGAAAACAGACTCGCCTACGTTACTGAAAAAAAGCAACCAATTGCAATTGATTCCCCGTAAAAAGTATCCCTTTACAATTACTTAGCGCGCTGCAGCTGGACGCTAGGCGGTCACTTGAAAACAGACTCGCGCACGTTACCAAAAAAGTAACCAATTACAATTACTTCGCCGTAAAAAGTATCCCATTACAATTACTTAGCGCGCATCCGTTGCGCTGCCGCTAGACGCTAGTCAGTCACTTGCAAACAGACTTATGCATGTTACTGAAAAAGGTAACGCATATTACAATTATATTTATCTGTAAAAAGTAACCAATTAGGATTACTCAGCGCGAAGCCGGCGCGCTGCCGGTGGTCACTTGCAAAGAGGCTTGTACAAATCACTGAAAGAAGAAACCGATTACGGTTACATCTGGCGCGCTGCTGATATACGCTCAGTCAGTTGCGTAGTTGTAAGTACATGTTACTGAAAATTTTCACCTTACCGTTTACAATTATCACTCCTAAAAGTGACCGATTACAATTACAGCCTCGAGAAGTATTGAGAAAATAACTGCAGGGTAATCGATCCGCGTCACTTTTCATACAAATTTTTATTGCGGCAGTACATATGTTCACGTATAGCGAGGTCGCCGGTAAATCGAGTAGGGAAAATTGGTACCTGCACGTACGTGCCTGAAATTTTGGTCAGAGATTATTTTAGTGGTGCATGCTACCGTGTCAAATTTGCACAGCTCCCCTTCTGTGAGATGTGATAACATTTCTTAGTCGAGAAATACTGTAACGGACAATTACGTAATCGATTACAGAAAGAATAACCGAATGACAAAGATTGATCGTCACTGCTTAAAAAAAGGTATTTGAAAAAAAAATCACAAAATTACAGTGAATTGTAACCAATAACAAGTAAACCTATACGTGTAGCGCGTTACGTAGTACAAGTCTGCTTGCAAAGCACTCGAAGTAGCGAACTCAGCTCGCTCGAGAAGTGCTTGCCTCGTAAAATTTGACACGTTGCGTAGGAAACATCCAGATCTCGCCTTTCCGTTCCTTTTTTTTTCTTTTTTTTTTTTGAGATTAGATACTTTTCGTTGAGCTTATGGGACGTGATAAAGTCGCAGTTCAAGTACTTTGCGTCCACGTTGCCCTGGTTTTCTGAAATCGCCTTGCGCTGTATTACATAGCGAACGAAGTGTCGGGAAGCGCAAGTCGGCTGCATGTGATATCCGGGCTACCGCGCCAACGACACTCACACACGGCAGCATAAACCGTCGTCGGTTCTTTCGCGCCGCACACTTCGCGAATTTCGCTGTTAAACCCG
This sequence comes from Haemaphysalis longicornis, assembly GCF_048455015.1. Lineage (NCBI taxonomy): Eukaryota > Metazoa > Arthropoda > Arachnida > Ixodida > Ixodidae > Haemaphysalis > Haemaphysalis longicornis. Next base: position 70,909,938 of record NW_027526204.1, read on the forward strand.
GTGCTAGAAACTGCCGACTCCGAAAATAGCCTGCCAGGGGGTTTAAGGCGAGAGTGTTGTGCACTTTATGTCGGGCAAGCCACCCCCTCCCTAACTAAATACGGGGAACATTCCTGGCTGAGTTCGGTTTTTGCTTTTCGTTCTCTGCATGCGAGTTACCGCGTAGCGAATATTTTTTTGCCATTATTATTTACGCACAGCACACGTTGTTAATTACCGTGCTAAAAAATACCCATGCTCAAACGCACTGGCGGATATAATAAGCATTTGTTCCGTTTCCGTTAACATTTTGGCTGCGTCTAATCTCACGGCAGCCGGGAGAATTACCTCCGGGAAATTCTCTCGGCAGTTTCCATAAAAGCTGGTTGACCTAAAATTTGCTGAATAATATTACGTCCAAACGTGACCTAACGTAACATAACCTCACCGAACCTAGCGTGACCTCACCGAGCACGTCATAACCTAACGAAACCCAGCCCAACTGCAGCAAACCTAATCTAAGCCAGCCCAACGACACAGAACACAACCTATATTAAACGTGATTCAACCAACCCATTCTAGAAGTCCTGTGCATCGATATTTTGATATAGTAAAAACCAGAGTAAAAGAAGTATTCAAAATTACGATGACCGAAAAATTCTGGAAGATAAAAAAACGAACAAAAAAAACATCGCAACGGGGGACTCAAACCTGAGCCTTCTCGTTTAAAACCAAATACGTTACCACAGCACTACAGGGGTATTTTAGGTATGGTATTATAGGGTATATTTGTCCCATAATATCTCGGCGTAGCGTGCTTAGCCAATGAGAGGCGACTGCCGTGAGAAATTTCTGACGGTAATTCTCCCGGTTGCCGGGATAATAGACACTATCTAACATTTTATAAGTCCTCAGTTAGCATAGGTATTTTTTTTTTCACCTGAAGTGGGGCAGATGAGTGCAGTGTCGTGCAGACAAATGCATAGTGATAATGGAGGTAAAAGTTAGCAAAAAAAAAATGAACATATGCTGCTCTTCCTGCAACAGTGCAGCCGGTGCAGGCAAAAGAAAATGTCTCTAGCACCGTCCTTTGTGTTGAATATTTCATCTAAATTTCACAGAAAATTACCAGCTGGCCATTATAATTACAAGAATGCTGGAAACCGTGCACGGAGTGGCGAAAAAGGTTTGTTGGAGCCGACATTAAAAGAAGAAACAGGGGAAACAAACTGGGTGGCGTCTCTTTAGATCCCAGCGTAAAGGCGTACCCAGTCGAAAAACACAACAAGAAATTCTGTCGCACAACAGAAATTTCTGTTGTACAACAGGATCATCTATCGTAGAGCAGGGATTTCTGTTGGGACTACAGGATGGTCTGTTGTACGACAGGAATCTCTGTTGTATAGCTACAAAATGTGTGTCGCACGACAGAGATTTCTGTTGTACAAACGATAGAATGTCCCATTCCCTTACACTTACAGGATAATCCTGTCGTATAATCTGTTGTGTTTTTTGACTGGGACGCTTTAGCCGAGTTTTGTTGTATCGAAATATTAAAACGTGCACCCTATATTTCTTGGCTCCGAGCAAGTTTGGAAATGCGTTTGTTTTTTACGAGGGCTATACGTAAACTTCTCATCAAACGCATGCTATCGCACTTCCGAAAGTGGTGTTGCCCACTGCACTAGTCAGGCCGACGGCGAGCTGACCCTCCGGTTCCCTTTTCTTTTTTTTTTTTTTTTTTTGTATTCGCAAGCGCAATGTTCCCTTGCGCTTGCTCCACCCTCCGTTCCAGGAAATTTGTACACACCGTGTATGAATAATTTTTCCGCCTCCTGGACTTGACAAGTCGAAAAACTTGAGCATCAAACCTGCTGAGCACGAGGACCAGGGTTCGATTCCCGACCACGGCGGCCGCTTTTCTGATGTAGGCGAAAAGTAAGAACGCCCGTGTGTTTTGGATTTTGGCGCACGTTAAAGATCCCCGGGTGGTCCAAATTAATCCGGAGCCGTCCACTACGGCGTGCGTCATCGCCTGCGTTGCGTCGGTGCGTTAAACCCTGCAATCAATCAATGAGTCAGTCAGCCAGTCAATCAATCAATCAATCAATAAATAAGTAAATCTATCAATCAATCACGCAGTCAGTCCGTTAAGCAATTGAGCATGAAACCCCGCAACTTTGGCATTAAATATGCGAAGGAATTGCGAGCGAGGGGCTATGATTCGTCCCGCTTCGAAACGTAGAACTTATTGCTCGATTTTTTTCTTCGATTCTTTGCACCAAGTATCGACACCTGCGCGCATTAAAAATTCATAGGCAGTTTAGGTAGAGTGAACTAGAATTCACTCTACCTAATGAACTTCTAGTTCACTCTAGTTTAGGTAATGCTAAGGGAGTTTCGGGCCGTGAAATTTTATTATCAACCCCCACCCCCCCCCCCCCCCCCCCTTCATCCGCATTGTGCAGAAGTCATGAGCGGTTAATTGCTAGAACGATAAAGACACGGAACTGTATATCTTATCGGAGCGGTTCAACCCGACATCCTAGCAAACGCCGGACAGTCTATTCGGCGGTGTGCACGGACGCACGTGAGGGCGTGACCAGGATCTTCAATGCGTCTTTTAAAAATTTAGTAATTTTTTTTATAAGAGTGCCCGTCGTTCTGGTTCCCGAAAGAATGAAAAGCGTAGCACATGAAACGAAGAAAAACGTTAGAAAAAGAAACAAACAAACAAGAGAGATAAATAAAAACCTTTAAAAGGAATCAATGGCAATGCTTAAAAATACTTCAGGGTGTCATGTCGTACTCTCGGAGACCTTCCGACTGGTTCATATTTTTTTTAGTCGCGGAAATTGAGAAGACCCATCGCGATGGGAGCAGACATCGATGCCACGGGCGATAGTTGGTGCGTAGGTCGCAAAATTAATTATCTGCAGTCGTTATGTAATTAACATTAGCCTGATTTAGTGTATTGTCTACCACGCCGTGGCAACTAATGTGGGTGGACATTTTTACGTACAGTTTAATTTAGAACATGTTCCTAGGATGATTTTTTTTGCCACTACCTCACGGTAGGTTTGATTGATCCGTCCATCCATGTGATTGTTGGTGCACGCAGCGCACGTGCTGTCGGCACGTGCACTGCACGGACACAGCAGAGTCCTCGGTCCATTGTAAAAAATAGGCAAAGCTGGCATTAAGTCGCGCAATGCATTAACTGTAGCGAAGCTGGGCAATTTATTTCAATGTGAGCACTGAAAGACACACCACCACGCATTGCATTAGGTTTTAAATTGTTTGTTTACGTGTTCCGTTGTCGCTTTCCACTGTGCTAGTAGTAGTCATCGTCATGTGCATCGATATCGTCACGCTCCCCAGACTGCATGACTGGCGGGTCCGGATCGTTATGTCCACAGGCTTTCATATTTCTCCCAAAGTGTAACGCGTCAACACGCGCTAGAACCGGCGGCGACCGGCTTCGCGAACTGGGCGTCTGTAGCGCGAGCTGTCCTGTGGGCGCGGACGCGCATTTACTGTTTTCTTTGTATTTTTGGCGAGCGATGCACGCGCAAGCCTGGACGACGCCGGGCGCTCCCCGTGCTCACGTGCGCGGTAAAGGGCGGGACAGACAGACAGACAGACAGACAGATATACACAGACAGACACAGACACAGACAGACAGAGAGACAGACAGACAAAGAACTTTATCAAAGGTCCTGAGGGACTCTCCTAGATGGCAGCTAAGGGTTTTCGTCAGGTAGTCGCCGGCCACACCCGCGTAGGAGGTGAGAGGCCTTGGTCTTCCGCCCTCTCGCAGGCCCTCTGGACAGCCAGGAGTTGCTTATGAGGACCGTGAGGTCCAATCGTGCTCGGTGTTGTAGTCCGGACATTTCCAGAGCGTGTGTTTAAGATTTCAGTAAGCCTCTGAGCAGTTAAAGCAATGAGGTTCGATGGGAGGCAGGATAAGTAACTATGACCTATAAGTGACTAAGTAATTAAGTAACTATAAGTAATTAAGTAACTATAAGTAATTAAGTAACTATAAGTAACTAAGTAGCTATAAGTAACTGAAGTAACTATGACCCGGGGTTTTCTGGTGACGCCGCACACATTACGGCCAGCAAAACGGCTGCGGTGTTAAGAGAGCCCGCTTTAATAGAGCTCCCATCAGCGGTCTGCAGTGGCCCCGAATGTGTGAGGGGGGCATCCCCCGGGGCTGAGTCCTTGCAGCATGCAAAGGGACAGCTCAGCGGCGCCCTATCGTACACCGTGGCGTGGGCGTCCTTGAACCGGCGCTGTTTCTGCCGCAGTTACGTCGAGGGGCCGCGCTGGGTTGCGGGATCGTCGAGAAACCCCTCGTCGTGGTATCTGTCTTCTTCCGCCGCTACGTGTGCGGCCCCGCGGGCGCTTTTCTTCGAGTTTTATCATCGCACCGTCGGGAAACCTTGCTGCGCAAGCAAGCGACGTTGGCGCTGTCGTCCTCATGACGGGGCCGTTACTCGAAAGACCGCGCTCGTGTTGGTTCGCCGGCGTTTGTCTCTCTTGTATTTCTTTCGTGTTGTATTTGGCCTGTGACCTCTAGCTCCGCTCCTTCGCGAGCAAAAAGTGTATGTGCGTGAGAGAGAGAGAGAGAGAGAGAGAGAACGATCTTTAATGAAGTATGGCGATTTTAGCCCTGCTAAAATCCCCCCCCCCCCCTAAATGATCAAACTTTCCTTCGCAGAAACTTACTCCACCTTGGGGATTCCCCATAAATATGGTCGATTAACACCTGTGTATCACTTCGAGTTGTTGACCAATTCGCTCTCGCGCTACAAACGACTAGCGTGCTGGTTAGCTCAGTTGGTAGGTCGACTGCTCCTGTTATGCGGTCGTCCCGGGTTCGAATCGGGGACCAGGACGAATTTTTCTTCTACTGCGAAGTTTTTGAGGAAGCTGCATAGCTTTCCTTTGTAGCCGTACGGCTGCATTGAAGTGGATGTCGAATTTCCCTTCGAAGAAAGGATTCGCACCGTAGCAGACAGGAGCTGCTCAAAGTCAATGGGAGAGGTCCGTATCATGTATATTATGTCTAATTAAAAAATATCATTTGAAGCGTGTGCTTGTATTGTGAACTGCGGGAATCGCTAAACCCTACACGATGTGGCTCTTTCGGGAATGGTTGGTTGCTGCGTTATCTGAGCGTCTAAGGACGCTCTGGCGCCTCGAAAAACGCGTGACAGGTTCACTGCACCGCGGTTGACCCTGCAACCATTGCAAGGACGCGCCGAGCGATACGAGTCAATGTTCGCACGCTCTTATCAATCGCCCAATGCACGATCGTTTCATCTCTAGGTCAGCGTGGTTTCGCGCCCTGCCGCTGCTGCCGTTATCGGGCGCCGCGCTTATCGTGCGCTTGTCAATGTGAAGTGGCTTGTACTTGTTCTGTTACGTGTACCGTATCGCTCGAGCATACACCACTTCACCCGCTTACTCTACTACGCGTGGCTGCCGACCGATATGGGCGTCGACCTTCTCGGGCGAGTTCTCAATGGCCCACCGTAGCTGTCTGATATCCCTCTGTTTAGATTGCTCGTGCAGCATTTCTTAGTGGCTCCGCACCGGTCGCCGCGGCGTCTTGGTCGTAATGCCCCCGTCGCGCGAGCAATTTCATTGACCCTTCAGCGCCGGCCTCCCGAACCCGAACGAACCTCCCTCCACCCGCCGCGGTGGCTCAGTGGCTAAGGCGTTGCGCTGCTGAGCACGAGGTCGCGGGTTCGATTCCCGGCCGCGGCGGCCGCTTTTCTGATGGAGGCGAAAAGCAAAAACGCCTGTGTGTACGAGACTTTGGCGCACGTTAACGATCCCCAGGTGGTCGAAATTAATCCGGAGCCCTCGACTACAGCGCGCCACACCGCCTGCGTTGCGTCGGCGCGTTAAACCCTACAATCAATCAATCATTTGACCCCTCAGCGTGTTGTCATTGAGCTGGAAGTCGCGTAGCTGGTTGTTCGACACGTAGAATTGCCTCTCTCGCTGGCGAATATGATTTACTTATTGCGGGAAGCACGAAGTTAGTACTGAACTTTTTACCGACATTAGAGCTCCGGTATAGTCACTGGAATGGAATATATCCCCGGATCCCAACCATGAGGCAGATATAAATAGGATAAAAATGGGGAGGGCGGGGAAGGGGGGGGGGCAGTGCATTCGGCAGGCATTCTCAGATAATGAATTGCACCCTACCATTGTCCCTGAAGAAGAAAGCGCATGACCGCTGCATCTTACCGGTACTCACCTACGGGGCAGAAACTTGGGGCTCACTAAGAGGGTTCAACTTAAATTGAGGACGACTCAGCAAGCAATGGAACGGAAGATGATAGGTGGAACATTAAAGAACAAGAAGAGGGCGGAGTGGGTCAGGGAGCAAACGCGTGTTAAGGACATATTAGTAGAAATTAAGAAGAAGAAATGGACGTGGGCAGGGCATGTAATGCGAAGGCAAGATAACCGCTGGTCATTAAGGGTAACAGAGTGGATCCCTAGAGAAGGCAAGCGTTGCAGGGGGCGGCAGAAAGTTAGATGGGCAGATGAGATCAAGAAGTTTGCGGGGATAAATTGGTCGCAGTTAGCACAGGATCGGGACAATTGGAGATTAATGGGAGAGGCCTTTGCCCTGCATCGGGTGTAGATAGGCTGGTGGTGGTGATGATGATGGTCACTGTCTATTAGATCAACTTCTGCGCGGACGCACTTAACGGGTGTCCGGAAGGCGCCAACTGGAGTGTTGTGTAACGGATTAGGTTTGTCAGTTCTTTTGCTCCCCCACTAGTAACTCTCGAGGCCTCGTCTCTCTTACCACTTACCGAAGTTGCATGAACAAAAAAAGTTGTAATTCGACCTGCTATGTTCGGGGCACCAGCTGTTACGAAGTTCCGATTCGTGAGTGTCAGGGTAGTATACTGCGTTATTCTTAAACCGCCTTTTTTTTTTTTCATAATCACTGCATGTCGCAACAGCCCCGAAACACAAACGTAGATAAATGAGACGCAAACATGACGTCCTTGGTACCCCCAGGCGTATACACGTCCGTTCTCTGCTTGCAAATGCATAACTAATAGCCGTCAAAGTTATGCGCAGGTATGCTGTGCGAACGCTTTCTGACGTAGATAACACGCAACGCGGCGTTGTTGGATTAGCTTGATATCACTGCTGGTGATCCCTTGGCTTAGGGTAGTCTCTGCGAAAGGTCAGGGGAGAGGTTATAGAGAGGCATATGTAAAGGGCTGTGGGATCGCAACTTGTGTACTTTAGTGTTCGCGTTGGGCTTGATTCTGGTTGCAGCCTGACCAGATACAGTAAAAGATCGTTAATTCGAACTCTGTTAATACAAACTTACACTTAATTCGAACCGACGTCCTGGTCCCGGGACAGCCCTGCATATTTCAACGGTGGGAAAACTCTCGATAATTCTAACGCTTCGGTATCCAAAACGGTTAATTAGAACTGGGATGCCCTGGTGTCTATCGCTCCTCGCAGAAGTAGTCGGCCCAGAGTGATTACAATGTGTTGCAAATCCAATCCAAACTAAATTTACTATAAATGCAAAACAACGAAACAGAAACACAGCAGCGTAGCGAGCGCGCGATACGCTGCTTCATTCGCTGTTCGAGTTCCATGAATATTATTTACGAAATCACCTGCCACAAGCGTTTAGTAGCTCCTAATGCGGGATAACGAGTCCAGAGGTGGCTTTTTTTTGTGTGTTCTGCCCGCGCAGTGTGGCGCGATGTCCATTCATTCTAGCACCCACCCGCTAATACGAACTCCGCTTAATTCGAACAATTTTATGGACCCCTTCGAGTTCGAATTAACGAGCTTTTACTGTAATGGGCAGGATTCTGTACTATACTTGAAAGGAGAGGTTGAATCACCTGGCGTTGCAGTTAGTTCCCAATGGAGACGAAATGCGTAGCAAGGAATTCATCGCTCTAGCGAACATTAAACTGCGTTAAGCGAAAAGAAAAAAAAAAGGTACACGACACACGTCGGCCTGTGTCTAGATCCAGCAGCGAAACTCAGCTTCTGCTGGTGGAACGTGCGGAGAGGGCAGCAAGCTCCAACGGGATCCTGAAATGAGAAATCCCACCTCTAGCTGTCCCCCCCTCTCTCTCTGATCCATCCTTTCGCTTCGTCCAGTTGCAGTTTAATGTTAGCAGTACGATGATCCCTTAGTAACCAACCTGCCCGACTTTCCGCTTTTCGTTGAAATGCGCAGAACTTCCCTGTTGATGGCACGCGCCGAAAGCCAATGAATCGGAGATTGCCCAACTTGGTCCACAGTTCTCCCCCATTGCGTGTTTTAAAGACCAGGCGTTGGGACGGCTCCTGAATATTGATGAGATTTTCTGTCATAATTTTGAATCAGAAGTCACGGCGTTTCGAAATTCAAGTAGCCTCTGGCACTGTTCATCTTAGGTCGTTTTTGCCAATAATATAATTCAACAGCGTATGGGTACGAGAGAGAGAGAGAGAGAGAGAAGGCTCTTTATTGAAAGAGCAGAGAGTTTTGCCGGCGTTTGTGATCACCTACATGCTTCTCTGCTAGGGGTCGGGGATGTAGGGAGAACAGGCCCTAGAGAGAGGTGGGCAGAAAAGAAAAAAAAAAGAGTGAGAAAAAAAAAACGAAGAAGCAAACAAAAAAAAAAACACTGGCGTGGTATGGCGGGCTTGGCGGACTATTTTTTAGATTGTGTTACAGAATTTACAATTTTGAAATGTGGCCAATGTCCTCCAAATATGAAAACAAACTTTTTAGGGCCTGACGCTGCTTCGAGGGGCTAGTCCATGGTCCTAAGATGGTCTTCAAAGTTACCGGCCCTTGATCTAGGCGTTCAATATCTTCAAGAAAACGGGATCTTGGTGCCAAGTAGGCCACACATTCTAATAAGATATGTTCGACGGTTTCTATGGAAGAACAGTTATCACAGTAAGGGTTGGTCGTCAGTCCGAGGCGAAAGAGGTAACTGTTGGTGTAGGCCCAGTTCAGTCGTAGGCGATGATATAATGTCTCCAGCCTACGAGGGAGCTCTCTAGGAAGTTTTGATGTCAAATCAGGGTCAATCGCGTGCAAAAATACTTCATTATTGGGTTCGTTGCTGCGCCATAGCCGGTTTCTTTCACTTACTGCAAAGCGATGGGCCATGGTGGAAGCGTCTGTTTTTGTAAAGTACACTTTGCGGTATTTCCGGTGGTTAAGGACCGTACGGGCCGCTTCATCGGCTTTTTGGTTTCCAATAATACCACTGTGGCCAGGTATTCATTGCCATTTTATAGTGTGTCCAGCAATGCAAGCGAGGTGGTGAAGGTAGGAGATATCGGCGGCTGCGGTATGGTGAGGGGAAGACCTGCTCCTCCTTGACAGAATTTGCAGAGCTGCCTTGGAGTCTGTAAAGATGCTCCACTGATGCGGCTGGTGGCGTAAGACGTAAAAAATCGCTTCTTTAAGGGCATATAGCTCAGCCGCTGTAGATGATGTTGGTCGCTCCAGACGAAATGAAAACATTTCACCCGTAAGTGGCACGTACATTCCAGATGAAGAGGTTTGCGGGGATGACGATCCATCCGTAAATATGTGTGTTCTAGCCGAATGCATTTTATACATGTATTCTAGCACAATATTGGTGCGCCCCCCAGAGAACATATATCGTGCTCCGAAAGCGGTTAAGACTTCCCGTCCACGAGACTTCGTTTGGAGTCCCGCCACCGACACCTCCTTCAGTTAAGACAGCCTCATTTCAGTGTCGTATCTCCTATACTTACACTCCGCTGATAAGAGTGGCCAAGTTGAAAGCCGAAGCCAGCAAACGTCGTCGTCGTCTCGAAGCCGAAGCGAAGCGCTACAGTAAACAGCAAGGCGGAAATGTGGGCTCTGCAGACTGTACGATCCTCCGCAGAGCTTGTTCGTCCGGGGCAACGGCGCGTTCAGGAGCCCGTTATAAGAACACGACGCGGGGGAAACCAGTCCGGTCTCGTTTCTGTATAACAACTGCGTCTGGTTAGGGATGCTATCGGCGCGCGCATGCCTTGACCCCATCCGACGTGATGTAACTCGCCGGTCGGCTCAAGGGCGACGCTGCTCTCCGTTCCGTCTGCTGTGCAAGCAACTTTTCAGCCACGTGGGCTGAGGCGTAGTTTCGTACTAATATTTACGTAAGGGAAACCCGTGCCGTCGTGGACGCCGACATAGCAGCGAGCTACGTTCAATGCCTACTTGGCTTGGCTAGCCACACGGCTTCTTGTCGCTCTTGGAGCCGAAATCAGCTGAAAAGGGTAAAATTTCTTTTCTTGTTCCTCTTGCGGGGGAGCATTTAAAAATCTGACAATTAAACCAAATTTTGCAGCTCCACTATCATATTGATAAAACAAGTTTAAATTACCTTTTGCAATAATATTCCTGTTTTTTTTTTGCAGCTAGAGATAACTTTTCAGCCTGTTCATGAGCCATGCCAAGGACAAGTTGGACGTAGGTATACCCGGAACGGGAGGGCGCGCTCGCTGAGGCGCGGCTTGCCTAGACAGTGGCGCCACACATCCCTTGGCCTTTAGAGTATCGACACTCTTTTCTGTCATTATTATGTGCCGCCAGGAGTTTCATTGGTCAGTCGGCACCACGTGGTATTTGTTTACATATGGGCGCAGCCATTTTGTTTCTGGGCGCCTCTTCTCTCTCTCTCTCTCTCTCTCTCTCTCTCTCTCTCTCTCTCTCTCTCTCTCCTCTCTCTCTCTCTCTCTCTCTCTCTCTCTCTCTCTCTCTCTCTCTCTCTCTCTCTCTCTGTTGCGCGGACGCTAGAGCGGCCGGTCACACTGTGCCCGTCACAACCGGTGGCGGTTTCGTTGGGAGAGATGGCAACACTGCAAGCCAGAAACAAAATGGCCCCCAGACGCTTCCGGGTGCACCAAGTGGCGGTACTCTTAAGCGCGTAGCTTATTTAGTGACGCTAGTATGAACCTCTACGGGCTAAGGGCGCCCGCCGTGTTCGCCATGTGTGACGCGAGCACGCTGGGGTGATCAACGCCAGGAATGACAGCTCACAACACGGCGGCGTGCATCTGCAGGTTTGGACTAGCCCGTGATCCGCGTGGCCCCGCGTTTAATGTGCTGTGCATTGGCCGGCCTTGTTGTGCCGTGTCGTGGAAGTGAGGGCCTTAACAGATGGTCGAGGCTGGCCACGTCGGGTTGAGTGAGGATATGCTGCGGCCGGTGACTTCGTCAGGGCTATAAGGATCGGGGAATCGAATTTGAATGGAGAGGACAGGACTTCCAACGGCCCTTCCACGTGCCGTACGCGTGGGTAATTTGTGTTTCTTTAACAAGGAGAAGCATTGTAATGTAAAATACCTTCTATTCATGCCTACAAATGCCTTAGTTTCGGTCAAAACGTAGTCGTGTCCAACCACCGCAGTGCCATCACTCCTAGGTCAAGTTTTAAAGCGAAGGCTTTCTTAGTAGAACCGATGGCGTTCTAGACCGGTCGGTCGACCGAAAAGCTCTGGTAATGTATCTCCGGGCACACGGCGCATGCGTGAAATGAGGCTTCCGTTGTGTCAAAACGGTTACCTGAAATGCGCGAAATAGGAACGGTTCTGCAGGTAACACAATGCACGCATCTATCATGAAGGAGTCCAAAAGTAAACCTCTGTCTCATACACCACCTATCGGTATACATTTGGATCGTTCGTAGATACGTTTACTTAGCGCACGCAAAATCGTCGCATGGGTTCGTATACTTCGTTTGTGATTTGAGTCTTTGGAGGTTTGACGATCGGTTGGGCGCACTTTTGACGCAGTTTTGATGTCAAAGCTGTCTCGCTTCTCATGGCCGAGCTGTTGCCTCGGTGTGTTAAACCCCGATTGGGGTGTGGCTTTTTGAATGTTCGGTGTTGCGAAATGCGAACCAACAAGCTAATAAGATTATAAGGCTAGCTTTTCTCTCAAATCCAAAGCAGACTCCCGAGCCGCGGAGCAGGATCGACCTTGTCGTGAAGGACGCTCGGGTCGCGTTTGTATTAAAACCCCCAAGCTTTTTTAGGGCCTTAGTTTGTATGGGCAACGGAGCACTGGTTACAGTTATCATTTCACCCGGAACGAGTCTTCCGGTCAGATGCATACCAAGTGCTGCGTACAACCGCACTACCCTGTCAAGGTACCAGCCGTGATTTTTTGAAGTTTTGTCCTTTATCGGTACCATTTCAGAACGACGCTTGATGAATGACGCTAGCGTATGTTATCCTTTTCATTAGTTATAGCGTTGCGTCCACCGAGGGGCTGTGATTGTACCTCCGTTAAGCCTTCGGCAAGGAAACGGGGTTGTCTGTTGATGCTTTTCAACTGATAACGCGGTTTCCGTGCTCCGCCGTTATCGGCGTCCTTGTTCAGCCCGCATGCGCGTATACGTGCGGCGACGGCGGGGAATAGACTTTTCATTTAGGCTGCATAATAAATGGATTTTCTCCCGTCGTTACGCTAGGAAGAATAAAACTCGGGAGATTAGAGAAGGGGGTATGGGAACAAAGAAGTCACGCGCCTAATAGATTAGCCGTGTTTCGATCGCGCCAGGGGAAGAAGCAGCGTCGTTCAATCTCGGCTGAGACTCGAGACAACGGGTGGTCGTTCTCCATGCCTTGTACCGCGAGGAAGGCGGGCCAGTGGCCGACATCAGCACTGCATATCGGCCTCCCCCCTCTCCCCCTGCACTGTGCTGTCGTCGAGAAGTCATTTTTCAACGCAGGTCGGAAGCTCTCGCATATCTCGTCCCTATTTTGTCGCTCGTGTGTTGCCGCCGGCGGGCCGGACTATAGAATCGCGATGGCCGTTCAACGGGACTCCGTGGTACGTGTCGGGGGCTGTCACAAGTCTATATAAAACAAGAACGAGAAGCGATTGGCAGAATACGGGCATTGGCGGAAGCTAGTAGGAGCGTGCATGCCATGCACGTTTTGCGGCTTCCGGCATCAACTGGGTTCGGAAACACCGATTCAGAGTCAAAAGCTGCACCGAGGCCTGTGTGTTCCATAGCTGAGGCGGCGTGCACGTGCGTAATGTAGGGGGTTATACGGATTAGTTTGCAGGAGGTGGCGATGCCTAACATGCGCCGAATTCTTAAAAACACGGGGGAGACTCTGTACGATCGAGAGACGACACCCGTTTCGCACCGGACACAGTTATTGGCGTCGTCTTACTGCGCACTTTAGCTGGATCACGGCTCCGCCACTGCAGATAATTGACAAGCAGCCCAGTAATGCTTGCGGCAAAAATTCCTCGGTAATTTACCCTTCGTAGACGCTTTGAAGACGGAAACCTGGCGATTATCAAGGACTACACCTAAGTCGTGTCTGCGTATTTCTTCGGTTTCGTTTCTTCGTCTTCTGGTACGAATAACTCCGACAGAAAAAAATTACCCCACCTTCCCGCGAGGAGAACCCTGTGGGGATGCGATGCATCTTGGGGGTTCACTTGGTGTTTCCGTTGGGTTGATTCTGTAATTGCGTGAAACGTGTGAGGAACGCGCATGATGTATTCTTTATTTAACACGCGGCGTAACGTTAACGATGACGGCCTTGTGGTCGCTGAATTGTACGGGTAGTGGATGGTGAAGTAACGGGACCACCGTACAATTTGCAGCGAAGATCAAGTCTATGCACGTGCCCGAAATCGGAATACCGGTGCTGGAACGACCGCGGCTATGACGCAACGTGGCGCGGCTATGACACAACACAATCCAACACAATCCACTTTAATCCAATCCAAATCCAATCCAAGCCAAGCCAAGCCAACCCAATCGAATCCAATCCAATGCCCCTCGTGAGAGAGTGTTCGCTATCGGAGAGGAGAGGGGGTGAGCGGCGGAGAGCGCAGCTCGCGCGGAGAGAAGAATGGGGGAGGGGTGTGGACGGACAACAACAATGCCGCATGGAGGGACAAGGCGAGTGAATGAGATGCAGTCGCATCTAAAATTGGCGGCAGGTCACACGGCATCTCCCCCACAGTCAGAGCTCTCTACTCCGCGTGCACCCGTTCTACTCATGTGCCATCACGTGCACCTGTCGCGGGGCAAGCACCAGGCCTAAGTCTTGCTCCACCTCCGGCAAGGTGTTGGCGCACCCGGATTCAAACCCCATTCGAACCCAAATGTGTTTTTATTTGTTTTTCCTTTACAGTGATGGCCATTTCGGTACCATTCGTGGTGACGGACGACGGTCACCTTTCGCGTTTGGTGAGGCGTATAAGGCTTTCGGCGTAACAGCAAATTCAGCTCCCTTCCACTCTGTGAAGAAGGATGACCAGGAATGACTGTGGTGCCTAGCCTCAGTGTGGGCGGCAGTATGGTTTAACCGGGGTGTAGTCCAAGGAGTGCCGAAACAAAACACGTTTGTTTGTAATTGGCGATTGAGCATGCTTCCTAGTTAATTAGCTGCATGAAATTCGGGTGGACTGGAGTGTTATTTTAGGGTACCAACATGGGGCTGTCCGTTTCCCTCCCGGATCGAGAAGCCCATCTGTATAGAGAGCAGACGGGAATACAGCAATATTTACAACTTACTGTGAACTATGTAATTTTGAAAAGCAAATGAAGCCCAGCGTAATGTTAGTCGTCGTAACGGGCAAATTTTATATAATTTGTTTTGGGATAGTCTTGATACAATAATAGTTACACCCATTTTCCGTAATTGTACTCCCTCCGGAGATGAAGTGGACATGCTTCACTGCGCAGCACTCAATGTGGGAAAGCCATCTTACAAACACTAAGGTCGCATCGATCTCGTCAAGGTCGGCTTCACCACTGAACGCAAGTGCATTGCTGCGAAAGCATGCTCTAAGGGGAAATATCAGTCACCAAATATCAAAATTCGGAGGCCCCACGGCATCTTTTTTTTTAATTTTTTACGAGTTTTTTTATACACTGAAGACAACGTTGGCTGAAGGTGTGGTGCACAGTTTTACGGCCCCGGAGATTTGAGTGGGCGTTGGAAGGTGGCGCTACGCTCGCGTGCGATTCTTGTGTGCATCGCTTCGATGCCGGAGACAATCTGCTGGGTCGGTCGCAACCACAGACAGCTTCGCCGTAAAAAGAATCGCACTTATCCGGAGGGGCCTCTTCAGAATGCTCGAAAAGGGGGGGAATTACGCGTGACTTGATTGCAGAGCGCTAAACAGGACCTGCGCCTTTTAACTGGGTAGTGCAGGTGCCGGGAGGGTTCAAAAGTGAAAGCAAATTTCCTTTCTTTCATTGTAACAGCGCATAGTCCACCGCCGCCTACGCTCGCCTCTATCAAAAGTAAAAAGAAATATTTCCCAGTTCCGGTAAATCTGCAGCGGCTCACAGCCACTGCAGGCGTATCGCACCAGGCTGCCGCTTCTGCGCTACAATCAACAGTGGAACCCCGGCCGTAGGGTGGCATGAACTCCGGGAAGAAACAACGGGGCCTATGTTCGATTCCTAGCGGTGGGAAACCAACGAAGACGGCTTTTACGACCCTTTTTAACACGAAAGTGTTTTATTCCTGGATACACAAAGATTTGACTGTCGCCATATCCGTGACGGAAACGATCCCAGTACACAAGGCAGCAAGCGGCCTGTAAAGGTTGCACCCCTGCACATAGGGGCTTCTTGCGGGGAAGCAACCGTTTGTACTAAAGAGTACGTTATACATAGGGTTGTTCGTTTTCGGGTTTTATATTTTAACACGAAGGTGTTTTATGCCGGGATGCACCAATATTTCACTGACGTCATATCCGTCACGGAAATGACGCCAGTACACCTTTGCCGAAGCGACCCGCCAGTAGGACGTCGGTCGCCAAGCACACCAACAAGACAGCCACCGACCTGCAAATCATGCTCAGCTGCAGATTTCGCTGCACGTTTCACTTTCATGTTTTACTGATTCCTATGACAGAGGAATCAACCACAGTTTTCTTTTTCTTTTTATGTACAATCCCTGAGGCGTACACTCAAAGATCAACGGCGGGTGGTGCGAATGTACCATTCCTGCTCCCCAATCCGGGTATGCTGCTCGTGCTTTCCCATCATCATCATCACCGTCGTCATTATCATTATCATGGTCATGTTCGTGTCCACTGCAAACCGAATGTTCCTCCAACCGTTCCGGTCTTACGACGCCCTAGTCCAGCCTCCACCTCCGAATTATCATTCGATCGAGTCCCGCCCCAGCCGGCCACTCCGTTACCGAGATAGTCCTCCGGTTATCAGTATATGCTTCACCAGTGGTGGAAGGCCTCGCTATGTCTCGCCCATGCGTACATACACAGATAACGGCGCTCACAGCCAATGTGGCCCGAATCCCTCCGCACCCACTCCACCCACTATATCATCGTCCAACGTAAATTTCCGACAGCCACCCGAGCGGTTCCTTCAAGCAGTAGAACGGGGCGCACGCAACATCTTGGCGACTACTAATGCGGCGCTAATTGCGCTGCGACGATTGAGCAACCTCCCACACCTGCGTCCAGGCCGAGAACGAGAAAAAAGAAGGTGGCGTACGTGCTCGTTTCCGTTTCGTATGTGGCAACCCAATTCCCGGTAGCATGTATTATAACAGTGCCCAGCGTGCGACCCACGATCGTACAGCGAGAGCGTGTGTGGTGGTCTGTCCCCCCCCACGTCCCCCCCCCCCGAAACTTTTTCGCCCGCCGGCGGGGACCGCCTGCGGCTTCCACGGCTGATCCTCCGGGATGTCGCGTCGCAGTCGTCGAGCGGGTTCGCAACGACCGCGCCGATTTATGCCGGTCGCATACGTAGCCCCCTTCTTCTTAATATTCCCGCTGCGAGGAGCAGCGCCGATATCTGTTTGGGCTGCGTAGAAGCAGAAAGGCTGCTGTGTCGGTGGGGACGTCACCTTCAAGGGTCGAGCAGGGCTGGGTGTTTGCCACTACAATGTAGAAAAGGGCTGTCTCATACCGCGCCGTTGGGACAGCATAGCTGGGGTGACCTCCAAGCCTTCCGCAGTGTGACCTGACGCGGTTGAGGTGTAACGAAGGTTCGAGCGAGCAGTGATGGCTTTTTGTAGCCTCTCGGAGGTGACCAGTGCCCCGCCCGTGATGTAACTGCTGCCTCGGCGAACCCTACTCCTATTCGTGCCAAGACTTGTTCAAACAAGGATCTGTATTGATAGGAAGAAAGAGGAGGCGGCGGCCGCCGCATTTTTTTTTTTTTTTTCTACACGGCTCCGATCACCATTTACTGTTTTCTGTTTGGTCTGTTCTACCTTGCCTCTGCACACGTCGGCTGCACGGAAAGGCTTTTAACGGTTTGGTTGTTCGCACTAATGTTGCGATTGGCGACCGGCGTACCCTTTGAAGAAACCGGGCTTATCTTCATGTAGTTCTCTTAGTGGCCGAAACTGCCTGTTACTTTTTTTTTGTTCCCACGTGCGACCGTAGAACAGTGTGGTGCACAGGAGTGGCCCCTGCGGGCTACCAAATAATTGAGAGCTTCCCGCTGCGGAGAGACTTGGAAACTAACACTGCGAGAATAACCGGCGATTGAAATGATACGCCGTGCAGAACGTCCTGCTTTCCTCTGTGTGGTATGCGATTGCGGTGACAAAACCTCCCGGTCGTACACTCTCTTCACAGGCACGCTAGCGGAAGTGGCTGGGAATACGTGGCTTGTCTACATAACGGAACTTTTCATCTACCGGCGTGCAGCGATACGGAGCTGGGTTATCTTATTACGTTACCAATAGCTGGGTTTATGTCAGCAAAATTTGTTCGTCTCTCACAGAGTCGCGTCGATCTGTCAGTAGAGGGAGCGACAGAAGAGCACATAAAGACAAGGTGGAGAGAGCGCGGGAAGGAGTGCCTGCGCACCGGTGCCGACGTTGCCAGGGCGATGTCAAATCGAAACGTGGCTCACCAGCTGCATTTGATCCGCCTCGACGGGTTCCGCGACTCCCACCACCGCTAGCGCGCGTTGTATGTGCCGCCAGTGCAGATCGGCAGAACAGTAAGACGAGCGGCAAGGCGTGCTCATCAGGCCGACCCTGAGGTTTGCGAGTGAGAGGGATGAGATGCTAGCGCATTTGTGAACCTCTACCAATGAATTTTCAAGTAATTTTTTTTTTCGCAGTGGCGGCAGTACTTTTGGAAGATGCCCGCAGTAAAAAAAATTATCACCTCACCGTCGTTCCAGTTACGCAGATAGGAAGGAAAAATAAGCAGGCAGTAACTGCCTCACTAGAGCTACTTCCATGGCCTATAGGTGCTCGCGTTATTCAGCGCAAAGAAACCTTCACGTATATTTGAGGTGAAAAAAAGCATAACTTAGAGTAGGAGCGTTCTTTTTATTGAGAATACATGTTAGGTTGGTTTTTACGACAACAAATGGAACGAAAATGGCCTAAAAAACAGTGTGGACCAGAGGCGAGATAACTGCGAACATTAAATTTAGAGATGGCGGTTCGAGCTGCTTGAAGAACAACAGAAACAAAAGGTCCCAATATATGTGGCGCGAAATACTGAGTTGAGCTTGGCATACCTTCGTTGCAATCATCAAGGAAAGAGCGAGCGGTGGGAGGGGGAGAGCCGAGAAGGCGTTATAGGGCAGGGGCGGCGGACGGCTGGATCGTCCTTCAACGACATTTCCAGGGAACAGCCGTTTTAAAGCGAAGCTCTCCACATCTACCTCTCCACCCTACCCCCCCCCCCCCCCCCCCAAAGGGTTCTTTCGCGACCGTTGGTGCCAACACAAAATTCCCGCGAACAAATAAAAGAAGTCACTGGCACCGCCAGGAATTGCACCTGGAAGGAATAGAGAAGCGAAGCGACAGCCCGTTGCATTACCGATTGAGCTACGAGCCCACGCGGAAATGAGGGTTTAACACCTGCATTTTCGCGGAATACCATGGGATAGCGTCACGCGACCTCTAGCGCCGCTGTGCGCTCCGCACACGGCACGTATAGCGGCCGTGTGCGCGCCTTGCGCATGTGCTAGGGGGTATAAAAATTAAAGGAAACTCATACCAACGATGGCATCGCACTTCTCCGTCTCTGCCGCCGGGTTTGAGAGACATTTAATTTTATAAAAAAAAGTTCCATGGCGAATCCGATGTAGATACATTTAGAACCTGCAAAATTAAGACTGCAGAACAATGGGAGACTGTTCTGCTCAGCTCCACACCGGAGGCACAACTGACAGCAGTCCGGATGGCCGAAGCCGCCGCGAAGATCCAAGGAATCCTGGCTGACGGATGAGCGAGGGAGACTGTCCAAGTCGTCTACCTTTCAGAACCAATCTCGGGCATCAAATAAAGTCGTCTCTCTCTCTTTCTACTCATGTGCTTCCCAAATACAACTCAACGAACCACCGTTTATGCATCGTGCATTTATTTAACCTTAGCAAAAAATATCTCTCTGAGGTAATAAAGGGTTTGGTTAAGTGCATCTCGCATGTATCTGGTTTCACTTTGTAGAGCCACGTGTGTGAATTCAAGTGGCGTTGCATGGGTAATCGTTGTGGGTATCGTTCACAGCTTCGCTTTCCAACCATTTTCACAGGCTGGATTGACGCGCATTTTTTTTTTTTTCGTGTCAGTGGACGTTTAATCCGAAGACAATAGGTTTCTTTCGGAGAAGTTCCAGTACGGCACGGTCAGCTTCTAGTCGGCGGGACTTGTTCTTCCACAATGCCATGGAGCGTCCTGCGAGAGGATAACTGAGATTACTATGTCCCAAGCCTACGTCCAGAATTAGGCCCGCCCCATTGAATGAACCGGCTTGATTCACGTCTTCTCCCGAAAGCGCAGTGATCGCGAACAGCGCAAGCGACGTGACTAGCAGCGGAGGCCAGTGTTTGGAAACGGTGCGCGCGCGTTCTTCCACGGCTGCAGGTTCTTCTCCTTGTGACAGGAGAGTGCACTTTCGCCCCCTCCCGGGCACGGTTTATATTTAGGGCCCTGGGGCGGCGGCGGCTGCTGCTTTGGCCGAGGAACGTGCATGGATGCCCCCCGGAGGCCTCGCGCTTGGGGCTGTTTGTTTGAGCAGGGCCGCCGACGGGGCTTTAGCGGGACCGCGTTACAGCAACGCCGCGGACGACGAGACACTGGGGATAGCCTCGGCACCAGGATCATTATCCGGCGTCGCGCTCAGAATGGCGTGGACGGGGAAGTCGCGCAACTTGTGAAGGCCTAAGATGTCCGTATCGACACATTCGTCCGATGAGGGGGGTCAATTGCTGTGACGGACGGATGCGTACGGCCTCCTTGCTGAGGCGGTGTTGGACGACGTCGTAGAGCTCCGGCATGCTCGCAGCGCGACTTATTCCACTGCCAGCAGCATACTTCCGCTCCCAGCTTTTTTGCCGGTGTTGCTAATACGGCTCGGGGTTCCTCCCCAGAATCGGCTTCGCTGCGGCTCCGGGAAGAGCAAGAAACGCAAGAAAGACTCCAACTTGGGCAGTTTTGCGGCTGGCAATTGTCTCGAGACAGTTTTTCGCTAAATGAACGTGTCGGGTGCTCGAAGGGTGTTCCCGGCGTCGGTAACTTATTGGATATTAGCGTGGAGTGGGGAACGCCCGACAGATGATGATAAAGCTGCTCCGGAATCGCGCGTCGTGGGATCTTTCGCGTGGAGGCTTCATCAGTTTGGAAGAGGGAAATTTGTCTTCGAGGTGTCTCCCGGGCCCCTTTGCCACGCGTCGTGGCGGCAACGATTCACTTCACGAACGGGAAACGTTGGGAGGCCGTCGGAGACACGATCTTCTGGAATGCGCGAGGCGGCTGCCGAAAAACTGCGCTGCGCAGTGGAGTAGGTAGGGCGCCCGTGGTTGAGACATACGCCCGGCGCATGCCCGTCGTATACTGTCAGCTCGTTATCTGCGGAATCGTCGCAAACGCACATCGCGCGTTGAGTAGTCCGTTCTCCCGATAAAACAGGAATTCTTTCTACCGGCGCATTCTTGAGGGGGTTGCACGGGCATTGTGTTTCGCTGCGTGGACAGGCCAGCGTGGCTTTATGGGGTCAAAGCAAAGGAATTGTCGGTGACGCCATCAAGTGTCAACAGCTCCTTTGGCGGCTTGGGTAATGATAAAATTAAAGGCCGAGGACGCTTAAAGGACATCTCGTAGGTTGAGAAGGCGAAAGCGTGATAGTCCGGCTGAATGCCTGGGACGCCGTGCTTCCACGTCGCGTTGTTTAAGGGCTTTGACGCTTTCGGATGGCTTCCATCTGTCTCCTACGCGTTGCGCCCCTACTCGTGCCTGCCTTCGTGTAATGGGAGCATTGACGACGATGGCGAATTTCGCTGCTCGTCTGTTCGTTCCTCCGGCTGCGTTCTTCCGCTCCCTTTATCTGCGTGGTGCTGGCTTGGACGGCCACCTCTCGCTGCTTCCGACTTTAAGCTCGTTCCGTGGAACGCCTCGTGCAGAGGCATGGTCAGGGGAGCAAGGGGGGTGAGGGGGTGTTACGGTGTCAGACCAACCCCCAAAAATTTTGTTTGGGCGTCCGGCGCAGTCTATCTTTTTATATACAGTTGAACCTCGTTATAATGAACACTGGTGTAGCGAATTATCGTCTATAGTGAACTAAATACGACCTCTGATTGCTCACGCCTCATTTCACTGACACTTATTCATTGCGTCATTGCGCACGGCTTGAGATACTGCGCGCGGCGTAAGAGCCGCGCGCAGTATCGGATATAACGAAGAAATATTTGACCAGTAGGCTGAGAACATACTTGGAAAAACTCGCGGCGTCCAAAACTGCACAGGTAGAAAAGGCCGTTTTGTATGTGGGCACTGGAAAACTGCATCGTGTTCAGTGTTGTGAATAAGCCACCAGACGAAGATCATGCTTTTTCGAAAAAATAAGAACGCAGACATGTTTTGTTAAATGAATTTTGTTCTGTTGTAACTTCCCGCTTCATGTTCCGGTCCATTGAACTTGAAATGCCGCAAGTATAAAGATAAGGGTTACCTTGTCTCCAGAGGTGCGAATCTTAAAATAATCCGTTTTTATATCAAGGATTTTCGCGGTAGCCAGATTGCTGATTGGCTCGAGCCGATTTTTAGCTCTACTGTTACAACGAATATCGGATATAACGAACTAAATTACTCTCGTCCTGCGATGGTAAGCTTTCCAAGGAGGTGTTTTCCTACCCCAGACGTTGACGCCACCTTTTTCACTAAACTGGCCGTTAGTTGCTTTCGCAGTAAAGCGTTTTCAACTACAGTAGACTCCCGTTAAGACAAACTCGAAGGTACCGTGAAAATTTGTTCGTATTATCAGAAAATTCGCATTGTGGACGTTATAAGAGAGCAAAATGTTATTCGTTTTAACCATAATGTTCGTCTTAACCGAGTTCGTTAAGACAAACTCGAAGGTACCATGAAAATTTGTTCGTATTATCAGAATTCGCATTGTGGACGTTATAAGAGAGCAAAATGTTGTTCGTTTTAACCATAGTGTTCGTCTTAACCGAGTTCCTCTTATCGGGAGGCCATTGTATTGCATATCCTTCTGGGTAACAACAGGTAAGGGCACAAGGCTTTAGAAGCAAGATATCACCTCGTTCCTCAAGTTGAGGAAGTGGATATCTATTCCGTATTTCGTAGCCCAATACCACTCGTTAACGAGGAGGCTATACATCTGACGTACTCGACCGTAGAAGAAAATTCGTGGGGTATCCTCTGCGAACACTGATTTTTTTTTTTTACAGGAATGAAATCTACTTGAACTCGTTTAGGATGGAGGCTCACACCGAAACGGTGATCTCTCATAAGTCGATAAGAAGGCTTCTATCAGTTCAATGGGCCACGAAGACAAAATGCGAGTCCAGTTTATGAAAGAGACTGCTTTGTCCTGATTACAGATACCAATTTTATCACAAACTTCAAGCGGATAATCGAGATATTAAAGGAAACGCGGAGAAGTGGCGACTCCGCGGCCTCTTTCTGGCGATTTCTCCATGACGTCACAGAGTCTTGCTTGTGCGCTTGCGGTCGTCGACCAAATCTGCCGCCAAGAAGCATGACTGGACGATTGCAGTGGTGCCTTTGTACTCGGGAACAAGTTAAGAACGGTGATAGCGCATGTACGGTATCACTCTGCCTAAGCGACGGACCCGGATGTCAACGGGCGCGCGCTCTTTGAAAAGATACTGCTATGAATGCGCGATATCGCCTGCCATTTCTCACGTAGCATGTTTATCGTCGCTGCAGTAGTTTAGAGGCACATTAGGTCTAATAAATTACGAAAACGGCGCATGCCTTGTGCAAAATATTCCCAGTAAAGCACTACTTGCGCCGCGCAGAGGTACATCCGGCTGCGGTGATGAGGCAACGAAAGTTGCCGCTGTGCAACGGAAGTTGCCGCTGAGTAGCACAGGGTAGCGGAAGGGTAGCAGAGAGGAAGTTAACTTCAAGGCTGTTGGAGTGACGGAAAGATTAGAATGCTGGTGGACGAAAAGCAGAGAGGGGAATATTGGCCACCTGTAACAGCAAAAAAAAAAAAAAAGTTTGTACCTAATCAGTTTTTTGTGCCTACCCTAAGCAGCGCTAGTATTAAACCAAGAGTGCAAAACGTATGTGTATTAGTCCTTTTTGGTAAGATGTCACGTCATCACCTTGCTACAAAGGGGAAACCAATAGCAATCATCATCATCATCATTGCCGTTCTTAATCATTGCCATTGTACCCGGGTACAGTCCCGTTTGATCGTACCATTGAATACTAACGCGCAGTTAATGCGCTGAGAATTATTCTTTTCATGCTAGCACATTTTGCGTCATTCATGCCCGTGTTACGTCACTGTAGCGCGGAATTTGAAAGTTATTCGATGCTTCCTGCTTTTTCTTTTTTCTTTAAAAAACGTCTTACGTGGATGGAATGGCTCTGAGTGAGTTACCAAATCCTAGTTCCATGAGATTGAGCAAATTTCCATTTTGTCGTCAGGGCCACTTTAATCAGCCAGGGCGATTAGCTGCCACATCCGTTCGGCAGCTGCAGCCATGAAAATGGTTAGCTTTGTTGATTGATTGATTGATTGATTGATTGATTGATTGATTGATTGATTGATTGATTGATTGATTGATTTGTGAGGTTGATTGATTGATTGATTTGTGAGGTTGATTGATTGCGACGTTTAACGCACCGACGCTAAACCCGCGATGAGGCGCGCCGTAGGGTTGTGCTCCGGATTAATTTCGACCACCTGGGGATCTTTAGCGTGCGCCGAAATCTCGAACACACGGGCGTTTTCGCTTTTCGCCTCCATCAGAAAAGCGGCCGCCGCTGGCGGGAATCCAACCCGCGTCCTCGTGCTCAGCAGCACAACGTCCTAGCCACTGAGCCACCGCGGCGAGTGTTAGCTTCGTTGCGGAAGTTAACCGAAATGGCGGAGGGTGCGAGGAGCGTGCGTGAGAAAATTATCCCCGAGAGGCCGTATACGTCCGCATCACGTGCAACGATCCGTAAAGTGATCTTTCCTGCAGCGCCAAAGTTTGACTTTCCCGCAGGAGAGCCCTCAGGAGAAGCCACTCCGGAAGGAGCGCACGCGTTGCGGTAGTTCGACGCATGTACTACACTTGCTGGACGCAAGTACACCAGACGACACCCAACGGGAACACAGTTCGCTAACTGCAGAAGCGTTTTAGAAGAATAACTAAAGTAATATCAAAGATAGTTATGCAGTCGACTCCCGTTAATACAAAGTCCACTGGTACTGCAAAAAAACTTCCGAGTTTGCCGAACTCCCAACTTAAAAGAAAACGCAATAAGAGCATCGTTACGCGTCTGCAATACGTCTCCATTCTTGATTTTGTTCATAATCTCGAATTTCGGCTGCAGTTCGAGTGTACGACACCGGTTGCCACAGTAGTTGAGACTCGAACTAAATTCGAAGCCTGAAGCTTCCACCAGTAAAGCGCTCACACGAAACTGTGCGTAACGACGATTATTAAGGAGCTGACAACAGAGATGCGTACCATGGTGCGAGTATCAGCTGCAGCCTGCCGCTTTACAACATAGCGCGGAGGGCGGTGGTTGTGTCGCGCTTAAAAACTTTGAATTTTATGTAGATATTGCGGTCACTTTGATGGTTTCAAATCGAAATAACTCCCAATTAACCGATATATTAGGTTATAGCTTCGAATTATAGGGCGATCCCTTCCATTTGAATTGCATGTAAAATGGCCGGGACCGGGACATCACTTCCACTTAACTGGAAATTCCTACTCAGCGACTTAGAATTGTCGAGAGTCCACTGTATGTCTTGTGCGTACGGGAAAACCCGCATGGGTATTACACTTCAGAAACGAAAATCCAGCATTTTTCTCGACTTGGCGTTCGTTCCTAATTGGTGCCCGCCTCGGTACGTGCATTCCTCTTTCTTCTCTTTCGTTGCTGTTCGTTATGCTGCTGAGCACGAGGACACGGGTTCAGCTCCCGGCCGCGGCGGCCGCTTTTCTGATGGAGGCAAAAAGCAAAAACGCCCGTGTGTACGAGATGTCGGCGCACGTTAAAGATCCCCAGGTGGTAAAAATTAATCCGGAGCTTACCATCACGGCGCGTCCCATCCGCCAGGTGTAGCTTCGACGCGTTGAACCCCGCAATCAATCAATCAATCAATCAATCAATCAATCAATCAATCAATCAATCAAAATTTTCCTGCTATTAATGTGAACGTACACCGTCCCTACAACGCTTGCGCGTGCACATGAACGCAGGTGCACCCGCCGCGGTGGCTCAGTGGCTACGGCGTTGCGCTGCTGAGCACGAGGTCGCGGGTTCGATTCCCGGCCGCGGCGGCCGCTTTTCTTATGGAGGCGAAAAGCAAAAACGCCCGTGTGTACGAGATTTCGGCGCACGTTAAAGATCCCCAGGTGGTCAAAATTAATCCGGAGCCCTCCACTACGGCGCGCCTCATCGCCTGCGTTGCGTCGGCGTGTTAAACCCTACAGTCTACAGTCATGAACGCAGGTGCGTGCGCGTGGCGACTTTTCACCGTGCATAACCGATGCATATACGTCGAGTTTGGCGGTCTCGAACCGTGTGTGTTTACGCACAAGGAAAATGCCGCTCAAGAATCCTTAATGGCCTTCTATAGGCGCTTTTCTTTCCCTGTGCGCGCTCTTTGTAGCCGTCATTAACAGTCACGCGCAAAGGCCGGTGCAGTGAGTTGTGTCGGCCGCCTTGGCAAGCGAGGCCGGAAATCTCTTCCCGGAACGTTCCTCAACCTCTGGGGGCCCGTGCTTGGGACAACGAGTGGCGCAACTCAAAAACGCGGCAAGCCGCATGTTCACACTCGGAGACGTGTCTGGAAGGCAGGACGGACACACGAAAGCGGCAGACAATTGTATTCTTGGACATGTGCGAGCCGGCCATCATTACGCTCCGAAGCACGCACGCGCACTCGTTGTACATGGTGGCACATGCAGAGACACGTCCGTGGCGTGCACTCGTGCGGACAAAGTTGACGTTGTTTTGCGTCGTGTGGGACGCGTCCTTCGTAACCGTTGTCTGTACCCTCTCCTTCGTGTGTACTTCCCGAGGAGAAGGGGGGAGTTGACGGCGCTCATGCGCAGTGTCGCTTGTCACTACCGCCATCGGAGGAACCCTTGCGTCGCCTCAGCGTATGCAAGGCGTCGCTCATAAACAACTCCAGGAGGCGATTCGAGACAGGCCGGCTGACGACTGACTGCCCGTCCGTTGTGCGTGTACGTTTCATCGGGGCGAAGACGTGCGGGGCCACCCAGAATCTCCTTGTACACGAGCGTGTTCGGCACGGGCCGACCCGTGTCCCGAGCGTGTCCGTGCCGTACGGGTGCGCGTGACAGTAGGGACCGCGCTCGTCGTACGTGCACGGCTACCACTCGTGACCCCTGAGACCTTGATATTTCCGGCTGTTGTTCGGCCTACGCTGTTGATGCTGCCCCTGTAGCGGTTGGCTTGTCTGCGAGCAAAGACACGTTACGTGCGCGCGATAGACAAGATACCTCTCGCCTTCGTGTGTCTGCGAACACGATTATGAGGTATCCTTCGATGTTCTTTTGGTGTTCTTTTTCTTACCCTTGCTGTTCAATGGCCGTCTGATTGTTTTCTAGTGCTCACCGGTCACTTTCTCAGAACTTGTTCAAGGAATCCATAACCGCTACTGAAAATCGGCACCCGTTGGGTTCTCAAAACTGACTTGTTTACCAGCATTGGCTTCTCAAGACGTACTTACTTGGCTAAGGAGGAGGGTACCAGGCTGCGCAGAGCTCCGACAACTTATGGCGCCGACGTCAAATGGCCGCTGTTTTTTTTTTTTTTTTTTCACGCACCAAATAGAGAATAAGCAGCTTTCTTCCCATAGCTCTTGCTGGCCTGGGTGGAGTAAAGGTATACAACACGACCCCGTATGCAGGCAGCAGACATATCTGAACTGCAGGAACAAAAATGCCTAGGCGGTGGTTCGTGTTAACCATTCGCTCGCCATAGAAGGTATGGCAGGAGGATCGTCGGGCTCTTAAAGCGCCGGGGTTCGGTGCACTTCATTGCCTGCTGTTCTGGTGGGAGGCAGTTAGGGAGGGCTCAGAGCGAAGAAGGGAAAAAAATCGGAAGAGGTCATCGAAAGATCCGCCGTTCACCACGTAGTTAAAGCGAGTTAATAAACGCAGTTCTCCTTACTCAACAATTTGCTCGTTTCGACTAGGATAAGTATACGAGCAGTTTTGCAAAACGTGTATAAAACGTGCAAAGTTTGCTGTAGCAGACCGGCCCCGTAGGTTACTGGCGGATACGGGTTCAAATGCGTTCAGCAATGACTACACACATGTGCACGAAATGATTGCGATAAAAAATTGTGCAAGCAGTCCGAGATATTCGTTGTCGCTCTAATGTGAATCATTTGTATGCTACAGTGTGTGATCGGTATTAATACGGGGCTGGAGTGGAGCCTGCGGGACTACGATAGATGGCCTGGGCCTCCTCGATTATCAGTCCTGGACCGTCCGCGGACTTCCCGTGACGCGATCCATCGCTTCATTTTCCCGTGTATTCCTACGGGACTTCCACACCGAAGACGGCACTTGTACTGCCCGCGGATTGTCCAGAACTGGTAAATCGAATATGCCCAGTGCAGTCCTAAATCACTGCGAGACGTTTACAAAATTTATTGATGCTGGTGTCGGTGAACCGGTGAAATAAGACACTTGGTCGAGCGCAACACCGTGATTGGCCGATGAAGGATCAGCGCGCCCGAAGAAGAAGCGAATAAGCTTGCTTTCTCCAAGAGCGAGGAATACTTTAAGCTGTTTGAAGATGTGCCAGTTTTTTTGCTTTCACGGTGAGCGGTCGCTTGAGAAAAACGTGCAGACGTTACACAATCCGCCCACTGGTTGACGCCAAGGCTTCGTTGAAGGCGACGCAACTAGTGCAGAAGGAAAACGGTGACAGGCGCTCGCTTTTCGCTGAGAAATGCTTCTACGCAATGATGTAAGCACAGCGGAGAACTATAATGCGTTTGACTTGGCATCTTGCTAATCACAACAATAAACTCAGCTGGCCAGAACCGAAAATGAAACACGCTGGTTTGGACAGTACGTCATTCATAGCCAGCCTAAAAGAGATTCCATTAATTACAAGAATTTCAGAGGACACCTGACCATTCACTAGGTCTTACGGGTTGCGATCCCGAAAACATGAATGTCCAGTTAAACGCCTGAGACGCTGTGCTTCCGCTTAACATGGCCGAAGGGTTTTGTAATCTTTTCCGCTAGAGACGTTTTGCTTTGTCACCCGGCCCAATGCTTTCGAATTGGTTCGGTCTTTCTCCTACGCGTTGTGCCGCTGCTCGTTCCTGCCTCTCCAAATAATGGGAGGGTTGACGATAATGGTGGATTTAGCCGGTTGCTCTTCCTCTCGCCTCATCTCGCGCTGTCGAACGCCTCGTGCTATGAATCGTCTGGTCGTATAAAACGCCTCCCACTGAGCCGCTTTTCTGTTACGCAAGCCAGTGCCAGACGCCGGACTTGCCGCTCATATGTCCATTTCACGCTCTCGCCCTAATAAAATTGACGCTGTGCAGTTTCGGGTAGTAGGCGACAGTTTCAATTAGTGTTTCCACATGTGCAGGTATTTTAGAGGAGAATCGTACGCCTACAATTGTAGAGCAAACCGTCTCTTACTTGAGGCATAAACCTAAAAAACGCCTCCTTCCTCGTAACGACCGTCTGACTTTCAAGCTCAGCCAAGGTCAAGCCAAGCCCTCGTGCGGTTGCTCAGTGAAAGCGTGTAATCGCTTCTCCTTTCCAAGGGTGGGTAGGGGTGCGGGCAGAAGCGAGTAAAGGCGCCTGCCATAAGAAAATGGTACAAGGAGGCGCTGGCTGCGCCAAAGTCCACTGCGCATGCGCGCGTACAGCGCCGACTGCGCCGAGCAGCGTCTGTGTTTGGTCTTGCGGTGTGCGCGTTCACTGCGCGCTGTCGCCGTGAAAACCGAGCTGTTGCTCGGCAAGCTTGGTTTAACCGCTTTTAACGCCGGGAAAAATTTTATTTTTCGCTTACAAACTCCATGTTCTCACGCTGGGCGTACCCCACCCTAACAACACGGGGCGTTCTCACAGAAACGCTTCGCATTAACAAACGGAGGGAGGTCCGTTCGTGATCTTTGCAACGAGGGCATCTGCAGGGCGTCTGGAGTTTTGGCCTGAAATGCTCCTGTACACGTGCGCTCTGCTTCGTGGGAAGCATGCATGACCCGCGCAACCTGTATTGTATAGCTTCATTGAATTTGAAG
Source organism: Haemaphysalis longicornis (assembly GCF_048455015.1). Taxonomy (NCBI): domain Eukaryota; kingdom Metazoa; phylum Arthropoda; class Arachnida; order Ixodida; family Ixodidae; genus Haemaphysalis; species Haemaphysalis longicornis. The sequence continues at coordinate 70,939,687 of NW_027526204.1, forward strand.
CTGTTGTAGATTGGCATCGCGCTCAACGTGTGAACCGCTCCAATTTCTGGTAACAGCAGGCGGCAGATATGCGGATACGGACATCGGCCGGAAATGCTTGCATCTGGGACGCGGGTGTGTGAAGCGAGACATGCATTTCCCGGACGACCACGCCTTTCCGCGGTACTTTCTGCAGCTGTTACCAACCATGAAAGTATAAAGCCGCCCATTGTCGAAACGCAATGTTTCGCTCGACTTTATTAAGGCGATAGCGTTATTAGGCTCGTTTCTCGATTTTGCCGTGCCCACTAGCCGTCCGCTATCAGCCGTGCTCATCAAGTGTCCACCTCCAATCCACCGAAAGGCCCAAATAACGCTGTGAACATCATAACTTAATACAAGGCCAGACAATGGAGATTCAAGAACAGAAATTGGAAAATGTCGACTCACTGAGCCTATAAATCTTTATCCTGTATATACACAACTCATTTTCTTGCAACTTATCTACCCTTCCACGGGTGTCCTCTGGACTGTCATACAATGCCCTCGTGCTGTTCTAGTTACTCGTGCAAGCGGCGGCCCGTAATTGACATCTAAAATATAGGCCAGCTCGTGAACTGATTATCGTTGGATCGCTAAGTGCGAAAAATCGCACCTTGGCTTGGCTGCGGGAAAAAAATGTCTTGCGATGACTAAGTATACACCCTAGAACTGGCTCACGCTTCCGTTCGGGGAACTCGAGAGAGGGTGACCGCCGTTCTACGTAATCGGGTCGCGTAATAGTGTCGCATTATTGCCACTGTACACGGTCAGCCCACGGTGTGTCGTCGGCGGTCGGTGCCGGTCACTAAGCCGTTTTCCGTCTCGCGTCCTGAGCATCTCTGTGTGTATTGGTGGGCAGTTAGGGCAGCCAGACGCCCTCTCCGGGACCTGCGGGGCACATCTTTGCTCGCGCGTCACCGGCTTATTAGCGCAATTACCGAGTCTAATTGGAGGCAGAAAATCCGGGGCGCGTGAGCCGCGTGTCCTAGATACATCCACGCGTCGGAGAATCGCGCAATTGCGCCGCTAGAGGTGACGATGTGTCTACCTACAGTGTCCGGTAGGGTTGCGTCGAAACGTTTAGGGAAGGAACGATAACTGGGGGATATTAGTATATTTTCCGTTAAGCCTTCACGAGAACAAATTCTGTGAAGGTACCGGAGCAGACGGGACGCTGTTCTTATACTGAAGACGAGCGAGAACTTGGGCTGATGCACTCTGACGTCATATCAGAATGCGGCCCAAACACCGCAATGGAACATTTACACAACCTGTAATGCCCGCTTTCCCGCGCGCACGCACATGCACATGAATGGAGGAGATGAGGTGGGTAGATGGGATGAAAGGGATACAATGGATACCATTGCTGGAATGGATGAATTGAGATGGGTGGCATGGATGAGATAGATGAGCTGAGATGGATGAGATGAGATGAATGGGATGATGAAATAAATCAGGCGGGTGCGATGAGTTGGATGTCACGTGATGAGGCGAGGTAGATGGGATGAGATGGGTGAGATGAGATGAATGGGATTATGGAATAAATCAGGGATGAGAGAGACGGGTTCGATGAGATAAATGTAGCGTTATGAGATGAGGTAGATGGGATGAGATAGATGGAATGAATGGGATGATCGAGGTTGCTGAGATGGATGAGAGGGATGTTGTGGGATGAGATGAGGTAGATGGGATGAGATAGATGGAATGACTGGGGTGAGGTGGATGTGGTAAGGTAGATGGGGCGGGGTGTGTGGGGTGCGATATATGGGACGAGGTGAGTGGGATGTAATGAATCAGTGATATAGGGTGGAATGGAATGAGATGAGGTAGGGTATGACAGGAGCAGAGTGGATGTAGTGAGAGGACGTGGGGTAAGATGGGTGAGATGGAGTAGAGTAATGGTCGAATAGGACCATATGGATGGACCTAAATTGGTGGAATGTGGTGGATGGAATGAAATGGATGGGATGAATATAGATAAGGTGAGAGTCGGAGATAGGAAAGCCAGCAGTCGCGAACGCTACGGAAAGTGCAGTAGAAGCAGTGTGTCTGCTTCCCGAATTGAAGATCACCGCTTTGGAAATGTTGGTTAGAAAGAGGAGAAAAACATGCGCTCGACTTTCGAATCGAACCAACGACCTTCAAATTGCGCGCCCCATGTTTGACTAATTCTGCTACCGGGGCGTCTGGGTGCCCCCTCCACTTTCTGGCGTATTTATTTGTACGAAGTGGTGCATACGCTTGGTATTGGTAGCAGCGCCGCTCCGATACCTCGGGGCGAAGGGGTCCTCTTTTAAAAGAAAAGCTTTCTTAGTGGGACCGATGGCGTTCTGTCAAAGAACTAACGCATTTCCCCGTAGGCTGATTTGTCGACCGAAAAGCACAGATAAGAATTTCGGACACACGGCGTGTGCGTGAAGATCGCGAAAAAGTATCGATCACGAAGGAGTACACTATCTCACCAGCCACGTGTCGGTATACATTGACATTGTCCGTAGATGCGTTTACTTAGTGCGCGAAAAGTCCGTCGCATCGGTTCCTTCTTCGTTTGCAAGTTGTGTCTTTAAAGGTTTGACGATCGACTGGACGCACTTTCAACAAAGGCTTGGACGCAGTTTTAGCGAGGGTTGGACGCACTTCTGATGCAGTTTTGATGCAAGACAGCTTTCGAGCTCCTCTCAACTTTGGTTAGGAAGGTGTGGTAAAGTTCTTTAACCCCGAGGCGTGACTAGAGCATTTACTGCGTCAACCGCTTTTTTACGGGCAACAGTGCGCCAGAAGAAGGTCGTGGTTACGGGTTTCATCACTTACTCACGTGCTTTGTTCGCGTGCAGACCAGTTGACCCAAAGCAGCTCATTGCCTTTTCGTAAGGCGCACGATGCATGGTATCTGCGCGGACAGTAGAAGAATGTTGTAGAGTGAATCCCAGGCTGTGGAATTAGTTGAGTATAATAGATATGCCCTACAACATCCGCGACAAGGCTTGTGATAGGGTGCTGAAGCTTAGGAAAGAATTATAGCTTAAGCTTCCAGCTTAAGCTAGTAGTTAAAACTTGTAGCTCTGACTTGTAGCTGTAATTTGTATATCTCTGACTTTTGTATCAATGACTTGTATCTCTGAACTTCTGCTTTGACTTTCAGCTGACTTGTTCTGACGTCTAGTTAGATCGAATTTGTAGCTCAAAGTTGTAGCTCAAAGTTGTAGCTCAAAGTTGTAGCTCGTGCCTATAGCTTGAACCTGTAGCTCTAACTTCAACTGTCACGCCCTGCTTTCTGTTCCCGCACTCAACCACCGATTCCTGGCTGTCTGCCCTCGCGAGCTTGCACGCCCAGCCAGTGCGTCCTGGTGGACAGGTCTCGGGCCCACAGAGCTGCCCTTCCCCGGCTTGAGCATACGTAGACCTGGCAGGATAAGACGTACTCTCTCTCCCTCCATCTCTCTCTCTTGCATTTATCGCGTGTACGCTGTGGCGCGGGAAGCGAGAAGGGAAGAGATGAAAAACCTCTCAAACCTGCTCAAACCTACATGCATGCTTCATAACTCGTGGCGAAAAAAAAAAGGGTTGGGGGTGGGGCAGAGGGGTTGTACGATACACATGTGCTACTGTATCATTTCATTCTCCCGGTACCGTCTCTCCGCGCCTCGTAAAATGCGAAGACGTAGCAGCTCGCCCAAATGTCTCTCTTAATGCATTCCGCCGCCTAGAAGGACAAGGGGCGCAACACGGGCGGTTGACCTGCCTCCTTCCCCACCCTCTCTTTCCCATTCTTACATATTAATGCTGACGACCCCCCCATCCTCCCTCCCAGGAACGAGATTCCGGCTATGTCACTCGTTTCGCACGCATGTATATACTCTCCTGCTCATGCTACGATTATCACGGTCGCGTGCCTGTCTTGCTGGAAGGCGCAGCGTTCCCGCGACCTGACTCAGCTGAACGTTGGCGATCCGTGGTGCACGATATTGCCAGGATGTCGTGCGTCTTGAGAGAAGGGAAGTCGGGGGTGATTCCGCGGAGGAAGGGGGGCATTCGGACGTCGGGGTCTACCGAAACTCCACGCAACCGTCTGTCTCCCCCTCCTCTCCATGATTGTACGGCTGTGATAGAGTCGGTGCAGCGAGGCGTCAAACACTGCGCGAGGGGCGACAATTTAGATGCTCGCATCCCTCGCTTTTCTCTCTCTCTCTCTTTCTCTGGCATCTTCTTGGCGGGAAACCAGTTTGTCTCTGTCGAGCCACGCTCGCGAGGAAACCCGGCTGCAGGCGCGTTCCATTGCCCCCGAGATGAGGGCGGCTCGGTGACGTCTTCATTTGAGATGGGCCGGAGCAGCAGTTACGCCAAGGAGGGGGGGGGGGGGGGGGAGAATCTCTCTGCTTGTGGCGCTACAGCGCAAGAGAGGGACAGGCAGAGAGAGAGAGAGGCTGCGCAACTGAGTTGGCGCATTGAATCGCGCGCCATTGTTGGCGTGCAGGAGCCGCATAGTCGTGTGCTCGTCTACTCGTACAACGTGCCGTCTAGCCGTAGCGTGTACACCTTGCGGAATTGCGCGCCCGAACGCGAAGCTCTGCCCCGGAATTTGTTTCGCGTTTCTTGTTGTTCCGCGCTTCGACCCCTCCCGCTATACAGTCAAACCTCGTTATAGCGAACACTGATACGGCGAATTATTGGATATAGCGAACTAAATACGAACTTTGTTTGGTCACGCTTAATGACATCTATTCTTTTTATAACGAAACCGAAACCTCGACAGCCGCGCGATATCGGCTATAGCGAAGAAATATTTGGTTCCCGCGAGGCTCAACACTCGACAGCCAGATAATAAAAGCGAAATTTAAAGAAAGTGAGAAAAAACAACCGTTTTTTTTTTTTTGTAGCTTAAGGCCCTTTATTGCGTGGACACTGTGAAAAACTTCAGTCCGCTCTGACTGTGAAAAGCCACCAGCGAAGGCCACATTCTCCTTCAAGTAAATGAAAAGACCGGCCTGTTTTGCCGAACGAACTTTCTCACGTTCCGGTTTGTATAGTTTAAAATGCTACGAGGAGACAGATAAGGACTACCTCGCTTATAGTTGGTTCGGAGCTTAGAACAACGCGTTTTTTATCTAGGACTGCTGCGGGAGCCAGATTGCCTATTTCTTAGAGCCGATTTTTACCTCTATGGTTATAGCGAATATCGGATATAACGAACTTATTTACTGCTCCAATACTACTTTGTTATAACGAGGTTAGGCTGTACCCGCAATGCTAGTCGCTTTTAACGTGCTCGCAAGAACAGTTAGCGCAGAACAAAGTTGAGGGGAGACGGGCGGGACTGGGGTTCTTGTGTTTTGTTGATACTGCGCTAACTTTTCTTGCTGATTGAGAGCCAACCATAGTGCAACAGCGAGTCTTATTAAATCTCCTAATGTGGCAGGAACGACGTTTGTGTCCGAAACATTGTGGAGGATGCACTTTCACGGTTGTTGCCACGGTTTGACGCACACCGTTCAGCCAACCTGCTTCGAGCTGTGCTGCCGTTGTCAAAACCAGCTTTACGGGAAGATCAACTTTACAGCAAGCGCGAAATCACTGCAGCGTCGAGTTCGGGATACGGCTCCTCTAGAAAGACAGATTTGCTTTGTAAACGGCCCGTACATTTCCGAACGTTTCAAGCGAGTTGAGCAAAAAATTAAAGCCGTTGCACTCAATGTGGAAGCTGTTGGAAGTGCAGAGCAGTGATTCGCCATAATGGGCTGTAGCGCCGTTATCCGCTTACTGCTACCACCCCATGCAATTCAAATTTCCCGCCTTCGCAGTGTTCGCGCGCGCCCCCTGCCTGAAAATGCGCAAGCGGGAGTTCTGTTCTCTTTGTGCTTTTCTCCCCGCACGTGCCGGCGTTGCACTGCCACATTTTGCGTTTGCTGCAGTAAAAACCAACCCAACGGGCGTCCTTAACTAATGGAACGCGGGCGGTGCCGGTTCATTACGTATATTTTTCTTCAAATGTACCTATAATTTTCTTTGTGCTAAACAAGGGGGAGATGTATGACAAGCACCAGCGTTTCACGAGTTTTCGAACGCTTATGACTATATAAACTGCTTGGCTTTCGAAGCATCTGGGGTACGCCGCGAACAACATCGTTACCCCGGGGCGCTGCCTTGGTGCTCTATATACTTGGGTCGAGCGAGCGAGCTAGGACGACAAGGCGAGCGCCTAAAGTGCTCTGCACTTAAAATGCCAACGCTTGGAAGAACTGACTTTGGTCACTTCTTAACGAGCTCCTAACGACAGTTAATGTGGATATAAAGGTCAAATTTTATGAGACGACCGTATGGCACATGTGGGTGCCGACGCTACTTCGGTGCCGAAAGCAGTTCAGACTACAGGTCCAAGCAAGTGGGATCAGATCGCGTGCGATGCCGCGTAGCGGTGGTTAATTGAAGCACTTCGCGGAGCCGCGCTCGCCAAGTCCGTAAAACCCCGTTGGAACCGAGACAGTCGAGAGCGGCGCATGTCGCCGTTCGTTGCCCGCTGTAGTTACTCTCGACCTTCGCGGGCTCTTGCTCTCGGCTCGTCAGCCTGAAGAACGAAAGCGCACTCGTCGGCAAAAGCCCTTGATGGCCGGGCCTCCCTGTAAACACGTGTTTGTAACACCGCCGCCGGCGCGATAACACGGAGGACAAACGTGGCATGTGTCCAATCGGGGTGACGCCACGAGGTGGCCGGGTACGGTGCGGGGCACATCATAATACCGCCGTGTTTACGTTTCACTCGCCCTGTCTCTTGGAACGTCGTCGTCGTCTTCGATAGACGAGTAGCCGAGTGTTTCGTAGTAGGGTTCGAAAGTCCCACAGCTTCGACCGAAAAGAGCGCGGGAAAAAAATCAACGTGGAGGAAATGCGGCCTGGAGAAATGTAAGCGTGCGTGCGCTTTTATCGTCGTTGCACATGACACCTTCGAGAGGACGTGATAAGGAGACGGGAAGTTTGGAGGGGAATTGGCAGCGTCCATCGTTTTTGAACAGAACGCGGAATTCTTTAAGGTGCATCACCGTGCATGCGTGAGGTTGTTGGTATGCGAGCCACCGCTGGCATTTTTAGAGGGGCCAGATTGTGGTCGCGTAGGCTCCGATGGAGACATGTTCGTTCTGATGAAATCGTTAGGCCTGGTTCTGTCTCTCTATACGCACGCGCGATACGCATACACGCCAACATACTCGTACGTAAAAACACATGCACACGCACGTGCGTTCGCGCACATACACACCGATATATGCACACGTATGGACATGCATGTATTTATGCACAGGTAGATGCACACGCGCACTAAAATAAATGCTTACATACTCACGCACACGTGCGTAGATGTATATGCACATGTGAACTTACATACGCGCGTATGTACGCTCATGCAGTCACGGGCAAATAAAATGCGCACGCTCGAATATGAACGGGAACACGCAAGTAGCGTAATTCCTTTCTGTCCAAATCAAATTGTCGCATCACTCCATAATAGCAGCAAAGCTCGTAAGCACGATTTTCCAAGTATATACCGCAACCGCGACATTATGTGATCCCCCACGAGCGTAATTCTTTGGTTCTTTGTCTTCTGGTTGATATTCTCGCTTTCGTTTTTCATTTGTCCATGACAGTACATGCATAAATACAGATACGTACATACATGGATACATAAGTAGATTGCTACATACATACATACATACATACATACATACATACATACATGCATACATGCACACATGCACACATACATACATACATACATACATGCATACATGCGTACATACATGCACACATACATACATGCACACATGCATACATACATACATACATACATACATACATACATACATGTACACATACATGCATACATACATGTACACATACATACATACATACATACATACATGTACACATACATACATGCATACATACATACATGCACACATACATACATACATGCACACATACATACATACATACATACATACATACATACATACGCATTCATACACACACATGCACGCATACCTAAATTGTTATATAAATGTGCATACACACATACATACGTGCATGCACGCACGCGCACTCGCTCTCTCGCTCCCTCCCTGCGGACGGCAAGTGATACGCCCAGTAGGGGATAATGTGTTAGCGCCAGTCTCCCATCGGTTTCCCGTGCGCCCCAGCGGCGACTCGCGGCGCACTGGTATCCGCGCCCATTCTGGAAGGAAGCGGCTGTCAACCCTTCATTTACGCGTGGCCGGCCGCTGTTCAGCGGAACCGAGGCCCGTGCCGGGAAGAGAAGACAATGGCGGCCGCCCCCCGTCATCGCCATCCGCCGATTTCTCGATCCGGTTGCTCCTGGGCGGCCCGTCACGCGTCGTTGTGCTCTACATGTGCGCCTTCCGATACGGCACGCATGCTGCGATGGCGCGCGCCCAGCTGCTGTTCCACTCAGCGTTGTTGCAAATGCATAAGGACGGCATGCTCTCTTTTCGAACGATGCATATGAAGGGCCGAAATTCTGCCAACATTTCTTGCTTTTTGAAGCGTTCGTCGAAGTACAGCTGCTCTCGATCGGTGTTCCGAACAGGTGCGACGAGTAATAGAAACGCATCGCGTCACACCAATACTACGTCTCTTCTGCATATACAGGGAACTCGAACGGAAGTATTTTTGTTTTGTACGCCTCTGGCTCCGTCGCCGAAGAAGCTCATAGAACCGTCCACGGTAGAGTACTCCATCCACATACTATCACGTGGTTCCCGGCACATCTCGACTCCCAGCTCGATTCCCTCGCCGACCTCAACGACATCGCACACGTCCAAGCGCGCGCACTAACCCCCCGCGCGGACGCGAATGCGAGTCGAGGTCTTGTTGGGCCTAGGTTTGTCGAGTTCCGAGACATTATTTACACCTTTAATGAGGTAACTAAGCACTACTACCTTCACAGGAGAGTTTACTCCCCACGGTAAACTAAACAGACCACAGGCTATCACACCGCGCATGCTTCAGACCGGATCGTATCCAAACATGGCTTTATTCCACTCCATCAATACAGACGGCTATAGCCCGGACTGCCCGAGATGTGGACAGGAAAGTAGTTTAGAACTTATGCTCTGGGGATGCCCCTTGTTGCAAGGAGGCCCGAATAGCTGCACCGAAGAAGAGTGGAGCTCTGCGCTACGAAGCTCCGAGTTTTCATGTCAGTTATGGGCTGTCCAGAGAGCCCACGATGCGGCGGTGAAGCTCGGACTTCCCGTCCCAACGTGAAGCGACCCGCGCCTTCATCAACCCCCCCCCCCCCCCCCCCCTGAAAAGGGGGGCGTCAGAGTCTCTCAGGATCACCAATAAAGTTCCTTGTCTGTCGTTCTATTGTAGCCGACATGTAAACCCCACTCTCACGGAAACAAAACGTTTCCACCATTTCTCATCCGTCTTCAGCCTTTTCATCCGTCTTCATCCGTCTTCAGTGTAAGCTTTTCGTCCTTTGCTCGCCAACTGCCAAGAAACGTGCACTAGAAAAACAATGGTATTACCGCCTACCTGGCACCGGGCTATCGCTGCGCAAATCTCCCATTCCGCGGTACTATGAACTGGACATTTCCGTAGATCAGGAACTGTGCCTAATTTCATTCATCCCAGCTATTTGCCGGAACCCAGCACGGGTGCAGGTAATTGAATTCTGCTCATTTGTCATTTTGGAAACTGCTGTGTATGCCATGCGGACAACCCCGCTTGGTTGCTAGAGGTAGAACACACGCCACTCAACGCTATGGGAGACGGCTCGGTTTCATTTTGGGGCGGCCATACGGAGAGCTCGGCGGATGCCATTGGCAGCTCTCGCTGTAAAAAAATCAAAACAACATGAGGGTGAAAAATAACATAAGGGTGACATAGCGTAAGGGTGACAAAATTACATAAGGGTGACAAAATTACATAGGGGGGACAAAATTACATAGGGGGGACAAAATTACATAGGGGGGACAAAATTACTAGGGGGGGGGCAAGCTACATAAGGAGGGGCAAAATTACATGAGGGTGACAAAATTACATGGGGGATAAAGTTACATAGGGGGGTAAAGTTACATAGGGGGGTAAAGTTACATAGGGGGGGGTAAAATTACATAAGGGGGGCAAAATTACATAAGGAGGGACAAAATTACATGAGGGTGACAAAATTACATGGGGGGTAAAGTTACATAGGGGGGTAAAGTTACATAGGGGGGTAAAGTTACATAGGGGGGTAAAGTTACATAGGGGGGGGTAAAATTACATAAGGGGGGCAAAATTACATAAGGGGGCAAAATTACATAAGGGGGGCAAAATTACATGAGGGTGACAAAATAACATAGCATAATGACGGGTGATCACGGCGACGTTGCGCAAATTAAGTCAGCTGTTTGGCAATGTGAGCATCTTACATATTGATTTGACTTGATGCAGAGTTAGTTGCATCTTGACGTTAATTACTGAAAGGTTGACATTGCGTTTTTAGCGCGAGTGCGGATCACATGATCTCGGCGTGTTATCGTCTCCTCGACATTTTTAGTTCTTTCGTTCTTCGTTTCGAAGGTTTTTTTTTTTCTTTCGCCGCTTTTGTAGTCACTTATCTCCGCTTCGTATTGTTTATAAAGAATAATAGTTAAAACGACTAGGAGAGAGAGAGTGTAAACATTCATTTGGAGCAGAGCAAGCGCTGATGTTGGGGGCGCCAGTCGGTGAGGGGTCTCCTGGTCAAAATAGCCCTCAGCTTCACTGGCCGTCCCAGTCGTTACCACAGGCCGGCGCTGGGATATAACGTCGAAGCTAGTCTGCTGGCCTGCCCACCGCTCCTAACATGGGTGGGGATTAAGGGACGGGTATGTCTGAAATCTGACAGTCCAAAACATAGTAGCATCGTTCAAGTGCAATATTGCGAAACAGAACAAATTAAGGCGCCACTTTAGGGAAATGTCGCATGAAAAGTGGCGCAATATTAAATTAATTGTCGAACCATTTTATTCGTTTAAGTGAGGAAATCAGCCCGTTGCGCCGCTATATCGGTGAATCAACCACTACTGCTCTGGTAATTCAACGTTTAACATTACATCGACTGTGGAAGTGAGTTTTGCCGCTCTACGTGCGTTTGCACAGTGAATCTCACTTAGAGGGGTTTCCAGCCACGCCGACACGAACTCCCGGACGACCCTTCTAGCGCAGCTGACGCTGTAAAAATGGCTTCGATGTTGAACGGAGAATACACTTTTGGCAAAATACAGCGTTGCAAATGCACGCGCAGGCGCTAAAGGCGAGCTTCGGTTTCCTTTATTCCGTGTATACACCGCCGTGCGTACAGGGGACGGGGAAGTGTAATGCTTCGAGCTCTACTAAAAGCAATACCCGCCGCGGTGGCTCAGTGGCTAAGGCGTTGCGCTGCTGAGCACGAGGTCGCGGGTTCGATTCCCGGCCGCGGCGGCCGCTTTTCTGATGGAGGCGAAAAGCAAAAACGCCCGTGTGTACGAGATTTCGGCGCACGATAAAGATCCCCAGGTGGTCAAAATTAATCCGGAGCCCTCCACTACGGCGCGCCTCATCGCCTACGTTGAGTCGGCGCGTTAAACCCTACAATCAATCAATCTACTAAAATCAATAATTAATGAAGAACACGTACGAATAATTCGTTTCTAACTCAGTCCCAAAAATGCGAGAATTTGCAGGGCGTCTTTTTTTAGGGTTGCAACGGTTGTTTTCCTGGTTACGGCGAGTAAGCAGAACACCCATGGTAACGACCTTATGGATTTTCTTATGGAAAGACAAGGACGGCATGCTCTCTTTTCGAACGATGCATATGAAGGGCCGAAGTTCTGCCAATATTTCTTGCTCTTTGAAGCGTTCGTCGAAGTACAGCTGCTCGATCGGTGTTCCGAACAGGTGCGACAAGTAATAGAAACGCATCACGCCACACTCATACGTCTCTTCTGTATACAGGGAAAGTTTGATTTAATCAGGTCAACTGCTCTTTCCTGCCCCCCCCCCCCCCCCCCCCCCCCCCCCCCCTAACTCTCGTCACCTCCGCAACCTTCCATGCGGCTTATTTTCCGCTACAGCGCACAGATGAGAACCGCCAGCACGTGCAGGAGAAACTCCGTGGGATCAAGGGAGATCAACGGACAACTTGCGCTCGCACAGTGCCTAGGGAGCACATGTGTCCACGCCTCCGTGCCTCCGAGGCGCGCACATGTAGGCTCCCTAACAGTGTCTTATCAAGGGTGCCTTCTTGTCTGCTGCCTTGTCGGGTGATTCGTTATGGTCCCCTCGAGCGCGTGGTCCCACGCGAGTGGACTGCTCTCGGTATTCAACGTTGTCTTTACCCGCTACAAAAGCAGTGCTTTGTCATGCTGCTGTGTTCCGTCATGCTTTTGTTATGTCTTCGACGCAGCGTGTTCGCGCTGATTCACGACCCCCTTATAAGGTTCAGCTTGCGATCGCGATGCGTGGGGTTCAGTTACCAATTGACAGGGTCGAATCGTGGTGTGGGCCTGGGATAGCAAACTTGCCGAGCATTGATATTCGGTAAATGTTAAAATATCGCGAAGGCGGTCAAACCAATGCGGTAGAGCCATTTTGTACTGCCTGGAACGAAGGTGGCCAATAAGCAATTACGAAGAAACTGGAGGAAATGCTTTTATGCTTACGTGGAATATGGTTACTGATATTCGAAACGCTCCTACGTAAGGCGATCGCCTTATTTGGGGAAAGTTAATGCGTGCGTATAATCCGTTCTCGTCACTTGCTGGACTCTCGTTTGAAGCTTTCAAGCCCGCTCCTGTGGCCGCATTCTTAATTGCTTGTAGCCTAATCTTCAGCCGATCTTTTTCGATTCACATTTGGTCGCTGTGGACACGCTCGCTCACTCAGTCAGTTGCAGTCTCAGTCAGTCTTTTGCAGTCTCAGTCACAGTCAAAATTAGTTGCGCTCTCCGTCAGTCAATCGCAGTCGCAAAAACGCCCGTGTGTACGAGATTTCGGCGCACGTTAAAGATCCCCAGGTGGTCAAAATTAATCCCGAGCCCTCCACTACGGCGTGCCTTATCGCCTGCGTTGCGTCGGCGCGTTAAATCCCACAATCAATCAATCAAGTCAATCGCAGTCACAGTCTGTTGTAGTACCAGTGGCAGTTACAGCCAGTTACCCTCTCCGTCACAGTCACAGTCAATCAATTGCACTCACAGTCACAACCAGTTGCAGTCTGAGTCAGTTGCAGTCAGCTTGGTGTACCGTCACAGTCGCAGCCAGTTGCAGTCTCAGCCACAGTCAGTCAGTCACAGACTCGCAGTCAGTCCAGTTCAAAGAGGGGATGCCCGACGCTACGGGAGGCCGCTACGCCGGCCGCACGTAGTCCTGCTTCGCTCCACTTTCCTCATCGCCAGCTGGCGACACGTGAGAGAGCGGCTGTCCTCTTCCGCGGCGCCGCGCCGTGCGTGCTGCATGGAAGCGCGCGGCCCTAACCGCTCAGCGTGCTGCTGCTACCCAGGGCCCTCGGTCGTCGGCCCGAATCCTGTGCCAACTCTCCAGTGACGGGGACCCACCTATCCATCACCCCGGGCCCGTTAGCATATATCCGCACCCGTCTCTCTCCGCCCGCACGCTAACGGGGATTTCCCGGACAGACTGCTGCACTGCTGTCGCTGCTTTCAGTACCGCTACTCGCACTGTCGACGCAATGCTTCCGTTACACACCGGTAGAAGCATTACACCCCTTACTCACGGTAGAACTCCGCCGGTCGCAGGTGGTGAGAGATGGCGGATTGTATTCCTTTATTAAGGACATACTAAGTAGAAATTAAGAAGAAATGTCATTAAGGGTAGCAGAGTGGATTCCTAGAGGAGGCAAGCGTACGTGGCATGGGGCGGCAGAAAGTTAGATGTGCATATGAGATCAAGAAGTTTGCGGGGATAAATTGGTCACAGTTAGCACAGGACCGGGATAAATGGAGACCTATGGGAGAGGCCTTTGCCCTGCAGTGGGCGTAGATAGGCTGGTTCTGCTGCTGATTATGATTATTCCTTTCACAAGTACCACGGGGATGCACGAGAGGACGTAGATGCCCTCACCACCTTTACTGCTTTCCCGTCACTCAGTAGACCTTGAGCCACTCCTTCTAAATAATAATAATAATAATAATAATATCCGAATTCATGTATGGGGGTGTTACTTCTAAGTCTGTGAGCACGCACGCATGCAGAAACTGTCTCCGTATCTTTCACTCGTTCACTCGCACTCCCTCCTTAACCGAGTGGCGCCCCCACGGAATACTGTTTTCTGGCGCAGCCTGTACGCCGCCCTGCTGTTTTTACTTCGTTGCCTGAAACTCGAGCGGTTAAAGGTTTGGCGATTCTTTTCTCCGGAAAGAACATTTTTTCAGTATTATCGGTGTAAAGTCTCGTTCTGAGAAGCCAAAGTGACCATGACGTGAAGCGCGTCTGCCATGGTACGCACTCTAATTTCACCGATGCATTTGTGTAACGTAGTGAAGCGGACTTTGTCGAGGTTTCGGGGCAAATCTCGATCTTTCTAAAGCTGGCTTTTCCGCATTACTATGTGTTGCAGGGATTCCTACACGTAAAGAATTGAGTTCTTGCGTGTTTCGTGACGTGACACGATAAGCAAACTGAACTGAGCGACGCTAAGCCTAGCAAGACTGAACTGAAGAACATACTTTGGCGGCATAATTTTGATTGATTGATTGATTGATTGTAGGGTTTAACGCGCCGACGCAACGCAGGCGATGAGGCGCGCCGTAGTGTAGGGCTCCGGATTATTTTTGACCGCCTGGGGATCTTTAACGTGCGCCGAAATCTCGTACACACGGGCGTTTTCGGCTTTCGCCTCCATCAGAAAAGCGGCTGCCGCGGCCGGTAATCGAACCCGCGACCTTGTGCTCAGCAGCGCAAGGCCGCATAATTTCGCGAAAAGGGATGTGCTCACGCATTTTCACGTAATAAGAGAAATCTCGGGTGTCCCCGCAATTCTTTCGAACTTGGAAGCTGACGTCACCTAAATCACATATATATGATTATTTCGATTATGTTGTCGATGATAAATTGTTCCTGATGGTTCTGTGATGAGTGTCGATACTTTTCTACTTCCCTCGGGGTCAGTGCGGTTGCACCGAGTAATCGCCATTTTTCCGTTATGGAAAATTGTCAACAAGGAAACTTGGCTAGCCTGTTTCTTGTCTTTGTTTTTTAAGTGTTCGTTCGAGATATAATCGTGCTTGGCACTGCCGTTCCGCAAGCGTCTGTATACAGGCACACGAAAAAAAAAAGATAGATTCGCCCAGCTGTCGGCAATGTAAAGGCGGGTATCATATGGAGGCTGTTGATATAGACCTACTTCACAGCGCGGGAAAAATCTGTATGGCTAGTTTTGTTTATGGGACAGGTACATGGAATGCCCCTCCATACCTTCGTATACTGATCTATCTTCGGTGTAAATGCGTAAATAAATGAAAGAAATGTGTGCCTAACTAGCTTAATTCCTACTGTTTTTTTTTTTGGCCAGAAACACAGCTTTTGAACTCTCACGAACTCGGAGTAAGCTGCAACGTGAAAGCATCAACTGGCCTCATTGGCCGACAAAGCCTGCGTCCGGCGTCTGTAGCGGCGCAACTGCGCCTAAAGCTTCTTTCCATTAGCCGGGACACGTTCCGTAGCGCCTGCTTCGCAATAATAAAACACAATGAAGTTCGCGCTGCTAGGCGACGCCTAGACCTCACTTAGCGGCGCAGCAGTCAGCAGCAAGCCGGGATTCTCTGCACGGAACTACCGTCACCCTATGAAGACTAAAGTATCTACATCGTCGGAAGCCGCTACTCGGCGGTAGCGAAAGGTGGCCGTCTACGCCGGTACACCGCAGATCATCATCATCATCATCATGTCTTCGCCCACTGCAGGGCAAAGGCCTTCCCCATAAATCTCCAACTATCCCTGTCGACAAATTTATCCCCGCAAACTTCCTGATCTCATCTGCCCATCCAACCTTCTGCTACCCCCCGCCACGCTTGCCTTCTCTAGGGACCCACTCTGTTACCCTTAATGACCAACGGCTATCTTGCCTTCGCATTACATGCCCTGCCCACGTCCATTTCTTCTTCTTAATTTCTACTAATAAGTCCTTAACACGCGTTTGTTCCCTGACCCACTCCGCTCTCTTCTAGTCCCTTTAGTGTTACACCTACCATCTTCCGTTCCTCTGCTCGCTGAGTCCTCCTCAATTTAAGAGCAACCCTTTTAGTGAGCCTCCAAGTTTCTACCCCGTAACACAGCAGATAGCCCGCAGCAAAACTCGGAAACACTACTCGGAGCGGGAACTCGAAGGAGCACTCGGCATTGGCCACTTGGGCGTAACGGCTTTAGCATTCACCACTCAAAAGAAGTGCTTGGGTCACCCCTACCCCCTCCCCCGGTCTTTCCAATGCGCTTTCCTTTCGTTAAAACTGGACCTGAGTTTCCCCCCACTTATCTCTTAATTGCTGGGTGCGCTACGGGGAATTTCAATGCAGGGTGTTACAGATGGCCGACCAGAAACGGGGCGGATATATAGGCGGGAGAAAGAAGAAAAAGAAATTGTTGACAACCGCTTAAGTAAAGCTTGCATCATTAAAAATCTTCGTCGTCCACCGGGACATATGCTTCCGGCATTACAAGAGAGTCGAGAGAGAGAGAGACTATCCATCTGCGGTCGGCCAGCTTGCGGTCCATTAAAATTCTGCAACGCGCCGCCGGCGTGCGCGGCGCGGTATTTTACGATGTCGGGTTACGACTTCGATGCGTATCGTTCTCAGTGGTGGAGTAGGTCAGCGGGGCGTTCTCACGAGGCAGCCGTGCGACGAGCAGCAGCGGCCAAAATTTTGTTTATTGGGAAAGAGCGCGCGTACACGAACCGCGTCGCTGGTGGAACTGAGCCAAGGGAACATGCTGCGACGCGTCGCTCCCAGGTCGTACGCCGTACGTACGCGATGTCGGCCTGCATTTGTGGCTGTACGGACTGGGAGTCGGTGCGAGTCGAAACAACGAGAGATGGAGAGTAAGAAGTCCGAGGACACAGCCAACGTGTGTGAAGGAAGCAGCGTCCAGCTTTTAGATGCGACGCTCAGAGCATCTCTTGTCGGCGGCCCTGACCTTCCTGCGTGCGTCCGTTGATGTCCGCGTGCGTCCGTTGTCCGCAGCCACACTCCCCCTCTCCTCTCCGATAGCGAACACTCTCTCGCGAGGGGCATTGAATTGGATTCGATTGGCTTGGCTTGGCTTGACTTGGATTGGATTGGATTAAAGTGGATTGTGTTGGATTGTGTTGCGTCATAGCCACGGCACTCTCCCTCTCTCTCTCTCCGCGGTCTCCTCTCCTTCGGGCGCGCTGCGCATATAACCGGTGTGCCGCTCTCCGGCGGCCTTTCGGTCGACGGTTGCTCTCCGCTTGCGCTTGAACCCCCCTCAGCGTCACATCACACCAGGGTTCCCGCGAGGGGAGGTGGGCGTAATTTTTTTTACTTGGTCAGAAGGTCAGAAGCCGCTGCATTTAAGAAAATATAAAAAAAATAGTTAGAGACTTAAGAAAATTTACTCTATGTGGCAAGACGAGAGCTTGATATATGAGCCACCCGCCGCGGTGACTCAGTGGCTAAGGCTTTGCGCTGCTGAGCACGAGGACGCGGGTTCGATTCCCGTCCGCGGCGGCTGTTTTTCTGATAGAGGCGAAAGGCAAAAACGCCCGTGTGCACGAGATTTCGGCGCACGGTAAAGATCCCTAGGCGGCCGAAATTAATCCGGAGCCCTCCACCACGGTGCGCCTGTTCGTCTGCGTTGCGTCGGTGCGTTAAACCCTACAATCAATCAAGAAGTCCGAGGACACCTAAAAACTGCTTATGAGTTGTCACTGCAAGAACATGAAAGTCCAGTTGAACGCCGGAGAGATTCCGCCCTATTGTGGAGTGGCTTTGCAATGTTTCTCTTTGAGGTGTTTTACTTTTCGGCCCGCCTAGACGCTTTCCAAAGGCTTCGATCTGTCTCCAACGCGTTGTGACTGCTCGTTCCCGCCGCCTTGTGGATGGCGATGGTTAATTTTGCTGCTTGTCTGTTCGCTTCTTCGGCGGCATTCTTCCGCTCCCTTCAACTTCTCTCAACTTCCGAGTGTAAACTCGCGCTGTGGAACGCCTCGGGCTACGGAACACTTCCCAAGCAGCCGTTTCTCTTGTTACGAACGCCGGACGCCGGCTTTTTCGCTCAATGGGTAATTTGTCGCTCTCGAAGTACCATATTCATTGCGCTCCAGGAAATAGCCTTTAGGGTGGCCTCCTCATTCCAGGCGTCCATTGGCACCCACCGCTTGATTGTCTTGCCCGCTTCACTAACTTGAACAGGGCAAGGAGCTAGCCTGGCTCAGTGCATACTTGCGAAGCGCTCGCAAGCAGTATTAGCTGCGTACTATATTGAACACAGTTCGGGTGAACACGGGAGCGCGCGTCATTCCGTGCGCGGGAGCCGCCTGTCGGCGTTCCGGGTAACTTCGCACGCGCATCACATAGCCTCGTTGCAAACGAACTGCGCATGCGTGCGAAGTTAAACGGGACGCCGACAGGCGGCTCCCGCGCGCGGAATGACGCGCGCTCCTGTGTTCACCCGAACTGTGTTCAATATAGTATACTATATTAAAGGAGTACTGACACCAAATTTTGACGCCTAAAAAATGATATAATCGGCCTGGCCAAATAAAGTTGTTCTGTCTGTCGGGTGGCAGCGACTCATCCGAGTCTGACGATACAGACGACATGTCGACTGCGCGGTCGAGTGCGGACCATGTACAATCGTAGCAGACGATGCGGCGAACGCATGGAGGAAAGAAAAACGTCCCTGACGTCACGGGTGAGACCGTTACGTAAGGCTGGCCCGCTTGCAGGCTGGCCTTCGAACGGCCATTTTCCCGCGCGGCGACCAAATTTGAAATTGGTTGCAATAAACGCGCTATAATTAATTCTGTGTTGGCGGCTGACGGCTTTCGGTTCGATTTTCGTAATTACTGGGCCAATGGGTATTCTTTACAGCATAAAAACTGAAAGCGAGAAATTTCGTGTCAGTACTCTTTTAAATATACTGAGTATAGTATACTAAGGGTATACTAAGTATAGTATACTAAGGGGAGTCAGTGCGTGCATGGTCCAGGTGGTGATTTTGGTTGCGCAGCAAACTTGTGGTGCCACGAAGCATCTTCAAGGAAGGAAGCATCTTGAAGACCCTTGTGTTATGTATTAAGGAAGAAATAGTCGTTTGGAAGCCGATCGAGCGCGAACGAATCAGTGTCGCGCAGTAGATGTGATGTGGATAAGACAGCAGTGGGGCCGTGCATGACGATGCCGATGGGCGGAATGGAAAGTCTGAGGAGGCCGCCAATGGCAGCAAACCCGAGAGACGAGACCTTTGTCACGGGCCTAGAAGCACATAGTATAGGCGCATTGCTCAGGCTCAATGATTATATGCTCAGTCCGGAGTCAGGTTTTTGACGGCCGGAAACGTTAGGGCGTCTGTTACGCTTCTTACCGAGGCTGTTTTGTCTTCCCAGCGGGGGGTACGGAAATGTCCTTCTAATGTAACTTTTTTTCAGCCGGACCCCGCATAATGTCACAGTGAGTTAGAAGCGCTCGGTGGGCGGCTTTGTCGAGAGCCCCGTTGCACTTCCTGCTGCACAAAGCTTGTTAGTGACTAGCTCTCCATCGCTGTTTCATGGCGTCTTTCGCTGCGAAATTCGGCTGACCGCGTAGCACTGTGATAGAAATGAAATACCGGGTAGAGGGAAGGTGAAATAGAGAATTTACGGGTTTTTCTATTAATTAGAAGCGGCTGCAAGTATTTTAAAAATTGCCTTAGTCCAGGAATAGATAACAGTGGGTTTAGCATGATGCGTACCTGGTTTTTGCGTCTCCATTGGTGCCGGTGCGCTAAAATTCCCGATAGACGTCAGAGCAGCCAGTGGTTCCCACCTTGTCCGTTACTTTGTTTGAATCGTGTGATATTTTCGTTTCCCAACAAACAACAATGATGTTTCGTATGGAGCTCGCCCCTGTCCACTGTTATCCTTGTTCGCATTTATCCCTGTCCGCAAAAATGTTACCGCGCAGCGAATTTCTCTCAAGAATTGATCGTGTCCCAGCGAATTCAACATTGCGCCAGCAAGTTGCTCCTTATCTCCCGAAAGAATTGCCGCGCAGATGTTTATCTTTTGTCGTTTTGACATTTCTGACGCCGGTTTCTGGGGTAGAATGCGAACTATCTGTTGCCAAGTCTCCAGCACCTCGGCGATGCGGCACCATGCGCTAACGCGGGGAGACGGCGATCTCGGAAGATAAAAACTGGCGGCGATATTTTCTGGCCGAAATCGGAGCTTTTCATCTTCGTGAATTTGAAGTAGGCGAGCGAGAGAGTGGGGGCCAAGGTTTCACAAAACGGAGAAAAAGCCGAGAAATAATGCCGGTGCGCAACAACTGTTCTCCTCGGGCGTGCATGCAAAAGCCTCCGACGTGTGCGACTGTCCCGGTCGCATGCAGGTGCGGGCATTTTGCCATCGCGTATGCAGGCTGGCCCCCATCTAGATAGTACCGAGGCCTGGTGGCTGTCTTCGGTGCCCACTTATGTTTTCT
The DNA here is from genome assembly GCF_048455015.1 of Haemaphysalis longicornis. Lineage (NCBI taxonomy): Eukaryota > Metazoa > Arthropoda > Arachnida > Ixodida > Ixodidae > Haemaphysalis > Haemaphysalis longicornis. The sequence goes on from NW_027526204.1 coordinate 70,960,382, forward strand.
TCAAGTGCGCAAGAACTAGGAGAAGGGGGGGGGGGGGTGGCGGGGGGAGTTGTGCGCACTTTAAAGCAGAGCTCTGCACAGGCCACACTGTCTATGCCCGGGCCGACCCGGTCCAGCCTGGGCCGGGCAAAATTTTAATGCAAACGTATTAGTTGATTCGGTAGGTGGACAATCTGATATTGTCGGCGACCTAACCGGAAGGTGCCATGCAAAATGGCCCAAGACTCAAAGCGGCGAACTTCCGCTCTGACCGCAAAGTGGAGAGAGAGAGAGAGAGAGAGAGAGAGAGAGAGAGAGAGAGAGAGAGAGAGAGAGAGAGAGAGAGAGAGAGAGAGAGAGAGAGAGAGAGAGAGAGAGAGAGAGAGAGAGAGAGAGAGAGAGAGAGAGAGAGAGAGAGAGAGAGAGAGACCATTGGCGAAGATTTCTGTTACGTTGATGCCGACCCCGCACGTAACCGAGAAGCGGTAAGGGCGGCACTTCCGCTGCGCACTTCCGCTACGCGTTTCAGTGACGTACTTCCTGTTGCGGGTGCCCGCCGCTGAGACGTGCTGCACAGGGATAAGCTTGGGAGAGTTGGTGATGCATTCTTGACCAGAAAACTACTCGGACACAGAGGAGGAAACGGCATGCTGCGCTGACTTGCAACTCGTATTTGCAGTTCGTTAGGGGTACGTAGAGTTCTGCAGTGGCAAAGGAAGAAAAAAAGCAGAGTTGTAAAAAAAAAATCACCCGCGTACGACAACCAGACAAACATTCAGTTTCTTTGCCTAATTAGCAGCATTGAAAGAAAGCTGACGCCCGTATTCCTCCAGTGCAGTTATCGGGCAATGAAATCGCATACTTATGTGGTGGGACTCGAACCGCCCCCCCACTGTCCCTTACAGGGAAAGACCAGCGCATCCAAATGCCAAAAACTGCCGTTAAAACATCTAGTCCTACGTGTCCATATTCTTGGAAAAGATGCAAAGGTCTACACTTTATTCCAATTTTGATAAAACAGCACAGAAATGAAAAGAAAAACTCCCCCCTCAACGGTCGCTCGATACTGGCTCACATATATCCGGCGTGTGGAATCTGGGAGCGGGCAACTTCGAGGCACCACCACTCGCACACGATTCGGGCCTCACCGCGGTGGTATAATTCGAAGCACGTAACTCGGCCATGCATGGAGGAGATCGGAGCGGCTAGCTAAAGCAATCAGCGCACGCCTACAATTAGGCGCTGTTTACAAACACAGCTGAGGGCACGGCCAACGCCCCCTAGGTAGACAGACAGACTGAGGTCGGTTTTGGGATGGTCAGGCCAGCTGGTTCGTAGCTAAGAGCTATACGGAAGGTGTCGCGCCGAGCGCCCCAAGAAATTTAATCTCTGCACCCTTCTGTCCTCTCACGCGTAGATGCTCGGGAGGGAGTGGGGAGTCTTCCGAAATGGAACCCTGCCAACGGCCTTAATCCTTGGGTTGGAAAGGCAAGCCTAATGGTACAGAAAACATGTCAGGCTCAGAGCGGGCATGGCTTAGTCTTCTTAAAAAATCAAAACGAAAACTTGCCTCTTGGGAGAGACTGAAATGTTTCATGCAGGAAAGAAGACGAAAGATGCTTTCTATTATCATAAAATCAAACCGCACGCTTTTTCTTCGAATCCCCCGTTGTCCAGAAAATTTTACTGTGGCTTATAAAATTCTGACAAAGACTACGTGGACTGGTGGGCAAGTTTGGTGAGGGTCGCGGCCCCCTGTTGTTCTTCTTGTTGCGGCAGACGGACGTGTAACTGCTGTGCATCGGTGGGCTCTTAAGTGGGTTATTTCGGGCTGTGCGCACGTGCTAAGTATACTAGGCTATTTCGTGTTCAGTGAACAGCATACGGGGCTGTCTCTTGTAAACCACCTGCAATCTCATGCACCTCGGCGCAGATGGCCGTACTCCGCCCTCCTAAATTTCAATAATATCGCGCGAGCGCAGACTGGTTTGTAGGTCAGCGCCTTACCAGGGCGTAGACCGGGAGAATAGGCGTTCGCGCACACAAAGGCGAGCGTAGTCGGCTACGCTGTTAGTGCGGAACAACACTCGTTATCTTTGTTAACCGCCAGCTGGCGACAGCCGAGACAGGAATAGGTATCGAAGCCCACACGCTGGTTAAGCAGACAACCAAGACTGTAACAAGGACCAGAACTGTGTCGTGCTCGCAGTACAGCAGATGCTTGCTCCGGAGGAAGCTTTCTGCCCACGTGCCAACTTGCTCCGATTTCGCCCATTCAGGTAGCGTGATAAGGCTCATAGTGGAGCAACAGCGCGAACAAATTAGACCCAGAACTGAAAGAACACGAGCGCTGTTGTCCTTTCCGTGTCTCGTCTGTTCGCACTGTTGCTCCACTGTCTGTGAATCTGCACCAAATGGCCCAGTTCTCGGCTAGTGTGATAAGGCGCTGACATTGTAAAAGGCCCGCGTTCGAACGGTATTGTTGAAAATGTAGGACGTTCAACATGTCAACACCCGCTCGTGCGTGGGCATTCTAGTAACCCAAATTGCATAGCATGGCAGGTTTTCCTCACAAGGCAGGGGAAGCCCAGAGGCTGAACAAAGGGATTCGTTGTGCTTATGTCCTATACAGGGGTGTAGGACGCTTTGCATTTCGTGTTTCGCCCGTTCCGGTTTCGAATTCGTTAACACAGATCTCGCTTGCCTACAGCCGGACAGAACGAAAAACTGCCGTGCACCATTTCCGCGTGCAGTGTATAGTATACCGTATACAGTGGTCCGTGTTTGTTCGCGGTAGTTCGCGCTTACGGTGCTCTGAGCACATATGAAAAAAAAAAAAAAGCACGTCCCTAGCCTTGTTACAAAAAATAAACTGACCATGTAAATGTCTCGTTTCAGTATTATTTTAACTTTAGGCTGAGTGGTTGAATCGAAGTACAGACGTCATCATCATTATCATCACCAGCCTATCTACGCCCACTGCAGGGCAGAGGCCTCTCCCACTAATCTCCAATTACCCCGGTCCTGTGCCAACTGCGACCAATTTATCCCCGCAAACCTCTTGCTCTCATCTGCCCATATAACTTTCTGCCACCCCCTGCAACGCTTGCCTTCTCTAGGGATCCACTCTGTTACCCTTAATGACCAACGGTTATCTTGCCTTCGCATTACATACCCTGCCCACGCCGTTTATTCTTCTCAATTTCTGCTATGTCCTTCACACGCGTTTGTTCACTGACTCAGTTCGCTCTCTTCTTGTCCCTTAATGTTGCACCTATCATCTTCCGTTCCATTGCTCGCTGAGTCGTACTCAATTTAAGTTGAACCCTCTTAGTGAGCGTTCAAGTTTGTCCGGTACAGACGTACCGGACAAAATTTTCGGGAAGAAGTTGCCCAAGAAAGGCTCCCGTCTGCAATACCGCGTCGGGCGTGCAATGAGTGTCTCTCCCGACCGCGTGTATACAGGTGCCACTTAGACCTTGGCGTGTATTACGGCAGCGGCGCTTCTGATCACTTCCAGTCTGGCGCTCCCGGCCTCAAAGCCAGGGGAGATCAGCCTCGCGGCATTGCAGGTTTCCCACGAGAACTGACGGGCCGTCAATTATCCGCCAGCTTCTCCGCTCGCTGTCGTCTCCCGACCGAGCTGTTTTGAGAAACGATCCGTCCATGTATGTGTACAGTCCAAGGAAAAAAAAGAAAAAAAAAAGCACGCAGCCAATGCTGGGACGGAGCGTGAGTGACGTGGTCCCGCTTGCGTGTTCCTAATGAAATCCGGAGCCTTCTGGGCACTGATTGGTTTCCCCAGCTGGCAACGCTGGTGGCGGCTGGCATGCGTTCACTTCTTCTTCAATTAGCCCAGAAAGCCACGGATCCCCTCGAAGCGGAGTTTTTCTTTGGGCGATGGTCCTCGCTGGCCTGATTTTTACAGCGAAGCTGTTTAGCAAATCTTGTCCGCAGTTAAAAATGTCAAGAAATTGGCGAGCGCGCGCACGTGCGTGCGGTCGTCGCGGCGACCGCTCCGCAGTTAACAAAACCAAAAAAATGCTGAGTGCTCGGGTATGGTGCCTCGCGACGACCACCCAGCGTCCCCGGCACATGTCTGTCAAGACAAGCGTACCCACTTAGGGAGATTGGCCATGATTACCAAAAAACAAAAACGCAAAGACTCCAGCGTTCGTCGTAATCGTGGCAACACTTGCTCGGATCAAGAAAGACACGTCATAGCGTACGCCCCTCCAAGGCGACGTCCAATGATTCTCTTTTCCAAGAAAAAATGTGGGACGGTCACGCTTACAGCAACAGTGATGGAGTAAAGGTCGTTGCGGCAGCGAAGAAGATGCAAATAGGCTGCAATTGCGGACTTAAGCCTTCGTGATGGTAGTGAAGGCTGCGAACAGCTTCGCTACCTTCAAGTTCTACGCGGCAGTGGGAGATATTCCTTAATTTTGTTGTTCCACGTTTACGCCGCGCATCAACACAGGCTAACCTTAAGTTTTATGCGGTGAGCAGGATCGCATTGCAGGACGCTGAATGCACGACACCTCTGTGGTGTATACTTATACGCCGTAAACCTCGTTATAATGAAATTGCCGCATTCAGTCTCGCTGTGGACCACATTTTTTATGGTTCGAACCGTTGGGCAGGACAATCAAGTCGCCACTTTTAACGAAGAACCGTTTATAACGAAGTCAGTTTCCCGGCCCAAGTGCTTAGTTTTAGTGGGGCTTAATCGTATGTAGTACAGTCATCGACAAATGAAATGGTAATTGGGCTCGTCGTCACTTTACACTGGAGCGCACAAATGAATCGTCTGTTTATCCAAGCTAAACTCGAAGCTTTCTTCGAAGACTAGCTGCGATTCATGAATGTGAATCAGACTTTATTACCAGTATTAGGTGCTAATGTTACCAGGTACACAGATAACAGCAGCCTTTTAAGTGTATGACCGCAAATATTCGGGCAAGCTCCTTTGTCTCTTGTTCTTGTTTGCGTTCTAGGGGCAAGGCCGTATGAAAAAGAAAAAAATATTACAGCCGTTCCACTCAATGTGAATGCTGTCGGAAGTGCAGAGCAGTGATTTGCCATAATGGGCTGTAGCGCCGTTATCCGCTCACTGCTACCATCCAATGCAGTTCAGTTTTCCCGCCTTCGCAGTGCTCTCGCGCCCACTGCTTGAAACTGCGACGACGACGACGACATTAGACGCCAGCAGCCCGAGCCCCTAAGCGCTTCGCCCCTAAAACAAGCGAAGCAGAGGAGTCTCACCAGCTTCTTTCTCGCTCAGCCTATATATCCTCACAGGGACTTGTTTTTTGTGGCTGACAGCCGCCAATTAAATTAAGCCAACGCTAATAACCATGACTGTGCGGTAGTAGCGGCGCCCATAGTTCCGTAACTCACAGCTGACGCAGTGAAGCGCGAAATTTGAAATGTCTGGAAATGTTTGAAAAGCGGGTTACCAAAGACTTTTTGGTTCTCAAACTATAGAATGCAAGGTTGTATTTTGTTTTCCTGGCGCCTCCAAGGCTAGATTTTCAGCCTCCAGCAGTGAAAGGGTGCCGCTGCGGTACCCGCAGTCCACCGTAATTGCTCGTATCCATCACGCTTTATGATAAAATCAACCTCGTCCCCCCCCCCTAAATTTGTTCGGGAAAGGAATCTTAGCTGCTCTGGTTGCTCGTTTCCAAAGGCCGAACCACGACACGCCGCAGGTCTTCAGTGGCCTTGCTTGCTCGCGCTTTTTTTTTTTTTTTTTTCTTGTTCCAATCGTTCGTTCGGCGGAAACTCGGTCCAACGCCTTCGCATCGCCTTGAAGGCGGGAACAGCATTCGGCAGGCCCGAAGACGCTTGTGCTCTGTCTTCTCTCTCGGAGCGTGACAGAGACGAAACTAGCTTGGTTCGTCCTTGCTTCCGTCATGATAAACTGTCCATAAGAACACGGTATATGCTTCAGTGGCTGCGGAGGCCGTCTATACATCGAGCTAGACAAAACTCTGTTTGGGGCCGAGTAAATGCTCGGGGATTGTTTACGGCTGCAGCCCTTCGGTTGGCCCGGAAAAAAAAAGACAAAAAAAGCAGACCCTGCGAATGATGGAGAAGGCCCTGGAGGGTATATTTCGGGGGAATTCGGTCATTCCTCGTGTTCGCGAGCTATCCGGCCAAAAAAGAAACCATTGCGCGGTCCGACCAACTTGAAAGGATCTTGCACACATAGCGCATGCGCGCGCCGGGGAGGGAGGACAAACATCCGGGCGGTTGCGTCGTTGTTTAGGGGCTCACGAGACGGACGGGTGTTTTGGAAGTGTTGACGCGCTCGGTTCGGCCCCGAGAATTTCAATGAACTGGATACATGCCCGGAGTGCCTCTCAATATACCGGGGTGTGCAACGGAAACTTGGAACGTCGGCTTATGCGGCATTACTTTAATGCACACAGCGCAGAAAGCGTGGCGTTATAATCTTATCCGCGTATTAGAGGATCCGCGTATTATCCGCGTATTATCCGCGTATTATCTGCGTATTATCTGCGTATTATCTGCGTATTATCCGCGTATAATCCGCGTTTTATCCGCGCATTCAATTTTTTTTTCTGAAGGGAAGTACAACACTGAAGTACGTACAGACAACGTCCAGTTACCTTGCGCGATTACCGTATTTGCGCGATTCTAACGTGCACCTTTTCTCGCTAAATGTAGCGTTAAAATTTGCGTGTACCTTGCAATCTGGTTCAAAACCGGAATCGACTTTCAATGTTCCCCACTTTAGTTCTAATGCGCCAGCAGGAGCTGGTCGAACAAGTTTTTGAAAAACAAGGTATTTCGGCTGCCAAGGTTGTGTGCACTAAACATAATATAAACATATACGTGGTGTCATATCTTGTACATTACCGGGCTAGAATCGGTCAAATTATTTTTTTTTTCGAATTTTTATAAGTATACTTACCTGCGCGTTGCAATCGGGGGCGTGTTATATACTTGCAAATACGGTAAAGCCTGAAACGCATTTGCAATTTACTCAGTTTTTTTTTCGCCGATCTGCGTGCGTTCTCTAATCGAGAATCTCCCTATTCTGACGTCACAGGAGCGTGGCGTTACTTGTTATTTAGACTTCCGAGAAATAGTCAGGTTCGGGATTACAAAGTATAAACTACACAATGAACCTGCAGATAAGAGTTCGAGAAATTAACTGGATTGAATGTGTTGAACTCTTATTACTATCTCTTATTCGTGGTGGCATCGGCGAAGCGAGGAGTGGCTTTATTCACGCCAAGGAGAAAAAGAAACGTCGCTGCGTGCCAGGTTTCGGCTCACGTCCAAGATCTCTGGGTGGTGTAAATTTATGTCCAGCCTTTCGCTACGGCGCACCTTGTAGCCATATAAAGGGGTCCTCCTCGATTGTCAGTTCCAGATCGTCCGAGAACTGCCCGGGACGCGCTCCGCGCCGCTCTACTTTCATATGTGCATTCTTATGGGAGCTTCAGTCCGAAGGCAGCACTCGGAATTCCCGCGGACCGTCCAGGACTGGTAAATCGAAGAGACCCAGTGTATGTTCGGTTCGTGACGATCCAATTCAGACAACAGAATAACTCGTCGTGGCTTTCCGATGGTCCTCAAAAGGTGGTGCAATAAACCTCTCCTAATAAAAGAAAAGAAAGGCACGGGCGACGGACACGAAGGAGCTCGGCCGGTGTACTACTAACAGCTTCGTTGTAAAAAATAACAAATAACAAATAACTCTTGCTTCCCTTAAATCGGACATGAATACAAAATACAATTCTTCTGAGTTTGAAAGAACCGGCCTTGGTAACTCACTTAGGCCGGGTTCAGACTGTTGCTGCAACTGTCGTAACAACCTTAAGAAATGACGTCATTTCACGTCTCAGCCAACCGAACTGCGTGACGCGTCGTTTTTTTTACGTCCATAGCTCGCTATATGACCGTTACGTCGGTAGTCTGAACATAGCCTTAACTGAATTCAAGTTACGTAAAAAAAAAAAAAAAAAAAAAAAAAACTCGAGGAATACTGAAAGACTTTCAAATTTCGCGCCACTGTGACGTGATATGGCCAGGTGAGACGTAATATGGACCAGCACTAAAAACGTAGTTAGCAGTTTGTTAGCGGCACGTTAGCGTTCAATTGACATGGTCAAACGGATATGCAGGGTACACTACAATCGTCCAATCATGTTTCTTGGCGGTGGCTTATTACGTCGTCGGCCACCAATCACACAAGCAAGATTCTGTGACGTCATAGAGACGTCACAGAATCTCTCTATGTGACATCACAGACGTCACATAGAGAAATTGGCTTCGGAAGTTGCTGCTGCTTCATAAGTTTGCTTTAATATCCCAGCTACTAGTTCGAAGTTTGCGATGAACGTGGTATCGAGAGAACGAAATGCTGGCCGAGTTCGCCCACACTGTGCGTAAGAAGAACCAACGAAAAGGGTGCAGGAAAGAAAAATAAGGAACACAAACAAGCCTCTGGAACAAAGGCCTCTAGAACACAAGGAACACGTTTACACGTGCTCCTTCTTGTTGTGTCCTGCGTTCGTTTCGCTCCTTCTTTTACGGCGTAGCTCTTACGCGACCGTCTCTGGGCTGAGCCACGACGCCGTCGTAACCGAGTGAACGATGGCAAGACCGAATAGTGAAAGAAAGCAAAGGAGGAGAGTCGCGAAATTGTGACGGGCGGGCGGTTCGCCGTGGCGGTGGGAGCGCTCTCCGAAAGTGTGCTGTGGGGGAGGTGGGGTCGGGGCAGTATTCTGTGCCCGCACGAGACGCTCGTCTGCGCGACGCTGTCGAAAACGTGAAGGGGGCGTGCGCGTGACGATGGTGTGCGTTCCCTGCCTAAGACTCAAGTCGCGGTCCCTTCCTGAGACTCACTTCGCGCCGCCGACGCAGAGGCTCATCATCGCTGCCGTCGAGAGAACCCACGAGTGAGTGCTGCCTCAGCGCAATACTGCTGCGCCCAAAAATCGCTCCAGGGAGTATTGTGACCGCCAGCCAATCTTTTACGCACAGTGTGATCTTGGTATCATTGTTATAGGAGAGAAGCAGTCTCTCTAACGAACCAAACTTGTATTTTGCCGTCGTGTCCTCCCCTGTGACGCCGTATTTACCGTCTTATGCGCAGCCTGCCAACAAATGCGCCCTTGTTGGTTATTTGGAGCCATAACAAGAATGGCACGTACTCACTCTGGGGGATTGGCCAAGTCTGGTTGTGGTTTCACTGTTGAAGAAGCTGATTGATTGATTGTAGGGTTTAACGCGCCGACGCGACGCAGGCGATGAGGCGCGCCGTAGTGGAGGGCTCCGGATTAATTTTGACCACCTGGGGATCTTTAGCGTGCGCCGAAATCTCGTACACACGGGCGTTTTTGCTTTTCGCCTCCATCAGAAAAGCGGCCGCCGCGGACGGGAATCGAACCCGCGACCTCGTGCTCAGCAGCGCAACGCCTTAGCCACTGAGCCACCGCGGCGGGTGTTGAAGAAGCTTATGAATTAGTTTCAAACTAAGCTAAAATAGGGCACAGTGATGCTAACAATTTTGGAACAAAAAAATTCAGTACTGCTGTAACAACAGGTATTTCAATAAACGATTAAAAATTGGTTGCTGCGATTGATTAACAAGGCAGGCGACCGGATTCGGCAATAAAAGTGGAAGAACACGCGAGAGAGAGAGAGAGAGAGAGAGAGAGAGAGAGAGAGAGAGAGAGAGAGAGAGAGAGAGAGAGAGGAGAGAGAGAGAGAGAGAGAGAGAGAGAGAGAGAGAGAGAGAGAGAGAGAGAGAGAGAGAGAGAGAGAGAGAGAGAGAGAGAGAGAGAGAAACGTTTATTTGAAATGAAAGGTCTTGATGGAACCACGGTAGGTTCACTCCTTCCAGGGCCCCTGTTTCCTCTGCCCCAGTCTTGGCCCTAAAAATCAGATACTTCTGAACCCCAGGGTCAGAGCTGGCCAGAGCTTCCTCCCATAGCTCATACTGTGATTTGGGGCAGTCGGGCTTCGTTGGTGCAACGGGGATGTTTGTCGCGCTCTTCAATGGGTGGAAAAGCTGGCAGGGGATAACAGTGAAGAGCGCGACAAACATCCCCGTTACACCAAACAAGCCCGACTGCCCCAAATCACAGTAAATTAGGCACCGACAAGGCGAGACCCAGGCGCCGGAGGGGAACCTCCAGGTAATGATTTCGGAGGAGAACCGCCGGCATTTCGTTCTGCGTCTCCATCCACCCTCTCTTCTTTCTCCTTCGTGTCGATTTGGTCGGGGCACCAGAACGACTACTGCTGCCCAGATTTCCGTTCGGTGCCCTCGACGCATGGACGATGACAGGCCCTTTCTAAACCGAAGGTTCCCCTCGTCGCTCTTCGGCTCGTCGTCCTTGCGCGGCGGCCTTGCGCGCCGATTTCGAAAATGGAGCAGCGCCCCCCAAGACCCCGCGCGGCCGCTCCGGTCACGACGGGCCAAAACAAACCGCCGCGGTCGGTTGGGGTCAGCCGCGATTGACTGATGAGCGGCTCGGTGGGGCAGGAATCTCAAGAACGGGCGGAGGAGGAGGAGGAGAAGCCGCGACCACGGCCTCGGTGTAATAAGACATACACCACGCACACACATTCCTCCCGTATATAGTTTCTCGCGCGATCCACGGGGCTGCTTCTGGACTCCGTTACCCGCCGCTTATTTTCTGTATGGGGGTTGCGAAAAAAAAAAAAAACAATGAAGGAAGCTCACACTTACGCTTGAAGGTAGCGAAGCTGTACGCAACCTTCGTGACCATCACCATGGGTTAAGTCCACGATTGCAGCCGATTTGCTTCTTCTTCGCTGCCGCAACGACCTTTACATTATTACTGTTGCTAAAAAAGTGCGGGCTTCTTTCATTTTTTTTTTAAGTGATGATTGTTTGAAATCACCTTGGAGGGAGGGGGGTGCGCTATGACGTGTATTTCTCGTTCCGAGCAAGTGTTGTCACTCTGGGGTCTTTCTGGTTCAGAGAAAGTGTTTTGCCACGATTACGGAGAACGCAAGTTTTTTTTTTTCAGTCTTAGCGAATCTCTTCAAGCGGGTATGCTTCGCTTGAGAAAGGTGCGCCGGGGACGCTGGGCGGTCGTTGCGAGGCACGCACACGCGAGAGCCCGGCATTTTCTTGATTTTGTTAACTGCCGGGCGGTCGCCGCACGTGTTCGGCAATTTATTGGTATTTTTAACTGCGGTCACGAAAAATTACGAATTGCTAAACGGCTTCGCTGTAAAAACACCATGCGTGTAACTTGTGTGTGTGTGTATTTGTAATGTACAACGCTGCGCTGCGTAGCACGAGGCCTTGGCTTCTAGCCGGCCCCGGCAGCTTTCGCGACGAGGGCTCGAACGCCGACTTTTGTACCCCCGTGCGTGGGGCACAATGTCGGGTGGCGTGCACCGCCTTAGTTAGTTGATGCACCGAAGAAACCTGTTAGGCGCTGTTCCCGCTTTGCGGCCATGCAATCGTTGCGGCTTGGGGTCACTTCGAACTCTCAGGGGTTTCATTTCTTCTCATTTTCAATTCAGTTCAATTTCGATTTATTGCGCATAATGAGTATTGCACAAGTTAATCAGGAATAAAGCAGGGAACAGCTTGACGAGCCCTGCGGTTTCGGCGGGCAGGGAAGTCGACGAGTGAGACTTTAAACACCAGATTTGTAATCTTTCTATCTTTCTTTATTACTGTCTGTCTGTCTGCGTGTTTGCGTGCGTACACCCAAGAGAAGAAGTTTACGGACCACGAAAGCGGCAAGTTATTTCTCTGCCGCACGGCAGCCCGGAGTACTGTTTGTGGTAGTTTTCATTAGTTCAATATTTATACGGCATCTCGCATGTATTCGAGAGTTTGTCGGGCCGATATAGAAAGAGAAATAACCTAAAAGTGCAATTTCCCTGGTTCATAAACTTTTGATCGTGGCAGTATACGTGCATGTGTGTGGTCGTGTTTTCTCTTTTTTACCTCTATTTCTTTTTTCCCTCTCTTGTTGTCGTGCGCAAAACGAAGTATTCACTCTGTCCTAGCTATGTTTTTTAGTGTTTTTTTTTGTGTTGTCGTGTTTTTTGTGAGGAAAAAAAAACAGGTGAGGTAGCGGAAGGAAGGAACCTCAGTTCTGCCGCGTATCCGACGCATTCACGCCGGTTCATCCATCACGCGCCTTTGTATACCTGTCGCCGTAGCACAGCGCGTCCTATCAACGACATTGCGTTCCTAGTCACACAGCTGTTAATCTCGGCTTTCTTTTTTTCTCTCGCTCGTTTCCTAGAGAACGACATTACAGGGACAGACGCGGAAGTCACTTCGCGCCCTCAGTGGCTAAGCCTAGCGCTTACCCAAGCACACGTTCCTTCTCCGACCTGTACTCGGCTGGCGTGTCGCTCCTTTAGGACTAGCACGCCGGAGTCGAGAGAGGGCACAGGCATGTATAAAAAGGTTCTTGGTTTATTAGATGTTTGGTCGCCAAACCGCCGCCATACCATTGGCTCAGCTCAAGAAATGTCACCGGTTGAGGGGTCAGCTCAAGGGAATGGACTGCAGAACTTGGCTATACTGGACGTATACATGACGTACTGCCGCTGCTAAGGGCCGATGAAATAATGACTGTTTGGACAAGCACTATTAGGATAGAGCGAAGTGCAGTACGCATCTACTGCGTACACAATTGAGGCGGTGGAGTGCAGTTAATAGCCGCCGAGGTATCGGGATGAGATCCGAGATGTGTTACAAAGCGGAGCTGAAAGTGATGCCGCCGCCGTAGCCTCGAGATGTCAACACATAAATAAATAGCAGATACTTTTTTGTTGTTGTTGTTGTTTTCGTAATGTAAGGAAGCTGCTTGCACCTCCAAATCGCGCCGGGTCGAAGGTCACTGGCGTATACTGCCTCTCAAAAGCGTGTGCTCGAGATTTTACCTTGGGAGGGGTTTCTCGACATTTAAGGCAGGCGGTAGAACTGTTTCAATGCGTAAATTTGATCTCAGATTCGAGAACCTGTGGGAAATTCTTCTTTTCCGCCTACTCCAGCCTATCCTAGGCTTCGGGTTTCGGTTTTGTAATAATTGGTCTATTAACTATTTCACGGCAGCCGTGAGAATTACCTCCGGGAAATTGTCGCGGTAATTTCCATAAAAGCTGGCTGGCCTAAAATTTGCTGAACAATATTATGTTCCCACGTCACCTAACCTAACATAACCTCATCGAATCTAACGTATAACCTAACTGAACGCGTCATAACCTACCCAAATCCAGCCAACCTGCAACAAACCTAATCTAACCCAGCCCAACGACACAGAACACAACCGGTATTAAACGTAATTCAACACATTCTAGAAGTCCTGTGCTTCGATCTCTTGATATAGTAAAAACCAGAGTAAAAAAAAGCATTAACAAAATCACGACAACCGTAAAATTCCGGACGCTGAAAAAAAAAAACGCATCTCAATGTCGGACTCCAATCTGAGTCTTCTCGTTTAAAACGGAGTACTATACCACAGCGCTACATGGACAGCTGCAAACTCGGCTTTTTCAGGTATATTTATCCCATAGAATCTCCGGGTAGCGTTCTTAGCCAATGAGAAGCAACTGGCGTGAGAAATTCCTGACGGTAATTCTCTCGGTTACCTACCTATTAATAACACGTACTGTCGCGCAGTGAATGCAGAGCTCGTTGCCATAGGAAGTTGTCGCGCGTCCCGCATTCGGCTCGCATGAAGGCGACGTCAGGTGGTTTGCACTTGTGCGCGTGCAAGCCCTCCCACTGTGATCGTCCTCCTCGGGTTCGTCGAACCCTTCTCCGACTCCATCCACCAGTGGTGCGGATATACTCCGTTTCCGGACCGAACCGTCCTAAAAGCTTCGCTCCTTGACGTCCGCGGAATTAACGCCCGCCGCGTCTGTTTGTTTTTCTTGAGACGCTATTCGTGTGAAAGGGGAAGGCGCGTCTCCGCGGGAAAGGGCAGCAGCGACCACGTTCCCGATGTACGAGAGAGATTCGCCGGAGCTGAGGGTCTGAAAGCGGCAAGGAGACCGCGTCCCTGCCCGTGCAAGCTCTTCTCGGTTTACGTTGCGCCCTGCGTGTCTTCTCGGCTGCATCGCCGAGGACTTCCTACATCCGCTCCCCGGCGGCGGGGGGTGTGCCGCAGGGATTGTTGTTGCTGCCTCCTCTTCCTTTCTGCTCCGGTGGAGATCTGCGCGCGGGGATTTCATGTCGATGACCGACCTCGCCGTCGATGCCACGCGGTGACTGCCGTGGTGGCTCCCGATTGCCGAGTGTGGCGCTGGTGTTGTGTGGACATAAATGTTTCCCTACTCCAACACGGGTGTTCGACCTGATGTTACCACCCGCGTCCGATTTTCTCATCTTCCTCCCGCTTTCTCTACACTTTCGTGATGAAAACGTCCTCCATAAGTCCTTACCAGTTCCTTGCCTGGATTTGTGTTAATGTAGGTATGCACGTGAACGGAGGTGTACGGACCGGAACCGGCCACGTAACACGCTGTGTTTAAAGCCTTCTCATCATCTCCAACATACCTAAAATTAAATTTATCGGTTCGTGTTTGTAATGCCTACATTGCTTATATTAATCCGGCCCGCACCAAATTCCGTCTGCCTGTGCGTTTTGTGGATTGATTGATTGATTGATTGATTGATTGATTGATTGATTGATTGATTGATTGATTTAAAGTGGTATGTATAGCCGCCTTTGCTTGGTTACAAACGGGGGCGGATCCAGGTTTTTTTTTTCTGCGGGGAGGGGGGGTAAGGGGCCCAGCTTCTATCAGTGATGATTATAATAGTAATGAGGAGGATGAGGAGGATAGTAGCATTTTTAAGCACGGAAATTAAAAAAATCAAATATACAAGAAACAAAAAAATATAAACGACTTTTCAACGACCTGGAGGTTCATCTTCTGTTTGTATAAATTCAAAAATGATGGGCGGGAGGGCACGGGTGTCAGAACATTCGCCCCCCCCCCCCCCCCCCCCCGCCCCTCTGGATCCGCGAATGGTTACTACCATCTCCACTGGCGTAGCACATGTCGTGTACGTGAAGATGACTGATGCCCGTGCTGCGCGGCTGTTTACGAGGCGTTCCAAAGGGATATGAACCAATCATCTATCAAATAGTGCGTTGACTGACTGTCAACCGCACTTGTAGGCGTTCAACCGTAAACCGAAAGTTGCCGTGTTTGTCAGCTGATAAGCGATTGCGTGCGCGCGTCATTTTACCCTATCGCGGCGGTGCAGCCTGCTACGTACATCACATGTGATGAGCCATTAGCGCATGCTCAGAAAGATCCAACTGACAGCTGATGTACGTGAATATTTCGCCGCATAGGCATTCTGGTGGGTCGTCTTTGCAACGAAGTGCAAAGGATTTGCCCATTTGTTTAGAACTGCGCAATCGCTGCCGTTCGAAGCGCACACACATCACAGGTCCTGTGCCCTGAAAGTAAATGTTGTTCATGTTGCATACATTACCGCATTCGCTTACGTGCTTGTTTCTCTTTTCTCGTTCCAGGTAAGACCCGTCCCTTCCTAACTGCTGAAGTTCTGAGGCCCGACCATGGCTATTCCCCAGACAATGCCCAGGTTCGTACCGCCGCGCCTTGCTCGTACGCAAATACGCGTTAACGCTTCGGCGCGTGCGTGTATATCGGACGGCGCTCATTGCACGAGCTGTCTCGCCATTTCGACGCCGTTCAGTGTGCGAATGGAAAAATTAGGCTTTTGAGACGTGCTTCCTGTAATTAGAGGCGAGGGTGCCTTTGAGCACCTTTCCTCTTTTTATATGTCCTTACGAATCACTTGTTTGTTTGAATGGAACTGTGCGTGCGAGTTCATCTGTATACGTGTGCTGGGTGAAGTTTTCTACGCAGTCAGAGGGACTTAGACTGAGTGACTCACTGTATTCTTTCCCGAGGAGATAACGACGGCAGGCAGTGTAAGCCTACATAAGCGTCGTCATATATCGTGTACTGCACTCTGAATGAAGAGTTAGTTCGGCGAATTCGTGTTTCTCGTTACATCGTCTAGTTTGTGGGATTCTACATTTCACACACTAGTGATTTCCCACCCCGCAGCCATCCGCGCTCAGCAAACATTCCTTGCGAGCGCAGGCTGCGGACGGGTCCGTTGTTTGCGGAGACAGACAAAGGCAGGAGGCGGCGAGGGCAAAACATCAATGACAGCATTTATTGCAAAGTGCAAATCAAATATACTGCATAGAGACTAATCGTAGGCCATAACGGTAACACTGGGAGCGAGACATTAAACAATGCTAGAGATCGAGATGGTTCGACTCACCGATGGCATACCGGAGCAGCGGAGCGCGGCGGAGTGCGAGCGCGGTTGCAGTCTCCCAGCTCGTCCGGACGCGTCCCATTGTGGCGCGTTCCCCAGGTCAGGACAAGCGCGCCGAAACGTCCGCGCGCTACCGGATCCCCAAGACAAGAGAGCGTCCCCTCGTCATGCTACGTCCCACCAGACTTCGCCTTACGGTGGCGCTAGTATCGAGGAAGAACTGGTTCTCGGGTAAGGCAGAGGGGAAAAGGGTCAACGCCTCCACCAGGGCGACAACAAACCGTCAGGTCGCTGGCGCCCTCCCTATGGTTCCCGCCGCGTGAGCGAGGCGCACAATTGTGCAACACCGGCCGCGAGGGGACGCTAGCCAGAAAAGGGGTTCGCGTGTAAGTCATGATCCCCACAAGTTACACCGCGTTAACTTTCATTTTGCTGCCTAGCAGAACTCCTTAGCTCCTTTCTCAAAGCACGGATGGCCATGCACCACTCGCGACACGTTTACAAACTGCTAAATGACGTCACATCAGCCCACACTGTTTCCGCCACCATTGCCTTTCTCCGCCAGTTAGTAGGAAGGCTTATAAAACTTCATAACAGAAAAACGTAACTAGAATGGAACACTTAATCTTAATTTCGTATGCCATGCTCTAAAATCAGTACACCTAACTTCCAAGCACCACCGCTCAAACACCCTATAAATAGCAGCTGTTAGATGTAGTCTGTCACCAAATTTTTTTTTGCTGATAAGAATCGGTGAAAATGCAAATAATAGTGCTGGCAGTTGAATTCAATAGGTGCGACCACCTTGGAACACGGTAACCCCGCCAATTTTACACATTTCTTAAAATGCTACGGTGGAAAAGGTTCAGTGTGCGGACCTCAAGGCGACCTAATCGCAAGCACCGGAAAGTAGTCGCACCGGAGCGCCGCACAGAGCGCACGCAAAAAAATCCAGACACACGTAATCCTGCTTACGTGTAATGTCGGCGAGAGCCTTGTAAACTTCTTACAGCGCGGCTCCTTTTAGACTAGTTATAGACTACTCACAGTAATTTCGTACGACGGGATGTCATTACACATTGGAGGCTTTTGAAAGGGCGTTCACGCCGCTGCCTTGTCTGGTGGCCGCGCGCATCGGCGAGCGCCTGCGCGACTTGATGGGGAAATTTCACTTCACAACTTTCCCAGAATCAATTCTGGGTGGAGGCCCGGTCACCCGTTCTACTCACGTGCTGTCTTATTCCCCCGTAAAGCGATAAGGTAGCACGGTGGTAACGCAGCCAGATCCTGCCCTGGAGACCCGTGGTCGATTCCTATATGAGCTCTAATGTACCCAGTTTTTTTTTAAACTTAACTTGGCTGTTGTAGTAGGGCCTTTAGTTTTCTTTGATCGTATCACTCGCATGCTGACTCGAATTTTAACGCACTCATAATACGTCCCATAATACGTCGGTCCGGCCCATACTAGGAGGTCATATTGCACAGCGAAGCTCAATTCTCTTTTCTTTAGGAGGAGGAAATAACTTTATTTAGTCCAAAGAAGAGGCCTATTCAGGCCCGTGGTGCCTTAGACGACGGCCAAGATATCTTGACTCCTGGCGGCGTCTTCGGCCCTTTGGACGGCCCACTGCTGGGTGTCAGGGTTTTCGCTTCGTAGCACGGTCTCCCATTGCTCTTTACTAGTTAAAAATATTTTTTTTCTGCGCTGTAATGAAGCTGGATAAGTTCCCAGGTTCTTTCAAGTTGAACAAAGATGTGTTTTTTTCTACATGGCTCCTTGCAAAATCCACGACGCTGCCAAACTCTCGCGCGCGCTGAACAGCATCAACTTGCGGGGCGCGTCAACGCGAGCCGATATCTCGAGGCGTGGCGCAACGTCGGCTGGGCGCCAACCTCCTCCTTCTTCCCTCATCCCGGTATAAAAAGAACGAGAAAAAAAAATGCGCGCGCCTGCCATGTATAAAGCGTGCGACTCGTGTATTTCTAATGGACGACACATCGGCCCTGTTCTCTCGCCAGCTTCACGCCTCCGCTGACAAGAAAGCACGGGGGCTAGGTGCACGGGCGTAGTAACATGCGCACCTCTTATACGCGAACACATGCATTATTCGTTCGCGCCTTTACGCAACCTCTCGATCACGGCGAAGGCTGTCGCGTTGGGGGCCTTCGCTGCGCGCGCACCTCTCGATGCGTCGTCGCGGACACGCGGACGCCTTGTGAGCGCCTCGCTTCTCGAACGTGTCAAGCCGCCGCCGCAGCTTCCAGCCGAGCCTGATGTCTCCCAGTGTCTCGTCCAACGTCGTGGTCTGCCACTGACGGTGGCTGATTTTACAGGGATAAAGGGAAAGCCACATTGGTTTAACAGATGGCGTTGTTGTATACATATAGTTGTATGCTCGGTTACAAGTCAAGAACGGTACCACCTCATGTAGTGTATCACTCCGCCAAAGTGCCGGACTCGTGACGTCAGTGCGGGCGCGTTTTGAAAGGGGTTTGCTATGAATGCGTGATATCGTCTTCCTTGTCTCACGCAGTTTGTTTGCCATCACTGGAGTCGTTTATGAGCATATGAAGTCCAAAAAATCACGCGAACAGCTCACGCAATGTTCAAAATATTCCCAGTAACGCCCTACTTGCGCTGCGCGGAGAAACATCCGGCTACGGTGATAAGGCGCAGCGACAACTTCCGGTGCCGTTCTTAAGTTGTCACCGAGTATAGTAGCAGTTGTTGTCCGGGGCAGGACATGGCCACCGGTGGAAGCACCTATTTTATCGCTGGCTTTTTTTATCAATTTTAGTTTATCGATTGGCGCAGTCGACAGCATTTCCGTAACTGCGCATGTGCAGCACATTTACAGAAGAGTTCAGAACGTCTTGCAAAGGATTAAAGAATGACAAGGTGAATAAAAACACATTTTCCTCCTTATGTCCATTGAACTAGGCTCGCCGCAGCAGGAGTAGAGCACTCTTAACAAAAAAGTTCGTAAAAGGGTAGTGCCGGCTGTATTTACTAACTCTTTACCAACTTTACTACTCAGCAGAACGGTACGTAGGCTCTGCCACTAAGTATGGCACCTAAATGCTATCGTTACCAGTCGAGACCGTGCACTTAATGACTGCTGCTTGTTAGACACTATAGCATTCACTGATAGTAACAAAATTCTACGATTTATTGGACATAATAACTACAGCACTTCTCCCACTCCAAATCACGATGAAAAAGTTTTTTACAAATCCACATGCTGACTTGTACATTCTCACATCAAAATGCCTAATACTAAAAATTGTCGCTGAAATATTTCATTTTTGCAACAAGCCCACCGACTCTATCAGAGCACTTTCTGCTGCTAGGTATAAAAACAAGAAGAATGGATCGCTCTCCCGCCGCGTACCGTTGGTTTTCTTGCTCAATTTATTTATTGTCTAACTGTGATATGTGCCTGTTGAATGTGTCCTTGTCGTACTGCGCGCTCAGCCGATTCACATTCTCACGCCTAGTTTTTTACTAGATTATGCATGGGTAGTTAGTCGAAGTGCTAAGTACCCAGTTTACACTAGGAAGCAAAGCCTAGCCGTTAAAGCCCTGCTTACATTTCTTGGTGACTCCTCTTTGGATTCTCGCCTCTAGGTTGGGACAAAATTGAACAGACCGCGAAATAATGTCTGAGCAGTTTCTTTTTTTTTTTTTCCATGGATGATAGTCATGTGCTGAAAAGTGAACTGTGTAGTCATCTGATTCAGCACCCCGTTGTACGTGAGACGTTTATTGGTTTCACTGCTTGTACATAGTTCATTTGTCGCTTTCATTGTCACTTCCCATACCTTCCATATTCATTCCTTTCTCTTTCTGTCTCCAATGCCCTCCCCCCAGAGGGAAGTAGCAGGCCCAAGATCAATTTCTCAGGCCGACCTCTTCTCCTTTTCAGTAAACATTTACTCTCTCCTTCACCCCCCCTTCCCCTCTCTCTCTCTCTCTCTCTCTCTCTCTCTCTCTCTCTCTCTCTCTTTATCTATCTATCTTTCTATCTATCTATCTCTATCTATCTCTCTCTTTATCTATCTATCTTTCTATCTATCTATCTCTATCTATCTCTCTCTCTCCCTCTCTTTCTCGCTCTCTCTCTCTGGGACTAGTAACTGATTAGTGTTCTGCTAGTAAGTTCCACGACCTTTTCTTAGGAGTGAGGGCGTTTCGACGACGGCGCCGCCCCACGTTGCCAGCGGTGGGACGACGAAAGCTGGGATAGTTCGTTCCGCGTGGCAGGTGAACGTGAAGGCACGCGAGTAGAACAGCTGCTCCAGAACCGCGTGAAGTAGTTTGCTCCGAAAATATGGAGGAATCAAAGCGGGGTAGAGGCAAATACGCCGAGAAACTCCTGACGGACGCCACGATCGCGTATTGATTTCACTCGCCTATCATCGCGGCCTGCCACAATTGTTCGGAAATGGGTCTGCCACGACAAATGCGTTTGTCTCTCGATGCGCGCAGAGCTTGCGGACCATTCGCAACACCCGCTGGTTCGGTTTGCGGTCAAAACAGTCGTGTTTTTTTTTTTTTTTTTTTTTTTTTGAGATTGCGAGAACGCACCCAGGTAGACTGGGGCAACGTGGATGAGAAAAAAAAACTGACGTAACTGCACTGGCGTACGGTGGGCTGGGAGCTATTATTGGCAACGCAAAATTATCGCAAGCATTTCAGTTCATGGTTGACACCAATGTCCAACCTGAGGCGTTAAGTCAGCCGTGATGGCGAATTACTTGACGCGCTGAGCGCCTCAATACGAACTGAATCAGCCAAATGGTGACTTAATTTAGTACCCGAAAGGGACCAAAGAAAAAAATAAAATTTGCGAGGTCAGTCAAGCGCTTCTATGTAGTGAATGCGAATACAGTAGCGTCTCATAGCCGAACATGTCCCCTCGTTATCATCATCGTTATCATCATCGTTATCATCATCGTTATCATCGTCGTTATCATCGTCGTTATCATCGTCGTTGTCATCGTTATCGTTGTCATCGTTATCGTTGTCATCGTTATCGTTGTCATCGTTATCATCAGCCCTAATCCCTGAAATACGCTTGTATTCGTCCTCCCTTTCCGTCCCCTTAATTTTCCGCTTTCAATTTTTAGTGGCGAAGCCCCTTAGGAGCTGGGGCTACCGGTGTCTCCTGTCGTTGTAATCGTCTCATCACAGTACTAAAACACCGGGACACTCGTTTACGCCTCGCGCTAGAACGCAACGCTTTCTAAAAAACACCGGGACACTCGTGCTTCAAAGACAAGAGACTTTCACAGCAAAGCTGTATACCTCTACCCCCCAGCGGTTTCATCTCCGTTGGCAAAAACGCCAAGGGGCAGATGAATACACTTATACACTGCATGCTTCGCTCCTCCCCAGGTTAGTGGAGATGGCCCGGGATTTTTTCAATGATGCTCGAACTATCCCAACTTGCGGTATTGCATAAGCCTTAAACCCAACGTTCGGATTAAGCAACTCGGATTCGGAAGGAAGTTTCAAAATATTTCAGGGCCCCTTTAATGCCTTCGTACTGCGGCTCGTACAGCGAAGCTTAGCCCGCTGGCCGGCAGCCGCGTATATTTATAAGCCACGCCTAAACTCACTCCGCGGCTTCTCGCGTCGCCCCATTCGGCGTCTTGAACACGGGTTCCTGAACTTGGCCCTGGTGTAAACACTGCACACTGCGCATCATTCGCGGCTTCCCCTGCTTCCACGAGCCCGATCCCCGGCTCAGCGCGGTCCGGCCTAAATTGGGCCGGGGTCCGCTTCCTTCACGCCGTTCATGCCGCGGTGCACGCTTTTGTTTGCCGCCCTCCCCGACCTTAATGCTATTTTCCGCCGCTTCATTCTCGCCACCCCCCTCCCCCCTCTCCCCTCTCCCTCCTCTAGTCGTCACCTCCACCCCCCTCCGAGGAGGGCCTTCCTCGCGGTTCCTACCCCGGGCTGCGGCTCGTTGAGCGCCGTCTGATGTTCTAGCGGCTCAGGAAATTGGCGTCACGACGCGATGAGCCGTCGGGGAAACGTTCGCTATCTGCGACCTTATTCCGAAGGGGCAACTCTGTCACGGTAGCGCGCGACTCTAACGGACCTTGCAACACTTCTTCAACTTTCTTTTTGATCTTCTAAATAATACACAGCTGAATGCAAAATTTGTAAAGGCAGAGCGGACCTCCAGCACATGGTTTGGTCGTGTCCCATCAAGAGTAGACAGGTACAGCAGAAAGGACGCCCTTTCTTAGACATTAGAACCGTGGAGCAGTGGGAGACCGCGCTGCTCAGCTCCGATCCTGATGTGCAAGTCGAACTCGTCCGGATGGCTGAAGACGCCGCCGGGCTCCAAGGACTCCTGGCTGCCGCCTAAAACGGGGGAAGAGGACCGTGGAGGATCTCCAACCTCTTCCTTTTCCCATCGGGCACAAAATAAAGTTGTTCTCTCTCTCTCTCTCTCTCTCTCTCTCTCTCTCTCTCTCTCTCTCTCTCTCTCTCTCTCTCTCTCTCTCTCTCTCTCTCTCTCTCTCTCTCTCTCTCTCTCTCTCTCTAAATACTTGCAGAGCGCTGTCAACCAACGCATCTAGCGCTTAAATTAGGGGGTCGCAAAGTATACTCTAGTCAAAAATTACTGCTCTACGCCCATCCGACGACTTGGAAAATCGCTCAACGGATTTTTCTCTCTGTCCCAGTCTTGGCGTTGTTCTACCGCTGGATTTAAGTCATTATAGCAATGCAGGAGCTGTTGGCCGGCTTTCTTTCAGTTGCAGCAGTGAACGTATTCGAGAGCCACTTTAAAAAGAAAGCCACGAAAGCAGAGCAGAAACGGAAGACGTACTATCTGCTGCGATGAGCTCATCACGTCGTGCCGCTGCGTGCTGGCGATAGCTATAACTTTTGCAGGGCTTCCAGACGCGAAGTAAAGAGTGAAAGCGTTTATCGGAAGTGTTGCAGGGCCCCTTTAAACTGTCTTGTGGAGTTGTCGTAATTCTTACACCAAATGTTTTATTGCACAGAATCTGTTGCTAGACAGGATTTTTGGACAGATTTGGAAATGGAAATATATGGGGAGGTCTCCGTCCTGCACGGTAGAAACAGGATGATGATGATGATGAGGATGGTGATGGTAAGGAGGAAACATAGGTTGTAACGAAGTCACTTTGTTAGAAATATCGCTTTATTCGAAGTGTTTTTATGATCCCCACTTCAGTGAATTTTTCGTAATTTTAATGAGAAACTTTCATAAAACATGTAATACGTGCAGAACACTGTTTGGACCGATAGCTGGAAAGGCTAGTGGCCGGTCCAATATAAAATTACAAGCAATCCACAAGCAAGTAAGCGGCAGATCGTGAAGGGCTCAAGAAAAATTGAGATGTACAGGTACATGCCGTACAACTGGAATCGTACATGTTCACGGATGCATACAACAAATCCAAACAGAACAATAATGGCACTAAAGAGGAGGTTCAAGTAACAAGAGTTTCAGATAAAATTTCACTACACTTGTAATGCTGTTTAGTGGTCATTTTAAAATTTCCAGCTGTTTTCGGAAGTTCGTTCCACATTTTGACTCCACTGAACTCGATCAGGCGTTCACCATATACATTGTTGCATTTGGGGAAGATTGAAATTGAAATCGGAGGCTTGCCTTGTACTGCGATAGGGTAAGGTGTAAAGGCTTTAAGGAGCCATGAAGACAAAATACAAGTTTGGTTCATTAGAAAGACTGCTTTGTCCTGGTAAAAATGGTACCGATTTCATCGCAAACTTCCAAAAAATAACGGAAATATTAAAGAACGTGTGGAGCTGTGGCCACTCGCTAGTCAGTTTTCGGAAACTTTTCTATGACGTCACAGAATCCTGTTTGGGCTATTGAAGGCGGTGGAACTAATCAATCGTGAGGACACATGACTGGACGATTGTAGTGGTGCCGCTGGTTCCGTTTGATCGAATCACTCGAATGCTAACGTGCACCTAACCCACTGAAAATTATGCTTTTAGTGCTGGCCCATATGACGTCACTAGCGCCGATAACACGACACCGTGGCGCGAAATTTGAAAGTCCTTAAGTATTTCTTGCGTTTTCATCGGTTAAAAAAACGTCTTCCGTGGACGGAATGAAGCTGAGTGAGGTACTAAAGTAAACAAAGTTGTATTTCCACTTCATGAACTCTTTAACGCATGCGCACATCGCGTCAGCGCACGGGATGCGACGAACCGATCGACGGATGGACCTCCGTGCTTCTCCTAAGAAGCCGGGGTTCCCCGATTGTCGGCTGAGCTTTCGGCAGCCCCGGCCGCTCTCTCTCTCTCTCTCTCTCCATATATCGGCGGGGCGGCGGTGGCAGTGAACTTGTGTTTAGGCTGCGCGGGTCCCGAATCGGCGCCCTGTTTGTTTCTCTTAGGCTCCTCCGAAGCCTGCTGCTGCAGAAAACCACGCACCGGCCGATCCCTCTGTTCTCTCTCGTGGTCTCCCGGGCACACAGAGGAAGAGGAGAGCGGAGGAAGAGGAGAGCGGAAAACAAAAGGGTGCGCGGAGACGATGGAGGAGGAAGAAGGGCGTGTCGGGGACTGAGTGATGGACCCGGCCGCCGCCGCTCGGGGGACGACGGCTCGCGAAGAACCTGGCTTCGACGCCAGCGCTCGATTCACGGGCTACGAAATATCATGGTCGCGCACTTGCGTTACACAAATCTTGACCAGACACTATTAAAGAAGACTGGAAGCATTCGCCTACGCATGGGTTTCTTCGACATCGTCGTCGCGGTCGTTATCATTGTCACCACGTTCATCTGGCGTGCAAGCTAGGCATCTTAGCCCGGCTGACATGGGCAGACTTCATTAAAGATCAATATCCCTCTATTTCTCTCTCTAGAAAGAGAGATAGACAGAGCGGCAAGAGGGAGAGGGAGGAAGGGAGGGAAAGGTGGATAGACATTAGATAGATATGAATGAATGAATGAATAGATTGATCGGCGGGTTGATTCAGGGATTAAATGACGATTAGGGATTCTGTATGATGGATGATTGATTCCTGCTGATTGGTTGGTTGTGCCTATGAAAGCTTTGGGTTAGCTTAGCTCCACTTCAGTTGCTTTCAAAGCAGACGCTCAGAAGAGGGCTAATCGGTTTGAGTGCACACACTGCTCGCCATTAAAGATAAGATGTTTACACATACGGTGCTTTTATTCATTTTTGAAACCTAACCTCCCAGACAGCGTGAAAGATTTCGATGTATCGAGTAGGTCAGAGGTATTGGGGGCGTGGCAGGATAGAAGGTGTCTACGTCTGCAGTCGACATCAACAGACTGGTTGTGATGATGATGATGCTGATGCTGGTGGTACTGCCGATTGGTAACGATGATGAGGAGGTGGTGTCGGGACTGTTGTCGTCTGTTGGCGCATTTCAGTCCTGATTTAGCCCGCGTGTACGATCTGTTCTGTCAGGGCCCCCCCGAAGGCTGTGGGCAGAGGCCAAACACTTCCTGTATAACGTGACGCCGTCTACTGGTTAGCTTTGGACACATCCACTATTCTCTTGAGCGACTGCTAAAACAATCTATTACTTCAGCTTGACAGCCTGGGCTCGAGCTTTGGCTGGTCTAACAATTGTTCGCATTTTTTATTTTCTAATTCTACGCGTAACTATCGTTTATACTGGGCGGTGTGGTATCCTTGAGGCTGGTTCAGGCACGGAACGCGGCTTATGGCCACGTTTAATTACGTCCTGCGTCATGCCGGACGCTCCAGGTTTGTACCTACGTGGGAGCGGAATGTCGCCTCCCACAAGCCTTGCGAGTCGTGGGAGAAGGGGAACTAAACGAAACGGATAGCGCAGGTGTTGTGTTTGTCCTTTGGCTCGAGACATCCAGTTAGATGGACGAGCGTGTTCCGCTTCAAAGTAACACGTTCGCTGCCAGGAGCTCGCTGCAGCCAGGTGCTGAAGCGCGGACACCATTATTTCTCCCCGAGGCGATCCCTCTTCTATACTCTATTTCTGTCTTCCTGTCTCCGTGCTCAATTCTGGCGCGAAAGGATTCGCTCTAGTGCGAATCAATTGCAAATATCGTATGGGTTTTGAACACTAACGGAAAAGTGATTTCGTGAGGTGAATATATTGTTAGGGAAAACGAACACTTTTTTTGCAATATGCGGAAGTGAAAAATAAATATCCCGTTATGGTAAAGTTCTGTTAAAGCGAGCAGTTGATTTTATTTATTTATTTATTTATTTATTTATTTATTTATTTATTTATTTATTTATTTATTTATTTATTTATTTATTTATTTATTTATTTATTTTAGGGTTTAACGCGCCGACGCAAGGCAGGCGATGAGGCGCGCCGTAGTGGAGGGCTCCGGATTAATTTTGACCACCTGGGGATCTTTAACGTACGCCGAAATCTCGTACACACGGGCGTTTTTGCTTTTCGCCTCCATCAGAAAAGCGGCCGCTGCGGCCGGCAATCGAACTCAAGGGTAAATAAAGGTTCAGGTAATGACCTAGTAAGGGGTAATCAGGGGTGAAGGTAAGGGTTAAATACGCCAACTTAGGCGTACTATATTTTTGATGGGTCACATGAGGAGGCTCGAAATATTGTTTTCCCCACATATACGTGCAGCTGCAATTGTTTCGATGCATTAAAGCCCGGATTAATTTGTGCTCAAAGTAACTCGCGTATCCGCAGATTTTTACAAGTGAAACGATTATACTAAACGACAACGTCACCGGTAACTCAACTGTTCGTTGGAACCACATATCCGACGAACGAGTTACCACTACGTACCCGGCGTGGTGGCTCTGTGGCAAGGCATTGGGCTGCTGAGCCCAGAAACGCGGGTCAAACCCCTGCCGTGGTGGCTACTTTTCAAATAGAAGCGAAAAAAAAAAAAAAATAAACGCACGTGTGTCGACACTGCGGCGCACGTTAAAGATCCCCAGGCGGTCAAAATTAACCCGGAGCCCTCCACTACGGCGCACCTCATAGCCCTGGTGTGGCTTCGGCGAGTTAAACCGCCAAAATTTGAAAGCATTTTGAGTTATCGCTACGTCTGTACTCTCTCGTGTCGTAAC
The DNA here is from genome assembly GCF_048455015.1 of Haemaphysalis longicornis. Classification (NCBI taxonomy): domain Eukaryota; kingdom Metazoa; phylum Arthropoda; class Arachnida; order Ixodida; family Ixodidae; genus Haemaphysalis; species Haemaphysalis longicornis. The sequence continues at coordinate 70,987,762 of NW_027526204.1, forward strand.
AATCCCCGCCTCTATCTGATAGGGGTTATAAAGAAAAAAAATCCCGGGTTGTTTTCACTAACGTGAAACCTCAAAAGGGGCGAAGAATGCAGTGTATAAGTGTTATTCTTGGCGCCTTGGCGTTTTTGCCAACGGATATGAAACCGTTGTTGGGTACAGGTTTGGGTGCAAGTTTACAGCTTTGCTTTAAAAGTCTCTTGTCATTGAAGCGCGAAGTTCACTATAGCGCGAGGCGCGAACGAGTGTCCCGGAGTTCTTTTGTTTTTTTTTAGTACGCGTTACGTTCTAGCGCGAGGCGTAAACGAGTGTCCCGGTGTTTCAAGACCGTGACTACATGAGACGACGATTACGACGACGAAAGGAGACGCCAACAGCCCCAGCCCCTAAGGGGCTTTGCCTCTAATAGGAAGCTACCACCTTCACATTTCCTCGTGTTTCACTCGCCCGAACGCACGACAAACGGAGCATGCGCTTGATTGTGGCAACAACTATCCGCATTAGAGAGACAGCGTTTCGCCTTAATGAAGCAAGTTACATGCTGTCGACGTGGGTGTCATCAGTCTTCCGCTAATGCGTGGCGGTACGCGAAAACGATCTTCGCAGCCGATATAGCGGCCAGGTTTCTCATCCGGCTTTCGGGGCACGGGAAGACGAATTGAAAGGCACCTTCGATTTCGAATAATAGGGAACCCCCGCCGCGCGGAATTGAAGCGCCACGTGCTCGCTCGCCTTCTAGCGACCTACACCGACAGGCGGCCGAGAATGACTTCAGCCACGCCGCTGAATAATGCATCGAGACAGTTGGGACTTGCGAGCTGGCCTATATAATGGAGGAGCGGGCTGATGCCATCCGGACAGGTGGCGTCGTTGCTTGCGCTTCTTGCCTTCTCACGCAATCCTCGCGAGGAGCACGTCTGGCTTTATGCGAATGCACGTAGGCGTGTGTGCTAGGAAATGGTTGTACAGTCGTCCACCATTTTAGCTGGAACAAGGCTTTACCCACTTATCGTCTCCCACTCCCTTGGCGTAATGTAATTTCGTCACAAATGCTGTATTTCTCTGAAGTTTAAGGCGGAACTTAAGTCCTCGACATTCCTTCGAGCAGTTCTTCAGCAGAACGTTTAAGATATTCTGCGCTGAAGTCGAATACGGTGTTCCAGCTAAGCGTGGGGACGACTGTACAGAGGAATGTATATTGAGGCCCGGGTGTGGTTGCGAATTATATTGGTGTGCACGTTGTTCGCATCACGCCTTCAGCTCCGTGCGTAATTGTATATGGTAGTGGTAAAATGGCTAGCTGGAGCTGACGTGCTGTTTTGTTTCGTAGCGTTCGTGCACCGTGTACGTGTTACTTGAGTGTTGTATTTTTTAGTGACTCATTGCTTTTGCTTCAAGCACAAGTATACAATATTTTCAAACAGTGCTTGTATACCCATACACACGGGCTAGTTGGAGGTTCATTTTGAAAATGCATAGTTAGTTTTCGCTGTTACAGTGTTATTCACTGCAGCTATAGCCCGGCCTTGGGGCTGTATACGTCGAAGGGCAAAATCGCAACCATACTTCAATAGCCGGGGCTGCTTTTTTTACTCCGTGATTCACGACCATTAAGCAGTAATTCATAAGTGCAGTGAGAACCGTTTAAGAGCGGCGCACGTTGATGTCGACGAACGGCCGTGAACGCTTTGCGGAGGCGTACGTACCGCCGGTGTCCCCTACCCGACGGTTGTCTACGCCAGGGTCTACGCTTATGATTTACGGTGGGCGAACAAGACTTTCTCGAGGATGTTTTTTTCCCAGCCTAAACACGCAGCCTGTCGCTTCAGTTTATTTTCGCTCGAGCTGTCATTCTTAGAAGTGTTCAAGTCTGTTCACTTCATCGCCCAGTGGAAAGTCCGGCGATGAACGGGTTCGCCGTCTTCGCTGGGGTGCTTCTTTGAAAGGGCCGCACAATCCAGCAGCCTTTTTTGCTTGTGTTTTCCCGAGTACCAGTAGAGAATTCCTGTGTATCTCGTTACTCGAGCAATGTCCCATTGTGTTCTGCGCAGTCATTCGTACTTACGTGCGCTCGTCATAGACTGTGGTTGTGGCGCCGGGCTAGTGTAGGCCTGGCGTAAAAAAAATGTGGGCCTCATGACGAGTAAACACAATAGATGAGTTCGGGATCGCTAGAGAGAGTGAAATCACTCGTGAGTACTGGTGAGTATATACTCACCAGTACTCACGATTGCGTACGTAGTCGCGTCAGCGCTTTGACGCGCATATGTACTCCGTGAATATGCACGAGGCAGTGCTCAGCGAGTATGCACGAGGGAGTATACTAAACTAGCGTGTGAGAGTTAAGCGCTGGCATGTGAGTACGTACGCACGAGGACGTTCTCAGTGAGTATGCGCAACTAAGCACGTACTTACGAATGATTCGCTCACATGTGAGTGCCTCGACTCACGTATGAGTGCTAAGCGCTTCTCAAAGTCTGCGCATGTGTGTACGCGAGTACGTGTTCACGCGGAATGTGAGTGCACTATGAGTGCTTCGACTCACATGTGAGTGTTAAGCGCTCCTCGGTCTGCGCATGTATGTGCGCGAGTACGTATTAACGTGCATAGGAACTGTATACATACTCCAGAGTACGAGCGAGCATGCGCGTATACTCTCTCGTGGGTTTACGTTTTCTCGCGGCAGTAAATTTCGTCCCTCAAGGTAACTTCCCGCGCGGAAGGAAGCGCCTTTCCGGAAGCGTCGACGAGTCGTTCGGCGCCGTGGCGGCGACACGCGGGAGGAGGCGACGGTTGTTTCGGGCGTCGTCTTCGGCGACGGAAAGTGGCGGCGGGGCCACATCGCGTGGATGCGGAGCCAAGGTCGGCCGCTCTCCCATCGTCGCCCGCCAAGCAGCGGGCGTGGGAGTGCAGCGGGGAACCGTTATGCAGGCCCCAACACGCTGCCGCCCTTTCTTGCCGCTACGACTTGTGCAAAGACACCACGTCGGGCGTATAATCGCTCGACTCCTTTCGCCGGCTTGTCTTACCGCCTTGCTGCGTGGAGCGTCTCGCGTTCTTTCAAGCCAGGTGAATCTAGAGAACGACGGGCACTTAATGCCCGCCCGCACTCATTCCGATTTTTGTTTCGGCTGCAGCAGCTTGATGTGGCCGGGCTGGTGTGACATACTTGAGAAAGAACGCCCCCCCCCCCAAAAAAAAAAAAAGAAAAAAAAAACTCACTACAAAGGACACAAGTACAACGGATGTGGGCTTCTTTAAGCTGGAGCTTATCTACGGCGAAAAAAATCTTGAAACTCCTTCAGTAGACACATTGTGGTTGCTAAGTGTACTTTATGTGCCGGTCCATTGCTGAGAAAAAGCGCTTTGGCAATCCCTCCATTGCATCCACGCGTTCGTTGTCTATACGGCAGGATGGAACCCCATTCCCTTTCAGTTCCTGTATTGCGCCAGAGGAATCTATTATTTGCCTCGACAATTTATCTTACTCGTGAATATAATTGTCTGACACCCTATCGTCCCTCTTCCCTCTGCCGGCAGCCGCATCCAAGCTCATGTCGATCACGTGCTGTTCGTCCTACGCATCGCATCGTATTACTCAATTTCCTTTTCTCCGTACCGATTAGAGCTAGAATTATGGGCGGCCCAGTTTATCCCGCGATCTCTGAACGCGTTCGGCGTCACATTTTACGGCGACACTGTTATTGTGGCTTTACTTAATATTTTTCGTATCTATCATCGTCGTCAGCAAACAAAAACGTAAAGGTACGCTGAGAACTTTCTAAGAACAGGAAGGCTAATGCCTAGTTGGACCTAGTTGGACGCAGAGGGAAAAGAGCAAAGAAAAACTCGATGACAGGACTCGCCAAGAGGTGACGCTCACGCATTCTAGCGCTCTTGCACGGTATGCACGTGTTGGCGCAGTTTAAGCCCTCTGTCAGTTTCTTTCAAAGACGGTGGTCTTTCTTGGGCTGCTTAAACCCATAAATTTTGGCCTGTCTGTATGTCTGTTAGTCTGTGTCTGTGGCTTGATTCATCCACCCGGCCAAAGTTAGATAGATACTGCGCAACAGTCTTACATACTCACAGCCAAATGTAAACGTCTAAGCCTGGTTTATATGTTCATACTTGTCAACTTTGTTGAACAAGAACAAGACATTACGCAAATATAAGACAGGAAATTAGTACACAAGGGATATTTACAGTGTTCTTTAATTAAGAAATTTAGGGATGCTTGGCTTTTCGATAGCAAATGATATTCTACATCTGCTGCAGAAAACCGCCGCCTGCTGTTGCCCGCGCCACCTCCCGGCGGCACATGAGAAATCACGCGGCTACAGCAACGAAAGGTTCCACTAGCTAGTTTCCACGTTCTGCTTGGAACGCACGTGGAGCACGGCCACCCGGTTCTATATACCTTGAAGTCGGCCGCCTCGATTCACGCGCGTCTCCGCCGTACTGCAGCGCTGGCATCAAGGAACCCGGCCTGTAGCAGTGGAACGCGGTAAATTCAAATCGCCTTGAGCAAACCTTTAGTGCGTTTACCTTGGGATGAGCGGGACGGAACAGGAACAGCATGAGGGGTGAGCGGGAAAGCAAAGGGGGGCATTTCCTTGGCAAATGTCTACAAAGACTGTCGTCTTTTGACGACATTTGGAACTAAAGGCGCAGATACGCAGCCAATTTTTGCTATTATGTCTGTTCATTTCACATTTTCGGATTCCTATTTTCGGAAACTCAAAAATACAACTCACTTATGCGTTCCTTGGCATACTTGATTGTTGCCTTTGTTTCCTACATTTAGTGATACCGTAATTCTAGGGGTCGAAACACATTTGCCGATGCAGCCCAGCCGTGCACGGGTACAGGTGGGCCGCGCATCAAGCTGGTGGCCGATCAAGACAACGGTGGGAAGGAACACCCATTACGTCCCGCGCTACCTCGAGCGGATTAAGAGCAAGGCAACGTGAATCGGCAAATCTCCTCGCCACAATATATAAATACGAAAGGCGCATTCATAAAGCCTTGTCGACACCACATAAGTTTGGAACGGGCGTTCCCAATAGCCATCAAAATGAGAGAACGTCGCTCTATAGCTTTCAAGCGTGATCTATACCGTGTTTGAAATCGTGTTCAATATACCATCCCGGAAAGCTTGAGCTAAGATATTGAAGCAAAAATGGCAGCAACCATCAGCAACTACTGTTCACGCATGAACAGTAGTCCGCCTCTTTTTTTTATGTATTGGGCCTCCTCAATTTACCTGTCCTGGGCGGTCCGCGGGTAGTCCGAGGACTGCCTTCGGACCGGAAGCCCCTTAGGAATACACGGGAAAATCGAGCGCCGGAACGCGTCTCGGGCAGTCCGCGAACGATCACGGACTGATAATCGAGGACGCCCACTCTAAGAGATGCATACCAAAGATACTCCTCGTACAATTGTCATCGTCATCATTATGCTCATCAAGAACAGCAAAAACAGCTAATTCGTGTCCTCGTATATATTTATTTATATATATCGATCCACCGCCCCTGAAAATATATGCACCGACGCACGGGCGGAGACATTTGCCGCTGTCTTCCTGTTCTCGCATCCTGAGTGAAAGGACTGCTCTGCGCGCAGAGGACGCGCCTCCTCCAATGCGTTCCATGACTATCGTCTTTTTATGTGCCCCTTCCGGCTAATGTCGAGCGTCTATTCATCTTCCTTCTTCACGCCTGCAAGGGGTTGTATGGCTTTCCTGTTCCAAGTTGCGCCACAGTTCGACGTTCTCACTTCCCGCGCGCGCGCGCTTGCCTTAATTACCCATCATCAAGCGCCGTCGCACCTCGCTCTGCCCTTCCGCTACACACTCACTCTTGTGTCGTCACCGTTGCGTCAGGCACACTCACCTGCAACGCCAGTCGGAGAGCGAGGCTTGTGGGCTTCCTGTTCGCCTATTGCTTTCCCGGCTGCTTTCTCGATTCGGTTTATACGCTAGCACTCGGTGACAAGACAACTTGTTGGTTGGTTAGTTGTCCTGGATGCGAAGTCTCGCGAAAAACGTGAGATGTGTGGCTACAAAGATTCTTGAACGGGCATTTTCGTGGGGGAGGTTAAAAAAACGAGAGCTAACGACTACGAATCCCGTTAATACAAAATATGAGCGCAGTTTTCGAGATACTTGTTTTTTTTTTTTAATTTTAATGCTATTACTCTTTTACTAAGACGCCATCTGGCTTCGAATCATCCTGAACCCAAAGGCAATCACGACGACGATTGAAACGGGCGGTTGAATAACCGCTTCTGGGTCGCCTTATCGAAAAGGCAATTTCCCTGAGCAACTCATTCTCGTACCCGTGATGACGCCATCGGGAAATAGTGGGCCATATTTCTCTGGGCAAGTCCTCTTGCGGGCTTTGACGGCGAAATCCTGGCGTACGATTGTGACGGTTATCGTTTAAACACCCGTCCACCCGTCTGCACAGCAGCCACGCTATTTTGCCGTCCTTAATCGATATTAATCCACCTCAGTTCACCGTGTTCAACACTAGTACTTTTTATTACACCTTTATTCGTCATAGTTAACCCACCCTAATTCACTTTCATCCCACCTTAATGAATCCTAATTCTACCTAATTCATTTTATTCCACCTTGATCCAACTTAATTTGTCCTAATTCATCTTAATCCCACCTTAATTTTCCTTACTAAACGTTACTATGTATAACTAATCAATGTATACTTATTTTTCGTAATCATTTATGATCTCTTATACAGGGCTGGCATGCTTTGGTTCGCATCTGGCCAAGCTTTTGTGCTGTTCGTGGCGAGTCCGGGGTCATTCAAGGTCACCTTCGAATGATAGATGTAAGGCTCTTGCCTTAAACCCTGCGCTTACGCTCCGCTTTTCTCCTCGCACTCTCTACGCTTTCGGCAGACTCTCATCCTCCGCTGTGCTCTCCGTTCTCTCGGGTCGGTTGTAAAACATTTGTCGGTTGTATAAACATTGCACAAGCTAGGTACGGACTGAAGTGACTCGAACCTAACACGTTCATTCAGTGTTGACTTGCCTTGCAGCTTTGCCTCTTTCTCTGGCGATAATTTTCATAAATTTATCATTTTAATTCTCTCACAACGCTGTACATAAGTCTCCCTCGCTGGTGACTACGTTTTTCTGCTTCACCGCAGCGCAAGCGCGCTTCGTGTGGAGCACCCTTTACAGGCATGGCTCGATGATGACACTACCGCGGATGTGATGAAGAGCCGTCATCACTAAACAACGCTCTGAAGCAGAAATGGTCGTGTGCAAGAAATTTCGGCCTACGTTAAACTCCTCCAGGGTAGTACAAATTAATCCAAAGTCCTTCCTTTTCGTCGCACCCTCAGGCCACGTGTGCAGTCTGAACCCCAGTTTGAGCCTTACCTCTTCCTCTTCTTCTCCATCTTATCCTTCCGCGTCTTCCTCTTCCTGCTATTCCGTGATTCATTTCCTGTTCCTTTTCATTTCCCTTCCTTTTCATTTCCCTTTTCTTTCTCTCGTCTTAATCTTCCTCGTCAAGCTGAAAACTGACGCCCGGTAGTGATCACTGGACGCCCTTGATCGATGCGGATTCCAAAAGCGGATGGAAACGGGGTGTATGACTTGACTGCTGTCTCGTCGAAGTCAACAAAAGCGCTTGATTTACTAACTCTATCGTAGCCACCTTCCGGTCACCACCCAGAATTTGGACGTTATTACTCGTCGGGTTATATACCCCTCTGCGCTTCCTACATTTTCTTGCCGTCGCCTTGCGCACAACTTCTTCTCGGAGAGTTCTGGGCTGCCGATTTCTATGCTTGTGGGCGTTTCGCAACGCTCTTTTTGTTCGGTCAGTTCTTACGTCACGCGCGTGCTCTGTCATCTTGCGTATTTACGTCGAGGAATCCTGGCAGGAAACGGCGCGGTGTTAATGTAGTCCGCGCTCTTTGGATATGAAGGTTGCTCTTGAGATGAAACGCAAGGGGAGAATGGGCAGTCCCTTCGTATTTCTTTTCATATATATCGTCATGAAGTCCTGAGCCCGAAGGCAAGAAATAAGCCCCTCTGAATAAACGTCTCTGAGTGACGACAGGCAGTTTTTCTTTTGTGCGAAGAATTCACGCGAATTTTTTTTAAAGTGAAGTCGGATGGAGTGTCCCCTCGTACGTTCGTGGCGTGCCTTCTTTCAAAACGTTTCGCGCAGCTTTGCGTATAACTGGAAGACTGCCATGTCATTTGATGATCATTTCTGTAGGGTTCTCCTCAAGGACCTGCGGTTTGTGTGTCTTCATCGTCCTTCTGATGAATTGGCGGTTCTTTTAAAGCTATCCCGAGACGCATCCCGCCGATTTTCGAGTGCATAGTTGTCCGCACTCATCAACAGCTCTAGGAGGAAATGGCTGCTTTCACTGCGGCCCTGTTCTTCGTGACCTTCGCCGCAGTTGAAAGGAAAAGAAGAAAACGTGAACTGTCGGTTTCTCCCCGGGGATAAGTGTAGTCATCATCAGGATGGTTGCCGCCGCTTCCGTCGGCGTCCTGGTGGCACATTTCAAAGCTGAGCTTGACGAGTTGTATATATACTGGAGAACTCTGGCGGTTAAGCGCAGTTCGAGGCTGCCGAAGACGCGGCAAAGGACGTTGTCTCAGCAAGCGTGCTGTCTATAGCTCGCACGTTCCCGACCAGGCTCTTCTAGTGGCGAGAGCTGCGCTGGCGAAGACGGCTCATGGACTCCTGACCACGACGTTCAACGAAATGTTTTCCTCCTCCTCCTCCATTTCGACGAATCATCGACGGTGAACGTGACGTGCTGGCGAGCCTGGAATAAGCGCTCTTTTGCACTGACAGGAATACGTCGTCGGCACCGACGATGCGACTCGGAAGTCTCAGCTAGGCACAATCCCCGACGTGTCTCTTCGCGACGAGGACACTTCCCCGCCAGAGTGTGATGAATGCCCCGTACCGATCAATCAAGAGCACATGTTATGGCTATGCCCCAACGTAGATAGAAGCAGTATCCGCAGGGAGTGGCTGACTCAACCGGCCACGCTAGAGCAGCAGCTATCGTTGGCAAGCTTTGTCCAAAAGACCATAGGGACCCCGCCTTCCCAGCTAGACCCCTGGAAGACCAACTAACGAGGAATTCCAGTGGCCCCCTGGAATGAGGAGGCTTTAGCCTAAAGGGCAAATAATTTTTTCTCTCTCTCTCTCTCTCTCTCTCTCTCTCTCTCTCTCTCTCTCTTCGCGACGAGTTTAAAGCCGTGCCTTGCAGTGCTGTCCTCTGGGAAGCTACGTTTAAAGTTCTCCTATGACGTCACTTCCGGTTGTAGCCCACTGCTTTTGGTGCGACGCGTAACCTTGAAAACGCGAAGGCGAACTTCAGCCCTTTCTTCTCCCTCCACCCTACATAGCGTTGCGCAATCGACGTTTTGCATGCGGCAGCGAACGACACTTCCTCCAGCCGGGGGGAACAAGGAATTTGCCTTCATGGTGTCTGTCCCAGAGCGTCTACGCGCGTAATTAGTACGCCTGCGCCGTGGAGCATTCGTGGTCGTTGCGACCTCGCAGCTCTTCACGGAGAAGGTCCTTGATCCTGACCGCACTGCCCGGCGGCGTGGGCGCAAAGAAGGCCTTGGTGTAACACCCCGAAGGGCATTTGAATGGGAAGGAGCAATTAGACGTGCAAGGAGGGGCGCCGCCATTCGCGTGTCGAAAAGGGATCGCCCGCAGACCCGCGTCTGCTTCCCGGTCTCTTCTCCGGCGGAGGGCATCCCCGGAGAAGATGAAAGGCGAAACCCGAGTAGTACTCTCTGGTGACGTAGAAGAGGAGGGGCGTTGAACCGGGCTCACAATACGGCGAGTCTTTGTCCCATGGCTACTGGGGGCTGCAAAGACCTGCGTGGTACAGGTTGGGATGCGTTGCCACGTGGAAAGCGGAACCGTGCCGAGCCTGGTACAACTTGCAGCGCATGCGCAGTGGCGGGGAACCGGCATTGAAGCTCGTACGTACGCAGGTGCTGATCTCGTTACGTACGCGGTATTGGAACCGATTTCTGAACTTGCCAGAACTCTAATGATGTGTAGTTTTTTTAGCCGTTGCCTGTCTTCTTATTTTGCGCGGCAGCAATTTAATGGTTCGCCGTTAAAAAACTCGTTCATTCGGGCTGTAGTAATTTTGGTGTTGATCACGAACCGAAATCATGTTTTCGTTTGAATTCGCCTGTGCCACGTGCGCTTCGTTATTAACCCCAATAGTGTAATCACTCACTCACTCACTCACTCACTCACTCACTCACTCACTCACTCACTCACTCACTCACTCACTCACTCACTCACTCACTCACTCACTCACTCACTCACTCACTCACTCACTCACTCATATTCTCTGTCCCACTCACTCACTCTCCCACTCTCACCGAATCACTTCCACATTGGATTAATAACTCGATCGCTCATTTATACATTTTTGGCGGGGCGTCAGTCTCTCCGTGTTTTTCGTCTGCCACAACATCAAGCCACGTGTGGACACTCGTATCCCCCCAAATCGCCTTTTCCAAACTTCCTTTTCCGTAATTACTATTATTTTTATATCTCGAGGCACTGGCCCGCTTGAGCTTTGGGGGGACACGCTGTCTCGGGACTCACTCTTGTGGTTGCGCAGGCCTTGTCAACCGCCCTTCACTCTCCCTGCCTTTGAAATTGGTGTTTTACAATCACGTTCAATCTCTCTCTCCACCCCCTCCGAGCAGCCCACAGTGAAGCCCCTTAACCCGCCCCCTCCATTTCCCCGAGCTGCGTGGCGGGCTGCAGTCGATTTTCTTCTCAGGGCCCGAGGAATCCGGGTCCCCTCGCGAAGGGCGTCCGCCAATGAACCCAAATTGGCCCCGGCATGCGGTAGCTAGCGGCCGCCGACGACGCGCAGCTTCTCGCAAGAGAAAGCTCGCCGCCTTTAATCTCCGAAGAGGAGGAGGAGGAGGAGAGCGAACAAAGGCCTCTTCCGCTTCTTTTTCGCCCCTCGCTGCAACGTTGCGGCCGTGGTAATAAAGCCGGGCCCCGGCGTCGCCGTCTGGACAACGATCAAGCGTGTCCTCATCATCGCGTTAGCGTCGCGGCGGGTGGCATTTGGCGGGCCCGGAAGAGGCTGCGGCTGCTGCTATCCGGATGGAGGGCTCTCTCGAAGGCGCGCTGTTGGGAAAAAAAGATGGGTGAGAGGAGGAGGGATGGGTCAGCTATGAATAGTGAGCGATGTGCACTAGCGGTTATCATGGTCGTCTCAATCCGTCACCTTGGGCGTGCGGGAGAAAAAGCAATCCCTAGCTTTGCTGTATCGGTGCAACTCGTGTAATCGTGGGTCCCCCATTCGTATGCAGCCAGTTCCAAGTGGTCTCTTTTTCTCTCTCTCTTGCTTGCTCGCTCGCTCGCTCCTTTGAGTGAAAGCGCAGCCTGACGGCCCCTGGTTTCTTTCCCTGCTGAAACTTCTGTCTTCTTCTTGTCCTCTTTGCGGATGTTCGTAATTGGTTTTGAATGTCAGCTGTAGGGTTTACTCAGTGGGGGAATCGAGACGGCGTGTAGCGTTAGCTACAGAATACTCACATCATCAGTGGCCTTATGAAGAGCGTTCGCGTCAACAAAAGGGGGAAATGTAGCAGGAACCGATTAACACATTGTGTCGCTACAAAGTTTTGTGGCTTCCATCCTTAAATAGTGTTATATAGCATTATACTTTAATGCATCGTAACACACATGTTTACAGGACATGACGACAAATCTGCGAGAGCTGAGTGACGTATTTGCGTATTATGATTGGATAATAGCCGAATTTCCCGGTGCGTGCAACCTTGGCGTGCAGGGGTCGGGAGCATTCAGCGCTCCCTGGCTTACTTCAGTGACTTCGCAGCTTTAGTGGACTCCGCAATACGCGGAAACGGCGGACCACGCACTCTCTTCGTTTATCCCTGAATTTCACGCGGAAGTCTCTGGCGAGCTCCTTGTGGTCTCGCGTTTCCCGCAGTTGCGTGCGAGCGAGTAGTTGTGTGTTAAGGGCGGCGTTAACCACTCATGATGGATGCACTTGACGAAACCTTCTTCTAGGCACAGGTAAGGTAATTTTGTGAGCGCGAAATTGCCATAATGAGTGAGTGTCAGATGCAGCCCGCAAGCGTTGCGGGTCTGTTATCCGCAACCGACGAAGACGGACGATCCTTGACGTCGCTGCAGACGTCTACCTGAAGGACGTTGGGCTTTCTTCAACGACTGAGGGACACTGGGCCTCTGGGGCTAAGGTCGAGCACGACGTCACAACCGGCGACTTGGAAAACGACTTCCTCTTGGAATGCGCGCACGGGCTAAGTGGCTTCCGTGTCTTTGGTAAAGTAGCCGCATGAAAGAATATGAACACGCACGGTCACGCTAGCATTCACGTGCACACTTATACGGACTCAAAAGTTTCATGGCCCCACTCCACTGCACGGGGCGTAAATCGTAACCAATGTTTGAACTTGGACTAGTTGGTTCTGCGTCATTGAATTGAATCGAATTGAATTGAATTTATTTTACAATTGTGATACAGGAAGGCCAGGGAAAAAGCTGTTGAAACAAATTGAAGGGTTTTGGCTACCTTACACACATATCGGCAAGTCACGCGTGGCGAAAGTAATTACAAAACAAGTGTACTACAGTTACAAAACAAGTGCAGTACAAGATAGTGTAATACAGTTGTCAATACAAAGCAGAGAGAGAGAGCCGCCGCGGTGGCTCAGTGGCTAAGGCATTGCGCTGCTGAGCACGAGGTCGCGGGTTCGATTCCCGGCCGCGGCGGTCGCTTTTCTGATGGAGGCGAAAAGCAAAAATGCCCGTGTGTACGAGATTTCGGCGCACGTTAAAGATCCGCAGGTGGTCAAAATTAATCCGGAGCCCTCCACTACGGCGCGCCTCGTCGCCTGCGTTGCGTCGGCGCGTTAAACACTACAATCAATCAATCAATACAAAGCACAGTAATTACAAATTTCGGGTGCAGCCTGAATAGAAATCTCATTACGGTGAATTGCGCTTACAGGTCATATCATGCAACTGTCCGAATGAAGGCGTTCAAACGGCGACTTTTCTTTTAATGAAAAACAGGCGCATGCGATGTTTTCGAAGCCTGGCTGACATAAAAGCGTGCACGGCAAAGGCGGAGTAAGCGCTCCTCCGGTAGCCCTTTACAAAAATAATTAAAGCCGTTCCACTCAATTCGAAAGCTGTCGGAAGTGCAGAGCAGTGATTCGCCATAATGGGCTGTAGCGCCGTTATCCGCTCACTGCTACCACCCAATGCAATTCAAATTTCCCGCCTCCGCAGTGATCGCGCGCCCCCTGCCTGAAGCAGCGCCAGCGGGAGGTCTGTTCTTTTTGTGCTTGCTTTTCCTCCTGCACGTGCCGGCGTTGCACTGGCACTTTTTTTTTTTCGCTTACAATTGTAAAAACCAACCCAACGAGCGTTCCTAACTAAACAAACACGGGCGATGCCGGTTAATTACGTATATTTTGCCTCAAATGTACCTGCAGTTTTCTTCGCGCTAAGCAACGGGGAGATGTATGACAAGCGTCAGCGGTTCACGAGTTTCCGAATGGTTATGACTATTTAAACCGCTTGGTTTTTTCGAATCCTCTGCGGGACACGCTACGACGGGTACGCCGGGCTCTACTTGGGTCCGTTATCTCGCTGCGCGGCCTGATTCCGGCCGTCGCTTGACATCGAGCGTTGCAGCGAGCTACGACGACAAGGCGAGCCCCTAAAGTGCTCTGCACGTTTTTTTCTTTTTTTTTTTTGGCTACCTAGACGCGGGATTTGCTGGGACGGTGACTCTGCAGAGTGTGGGTGTGTGCCTCTGCTTCAGTGACGTATATCTGACGTCGCTCTTCTTTTTCTCTCTTTATTGCCTTGTGCAATAAACCAGAGTTGTACTTGTTTAGCGCTGTTTTTGTCAAAATAGTACGAATATTATAACCGTTTTTAACGAAATACCGCTTACAACGAAGTAAGTTTCCTCTTTCGACTACTTCGTTACAGCGAGGGCTTCTACTACATCCTAACATAGCGCTAACTTGTCATACCGCGCGTGCGTGTTTAATTACGCCCGCAACTGTTTCTGTGATGACGTTTCGGCTCCCGCCCGTCGTCCTGCTCTTTTTTGTCCGGGCCGCGTTGTTCATCTAGTTCAGGTCAGCGACCTTGGCGCAGCGAGCGTCGACGACTTCCGTTGTCTCCCGTCGCGCCACGTGCGTCGTGTCCCGGAAGGGGGCTCTGGTGGTGCACGCTGCACACAGACCGCGCCAGCAGCAGATCCCCGGAGCTCGTTCGGCGTCATTGATGCATACTGAACAGATACACTCTGTTGAGTAAACATCGCGGGAGGGCATTTTTTAAACGACTTCTAACCGCGTGTATAAACACGCGCGGGTCTTTATACCGCGCTCACGGTCGTCGACCTCCGTTTCCGCTCGCTTTCCGACCTCGAACGGCTTAGTTTCGCGCGAAAAAGGGTGCCTTCTGCTTCTTTTGTTTGATTTGGATTCGGCTTCGTCGTAAAGCTGCCACAAAAGACGTTTAAGCGCAGTTGGAAGCGCTTTTTCCGTGATGTACGCACACGCATGCGCGGAGCCTCGCTGGGTGTGCGCGCGAGCGCCGGAGCTATAACCGCGAGTTTGTAAACACCCGCCTCCGCCGTCGATGGGGTGGATAACGTCCCTTTGTGACGGCGACCCGCAGCAGCTCAGGCAACGACCCCAGTCCTGGTTCGTGCTGTTCGTAGTCCCTGTCAGATGGGAGAGTTTAATGGCCTGCCGGTCAAATGAGTCACCTGAAAAGGCCATTTGAGACACAGTCGAAAAAATGAAAAATTGCCGTGTTGTATCTGGTTTCCGACGTTGTCTATTGCGGGAATACTCGATGTGTTCTGGTTGATTTGCTGACTCACAGCTTATTTCCGTTATTAGGAAGTACTGCAAGCCATGCATCGGATGGCTTGAGCCGTAAAACTGCTCAGAATAATGGGCGCTTTTTCTACGTTGATAGCCGCTTTATCCTTGCATGTGGCGTCCGGATGGATTGATTCGATTTCAGAGTCTTCCTAGAGCTATGCAAATGTTCGTCTGATCGAGCCACCTACTAGGTCGATTTATTTATACGCTTTGGTTCCAGGTCCCAGCATAGCCCTGAGCCATTCCATCCAGTGCTGTGTTCGGTATTAATTTTGACTGCATTTAGTAAACGTTTTCTTCCTGCGTAGCTGGAGTGAGGGACAGAAAAAGATGCTACTTGTTTGTAAGCCCCGCGACAACCTCGTATACATCCAAGGTCTTGCGTGGACGTAATTTCAAGAGTAAGCGACGGCCGCGGAAGGCTGGCGCGGGGACCCCGTTTGCCGTTCCGAATGGCGACATAAGGGAAGATGCGTGAATTACGTCTTCGTAAGAGGGAGAACGGGATATTTAGATTCGGAGGGCGAGAAAGTGAATGCTAGCAACCAAAAGTGTTCACCATGCGCTTCGTGGGCTGTAGGTTAACGCCGACGGGGTCGTAGTTCTGTTTTCATCTGAGTTGAACGTTGAGGAGGATCGTGTACCTTGAAAAACCGCTGTGCGTTGGAGGAACCAACCGGCACTGGTCTAAACCACCCAGAAGCCCCTCTGCCACGGCTTGGCGTCATGCGCCTTTGGCGCGCCAAGCCACGCTGGCGAAGGACGTCACCTACGTACGGGTGCGCGGCAAAACAAAAATTAAAGCACTTCCACTCAACGTGAAAGCTGTCGAACCGGTGAGCGGTGATTCACCAGAGGGGCTGTAGTGCCCTCCCTTGACTGGTTTCAATATCAGCCTGGCGTTGATACTGAAGGCAGTCAAGGGAGAGTGCGGAATCCCGTGGAAAGGCCTATACAGAGACACTGGATTGAGTTTTGGTTGAGTTGAGATAATAATGCGCTAATTGAGGATTTGTTCGTTATTTTATACTATTGTCTTCTTACTTGCGGCCTGGCAATGACAGCCTTCGGGACAACGCACAGGGCAAAGATCACCCCGAACACTTTGAATATACCTTGCATTCACTGGCGAGGCACGCATGCAGGCAACCATGTGAGTGCGCCGTAACTGGTTTCGTCGGGCTCCGCGGGATGGCGGTACTTGTCCGTGTTAAGCACATGGTGTGGGTTGGACGTTCCAAACTCTACCCCGCCGAGCGCAAATTAATGCCTCAAGTCCAATGTGAGTGCGAACAATAACACCTCTGTTGACACCACCGTTGAAAATTGGTTGAAACGGAGCAGACGACGCACGCCGGTGTTTTTTTTTTTTCTTCGGCGTGCGGGCGCAGTGGCACAAGCCGCGCCATGTCCGCGGCGCATCTGTCATGTCCGTGGCCGTTTCCAGTGTTGCCAAGCGAAGAAATTGACAGCTAAACTTTTCAATGGATGCCACCTATAAGTAACGTGTGCCTCTATGGCGCAATGGGATCTACATGGGCTTCGTAACGTGAGGAACCCCGACCAGGGTAAGCGGTGATCTTTTCGAAGCCTCTGTTTGGGTGCGTGATGCTGTGACTACGGTGGCTAGATACCGTCTCCCCGGACGAGCTGCGACGACAGTCCGGGTCCATAACGTGCTCCGCACCTAATAGCCGATCCTCCTCCGACCGTGCAAGAAGGGCGTCGGAATCGTGACTTACTCGTGTTCTCAGGCACGCGCCTGATAGCAACGCAGAACAATTCGGCAAAGGGCGCAGCTAGGGGCCGATGATGGTAAATAAACAAGGAGGACCCTCCGCTGCCACGGACGTACATCCACGTCCCTCTTGTCGGGGCGTTTCTGTCGGCAACGTGCATAACCCGAAGAGGCGGCCTCATGCTGTAACGTCGTGCCCTTCCGAGTCGACAATGCATGACTATTCATGGTGCGCCGGTGTTGCGCGCGTGTACTTCGTGCCTCATGTTGAGATCCCACCAGGGGTCACCGCTGAGCCGCACGTGATCTGTGGGCGGGAGGACCGGGTGATGCGGCCGTCATGATGATGCGGCACCTGGCATCCAGGCGGCTGCAGATTGTGGGGGGAACCCCCTTCGTGGAAGTGTACGACCCGACCCGCCTGGTGGTATTGCGGAAGAGCTGGACGAACGTTAGATCGTCAAAAAGTCGCAGCACAGCACGGTGGAGCAATCCATGAACTGTAGCTGTGACCTTCAAAACCTGAATACCCTTCCCGTGCACGTCGTGAGCTTGCTCAAAAAGTAAATTTTCCGGGCAGAAAAAGTCTAGGGATGGAAAAACTTTAAAGAACAGTGCAACCCAGCCTTGAAGAACGGTGGGAGAGTAGGGCAACACACACGCTGGTGTGTGTGTGTGTGTGTTGTCCCGGCGTGTGTGTTGCCTTACTCTCTCGTCATGTACGCGTCTTCAAGGTTGGGTTCCAGCGTTCTTCAAGGTATGGGACAACAGGCCCAACATCACTCTTCTGGGAATAGTCCATACTGTTTTCACCCAGCTCGCTGTGGTGACGTGGCTGGCGGTGTTGAAGCCGACCGAGCTATCTATTCGGCCCATCACATGTCTGAGGCGGTCGCCATACCTCTGGATCTCAACGTTTTGAAGCTCAGGGCGTTCGGCTTGTACCGAGGCGAACGGGATTTGTATGCGCCATTGACGAGGACTTCGCATGGCGGGCGTCGCGTATAAGTGGGATAAGTACGTCTTGCATCGCGTTGTAATAAAGGTAGTTTTTATTGATTATTCTTTATTAATCACCGCATTTTCTAAAATCCAGCCATATTTTGCCGTCCCTCTTCGCCTCTCTAGGGCACCTGGAACCTGTCTCGGTGGGTGCACCCTCGTATGCGTGATAATCAGCGCGAAACGTTGATTGTCGCTCCTCCTATTTTGGGTAGTGTTATAGGCGTTTGTTCACGGACAAAATAGTGTTTTGTCGCTTAAATAGTCATAAATTTAAAAAAAGCATAATCTTCTCCCCATTCTTCTCTTATGTAGGCGACGTAGAGCGAGGCTGACTCGTCGCTACGCTTTGCTTCTCCGTATCCTCCGTCCGAGACCTCGCCTCGATTCGGATATTGATCTCATTCTACGTCTCGGCTAAACGTTTCGTACGGCGCTGGAGTAGTACAGATGGAACCGTTCTGAAACAAAAGAAATATGACGGACCGCATCTGCCTGACGCGCTTTGCCCGTTCTTTGTTTTCTGTCCTTCATAGATGACCCCTTCAATAGGACCGGGACTGCCCCATGTGTTGGAGGGTTGCGTCGGTAACGGAAGAGATCGGCGCGGGCGCGTTTTGCCGGAGGGTCGGACAAAACGCGCCGCTCGCGCTAAGTGCCATTCTAAGTACCATTTGCTCCGCAGCCTAAGTACCACTCGCGAGGACCATGCCTTCTTTTGAATTGCAAAATCGGAGCGCCGTCTCTCGTTATGCAGACGCGTTGTGCAGAGGCCTTACGCGTGCACGCGTTAGGTCTTCGAGAGACGCGGCTGTGTGTTTACAAATGTTAAGCGTGGTGGGAGAGCCGGGGAGAGAGGGGGTGTCCTTTCGCCGACAAAAGAGACGGAGACGTCGGGTCCAGCTTTGCAACGCCGCTGCGGGTGATGAATGGGATTCAAATGGCGGCCTAGTTTGGCGCCGCTAGACGAACGCGATCCGAATGACGGCGGGTCAAGTTCGCTGTCCCTCCTGGCGGTGACGAATGAGGTCGGGCGAGTGCGCTCTCCGCGGTGCAAGCTTCCTTCGCGGCCACTGGCATCGCGCACGACGCGAGCCAAGTTCATCGTTTGCGATGTTTGTTTTCCGTCGTCGGGGGGGATTCTTTCTCCGTCAGCCTTCGCCGCGGTCGGCCGTTTTGTTTACGGTCTCCGGATAATTTAGAAAGCGGATCTGTTTCCGTTGTCTTATCGCTGGTGGACGAAAGCCATTTGTCTCTCATATATCCCTGTTGTCGGCTCAGAAGCGGCAGAGCGCGGTGCCGAGAGGAGGACACCGTCTAGATCATGAGGCTCGTTTGCCTCCTTTTCGTCCACGAAGTCACTAGGCAAGTTCTACCGACTTCGAACTTCCGTAGACATCGCCTTTGCTTCCCACAGCCCTCCAAGAGACGAAACTGTGGTTGTCACGTGTCTGGTTTTAAGGCAACGTACTTGGCTAGGCCTTTTTTGGGTAGGGTGTGTGTGCCGGGCACCATTTTCTTTACCGGGAAGGGCATTGTTCCCACTCTAAAATGTTGTTTGCGCCTATCCGGTGACTTGTATTTCGAATCCCTGCACTTAGAGATGTTGTCTGATGGCGTGCCTTGTCTGGCTCAACGTCATTGGCCTATGCGTTCGTTCAACCGTTCTTCGAACCACTGCACAAACAGCCGCTTTTTATTTTCAAGCCATAAATTTCCCCTTTCTTCTCCTTTCTTGATTGGCCTACTAGAAGTGCGCCATGATATGGCGGAAAAGCTTCGAAACTTGCGAATATTCGCGATAGCGATACCGCCAGTAAATAGAGACAGAAAAATCAGAACCTGCGGATACGTGCCGCAAATTTTCGTCACAGGTTATTTCGTGGCGCACTAACATTCGAGGTTCCGTGCTTCGTTGTTTCTAAAAAGAAAAAAAAAGAATTGACTGATTGTGCCGAGAGAATCTAATCCCTGGCTCTCGCTAAGGAAATACGAGAAATATTGTAATAGGTAATTGTGTAATCGATTACGAGAAAGATTAATTTATTTGCAAGGACAGTGAGTAACGATCCAAGTAATTCAATTAATTTTCTTTTACGCCAAGTTATTTTCTAAACAAAGAAATTACTTCATTTAAGGAGTTACCATTCATTACTCCTAAAGGAAGAAATTACTTCATTTAAGGAGTGACCATTCGTTATTCCTTAAAGGAAGTAATTGGATCGTTTCAAAATCAGACCAAAACTTAATCGATTACAAGTCAGTAATTACTTGTAGCGGGTTGCGTACAACTCTGAATGACACAGCTGGCCATTTCTGGCGTCGCCTTGCCAGCAGCCGTCCTCTGTGTGTTCGGACGCGGCGTGAGGGGGCGTCCATTAGGCCGTCCGCGTGGGCGTGGAGGGTCCTTTTCTGGGCGCCGTGTTTGGCCCTGGTCATAGCGCCCCGCTTTGCCTATGCATACGAGAGCACCTGCGGCCTTGAGAGAACCTTTGGCAAGCCGACTCAAGCGCCCGCGACGGCGGGGAACCTTGGGATGTGACGTACACGCCTTCTTATACGAAATGTTCGATGCGGAGGTGATCGGAAACCCACGGGTGGAGTGTGTATCATTTCAACCTGTACACCTTGATGGTATCTTGGCAAGCGCTTGTAACTGTGTACTGCGCGCGCGCAGTTCGATATCAGCCTTTCAAGTGGTCTCTTCGTACTTTTAGCGCCGCTGTTCTCAGCTATAACATGGCGGCGCCTAGACCACTGAGTAAGGCCAGTGCCGGATTAGGAAACTTTGAGGCCCGGGGCTACTGCGTCCGTGAGGCCCTAATGATGATGATGATGAGGATTCCGCTTTAATATGCGAACATTTCCGAAGCCCCTGTTATACTCTCTGATCAGTGATAAATTATACATAATTCTACGCTTTCCGGAAACTAATTTCTTGGCTTTTAGGTCTAGTATTATAGAACGGATTTTATCAGGCGTAAAAGTTAGTATGGTTTGATTGCCGGTCCGTCACAGATTCACTCTTAATCGAAGCGCCGTGTCGGCCTGCACATGCCATGGTACAGAAAGTATTTTCTTACAAGAAGCATATTTTATTTAGCCTGTAAAGTTTTAATTTTATTGTAAAGTTCTCCACCTGCATATATGGGAGGGCTCAAAGTCCGCGCCTGCCAAACAGTTAGTCGCCACGGCTTACGGGCCAAAATCTTGTAGGTTACACGCGCAGACGAGAAGGCACGCGGCGGTTAGAACACGCGCAACCTTCCTATCGCAGCATGATTAGCACACAAAAAAATGTCACTTTCTGGGCTGAAGAGAGGTCGGCTTCATGCGTGGGTTTGCGCATGGCCGCCGAACTTTCAGCGGCGAGAAACTCCTGTTGCGCGCGCAGCTTTGATGGCCTTGCTAGTCGGCAAGCCGTTGTACATTAACGGGTGTCCTTTGGGTTGGAGAGCGACAGGTGAGCACGAGAGATGGCATCAGACAACAGTTTAATAGGGATAGAATGTCTCTGCTAACTCCCGCGGTGCTGCTCCCCTAGGTGCCACGCAACAATTCCAGCAGTCAGTAGTTCGTTGTCAATCGGTCGGGTTGTTTTTCGGTCGTAACTGGCAGTGCAAACACGCTGAAGCTTCTCGTCTATATTCGGAGTCTACGACGGAGGCGAGTATGGGTGCACCTCTCGTTTTCGAGTCCTCAACACGTCTGCCGCATCCAATGTTTTTCCCGCGCTCCTTCGGGGGTTCCTCTCCTCCGGTCGCCGCGCCCAAGCGGCACCAGAACTGCGGGCCGCCCTTTGGTCCGCGCTGCGCCGTCCGGCGGCTCATTCCAAAGCGAGAAGCGCCCACGGGGACAAGCAGCTTAACATCCCCGAGACGCGGCGGAGGTCTGTTTTAAATACGGCATCGAAGGGGCCGCACGCAGGATGCGTTCTTAAGTGGACACAGCTTTTGTCATCCCGAACGAAAACAGACGTCGTTGTTGCTTTGTTTGGCGTCCACGCCTGAGCTCTTCACACCGCCTAGGCCTGCTGATTCCCCAGCTCGAAGGGAGCCGCCAGGGTTGGGCTGGCCCGGCGACCTCTGCGTCCACACAGAGTGGCGCCTAGAGAATTACGCTACGAATGGAGTCGCGCGGACGTATAGCTTCCGCAACGCTTGTTGCTCAGACAGCCTGCAGAGGCTACAGCACAAAGGCGCGGGCTGAAGCCGAACGACCCCGCGAGTGGCCTACACAACCTTTGAAGATTTAAACAACCATACGCTGACCATTGAGGGAGAAATATCGAGTCGATATCAATCACGCTTATGCGATTAAACTAATCCACTAGCTTTATTGAACGGGTCGTCATCGCAATGAACTTGCTTGTCAAGCGCTATACATTTAAATTTCTGGCAGAAACTGTGTATGAGTGAGAGGGCAGTGCTTAAGTTGTGAATAATGACATATAACGACCCTCAGGTTTAAACAATTTAGAATGTTCTTCAGACATTACTTCGTTATTCGCATGCCTGGTCCTTTCTTATACCGAAACGTGCGCGCGCCAAAACGTCCGCGTACTTATATGTCCGTGTACCGAAAAGACTACCGAACCAACCTGTGTCACGAAAAAGACCGGAGCCGAGCTCGGGGCCTGTTTTATGTGGCTTCTTAGGAGCGGTCAAGCTGTGTACCCACGACTTTTGGTAAAAGACGTATTCTCATAAACCTCGGGAAAACAAGGAAGAGGAGTAGGCGCCGGAATAACTAATTTAAATTGAAATGGACTCGAAGGTTGTCAACTATAGCGTGAGGGGCCCCCCACTCCTCCACACCTGTCACGAGTTATTCAGCTCCGGTGTGGAGGTGAGGTTGAAGCTCCTACCTACAACTTTCTATACGGGCAGCGAGCACACTCAATAACATTTTTATATGGTCGAGCGGGGCCCCTGACAGCTGTGGGCCCGGGGCTGCAGCCCCCGTAGCCCCCACCTTAATCCGGCCCTGAGTAAGGCTAAGCCTATCTTAGAATGAACGAAAACGTCGCGCTGACGCTCAGCATGTCTAAACGAACTTGGCGCAAACGTCCAAGCATGGCGGGTACTGCAGCTTAAAATTCTGCTTCGATGAGAATAGCATTCTTATCAAAAACCTGTTTTTGATGTCAGCTGGGCGCAGTTCAAGGAGTGCAAGAAACAAAGCACGTTTGTTTGTAGTTAGCGATTGAGCATACTTGCTAGCTAATTAGATGAGTGCAACTTGGCAGGACTCTTCCTTTCCTTCTCCAGTCGTAGGCGTCTTACTGTCTGTGCCGTTTGAACACGAAGGATAGCAGTCGGCTCGCATCGGACCGTGAGACATCGTTGTTGAAATCTCCCACCAGCACAACGGCCATGTCACCGGTGGTGGTGATGGTGATTTATTAAGAAAGAAGGGAGGAGAAAAGAGCTGGGTATATTGTTGAAGTCAGTCGGGGAGTTCACCCTCATACAACCCTGTCCAGGGAAGGGAAGGGGGGTTTCAAAGGATAGGAAGAGAGAAAGAGGAAGGAAGGAAGGAAGAGAGTGGGGCACAGTCTATGTAGCGTTCGTTTCGTCCAAGGCGCGACGGCTACAAACGCTGCACTAGTCTTGTCACAACTAGGAAGTTGAGGAGCATGTCACCGGTGAGCGCATGAAGCTCCCTCTTTCCCTCCCACCCCAACCCTTCCAGGCATAAAGGGCGTGCTTAGACGAGAAAGACGTCGGTCAAGACGTCGTTCCGGAAGCCCGTCGAGGTGCTCGTGTCTGGACGGGCAAACACCGGGCAAAACGCCACCACGCCACAAGCAATTCAAGAAGGCAACACAAAACACCAGCTCTGAAGAGCTAAAATTTCCCTTCTAGGCGATTAAGCTGACTGGCACGATATGTGGAAACCGACACGACAACGCTCGCTGTAACCAAAACAAATCCGCTGGCTCCAGCGCGCAGACACAGAGGCTATCTGGAAGGCAGACACCGTCGATTGTCCGCAGAGCCGCGCTCAGATTCCCTCTTCCCGCAGGCACCGAGTAGATACAGACTATCCGAGTGGTGACGGAAGCTCAGCGGTTTTTCCTTCACGAGCTTCCCACAGCGGCACCGCGTCTTGGCCGCGACGAATTGCGCAATTGGCGTCCCGCGGCGCCATCGCCCGGCGGGCCGTCCGTCCCCCCCTCCGACGGCTTATAGCGCGCGCGGCGTACAGTGCAGTGCGGAAGGAGCCGTCTCGAGTGTCGGCAGATGAGATCTTGCGCAGCCCTGCGAGTGCCGAGTGATTAGATGGGTGGAGCCGCGGCGCTGTTGTTGTTGCACGTGCGTGTTCTGCTTGTGGTGTAGTTGCGCGCAGTGGAGTTACCGCTCGGAGCCCCCCGGCGGTTACTAAGCCCGTTCTACATGGGGCGAATTTCGCCTGCGAATTCGCAGTTGCGGCGCCGCCCGTGCGGCAAAACAATTTATTTTCCTCTTTTCACTGCTGCGACACATTGCCAAATGCTAAGCGGCGTTAACAAGAGAAGTTCGACTCTTCCAAACATTTGGAAATTCGCCACAGCAACGAGAATAGATCGTTTTGGTTCACGAGCGGCGTCGCAGCTGCGAATTCGCGAGCGAAATTCGCCCCATGTAGAACGGCCTTGGCGAAGAGACAGACGACCGCTGTTTGGGCTGTTTCATGTCTTTCCCCGACATTATACCCTTTCATATAAGTAGACGACTTCACAGCTGCAGTTTCACTAATGAGTACGAATGACGAGTGCTTGTTCGGAGGTGGAGGGGCCCTGAAGACAAGACACAAGTTTGGTTCGCCAAAGAGACTACTTTGCTCCGATAACAATTGTTTCAATTTCATCGCAGGCTTCAAACAAATAATCTCCACATCAAGGAAAACCGCTGAAGCAGCGTCGATTCCGCAGTCACTTGCCGGCGATTTCGCGTTGACGTCACAGAAGCTCGTTTGAGCGATTGGCGGCCGCCGATATCAATCAATCAATCAATCAATCAATCAATCAATCAATCAATCAATCAATCAATCAATCAATCAATCAATCAATCAATCAATCAATCACTGTAGGTAAGTCATTCAATCAGTCAATTGATAAGTCAATCAATCAGTCAATATTGATAAGTCAATCAATCAGTCAATTGATAAGTCAATCAATTGGTCAATTAATAAGTCAATCAATCAATCAATCGATCGATCCATCGGTCGTTCAATCCGTCAATCGATCACTGTTCCAATTTTTTGCAGCGCTTGACTGGTATTAGCGTCGCAGCGAAACCGCTTTAGGCTGTGACTTGACAACTGCTCGAGCATCGACCGTCAGGTAGGACAGTCTGACAAAGCGAGTGTACAATCTTCTCTGTGACTGAGCTTAAAGTTATTCACCCTCTGGAGAGAAATGCAGAAGTCTGCAGGAATTGAAGAAAGCTGGGTGGGAAGCAAACACATCTTCTCGCTTATCACTAAGGCGTAAATGAGCGCTTCCGCGGACGAGTGCACAGCAACCACTTCGCCGGTACGCTAAAATTCTCCGGGGAAACGTTTCGCGGTTTGTTGCAAGTATACGCCGATCCATGCAGAAAAAGGTTCACCCCCGAGTCTCCCACGCTTCAGCCTCTTCCGGCTACTCCGAGATAAGTGGAAACTCGTGATTATTTCTGCATAATCGTAGCCAGGAATTACTTGGAAGGATATAAAACCATGAAGAAAAAGAGCGAGGGAAAAAAGTACATCTCTCGTACTTGTTGGTCTCGCTCACCCGAGCCGTTTCACACCTCGCCCTGTTTTAGACGTTGTTTTCGTTTCCTTCCAAACTCCGACATACTCCTATCTTCAGAGATACTGCGCGGAATAAGTGGTCCAGAGAGAGCATGAGCTGCACTGTGGCCGTTTATGGTTGTGCGCGTTTCTATGTCGCCCCGGAGGAGTGTACACCCGCAGATTCTATGCAGTGGTCGAGGTGTGGGGTGTACGCGAAGTCGCCGGGGCGTGAGATAGCGGGCGTGGCGCGACACCCAGAAGCACAAGGCTGCGAATAGCTACGGAGTCGCGGGGTTGGAGGCAAGGGTCGGACGTTATGAGATCCTCGTCGTTTCCTGGGTTCGCTTTCGTCCCGCGGGAGTGACAAAGTTATTTTTCAACGCGCGCGGCGTTGGGCGCTCCGCCGTCAACGAAAGCAGCTTCCTAAGTGAGAGGGCGGAGGTTATTAATCCGTCAGTTCGCACGGTCTGTGCCCCCTCCTTCGGTGCAGGCGAAGACAGGAAGCCGTGCGAGCTGACACCGAAGACGCGTCGAGCTTTGCCGCGCGCTTACCCGATTGCGTCGCCCGGCCCCCTCTCAACGCTTGCTGCGAAGAATGTCCCTAGCACGACGACCCATAAAGCTGTCTGCGAGTCTGGGGCGAAGTTTTTGCAGCTGTAGTCGGCGGCTATGTGGGCTTAATTGGAAGAATTTGTTCACACGACTCTGGCGTGGGTGGGGTGAGATTGACGTCGACGGAAGGTGGTTATATTCAATCCACGCTGTGAGTGACTACGGGGGTTGAAAATTAAGTTGCAGTCTCAATCATCACTAGCAGAACCGGCGTGCCGCGAAGGTACCATCTGTGTTTCGTTACATTCATTGGTCAACGTGGTTTGGTTCAGCTTCTTTCGCGGTACCCTGGAACCGGCAAAGTTAAAATAGAGATCTATAGCTGGAGAGTTACGGTACGGTACCCGGTAGGAGATCGGCACTACTGCGCTTGCGCAAACATGGTAAAACAGGTTTTGCGCATGCGCAGGTGTACCAGGTACCGTACCGGGACCGGTTCTTCCGCTCTACTGTAACTCTCTACTGGCATGGTAACAGTTTTGGGAGTAGGGAGACATTTTCGTTAGCCTTCAACAAAATTCGATATTTTGCGTATACTTTGTACTGTTCCTGTTTGCCTGGACTGCTGCGTAACACCACAGACCAAAGGAGTTTCGTATTTACATTTTTTAGAGGGAAATCTGTCGCTGCAGTAGCACGCCGGCATGGCAACCGCCATAACAGCTGATAGTGTTCAATGCTTTCCTGACCTGGCTTGAAAAGTGGCTTCTCGTGGCCCGTGACGACCGACGCAACCAAATCGGCAACAGTTTTTTTTTCTCGCTCGTGCTGCATGAATTTTTTTTAAATTGCTTCGCGCGTTCGGCGCCTAGCGGACGCGAGTATTTTGCGTAAGTTGCCCTGCACCATACGCCGAAAGCGTGACTTGTACCGCTCTGCTGCGGCCGAGGCAGCCAACCACCCCCGCAGCCTCCCATGCATGCGGCGCTGGGTCGTTTCGGGCAACGTGACTCGTGTCGCGCCCGGCGAAGAGGAACGGTGCGTTCGCCATGAATGAACGCCGCGTTCGCTCGGCCTCCTCCTGTGAGCGTTGCATGGAACCGAACGACTTTGAGACGTGGTCGGCAATACAGCGAAATCAAAAATTTAACCAAGCGAAACCAGGATTCAACCAGACTGAGCCAAGCTTTTGCTTTGCATATCCAAGGTTACCTGAACTAAGCCGCAGCCATTTTTTTTTTGTACCTGCATTTCGGGGCGAGCATGTCTCTCAGAAACGATCGCGCGGACGGATGCCAGTCCGGAGCGGGCCCGGCGAATCACGCGATGCGCTTCGAGGGGTGTGTCTCCGGTCATTTGCGTATCCTCCACGAAATCGTTAGACGAAAATAGTAAAGCTGTGCTTTAAAAAGAGAGATGCGGGCGCCGCCATTACTGAATTCAAGTTGGTCGAAGTTTGTCCCTGCACATGGTTGCCAGCAAGGAGGGCCAATTGCCGCTCGGACTGCGGCGAAACGCTGCCGTCCTCAGCCACGCAGCTGCTTGCATGTCATCCGAAGATACTTCTTGTCTTAGGGTGCAGCCCATGCTGGTTCACCCCGAGTAGGGTGCCACCCACGTAGAGCGCACTACTACAGCCGCCTCCGGTTGGCGGATCTAGTACGAAGAAGCCGGGTAGTCCCTGTTTACTTTCAGCCACTTGTACACACGCACACGCGCTCACACACGTGCGCCCATTCACCCACATACACACACTCACGCACGCACACAAGCTCACTCGTATGCAGTCACAGTGATGCCTCGCCTCGCCTCGCATCTCATGCATGCACGTCTCTGAAGCGTATTTGTGTTTAGAACGAAGGGTGTGGTTGAGAGACTGTGAAGCCCAGCTGATGCAACAGGCTTAAGTCTCTGCCAAGTATTCCGAGTCGGCAATTTTATAACTGCACAATCATCCACACCTCGGATTGCGCTGTGTTGAGAAGCTTTAGATGGAACGCGCTCAGGCTGGGAGTTTGAACGACACTGGCGTCTTATATACACCTTGCTTGCGTCCTTCCCCTGCGTGTACACGTTTCTTGGCCTGGCATTTGTAGTCTTCCGTGTTCGAGTTCGAGGGCAGACAGAGGGCGCTTTTATATTTCAAGGACTGCAGCTTAAACACCATTGAAGACAGCCCAGCCAGCACTTCATCCCCGGCCAATCCCCCCCGAGTGGGTTCGCGCCAAACAATTCAAGGACGTGGATGAAGTTGGCTTTTCCGCAAAGCGTTTGGGCCACGTGCGAGCGCTGCGCCCGAGAAGGGAAATCCCCGGGAGGCTTTCAATGTATCATCATCGTCGTCGTCGTCGGCACCATCATCATCATCATCACCATCATCACCAGCCTATCTACGCCCACTGCAGGGCAAAGTCATCTCCCATTAATCTCCAGTTACCCCGGTCCTGTGCTAACTGCGACCAATTTATCCCCGCAAACTTCTTGATCTCATCTGCCCATCTTTCTACCGCCCTCTGCCACGCTTGCCTTCTCTAGGGATGTATAGTCCCCTCTGTAAGTTGAAACAGGGGCGCCGTAAACACTTTATTTCTGGCCAGTCCCCCGGAGTGGGTATTAACCAACCACTTCAAGGGCATCATATCTCCATTAGAGCCCGTGGACAGGATTGGCTTTGCCTCAAGGCGTTTCGGCGCACGCCACCACCGACGGCGTAAGTCAACCAGTACAAGCTTCGCCTGAAAATCCCTACGAAGACGATATGATCTGCACATTTCTATTCCAAAAACAGCTTTTAATCGTTTTTTACCAACGTTACAGTTGTCACGGCCAAAGCACAATTTCGAGCTTGTTCGCAAATCAGTGGCCATGGAAGACTGAAACTGCTCAGGTCCAGGGCGTGCGCTCGTGGAAATGCGGCTCGCCCGGGCACGAGCGCCAGATTGCTTATTAGTATGAAGGTGCATTTGAAGATAGAGGTGTCATGCAAGTCCGCGAGTGCAAGTCAATCAAGGATTACACAGTTTGTTTTATTCGGTTTTAGTGTCACACCTCCTAGCACGCTCTAAAGGCCTTCTGGCCTATTTGTCCTGGATGCGGTAACTTTAAAGCGAGAGCCTTCTTTGTTGAAACCATGACGTTTTTTTAGTGCATTTCTCCATAGACTGGTTGGTCGACCAGAAAGCTTTGATAAGATCTCTGTACACACGGCGCGTGCGTGAAACCGGGACTCCATTATGTCAAAATGATTACTCGGAAATCTTGAAATATGAACGGTTCTAGGTAACCCAATGCACGCATCGATCATGAAGGAGTACAATAGTACACCTTTATCTCATAAACCTGTATCGGTGTACATTTAGGTCGTTAATAGGTGAGTGTACTTAGTGCGGGGAAAAAAACACGTCGCAGAGGTTCGTTCTTCGTTTGCGACTTGGGTATCTCAAGGTTGGACTAGTGTCACTAGATAAGGCATCATAGTTCCGTCACTCAAGGCACGCAAGTCAGCAACGGCGGCCATTTTGGCGGTTATCAATGTTGCGAGATTTCCGCTTCTATTGCCTTGCCGCTAACTTCGGCCGGGTCGTTTGTTAGCAACACTACCTAAGATGCAGCAAAACGGCATCTTTGGACACACTTCTGCTGCTGGAATGCTGCGACACGCGTTATCTTTGATTTTCGTTCGGAACGATGTCAGTCGCACGCAGCCGTTGAGGCGACAGGACAAGCTAAGCCTACCAGAAGTTGACCGACTAAAATGCATAAACAACAAAATGGCGCCGCCCATGAACCGTCGCAGTGTAGACAAATTTCACGTGATGCGAACTGACCAATGGTCACGTGGGCGGCACGGACCAATAGGAGAAAAGAGTGCCGATACTCTGTACACTTGTCTAATGACACTATAGCCGAGCGCAAGCGACAAGCCCGCCGAGACGACGAGAAACGTTTCCTAGCGCCTGTTCCATCACGATTTGTAGTGGTTTATTTACCGCAGCTTTTCTGGATATCCACTTTCGCAGGGCGGGATATCGACCATTTTTTTTTAAATGGCTATCGAATGCGTTCATTGCTGCAACTGAAGGAATGCAAGCCAATAGCCGCTACACCACTGCAATGACGTAACTGGAGCTGTCGAAGAACGCCCAAGACCGAGACAGAGAGAAAAATCTTTTGCTCCGAGTTATGTGTTGAGCACGGAGCAGTAATTTTTAGCTGAGTCACTTTGTGACCCTCCTAATCCAAGTATTGGATGGGTTTGTTGACTACGTTCTGCAAGCATTAAACACTTCAAAAAAAATGTTGAAAAAAGTGTTGCAGGGTCCCTTTAAATCGGCCGTATTTTGTCTTCATGGTCCCTTCACACGGGCCGGCGCACGCCTGCAATCGGCCTCCTTTTGCGCGCCCGTCTCGAATGCGAACGGGGCGTGGCGGCGTTCGGGCGCGGAGTTCGCACCCTTGGTCGCGCGCCGGCCGGCCGGTCGGCCGGGGTCAAAGACCCCTTCTGAAGTTTAGTGAACGCTCGCCTCCGCTGGATGAGAGGGATGCCGGCGGGCCGAGTGCGTTGGGAGTCTGCCGCCACCCTCCTCTTGACTTCCTCCCGACAGCGGCAGAGAAGAAGGTGCTCTTCTTTTCGGGCGCTCTCGAGCGACGCGCAAGCCGCCGTCTCTCACTCTCTAGCCGGGTCCCGCGTCAAACTTCCGCGAGGCGCCGGGACGCTGGCTCCTCCTCGGCTGCCTTCATTACTGTTGTCGTCGTTTCTGTTTTGACGCGTCGTGATACGTGGTCCGCACAATCGAGGTTCGGAGCGTTGCGCAGCGCTTTGTTAAATTACTTTGTGAAATCCGAGAAGCGGCGTTTCTTTTCTTTTCTTTTTGACGGGCGCAGCCTTACGACAATGAAGGTTTTGGTTTAAACTTAAGTGAAGCTTGGTGTCGGGCCTAGCTGGTGGAACATCGCTGGAGGGGATTGGCGGTACTGAATACGGCGCAAACGACTTCCGATTTAACATGCGCTACTGGTTCCTTTGTGAACTCGATGTGAGTTAAGGAATCGGTAAGGGCACTTTGGGCTGCGGACAATCAGTAACTCTTTGAAGAAATTTTTTTTGTGGTTGTCAGTGTTTTTACGTTTTTGTTTCTCGTTAGGCTTGTTGTACACCCACTGAATTTTTTTTTTGCATTGAAAAGGCAATATTAACTTGAAGTATTCTTTATTGTATAAAAAAGAACCCTAACGGCGGAGTTTCTGCCTGAAAGGAGGTTTAGAGAAGCTTTTCTTGAAAATAATGTGAGTGAGAAATAGGCTAGAACGAAACGCGTAAAAAGGCGGCGACAACTGTTGGTAGTTGCCTCGGAAAAATAGGATGTTTTGGGGATATATACTGAGCTGGGCACCTTGCTTAACACTCACTGTGTAATATAAAATCGCGCAAAAGGTATATCAATGAAGAATACACGGGGCGCAGCGTTTCATTTATTTATTTATTTATTTATTTATTTATTTATTTATTTATTTATTTATTTATTTATTTATTTATTTATTTATTTATTTATTTATTTTATTTGATAAGGATGGTCGTAGCCCATGGGGGGGATGCTGGAATGAAAGTTCTCCATAAAAAAAGCTGTTTTTCCTTCGTTCACGCCCCATCGTCCCTCTGTGAGAACAAATGAATATTTACAGTGTTCAACGGGGTTCCTCAAGGTTTAGTTTTGTGCCCACTCTTATTCGTATAACGATGCATATTATCGGAGCCGCGGCATCCGTTAAACGCCAAACTGGGAAGTTTAGCTTACATTGCTAGAGTAATGATTTGGAGGCAGCAACTTTCGCAATAGTGGGCGCCAACCGGGATAACATAGCGCAGCCTGCAACGCTGCTTATATGCCTGTAAAGGCAGCAGTATTATCGTCAAGCTCTTAAAGGGTGCCGAACCTTTCACTGTTCGCTGTGCACAGTCCTAAAAAAGCCTCTTACGCGTGTCGAAATGCGGTAGTATTGGAGTAGAGCTCCTACCGGCTGCCAGCATTTTTCTCTTCGGTCTGCGCAGGACGAAGAGCGGCTTATATGCCTCTAAATGCGGCAGTATTGGCGCCAAACTCCGTCTCGGAGCCTTTCTCTCTTCGCTTGCCACTGCAAGACGAAGACTGGAGGTAGAGGAGGGGAAGGGGGCTCAGGGGCGGACGGATAGAGAGGCGCCAAGCTCCTAAGAAGTCAGCCGGAGTAGACGAAAGTGACGAAGGAAAACAACGGACCCCGGAAAGCGATGGAGGAGTCCGCTCGCGCGTGTCTCTCAGACTGGAGGAAGCGTGAGTTGTTTGGGTTTCGGGAATTCGCTCCGCGCGGAGTGCTTCCGTGTTTCCTGACCCGCCGTCTTGTTTGCGTTGACCTGCGCTAGCGAGCGGAATTGTCTCCTCGATGCGGGGCCTCCTCGTACAGTGGAGAGTTGCTCCTCTTCAAGTACTTGCACTCTACAGAGTGACTGTTTTCGAAAAGAGACTTTTTTTTTTTCCTTTCTATAGCGGCGTCATCGAGGGGAGGCGGGTTTGAAACAGCGAAAGTTAAATGCGTAAATGCTGATATTTTGACATCTTCAGGCGAGTGGTTCCTGGGGGTTATTTGCGATGTCGCTGTTTGTTTAGCCGTTTATTAGCCGTCGATCAACGTACCAACAAGGTTACGACGCCGTCACAAGTCGCAAAACTCGGCAGTACGTACGAGTGTGCATGGTACTGTTGAGCAGTTCTAACTTTAGTTATGAATGGAAGCCATACTTTCCCGCTAAGACTATAATCGATGCGTTGTTCACGGGTTTGTCTATTGTTCCCAGTGGAATTGTGATGTGTTTCAATCGTAGAACGTTGTTACCAGACCTTGACAAGCGGGACGGTGTTGTAGAGCGCGCGTGAAAATAATTAGCATGTCATTTCCGGCTGTCGAAGTAAGCTTGTCCGCTGTACTTTCACGCAGGCTTTAATAAATACTTGTATGAGCACGCGCTAATAAATTGGGGGAAGGTTGTTACTAACGCGGAAGTAAACGTGTCTTCAAACAATTAGGTATACGTCATGCATGCTTGACCCCTCAGTTATAAAGCTTTTTTTTAATTTCCTTCGTTATTATAGATAATTAGCGGTTGCAGGAATATGACGAATTACGTAACGTCGCCATTCCGTAGCAGTTTAGGCGGCTCCAGGGAGGGGGGGGGGGGGGGGGGGGGCGTGAGGCCGTGAAACCAGTTACGATGCTGGCACTAAAATAATTTACATGTTTCCCCTGGGATAAGTTCGTAACACCACAATGCTTTATTAGTGTAATCGGCTGAGAAACATACTTAGCAGCCATTAAAAGAACGTTTCTATTTTAGTATAATGATAACATGCAGTAAATATATGGAAGGTTGCTGTTTTTATGAGCGTGCCTACGCGGACGTGGCCGCCTATAAGCGTGCCAGATCGACGGCGTGCCGGATGTTTGTAACGCAGCGGCCACCATAGGCTCGAAAGAATCCACGACGCTATAGGGTCAATGCAAGAGTCTCGGGAAAGAATTCCCAGTGATATTCGGGGCACTGTCAACGCCTAAGTTGTCGCCCTAAAGAAGTCACTGTTATAGTCAACTCAATGTGTCACCTGTCACCTGCACGAGTTCTCCGCGCGTCCGATAGTTGACGCCTTTGATTCCTGCTGCAAGCTTTGTCGCAGATACAATCGTACAGAGGGCAACACCCTTAACACGTGTTTCGTGCTTATAGCCTCATCTTGCCTTCGCCGAAAAACATTTGAAGAAAACTATTGTGTCAGTCTGAAGTCTTGACCATATATTTTGACCTCAACGTTTTTTTTTGACAAGTTCGAGACCGCAGTTTTGAGTGGTAACCAGTTCAAGTTGAACTCAGTGTTATAGACAAGGGTGTTGCGCACTGTACGTTCTTCGAGGCACGGTCGTCATCGTTGCTGTCATCTGTGAAGAGTCATCAAATGTGTCTTAGTCACCCTACGAGGTGCATGCACTCACTAACCGCGCATGTGTGAGCTATGCGCGCCAAGCGCGTCCTCTTAATTCGCTTCGCTTGATTGATTGAGGTGGATGACTTCGGTGAACCCGCTCATACTATATTCCAACGGATGAATTGTAGCCTGACTCAACTGTTAGCCCGAAATAAAGTTTTTCGTTTTGTAAAGGTTTCATAATCCCTTCCTCCCGCCTTCTTGCATAGGCTTATTAATATGTAAAACGAGGAAAAAATTTCCGCGTCATAGCTCCATGTACGGTCCACATCGTTTCCAGGTTGATGGGGATGGTTGAGTTGATTGGTTTGTTCACCTGACTAGGCACACGCCTGCTATTTCACAACGACTTTAAAATAACGCAAGCTGTCGGTTCAAGTCGGCTCGCGACTAAGTGTCGGCTCGCGGCTAAGTGATGAATTAATGAAGCTGCGAAATATACCGTGGGAACAAAAGAAAAAACAGTATTTGCGGAGACTATGCAGTGGGAATTGTCAACCTCACGAGAAGAGTTCGCGTTCAACCATCCTCTTCGTTGTTAGATGATTGATTGATTGATTGATTGATTGATTGATTGATTGATTGATTGATTGATTGATTGATTGATTGATTGATTCATTCATTCATTGATTCATTCATTCATTCATTCATTCATTCATTCATTGAGTGAGTGATTGATTGATTGTAGGGTTTAACGCGCCGACTCAACGCAGGCGATGAGGCGCGCCGTAGTGGAGGGCTCCGGATTAATTTTCACCACCTTGGGATCTTTACGTGCGCCGATACCTCGTACACACTGGCGTTCCGTTGTTAGACTGACGGGTGCATGATTTATTTCCCTTGGAGGCCCTAGGGCCCACGACGCTTCATAAAACACCTTATATGGCCTATGTTTACTTACAGAACGCATGGTACGTGTAAGGCGTTATGCACCAAGAAACGGTCACGTGTCTCTTTTCAGGATAGCCGCAAAGACCGCTACTGTGTGCTGCAACGCGACAACAAAGGAAATCAGCGTTATGCAGAAAGGTCAATCCTTCGACCCTGCGCAGGGTGAACGCGTCGTGCTCACACAAAAAGCAGCGCAAACGTTAGCAAATTGTATCTGAGATTATCCGGTAATCGCACCCCACGAGGATCTCTTACCACTCTCACAAAGTCGAAGAGAGCTACTCGCAGCCGTCATTTGTATAGGCTGCCGGCCTACGCACATGCCACCCTTTATGTAATCCGCTTCCGTTATTGTCCAGGACAACGTATCTTCGTGTCAGCATTACGGCCGTTTTATCGAAAATAGGACGACATGTGCAGCCCCCGTTGCGGTGCGCCGCTAAATTTGAGCAGATGGCGACTCCTTTTTTGATTATATTGGTGCTCGCTATCCCTTTTGTTTATACACAGTCCAGTCTGCCCTATGTACATCACCCGTCCACGTCGGAGGTGTATCTTGCGCACGGCCGCACACGATCAGGTCACAGACCTCTTGTTTGGCCGAGCACGTTGAACGCAGGC
The DNA here is from genome assembly GCF_048455015.1 of Haemaphysalis longicornis. Taxonomy (NCBI): domain Eukaryota; kingdom Metazoa; phylum Arthropoda; class Arachnida; order Ixodida; family Ixodidae; genus Haemaphysalis; species Haemaphysalis longicornis. Next base: position 71,023,294 of record NW_027526204.1, read on the forward strand.
GGCCATTTTTTCCCTTGCGCCCGGTTTACCCTCTCGAACAGATGTCGCCTTCTGGCCCAATTGAATTCGAGTAATCTTCTTTTAAAAAATGCCCGTGCATACGTAATGTCCAGATGCAAGGGTACGCTGTCCAGGGAAATAAGAATTCCGGGAAATAAGACCGGTCCCTCATTTGAGTGAGCGCCAAGGAAATTGCCTCGTGGAAGCCGACTAACCAAGCATGTCACTGTGCATAGTTCGCAAAAAACGACAGGATGTAACGCTGCGTTTCATCGTTTGTGTGTTTTATTTCGTCCTGTGTCTTCCGGGCTCTTTTTTTTTCTTTCAAATGTGAACCTTCCCCAACTCACCTAGCTCTCTTTTATGACAGATGTCTTTTGCTCAATACAGTGCCGCTTGTATATATAGTGGTTTTTACGTGCGATGGGTTCACCTTTCGCAAGCGCGAAGGATTTGCCTTGTTATAGACACATGTTTACTTACTAAATGAAACAGTACTGATAGTCAGCGCTACGTCATTTGTGATTACGCCCTGGTTCTCCGTTGCCGTCACACCGTATGGCGATTAATTATTCAGTAATTATAGCATGATGATTAATTATTGATCACACAAGTTCGCCGCGCTTTCAAGTATGAATACGCATTAAAATAATAGTAAACAACGTAGTAATGGTCGAAGTGTTGATAAGAATATTTTGTACACACGGGAATTTGCACCCTGAATAAATAATCAGAAAAATATAACCTTTAGGGCTTAAATGCATATTTTTGAAGCTGTCCATTTTTAGATGAGGTGGCTGGTAAACGCAGATGGCTGTGTTTCTGTTTGCCCTGTTTCCAGCATTTTTATTTACATTCCATTCTTGCTTTTCTCATACCTTGGCTTGCGTCGCCATATCCGTAAAGTACCTGTATATCCACGTATATACCGTTATATGGTTTGTTTATTCATTGTGTTCTAGGTTGTCTCTAAAACCGCAATGCTTGACATACTAATACCTTTTCGTTTGCCGGCCGCTAGGGCTTGCGATGGAAAATAACTGAACGCTTAATGTCGGCGCAGAAATATGGCTCCTAGCGTGACAAAATCCACTAAGCGTGACAAAATCCACTACATGGTCCGCGTGATAATCCACTGCTACTCATGTCACTACATGAGTGACAAAATCCACTACATGATGGCAGCCGCGCTTAAAAGCGCGGTTGTCGTGAAAACGCGGGCTTTGTCGGTCTTCACGCACGCAGAAAGCGCGCCTTCAGTACCGAATGGTTTCCGCAATTTGTTGAGGTCCATCTTGGTAAACCGCATCCCACTCGCTGTCTATCCGATACTGTCCGATACTATGACAAACTTCGACACTATCACAAACTGCGCCCCGGATGCATATTTTTAGGGGCGAAGACCCTGGCGCTGTTGGCGTCTCCTGTCGCGTCGTAGTCGTCGTCTCATGTAGTCACGGTACTAAAAAAGCCTCGCGCTAGAACGTAACGCGTACTAAAAAAACACCGGGACGCTCGTTTACGCCTCACGCTAGAGAGCTTCGTGCTTCAAAGACAAGATACTTTCTGATTGTGGGGTTTAACGCGCCGACGCAACGCAGGCGATGAGGCGCGCCGTAGTGGAGGGCTCCGGATTAATTTTCACCACCTGGGGATCTTTAACGTGCGCCGAAATCTAGTGCACACGGGCGGTTTTGCTGTTCGCCTCCATCAGATCGTTTCGCTGAAAAGTTAGCTTTCAAAGCAAAGCTGTATATTTGTACCCCCCAACGGTTTCATTTCCATTGGCAAAAACGCCAAGGCGCCAAGGATACACTTATACACTGCATGCTTCGCCTCTCCCTAGTATTCACGTTAGTGGAGATGGCCCGCGATTTTTTTTTTATATTTTTTAAGTGTCCGCGCAGAGCTACAGCAGGAAGCGCAGGTATAGCGAGGAAAAAAATTCCCCGCATTTCCCCGAGGGGAAGAATGTGAAAGTGCGAATGCACGAGTTGAATTTGCGCGGTTCGGTAATGTTCGCGAAAGAGAGATCACACACACACACACAACTACAAAGAAAGAAAGATGCATTTATTCACAGACACCTATTTGTGTTGTCGTTGTACTTGATTGCTAGAAGGATCGCTTTGTGGTCCGTGAAATGGACCGTGAAAGGGTCTTTGAGGACGGTGCGGACTTGGCAGTTTCTCGCAAAGGCCAGGTCGATGAAACCGCCGTTGATGGTGGTGGGCGAGTCGAGGGATACGCACGACATGGAGTGCGTGGCGTGCATGTAGTCGACCAAAAGAAAGATGCATTTATTCACGGACACCTATTTGTGCTGTCGTTGTACTTGATTGCTAGAGCGGATCTCAGCTTTGAAATTTCGTGTCAGTACTCCTTTAAACGGGTGCATTAGCCCTTCTCACGCCCGATTCCTGGCCAATCCCCCCCCGTGGGTATGTGCCATGTCAGCGGCCAGGCAGCGCGCGCCCATCTCCCCCCGTTGCCAAGGAAGGCGAGGAGATTCCTGGCCAATCCCCCACGTGGGTATGTGCCATGTCAGCGGCCAGGCAGCGCGCGCCCATCTCCCCCCGTTGCCAAGGAAGACGAGGAGCGCGCGCACCCGCAGCTGTTGCTATGCGGACGGCGGCGGACGCTTCAGGCTCGCTTAAGAAGTGCATTCGCACTTAAAAAAATTAACCATTCGTCATGTACCGAATAAAATCTACAAACCTCCACACGTGGCTCAGAAAGTGGGCTTCACCGGAATGCTTGCACTGCCGTGAAGGTGCTTCCTGTCTCCCGCGGTTCAGGGCTCGCAAATTTGTTCTTCGGATTCAGCCCTCTCAAAGCGCCCTTAACACCATCAGATGATTGTAACAAGTTAATGACAAGACAGTAGCGTGTCTGTCGTTTCCTGTCGTTCTTCCCTAAAAAAAAATGCCTGCCCAGGAGTTATGGTTAGAGAGTTAACGTTTATTCTCTCCTTTCGTTGCTAATGGTGCACGCGCGTGTGGTAGCGTATAGTTAGCGCTCCTTGCAGAGTGCTTCGCAAATTCTTCGCGCGAAGTCGTTTGCGCTCGAAACTAACGGCAGATCTATAGCCGTCGGTCCTTGGATTGATGAATATACCCCGCTCTTCTCCTCAGCGAAGATCTTTTTGATGACCGGGCTCGTCCTTTGTTTGGGTTTGCTAAAGGTCGCGTCGGGGTGGTTTCATGTATACAGTACGGCGTCGTATAAGACCGGGGTCGTCGGCGCCGTTACGGAGCCAACGTACTCGTGGGCGCGGTGTTTATTCGTCGAAGCGTCGTGCATGGCTCGGCTAATAATAGACGACTATTACGGAAACGGCGTGTACATAGCCGCATCGCCTTTGATGTTCGTAGCCTGGAAAATCAAATTAAATGAAAGTGGGTGGGGAGTGACAAATGGAGAAAAAGTCAACACATTCGGGGCCTTTTGTGCAGAGTGGGAAGAGTTTGCAGAGATGCCGTTTGAGCGTGCTGTTTTTAAAGGCTGTAAGCTGAAGCTTTCGAGCAGCGAGGCTGCAGCGTGGTTTTAGTATTGCTATTTTTTTTTTGTCTGAATGTACCCAGCTGGGTGCGATTGATGAAGGATTATAGCCGCACTCGCCTTTTGAATAGGATGGGTTCGCGCAAGACGATCGCGTCGTCTTGGGGTTCTCGCGGTACGGTATTTTGTTTTATTGAATATGGTCACGTCTTCATTATGCGCGGCCGTTTTAGTGTGTCGTGTTTTGAAAAGCTCCTGTATTACTTAACACCGTCGTTGTCAGCTGGTACTTTGCCCTGGCGTCGAGACTGGGCGCGGCAGAACTTCGACAACTATCATTAGCAAGTGAGTACAGAAAAAGTAATTCGTATATCAATAAAGTGACACTCATCACGTTCAGTTACCTGTTTTTTTCGTTTCCTCGTGTAATAGGTAAAATGTGAGAAATGAATCGTTGGTATTTGATGACTTTAGTGAGGCACTTGTGTATGGAAATGCCTGTACGCGCGGCGTAATAACCAGACATTAAAACGGAACAGCCTTTAACGGCACCTCCTTAAGGGGTTCCTCAAGCTAAAGCAGTTACGCGTGTCGTTATGCGTGCATCAGCAGAGCCCTATAATTACGTACCGCACTCCGGTCTAAGCAGAGCGAAGATGACGTTTCTGCTACGATGCACAGCACAGTGGCTGTGCGTTCGATGTGTACAAACAGTTATGGTAATGCTCTAGCGAGCGTAATTTTAAGATCGTTAACTAACCCCGTCTTGCGGCTTCCGTTGTTCACAAAAAAAAACTCGACAACATGTCAAGCGTCTTATCCTTTTTCGGTGCCTCAGGAAAGTTTACCAGTGCTATCAGAGATTGGGAATGTTGCCGGAAACGTTCGCTCGCTTAAGCCAACAGAACAACTGGCGTGGAGAACTTTCTGCAGCTAAAAGAAAAGGGTGGATTTAGACATGTTAGACCAGTGCTCAACACCCATGATTTCCGACTACAATAAGTTCGCAACTTCCCAGATTGCGAACTTCCCAGATTGCGAACTTCCCAGATTGCGGACTCCCCAGATTGCGGACTCCCCAGATTGCGGACTCCCCAGATTGCGGACTCCCCAGATTGCGGACTCCCCAGATTGCGGACTCCCCAGATTGCAAACTGCGCGGATTCGCAACACTCTGAATTCCCACCACAATGAATCCACGGGGATGGAAAGGAGGTACTGGTGGGGTCCAGCCCAGGGCTCATGCGTGCCCTTGGAAACCTTGAAAACTCTTGAACCTCAAAACTCTCGTTTCCAAGACGTTCAAAGTTCTGAGATTTGTACATACCCCTGGAAATCCATTTAATTTGTTGAAGTCTCCTCTGTAATACGCATGAAATCATCGAGGCTACGTAAGGACTGATGTTACCTGGGTGATTTTTAGCGAGTGAAGGTTTGCATTTGGTAACACACCAAAAGTGCTTACTTGTGTAACTTTAACGCCCAATTGTAATAATTCTTTAAAGAGCAAACTGTCACTGGGGTCATTGTTCCGACAAGTGATCTGAACTGACAAGGGGTCTAGGCTCTGACCTGGAGACAAACGTTGTCTCCATCAAATTCGGCGTTTTATGACGATTTCTCATCATTTCAAGCGTAAATCTTCCCCTGAATACTGGTCGTATTTAGACTTGTAACAGACAGTAGAGGTCGTTGAAAACCCTTGAATTTTCGTCACATAAATCACCACGAACCGCGGAGGCTGAAAACTGCGGGTAGAGAAACGGGGTGACGTAAAGACACATACTCATCGGTTGAACGCCATAAACTAGAGAAGCATTTATTCCACCGACGGACAACAGATGGCAAACAGTAATGGATTCTCGCGAACGAGCAGGCCAAACCCTTCAGATTTGAAGTTATCAAGACTAAGTGTTTAACTTATTTTCTACGGACAAATCTGGATTAACTTCATTCTCTCCCCTCTGAAGTCCGTCTGTGCTCCTGGAGGTCTACATGGAAGACGGAAAAAGGGTCATTGCATTCTGTCAGCTTCGGTGTCCCGTCGTGGCTCTGGGCGTACCTGTCGCAATGCAATCACCGCCGCTCGCTGTCTCACAGCCCCGACGTGTTTTGAAGTGTCACCTCGCCCCCAGGGCGAGCGGTCCGCAGTTTGTTTCGTCGAAGCGCTGAGTGCATTTGCGGGGCTGCACTCTGGAGCCGCTTTTACGTCGAGGGTCTTTATCGCACTGGGCGCGCCGTCTGTGTACGCAACGTTACAAATGCACTGTGTGCAAGTCCTCAGGTGCGATCGTGAGAACGTTTAAGTGTGTGAGTGCTGTTCTAAGAGAGTGAGTGCAGGGGATGACAACTGCATCGGGGGAATGATCCCTGGAGAGGTTGGAATGGCGCTCACTCGGGGTGCTCTGTTGTGTTCGTGTACACGGATGCCGTACACTGTAGCACCGTGAGCCATTTTGTATTCCATCGAAGTTCTCAGCTCTGCGTGAACGGCTTTGAGGACGTGACAGAGAAACCTATTGCTACTACCCTCCGTCATTTTATTTTCCCTCGCTAAATGAGGGATCAGTGACGGCATTTTAAAGCGAAAGCTTTCTTGTTGGGACTAATGGCGCCCTGTCAAAAAACTAGTGCATTTCCTCATAGACCAGTTGGTCGACCGAAAAGCTCTGACAAGGTCTCTGGACACACGACACGTATGTGAAACCGGACTTGCACTGTGTCAAAACTGTTACTTGGAAATCGCGAAAAAAGGAGCGTTTCTGGACAAGAAAATGCACGCATCAATCGGGAAGGAGTACAGTATACCTTTGCCCCATAAACCACGCATCGGAGTACATTTAGGTCGTTCGTAGATGCGTTTACTTAGTGCCGGAAAAATCTTCGCATGGCTTCGCTCTTTGTTTGCGACTTTGTTTGTCTTTGGAGGTTTCACGATCGGTTGGACGTACTTTCAGCTAAGGTTGGGCGCACTTTTAGCTTTTGTGTTTCTCTCAACTTTATATAGGAAAGAATAGTAACTTCATTGTCTTTTTTTCATGCCTCCATAAGCGGACGAAAATCCAAATCCTGATTTGTTTCTCGCTGTCTTTCTTTCTCGCTGCGCTCGCGCGTGCGGTTTTTTAAGGTGGGGGATACGTGTGACGTCAGCGTCAACGAAAGACGCGGGGTTCTCAAGTGCAGTGTTGAGCGGCATGCCGAGTACGGGTCGGACTACAGTTCACAGAAAAACCTTACGACGATCCGAAGCAACGTAGGGTGACGGTGACCGTTCAGTGAGGCCTTTGTCGTCGCTTCGAAACTTCCCGGCGCATCTTACGTCCAATTCGCACGCATTTGCGGGGCCCTCTTTGCTCGTCAAACTCTACAAAAGCGCAGCAGTCCGATGTACCATCCCTCATCGGGGTTTTCTGGAGCCCAAACGGAGAAAAATGTGTCGGGACCCAAGAAAAAGGTTTCGCAAGCAGCTTCAAAACGTAGCCCGCATGAAGCAACAGCCTTTAACGAAGCACAGTCAAGGACGTGGAGGAGGAAGCGATGAGGGTGATATTTACGCGCAGTAAGGCTTGGGGGGGGGGGGGGGGGTCGTGGGAAAGAGAGAACGGGAGTTATTGGATGAACGGCCATCACACAACGTCACGTTTTCCGTAAGGCACGTGAGTGGGTACCAAACGCCTGGGAGAAGGTGGGGGAAATAGTGGAGGGGACGAAGGCAGTGAACGGTCATTGCGTACGCATTCGTGGGTCCTTGCCAAGATTGGTGGCGTCTCCGATTTTGCGCCGCGCTCTATAAGCGCCAATTTCTAGTGAGATTTCAGGCCGAGAGCGAATGTTTAGGAACATTTGTGTGCGCAGTCCGAAATATGTAGGGGACGCGGTCGAAAACGTCATAACGCGTCGCCATCCAGTGACGCCTCCACCTCGCACGTTCAGCAACGCAATGGTTTAATGTAGATAGTACAATGAGACATAAAGCCGAGAAGTTTTTCCGCAAGGAATATGGGAGAGAGGAGAGCTTCGCAATCACTCGCTCTGACTGAATGTATACTACTCACCGGATGACTAATTCGGTTCGTTAACCCATATTATGTTATTCGCCGTTATGACATCGCTCAATGACTTTTCTCGCTTACTTCTTCGTTCTACAGTGGAGTCGGATGGTGCGGAGGACACTGTTTAGCGCACATGATCGCTTCGTAGCAACAGCCGACACGTGCTCCCAGCTCTCTTTCCTACTGAAAGTACGGAGGATGCAGCAACAAATACGTTGAAATGCATCCTCCACTGAACCACCACCCGCCGCGGTGGCTCAGTGGCTAAGGCGTTGCGCTGCTGAGCACGAGGTCGCGGGTTCGATTCCCGGCCGCGGCGGCCGCTTTTCTGATGGAGGCGAAAAGCAAAAACGCCCGTGTGTACGACATTTCGGCGCACGTTAAAGATCCCCAGGTGGTCAAAATTAATCCGGAGCCCTCCACTACGGCGCGCCTCATCGCCTGCGTTGCGTCGGCGCGTTAAACCCCACAATCAATCAATCAAACGCCTTAGGCTGCGCGAAAGAGAGCGGAGAGAAAGAATTACATAGTTATTTGTACGGCATGTCAAGGGTGCCAGCTCATTAGCATAGAAAAAATTATATGGCAATGACTTTTTTATGGTCGCAGAGTGCTATACAGTGAGGTTTATGATGAGTATGTGCAATGCGATTCTAACATGCCCCTGAATGGCCTCTCGGTAATTTCGGTTCAACCCAAGCCCAGTTCCATAGGAAATGACATTGCCTAGTGTGGAGAGGATGCTGCAGGCGTGAAAGTGGACGGAGAAGGCACGCTCGCGATGCGCTTTGCTTCGCGGACGTCCCGCATGCATCGTCGCGCGCTTCCATACCCGGCCTCGGAGGATCTCCGTCGTCTTCTATGTTGCGTAACGGCCGTTGCCTGAGGAAACAAGCCGGTTGCCTAATTTCCGTCTCCGCGCCGTCTCGGTAATGTCTTACCATCGCGTTCCTGGAGCGCCAGTCTCATTTTCTTCCTGGAGCTTTTTCTGTTCTTGTGTTCTGCCGGCTGGCGATGGTTTTCCGTTCAATACGCTTCGCTTCGCTGGTCTCTGCGGGGCTCTGCTGGTGGACCAGAAGTAGACCAAATAGATGATTCGTTTGTGCAGGGAGGGAAAGTGGGCATCACTGAGATAGTGAGGGTGATACGAGCGTTATACTTCCCTAAGAGCCGCCAAAAGCCGCTTCTTCCGCTCTTAGAGATAACCGTTTGTCCCCGTCCCTCACAGAGTATGCGGGTGGGGGGCAGTGGCGTAGTTTTTCCTTCTTTCTTGCACAGTCTTTCTGCTTGGTTCCGCCTGGCGGCACAGGGACACACGCTCACATGGCGTGGAGAGATTAACGCCCGGATACTCCCGGAACTCTGGCCGCCGTGGGAATCTGGCCTTCTTATCTTAATTGCCACCGCCAGCTGAGATGACTCCGAGAGGGAGATAGCTTTCCTTGGAGAACGTTTGTTGTCATCACGTGCGGCGCTCCAATTGCTGTCCGCGCCAAAGTGCACGTTCTTCCTTTTTTTCGCGCGCTACCCCGAGTGTTTGTTGCCAGCGGGTTTTGTGTTGTTGTTGTTTTCTTTTTTTGAAACTGGAACTGTGAACGGAACGCGAAGAAAGTGGTGCCATATTGGAGGGCCGCTCGCGCGTGATAGTTTATCTCGCAGCCTTATACCGTAGTAGAGCGGGACTAAGCGGAGCTCTGCGCGGGTTCTGCGCGTCCTCGACGATCGCGACCCGCAACATTGTGCGCGACTGTTGGTCATTGCTCGATGAGAATGAAAAATGCGAAGCGTTTTTTCATTAGCAGAAAACCTTGTGTGTTCTCAGATTCAAAGGAAGAAAGCAGTAACGTGCTGGCTTTGTCGAAAATTTCTACACCGTGCCAAAACTTAGCAGGGCACAAAGAATTGAACGCGCGAGATGTCCTCCGAAATATAACTAAAACGTTTTGTGCCAGAAAGCTGGCGAAACCATTCTCTATTTTTTACTGGAATTTATTAATTTGGTCGCACTTGAAGGCGAAGTTTTCCACTTGAAGCTTTGAGTCATTTGTGGTCCGGAAAATGTTGGCGTTGCCTAGAAAATTTTGACAAGAACTGTACGTACAATGTCCCTTCGCTGCAACTTCATCACGTCCAGTATCGTCTTCGCGGTAATGTAGCGGCTAAGGCGAAGAAGAGTTGAAGACTGTCCAGCTGTTACGCTGCACCACGAGAGTTTGCAGGTTCGGTTCCCACCCGCAAAGGCTGATTTTTTCTTAATACCCTTGTCACACGGGCACTTTCAATCGTGATTGAAGTGAATCGCGATCGAGTTTTCGAGTGCGCTCGACGCACTGCCGCTGCTTCACGGCCCGTTTCAATCGCGAACGAGAAGTTGCACCGGTTGCACTCGTGTACGCCAGATGGCGCAAGCAACATACTTGCGGCCGGCGTCTGGTAACTTCGCGCGGTCGTAGGTATACGTAACTATGTAAATGTTACTGCACGGTTATTTGGGTCAAGTTGTTTGACACAATTTGCGGCGTTAGTTGAAGTTGTCACCTTCTGTGCCATTACTGAGCGGGGACGAGAGTATCGCCGCTTTCGTTTGATCGCGCTTGGAAGCCTCAATCGCGCTTGAGAAACCAGGATTGAGTTCGAGCGAGATCGGGCTCGACCGCGATTGAAAGTGCCAGTGTGACAGGGGTATTGATGACTCCACCTCCCTCCTTCCACCTTCCCGTTTCTGGCAAAAGAAAGGCGTTTATTCATTCATTCTCTGTTTCAGTCTATCGGCAATGTGGCGTCGGCAGCTATACTAGTTCAGTCCTCGCGCCCCCCAAAGTGAACGCTGCTGACCGACGGTTGTCGCTTCTCGGCACGCTCTTGCTCCACATAGGTCGCTTCTACCTTGACGCATCGCCGCCTCTTTCCAGTACAGCCTAATCGACGGTCTAATTTCCACAACGATTCCTTAGGAATCAAATATATGACTTCTTTTGTTCAAATATATGACAATTGTTCTTCGATTTATCCCGGTGAGCGTCTATTCATCCACACCATGATGTCATCCGCGTATATCGCATGTTTCGTACCTTCTATGCCATTGAGAATTTTGGGAAGATCCATCATCGCTATGTTGAATAGCAGCGGCAACATTATCGAACCCTGAGGCGTGCCTCTGTTGGCAGCACTTGTTTCTTGTGATTCGAGGGAGCCGAGTGTTAGTGTCATGCGCCGATCTCTTAGAAAGCTCCTCACGTAATTGTACGTTTTTGCTCCGCATCCTGTTGATTGTAAGTTTGTCAGCGACAGCTGACGGAACGGGCAGAGTTGGCCCTCAGCTCCATACCCGGAGCCCCGGACTAGGGGCACCTCCTTTTAATAAAGTTATTCTCTCTCTCTGTCGGGGTCTGCGCTTCGTACCGCGGAAAGAGCAGAGTTGTGCCGCCACATCGAAATCCATTATTCCCGACACTCAACAGCCTTGCGGCTTCGAAGCATAGCGGACTGTCAGATCTCTGTAATGAGACTGTTCTTTTGGGTATACGTAAGAGAAAAAAGGGGGGTCTTTGGAAGGGGTTGCATGGCTCCTCAAGGCCCTAAATTCTTCGGGATACGCCTGACCCTTTAACCAACTCCCACAGGGAGAATAATCTCTCCTTGGCATGACTAGGATTCGTGGGCGTCGTCCACTCTTCTTATGATGGCACCTGTTGGGCATGTCGGGCACCAAGTTCACGGAGGCCTCCACAGTCCCACAGCAGGTGTCGAATGTCCTGCTTGACTGTAGAGTCCTTGCTGGACGGGCAGGTCACCGGGAATATATATATTGGAAATCATCACTCAGAAGCAGCGCGAAAAATCTGAGCAAAAAAGAAAATCTAAAGCACAATGGGGTTCGGTCGGCACCAGAATCCCGGGACGCTCGCCGCCGAGTCTGTACTCAAAGCAGCCGCGTCGGCGGATTGCCTCGAAAGCGCGTCATCCCTATTTCATATTTGCCGCGCTTTCGAGGCGCTTTTTCAAAGAAAGTGCTACGAGTTGTGCCGCGCCTCCGCCAGATGGCGCCACGGGTCCCGCGACCGAGAGAAGACGCAGTGAAACATCCCCCTCGCGAGGGGCACGATCAAATGCAGAGCATTTCCGGGGGCGCACGACGTTAAGTAATTTGCGTTACGTTAATGTTGTTGCAATTGTGGCAACTGCTGACGAGAGAGCGCTCGTCAGCAGTAATTTGAATGAGTCAACGATATAAGGCGTTTGTAGCGTCCCATTCTGTGTCGGCTTTGTGGCGCAGTGGGTAGAGCACCATGTACATTGTGTTCCGCCCGCAGGGTCGAGGGATCGAAACCGGGCGCCGGATAGTATTTTTTTTATATAGTAGGGAGTGGTGCGGTGCGGACTACGGACGTCAACGCGGGTGACATCGTGAGTTACTGAAATGCTCTGCATTTAAAAGTTTTGGTCTGTTTGTCTGCCGGTTGGTTGACCGGGTCTAGTCAAGCAGTTAAATCAGTCGAGTTAGATCAATCGAGTCAGCTCAGTCGAGTGAGATCAGTCGACTCCAATCAGCCGCAGAGTGACGAGGCTCGCTGGTGACCGGCAACTGTTGCCCCGCTGGTTGAGGCCAGCGGCGGTGCGTGCTTGATGACCTGTCGCTGCCACCGGACCGCTGCGCGTGCTCAGGCATTGATTCACGGAGTGGTCTTTTTCTTGGCGTTTTAAAAATGCGAATGACGCTATACGAAACGCTTACAAATTCGTTGCGTTTGGGAGACTTTTCGAGGCTTCTGACGCCACCGACGCTAGTATTTTCGTTCAATGGGCCATTAAGGCTTTCACAATGATAGTTAAGAACCCGTAGGCCTGACGGTTCCGGTGTAGGCTGTAAATGTTAGTAGAGATTAAAACGCTCGTCTTCGGCACGTGCGAAGCAAGGAGGCGCAGCGATCACGCGGACGCAATCACGCCGACGTTCGGTCCCTGAAGAGGTCGGCCGTTAAGAAGGGAAACGGGGTGGCATCGAGTTTATATACCCCACAGATCGGGGGAATTAATGGCAGCAGCGGTAGTCTTTAATCGACCTGCCGCTAATTAACGCTCGCTGGACGACGTCAGGGCACCGCGCCGAACCAGGAAGAAAACAGCGGGCGTGTCGTATAATGTGCGAAGAACGGGCCGGCGTGGCGTACAGGTGCGAGCGACTGCAATTTGCCGAGAAGCGAGGATATGTGAGCGCTGAGCCAAAGGCGTGTTTTATGTCCCTTGCGAGGACCCCCTTTCTGCTTCCTGGTTATGCGCCGGGCTCTCGCTGCCGTATAAACAACAACGGGGACAGTGTGGGACCTTGCGGAACACCCAATGTGGTCCTGCCGCTCTGTCGTATTAATTAACGGTATGTTTGTAAACCAAATTCGAGGTTAATTTATCTTTGAGAAGGAATGGTCATAACGCGAAATAAGGTGGCTGTAATCATGTCCTTCTCGTCAAAAACGCCCGAGCTGGCGTCACAAACGAGAGAAGTAACCCTCGCAGCAGCCTAACTAGGCTTCCTGGCGTTGCGTCACCATGGAGGAGTGTATCGAGCCTTGGAAACGTGTTGGCGTGAGAGACTTGATGAGCGTCTGCGGAACGAAATCCAGGAAATTAAAATTTCTAGATCAACACTTTTATGTTTCGGTTTCATGTTAAAGATCCCCAGGTGGTGAAAATTAATCCGGAGCCCTCCACTACGGCGCGCCTCATCGCCTGCGTTGCGTCGGCGCGTTAAGGCCTACTATCAATCAATCAATCAATCAATCAATCAATCAATCAATCAATCAATGTTTCAGTTTCACCTCAAGCTCAAGTGTTATATGGAAAATAGTGCACCTCGAAAGCGTGAGAAACGATCATGCAAGAAATGTTGATTTCCGCGGCTTACTTTGTGGGGGCGTTATGCACAGTCCTTCACAGAATGGGAGCAAATTGAGAGGGGCTAAGTGAGGCATGGAAATGACAATTAATGCCACACGTCTCACTTGGGACAGGAAGGTACCGTCGTGGATCAGTGAAGAAATGTGTAAGGCAGTTTTGGTCAAATTCAAGACGAAAATGATATGCGTGTTCGCCACAAAGCCATGGTCCACATTGCGTGTTGTGAGAGCGTACTCTCTGCCGAGGGCAGGCAAAAGGTTGGCCGCACCTATAACATGCTGAATATCGTAGGGTGAAATAAGAAGTACATGAAGTGCGATGACTATACGCAGGGCGGGTGGTGATTAGATAACGAAGTTTAAGGGGCAAATAGTGAATGTGATTGACCGTGATGTGGAGGAGGCGGCTTATAGTCAATATTGCTGCGTGCTGCTGAGGACATACTGCTGATGGATGATGATGACGATGATGATAGCTTGTAAGGGTGGAGGAACGGGCTGCGGTTGATGAGGACCATCGTGCAGTGTTAAAGCTGTGACGGGACTCAGGCCCTCTGGACCTGCTCCAATTGCATGTCTTAATCTCGGCGTACTCTCGCGTATCCGGATTACCGTTTCTAAAAGTGCGTACATTCCAAGTTCTGCAAAAGCAAGCAAACAACCAAGCAACGCCGCCTTCTTCAGGCATTAAACGAGGAGGCACATTTTTTTCCCCCTCTTCTTCGGAACACACCCCGCATCCCGGTACTACCTCGTTCGTCACGGCTCCCTTCCCTGACAGCGCGCTGGTTAGCGCAAGGTTGAATACACGCGTACACTCGCAGATAGTCGTGTACACGTACACGCGCTCCCGCGAAATGAATGCGTACACCACTGATAAGACATCCCAATGTGGAAACTTGAAAGATCAACTAAGGGTCACGGCGCGCAGGGTGCGCGCCCATGTACAACATTAACCCTTTCGAGGTGGGGAAGCTTCGCCCGCAGAACTTCCGCGTGCATTCGCAGGGCGTGTCCACGGCCGGTATACACACACGCACACACCAAAGACACGGCACAACGCAAGCTCTCGAGAGTGCTGCGCCGTCAACATCTACCGTCTTACCACTTCCATGATGCTGGCTATCCTAACCGTCTAGCTCCATCCACCTCGTGTCGTTCGTTTGACTGTTCCTCGCACCAAGAAAGAGCGCTACCGCGAGTAATGACCTGCTGTGTATTGTAGTGTGGTAGGTGTTGGTCGGCGAGCGCGTTTCTCATGCTCTTATGCAAACCTCTTGCGCGTGCGGAGACGCTTCGATGTTATCGTCACCCTCCTCCGCGGTCGCTTATTTTGCTCGCGTAATCTGTCTTACGTGGCGTGGCGCGGGGTTAACGTCTCGGCTCTTGGTGGAGGGGTGTTGGACGGACTAAGATCGTTTATGTAGGCCACGAGGGAGAGAAGGAGGTGTGCCCTGCGGTAAGACGGAGTGGCTTCCGGTGGGGTGAAACAAAAATTGCCTGTCTACGTCCGCACGCGCGCACACCTACCGTCGCGCGTTTCGGCACCTCGTTAGGCCTGATTGTGCGGATAAGGCGGAAGCCTGGGTCGAGAGTAAGAGAAGAAAACAATGGGGACGGGAGGTGAAACGAAAGGTGCGGTTGCTGTCGTTTTTTCTCATTTCGTTTTTGTTTTGAATTTTCAGCTCCTTGTTCCAAGTTAACTGTTCCCCTGCTCTTTCGAGTAAAATCTACGTCGCGTTGCGGTTGATTTATGCGACTCACTGACTCCGAGTAGTAATTCGTGAAGGGGTTAAAAAAAAAGAAACGCGCAGCGCAGAGAAAAAAACAATCTGGAGCAAAAATTTTAGGCTTTTTTGGAGCTGAGAATCACACGAATTGTTTTATTTTATTTTTTATTGATATTAATTTTATTTCCAAAGCATGCACATGATTCGTGAATGGGTAAAAAAGCACTTGGGAGGTCCCAAGGTAAGCACCACAGCCGACATGTCCCGGTATAATAGTTAAAAAATGAATAAATAGCCACAGACAGCAGAACGCCGAAATTAAAAACAGCGAATACATACTAAGCATAAAAAAAGAGAAAGATGGGTACAAAAACCTAAAAAAATATTGCAATAAGAAATAGGTACACTGAATAAGTAAATTCATACGTTGTATGTCTGCGTGCGAGTGTCTGCGTGCGTTCACATACGCATATATTTATGCATCTATTAGGGCTGAGCAAGTCGTGCGAGGTGCAAATCCTGTTAGCGCATTTCATGCATCTATGCTGCTTTCGTCCTCAACGCAACGAGGGATCGGTAAGTCGTTGAGCATAATAGTTAGCGCACGCGCTATTTTAGCACCGGCCCGTGTGCGCTGATAACCACTCTGCTGAAGCGCGCTTTTTACGCGGGTTAACTGGATCTGACCGGAGGTAACCTAATACATCTTCATTCATCTCGGCTGCGTGACGGGGCATTATGCAGGCATTATCGGCCGATCTCCTTCGTTTTCTTCCGTTGCACTTGTGTTCACTCTTTAGGGCCTAAATGCCAGCTATTGTGCGTTAAGGAAACAGGAATAAAGCGCCACACGGATGCTGGCGAGCGTCATCGGTTATACATGCATATAAACAACAGCTCCTCCCCCTCCTCCCCGAAGTGGCAGGGTTATCGCGAGCGGCATTTTCTTCCGTGCCTAACAATTGATGGCCACGCCGAGTTCATTAGTTACGAGCGAAGCGCCTCTCGCTTTTCTGTTGTTTTTCTGCTCATCAGTTTAAACTTGGCGCCACGAATAGGTTGCACAACCTTCTCCGGTCGTTCGTTGTATAACCGGTATAGTATATGCACTCAGCGTGTTGTTGATCGGGGTGCAGCGCGTATGGTTGGCTCGTTTCGTTCGCCGCGGTGCATGTGCACGTCACCGGTTTTTGGATGGTTTGGCGCGTCTTGTTGATAGTGATCTGGATTCGTGCTTATGATTGCTTGCGGAAAGGGCGAAGACAGCAAGCCGCACCAGCGGAGGTTTGGACTGAAGACGCCGACCACGAATATTCTCGCTTCAACCGCATTACAGGGGCAATAAAAACAAAATACAAGTCGAAAAGTTAAAACCCCCGTGTGTTCGAGATTTCGGCGCACGTTAAAGGGACCCTGCAGCACTTTTTTCTACTTTTTTTTTTTTTTGAGATCGTAAATGCTTCCTGAGGGGAGTCAACAAACACACCCAGTACTTAGATTAGGCGGTCGCAAAGTACCTCAGCCAAAAATTACTGCTCTATGGCCATCAGATAACTTTTTCTCTCTTTTTTTTCTCTCTCTTTCGGTCTTGACGTTCTTCGACCTTCGAATTACGTTACTGAGGCCATGTAGCGGCTATTGGGCGGTTTTCCTTCAGTTGCAGCAATGAACGCTTTTGGACAGCAGCTTTAAAAATAAAGCCACAAAAACAAAGCAGAAACGGAACGCGTATCTGCCGCGACGAGCAAATCACACAGTGCCGCTCCGCGCTGGCGATAACTTTAGCTTACGCAGTGCTTCCAGACGCGAAGGAAAGACTGAAATAGGTCATCCAAAGTGTTGCAGGGCCCCTTTAAAGATCCCGAGGTGGTCAAAATAAATCCGGAGCCCTCCACTACGGCGCGCCTCATCGCCTGTGTAGCGTCGACGCGTTAAACCCCACAATCAAAAACAAAGCACAACTTTGTTTAATTTGAAGGAGCTATCCCTCGGTAACTGACATTAGTTACAAAAGACGTTTTTCAACAAAAAATAGTACACAAGAAATAATGAAAAATTTAACATTTCGCGCTACCCTGACGGCGAATGTACAGGAGAATAGGTATCATGGGTATGCACTAAAAGCACAGTGATAAGTGCGTTAACTGGACGTTAATATTCAAATGATACGATTAAACAGAGCTAGAGGCAACACTTCAATTTCCCGGTCATGTTTCTCGGCGGTGGATTACGTCGGCGGCTGCCAAATCGCTCAAACAAGGGGCTGTGACGTCATAGTGAAATCACCGGAAGGTGGCTCTGGAGTCGCCACTGCTTCGACTGTTTTCCTTAACGTCTCCGTTATTTGTTGGAAGTTTGAAACAATTGATATCCTTGTTATCAGTACAAAGCTGTCTTTCTAATGGAACAAACCTGTATTTTGTCTTAATGGCCCCTTTGGATATCTATCTCTATCTCTCTCTCTCGGATAGGGAATCCACTTTCCTATCCGAACCAGGGTTAGGTTTGTTGATACCGTTTCTGAAGGGGAGGGAGAGTACAGAGAAATGCAGTAAGCTCTCCTTATAACTATTTCATCAGGAAGGAGGAAAAGATTGTTGTAAACGGTAGTTTTATATAAACGGCTGTGATGCCTAAGGTGGATTTCAGATGCGTGGAAGCGGGCCCAAGTTGACGTTCTGGCCAAGTCATCGAGTGCTTACTCTATGGGTAGAGAAGCCTTAAATATCAGCTGTTAAAATGTGTTCGAAAGAGTGATACAAAACACACCCTCGGCACAGACGCAGCAGTGACACAAAGAAGCAGTGGCTGAAAGACCACCTGTGTCGAGGCTTAGGCGCTCATAAGTTTTTCCGAGGTATGCAAGGGCGCAGGGTGCCCAAAATCCCAACGTGCATTTTCCCACAATCCTTCGCTGATTCGGTAACGTCGGCGGTCACGAGACACTCCTAAGCCTACATGGCGTCATTTAACTTTCACGAAAGCGTTTGTCCAGTAAGAACTTTGCGTGAACAAACCAAAACCGTCATTTACCATCAAATACATCATCATCGGAATTTTGAATATGCCGCATTTTTGCGGTTATAAGCTCCCCCACGATTCTACCACCCTCCCCTACTTTCGGTTGAAAAAAATGAAAAAAAAAAAAAAGTCTTCATGCGAATCTAAACACCCGCTTTTCTAAGCGACCATCGCAAGGTGGATTTCAAACGCGTGGAAGCGGGCCCAAGTTGGCGTTGTGGCCAAGTCATTTATGAAGTTGTCAATTACAAGCCGTTCAACGGAACAGAAGACGGCCTGCTTCGGGTTACTGAGGGCGGCGGCACAAGCGGCCAAACAGATTTAAATTGCAGTGAGGGTGATTGAGGACCAGACATAAAATGTGGATTGACTGTCTGTTCCTATTTCTATTTTGAATCTTGCCAAACAGAACACTATTCCTTGCGCCTGTCTCGTCGGGATATGGCCGCAAAAAAAAAAAAAAAAAAGTGGTTGGGGGAGGGGGGAAATTTAGTTTTTTTTTTTTTTAAATCTAATCCCCCTCCTCCATTTGGGGCATCGTGATCGTGGAAAAAAGGGGGTGCTTAGGATCGATCAAATACGGTATATATACTGGGAGAGCACAATACGCACCATTTAAAACCAATGTGACGCCACTGCTACATTTCGCGGCCTGGTCATTCGTCGGACGTTCCTTGGACGTTCGTGTCCCCCATGGCCGCGAATGGCGCTGCCTCAGCCACAAAGTAATTCCTTGGCAAGTTAGCTTCCGTGTCCGTTAAAACCCCCGGAACAACAGACCCCTTCTCGGCATTGACGGGTATAGCGAACCGTCCGCGACCGTTCATTATGCATGCGTATCTTTCCGTTTCCGCGGCCAAAGAACCGCTCGCGGATCCTGAAGGTCTCGCAACGCGCATTTATCGAGTCTCCGAAGTCGGAGAGGAAAGGGAAGGGCCATTGTTGCGCGTCGTACGCGACGGTCGTGCCAAGAGCCTCGGGAGAAGGCCGGCGCGTGTTGGAAAATGGCGTCGCTCGTCCATTTGTCTTTGCTCCCGTAGCGCCGCCCCTGGCGTCTCGCACGCCTTAATTGCGCCGCCGTTGCGCGGTGCTAACTTACGCGAGTCAACCTTCCAATTAAGCGTCGTAAATTAAATGGCGGCCGCGGAATGACACACTCAATGGCTCTATTTGCATGCGCGCACCTTTAAGCGTCTCCAGGCAGCACCCCGCCGAACGCCGGCAAGGAATGAAAAGGCCATACAAGCGTTTCTACAGCTTCTGTGTTTGATTTTAGTTGCTGTCCGCTGATTGGACTGCAGAATCCCTTGTCCGTGACGTTTATTGCTCTTATATTGTCACAAGAATCGTGCATATGTTGACGACTGCACCGTGATGACGTCGTTCCATGGTCTCATACAATGAGGGCGTTTGATGTGTGTTCTCAGCCGTGCCTGCTCAGTATACGGGCCGTTGCGGGAGTTCTCGTCTGCTTTTTCGTCTGCTCTAAGTGCGCAGGGCGTGCTCTTGCTATCACGGGCTGAATGACGCCATATGGGGCCAATTTGGCCGACCGAGACCCAGTACCGCCCGTGAAGGACGTGATCTGGAGATACTAGCGCGTTGTCCGAACGCTAATCGTTTCAAAACTTACGCAATTTGGCGTTGCCGATGAATGTTCGCGTGAAGCAGCAAGCGCGTGAACACGGGTTATGTCATACGGCCGCTCGCGGGCTGCCGAAAACGTGATCGTCTGCTACGTGCGTTAGTACACGGATGGTATTTTTCACGCAAGCCTGCCACCGGAATATATATGGTGCAACGTAGTTTGCAGTTGTGACATTTGGAAGCCACCCCCTCGTTGCCATAGAGTTTCACACTAATATATACAAGAGGGAAATCTGGCGCCACTGTCTAGGCGAGCCGCGCTTCAGCGAGTGTTCTGTCATGTACCGGGCAGGCCCGTTACACTTGTCCTTGGCATGGCTCACGAACAGGCTCAGAAGTTGGCTCTGGCTGCAAAAAAGCAGCAATACTACTGTAGAAGGTTAATGATATTTTTTTTTGTTATAAAATTGAACCTCCAAGAAGATTAGTTTGTCAGTGATTATGTAGAAGCTTCATACACGATGAACAAGAAAAAAAGATGTTACCCTTTTTTGTTGATTTCGGCTTCGAGACAAAAACGAAGCCATATGGCTAGCTAAGCCAAGTAGGCGAGGAACGTCGCTAGTGGAAATGGCGCCGCCTACGGCGGCCCGCGACTGCAGCGACAGATTTCCCTCTAGTATCCTCCCTGTTCTGTGGTATATATTAGTATGAAACTCTATGCGCGTTGCTCGCTTCGATTACATGTTCAAATCTTGCACAAGTCGTGTCGTTCCTCCGTTGCAGTGAAGTGTGCGAATGTACTCGTCCTGTCACTGCGGCCGAAGCGATGCGAGCGTCGTTGAGCACGGATGCATACGAAGCGGTTGGTTGAGGGAAGGGCAGTTTCGGTGGATGAAGTATAAGAGCGGGGTATTTCGATTGGAGGGGAAGATTGAACCCACGAAATAATAAATGACAAACTTATTTCTACGTGGCCGATTTATTACCCGCTTTGGCAGAGGTGAAATAAATTACGAAACCCTGCGAAACGATTCAACACAGTGATTAAAATTTTAATTATATCGCTCAGGGCGTAAATGAACCCCACTACGACTATACAGAATGCCTACCGAGTGGTGAAATTGCGCTACGTAATGTATGTATGCAAGTTTTCATCGGTTACATGGGCACGATGGCTCAAGTCGCCCTCTAAAAGCTGAGTTTCAGGCTTTTGGTGTGATACCACCTTCCACCAATTAAAAGGCAATTTAAGCAGTGCCTGACAGATCCTTAACGCGGCGTTAGTATTCGGCCAGCTTCACTCGGAACCACCGTTGAGTGTAATGAGTCGTCACGGAAGAGAAATCAATAAAACTTGACGTTGGCCTAGTTGGGCACACATTATTGCTTGAAAAACATCACGTAAAACTCGGACGAAGTAGACGGCAACCACAAGAGATTGTGGCTGTCCCCTACTTCGTTTTACGCGCTGTTTTTCAAGCAGTAGGAGAAATCATTTTTCAGGTAGCGCTTTATTTCTTCTTTTTCGGCCAGTATTTACTTCTTGCTGAATCTCGTACAGTCTGGTCCAAATAAAGTTTTCTCCTGCTCTTCCTCCTTGTACTTATCGGCCAGTAATCTGGCCTTCATCAGAGTAGGTCTTGCTCTGATAGAGGCCAGTCCACGGGCCGATGCAAAAATGAACCTCGATCGTCGACGTGTTTCGACGTATGTCCCATTCTCTATAAACGCTCTTTTCCCGCGTTCTCTGTGACCTTGTTTTGTTTCCACGCTAAAGTTGCACATCGTTATAACGAACACTTATATAGGGGATTATCGGGTATAGCGAACTAAATACGAACTTTGGTTGGTCACGCTTCATTTTCGATAACACTTATTCTTTTATAACGAAAGTGAAATTGTGAGAGCCGCGCGCACTATCGGATATAACGAGGAAATATTTGACGAGTAGGCTGAGAAGCTACTTCAAAAAACCCCCGTCGACCGAAGCTGCGGAAGTAGAAAAGGCCCCTTTGTTCGTGGACACTGTGGAAAACTTTATCCTGCTTAGTGCTGTGAATAGCCACCAGACAAAGATCACATCCTTCCTCGAAAAAATAGGAACGCAGGCCCGTTTTTGTCAAATGAACTTTGTTCTGTTGTAATTTCCTGTTTCTGTTGTAATTGAGCGCGCAATGCCACAAGCAGGAAGATAAGGATTACCTTCGTTATAGTAGGTTCGAAGATAGAAATAATGTGTTTTTGTAGCAAGGATTTTTGTGGGAACCAGATTGCCGATTGGTTTGAACCAATTTGTAATTCTACTGTTACAACGAATATCGGATATAACGAACTGAATTGCTGTCGCGGCACTACTTCGTTACAACTAGGTTCGACTGTACATAATAAAATTAAGTTACCAGACGGAGTTTATTCGTGATTCGAGCACAAACAATGCTTAAAGGGTCATCCCCCCCCCCCCCTTTTTTTTTATGTCTGCAGGAGGTTCTCCGCTGCCGCGAACGAGGCCCGTGTTCCCGGAGCCCCTGGACGTGTCACCGCGGCCCGCAGAGTCCAGGATGAGGCGGCACGCGAGGACGGCCAGCCGCTGGCAGGGTGATGCCGCGTCCTCCTCACCTTTTTCGCCTCCATTCTACTCCTCGTCATCGGCCAGGTCGTCGGGTCGGCGACACTCCCAGCGACCGCACCATGACCGGAGCAGCGACCGCCATCCGACCTTCTGGCGCGTCGAAGAAGGCCTCACCCTGCGGCTGTGGAAGGACTCGAGCCACGTGTCTCCGACGTTGCTCGCGCTGCGGTACCGGGGCGCTCCCGGAGGCATGGACGCCCGCGACCTCGTGCCGCTCGGCGAGGAAGACTCCCAGAACAACGAGGCCGACGGAGCAGGCGACGTGAGGAACTGCTTCTACTCCGGAGACGTGGTCGACGAACCGGGATCCAAGGCGGTCGTCTCGCTCTGCAACGGAATGGTAAGCGCATGCGGTTCTTTTGTCTCCAAACACTTAGTCAAATCGCACTGGCAAACAGGTCGTGTTCTTCTCTCATGCGTGCGTTACCTTTGTCGATTAGGATAGTAACTAGATCTGGTGGCTGTGATTTCGGGGTTAATACTCACCAGAATACCATGGCTGAAGATTGAACGGCCTGTGACAAGTGGAAGATAATTTTATCTCATTTATCGCGCCGTCAAAACAGGCCGGAAAGTGTTGCGCAGAATACGGTGACGTGAGCGTGACGTCATTCGGTAGGAAGTAAAACAAGGGGACATAGCCGAGTACCTTCGACGTGTTCTAGGAACTCGTGAGGTCATTCCACACATGCGCGTCTCAGTGAGTGGCAAAATAACTCTGACAACGATCACGAAATGATGCACGTAGCCCGAACTTGGAGCACTACGCGGTACAGCCTTTAATATGCCGGGAGGGAGTTAGAGAATAAATATTTTTACTTATCGAGCAGAGGCTGATGTATGGGCCCCGCCCCGTGGGAGGCGTCCCTAGTCCGAAATGCCTCGACTTCGGCTCGCCGTCCGTGCTCGGATCACCAGTATAAGCTTGGTATCCGGGTCTGGGCTGGCCAGGGAAGCCCTCCACTTCTCGAAGGTGGGGTTGGGAAGTGAGGGCAAGTCTGGAGTTCGTTGGCACTCCCATATGATGTGGTAGAGGGTGCCAGGCTGGGGACAGTAAGCGTAGAGGGAAGGTTGTTGGGTGGGGAAGATGAGGTGGAGGCGGGTGGGATGTGGGTAGGTGTTCGCCTGGAGACGCCGCCAAGTTGTAGCTTCCTGTCTGGAGAGGCGCCAGAGTGGTAGTGGGATTAATCTGCCGAGAAATCACTTTCGTGTTTCTTCAAGTGCCAGTTAGGCAGTCTGTGTCCGCGGAAACGCGTGAAGTATGGAAGGCAGGCACCTTATTTTCTGGACTTGTTAAATATATTATGCGCGGTGCCGCTCCGCGGTCCGGTGAAAACGAATGGGTGGGCGTGAGAGATGGATAGCAAGGTAACACGGGTGGTTGGTTTGTTCGAGGTTGCCAAACTTGTCGCCCAACAGCTCGGTAACAATACAACAAAATCACTTTATTCGTTACAACGAAATCACTTTATTCGAATTGTCGCTGTATACAAAGATTTTGGCATCCCAACTACAGGGCTGAAAGAGCCAATTGTCCCCTTTTTTTTATACGAATGACCTTTGATAACACCGTTACCAAGGCGTGTAGTATTCGCTCTGAATGCCCTTCGCGAAATTTTCCACGCGCTCACAGCTGCGTAACACCCGGAAAATTGCCACAATTACGAAAAGGAAGGCCGTGGAACTGCAACAAACAACCTTGCTTTTGGGGAGGTACCGCTGGTAACGAAGTCGATTTCCTGTAGCAAAGGCTATGTCGTAACGGGGGTTAACTGTACATGTCTACGGACGCGATACGCCGTAGCGCGCCAAGCTGCAACGGACAGCGACCTCCGGGTGAAGTTACCGAGAAAGTTGTTCCCCGCGACGCGCAGCCGGGAACGGCTGAGTGGATCGCGCGTGACACCAGAGTGACTTGTCCCTACCCACAGGGTCGCTGTCGGCTGCACAGCTAAGCGGCCAGGCATGTAACGCGCAGCAACGGCCTCGCAGTGCGCGACTCGCGGGCGCGTTTACCCTCGGTCGGTCGTTTCTCCGGGACGTGTCAACGAAGGTCAACTGCCGCTATCCGCGCGTTGCCCGCTGCTGGCTCTTGGAAGCTTAGCGACGGCGATGACGACGGGCCCACCGCAACTGCGGTTGCGGCGTCATGCGCGTCCCCCGTGCCTCAACCTTGTGACAGTGTTGTGGCGTCATCGAGTAGGTTCGTGTGTGCGCGTTCTGAAGCGCACTCATGTATGCGTACCTCAAGCATCTCGTTTGGGATTGTTCCGTCTTTTCACGGCGTCGATCAGCCATCACTACATCTTTCGACGCACCCACAAGCACTCAAGTCGACTATTGTTCCGTATAGACAAATCTCAACTGCATCAGATGGGACTATTTTCTAATAGAAGTGGTCTAGCAGGGCCACTGTAGCTGGGGTCGACTCTGGTCTCTGCGAAGCTGCATGCCGCGTCTTCTAGGAGGACGCTGAACTCTCCTTCATCGCTCACAATCGCCAAACCTGCCTTTGGCACGCCCTGTTCATAACTGTGTTGCTGCTACTACTTTTCAGGGCTGTAGACAGGTGGATACAAGTTAGCTTACTTGTTTGTGGGTTGGGCATTTAATCCTGAAATAAATTAGATTTTTCGTTATTAATAGAACGGAGGAGGAGAAGAAAAACGAACGGAAAGGCCGAGAGGTTATCCAGGCTTAGAGCCCGGATTGGGGTGCGCGTGATAAATATCTACCAAAACACTGCCCAGAAGGCAGGGCTGTACACCTTATGCCCACTGATGTGATTGGCTAGATACGTGCCCTATGTTTTGGCATACTCACGATTACCCTTTTAATCTTCGCAATCTCGGGGGGCATTAACGAGAGTTTCGTCTTTTTCACCAATGAAGGCATTCAGACGTCTTATGGCATCTTTTACTGGGCTATATTATTCTCAGGCCCTCTTATATTACTTTTCGGACAGCTCTCTGAACTTCTCTGCACATCGCGGACATCTTCGGCACCCACTCTCGGTGGAGCTTGCATCTCAGGTCCGAGCTAACTGCACGTGCGGCTTATCGCTCGCGTTCGTACGCCCCGTCCGCGAGAATAATAGAGCGCAAGTGCAAGTGATTGCTTATTCCGGTCTGCACACGTCGTCCGGAGAAAATTGCTCCTTTGAGGGGGGGGCGCGCTTCCCGCGGCGTAACCGCAATCTACCGATCGTTTTCTCGCCACCTATCGGCTATCGAGGTCGCACACTGATCAGGCCCGGGGGGCGAACGAAACGGAAGGTGTCTCCGAGAACAGTCAGCACAATCGGCTTAAACGCGCGCAATTGTGCAACGAGCGTGTCCGTCCGCTCGCGGGGTGAGTTTGAAGCGGCGCGTGGACTCGTGAGCCCGCATATATATATGGACGTCTGCGTCCAAGCCAAGCGTCAGGGCTATATGCCTTTCTCTCCGTTTGAGTATTCCACGAGCGACCAATGCGCGCGCGGTTGCGCATACTCGGACTGCTGCTTGCGCCGAGAATTGCGACGTGTCGGAAGATTAATGGAGCGAGACTGAAATGTGCCGACCCGGTAGCAGCGCGTGAAGGGGGCCTGCTGGCGCCGCTCTCCATAACAGGCGGCGCTGCAAAAATGAGGTGATCCGCATTTTTTTTTTACCCTAAAGCAGGCACCGCCCTGCACACGTATACTTGGCTATTGACGTTTGAGGACTGCAACGAGCCACCTGTACCGCTACGCTGGCTAGCGTATCGCGTGGGTTGAAATGACACCACAACGGGACACAGGCACATGAGCGTACTCGAAAAGGATGTTCCATTCAGCTCCCTTACCCTCCCCCTTGCGATGTATCACGGAAAAGCAGCCATTCGGCGGGCAAAGTGGTTGGAGGCTATGTTCAGCTCTGGCAAAAGAATGTACCATGGCGCCCGAAGTCCCGCGTTCACTGACTTTTTAACAGAGAAGCTGTGTAGCAAATCGTCATTTTTTGTGTCCGCAGTTAATATACCAAGAAAATATCGATCATGGGCCACTTATGGAGATTGGTTAAAACTGCCGGACATACCCATTGTGGGACATTTGCCGAGATTTGCAAGATTGGTCAGAAAACAAATCCATTGCCGTTATCGTGGCAACACTTGCTCGGAACGAGAATGACACGTCATAGCGTACGCCCTTTCGAGGTGATGTTCAGTGATTATTATTTCAAAAGAAAAGAAAAAAATGAGGGAAGCTCACACACTTATAGCAACAATGATGGAGCGAAGGTCGTTGCGGCAAAGAAGTAGTAGACCGGCTGCAATCTTGGACTTAAACCGTCGTGATGGTCTTGAAGGCAGGGTGTCGAACCGGAAGTTTTTCGGGTTCGGTTCGGGTTCGGGTTCAAGCCTTTCGGGTTCGGTTCGGGTTCAGTTCCGGCGCACCATTCCGTTCCGGTTCGAACCGGTTCGAACCGGTTCAAACGGGTTCGAACGGGTTCGGGAAAAAAAAAAGCAAGCGTGTTTTTTTCTGTTAATTTTTTTGTGCTGGGTTTTCGTTTCTTTGTCAGGTTTCCTTCTCAAAAACGAAGCCATAATGTAGGTTTTTTTGTGCAAATGTTTTGTTTTGGCCAAAAATAAGCTACCCTGCAACACTTTTTTCAACTTTGTTCGAAATCGTGAATGCTTGCAGAAAGTAGTCAACCAACACATCCAGTACTTAGATCAGGGAGTCGGAAAGTCCCTCAGACAAAAGTACTGCTCTGCCCCCACCAGATAACTTACAAACTTGCTTGAAATATTTTTCTCTCTTCCCCAGTCTTAGCGTTCTTCTACCGCTGGAATGGCGTCATTACAGCCATGTAGCGGCTATATGCCGGCTTTCCTTAAGTTGCGACATTAAAATGAAACCACAACAGCGAAGCAGAAACGGAAGGCGTATCTGCTAGGACGAGCACTGCTCCTCTGTGCTGGCAATAGCTATAACTTTTGCAGTGCTTCCAGATGCGAAGATAAGAGTGAGAGCGTTGATCTAAAGTGTTGAAGAGTTCCTTTAACTGTAAAATGTACTGCAAAATGTTTTCTATAGTAGGTCCAGGATTACAACATTAACTGAAGCGAAATGAAAAATTTGCTCGGACACATAAGACTGCATATTTGTATGAATTTGAAATCCCTGCTTTTTATGGCCGCAAGTTTATTTTTATTGATTTAGTTTCTTTCATTTTTATAATTTAATTTCATTTATTATTGGATCATAGCACTGCAGTTTTATACCCCGCAGTTGTTTTCTTGAGGAAGAAAATGACGGACGATTACGATACTGACTAATGCGAAATTTGAGTGCAGCGCAAACTGTAGTCTTCTCGGCGACGGCGCATAGATGCTGTGCCTCAGGAAGTGATCGCGTCATCAGCTAATGCACGACGGCGCGCGGCATACTCTGTCATTATCTCGTAAGGGGTCGCCTCGCACGGTCACGGAATTACGCCCTCCCCCTTACACTTTCGTCATACTTGCAACCTCCGTTTTCCTGCCAGCTCTATCTTCGGTGGCGTCTTCGTTCTCTCGTTTACAACGAGTCCAACACTGGGGGACTACGCGAAACCACAGGAGCGGGTGCTTAAGGGCTGCGCTCTAACGCATGGCTCTACGTAGCCACTGTGCAGCCATGTGATCCACTCCCTTCGCCGACAAGTGACGGGCCGCACATAGTCTCCAAATAATGCGTTCTCACCACAGTCTTCTCTAAGGCAAACAGTTAGCCTCCTGACCTGTGGGCAGCACACGGGTTCCTCCGACGCCTCCCACTCGGGGCATCTTCGCTAGAATCTTCTGGTAATGGGCAGCCTCCCTGCAGACTGCCTATTGCCCCGTCCTACTAAGCAGACGACCCGTCCGTCCACAATCGTTTTAATGCGCACCATTCTTTGCCCACAGCAAGGACCGTGTAACCCCCTTCATTTCCACAAAAATACAGATTTCACGGGAGTTCCACCTGTAATCGCTATAATAGCGTACTAAATGGAGATAACTGGTCGCACAAAATTTATGAAAAACTAAAAAATAAAAAAGTAATCACAGAAACTGGCAAACCGTGTGACACCCTGCTTTTTCCACAATAATGAGGATTTCGGGAAATTTCCACCTGTAATCGTTATATAGGGTAAATGGAGCTAATTAGTCGAACAAAATTTATAAATGTAAAAAATAAAAAAATGTAAAATAATTGCGGAAACTGGCGAACCGTATAACACCCTGCATTTCCACAATAAGGCAGATTTCGCGAGTTACAAATGTAATCGTTATAATAGCGCAAATGGAAATAATTGGTCGAATGAAATTTTGAAAAACTATAAAATAAGAAAAATATTAAGCAATTAAGGAAAATGGGAAACCGTAAAACTGCCTGCATTTCCACAATATTGGAGATTTCGCGAATATTCCATTTGTAATTATAACAGCGTCAATTGAGATAATTGGTCGGACAGGATTTATAAAGACCAAAAAATTGGCTGTAGAAACTCACACTGAGGACAAGCGGTATAGGAATGCTACGCATTAGTAGATAATTGTTTGAATTGCTGCAGAAATTTTTTAGTACCCTGGAGTGTCGCCATGGCACAGTATTTTGCGTCTCCGGCGCCTCCCCTCTCCGCCCGGGCTTCTAGTGGCGGGCCGCCCCTCGTCCCGAAATCACGCATCCTCGCAGGAATCGCCTGCCTGGCAGGCAGCCAGGCAGACAGGTAGTTTACTGGCGAGCGGGAAGTCTTTTTGGCGCGCAGGAGATCCTGAGCGCCCAACATCTTTTTTGGTTCCACCAAATGTCTAGGCACGCACGCGCGCATGCACCCCCGTTTTCGCACAATGAGCCAAAAAATTTTGCATTTAAATAAATTGATTGGTCTGCTACGCTTTTCAAGTACCCCTTGTTTCAACGGCGCTTTAGCTTTAACACGAAATCATTAGCACTGCTAGAAGTCGAAAACAGTCCCGCGTCGGCGTCAACCTCCGACTGTCAAGCGTGGCTGGTGGCGTTTAAAGCGATTTCCTTCTGCTCATCTTTCATATGCTAACGCACCAGTTAGGAAGAAAGAACGGCTTTAAAGGAGCCATGAAGAGAAAATGGAAGTTGGTTTTATTCGAAAGATTTCGTGTTTTATAGTGCCCCCAGCGCTTGTCCGGATACAAACGGTGCTTTATTCACTGAGAAATTAAACAATTTAGGTTAAAATTTTGATTTTCCCGCTCAATCGTGCGTTTTCGTGGTCCCAAATGACATCACAGGAACCGACCGCTCTGCAGCCTAGAGTACCTTCATTCCCGCATCCGCCGTACAGGGTAGAGACACGTATACGCTGGCGCCGCCATTTTCGGTTGCTCGCTCGCCGCCGAAGCAAGTCTGTGTCAAAACCGCGCTAAAATTATCGCCGCAACGCGGTTTACTGAAGAAGTTTGAATCATATTGTCTGTTTCGCGTTGCTAGGTCTCGTGGAAAACGAAAAGAATAACGCGTTGAGCCCGTTGGCCCAATTGCGGCGGCACGGGACCGTTCAAAGGTTTTCTCCACCCTGTACAGCGGTTTTGGTTTGTTCCCGCGTTTCTTTACGTTCTGTAACCTAGATGGCGCCACCATACCGTGGCAAGCGTTTGGTTTGTTTTTGCTCGCAATTAAACTTGGCTTGTTTTTGTTCTGGGAGAAAATATTCGTTCCCTGAAACAGTGCTCGCTCGACAAATGGGGTCACGTAAGACACCGTTGCTTGCGTCAATCGGCCAGTGTCGTCTGAGACAACCCCAAGCCCCGTAGTGCTGTGCAGCTAAACCAAGCATGCTGTTCGCAGTACGAACAGCAGAACGCATCAGTACTTCTATGTTTACATGTGCTTTCGTAACTTCCACTGTTTGTCCCATCATTCTTATTGCTTTGTAAAGAATGTGCCCTAAATTTAAGCGCAAATCGCTCGTTCGTCTAGTTTGTAAGCTCTACCTAATTTGCGTCTGCTTCTGCCAGCCTCCGCCAATCGCAGAGCTTAGCTCATGTGACATCATAGGTTCTATTGCGGGAAATGAGCTGGTGGGTCGCATGACCATTCCCGTTTTTCCTAATTATGTAGCTTATTTGAGCGAAGTTTACGTTAAAAGTGGTGTCAGTATGATTCTAACGAGACAATCTTTTGAATGAACCAAACTTGTGTTTTCTCTTCATGGCTCCTTTAATGACTCATTGGACGCCGTGTACAGGACGGCATTGGATAGGGAACCACCGGAGATAGGAACTTGCTAAATGGCACTTCAGCGACAGGTGAGAGCGGTTGGGCTCTACGAAAGATAATAGCTGAGTGAAGTCACAAGCAGCAGTAATTATCCCTCGCAGAGAGAGGGAAAATGAACTTTAAAAAATCGAGGAAAAGTTTCAGAGAGGCGTCCTCATTCAAGGGGTAGAGTCGACAGTCGTTTCCATCAAGAGAAACTGATCTTCCAGGCCGGAGCTGGCCAAGGCTTTTTCCCAAATCTCTATGGAAACGTGTATGCTAGGTGGATCTAGTGTGGACTTGTCGCAGCCGCCTACTGTGTGTATGAGGTTCCCAGGCTCCCCACAGAAGCGACGAAATGGAGAGAATTGTGTCCGGTCAAAGAGGGGAAGACTGGTGATGTGTGGGAAGGTGTTAATCCGCAGTGCAGGGAATAATCTTTCCTGGTTATTCGCTAGCGATTTGTGCGGGAAGGAATACATTCTACGGGAGAGCCTATAGTGCTAATTAATTTCCTGTTATGTATACAGGATGCATGCGCTCGGGCTCGGCTTCATCAGCGCTGGCTAAGCGGGTCAAATGTCCAGCCACGAGGTTGGTGATCTTGTCTGCCGGCGATGCAATTATTAGCTGGTGCCCATACAATCCTGGCTGGTCTTCGGCAGTGACCATCTTCCAACTTACACAGTAATCAAGGGAATTGGTGGTGGTCCGCAAAAACTCACAGCGTGCAGCATAAATTGGGAGAACTTTAGAGGTATCCTGGACGATGGCAGTGCGACTTTTACTACACATGAAAAGTTTGCTGACGCTATCTATAACGCGAGGGCTGCATCCGAGAGACGTTGTTTGCTTCCCAAAGAAGTATCAGCGATAGACAGTGAGTACGAGCGCCTTCGCGCCCTTCGCAGGAGAGCAGAGCGGCGAGCACGCAAGACGTCGTCTCCTGACGACATTCGAGCTGCTAGACGTGCGCAGAAACATGTCCAAAAGCATATTCGCAAGCTCGCTAAACTGCGCTAGAGCCAGTTCTGCTGTCGGCTGGATCCACGAAAGCCACTAACACGTATATGGCAAATTGTTTGCACCTTAAAAACCCCGTCAAGTCCACTTCACCCGTTCTCGAAGGTTGCTCTTCAGAAGGGCGTTAGTGAAGTGAGTGTTGCAGAAGAATTTTGCATGAAGATCACCACTTCTCCCTGCAACGTTGTGATCTCGGAGGTGTCCATGTTTTGTCACTCCACCACAAATGCGACGCTGATGGACGAACCCTTCACCATTGAAGAGCTCACCAGGGCGTTGAATAATCTCAATTTGTCTTCTTCCCCTGGCGCTGATGGCACCACGTATTTAGCTCTACGCCACTTGGGCCCAAAAGCTCTCCATCAGCTCCTCTCCGTGTACAACGAATCGTGGCAGAGAGGGCGCCTTGAAGCCAGCTGGAAAGTCGCCCGGATCGTTGCGGTCCTTAAGCCAGGCAAGCCGGCAACCGATATAGATTCATATCGGCCAATTGCACTTTTAAGTTGTATTGGCAAGGTGATGGAGAAGATGGTGTTAGAACGGCTTGCTTGGGACCTTGAAAATCGAGGTGTTTATCCATCGCAGATGTCTGGATTCAGGAGACGACGAAGCAGCACGGATAACATACTTTCACTGGCGGTGGATATCTCGCGACAAAAAGCAGCTGGAAACATTACCATAGCTGTCTTTTTGGACGTCAAGGCAGCGTTTGACAGCGTGGCACACGAAGCTATCCGAAGAGAGATGACGTTCGTAGGGCTGCGAGGACGTATGTTCCAGTGGCTCTGCGATTACCTACAACATCGGTACGTCTATATGGTCACCAGTGATGGCGCAACGACCGAGCATCCTGTCACAGATGGAGTTCCTCAAGGCGGCGTCTTGAGTCCGACTCTTTTCAGCATATGCCTTATACGCCTGCCAACGGTTCTTCCCCAAGGCGTCAATATTTCGCTGTACGCAGATGACATCTGCATGTGGGCCTCAGGCAAAAACCGCCGAAACATTCGTGCCGTACTTCAGAGAGCGATCCTGGCGATGCGAAAGTACCTGAGATGCTGCGGGTTGATCTTTTCCCCTCAGAAGTGTGCAGCGATTGCGTTCACTCGGCGTGACGTCTCACGATACACGCTCAGTGTAGAAGGTACGCAGATACTCTATGTCAAATGTCACAAATTTCTCGGCGTCGTCTTTGACCGCTCAATGTCTTGGACTCCTCATATCCGGCAGCTGAAAGAAAGGAAGAAAGAAAGGCAGCTTTTGTGCGCATTTTGCGCATGCTGAGTGGACAATCTTGGGGATGCTCCGTGTCCTCTCTTCTTGGACTCTATCAAGCACTCTTTCTCGGCCTTCTCCGCTACAGCCTGCCGGCCCTAAGTCAACTGTCTTCTACAAATTTGAAGGTCATAGATTCAGTGCTGGCGACAGCTCTACGCGTGTGCCTGGGTCTTCCCAAATGCACGTCGACAATTGAAACACTGCGGGAAGCTCGGTGCCTCTCTGCGTCAGTGCTTCAACATCAAGAGTGCCTTCGAACGTCACTACGCCATGGCACTCGGTGCCATGCGCATCATCTGGCAGCCACCACTGCATCCCATGTAAAAGACTCGCTTTCAGCAAATTTCCAGCGACCTGTGAAGCCAGCATTGCCACTGTGGTTACTTGCACC
This sequence comes from Haemaphysalis longicornis, assembly GCF_048455015.1. Taxonomy (NCBI): domain Eukaryota; kingdom Metazoa; phylum Arthropoda; class Arachnida; order Ixodida; family Ixodidae; genus Haemaphysalis; species Haemaphysalis longicornis. The sequence goes on from NW_027526204.1 coordinate 71,056,627, forward strand.
ATGGAATATAATAACGACAATTCCCGGAATAAGCAAAAAGTCGTCCATGCCCACACCTGCACTGAAGTTTTTCACACTTGAGTATTTATTTACCGCGTACGCAAGCCACACCCACGTTTATGCGGATGGCTCAGTGACCGAAGAATCATCTGCCATTGGCGTGTGGATTCCGTCGGTCCAGTGCACAATCAGGAAAAAACTGAGCCATAAAACATCATCCACCGCTACTGAGCTAGCGGCTGTAAGGGCTGCCCTTCATTTCATTGGTGCACATGAAGCTCGACTATGGGTGATCTTCTTAGACTCACGGGGTGCTCTGCAAGCTCTAAGAAGGCTGTCCAACCACTGCAGTCAGCTTGTGTGTGAAATCAGTGAAATTCACACAGCGGTAGTGCACGCGGGCCATTACATCGTGCTTCAATGGCTTCCTGGTCATTCGGGAATAGAAGGAAATGTAATATCTGATGCAGCCTCCAGCGCTGGCCACTCTCTGCGTAACACCACACAGCTTCCTTTCTCTCGAGAGGATGGTTGTGCCCTTATCTATCGAACTGGTTGCAGAGAGCAAATGTTGAAGTGGCAGCACCCTCGCAGCGGATATCCACCTCTACATGGAATTGACCCTTTCTGTAAATTCCGTGTTCCACCCGACCTAAGCAAAGCGTCTGAAGGTGTACTGCATCGTTTGCGTCTCAACGTGGCTTACACCCGAAGCTTCAACTTCAAAATAGGGTGGGAGGATTCACCACTGTGCCCCACGTGCGCTGTGCGCGAGACTACCGAACACTTGTTGTGTATATGCCCGCGATTTTCCGCTGCGCGAGTTACAGCGGCGAGCTGCCGGTCTCGTGTTCGACGCGGAGCAAGCCTTCAGTTGTGTCACTTTCTTGGACCCTGGGACAACAACAATGACTCATATTTAGGGACAAAAATTCTTCTGCGTTTTTTGCGAGATTCAGGACTAGACAAAACTTCGTAATTCTTCCATTGTGCGCATGGCTACGTCTGTACGCGTTTGCGTCGTCGTGTGCGCTTTGACTCCTTTTTTCTTGTTAGGCGCTCTGCGCTTCCTGGGCTCCATTCGCTCAATTTTTATCTCTTTTCCTTAACTTTATTTCGAGTTTTTCCTTGCACTACATTGCGTGCCATTTTTATTGAACTTGTTTTTTCTCTCTATTGCAGCTTTCCAGATCTCTCACATTCACTTCACTGCATTGTAATCATCCCCATCTGGCGTAGCAAGCACTGCCGCTAGCAGAGCTGACCTCTCCAGCCCACATTAAAGAGTTCTGTCTCTCTCTCTCTCTCTCTCTCTCTCGTTGGTGGTCTCTGCTTGTTCATTCAAAGTGTTGTAACATGCAATAGCCTATTGGCAAAGTTGCGCCACGCCTGATAAGAGTTTGTTATTAGACTTTTGGCGGCCCTTTGGCTAAGCGCACGTGCTATCGCCTCATCCTCAGCTTGGAAGAGGCTGTGTCCGGGGGTTGAGATGCTACATCTGTGGAAGGCTGCAGAACGGTAGCACGAAGAAAGAGAAGGTATCGGAGAATGCTATCGGATGTCTTTCGCATCAAACCAGTTGATCGTTCCTTTTTTTTCTCTTTCAGTTTAGTTGCTTCCTAGTCTTACCTCATATATATACACATTTTGAGAATCTTTTGGTGAATATAAGACATGCATTAGGCAATTAGTTTTTAACTTCATTGCGAGATGTAAATCTTACGCAAGAAAGAACATAAGAGCGTAATACGTACATAAAAAAGGCCTTTTATAGCATTCAGGTGATCGACACATAACTTTCCGGCTGTTTTGTGCGTAACTAAATTTCCTGATTGGTCGAGAAAGAGAACGCTGCAAAATTTATAAATGCAAAGGACCCCAAATATATCATGTTTGGTCCAACCCTCTAATCCGCCTTAACTGACCCGCTAATTCCTCTAATCCATATTAATCAACACCACAGTCCCACTAATTCACATTAGTTCATTCACTCATCTCACTAAACCACCCTAGTCTACCCACTAATCCGCGTTAATCGACTTAAATCCATGCATCGAAATGCTATCGCATTTACTTTAAAAGTGAAAATGAGAAGGCCCCTATTTTTTTTTTCAATTCTTATGTTCTCCTAGGGCAGTAACCAAAGGACACAACGGCACTGTACAAGAAAAAGTTATGGTGACGTAGAGAACTTTGAGTGTTTGTGTGCCAGTGCTGTTTTTATATAAGTGTCCACTCAAACTAAAATAAGTATAAGATACGGATTTATTGTTGATGGGGTCCCTGAAGGCCTTCACAAGCGGACACGGATGCATTCGAATTAACAACGTGAAAACTTCACACGATTTTAAACACACTGCAGATAGAAACCATAAAGAATACCCCATGATATGTTGCCACGGAATATGCGTTTTAACTTAAGTTATTGTAAATGCAAAAAGATAATTTGGGGAGATGGGCAATACCTAAAGCAAACTAATAGTGTATACGGACTATACATTAAATTTAGGGTAATAATAAGATGAGAACCTTATGGGCCTTGGGAACTGCAGACTATGCAAAATATTGCGTGGTGGCGTCTGGCGAATGGTAAAAATATCTTCGGATGCAAGGTAGGGTACCGGGATGGAAAACTAGAAATCACAGTTTTGAGGCCCCGGAACCGGTTCGGAACGGTTCCTTCAATTCGTTCCGGTTCGGGTTCAGTTCCAAAATGGCGGAAAAAATACGGTTCCGGTTCAGTTCCGGTTCCGGGCAAAAATTCGGGTTCGGTTCCGGTTTTCGGTTCGGTTCCGGTTCCGGTTCGACACCCTGCTTGAAGGTCGCATACAGCTTCGCTACCTCCAAGTCTTGCGCGTTAGTGTGAGCTTCCTTAATTTTTTTAATAGAGCGTTGCGTGTGTGAGGCTTTTCTGCAGAGCACAAGCGCGGCGCCAAACGGGGCGTGTGGAGACTGGGCCGCAGGACTCAGATGCTGTGCGGCAAAGCCAATATCGTGCCACTGCCACGCTGGGACAGGACTCGGTAAAAAGTAGGGTTAGCAAGACGGGTTTCACTGATTAGTGTGAGGGATGAGGTACAAAAATTTACTATGGGGACTGAGGTCTCAATTTCGTTGATTTTTGAAGCGTTTCGAGGGTGCGGCTTTTCTGGAAAGCTGTAGTGCTGCGCCAAAAAGTGCTGTTGCAGAGGCTGCTGGAGAGAGAGCGAGAGAGAGAGAACGTCTTGATTCAGTAGAGCCTTGTAGGAGTGGAGCCATGCGCCGTCCCGGATGCTACTGCTCTCTCAACCAGCACTTCGACGCATTGCGGCATAGCCAACACTGCACCGCCGCCGGGGTGTGAAGCATGAGAGTTACTGAGACGGGTTTCACCGTTGAATGACGCGGCACGTCAACCATTTCAATACCCTGGCGGCCTGTTAGTATAATAGCAACGGCCTGGAAGTGTGGATTGACCTGGTTTTTCCTGTCAGGAAGCAGGGTTACCTCCAACCGAAAGATTTCAGTAACGACAACACCGAGGGGCTGCGAGTGTCAGCGTCAGCCGAGGATTGATTGATTGATTGATTGATTGATTGATTGATTGATTGATTGATTGATTGATTGATTGATTGATTGATTGAAAAGTCACGATGAGTCAAGTTACCCTTGAAATAAAGACTGCCGCGTACACCGCACGAAAATCCAAATTGGCCGTCCAGACTCCAGACAGTTTCCTTACACCAAACTTATAATTCGCCCTCGACTTCGGCTTTGCGGCGTTCTTCTCCCGTCACCTTCGCCCCTACCAACAGCAAGATCTTGGCGACGCAGTGTCGGTATTACCTAATGCTAACCTCGCCCTCTTTTTGTAATCAGCTTCTTTTATCACGAACCCTACTCGCCTCGCTAAGCATATAAGAACGTCTTCGGGGTCCCTTGGCCAAGGCTCACTTTGGATTTCAGCTAATCGCGCGTTGGCAGAGACGGCAATGGTAACCAGGTTTTATATGTCCAGGCTGCGCGGAGACCGGACAGCTTCCCTGAATCAGCTGTACGAGGTTGGACAGAGGCGTCGGCGCAAGAAAAAGGCAGAGGCTGCAGCCCTTGCGCTCAACGAAAAATCCCGCTTTTCGATTGAACTTCCGTCTCCGGATTACTCCGCAGCGGCGACGCAGTGCCTTGGTTCCTTTCTTAAGCGGGCACACTCCACTGTACGCGCTATATGTTGACGTCAAAAAGCGGAATATAAAGTTACAAAACACTGACACTCAGCGGGGGCTGAGTGTGATATAAGGCGTTGTGCTGCAGAGCCCGAGGAGGCGGGTTCGATTCCCAGCCGCGGTGGCCGCTTTTCTGGTGGAGGCGAAAGGCGAAAACGCCTGGTGCGAGATTAATCCGGAGCCCTACATTACGGCGCGACTCATAGCCAAGGCGTAGCATATCGGCGCGTTAAAACCGCACGATCAGCTCAAATCTTTCAAAAAATTGACTTTACCCAAGAGGCTAGAACAACAGATAAGATGTTCGGCGGCTATGCGGGCCACATTTTCTGCGTCAAACTGACTCGTATACGAAAGACATCGGAAAGCTGTCCGCTGGCTTTCGGAGCCTCTTTTCACGAGAAACGGCGTTGCATCGCTCGGAGCAGAGCGTAGAGTCACTGCGGGGTGCTCGACTCGAAAGAACGCATCTCTTTTCGCGCACTGGATACACTGTATCCAGACGCGTTTGATGTAGTACTGCTGCGCTGCTGCCGCTGTCATTGGCGACAAATGCGTCCGTGTCGCTCCCCTCTGCGAGCGCTCGCTTTCCCCGCGTCATGTGACGGAGACGTGAAGTCTCTGGATGAACGAACCCCCACCGGGGCAGATGAGGGGAGGGCGACCGTGTCTTCAAACGGAAAGGGAGACAACCGGGGGAGGAGAAGGGGTCCTTCTAAGCAGGAAACCCGGCTCCACTTGCGGCAGCGTCGGGAACGAACGAGTGGATGTGCGGTGGTTTTCAGCACTGAGCAACCTGGACTCTCGGCAGCCGTTTTCGGAGAAAGTTCTATGTCACTGGCCTTATGTGTCATCAGCTCAGAAGGCGACTACGCAACGCTTACGCTTCGTGCGGGTGACCAACTTATTAAACGCCACACCAAAAGCCTCCACCCACCGCGGTGGCTCAGTGGCTAAGGTGTTGTGCTGCTGAGCACGAGGTCGCGGGTTCGATTCCCGGCCGCGGCGGCGGCCGCTTTTCTGATGGAGGCGAAAAGCAAAAATGCCCGTGTGTACGAGATTTCGGCGCGCGTTAAAGATCCCCAGGGGGTCAAAATTAATCCGGAGCCCTCCCCTACGGCGCGCCTCATCGCCTGCGTTGCGTCGGCGCGTTAAACCCTACAATCGATCAATCAACCAAAAGCCTCGATTGGCCGTCACTGAAATTGAATGTTTAGTGCTTCAGCGCTGGGCATACCGGTCTGCTGCAACTTTTCTTCATTCGGTGCTTTCTCTCTTTTGCCCATTTTTCCTTTCAATGGGAAACTAGGCTGTGGTATGGTTAGCCTTCCTTCATTTCTTCCTTTCTTCCTTCACTTCCCGCCGTACGTTTTGGACAGAAATATGATGATGATGGGGGGTGGTGATGATGATGATGATAGCGGTGGCATGTTTCTTTCTCCACTCCCTGTTCTTGCCGTGCGGCATGCGGCAAGAACAAGGTAAGCGAAGAAAGCAGGAAAGTGAGGGTGAGAAGGGGTATGAAAATCACACGGTGAGGAAAGCGGGTCTAGCCTATAGGTAGTGATGTATTCCAGTTTCACGCAGAAAGTTCAGTGACGACCTGCAATATCCGTCTTCCTGCAGTTGCAGTTCATCCAATTTATTCTACCCGAGATCAGCGTCTCCGAACACATTTATTTATTTATTTATTTCAAACACTGTTAGCCCCTTTTCCGCCTGGTACAGGGTGGCAGGATTCACACATTCCATCGACACATCAAGCAAGGAAACTAGATTATGTTTTCTTCCTCAGTATACGATACTAAATAATCTAGTCGAATTGAGTGGACACGCCTCCGAATTTCACCGGTGAGGGCGCCAAGTAGAGAAACAAACGTCTTTTGAGTTATTTGGAGCGCTTTAAACAACGCCCCCCCCCTTAACACACACACACACACACAGACACACTCTCTCTCTTTCTCTCTTTCTCTCTCTCTCTCTCTCTCTCTCTCTCTCTCGCTGTCATACACACACACTCACACACTGTCACTCACTCACTCACTCTCTCACTCACTCTCACACTCTCTCTCTCTCTCTCTCTCTCACTTCAGAGGATGCTAGCTAGTTTCCTTCCTTTAAACGCCGCGCTGCTCCATATAACTGCAGTTATCCCAATTTCAGTGCGTTTTCTTCTACGCCTGGAACCTACTTCGGTCCACTTGTACACAAACCGCTTGTTCGCATTGCTACTTAGTTAATATTGAAACGCATCCGTGTTTACATTTGCTTTCACCCCAGCGAAAGGCGAGCGGCCCTTACATGTTCCGTTTTGCGTCCGTGTCGCTTTAAAGGGGCCCTGCAGCACTTCCGATAAACGCTTTCACTCTTTGCTTCGCGTCTGGAAGCACTGCGAAAGCCATTGTTACCGCCAGCCGGGAGCGGCACTGCGTTGTTTGATCGCCGCAGTAGATGCGCTTTCCGCTTCTGCTTTACTTTTGTGGCCTTCTTTTTAAAGCGGCTATCGAATGCATTCATTGCTGCAACTGAAGGAAACATGATGTAAAAACAGCGCGGTAGGACGAAATACACGGGAAAGAAACCAGACAGGACGAGCGCTCGTCCTGTCTCGTTTCTTTCCCGTGTATTTCGTCCTACCGTGCTGTTTTTTACATCATGTCGACGTACCAACTCGCCCAACTTTCCATCCTAACCGAAGAAAAGTCGGCCAATAGCCGCTACCCCGCTGTGATGACGCAATTCGAGCGCTCGAAGAACGCCAACACCGGAAGAGAGAGAAAAATCTTTTGAGCAAGTTCCCAAGTTAGTTGTCTGATGGGCACAGAGCAGTAATTTTGGGATGAGGTACTTTCCCTAGTCTAAGCACTGGATGTGTTAGCTAACTACGTTGTGCAAGAATTTAAGACTTCGAAAAAGAGTTGGAAAAAGTGTTGCAGGATCCCTTTAATGGAGGATCGGAGTAACAGGTGGCATTGCTGCAAGTGTTGAAAAATCTTCATTTCGCCGTGTATAGATTGGGTGCTCGCATTACAAGTTGACAGGCACTAGGATGTCGCTCTGTCGTGTGTGGTCTCGGCGCGTCCACTCAGCGGTCCTCTGGCATTGTTGTTTCGCTTTTGTTTCGCGTTATTTAATCGTTTTGTTCGAATTCTCTCTTATTTCGAAGTTTTTCACTGTACTAATTGTAGTGCAGAAAGAACAAACGTCCTCGCTTTTAAGTACTGCGTCGCCTCAACGAGACATCACTGTACATAAAAAAAAAAAAAAAACACCGTTGGGGAAGAGGTCCAGTAGTTCGTTATGAGCGTTCGCGAAGTCGGCCAATACGGACGCAGCCAGGGCTCAGAAAATTGCACCAATTAAAAAAAACAAAAAGAGAAAAGGCGGCCTTTTTACGACCGTCCTCGTTACGCCGGCTCTCCTCATCTTCTCAAAGGCCCTAAATCCACACCCGTGTCTGCCGCTGCTGCCGTCAAGGTCGGCCGGAGGGCGCCAGGCTCAACAGTTGGTGGCCCGTCGTCGGCTGCCTGGCGGTGATTTACGGCCGGGCCTCCTATCGTCTCTTCTTCCCCGCTCTTGGCCTGAGCGCCACACCCCTCACCACCTTACTCCGCCATCCTCGAGGAGCTCTCTGAACAAACGGACCTTCGCCGATAGGGGGCGCTTGGATACACAGTCTCCACATAAGTGATTGCGTAGTATGCGCGCTCTCGTTGCCTGCTTTCTTCTCGGCTTACCTTCTTTACTCCTGTATTTGTTTACCGCACCACACTTGCGCGTTTCTTCCCGCGTTTCGAAACTCGCATCCGTTCCCCTGATGGAGTCGTCTGCCTTTTCCAAGTTGCCACAAAGTATTCAGAAACTATAAGAGGGGTTCGGGGGGCTTGATATACGGATAAAGCTAGCCGTCCTATATCTCAGTCAGAGATGCTGCTCATACGCCGCGGCCACCACCGGTGCGGCTAATTGCGCCGCCGACGATAATGGAAGAAACGAAAGGCAGAAACTGAGCTCAGGGAATGTGGACGCTGCAGGCATTCTTCCTAGCTCGGACTCTGTTCTCAAGTTTGGGTCGCTCACTTTCCCCGCTCTTCTTCTTATTCTCGCGTATATAATTCGTTCTGTCTCGGCGAGTCGGCCATGCGTGTAGGTTGCGTCATCTGTTCGCTGGGTGTACATAGTGGCGCCGTAAATCACTTTCTCCAGCGCGCATTAGGACTTTTCTTGGCTGGGGAGGAGGAGGAGGGGCAGTGTTGGGTCCCTCCCTCCCTGCCCTCTCATTCCCACACGCGCCGTCTTTACTTTGGCTTGATTTATACGTCTCTTAACTGTCGCACTCGCTGCACCGTGGGAACTTTCCACTGCTCCAGTTGAAAGAGGGACCTTGTCTCAGCACTGCTCTCAGGAGGTACTACGCGAACGTTCTTCGAGTCACGCAGTAGGGCATACAGCGCTGTGAATAGTGTTTTGCAGTCGTGTCCTTCGCAGCCTTTGAAACCGTGTCAGGCTGGCTTTGTGTCTACGGTCTGCGGTATCGCTGGGGCAGGTATCGGCGGCTAGATTATAGGCCTAAGCTACGGTTTGTAAGGTTTAGGCAACCCTCCAAGCGATCAGCCTACGCGGACTTAAAGCAATGTTATAGCGCCCACAGCTCGGCGATAGGTTCGTTGCATTAGACTCCTGAGCGGTGAAAGCTTCGTGAGTCTGGGGATTACTGTAACCTCTCTATACAGTTCGCCATTTTTATAGTATCATAACGAAACCTTCGGGCCAGGAACTTAGAAGCGATGCTTCATTCAACCAGGTACGATTTCCTCACTATGTGCTGCTGTTGCGAATAGGAAAAACTTCGAATAAAGCACGAATTCAAATGAAAGGATTTCGTTTACCTTGAAGTTTATTAGAAAAAGAAAACGTTTTTATAAACGTTTCGGCAAACATTTCTTGTTTTTATGAAAACGTCGTTGCATTTAAAAACTCTCTTGGTCGAAGTCAGTTCATACTTATTGTCGTGCGTTTTCCCGACCAGACGGGCTTCCATCCCAACTGTTGATTACATTGGGTACTGAAAATAAAAACATTCCGTTTACAAAGGTACCCTGTTTGTAAAGATGGCAGCACCATACGTGAGTCCGTCCAAATCCACCACTCCTCCGAAATTGCCGCGCCGCGGTTTCCTTGGCTGAAGTCCTTGATGTTTTTTTTTTAGCGATCATAAAAGTTCCCTCATCTTTCTCGCAATTCTCAAATTTACTGAACGAACTAGTTTAAATCGGTATAAATTGGAATCACTAAGTTAGCATGCCGAATTGTTTCGGTGTCTGCGCTTGTGCCACGCGGTGGTGTAGCCCCGAGCACATCAGGATGGCTAGGTTCCGCTGTCTCACCCTTCCAAAGACGCTCCTCTCCGTTTTCTTTCTGCCGGCGCACGGCCGGGCTACAGCGGTGGCGTCCGCCGCTCTAGCGCGGCCGTGGTGCTGCGTTCGCAGGTAACGGCTGGCAGAATCTCTCGTTTCGGTCTATGTAGAGCCACGTGTGTGAATTCAAGTGACGTTACACGGGCAATGCTGTTGCTGTAATTTAAAGCTTTGCCTTCCAACCACCCTCACAGCGTGGATTGGAGACTTTTTTTTTTTTTCATTTTCTTTTTCAATGTCGCACCATTAACCCCGTCGAAGTGGGTTCGTGATGGAGGAGGCCATGTTTTATGACCTTTAGTTTCCCCTCTGACCCCTTCGGCGCACCTGCTTCTTTCTACATCAGAGATCTTAGTTTCATTTCCCTTTCTCTACGGATACACGTTCCCTTTAATTTACCACTTTCTCGCTGCGGGCGGTTCCTACCTCTCTCCCTCTCCACGCACTTGTATTTTTACATCGGCCCGCGTCTCTGTTTTCAGGCGAGTCGGGGCATCTTCGCTATTCGGCCGTTCGCCGATAATTGCCGCGCTGTAAAGGCCGCGAGGATTCCTCCCGCCCGTCTATATATAACGGACGCACGCCCACGGAATTCGTGCCGCTAAGTCAGCGCTCTGGCGAGAACGCCCGTTTGACCTGCCGGTGGTTCGATAAATAAGGGGCGCCTCTTGCGTGGGTGGTGCGGCGGGCTGTTGTGCACGAAAGTTTGCACGCAGCGATGCGCTTTGCGCTTAGAACTTTGCCGTATTTTCGTGGGTATAAATTTAGGGCGGTTGAAAATGGAAAAAAAAAAAAAAATTGAAGTGCCATCTTTTGCTGATTTGATATAGGCACGTGAACGCGGATCCGTTTCAAAGCGGATAGTCTTTCTTGGGCAAATCAAATTTGGTCTGTCTTTTAGAAAGTTTATTTGACAATACGCACAAAGCCTTAAACTACAAACACGGGTCTCGGAAAGTTTATGTACAAAGCCTTCAGGTATTTACACTGACAATTGCCAGCGCTAGTGTCACTAGATAAGATACAGAGTACCATCACTACAGTGAACTAGAATGTCTTGATCCAGTGGCGCGAACGGGAGCGCTTTGCAGCGTTCGGGCTGAAGCAAAGCGCGTCTACCGCCGCCAGGGGCGCCACTGCGCCTTCTTCGAAAACGGTACCGCGGTTGCACGGGCCGTTCCTTGGGGCGCTCGCCAGCTATTGCCGCTGCCGTTTTTTACTGTGGTACAGTAATTAACCTTTATGGAAGAAAGATGCTCACTTTTGTTGTCCCTGTACTTTTCTAAGAACGTTTTGTTGCTTATCAGACCCGTTTGAGCCATCGGGCAACGGCTACAAACAAATCGTCTGCTAGCGGCGCAGACGATACGAGCGGATGTGCGATACGTTGGCGGCGCGCGGTCGGACAAACTCTCCGTCTGTTTATGGCTGAGGCCGGCCTTTCATTTTCTGCGTGTTTTACGTTTCCGTGATGTTCCACAGAAGCAAGAGGTATACAATCGTCAGGAATATAGTTATTGCGAGTGCTGTCGAATAGAGGTTGGCCAGGCCGGGTACGCGATGTCAAAACGAAGGACGGACACCTATTGCTTTGCTCCGGGTTGTCACAGTGGTTACCCTGCAGGTGCTCCCAAGGCGTCTTTGTTCGCCGCTCCTTTGGACGATGAACTGTGCAAAAAGTGGGGACAAAATTTGGGAAGACTGGACAAACTCTTGACCATATCTTCAGCCGTTGGTGAGCGCCACTTTGAGCCCGAGTGCTTATTGCGTGATTACATCCACGTAATAAACGGCTGTAAAGTGCGACTTGTACGCGGGAAGCTGTCACTGGCTCCAGGTGCTGTACCTACCATCCTGCCTGACTGTGCTTCGAATTCTGCGCGGAGCATGCACGCGGAAGCCGCAAAGGAAAAGGCGGACAAGAGTTTCAGTTTCGGCAGCCAGCAAGCAAGCTGAAGAGCCGAAAAAGATGAGGTGCACCAGCCACAACACGAGGCTCTCTCTCCGCAGTGCTCATCAAATGAAGTCGCAAGTTCTGTGGAATGATGCTTTCACAATGAGCCATCTTCAAGAAGTCAAGCTTCCTTCAAAGCTCTGGTGCCGGCTAAATTGTGCCGACGATCGAAACGTTCGTTTCGCTATACGACATCGATACGAAAAAAAAAAAAAGCTAGACATTTTCACGAGAAATCTGTGCTCTTCTATCCACATGACGACAAAGTGTCGTCGCAAACATTCTTTTCGTGGTGTGTTATGCGGAAGCCGTGACATATATTCCCTAGCTGTTGCGAACAGTGTGCTGCAAGAAGCTGACAGCAGTTCGGCCTGCAAAGGGGCCATGACGACTAGGAGGTTTAGTGATGTATTACACGTGCTAACACAGAAGCTGCGATCTCAAACGACACATTTGGAGACGCTGCCTTCAGCACTAAGTGCCTGGGGAAAGTTTCCTCTGAAGGTAATTTGTTTATTGTAAACTTTGCTGCTGAGAAAATCAGCCGGGTGCTACTGGACGCGTGAATACTGGGTATAATTTGCTTTTGTAGAGTGAAATTCACAAGTAGGTTCATGCCGGGACTTTATTACAGTAAATATAAAAAGTAAATCCATTCGTAAAGAATTAAACATAGCAGTTGTCCGCCGGCAGCACATCGAACGCGTACGCTCGCATCGATCGTCTGCGCAGGTAGCAGACGACACCAAACAACTCGATTTATAGCCGTTTCCCTACAGCTCAAACGGGCAGATTTGCAACAAAACGTTCCTAGCAAGGTACGGAAATGCCAGACGCGAGTAGCATTTTTTTTTTAAGGGTTAATTACTACCCAACATCGGAACAGCGACAGCCTGCCGCGGCGGCGCCTTTCGAAGATGGCGCAGCAGCGCCACCTGGTGTTTTCTACACAGAAGAGCACGCCCCTTCCTCGCCGTTCGCGCCACTAGATCATTCTAGTTCACTATAACCATCACTGAGGCACGGAAGTGGGCAACGGCGGCCATTTTGGTGTTTATCAGTGTTGCCGGATTGCCGCTTCTGCGGCCTCACCGCTAACTTTGACTGGGTCACCTGTAAACAACACTGCCCAAGAGGCAGCAACACTGGCATATTCGGACACACTTCCGCAGCTGAAATGATGCGAAGCGCGTAATCTTTGATTCGCGTTCGGAACGAGTCCAGTCGTGCGCAGCCGCAGAACAGGGAGGACAAGCTCAGACTATCACAGTTGACCGACACAAAACGCAGAAACAAAATGGCGGCGCCCAAGAACCGTCGCAGTGTAAACAACTGCCGCGTGATGCGAACTGACCAGTGATGGCGGCGGCACGGAACAATAGGAGAAAAGAGTGCCGATAGTCTGTAACCTTATCTAGTGACACTAGCCAGCACAATCACGTTAACTATGTACAGCAGGCGGTATGCTATTGTATATCAACCACACATATAGCTATGCACAAGGATTGATTGATTGATTAAGCACGAAGTCGCGGGTTCGATTCCCGGCCGCGGCGGCCGCTTTTCTGATGGAGGCGAAAAGCAAAAACGCCCGTGTGTACGAGATTTCGGCGCGCGTTAAAGATCCCCAGGTGGCCAAAATTAATCCGGAGCCCTCCACTACGGCGTGCCTCATCGCCTGCGTTGCGTCGGCGCGTTAAACCCCACAATCAATTGATTGATTGATTGATTGATTGATTGATTGATTGATTGATTGATTGATTGATTGATTGATGGATGGATGGATGGATGGATGGATGGATGGATGGATGGATTGATTGATTGATTGTACGGTTTAACGCGCCGACGCAACGCAGGCGATGAGGCGCGCCGTAGTGGAGGGCTCCGGATTAATTTTGACCACCTGGGGATCTTTAACGTGCGCCGAAATCTAGTGCACACGGGCGGTTTTGCTGTTCGCCTCCATCAGAAAGCGGCCGCCGCGGCCGGGAATCGTACTCGCGGCTATGCACAAGGAGAATTGGAATACATGTCACAGGAGAGCATAAATTATGTCACACTGGTCTGAACGTTAGGGCCACACCCCCTTTTCTGCACAGAGAAAAAAAAAAAAAACACATGGCCGCTGCCTGAGGAACTTCTCCCCCCCACACATAAAAAAAGCTCCTCCGACAGGCAAGAGAGTCCTTGTCTCTCACTCGGTTCAGTTGTCAGGCCAAAATTTGATAGAACGCTGGAATAAGGACTAGATGTCGGCAAAACTGTTCGAAACTACTCGAACCGATGACATAACGGGGGGTGCACGGTTAACCCTAATCTCAACTCCCCCGTTCTCGATTTCGGAACGGGAGACTGAACTCCAGGGGAAGCGTAGTACAACCGAATAGACGTGGGCTTAATTTTCGCGATATACAGGGTGGTGCGACGTTAATTGGAACACATAAAAAAAATTCCTCAGTGAACCGCCGCTCTGTTCGCGCTCAAACTTCACACGAAGGCCGCATTGTGTGGTCTATTTTGTTTTACACCGGGAACAACGACGGTACTTTCCTCTTTATTCTGAAAATAAATAAAACGATTTTCGCCTATGTGAAAATGGCGGCTGATTTGGACGTGCGAGTCAGCGCAAGTTTATCTTGGAACGACGGCGCCACCTGGGGTATTCATAGCGAAACTCACTTTTGGGATTCACGGTAGGAAGGAGCCGAATGGTGCAGAAGACGATGAGAAAATGCACCTAGGAAGGAGCCAAATGAGCTAGCAGACGATCAGATAAACCGCTTTCACATTTTCTGATCGTCTGCTGCACCATTTGACTCTTTCCTACCGTGAATCCCGAACGTGCGTTTCGCTCTGAATACCCCAGGTGGCGCCGTCGTTCCAAGATCAACTTGCGCTGACTCGCACGTCCAAATCAGCCGCCATTTTCCCATAGGCGAAAATCGTTTTTATTTATTTTCAGAATAAAGAGGTAAGTTCCGTCGTTGTTCCTCCCTGTGTCAAACAAAATAGACCACAAAATGCGACCTTCTGAGCTGTGTTCGCTTTTTTTTTCGATTTCATTCAGAAGAACCATTAACCCTACAGCTTTTTTGTTTAATCTTCATGATTGGTTGCGCGAGATTGTGCTGGTGGCTGTGCTAGATTTCAAGGTGATCGAAGAGTGAGCGAAACCCAGGAAGCCTAGAAACAGAGCGGTACGTGCTTGCGAGACATGTATACTGGTCCAGAGCTCAATACATTTAGATGATGTCGTGCCGTTAAGTACGCACTCGAAGCGGCGGGCGAGGGAAAAACCGAAAGCGCCATTTCAACCTGTTTTGTGTCGACGAAATTCCCGTTGGTCTTCGGTATCCGCGTCAGTCGCAGAATGGATGGCCATTTCTTGTCTGCCAGGTACGATAAAAGAAGAACGGCCGTATTTTTCAACGGACAACTTAGTTATCCCGTTGCGACACTTTTCTTTTCTTTTTTTCTTTCTTTCGGGGCACGCCTCGAATATCTCGCATGCAAGGTCGCCCGCGTCACAGCTCGGGCATATAGGAAGTCGGGTCTGGTCGCTGTATACAGGCGGAAGAACCGACTCTCGCGACCTTGTTATCCGTCACTATTATCAGCCGTTTCCATCTGGCGACCTTGTGCGGAACGACGTCGTCTGACGGTGACCAGCCTACCCCCAAGTATATGGGACCCCACATGCCAAGTACTCCGCCAAACCGCTCATCACCAATACGAACGAAGTGCGTTTTTTCTTTCTTTATTTACGACGGAATCCGCAGCGGATGATGGCCGCTACCCGGAGGCGTCATTCTGTTTCGGATGCTATACAGAAGTGAAAGCACCTAGCGTCATCTACTGGTTCGCTCTTACAGCGACACGTTTTTGACCGTTTGCTAAAGAGCACCCGCCGTTCGCCGTTCGAACGATGTAGCTTTAAGAAAGGGGGAAAAAAAAAACTTATTGGCTTTGAGGTGGTCGTTTTTTCTAATGCAAAGGCATGGGTTCGATCACCCGCTATCATAAGCGTATGCGTTCTTTTTTTTTTTTTTTTTTTTCAAGTAGCGCGATTTTTTAGTACAAATGTTCCGAATGAATACTTGTACCCATTTTATCATGAATAACAGCAGTTCGGTATGTTTTAAATTACTTATGTACAGCGCGTAGCCTAACACCGCGTTTAATTTATGATTTGCGTCATGCAGGAAGGGCCGATTCTGTACGGTTGAGGAAACGGAAAGCCGCGGCCCGGAGCTGCCGTCTAATGGGAGCGCCGCACCGCGCAGCGCGACGATCGTCTGCTCCGCTTATAATAGCAGACGACTATACGCGTCGCACCACGCAGACGAACCGAATGCGCCGTGACGCATTCCGATCGTCTGCACGGTGTCGTCTGTTTGCGCATTCGTCCTTCCATGCTCACATGCTCGCAAGAGAGCTTACATGGGGCTCCGTTTTTGGTTTCCATTCGGGGAAGACCTCGACTCGTTCTTGGCGGTTCCGCGAGAACAAGGCGAGGAGTCATAACTCACCAGTCTTGTACACCGGAAACAATTACGACGGCCTTCCGTGGTATAGCGGGCACTCCTCGACACGGCGCACACATGTGGGGTTACGCCTCGGAGCGCTGGTCGCTGTATTCTTTTTCTCGTTCTGCTGGGATGCTGATGACTTTGAGGAACGATGAATTGGGGGCGCGGACGCAGCTGACAGCTTGCGTCGTTGACGCATGCGGAACTGTCAGCGCCCTCGTTGACGGGGCATTGCTGATGCGACTTTGTAAGTCGACTGCATCGCGTCTTAAATGTGTCGATATTAATTTCCCTTTGGGCGCGCTTCGAGTATACGCTGGGAGTGAGATATACGGCTTGCAAATGTATCATTCTTGTTAGATCGCAGCGAAGAGGTCGTCGCAGCAGCGATCTTTTCGCGGTCTGTCTGCGAATAGCGGTCGTTGAGCCGTTGACTCGGCCCGGAAGGGTCGCTCGAGCAAGCGAACGCGCTTCCCGGTTGGCTGCTGACTCACGTCTCGCAGTGCGATCATCATACGTGAATAAGTGCCTGTAAAACGATGTCGCCAGGGCTCCGAAAAAGGGAAAAGAAACATGCTGTTTGGTTTCAAGTACGTGATGACCCAAACCTCGATGCAGGGTATACCAATTCGTGGTAATTGGTGACGACGCGCGCACTAAACGATTAATTAGCTGACATCATAAACATCTACTTTTTGGAAGTTGTCACTCGTGTCCCCTTAAGGAAATGATAAATGTAAGCGTCGTACGTGCAAACTTATTTAGGCCGCAGACGTGGCGCCCATGCCATCATTTCGAGCTTTGAAAAGTAGGAACGCGTTGACTCAAAAGTGCAACGCTACTTGTCTGGAACGTATTTCATCTTCCTTATCAACTCGGAACCGTTTTACCAGCGAAAAAGGACAGGGCTAGTGATTGTCCTGTTTGCTTCTGTCTAGCTCCCTGTCTTTTTTTCGCTGGTAAAATGATTCTACCCCAACTGTCAGCCTTAACTCTTATCAGCTCATCACCTTCAATAATTTGCTGAAGCCGCACGCGTTTCTTTTTTTTTCAATGTTCCTCAATTCGACCGACAACCAAATCTCGCACACTGTTTTTCTTTTTTCGCGGGTATATTCACCATTCGCCCAGGTGCGATCTTTTACCATACAAAACAGATTAAAATTCTTAAAGGAGCCATGAAGAGAAAATACAAGTTTGGTTCATTAGAAAGGCTGCTTTGTCTTGATAAAAGTGATACCGATTTTATCGCAAACTTCAAAAAAATAACGGAGATATTAAAGAAAACGTGTGGAGCTGTGGCGACTCGCTATCCGGTTTTCGGCAACTTTTCTATGACGTCACAGAATCTTGTTTGGGCGATTGACGGCGGTCTAACTAATCAATCGTGAGGACACGGGACTGGACGATTGTAGTGGGGCCACTAGTTCCGTTTGATCGAATAACTTTAATGCTAACGTGTACCTAACCCACTGAAAATTGCGCTTTTAGTGCCGGCCCATATGACGTCATTCGCGCCGATAACACGTCACTGTGGCGCGAAATTTGAAAGTCCTTAATTCTTGCGTTTTCATCGGTTAAAAAACGTATTTCGTGGACGGAATGAAGCTGAGTGAGGTACTGAAGTCCAACGAATTAAGAGCACCTTGCCTATTGTACTTAAGTTTGACAGGGAACAAATCGACATTTTATTGTTAAACAGACATGGCATTTTAAATCTATTTTTAGGCGATAAAATGTGATTTCGCTGGTGCGAATACGATGTGTTTTCTTTTTCGAATACTGTAAAACTCGGAATACTGGTATGGTGGATGTATGCGATCGTAATTCTTTTTTTTTTTTTTTTGCACTCGGTTTGTGTGTTGCTGTTCATGTATAAGTATTTTTATTACTGTACACTGTATGTACTCATGTCGTGCCGCCAAATTGATTGTATTTTATTTTATGGTTTTATATTGCTATGACATATGAAAAAGGTGTATTTTTCAGTGCGTTTTTTGCATAAACCCTCTTAGCGCACACGCCGTTCATTGCTGGACGGGGGCAAGGGCCCTGTCAAGCTGCTTCTTGCAGCTTTTTTCCTTGCCCCGTCGATGTACCTTTTTACGTCGATGTAACTATGAGCGAAATAAACTTTTGATTTGGTTTGATTGGATAACTCTTTAAAGTTAAACGAAGTTGCAGTTTCTTTTCATGGACCGGTTAAATACACATGTTCGCACACGCACGCACGCGAAATACCTCTGTTAAACACTCAATATGCGTGGAATTCCGCGCGCTCCTCGAACGTGCTGGGCCGGACAGGAACCATTTTTTCTTCGTCAGTGGCGTCGGAATGTGTCATCCACGGGAGGTTGCGTAAGATGGGCGTTTCGTTCGTAGTAGCAGGGGTCATAAAGCAAATGGCAAGAAGTCCGGGGAGGGAAAAGGAGGGACGATCCTATAAACGCGGCGATTAGTCGTGCCTCTTCAGGCCGCGACAGTATATAGGCCGTGCTCCGAGGCGTGTAGTACGCCGCTGATGATCCAAGACTCTGCCTCGGCTACACCGTGTATACGAAAACTCCTTTAGTTTCGCTCGACCTCTCTTGTCCTTCGCCTCTTGGTTTTTTCCACTGTCTTTCTTATTTGTGTTAGTTTCCCTTGAAGAAAATGTCTGCTTGCGCGGATCAGATTGAACGCCTCCTGTAAGAGGGCTTTCCAGGAAACAACCACGCGTCCGCGTGCGCGCACAAAGACGAAAACACAGCGTGTCCGACTGGAGCAGGTGCCGGCGGTTGTTCATCGACGGGGCGGCGGGCACAGATGTGCCGTAGAGACCATAAATTAATAACAGGCTGACCCCGCGGTTACCCGTGGTGGCTTTTGAAGACCGGAGCTAAATGTGTCCGGTCGTGCACTTCGGAGGTGCGTGGCTAGTTCGCGAGTACAACGGAAAAAAAGTAAATAGAGTAAATACAAGCAAAACAGAACTGAGGTCATTCTCATGCTTAGTTTTTTTTTCTTTTATCATCGGCAGGTTGTTGTCAGGCACACCGAAGCATCGCTTCCTCTCTTTAAAAGACGATAAGGCTTCTTGGGCTGCTTAGGCCCGAAAATGTCTCCGCCTGTATGTGTGTCTGTCTGTATTCTTGTCCCTCCATTTAGCCTTGCCTGCCAAAGTTTAAAAAAAAAAAACGTTGCTTCAGCGACAGGTTTATAAAGTAAGAACGACTGACCAAGCAACAATGGGCGCAACTTGAGACTATAAACCGAGAAGCTATGCGCACCATCACGGCACTTCCTCGTCTTACCCCGATACCCGTCTTACAGGAACACGCCCAGCTCAATACTATAACGGAGCTTATAAACCAGCGCGAAGAAGGAAGGAAGCTCAAGCGTTTGTACATTCCAGTGGTCGCAGCGCTTCATTCACATTTTTGTCATGCGTCCCCCGTCACTTCAACCTCAGACGATCTTCCACCATGGCGGTACACGACAATGACAACGAATAAGACGACGAAGCTTCGTCGCCGTGACCAGCCAGCGCCAACATCCCATACCACAGTCCCTGAAGGCCACTGCGTACTGTACACAGACGCAGCTCTTCTGCCGGACGGAGGACGGACTGCTTTCGTCAGTGCCACGCACCCGGAAATGAAAGGCTCGCGCTGTTACGCTACCGACACTCCGGACCCGCTGCTACTGGAGCTCCAGGCTGTTCATGACGCAGTCAATGCTGCAAGTGCACTCCATAACATCACGGAGGTGCATATATATACAGACTCGCTCAGTGCTGTGAAGCATCTGAAGCAAGTAAAGAAGACACCTCTGATCTGCCAGCAGATTCACAGCCTCCACAGAACATCAGAGCTAACGATCCGTGTACATTGGGTACAGGGGCACGGTCGCAATATACTGAATCAATTAGCGGACCATATTTCCCACTCTTCTTCCCCCCCTGAGTCCTCCCCTAGCCCCCTTCCTTGTGATCCGTGCTCCCGTCTTTTAGCCCGGAAATCTCTCCTGAGAACACTCTTAATCTGGTTCCACGTAAGATCCACTTAGTAACTGGAACTTTTTTGCAAAAAAGTTCCAGTTATATAATTGGAACCGTGTTCCACATATCCTGAAAATTAAGTGGAACAGTGCACCACATATTTTTGCAACTAAATTATGTGGATCGGTGTTCCAAATAAAAGTATGCGGATCACTGTTCCAAATAAAAGGGTAGTTTAAGTTACTGGAACATTGATCCATGTAAAATGATTATGGAATTTATCCGGTGCGCCGTTCCAGGTACCTTCAGACCAGCTGTTTATATAAAACGATGTTCCTATAGGCATTGGGAAGCTGTCCTGGGACTCCACTTTTCCAATATTTCTGCTTTCCTGTCGGTATACACCGAGGCCATATGCCAGGCTGGCGGATGCATTGGTATCAGCAGGAAACCGCAAGCACCATTTTAACACAGCCTTGATATATGACCCGCAGTGATACCAACAATTGGAAAGCAGAAACCACCGCAGCAGTGTGGTCCCTGACAGTTCCCAACAGTTGCCTATCGGAGCACAGTTCTGTATAAAAGTTGGTCTGAGGCACCTAGAGCGGCACACCCTCTTTGGCTTCACCCGCAGAATCCTGTGCTGGGTTTTAGCTGCATATAAAAGAAACAATATACTTGCATTAAAATTTGCATTGCATTGCATAAAAATACTTGCATTAAACGCACGAAACAAACTATTATGACTCATACACTGCTTTTCAACATACTATACAACTTTATTGGGTGTTAGTATTCATACATTTCAGATTTTAATAGCTGTCTATTTTAAATTGCACAGAAAATGACCAACGTACAAGGAATAAATACCATAACGATAACACTAGGCTCCAAGTGGCATTTTGACATATTCACTTTTACTCAAAAACATGGTCAATAAAGACGGTATTAGGGTCGACTGCTTCATAAATAAATAGCCGTGTGCGTCTACAGCGGCACTGACACAGACATTATACAACAGTGAGCATCAAATATGCTGTCTTATCAGATAAACCAAGGTAATTCAAAGGCGGAATTACTCATTGCGCTTGCCATACTGTGTTTACGCATAACTGTTTGGGAAAATGCAGTTTGCTATTAAATTGTAGGGAAAGGCCTAAAAACAAGCCATAAACGGTTGTATTATCAGAAACCTACAACAGTGCAGTGCAAGAGTTTAGGAAAACAACGCTCGAGCCAAGATTAACGATAAAACATTTTGGCACGAGAGGTCACATGCGGCAGTATGCCACAATTAAAACATGATTATTAAAGATAGTAGTTTCCTGACACCAGACGTAAGTGTAACATCAAGCTATTTGTAGGCAAAATAGACTTTATGAGCGTCCTGAAAAGGCCTTTGACTTAAGGCACGTTACTTGACCAAACAATTTGTAGTTGTTCAAAATATTTCATCCCCGAAAATCTCGTGAAAGCCAGCGTGAATATTATATAATTTTGCAAACCAGGTAGCTGTAAGCATGTTACACATATTAAAATTTAACAAGCAGACTAAATATATACGCCATCAATTCAAGCGGGAACAAGTCAGACATCCTTAAGAAGCAAACAAGCCAGCGTTGAATCATACAGGGGACCAGTTTTACAAAGCAGACTTGAAAGCATTTTTTCCGGCCTCAACGTTTTACCTTAGGTAAAATTCACAGTTGCGTGCTATAAAAACCCTCCCGTCTTGCTGTCAGTGTAATTGTGACCAAATCCCTGCTTCCGCCAAGCAAGAAATCCAACTTTGTTCAAAGGAGAAGACTTGTTCAAGCCAAATAAGCACATTTTAAATTCTTCTACGGCATGGGTGTCAGCTCACTTGCAGTACTAAAATTTATTAATGAAGGCGCAAGCTATCTGCGTAAATAAGCACTGTCACTTTTGCATCAGCAGCAGCACTGCCACGAAAAAAAATCTCATGAGCTACACTTGAATAATAGGACGTTACAATGCGGTGCCATGAACTACATTAACACCCACTATAGATTCAAAGACAGCCTGCGCATTGTGCCAATGATGAAAAATAAGGTACGACTTCAGTGTTCAGTTGACATGAAACTTGCATGTGCCAGTAACTTAAACCTCTTCATCTGATTTCACCCCCTTCATGCCTTTCATCTGACCTCCTTCATGCCTTTCAAGAGATACTTTAACCTCTACCAATAATTTAAAATCCCAAGTAGAGCTGAACACTTCAAGTATTTCAACAAAGACTCCAACTTAAATGACACCAGGCCACTGTCAAATTTTTCATGCTTTCCAAGAACTCCCAGCAAAAGTCCCAAGAACTCTTCAAAGGCACACAACCATAAGAACATGATGACACGATGAAAAAGATGACATATGCGGCGAAGAGGATAACCACATCCTGAAGTGACAATGCAGGCGGCGAATCTGTGATGTGTTTCTTGCGGGCAATATTGATGGCGCCAGTCCCTTCTCTCAGAATAACCGGGCCTCGAGAAGACTTACTGCTCACCTCATGTACCTTCAAGGAAACAAGAATATTTTGTTACATGGTTGCTTTAAATGAGTGAGTTGCTTAGGCCCTTTCATAACACAGTAATTGATTTGAAATCAGTGATTTCTTGCGTTTTTTTCTGGGAGTGCTGCTAAAGGTGAAAGTGCGCTAAACAATATCACCACAGACAATCAATGAAATTGCCCTGATTCTGGAAAGTATCCCACCTTGCTGCCTCGGTATCCTGAATATAAGGTTTTTTATCCTTGAGAGGTTTCGTTTATTAAATAAATCAAATAATAATTACTATAATCACCTTTCGGCATTATATTTTACACACCTTCTCTCTGCAAAAAATGTTCTCTGTACTGTATAATGTGCTCTCTCGAATGCTGTAGTGAGGCTGGCTTAATATAACTTACAGCTAAACGATGTTTCTACCGCAAAGAAATAAATCGCCAGTCATAGGAAATCATAAATATCGCACTGTGGCAGACATTTTTGGAGGAATTAGTTCCACCTAAAATATTTCCCTCTCGATATGTATTACCTCCATGGTTCGTAGTGGTATGAGGCAGAAGTTGAGCTGACTAATGCTGAACTAGGCTGTTGCACAATTTTCTTATAAATCACAACTATAGCACATTTTCTTGCAGACGACACTTTCTGTGCTCTAAACAATTCCCTTAAAAAATTGCCCCTTAGTTAACCACCTGTCAAAATCCAATGCAAGCATTACTCATGCTACGGTTGTATTTGGGAGTATTATTGGTGCTACGGGCGTATTAAAAGCGGGAAATTTAAATCGTAATTTGCCACCGTATTGTTGTAGCAGCAACAACGATGGGCGTGTCCGTGGTGCTGGGAAATCACAGCAACAACTCTCAAGGTGTAAAAGCTAAATATTTACAAAACTTAAATACAAAATAGTGTTTTTTTTTGGCCACTGTTGGAGCATCCGTAGTAGGTGGAATGTGAACACAATGGTCAATATTGGCGTTCACAATAACTTGTTAACAGTGAGATTTTATTAGGATGAACAGGCCCAGAAATTGAGTCCCGCAAAAACAAAATGCCAGCTTACCCAACCAAAATTATGACCCGGGTGTTTCTGCCAGGGACGTCTCAAAGTGCACTTCCAGGAAAGTTTCGCTAACGTGTTCCGAAAAGCTCCTACTGTCACCTTGAGCCACAGACCAAGCTGTCACTGAAAAGAAGTTCAAGTTTCAAACCATTAGTTACAAAGAAACTACCTAAAAACGCGCCATGAAAGACCCGAAAATGGCAGTGCGTACTTACTTGTAGAATGCAATGATTTCATCCCGTGCAAGAGCTTTAATGTGTTGCCTTCTGATGATACACTTCCAAGAAGGGGTCCAAATACAATTAAAATGGCCATATGCATTCCTTGTACAGCTGTTTTAGGTCTATCTTCACCCTATTGCCTAGAAAATAAACAGTACAAAAATATCAGACAATAAATTTATGCCTTGCTTTACCCAGGGAGCACGAGAAAATATTGAACAATGTTTGATTCGTTCCACGAAAGTCGAATGTCTTTTTTACAGCGGAAGCCCTGATAATCTTTTCTTGCTCAACAATTTGAGATATAAAAATATTTGAACATACTTTAAGCTCACCTGTCCTTGGTCTATGCGAACAGGTGAATATCTGCACAATATGCACGACTCAAAAGGTACTCTTTTGTGGCTTATGAGCTCCACAGGGCATTCATAATCCGCCGCACTCTCCCCGACGACCCTTCAGCATGCCGAAGATGTCTTCAGCCAGTAAATGCCACAGCCATGATTTCGCAGGAGCATGTAAAGAATGGAAATATTTTTGTTTTCATTTTTTTTGCAGAGAAACAAAAACATTTGTCACAACCTATCAGTGGAGGGCCAAATGTCTCCACAGTCAGCCACAGACTCTTTCTGAACAGGTCATAGAGTATGAATACAGAATGTAGCAATCTGCTTTGCAGTATAATTTCTACGTTCAAAGGAGAACAAAAATGGATTAATGTTTGGTGCACATCATGATTCAACAACTTTGCACCTGAGCGTTTCGAAAATTATTCCAACTCTCTAGCTGCCACTGAAATTGATAGTATAAAATAGCAGGAATGAATTATTTTTAAACATACTTTGTGACGTTAAAACTTCTAATAGTCCACACGTGAGCTTTATGGGCAATTATTCTGAGGTCTCAGGTTACCACTGACATTGACAGCATAGAAACGGCTCCACACTTTCTGCGTGTTTCCACCTGACTTCTCCTCCACAAAAGGAACGTTTTGTTACTACGCTGCTGCTCAGACAACCACTTTCCCTTGCATTTCACTACACGTCAGGGAGCCAACTAAAGTTGACTAGTGTAAATAGACCATCTGAATTCATCGAAGGCATTGGAAGAAACGGGGAACAACTACACACACAGCACAGATAAACGTAAGCAGTGCTGCCGCCAACGTCTTGAACGCACATCAACATTAGGCGGAATAGCGTGATTAGCACAGTAAATGTATGGCTCTCAGAAGACCAACACAACGCAATTAACACGGAAGTTTGGAAATACCGATAAGGCTAAAGACAGACGCTCCTACAAACAAGCCGTGCAGTGTGTGCGCGCGAGACAATAGCGTGCGACTAACTCGAGAAGATTCAGCACTGCTGACAGGTACAGCAACCGTCAATATACAACTAAGCAACACCACACCATAAGGGGACATGCAGACTCGAGAAATGCGCGCACCAGCAACTTTCTAAATAGCACTAGCTAACGTATGCAGTCAAACGTTTCTCGCATCGTACAGGCAGCGGAGCGGCACGTTTATCGGACGCAGTGATGAACAAGTCAATGAACAACAACCGTTACCAGAACATAAATAAGCAGCACTGACCTTTTTTGCGCCTCCCTGCAAAACTTCACTTCGTCGAACAGTAAATACAGCCCGAGGACATGAAGAAATCCGCAGTTTCACGCCACAACCAAACTGGTAACCGTTCCCGCCAGTCTGACCGACAGTTCATTTAGTACATCAGGCGCATAACGCGAGCAATAAAGAACACCGCTATAGAAGGCCACTGGTGGCGCTGCATGCGGACGAACAAAAACTAGCTTGCAAAAACGTTGAGACGTAGGGGCGCTGCTGTCGTTAAAAGTGTTAACGCAGTCCCGTTTTTCCCTCATCGTCGTTGTACCCGTTGCCGTCCCACTATACCATGCATCAACGCAAGCGGCGCTGCCTTGCGGCTGTCAACGCATGCGCACGGCATGCCGCACTGAAGTGGCGGTCGTTTCGTAATGGTTTCGGCCAACTTTTTCTTCCTCTGTGCCTTGGGCGATGCACGCCGTGGCCAGTGACCAGTCCGCGGAAGAGATCACAAGCTCGGCACCCGTGATCGCTTATATTTGCTTCGGAAAATGGGAGTAGGCCTCTAAGCGGACGTCTACGCGGCTCTGAGGCTGGAACAAAGAGCTCAGATATTAGCCAATTTAACACGTTAGTTGGGCTAAAGTTGTTTCTCGCCGCGGGCCGTGAGCGCGTGCGGTATGTGTGCATAAACTTCGATGACAGCTTTATTTCGTTCTTTGCACTGAAAACAAAACGACGCTTCTTTATTGACTGCGTTCTCTTGACAACAAGTCTTCCCAATACCAAAAATATATACTGCGACGCTCTTTGATATCCACGTTATAGAAAACTACTTCCGTATAGTGAATCCAGTGTGATTACTCGCTAATAAGCGAGTTATAATACACCTTCCCGTTTTCCAGCAGTTTGTCTTCATGAACACCAATAGTGCAGGAAAAGAGCAACGGGGGGACCAGGAGGAGAAGGCAGGTCATTCGGTGAACTTGAATTACTATGGCAAGTAACAAGATTAGGGTAACACTGCGAATTCTCGCGATACTGCAATGCATAATTTGAAATAAGAATGACATTTCAGTATAAATATATACAATGTAAGGCAGATGCCGCGGGGTAGATTTAGTTCTCCGGGTTCTGTGTCGTTCTCCTCCTGCAAAGAGGCTTTCGTTTTTGCTTGTGAAAATTAATAGCCGGGACGAGACTAAATACAAAAACGAACTTCTTAGCATATAACTGCATGCGTAGCATGATGTGTGCGGTGTAAAACGTGACGCAGTCGGTTACCATTATGTATGTACCCCATCACAATATAAGTAACGTGGACTAAGTACCATTGAGCGCGTACTACACCACAGCGAGATGATGACTGAGTGTTGAACAAAAACTGCCGTTTCTGCGAAACTTTGTAAACCAAATGCATAAAATGTAATGGCCTCAATAAGTATTTCGTAATGAAGATGTTCACAAAAGCACCACGAATTCTTCAGCGCTATAGCAGCTATGGCTTTTCCCGAACGGCAGACGGGGAAAGGGAAGACGTTTAGTCCTTCTCAAATTGAAGTCACTGGTGATTTTGTATACTTGACGCCCCAAATTAGAAAAATACGATGTTCACGAAAGTGGTTTGGGTGCCGCAGAACACCTGGAAATGGGTTCCTGCAATTTCTTCTTTTGCCTAAGATATCCTCCTCTCGACATTTTTAAGGCTTTGTACGGCGTTGACAAAAAAGTGGGATTTCGTTTTCTGTCAAAGGACATCACTAAAACTACAGCTTAGCCGTATTATCAACGTTAACTGCTGCAAGGCAGTTTCATAGATGTCGGCGAAGTTCATTAAATTTTATGTGCGGTGTGCGCGTGTATATTAAACGCGCACGTGCATCTTGGGTCAAGAAGGTTCATTGTTCCAGTTGATGCATGAAAGAGAGCATACTTCACTGCCATGCACGATTTATGTGGAACAAGACACGAGCAAAAAATATACAAACGCACTCTCCCCAAACGTTTACTGGGACATAAGTGGAACAGTAACTGGAACCGCCGACATCGCATGACCCCATTTCTTCGGTTCCAGATAAAAGCCACGAGCATAAAGAAAACAAGCTGACAGTTCCAGATAAGATCCACCTATAGGCTTCGTTCCAGTTATTCTTTCGTTTGGATCCATAAAAAATATATGGATCACCCTTGTTAACTGGAACTTATACGGAACCAGATTAAGAGTGAAGGGACACACGTGCCCTAATTCCCCCGTGTGTCTGCTCCCTGCCCCCTAATCTTTCCCGGGTGGAGGAAGTTTCTCTCAGGAGGCTTCGGGCTGGGGTGGCCCTCACACCTTCAGTCACTTGGACTTGGGGGCACTCACAAGACGACCCAGGAACGTGTCCCAAGTGTCCGTCTCCGGCGGTTGAAGCTGACGCCAAGCATCTTTTGTGGACGTGCGCGGGAACGAGGACAGCTCGAGACCATGCGCTCAGAAAGGTTGGTCTCCGGTGGGATAAACCGGATGACTACAACCGCTGGGTGCAGGACGATAAATACTGCAGGTCGCTGATGGACTTTCTGCACGCCACTGGACTGCATGCATACCTGTAGATTTGAACACCTGTCGGTTTCGTGACCTTCTGTGCTCTTGGCAGCCCCTCTCTCCCTATTTTCTTCTCTTTCTCTTTCCTTCCTACTTTCTTATCTACCTCTATCTTTAAAACGCCTTCCATATGCCGCGCGGCAAACACTCGTAATAAAAAAAAAAAGTTTACGATCCACCAGATCTGGAAACACACCCCATACTTGTGAACATTCCTCAGGAAAAAATAAAGCATTACTCTCCGCGGTGGCTCAGTGGCTAAGGCGTTGTGCTGCTGAACACGAGGTCGTGGGTTCCATTCCCGGCCTTGGAGGCCGCTTTTCTGGTGGAGGCGAAAAGCAAAAACGCCCGTGTGTACGAGATTTCGGCGCACGTTAAAGGTCCCCAGGTGGCCAAAAGTAATCCGGAGCCCTCCGCGCGCCTCATCGCCTGCGTTGCGTCCGCGCGTTAAACCCTACAATCAATCAATCAATAAGATTTTTTTGAGCGCAAAACCACTCGGTGTCTCGTTGCCATTTTTGAAGTACTCGCGTTTGGTCTCGACAAAATGCAAGCTTCGCTTGAAAAAACAAAGCGCTCGCGCGAGCCTGGACTTTGTGAGCGTTCCAAGTTCAACAGTAACAAAAAGTTCCAGTAGATGGCGCGAGCAGTGGAACGCGGGAAAATTGAATTGGCTTTCGCAAACTTCCACGGCACTTATCGTGGAAGGGTCGACAGGGAGGGTGAGGAGCATGAGAGTTGAGTGGGGGAGAGAAAAGGGACATTTACGTGGCAGGGGCGACAAAAGACTGACGACACTTGCAGTGAGGTGAGCAGATACGCGGCCAATTTTAAAGACGATAGTCTTTCTTGGGCTACTTAAACGCAGAAATTTTGGCCTGTCTGTCTGTCTGTCTGTCTGTCTGTCTGTCTGTCTGTCTGTCTGTCTGTCTGTCTGTCTGTGTCTCTGTCTGTCTGTGTCTCTGTCTGTCTCTGTCTGTGTCTGTCTCTGTCTGGGTCTGTCTGTCTGTCTGTCTGTCTGTCTGTCTGTCTGTCTGTCTGTCTGTCTGTCTGTCTGTCTGTCTGTCTGTCTGTCTGTCTGTCTGTCTGTCTGTCTGTCTGTGAATCGATTCGGCCACCCGGCCAAAGTGGACCGAAAGCTGCGCAATAGTCTTATATTCCCGCAGCCAAATCTAAACGTCCGGTGTCAGTGTTCATACTTGTCGACATTGTTTTACAAGAACAAGACATTACGCAAATATAAGGCAGCAAATCAATACATGAAGGATATTTGGAGTGTTCCTTTATTAAAAAAATTATGGATGGTTGGTTTTTGTGATAGGAAATGAAATACATCAACGGCAGAAAACCGTCGCCTGCTGTTGTTGCCAGCGCTACCTCCTGGCGGAATTTAAGAAACCAAACGGCAATAGCAACCAAAGGTTCCACTAGATGGGAACCACGTTCCCCTTGGAACGCTCGTGCAGAAGGTCATCGTGGTTCTATAAATGTTGTAGTAGGGTGCCTCGTTTCTCGCGCGTCTCCGTCGTACGGCAGCGCTGGCATCGAGACACTGGACTTGGAGCAGTAGAACGCGGACAATCGAAATTGACTTGAGCAGTCCTCTAGCGTGTAATCTTGAAAGGAACGAGACGGGAAAGGAACGGCATGAAAGGCGAGCGGGAAAGAGAAGGGAGGCTTTTACTTGGCAGGGACACCAGTCTGGAGACCTGTGCCCTCTGTGAAGAGGCAAAACTTCACCTTGTAAATATTTTCATTTTAATAAAATCTCTCTCTCTCTCTCTCTCTCTCTCTCTCTCTCTCTCTCTCTCTCTCGTCTTTCGCCGACATTTGCAACGAAAGGAGCAGATACGCGGCCATTTTTTTTCTTCGATTCAATTTACAGCGTTCGTCGTGTCGGCGCAGCGATATCACGAAGCTTGCCTTTAGAGGGTGCTTCACGGAAAGCCCGCTCGTGCTACGGGGAAGATAGCGAAACGGAGTGACCACATTTGGAAATTATTGCAACATTGGCTGTTATATGATCATTTACGATAACTATAGTAGTAATTGGTGATGAGTTATGCCGGTGGAAGCAAGAGCGGCGAAAGCGTAAAGAGAACGTCAGTGCTGAAGAAGCGCCTCAGATTCGTGTATTCGCAGGCGAGTTTGTTGCCTGTTTGTTGTCTAGACCCGTGTCCGCGTAGTGCGCACTGAATGCACTTTTTTTTTTTTGCGAGAAAAGTAAAGCACTTGTCATGTGTCTCCAGCAAAGATCAAGTCACATAGAAAGATCATGCCATAGAAGTCATAGAAAGGAGTCATAGAAAGGTGTCATAGGTGTCATAGAAGTCATAGAAGTTATAGAAGTCATAGAAGTCAGGATTCATAGAAAGAGCATGCCATGATTAAATGGGAAAGGAAAATGCAAAAGTCGCGTGATCGAACGCGTGAACACGGATCACCAAATCGCGTAAATTGAAAGGTATGTAAGTGGGGTAAGCCATTCTGAATTAGGAGGAAGTTGGTGGTAAAAGAGAATATTCCGTGTGATGGTAAGAAATGTCCACTGCTGCCAAAGCCGCCACGGGCATACAGCCCGCGTAAGTACGCACGACGGCTTCGCGCGTCCGGGAGGCGGGCTGCTGGACAGCTGCGGTGAAGCGAGGACGCAAGCCTCGCGGCGGTGTACAGTCCGCTGCAGTCACGGTCGCTTGGAGCTTGTAGAACCGAGATCCCCCAGCAAGCGAGCGATTACCGGCGAACCGGAACTTTCTCTCGGCGGTCGCCCGCGGTCGAGCGCCCGCCACGAATGTGTAGGGCGGAAATTGGCGTGTCCGACGGATGCCCATCGAAAGCCTCCGTCGCTCGAAAAATAAAGTTGCCGAAACTCTCAAGTGGAATTTTTGGGATGATAACTATGCGCCGAAAACATTTAAAGTTGGCGTTACCACTACAGAAACGTGCATTGGTGGAGCGCAGTTTTTTAGGGGCGACGTAAGCCGTCTGATCTCGAAATGTGAACAGTACAGGGTCTTATAATAAACACCTGCATATGACCTCGTGTATCCACATGTAAGGCCGCACACCAAGTCTCGTTGAAGTCGGCTTCACTACTGTGCACAAATGCATTCCTCAAGATGGCGCTATGGCTTTGATATTTGCATTTTCTTATGCCGTCAAAGCGTGACGCAGCACGCGTTATAGACGAGCAGGCGTATTTCCTTAAGGGGGCGTCACCTAACCACATTCCTATAGGACTTACTAATTCGTGACCCACGCGATAAAAAATCATCGTGCATTAATACGAAACGGTTTACAAATTCATAGAAATGTTCCTAACGGCCTAGCTTGCTTATTTTAGAAATATGGCACTTCTCTGTTGGGATAAAAATAAACAACAAACGTGTTTTGGTGTATCGAGTTTGCACTAGATGGCGCTAGCTGTCTAGCAAGCAAGTTTTTTTTTTTATTTCAGTACAGAAGTGACATATCTCTAAAATGAGCAAACTCAGCCGTTGTGAATATTGATATCTATTAGCCAAGCTTTCGTATTGGTGCACGATGGTTTTTAATAGAGAAGATACCACACAGAGAGAAGAACACAAGCACTGTTGCAGTGTCCTGGTGAACAGAAGGCTGGTCCTTGTGTTCTTCTCTCTGTGTGGCATCTTTCTCAGCGCAGTTTACACCATTTGTTGGTGACGTACGATTCGGCCCAACTGTCTACGCATGACTGCTCGATGCCAAGTTTACCGTCTTATTCGGACAACAGACGGCCTCCGCGTTCTCCACGTGGGGATACGTGACCGGGGTAGTATCCCCAATGTCGGCTGTAGCATCGCCTTTTGTTGCGTAAGCTACAAGTTTGAGCAGTTTGAGCAGTTTCGCGTGGAGCCTGACAGGCCGTGCTGCGCAAGCGTGAGGATCACTGGATTGGACTGGATTGCGTTGGATTGGATTGAATTAGATAGGATAGGATTGGATTTTGATTGGATTGGCGTACATTGGATTGTATTAGATTGGATAGGAAGTCCAACCCAATTGGAGTACGGGTGTGTAAAGAATTGGGTCTGCGCGTCCAGATGAGTGACGTAATAGCCGCAGCAGATGCACTGGCGCCGGCGCGTGCACAGCTGTGCGCCTCCGTTGGGCAGTAGCCGCTTGTTAGTCGTTTCGCGTGGCTCCTGGAGAGCCGTGCTGCGGGTGCGCGAGGAGCAGTGACTGGGCTGAACTGGATCGGACTGGATTCGGTTGGACTGGACTGGGTTGGATTGAATTGCTGAACCTTAGCCCACGCTACGTATATCCTGGCATAGCAGTGCTAATTCTTTTTTACTGTTCATACAGGTGTACCCTCGCTACCCCAACGTGTAATGTCGTTTGCGTGGAACAGCACCTGCTCCACTTGAGCCAATAGCCTAGAACGGCTCCAAGTGCGATTTCTCGTAACGCTTAGACGGAAAGTGTTAGGCTGGCGCGGTTCCAGGCGGCCCGGGTACGCTTCTATTCTTTGTCGTAACGGTCTCGGTAGCTCGGCGTCGCGTAGACGTCTGCGTCACCTCATTTTTCTTTATAAGCGCGTACAGCCACGTGTCTCATACTCTGTGGAAATCGCATCCCTCGTGTGGGTTGGTGTGCCTGAGCGGATGTTTCGTCACAGCCGTATGTTCGGCGTGCAGCCACGTGTTCCGGGTGTAACTGTGAGAATGTTGCCGGCTTGCAACTGTCATGCCGGCTTAAGTGTCGACATTTTCTGGGGCAATTTCGCCGATGGCGAGCCAGCGTATGAAGCTCTTTTAACGTGTAGCGTTAAGGGCACGGTGTCGCTGGGGGCGTTAACCGTAAAGCGAAAAATATGCGCGAGCGAGAAATCTCGTAGCGCCACCTTGCGGCGCCCACTGAAACTTCCGCGCTGCCTCAACCGATGGCGTGCGAGGAGGGGCGGAAAGTTTTCGCCGCTCGCGGTCGCCCCCAACAGCACGAAGCGAATGATAATTCGATGAGATTGGGGCCCGATAACGCCATCTCGTTCCACGCTGGAACGCGAAGTTTAAACAGATATTTTTTTTTTAAATTGAAGGTTATTTACGGTCTTTCTAAATTTCCCAATCGTATAATTTTTTTTTCTCCTATTGGTAATGTTTCAACGTGATGAAACTTTTCCTCTTCATCCCTGCCTAGGCTGTAGGCTGCTGTACGTTAGAATATTAATAAATAATTAACCACAGCTAACTTCATTAGCCTTATTATATTTGCAGTGCCTTGCTCCGAAAGTACAGCGCTCTGAAAGTAGCTCGTTCGTGGGTCGTACCAGACGACGCACGCACTTTTACGCTCGAGGCGAAAGCGGGATCCTCGTTGTCGTTTCGAAATTAATTAACCCACAAAGGCGACGAATGGAGGGTAATGAGGCCTAAATTTATTACCAGGCCCCTAGGCACGGGCAGGCGAGGAACCCTCAGCGCGCAGCGTACGCTCCGGGCGCAATCGGAAAGTGGGACGGCGACCTTGTCGTCGTCGGCGGCTCGCAATGAATATCGACGCTGTGTGCGCGCGCGGCGCTCCGTAACTATGACCTCAAGTGCGTGTATTTCCTTACGGATTTCGCCCTTGGTAGGGTCTCTTTTTTTACGGGCTCTGACCCGCTTTCTTTAGCGTAGTGCTGACATGAATCGCTTCTACGTCAACGAGAATGTTTCAGAGCGATGCATCTTGTTTTGAGTGCCCAGGGTGAAGAAAGTGGCGTGTGGTACCAATCACGCTTCAGCGCGGTAGGGATTGCGTTGGTTACTTATGAGCTCGCTACTAGTTGCTAAGCATGGTGGCACAGAACAGACGTACAGATGTGCAGATTTATTGAAACGTGTGAGTGAGTGCGTGCGTGCGTGCGTGTGTGCGTGCGTGTGTGTGCGTGTGTGTGCGTGTGTGTGTGTGTGTGTGTGTGTGTGTGAGAGAGAGAGAGAGAGAGAGAGAGAGAGAGAGAGAGAGAGAGAGAGAGAGAGAGAGAGAGAGAGAGGGGGGACAATGAGGGAGGGAGGAAGGGAGGGAGAGGGAGAGAGATGCCATATGTTCCTACTCCTAAGCCTTGTCACCGGCTTTATGTATTGCCGTACGTATATCCTTTCTTTCTGAGGACACTGGCAAATTGTCCGTCGAGCACGCCTACACGGCTATGATTAGAAGAGGCCGGGTACCCGCGCAAGAAAAAATAAAAGAAACTGGCTCTCATCCACATGTGACCATTTTTCTTTCTATACATCGTGAAATTGGCGGTATAACAACTCAGAACTTTTTTACATCGTTTTGATTGTTACGGCACGATGCTATCAAAGTCGTCATGGGGGTCATTAACATGAAATAGTTGATATAATACGTGAACTGTACATATTCACAGCCACAAGAGCCAAGGCTTTGGGTGGAGCATATTGTTACTTCGGAAGTCTCGCGGTGACGTGTGTGGGGTTCTTAAGATTAACACTTTTTTTTTTTGTTTTTCGGTACCTTGCGCGGCAGTATTCGTACTTTTGCGAGAACATGCAGCCCACGGCCGGAGCATAAGCGCCAGCGGCAGCGATTTTACGCGGTGGCCGCGATACAATTGCTGCTCCTAATGAGTTTAATTGGGCTGCGCAGCGAGCACGCTGACGTCGTCGTCTTCGCGTGATTAGCGTGAAAGTGCGTGCTCTCGAACACGCCGTTAAGTCGTCTCGGCCGCGGCTACTCGGGGGCCCGAGCGCTTCTGTCGCTTGATTGCGCTGACCCAGTTTCGGTCCCCGTCTAAGTACTGGCCGCAGTTCGACGCGAGGCTACCCAGAATCCATTTGCTCCAAGCTCCCGTCCCGGAGGCGCGCTCGATGGCGATTATAGCGGTAGCCCGACTTTGAGGTTCGACGATCGTTTTCTGTTTGCAAGCTATTTTTGTTGCACCCGTCTTGCGTTCACGACTTCTGCTGCATTGCAATTTGGGGGCGCGAGCTGTGCTCCGACGGAATTCGCTCGAACCTTGCTCTGGCCTCGAGTTTAGATGGTTATGGTAGTTAGGAGACATTTGTGGCGTGGCCGTGGGACGCGCTCGTCGGAGAATATGCAAAAGGAAGGCGCTGTCAGATGACAACGCTGGCGGCTGGGTCTGTCGTGATTGTCGTTTCGTTATTGATTGCTCTCGGCTTGAAGGACTCGGTATTGAAACGCCGAAGGGGACGGAACTGGGCGGATTTATGCCAGCTTCGCGTTACGACCCGGACGGCATAATTAGGTACACTTGGATTCTTGTCTTCGTTAGGGAAAAATTGGGGACGTGTACTTTACGGTAATTTTTGGGTCACCAAGGCGTGGCCAAGGATGATAGGAACAAGTCAGGAGAATATTAGTCGGGATATTTTCGCGGGAGCCCTCTGGGTGGGGTAGTTTGTTGCCATGGCAAACACAATTGTCATCCACTTTCGTTAGCGGCTGGTTAATAACGAAAACTATGACTTTCACGTAAAAAGAAAATTCGTAGTGGTCTCTCCTCTGTGTGTGGCATGCTGGTTATGTATCTTGAGGAAAGACTTTGCCGAAAGAGACGAAAGATCTTTTTTCTTAAATAAAGCCAGATCGAATTCGAGCGATAAATATCGTCAGAATAAGTTGCGACATCTCGAAGGCTGAAATACTGACTGAAAAAAAAAAAGAACAAGTACAGCCGCACGAGTTATAAATTTACTACGTGAAAAAAGAATTTGAGGAATATAGCAACATAGTTCCGAAGTATGCAGTTCCTGTGATGCGTCACTTTTGTGTTGTCAGCTAAACTACTGTTGCGAAATACTTTACTCTACCGTTTCATCCACCCGAATCCGCTTTCGTACGAATGTTAACTTTGTGTTCTGTGTTTCAAACACCTTTATTGATGTTTTAACCCTTCGAGCCGTTCTTTCGAATTACATTCATGCAAAAGGACGGAAAAAAATTCTGCGGCTGATATAGTGATACTGGTAATACGTGTGCAACGGAAGCGTTTTAAATTTTTTTCTTTTCCCGATTTCCGCCGCCATCGACGCATCGTAAATGTTATCGCACGATTAAACACAGCCGTTGGAGACACAATTCGAGGTGCGGCTATAATGCAAACAAGGCATTGCACTGCCAGAAAGGGAAATACGCCAGTGCAAGCGAAACTGCATCACAACAGTCGGAGACCAGTTTGAGTTGATTGCTCCCTTGGCTTCCGACCAACATTACGAAAATGTTTTGAATGCACGGCGCACTCAACGCCAAACTATCGTCACAGTTGAATGCAATGCCGAGACAATCAATCTCTCTACGCTAAGGCCCAACGTCAGCGACGCTTCACTTTCACGGAGAACGTGCCGTCGAGATGCGAAAATGGTTCGGTCGACCGGATAGTTAATCGCTCATCCGCCCGTCTGCTCTATGCAAATAACGCTGTCCCGTCGCCGTTTCGGGCGCCATTGAAACCTCCAGCAACCGCGCGTCTCCCCAAGCTCAATCTATCAAACAGCGGGCACAATACGCGGCGTCTAGTTTGCATTTTCTCGCAGAGAAAGAAAAACCCCGACGCATTTAACTCCCACGGTCTAAGCAGGGTCAATATTCTCCACATCGTGATGCCATAAGCCGGTGAATGCGGCGTCGTCTGCAAGGTTGGTCGTCTGCTGCGGCCAACGCTCGCCTACGCGGCTGTGGCAGACGATGGCGACGCAGACGTTTACGTGCATTACGCACGTTACTTAAACGAGACGGACACGAATGAACGATTGAAACGCCCACATTGGGTTGAGTGGCACATTATCTTCGAGGAAATCACGCCGAGTTGGTGAGACCGTCTGAAGGCGGAGCTCTGTTTGTCGTTAGCACATTCCGGGGCTGGCCGCGTCGTCTGCTTTCGCGGGACGACATGGCCTCGAGCAGCAGATGATTGCGGGGTGCGCAGACGACTTCGGTATCCGTTTGACCGGTATCCGTTTGACACGTCCTTCAAGGCTACTGAACTTCAGGGCTGTCGTGGCAGCAGTTTGGCTCGGCAATTCATGAAGGCGAACGGGAATTTGTGAAGTGCCCCGTTGCGCGAAATACCGTAGTTGTCGTCGTTTTCGTTGTTGTTGCGGTCGGGTATACACAAGATGGCCGCCGCTACAAAGATAAATCAAATAACATTTCAGTTCGTGTGGAATTTGAACGTAAATCTCCAGAGTAGGATTCCTAGTGCGTTATTACCGCGCTTGCTTTGCATGTTGCCAGCAATAGAACAGAACTAGTGTGAGCCGCGTGGCGGGGGAACGTGATGGCGTGTGAGCAGAACAGGTGTTTTCCAACCCCGCAGAATTGTAGTTCTTGAAAAGCTTTGCCATGAAGTTTCCCCTGTCCGCCTGTTGAAATAGTTCGCTCCAAAAAACGAAAGAACGAAAGTGAAGAACGAGACGCAAACACGATGTAGCGTAAAGAAGACTGATAAGTATGCTAAGTATCGCAAAGTTTTCGCCTTCAAAGCACGCGAGCAGACTTCATTGCCCCGAGGAATTTTTTTTCCGTTGTGGGGATTGGTGTGGGTGTGTGTGGGTGTGGGTAGGAAGGGGGGCTTGCAGGAAAGATTTTGCATGCATCACCATGTTAAATCGCTTCAATTAAGAACAAAAAAATGGGAGGTACTACTGGGTTACCTAATTAACATTTCGTTAATTGTTGCTGTGATGTCGCTCGGACCACGTCGCCAACAGGTTACAAGTTAGAGGCAACGCCTGGTAATAATAATAATAGTAATAATAATGTGATAATGGTGTGGTGGTAATGATGATGATCACGGCAATGTTGGACAAAAGAAAAGGGTAAGGCCGGGTTCATACTGTTGCTGCAACTGTCGTAATATTAAAAAAAAACATGACGTCATTTCGCGTCTCAGCCAACCGAACTGCGTCACACGCCGTTTTTTTACGTCCATAGCTCACGATATGGCTGTTACGTTGTGAACGAAAAACGTTGCTGATATAGGAACCACGGGTGTTTGCGGTTTTATTCATTGCCGCATGCGGTCTGCTTTGTCATTTTTTTCTGGAGGTGACGGCGACGCCTCGTTGCATAAGGATGCGTAGGTGTGAATTCCAAAGGCGGTGTCGACCGCAAACAAAGCGGTTGCGGAAGGGCAGCCCGAGCGTCGTGTCGCTACGCGCATCTACGACCCAAAACAATTCGCGAATCGCGTGGGAGCCCGGACGCGCTGGGTTCGGTGAAGGTGGTTGGGTGGTAAGGCACGTTTTCCAAGCACGACTGCGCCGTTGTCACAGTCACGCTCCGGCGCGTTGGCTTGCGTCGCGTTAGCGCTGCTCGGCTCTTTCGTGCCCGCGGGCGTGGGGAGAGAGAGTGGGGGTTGCGCAAAACGGCTTGTTTGCTTGTGCCTCCTTGGGCGCGTGCGTGTGCGAAAGTGAAATGTAGGCCATTCGCGCAGATGGCTCATTCACTGCCGACCTTGAGGTGAAGCCCACAACCTGTAAACGGCTGTAGGTGGCAGCGCACGAAACTCGGCAAACGTGCCGCAACAGAACCGGAACGTGAGGGTGCTAAGCCAGGGAAAGACAACAGAAAGAGACAAAAATTCACTTATTAGAACTGCTTGTGCTCGAACCCAGGCGGTCATCGCCAAAAGCCGAGAATCCACCCCTGCGCCACAAGAGCCGACCAGCGTACCCTTTTTTGCAGTACCTCAAAGCGGAACATCACCCTGGTCTTGTCCACAGAATTGGCGGTGAGATGTTTGAGTGGCGTCCCCTGGATCCTTACGTCACCATTGGGACTCGCGCCGCTGTCGCCTGCTACACTCCGCTTGTGATGAGCAGCAGTTCCTGGGCTAGAAGTTGCCCGTTTTGAGGCTTTAGTCCATTACGGTCGGCGTGTAGTGGTTTCAACGCCTCCCACGTCCATTTCATTCCGCGCCGTTGCCTTCGCGGGGCAAAGGCCAGTAGTCATGTCGACCGGCCCGAGTAATTAGACGTGTCTGCGTGACTGACGTCTTCATTTGTCTAGCCGTTGCACGGAAGACGCGTTTGATAACTGGCGGACGACGCATTACTATCGCCACCACTGCCAACGCGGCCAGCTGTCCTATCGTAATTACTTTTGGGCGCGCACGTCAGGCGCCGGCGTATTGAGATGCGCACACAACGGACGGAACGTGCCCTATCGAGCGTACACAAGGGAGGCCAAGGTCGGTACCTGCAGGACACCTTCCGCCGTTTCTTCTCGAAGGCCCGGGTTACGAGAGAATCATCACCTACGCCCGACGTGTTCCCTGGCACTACACACCAGTGGCATAGCCATCAATATTTTCCGAAGGGTGTTGTACGCTACCAGTAAAAAAAAAAAAAGAGCCTGCGCCGAAACAATCACGTAGTCATTTTTCCACTTTGATAAAGCAAATGGGTTAGTATTCCGAATAATGTAGTGTCTACATAAAAATATGCGTGCACTCACGTCTCCGACGACTTGATTCTCTAAAAAAATTCTCACAAAAAGGCACTCGTGCGGGAGAAGTCTGAAATAGCGACTAAAACACAAAAATAAACCAACCTGCTACTAAAAAGTACGCTACTAAAAAGTACGCTACTAAAAAGTACGCTACTAAAAAATACGCTACTAGAAAGTACGCTACTAAAAAGTACGTTATTAAAAGTACGCTACTAAAGTACGCTACTTTAAAGAAAAGCAGAAAAAGAAAAAAAGAAAAAAAAACGCTATTAAAATATGGTCGTGACAATACATTAAACTTCCATGAGTTGTTCTACTACAAGCTGAACATTACGTAAAAGGCCAAAAGGTGGGGTTTGGCGAGTCGCGCAGAGGAGGAGCAATGCATTTCATTGCCTCGTTTCCGAGCCTGCTTGCGCGTGTCTTCGCGGGCGTACCCTCTCGTGTTGTCTTTGTCGTCGTCACCCGTCGTTTGCTCAGGCGACGGGCGCTTTCGACGGTTCGTTGCCTTGTAGCACACCTTCGCGTCCCGGGCACGGGGCCAAGAATTCTTTTCTCCGCCCAAGGACCGGTGGGCGAAACTTGGATGTGCAAACTGTGTTCTACTACGCAGAACGAGTGAAGGAGTCTGCCGCTTGCGTTTTTGTGAAAGCGCCGGTTCAGACGTGCTACTATTGAAAACGAACGACGGACATTAGGGCTGAAGAGTCGAGTGTTGCAAGGCGGGTGGTGTGGGCACGAGCGCTTTATGCGCCATCTGGCGTGTTTCGTCGAGGTCATGCTTGCTTCGCGCCTGGCTTTTCATATAACTCAGGCGCTATTGAGTTGCCCCGCACTTTCTGTATTTTTTCAGCCTACAACCTCGTTCCAGAAGCGTGTTACTTCTTCCCGATAGCGTTTACACGACGGTTTTTTTTTTCTTTTTTAAGATTCGGGTAGTGCTGCTAGGTTTCTGGCGAACATTTGAAGAACAGCAGAGTAATATTTGTGCGTTGAATAGGGGTTGAAGACACGGTAGTCGATATGATAGAGGCCCCTGCGAACCGAGACTTTCGCGACGGCTATGTTCGTATTGATGTTCTCCGATGCTGCCATCTACTGCCTTCCGGTGCGTGCTGCTTTGTACCGTCGTCGTATTTCCGTGGCGGGCAGAACCCCGAACGTTGTTTCGTTTTGCTCGGGTTCTTCAGGGCCTTCCTCTGCAAACTCTGGTTGAAGACACCGGAGGTAAACGGAAGAAAAATTACCACAGTATCACCAGTGACGTCGAAAAAGATGCCAGGCACAATTGACTGAAGTATGGTGCCCGACGCCTGCTAGGACCGTCGGTTAACGGGCCTGGACAAGTTGACGGAGACGATATGGCAAACGTCTAGCCTAATCTGTCGAGGTCGAGGTAACGCCATTACTTCAGGCGAAACCAACCCACACGTCCACCAATTCGCTTTCCCCACCCACTGGTTTCCCCTTCAAATCGCTTTATTTGAAATATCGATTTAATCGACGCGTTTTGTGATACCCCTGCAGTGCAGTAAAAACAAATCGCATCCTCTTTTAACGAAGTATCGCTTATAACGAATCCAGTTTTGTTTCCCGAGGACTTCGTTATAACGAGTGCTTACTGCCGTTGGATCGACATCGCGAACAACACGGACGAAGAAACTGCTTTTTTACGAAGAGCTCCTAACTAAGCCAGGCAATCAAGCCGCGGCCGTTCGCTCCGCAAACGCGCGCGCGGGCTTGGCGATACTTATGGAGATGGCGTGCCGCAAGCACCCGCTCTATCCCCCCTGCTTTTTCTATCGATACGCGCGCAAGGCGGCCGCTTTCTCCGCGCGTTCTTCGGCACGCGAGCTCATCGCGACCTCGCGTAAATTAACCTGTCCGGCGCTGAAAGGACGCCCGCGCGTGCTGGAGCCGTCGCTTGACCCCGCCGTGACCCCCCGCGCCGCTTCTTATGATGCTGCCGCTGCTGTTTCTGCCGCGCTCGAGGACGCATTTGTGCGGCGCTGCGGCTGTTGCTTTCCCTTTCCGCTGCATCAGGTGCGGACGCCGCGAGCAGCAGGCGCACCTGTTTCCCCGTTTGCTAACCGGCCCCTATTCGGAAAGTGGTGTCGTCGCACGCGCTCGGTTGAGAATAACGAGCGCGCTGTGGGGAAAAGCTACCTCGCCCGACTGCGCTAGCTGCGTCGGAAGAAGTTGTTGAGCCGTGGAAACAGCGCTGGCAAGTGTTCCAAGCGAACAAGTGAGCGACTTGGGACTCGAACGTTCCAGGAGAAACGCAGGAGTGTTTCGCAGCGATAGCTTTGACTACCTGGTGACCCGGTTAGACTGCCGTGCCTAGCGATTATCAGGAGGAAATGCGCAAAAGGCCGTAAAGAAGGCTTCGCTGCCTGATCGCTTGTAATGAAGCAAAGCCAACTTTAGAAGAGATGTTCACGATGGGGGGGAATGTAATCCGAAAACGAGTTCTACTAAAGCATTTCAGCACAGACACTTTGTGATGGGCTCACTAAGGCGAATATTCTCGGGAGTCCTGTCGCGAATTATAACAAATTGCACCGTAACACACCACCCCATGGAGGAAGGAAATAAACTCGTGGTAAACTGTGGACTCGAGCAGCCGGTTGGAAGTCAATGGAGAGGCCGTCCTCTAGTGGACCTGAGTAGGCTGCTGCTGCTGCTGCTGCTGATGATGATGACGTCACCATGTGGGCCGCTGGCACAAATACTTTTTGCAGGGCTATTAACCTAGGAAAATGAGATAGTGATGATGATGATGATGATGGTGTGTGTGTGTGTGTGTGTGAGAGAGAGAGAGAGAGAGAGAGAGAGAGAGAGAGAGAGAGAGAGAGCGGAGTGACAGCTTTAAAAGTGAATTTTGCTTCATAAACAACTCTACTTTGTTCACGCATTGACAATGTTAGAAAACGTGAGCTGAAAAGTGACCGCAGGGGAACAGCGTAGCGTAAGGGTTACGAGGTTGCTTAATTCCAGCGCTTGTAGGGTAGCCTGCCCCTGTCTGGCCCTCTGCTTGGATGTGAGCTGAGCACGCCAACTGCCACACGCGCTTCCCATTACCTCTGCTTCCTTAGGAACTGTCTGCGCATGCAGCGTGGTGCATCAATAGTGCAGCGACATGCTTCGCGTTGCCTGAGCACGAGGTCGCGGGTTCGATTCCAGGCTGCGGCGGCCGCTTTTCTGTTGGAGACGAAAAAGCAAAAACGCCCGTGTGTTCGAGATTTCGGCGCACGTTAAAGATCCCCAGGCGGTCATAATTAATCCGGAGCCCTCCACTACGGCGCACCTCATCGCCTGTGTTGCGTCGGCGCGTTGAACCCTACAATCAATCAATCAATCAATCAATCAATCAATCAATCAATCAATCAATCAATGCTTCGCGTTGATACCTTTCGCTCGTTTATGGTGCGAGGCATATATCCTGAAGGCATGCAAACTGGGTTGGAATACCTCAGGGGGGGGGGGGGGGGGTTGAGTTGAAAAATTTCGAATTACACAATGTTTCTAATAAAGTGGTTTACTGTACTTAATTACCATCGCCGTTGAAACTCCTCATTGCACCGCAGTTGACCTCCGCCCGGCCTTTACATCCAGACCCACGGGTACCGAGCGAAATGCTTGCTCGGATGGATGGGCGCCTTGTGGGTGGAGGAGCCCACCATCGTCCCTTGGCGCCAGTTTATCGTCGCATCGCCGGCAGCGCTTATCGGGGTCACTGCCAGCCTCATCTAACAGAAACTTGAGGCCTTGGACGTCTCGCCCCGAACTTTCTGTCAGTGCCTCACGCGTGCTGCCCGAGCGGCCGCTTTCTCCGGCACATCGCGCTGCATATCACTGAGCGCTGGGTAGAGAGAGGCCGGCGAGTTGATAGCGAGTACGTCCGCGCTCTTTGATATTCGCCGCTTCTTTACGATTACTGGCACGGCTGTCATGACTGGGAGAAGGCCGTGGCGCTGTGGTCGAAGCTTTCCGCAGCTGAGTGAAGACTGTTCTGGGTTCGTCTCGCCATGTACGGAGCATGGTGGCGGAAAGCTGATATTTAAGCTGCCACTGTGGCGACTTTAGTGACTGACCATTGCGGGTTCCTTCACGAGCAGTGTATCGTAAGTTATAGTTCGCAAGAAGGGAGCTTCGTACGGAAGGAATGCGTCGTATGAGGAAAGAAAGCGTGCAGTTCTTGTCCTCGCTGCGCCTGTGCAATGCCCCGTAGTGTTCCACGTAGACGCATGCCTCACTTGCGGTAGATATTGGAGTGGCATTTTAGCTAAATCGTGACAGAGTACTAAAGCGAAGTAAGGAATAGCGTTGCGAATGACTCTCGTGAAAAATGCTCCCAAAGGGTTTTGCTGCAA
Organism: Haemaphysalis longicornis; assembly: GCF_048455015.1. NCBI lineage: Eukaryota > Metazoa > Arthropoda > Arachnida > Ixodida > Ixodidae > Haemaphysalis > Haemaphysalis longicornis. The sequence goes on from NW_027526204.1 coordinate 71,100,494, forward strand.
TGAGTTGCAATGCTGCAAAAGCGGCCGCGGCAGCCGCTTTTCTGATGGAGGCGAAAAGCAAAAACGCTCGTGTGCTCTGGGTTTCGGTGCACGTTAAAGACCCCCAGGTGGTCAAAATTAATCCGGAGCCCTCCACTACGGCGCGCCTCATCGCCTGCGTTGCGCCGGCGCGTTAAACCCTACACTCAATCAATCAACTTTTGCCTTTGTGACGCTATGGGATAGACATTAACTTTGTAACGCGGGGTACCCAGACTCGATCGCGACCAGGAGAAGCAGCGGTCTTTCCGAAGCCTCTGTTTGGGTGCGTGACGCCGTGACGCCGTGACACCGGACGAGCTACGACGACTAGCCGGGCCCCAAAAGTGCTCTGCACTTAAAGGAGCCAGAAGACAAAATACAAGTTGGGGTTATTAGAAAGACTGCTTAGTCAGAATAACAATGATACCAATATCATCGCAATCTTCGAACAAATAACGGATATGTTAAAGAAAACGTGTGAAGCAGTCGCGACCCCCTAGCCAATTTCCCGCGGCTTTTCTATGACGTTACGGAACCTTGTTTGTGCGATTGGCGGCCGCCTCACTGACCTGTCGCGACGACACATGACTGGACGTCTGTAATGAGCCTCTAGTTCCATTTCACCGCATCACTTTAATGCTAACGTGCAGTTAACACACTGAAAATTGTTTTATTGTTGGCCCGTATGACGTCATTCTTGCTCATAACACATCACTGTGGCGTAAAATTTGAAAGTTTTAAATACTTCTTGTTTTTTTTTTCGTTAAAAAACATATTTTGTGGCTGTAGTGGAGCTGAGTGAGATACTGAATTCTAGTTCTTTCAAATTAAACGAAGTTGTATTTTCTCTTCATGGCTTTAAAAGCCCTCGTATGCACGCGAGGCGTGGTCCGTGGTGTCCAAACTATCTCCAAGCGTTCCGCTGCACCTCACCACGCATCGCAGGTGTTAATTCGGTGCTCCCGGTCGCGCAAATGTGGACGGATGTGAAGCCCACGATGGATGAAATCGCCGACAGCTTCACAGCAGGCTACGGACAGCGCCTCCCCGGATAACAACACGGCGCTCTCGACTTCTCCGGCAGGCGGTCCAGTGACAACGCCTTTCCGAGGAATGTCCTAATTGAATGCGGCCGCCTTCGACCAGACGCAAACAGAGCGAGCGAGCGAGAGTCGAATCACCGGAGATTCTTATTGCGAACGGGCGCGTGCCTTGTTAAGAACTGCTCGCATTTCTATTTGCGTTGCTTCATTCCCTCGCCGATTCCATTAAACGCACCGCGGGTGGCTCCGACAAAACGTGAGATGGGCGTTGCCCTTTCGCTGCCGCCACGGGAGAAGGGCGCGGGGGCAGCGTTCCCGATTTCTTCGAGAGGCTGCCGTTGGCGTTCGCCGCAGTCTGAATGAAGTGCAGCGCTCGCCCTGTCGTCGTTAGCGTGTCGTCGCTGGCGTCGCGTCCTCCTCCGACTCCCTGCTCTCTCTCCTCCCATCTCCTCGAAATTCCTGCGTAAACAGAATAAAAGGAAACAAAAAAGGGGTCGCTAAGGGTAATTGACCTTGTTTGTTTCTCTCTCAACGTCTCCGTTGACGTAGTATCTCGTTACCTTCTTTTTTGTTTTCTCCAATACTCCTAGACTCGGCGCTGTTTTGGAATTGCGGGATTGCGTTAAAAGTGCAGGTCGTCGTGGCGGCGATGCGCTTTTAATAACCCTCCGTCCCGGCGGGGAATGTTTGCGTGCGCGAAGATTGGGTCTTCGGCGGAAAGCCTTGAACGATGAACAGGGTGGCAGCGGTATTCGTACCGAATGTACTCTCAGCAAATCGTAATGTGATTGTTTTCTTCTTTTTTTTTACCATGATGGGAGTGCGATGACTACTATATCGCGTGTATATCGTGACGGAATCGGGTGATGCGGGGTCCCTTACCCGAACCGTTGGCCGTTTGTGGCGGAGTCGGGTGTCGTTGACACGTTCGGTTTTGGTTGTCGATGAATATTGGAGGAGCGAGGATTGATTTTTTTTTTTTTTGAGGGTGAGACTGAAGGCCACTGCTATCGATGCCGTTTTCATTCGTCTGCTTTTTATTTGGAGCAACGTTCTGTGCACTGGCGATGTAGAAACTGTCGTCAATAGCCTGGACGAGATGGGCTGTTGGCACGGAACGGCCTGTACGTGTTCTACAAAGCGACGGCGTGCCGATGCCGCCTGGCCGGAGATCCTGGAATAGAATGCCTTCTGGTGGTAAACCTATTAAGTTCCAGAAGGACTAGCACTGTGGGAACAGCGAGCAAGCGGAAAATGGTCTCAATGGCACAGAGAGCGCTGAAAAGATCGACCTCCGGGATTAACAACAAAAAAAAAACACGGGCCATCTATTTTAACGGGAAACTTGGGGAGGGGCGAAGCATGCAATGTATAAGTGTATTCTTGGCGCCTTGGCGTTTTTGCCAACGGAGGTGAAGCAGTTGGGGGGTAGAGGTATACAGCTGCGCTGTAAAAGTATCGTGTCGTTGATGCACGAAGCGTTATTGCGCGAGGCGTAAACGACTGTCCCGGTGTTCTTTTAGTACGCGTTACGAAGCGTTATAGCGCGAGGCGTAAACAAGTGCCCCGGTGTTTTAGTGCCGTCACTACATGAGACAATGGTTACGACGACGACATCAGACGCCGACAGCCCGAGCCCCTAAGGGGCTTCGCCCCTAAAATAGCAGCGGATAGTTTCTAGCCCTTCGATTTTCTTCGTAATTGTACTCAAGGTATGCCGGGATTTCGCACGCAGTGGAGGCCGATTACACTGTACGGCAAAGTAGTATGCTGTCAAGGGGACATATGCGAATCAGGTATCATCATAATCATCATCATCATCGTCATAATGGTCGCCGTAGTGGTCATCGAACAAGAGGACAGACGAATGGCTACGACGTTCCGCTGGTTGTCTATCCACATATGGTTATGCGAGAAGGGCGATGCAGCTCGACGACGGGTACCGATGATGATGAGCTCATCGGTGCCGCGATGATGATTCTAATGTTTCTGCAGTCAATCTCGGCACCATTATTATCATCATCATGGATTTTTCTCTTACCACTGCAAGATGAAAAGCCTTTCCAGTGACTTCCAACTGTGAGTGACCGCATGGCTGCAGGATCGAGTAAAGCTGAACCCACCCTCGCCCTTGAGTTCTGTTGCATCTTGTCGTTCCGCCCAATTATGCCCGTCCGCGTGTTATTCAATCTCGCGGTATCCATTTTACTCGAAGGTCTCTCCGCTCGTTTGTAAAGAGTTGGTGCCTATCTGTACAATAACAAGCACATGCACGATGTATGTTGGGCTGCGGTATTACCAGCGACGTGCTTGGTGGGTTTGGTCTTTGCGTGCTTTCCTCCTTACGTGTGGTACGCTGAGGTCATATGTGGACAATTGTTGACTACCTCTCTTTGGCTAGGTCATCCTTGCGCCAATGAAGTCTGTAACTGAAGCCTTACCTTTCCAGCGCATCAGGCATTACATGACGACAGCGGGTTTCTATACCAGTGTACAACCGTGTTTTGTCGTTTCCGGTGTAACCACGCGATCCTAAGAGTCTTTCGTAGAACGGAAGGCTAATCGCTATCGTGGCCTCCGTGGCGGAAGTGGTATAATGATGCAGTCTGCCACTGAGTATCCGAAACAATGGCTCAACAACGGCTATTATCCAGTGCTTGAACAGTAGTCAGCACCGACTGCCTGATACGCGCGTGCTTTGCGCGCTAATTTTCGTACCCGGAGGTGGCGAAGTTCTGAGAGCATATTTTGCGCCCTTGTAGGCGCCACTAGCATCCTTCGTTTCCTCTTCTGAGTGGTTCAGGTTTCAGTATCGCCAATTTCGCGTTGAGCTTGCCAATCAATCGCAATATCTGTAATTGTGGCAAATATCGTTTGCACTCAAGGTTATTGCTATGTTAGCTTTCTCTCTCTCTCTCTCTCTCTCTCTCTCTCTCTCTCTCTCTCTCTCTCTCTCTCTCTCTCCTCTCCGACTAGCAGCCGACGCCAAGTTATGAACGAACGCCTCGTTTTTAATTGCAGAGCTCGTAACATTACCTTTTCAACTAATAATCGGGCACACACACTCTCTCTCTCTCACACACACACACACGCACACGCACACGCTTTCTCTCTCTCTCTCTCTCTCTCTCTCTCTCTCTCTCTCTCTCTCTCTCACACACACACACACACACACACACACACACACACACACACACTCCGCGCACGCCTACTGAGGAACCCATGGACCGCAGAATATACGTCGCGTTCTCGACGATTTCGTCGTCCAGTTCCGCCTGTCTGAATATACCCGTATCGCCTATACCAATACGTACTCAGTGCCACGCTTCAGTAAACAGTTGTCAAAAAAAAAACTGAAACGGCGCGAAGCCAGCCCCACCGTCGCAATTTTATCCGCGTTGCTGTACGTTCTGGGCACTGTAGCTCTGCATTGCCCGCGGCGGGCCAGACGACGCAGACGACCAAAGTGCGACTACGTTCACCAGCCTTCACCGATCCCGCCTCCTCCTTCCGTTCGCTGTTCTGTCGGGACACTGTTATTACTGCGCGCGAGACATCCCGCATTAGTGTCAGGCGAGTGCTTCGAAGAATGATGCGCATGAAACTGATTCGGGGAACGATGAGCAGGATTTCGTGGAACGGTTAATAACGGGGCCTGGAAACCACTCGTGAGATAACCTGCTCGTTTCCCTGAATTCTGAGGTTTCCTTTCTGTATTTTTTTTTTGTCGTGGGTGCCTTGAAACAGTCTGCGGTTTTCGAATTCCTCCTGGAGGACTGTTTTAGTGGGTGTTTTAAGATTCCGTGAATTCGGCGATGATGTGATGCGGTCGAGCAATTGGACAGTTAACCTGTAAGCAGCCGTGGGCCCATATTCGTAGTGAGAATAAATCCTCCCGCCGATCTTTGCGGAACGGAAGGAATCGAATCAAAAGTTCGTGTTTACAGTCACTCGAGGACTCACCAGCCGAAATTCGGCGAAACCAAAATTTTTATCGAAATTTTATCGAACAATTCGTAGAAATGTCGAAACTTTTGTCGAAATTTCGTCGCAATTTTGCTGAAAATTCGTGCAAAACAGTGGTCTGTCCTTAATTACGAAATACGCGATTCATATATATATATCGCCGAGTCAATTGCGCGGATGTAGAGGAATAATATTATCCCATCTTGCTAACCAGCTGGCAAAGTAATCCTTCGGTTTAGTGTATTCGATAACTAACAAGAAATTAACAACTTCGCAATACACGGCCATCTTTACAACCGCACGTCGCACTGATCGGGCTCCGCTGACGCCGGTGGGGACCACTGTTGGCTTCGTGCGCCGTATATGCTGAGTCGCGAATCATCACGCAAAAAAAAAAAAAAAAGTCTGCAAGCAGCCCCTTAAAGTTACTACTGCTGCATCGCCTACAAGCTTCGAGGGCCAGCGTCGTTTTGCGTCAGCTATGTTCAATGCATCGTCGGTCATAGCCATTATCGCTTGTAAATCGGCAGCTAATACCGGCGATCGCTGTACTATTACAGGCACGGTCAGCGTCATTTGCATGCCCGAGCGCGATTAACCAGTCACTGTTCCCCCCCAAGACAAATCGGCTGACCAAATGAAGCAATCGCAGAAACGAACGCGTGTGCACTCTCGCTCCCGTGCTGCCTCATCCTTCACACACTCATTTGTTATGTGACTCGCGCTCCGTCTTCCTCTTCCCGTCCCTTTTCCGGGCCCGCTCTCGAGACTGCTTACTGCGCGTCCTCGTTCGCAATCCATCTCTTCGACGTTGCGCAATGATGTCTTGGGGGGACGCACCGCCGAACAGGGCGCAGCCGGCGACTGTATCGTGTCCATTCAATGCACGCGCATACAACAATCGCGCGGGCAGCAGCAGCGGCTGTAATGAGCGAATTCTCTCCCGGCAAGCGCATTGCGGATGGCGGGAGACGGAAGCGACCACCGCCGAAGCGGCATCATCTCTCGCCAGGTGGTCGGTTCCGTCTGCTCGGCCACGGAGGGGGCATCTTCTCTGCATTCTCGGGGATCCTGCACGCGGCGGCTGTTTGAAAGGCTTTGGAAAGTGAACGCGTGCGCGTGGGGAGTGTATTAGACTGACTCTGTTATCCTGGATGTCGGTATCTTTAGCTGTGGTGGGTGGCTTTTGTCCTTGGTCAGCGTTTCTTAGCCCTAATCTGCGTCTCATACTTCATACAGTATTAATAGGGTGTTCAAAAATGGCGGCTTTTAGCAGTCCTTGGCGTTACCTCGGCCAGTTTGGAGCATAAAAGCCGGAAGCGTTCTGCGTTGTGCGAAATCTGGAGCTAGGAAATTGCTGTAAATCTGAGTATACAGTTGCTGCAGTTCAAGGTGTACAGCTTAATTGTGGTTTTACAGAACTCGATTTTTACGAAACTCGATTTTACGAATTTCTACACAAATTCGGATTCTCCCCCCGCTGTTGCCTATGGCCGAATGCTTCCCAGATTTTATGGATTTCGGATTTAACGAAATAATTCGCAGGTACACAGGTTGCCTTTCAAGTCGGGTTCAGCTGTATTCAGAAACATTTAAATAAGACCCCAAATTGTGAACGTTGAGGCACAGGTTTATGAATTTCGCCCTCTGTCAAATTTACCGAAACGCAAGTGCAGGAATGAACGAGTTGGTGCTTCGTAATTTATAGCTACGCCGCAGCGGAGTCGAAAAGGAGAATGACCTCGTTTGCGTTCGGGCTCGTCCCCGCCGGAGGTCTGCTGTATAGTGTCGGAGTGTCATGACTCACGCTGGGAAGAAGACTGTGAAAATGGAAAGTAGGAAGTCTAACAACGGGAAGAAAACACGGAAAAGTAGGAACCGATGCCGAGGTCCCGGGGGAGGAAGCCAGTGAGGTAGCGGCGAGATGCTATGGCGGGGGAGGGGCTCGATAAAGACCGCCGGCCGTCGCCAGGCGCCATACGCCGGGATGCGCCCGCCAATTAGCTGTGTTCTCTTGAGGGTTCTCGAAATCATAAAGGTTCTCGAAATCGAAATCTCGAAGCTGTGTTCTCGGAAACATACATTCCCGCTGAACGTAGTCAGCCAACACACGCAGCACTTAGATTAAAGGGCCGCAAAGTACCCCAAATTACGGCTATATGCCCATCATATAACTTAATTTGGAAACCTGCTCGAAAGATTTCTCTCTCTCTCTCTCTCTCTCTCTCTCTCTCTCTCTCTCTCTCTCTCTCTCTCTCTCTCTCTCTCTCTCTCTTTCTCTCTTTCTCTCTCTCTCGATCGTGGGGTTATTCGACCGCATGAATTACGCCATTACACTGCTGTAACGGCTATTGGCCGGATTTCCTAGTTTCAGCAATGAATGCACTCGATAGCCACTTTACAAAGAGAGCCACAGAAGCGGACGGCGTATCTCCTGCGACGGGCAAATTAAGCAGTGCTGCATCCGCAGTGCTCCCCGACGTGAAGGAAAGAGTGAAAGCGTTTATCAAGTGTTGTCGAGTCCCTTTAAGTACCCTTGGTTATCTTCCTATTTTCGCGGGATAAGGGCAGCATTATAAGCAGACGCCCTAACTGATGTTGAATGTTTGTACCCGTCATTAAAACAGGCTAGCCCCAGAACTTCAACGACAACCCATCGAGTGCTTAATCGCGCAGCGACATGCTACGAAGCAAGGCACTTTGCTACAGTATCGAGCTCTGCAGACCTACTCTCGGCAAAGAAATAGACGTCCAGTTTCGCTTTCGTGGCAATTTTTTTATGTTTATGTTCAAAGTTCTCCCAGCTGCCGATGTACGTTATTTGTCTTCTTTTCCTCAATTCGTTTTCTCATCCCCGTCGTTATAGATCAGTGGAGCTTGCGTGTACTTTTTTCTTTGCTTTCGCAGTGCTACCAGTGGAGTCCTGTAAAAAAAAAAAAACTAGTGCATTTCCCCATAGACTGGTTGGTAGACCGAAAAGATCTCATGAGATCTCCGGACACACTGCGCGTGCGTGAAACATGGCTTCCATTGTGTCAAAGCGGGTTCTTAAAAACTGCTGAAAAGGAACGGCGACAATACACGCATCGATCATGAAGGAGTACCATAGTATGCCTTTATCTGATAAATCACGTATTGGCATACATTTACATCGTTCGCACCTATAGTGCGAGAAAAATCGTCGTGAGGGTTTTCTTGGTCTGCGATTTGTGTCTTTTGACGATCGATTGGACGCACTTTTAGCTTTCGCGGTCTTCTGTCAACTTTCTTCAGAAAGGGGTGGTAAAGTTTTTTTTTCCTTCTGTCTAAAACTTGGTATTACAATTCTCGCTGGCGTGCGCGGGCTTATCCTTTCTCTCAAGACCTCGGTTTCGCCATCGACGTCGAACCAGGACAGAGAACTAACCAACGAGACCGGCGAGCGATCTTCTCTTCCCTTCGGGTTTCTGCGCGGCGTGGTCGTGTAGCGACGCTGCCTCGACAGTGAATGGTCGCCGTTTGTCCTCCGTCCCCATGCAGCCAGTGCTCATCGCTTTCGCTTTTTATTTCGCTTCATTTCCACTGGTCCCGCAGCCCCTTCGCAACGTAGCTTGTCAGTGGGCGATGTTGTTGGCGTTGTCTCGCTTCGCCGCCGATGTAATACCACGCGCCGAAGCGCGGCTGTTTGTCTGAATTCTCCTCTCACTTTCCTCCGCACCCCCTCCTCCGCTCCCCTCGCACTTTCTTTTTTATCGGCTCTGGCGGACGATTGCGACAAACGCGTCTTGAGTTATCGCCCCTGCGGCGTCGTCTTCCCCGCTTCGCTCTCCCGGCGCTGGGCCGACGTCGATCGAACGGCTTGCGTGCTGTGGGCGAATTAATAAGAGGAGCTCGAAGCGCAGGCGTCGCTTGAGCCGTTGGACGCCAGAAGTCTGATAATCCGAAATGGCGAAGAGGCTGTTGCAGCGCTGCCTACACGTGGGAGTCATTGAAAAACAGAATTTGGGGTCTATTTCGGTGCTGACCTAACGCGTTCGGGTGGAATGATATTTTTCGAGTGTTCGTCTTTTGTGTTAACGTGAACCGGTTTGGAGTGGGCTTTGATGCGCGGTACTGTTTCAAAGGGACCCTGCAACACGTTTACAACTTTTTTTTTTGAAATCTCTTAAATGCTTGCAGAGCGTAGTTACAAAACACACCCAGTACATAGATTAAGGGGTCGCAGAGTACCTCACCCAAAAATTACTGCTATATGCCCATCCGATAACTTGGAAACTCTCTCAAGAGATTTTTCTCTTTCCCAGTCTTGACGTTCTTCGACGGTTCCAATTACGTCATTAAGGTCGTGTAGCGTCTGTTGGCCGATTTTCCTTCAATTGCAGTAATGAACGCTTTTCGATAGCAAGTTTAAAAATAAAGCCACAAAGACAAAGCAGAAATGGAAGGTGTATCTGGTGCGACGAGCAAATCACGCCGTGCCGCTCCGTGCTGGCGATAACCATAGCTTTCGCAGTGGTTTCAGACGCGAAGGAAAGAGTGAAAGCGCTTATCGAAAGTGTTGCAGGGTCCCTTTTATCTAGCGACGTTATGACACCTTACAGTAATTTCAGGTCAGGCTGCGGCGCGGCGTCCCTGAATGGTAACATGAAACGTGCTGTGTGTGTATATAATAGTGCAAAACATGTTATTACTATCGTAACTCAAAACTTAGTATAATTTTATACGCAGTCGACATCGCCGTATTTCCCCGGTTTTCTTTTTTTGTGTGTGCGTTCGTGGCAAAGACTCCTGGATGAACTTAAGACGCAACGAACGGAATATCCCCCAGCCTGCGAAGAGCCCCGTATACACTAGAGGGCCACAAGTATAACTTAATGCTTGGGTTTTTTTTTTTTTTGTTATATTACCGAAACCTCACGTACTGTCGTGATAAATTGAAATACGAACAGCGGTGAGCGTGGTTTTTAGTACATGATCCGCAGTCTAAGCGACGGGTTGCGCCTGCGCAGTACGAGTAAGTTGCCAGAGTGCTTTCCCAACCTTATACCTGCTGTGCATACACGGCCTGCCGCCAGGGAGCGCAGCATGTACTGAAAACCACGCGCACCGTTGTTCGTATTTCAATTTATCACGACGGTACATCCGGGCCACTTTTTTTTTTCGCTTCCTACAGAAAAATAAAAATAATTCGTTTGCGGTTCGTCGGTGACCGCTGCAGTTAATACACCACAATTAACCTTCTATATCGAGCGATGTTTTGGAGTTTGAGTTCTACAAAGCAGCGACTTGGACTTGGGCGTCGTAATGAAAATAATACCGGCAATACGAACAAGTTAATGGTCCATGTTTGTTGCAGTTCGTTTACTCGTGACGCCTCAAGCCGAAAGAAGCTCGGAGGCAACACGGCGCTCGTGCGGACTGTTCTTTCTGCGTGCTTCTTTCTTCCGTGTCCTGGCAACGAGGTCAAGGGTCACTGCGTCTCCCATTTCGGTGACGCGCGATCCCCGTCTTCCCCGTCGGCTGCTGTCGCGAAGCGCATTCGGGGACGCCGTGATGTTTCCTCACTGACGTCGCAATATATTCTGCGGGCTTCCTTTTAAACAAAGTGTTTAAACAAAGTGTTTAAATCTGCATGGGATAATCCTGAGAAAGTAATTTTGAAGCTTTACTAGTAGAAAGTCAAGCCGAACAGGTAACACAGAATTCGAGGTTCGCCTTTGAAGGATGCTGCGCAGCAAGGCCAGCCGCACTGCAGTGAAGGTTGAAAGCGATTCATTGAATGAATTTTTAAGTGCAGAGCACTTTAGGGGCTCGCCTTGTCGTCGCACCTCGCTCGCTGGACCCAAGTAGGGCTACACGGCGTTCCGTCGTAGTAGCTGTCGTCCCGGCGTAACCCAGAGGCTTTGAAAAAGCCAAGCGGTTAGTCATAAGCGTTCGAAAGTCGTGCACCGCTGGCGCCTGTCATACATCTCCCCGTTGTTTAGCGCAAAGAAAACTGCAGGTACATTTGAGGCAAAATATACGTAATAAACCGGCAGCGCCCGCGCTCATTTAGTTAAGAACGCTCGTTGGGTTGGTTTTACGATAGTACTTAATTTTATTTATTTATTTATTTATTTATTTATTTATTTATTTATTTATTTATTTATTTATTTATTTATGACATACTGCAGACCCCACAAGGAGTCCAAGCAGGAGGGGCAGAATCGCTGACGTGTAACACACTGACAACATAGGGTAACAATATAGCAACAGAGGAAAAAGAAAAAAGAACACAGACACACATACAGAGACATCACTTCAACTTTCCAAATGAACGATTTCATCTATGCAGCTGATAACAGATATGGGCAGATCATTCCACTCAGATATGGTGCGCGGAAAGAAAGAAAATTTGAACACGTTTGTCCTGACACTTAAGCGAAAAAAAATTCCCCGCATTTCCCCGAGGGGAAGAATGTGAAAGTGCGAATGCACGAGTTGAATTTGCGCGGTTCGGTAATGTTCGCGAAAGAGAGATCACACACACACACACAACTACAAAGAAAGAAAGATGCATTTATTCACAGACACCTATTTGTGTTGTCGTTGTACTTGATTGCTAGAGCGGATCTCAGCTTTGAAATTTCGTGTCAGTACTCCTTTAAGCGGGTGCACTAGCCCTTCTCACGCCCGATTCTTGGCCAATCCCCCACGTGGGTATGTGCTATGTCAGCGGCCAAGCAGCGCGCGCCCATCTCCCCCCGTTGCCAAGGAAGACGAGGAGATTCCTGGCCAATCCCCCACGTGGGTATGTGCCATGTCAGCGGCCAAGCAGCGCGCGCCCATCTCTCCCCGTTGCCAAGGAAGACGAGGAGCGCGCGCACCCGCAGCTGTTGCTATGAGGACGGCGGCGGACGCTTCAGGCTCGCTTAAGAAGTGCATTCGCACTTAAAAAAGTAGCAGTGCAACGACTGCACGTGCGAGTAGAAAAGAAAGAACAAAAATTTGGCCGCGTATCTGCTCCTTTCGTTGCACATGTCGTCAAAAGGCGATAGTCTTTGTAGACATTTGCCGAGGAAATTCCCCCCCTCGCTTTCCCGCTCACCTCTCATGCTGTTCCGTCGCGCTCATCCCAAGGAAAACACATTAAAGGTTTGCTCAAGGCGATTTGAATTTACCGCGTTTCACTGCTACAGGCGGGGTTCCTCGATGCCAGCGCTGCAGTATGGCGGAGACGCGCGTGAATCGAGGCGGCCGACTTCAAGGTTTATAGAACCGCGTTGCCGTTCTCCACGTGCGTTCCAAGCAGAAGTGAAACCTAGCCAGTGGAACCTTTCTTTGCTGTTGCCGCGTGATTTCTCATATGCCACCCGGAGGTGGCGCGGGCAACAGCAGGCGGTACGCGTTGTTCTGCAGTAGATGTAGAATATCATTTGCTATAGAAAAACCAAGCATCCAGGAATTTTTTAAATACAGGAACACTGTAAGTACCACTTGTGTACTAATTTCCTGTCTTATATTTGCGTAATGTCTTGTTCTTGTTCAACAAAGTTGACAATTATGAGCATAAAACTGGGCTTAGACGTTTACATTTGGCTTTGAGTGTATAAGACTATTGCGCAGTAAGCATTTTACTTTGGCCGGGTGGCTGAATCGAGTTAGACAGACAGACAGACGGACAGACAGACAGACAGACACAAACCAAAATTTCTGGGTTTAAGTAGCCCCAGAAAGACTATCGTCTTTAAAAGAACACAACTCCCGCTGGTGCAGTTTCGGGCAGGGGGCGCGCGACCACTGCGACGGCGGGAAATTTGAATTGCATTGGGGGGTATCAGTGAGCGGGTAACGGCGCTACAGCCCACTATGGCGAATCGCTGTTCTGCACTTCAGACAGCTTTCGCATTGAGTGGAACGGATTTAATTTTTATTGTAGCAAGGAGGGCGTGTATTGGCGGTACGCTGCTACAAAACTAGCGGATCCACGTGTTTAATGGTGTTCGATAGCTGTTCGCAACAAACAAAGTATATCAGAACTTGTCGCGATAGTCAATTCATCACGAGAACTAAAACGTATTGCCTTAAATGACGACGACAAAGGCAAGCGCGTAACCATAGCAACTGCATATGGTGTTTTGTGTCTGGCTGTATCGTTGCCGTTTAGCGCTGCCAGTTCAAATAAATTCGGGAGAAAACTTTTGTTCGTCCTCGTGGAATAATGTTTTCGTATGCATGTGCCTGTGGATGTCGTAGCCTGATGGAACCGCCAGAAGAGTTACAAGAGGGCACGTTGTAATCTTGCTCTATATAGCTCTCTATATAGTTACTATAGTTATATAGTATAAGTACTCTATGTAGCACTGTGTATAGTTACTATATAGTTATAGCACAGGACAGGGATAATTGGAGATCGATGGGAGAGGCCTTTGCCCTGCCGTAGGCGTAGATAGGATGATGATGATGACGAATATGACGACGATGAGGATGATTATTATGATGATGATAATATATAGTTACTATAGTTCTAGTCCGTGTCAGATGCGTGGACTACGTTTCCTGTCACGGGAGATGTTCCGGAAGAGTTCCGTAAAAAATCCATGCAGTCGGCGCTTCTTTATTGAGATTACGGGACATATCGGTGAGGGCTATTGAACTGGAAATATATAAATCTTCAAATAACAGAGCGGAACTTAAAGTACGGCACTTGGACTTTGGAATAGGAAATTAATAGTGTGCTTAAGCGCAGTAACCACCATCGGTGACCAATGGGATGGCAGGACTGATTAATAACAGTAACCCCTGAGGTAATCCGCATAAAGGCGGGGACAAAAACGTGGTGCAGTTCCAGATCGCGCAAACTACATGGAGAAGAAAACATCCTCGCCGTAAAAACTACCGCATTTCCCTCCGGCCATTCAGCACCGTGATAATTACCGGCTCAGAACAGGGACTAATTACTTCGCTAAATTACTGCCGCTCGTAAACATAACTGAACGCTCCTCTAAACCCGAGGTATCTTCGATTTACCCTTTTCTTCTTCTCAGGGCCGTTCAAGGGCAACTCGGTACTCTTTTTTTTCTTTTTTGCCCTTCGATTTTTTATTGCGAGATTAGTCCCAGACCGTCCATGAACTGCGCGTAATTGTTCTATATTGGCAAAAAAGAACGCCAACCGATGTCTTGCAACATTTCCGAGGCAGCATTTCCGATAAACGATTTCGCTCTTTCCTTCAGTTCTAGAATCACTGCAAAAGCTGTCGTTATCGCCATCACAAAGCGGCACTGCTTGATTTGCTCGTCGCATCACATTGGTCTGCCGTTTCTTTGCTTTTGAGGCGATCTTCTAAGTGAACACGTCACTCCGTGTAAGTGACTACCAAATGCGTTTATGGCTGCAGCTTGAAGGAAGCGGGCCAGTGGCCGCTACAATGCTCTAATGACGTAAATCAAGCGCTCAAAGAACGCCAATACCAGGAAGGATAAAAAAATTGGTTGAGCAAGTTTCTACGTTATGTCGTTTCTGGCTGAGGTGCTTTGTGATCCTGTATTCTAAATACTGGATGTGTTTGTCGACAGTGTTCTGAAAGCTTTTAGGATTCTTCAGAAAATAAGTTCAGAAAAGTGTTGCAGGGTCCCTTTAAGTACAACGATTTGACTGCAGTGACGTCACCAGTGACATAGCGAACAGGCAGAGCGGGAAACGCGGAAATGCCGAGCGGAGAAGCGACGACAGGGCAGCAGCCGAAGACGGGTCCCGTTTCGGATGCTCCTCGACGAGCAGCTGACGACGGTCGTCGTCGCGCAAGCCGGGTCCCTCGTCGTCGCACGGGCGCGTCCCCGCAATTAAGCAAGGGATAAAGTTTAAGCCGACAAGTGGCCGTCCTCTCTTTACGACCGCCGTCCTCTTCCGCTTATCACAATAAACAAGGAAGTGGTGCTCGGAAAGCCATTAATAACATCGGGTGTCGCTCTGCCGCCGCACCAGCGCCGATAGCGCCGCCAACGCGGCCGCGTGTTTTCGAGCTTTCCTTCGCTCGGCGCGGTTGCGAACAAGAAAAGGGATTGTATCTGTCGGCGGGATGTGGGATGCTGCTGGTGTTGTTGTTTGTCGTTCTTTTACTTGCGCGTCCTCTGTTAGCTGGGATAATCTTTATTTTTTATTTTTGCTAGGATATTGATCCCGGGCGTGTTTCCTGCGAGCCAAGGACACTGGCGTCAGTCATCACGTGGTCTCCCTGTCCGAAAGTACACAGATGTAGGGGCCGATGTCCACGAACTGCGCTAACTTGGAGGAGAGAGAGAGAGAGAGAAAATGATTTATTTGAGAGTTTAGCTCCAATCCAAGAAGGAACTGGCTACTCCGCACTTTGGAGTAATTAAAAGGTACAAGGGGTGTCTCAATGAACCACAGGGTTAGAAGTACGTTGAAAGGGCAACGGCTGAAAGGTCACATGCGTGCGCCAGTAAACTGCTAAAATGAAACGTGGTGTATGCGACGCCGTGTTTCTGCTGTAACTTCTCTTAATCGCATTGTCGTCCTAAAGAGTAGTTCAGAATGATAGAGCGAAGGTCGTACAGAAGGTCGGACAGAAGGTCGGACAGACTGTCGGACAGACGGTCAGACAGACGTACGGACACCGAAAGATCGACGAACGGACATGAATTGGTGAATGAATGAATAGATGGACAGATGCGAATGGATAGCGACAGAAATAGAGATATCAGTACGGATTTGAGCAGCTGTACGCGCGGTGCCATTGTTCACTGGCGGTTGGCTTGAGCTGCATGCTCTGTTGCTGCCGACGGCAGGATGCCGAGATCAGGCGAGCTTCGTGAGTGAGACGTTGCCTACGACGGCGGATTGCGTACCACAACCGTAATTAGGAACATTTAAGGCGGGAAGAGGTTTCGGGGCTAATTAGGTGCGTGCAGTTAGCGCCCGAGTACGTTTTGAGGCCGCAGTTGTGTAACTGGTCGGACAGGGCGGCCCTGTGAGCCGGCCCGCACGCCATATGTTCGGTTTGTCGTGCGAATACCACCCCCTCCCGCGAAATAACAATCTGTCAGTCCTCTCGCGGACGCATCAGTGGCCGTCTCGTCAGACGCTCCTGCACGCTACGTTTGTGTTTTTCGCGCGGCTTTTTGCGCGCGCTCAAATTACTGTCCTCCGTCGGGACGCGACGAAGCTCACTGCAGAAACTATGATTTGCCGGCGCGTTGTCTCGCCGAGGCATCGCGTTGAGGCCGGCTCTCCGCTGGCAATTGCAGGCTTTCTCCCGCCTGCCGCGGAGTCGCACCTCAATCCATCACGAGACAGCGCGCGCACGTGATCCGCCGAGCTTGCTTTCCTCTCCCGCTTTATACGCTTCTCTTATACTATGCCTCTCTGGCGTTCTGTGGCGGTGAGAGTGCACTGTCTCTGTATACTTAGACATCACTCAGTGCAGGGAGATAACGTGTCCGGGTAATTTCCCTGCCTAATCGTCTTTTCTTAATCTCCCTCTCCCCGAATTTCTTTCGTTTTTGTTGAATGCGTATCTCTACCGAAAAAAAACGAAGGTAGGTACGCGGTTGGATAATAACACCCTGAAACGTTTCGTTATTTTTGTGTTTTACGTCGTAGGGGCACTTTTTGTGTGTGCTGCACCTTCTCTCGCTTCAGACTTGTCGTGCCGGGATGGTCGGGCGCTTGCAGGTCACGTACCGCGCGTACTCGAAACAGCTGCAGAGGCGGCCATTCTGGACGAACGAACGGCCGGCAGGACTCGTAATCGCACACGGGAGAGCGGTAAAGCCGAATCTATTACTGACATCTCGAGGGGGGAGCCATTAGGCGTCCTCTAGCTGCCTCTCTGTCCCCGTCCGTTTTGACCCCAGCCTTCCTCGTGTCGAACCTTCGACTGTTTACGGACAGTGGCTCGAACAGTAGAGCCTGTAGTAGGTCTAATGCCCGGGCCTGATATACCGGATTGCGACGGTTTGGGTTCCGCGAAACGAAGCAGATCAACCTCAGGGAATCAGTTTCGGAAACGACAGCGACAACTTGGAGTGACTGTTTGACTGTTTTCTACTGGTGGTGCAGTGTTTGTGCACTGCCCGGTGTCCTTTTATGGCGTCGTGCGAGACACAGTTCTGAACTTCTGACGCTACGGCAGTGAGTCAGGCCGTATAATTAGCAACCAACAGAGCGGAGACTTTCTAGAGCTTAACTTATTGCACACGCCTGCCACGGTGGCGCAGTGGCTAAGGCGTTGTGCTGCTGAGCCATAGGATGCCGGTTAAATCTCGGCCGCGGTGGCTGCTTCTTAGACGAAGGCTATAAGAGAAAACTCCCGTGTGTAGATATTTAGGCGCTGGTTAAAAATCCCCAGGTGTTCAAATTTAATTAGGATCTCTCCGCTGCGGTGTTCCTCATAGTTCATACGTAGCTTCGGCGTCTTAAACTCCCCTAATTTCAGCGTATTGCACACGAATGATATTCACAGCTGCCTCTCGGCTCGGAACAGATAGCGAGAAAGCGCTGGACTTTGAAAGTAAACTTGCTACTCGAAGTTTTCAGTCTAAAGGTTCATTGATTCTCCTTGATCTCCGGTATGCTTTGCTGGTGATGTCTGCTACGCTATATACACCGCTCGTGCTCCAGGCTGCTGGGGGCTGCGGTCCGCTCCTATCCTGTTGGCGGAAGTGGGCTGGAGCTTCGTCAGTTCTAAACGCCATTTTTCCGCCACTGCCGAACGAAGCCGTGTGACCATTACGTAATTGATTCCAAGAAAGCGAGCCGTATCTGCTGGCTCGTGTACAGTTATAGTTTAACGGAGAAGTCTACCCAAAACGTATCCCCACCAGAAAAAGAGAAAGTAAACGAGCATCTCTGCGTTTCATGTGGCGGTCGAGGTCAGCAACTGGCCCGCGAAGCGCAGGAATGAAGCGCTGAGGTGTTTGTTGTGTTTCGTCAATTCCATAGCTTCGAGGCTTACTGGATGCGAAGTGAGTTCGAGTTAATATCCAGGAAACTAGTCCAGCAAGGGAAGGTATATAGGCAGGATCGTGCAGCCACCGATGCTAATGAGTGTCTTGCCGCAAACTTAGCCTGCCGCCATTGGACGTTTTCTTCGAACCTCCTTGGTTCCAGGGCATGTCCATAATAGATGGTGAAGGCTCCCCGTTGTTCCGGAACCGATGAGCTTCTCCAAGGGAAATGACGTCATGCTGCCACAATTTCGACAATGAATGGCACGCATTGTAGGCTTAGTGGTGCGAGTTCCGAAAGGTTGGCTGATGGCCCAAACACTTCACACTTTTCCAACTGCTCCCAGCTTTACGGTTTCATCCATTCAATATTCCGTTTTGAGCTCCGCAGCTCCTTTACATTTCTTTTAATTACGGGGTCTCCCTTTGGCAGCTTCGCGCATCGGATATCAAGCCTAATTATAGTTTTTTTTTAAGTGCATAGCACTTTAGGGGGCCGCCTTGTCGTCGTAGCGCGCTGTAACGCTCGATGTCAACCGACTGCCGGAATCAGGCGGCGCAACGAGATAACGGACCCAAGTAGAGCCGCACGGCGTTTCGTCGTCGCGGCGTAACTTAAGAGGCTTCGAAAGCCAAGCGGTTTATATAGTTATAAGCGTTCGAAACTCGTACATCTCCCCGTTTTTTAGCTTCCGTTTTTTAGCGTTTTAGCTCACCGTTTTTTAGATGTACGAGAAGCTGGCGCTTCTCGTACATCTCCCCGTTTTTTAGCTCAAGGAAAACTGCAGGTGCATTTCAGGCAAAATATACGCAATTAACTGGCACTGCCCGCGTTTATATAGTTAGGAACGCTCGTTCGGTTAATTTCTACGATAGTAAGCGAAAAAAAGTGCCAGTGAAATGTGCGGGAGGAAAAGCAAGCACAAAAAGAACAGACCTCCCGCTGGCGCTGTTTCAGGCAGGGGGCGCGCGATCACTGCGGAGGCGGGAAATTTGAATTGCATTGGGTGGTAGCAGGGAACGGATAACGGCGCTACAGCCCGTTATGGCGAATCACTGCTCCGCACTTCCGTCAGCCTTCACGTTGAGTGGAACGGCTTTAATTTTGTTCTTATTAATTTGAACTAGAATGTCCTCCATTTTATAGTTATATCCTAATCGCTCGCCTTTTTTTTTTATTCCCAAGTGCAATTCCGACCTGTTTATTTGCGCGGTGGTAAGCCTGATCGAAGGTGCCTCGCAAGAGGCTACGGAAAGCCCCGAAGACGAATATCCGCAATGTACTCGGCTGCTGGCATTTGGCCGGGAAATATTCTTGGCGGTTTCAGAGTGACTGGAAGCAGGCTGATCACGGAGGCAGCGTAACGTACTTCAATTTCGTCGTGATGTCGCAAGGTCTACCCCTAGATTTCGCGCTGTCGGTACTCCGTGCAGGCTAAAATATGCCCGATTAAAATCTAGAGACGTATCCCTGTGGCGCCTTGTGTTGTGAAAGTTGGCGCAAATGCGGCAATGTCGTCTGTGGCAATTACTTTTCGTTGCGAAAGTCTCTTTGTCAGAATTCTACTTGCGGAGACGCACGATGCATACGGCGTGTTTTAAAGGAGCCATGAAGATAAAATACAACTTCGTTTAATTTAAAAGAACTACGATTCAGTATCTCACTCAGCTCCACTACAGCCACAAAAGATGTTTTTTAACGAAAAAAAGCAAGAAGTATTTAAAAACTTTCAAATTTTGCGCCACAGTGACGTGTTATGAGCAACAATGACGTCATACGGGCCAACAATAAAACAATTTTCAGTGCGTTAACTGCACGTTAGCATTCAAGTGATGCGGTCAAATAGAACTAGAGACCCCATTACAGACGTCCAGTATGTGTCGTCGCGACAGGTCAGTTAGGCGGCCGCCAATCGCACAAAGAAGGTTCCGTGACGTTATAGAAAAGTTGCGGGAAATTGGCTAGGGGGTCGCGACTGCTTCACACGTTTTCTATCATATCTCCGTTATTTGTTCGAAGATTGCGATGATATTGGTGTCATTGATATCGGGACTAAGCAGTCTTTCTAATAAACCCAACTTGCATTTTGTCTTCATGGCTCCTTTAAAGGCGCCATGAACACGGAATGCGACTTCGGTTCATTAAAAAGACTGCTTTCTCCCGATAACAATGATACCAATTTTATCGCAAACATCAAGCAGACCTGCCGCGGTGGCTCAGTGGCTAAGGCGTTGTGCTGCTGAGCACGAGGACGCGGGTTCGATTCCCCGCCGCGGTGGCCGCTTTTCTGATGGAGGCGAAAAGCAAAAACGCCCGTGTGTACGAGATTTCGGCGCACGTTAAAGATCCCCAGGTGGTCAAAATTAATCCGGAGCCCTCCACTACGGCACGCCTCATCGCCTGCGTTGCGTCAGTGCGTTAAACCCTACGATCAAACGAACTTCAAGCAAACAATCCTGACGTCAACAAAAACATATGAAGCAGCAGTGGTGACTCCCGAGTCACGATCCGGCGAGTTCTTTATGACGTCACATAATTCTGCTTGTGCGATTGGCTGTCGCCGTCAAAGCCACCGCCAAGAACAATGACCGGGCGATTGTAGTTGGGCCCTATTTCCATTTGATCTTACCACTCGAATGCTACCGTGCAGTCAAAGCAGTGTAAACTGTTTTTAAAGACGATAGTCTTTCTTGGGCTACTTAAAACCAGAAATTTTGGTCTGTCTGTATGTCTGTCTGTCCGTCTGTCTGTCTGCGACTCGATTCAGCCACCCGGCCAAAGCAGAACAATGCCTGCGCAATAGTCTTATATAGTCACATCTAAATCTACCCGTCTATGTCCGGTGTAATGTTCATACTTGTCAACATTGTTGAAGAAGAACAAGACATTACTCAAATATGCGACAACAAATCAATACAGTCCTTTATAAAAAAATCAAACATGCTTGACTCTTGCGAAATTAAATACTTAATCAACTGCAGAAAAAGAATTCACTCCGCCGTCGCCTGCTGTCATCCGCGCCACTATAGCTTCTGGCGCCATTTTAAGAAATCAACCGGCAACAGTTACGCAAGGTTCCACTAGGTAAGTTCCACGTTCTGCTTGCAACGCACGTGGAGTAGGGAAACGCGCTTCTATAAAAGTTGAAGTAGGGCGCCTCGATTCACGCGCGTCTTCGCCGTACGGCAGCGTTGTCATCGAGACACCCGGTTTGGAGCAGGGGAACGCGGGAAATTTAGAATGATTTAAGCAAACCTTTGGCGTCTTTACCTTGGGACTAGCGCGACGCAAGAGGAACAACATGAGAGGTGAGCGGGAAAGCGAAGGGAGGCGTTTACTTGGCGAAAGTCAATAAAGACTATCGTCTTTTGACGACATTTGCAACGAAAGAAGCAGATACGCGGCCATTTTTTTTAGCCTCTCCTGCATCACTGGTGCTCTTATCAATGTAGCGCGAAATTTGAAATTTGGTCAATGTTTCTTACGTTTCTTTTATTAAAAAACGTATTCGTGGCTTTAATGGAGCGAAGTGAGTCACCAAAGGCTAGTTGTTTCGAATTGACGAAAGATCTGTTTTGCCTTTATGACCCTTTTAACACCGTTGTTACGCGTACAGTCTTTGTCAAAATTTTCTAGGCCAAGCCGAAAGTGCGCAGGCCGCAAAAAAATTCAACGTACAAGCTTACGTCCTGAGCGAGGCTGAAACGGTATATGCCGGAAAGTTGGAGAAAAAATCTTTCTTTCTTACTGTGATAAAGTAATTTTGTGACATTCAAAGGCAAAGCTTATTCTTCGAATTCTTGGTGGTTCATTAGGGAGTTTGGTCTAGGAAATTTCGACAAAGGGTGTACCTCTCGCCTATGCTCTCACGGCGTAGACGCGCTGTCCTCGATGTATATGGCAGGGTCCTTGACGAAATGGGCAAGTGATAGCCGGAAAGGATCTGGCAGCAGCAGCAGCCCCCGGCTTCACTGAACGATAACGAACCGCAGGCAAGTAGTGGTGGGCGTGGATGCGCACACGAGGCCCCAGCGACGATGTTGCGTCGAACAAGGGCCCGCCTTGGTCGATGGCAGACGGCATGGCGTCAGGCGGCGACCGAGATCCATCGAGAGCGGAAGCGGGGCGTCTCTTCTTCGCCCGTGCTTGCCGCGTGCCGGATGACATTGACCGCATTTGGGGCGGCGGTCTTTGTGCGAATGCTGTCAGCACCGTGCTACAAGACTGCCGTGCAGTTTCCACCGGTTGCGCTGATTCCGAGCAGCCTTTTTTACAGATAAGCTGTTAGCGATACGTTCGTGGGAGTTTTCGAGCGCAGCTTTTAAGCGTCCGTTCGTGCGTTTGGCGTTGGCGCAACCGAGCGAACGATCTGCTGGCAGAGGGTGAGGGTGAGAGATCGCGCAAGGATGAGGATGAGAGTGCAAGGAGGAGAGCAATGAAAGGTACAGCGGAAGCATAAGGAGGGAAGCAGCGAAGTGGCGGCGTGGGTACCCTTCTTCGTGCTCGTTCTATTCCGGAGACGACCGCTTGACCAGCATTTAGCAACCTGCGAAAGTAAGGTGAGCAGTGTCCTATGAAGAGATGATAACATAATCTGTGTGTCACGTGACCACATGTAACATACCCGTCTCGTGGCCACGTGGAGTAGAGCGGACTGAAGCCTATTTTTGTCTCTCTCCCGGCTGTAGAACGGGTCCATGCGGAAAGGGCTACGTAAAATGTCGCTCCTCGACCGAACTCGTACAACCGATTTTTGGAAAGGTTCTGCAGCATAGAGAGAAAAGAAAACAGGCGTAAGGGTTAAAGGGGCCCTGCAACTCTTGCGTGAAGCGCTTTCACTCCTTCCTTCACGTCTTCAAGCACTGCGAAAACTAGTTATCGCCAGCAAGGAGCGGCACTGCGTGATTTGCTCGTCGCGGCAGATACGCGTTCCGTTTCTGCTTTGCTTTTTGTGGCTGTCTTTTTGAAGTGGCTGTCGAATGCGTTCATTGCTGGAATTGAGATAAAGCCGCCCGATAGCCGCTACGCCGCTGTAATGACGTAATTCCAGCTCGAATGAACGCCAAGATTGGGAAAGAGAGCAAATTTTTTAAAGCAGATTTCTAAGTTACCTGATGGGCATAGAGCAGTAATTTTTGGCTGAGGTGCATTCCGACCCCCTAATCTAAGTACTGGATGGGTTGGTTGACTACGTTCTGCAAGCATTTAGGATTTTGAGAAATGCCGAGAAAAGAGTTGCAGGGTGCCTTTAAGGCAATTGATGGTATCACAGAGACGTCGCAAGGTCATCCGCAAGGAAAAAAGGTTTTATTTTTTCTTTTCTGAGCAGGACGCGAATGTGCATCGGTTTTTTTTTTTTTGTGGCGCAATAAATGCCTTTTATGGTTTCAAAATCACGACCCAGAAAAACCAAGAAATTGGGCCGATACTATCGTGGAAACGTTTTTTTTTTGTTTGTTTTTGCGCCAGCTACATCGCCCGGCACAGAATTACCCCACAGGAAAAATCCTGCTCGTTTCCGCGCACGTTGCGTTCCTCCTCTCTTAATTTGTTTTCCTTATCGCCCCGTATCGAAGCGAGCCGGCTGATTCAATTATCCCGCTCATTCGAGCCGTGGAGGCCAAATCGTGCCGGCTTCCCGCTCGCAAGTGCCATTCCAGCTTTGTCGGCGTCGCCAATTCACCGCGGACGTGCTGATGAGGAGGCGATATAATCAGCTCGCCGCGACCATTTGCATTCAGTTGGGTGCAACAACTGTGCCTCTCCCCCCGCCACCTCCTGTTCTCGAGGTCTCTATTTCGTTTCTGTTTCGGCTTTGCTTTCCCAGCCATGCTAGTCTTGGCAGACGTCCTGGCCTGCGCGCGCGGAGTCGTGAAAACGATCTTCCGCGCTAATTAAGATAAGCCTCGCCGCCCGCGTCCCCGCACGTTCGCTGCTTCGCGAGAGAATTCATTAGTATTAGCATAGAATGGAGCACGCTTCTTTCTGTTACCTTTCCCCGTCTTTTTGTTTAACTTTCAGCGGTGTGGCTCCTCCGGGAGAGCAGACGTACGATCAAACGAAGTAGCCCAGCGTAATTGTGTAAGCGCTATAAAAGGCGGCGTCCCGAGTTGCGGCAATCTCTGCTCGGACGATCGGGTGCGATGAAGTGCACACAATGCCTGCCTCGTTAATTCCGCGCAGCGCTGCCGAGCCTATAGCCAGGCGGATGGGAAGGTAACCGGTGGTGCGTGCTTCCGTATTTGAGCCGTCGTGCGTGAGTGGCTTTGGCTTGTCTTGGATACCGTCGGCATGAGCGAGTAAATCGAAGGCTGGCTACTGTGGAACAGGGGCGAGGCTCATTGAAAAGGGGTGGGCCACGACGCAACAGAGCAGAACGCAGCTGTTCAACACGCGATCGTATTCCTATGGGACTTACTATAGTAAATTCGTGACCCACGGGCTTCAAAAGCATCGTGTGCCAATACGAAAGGTTGTACAAATTCATAGAAAGTTCCTAACGGTCTAGTTTGCTTCTTTTAGAAATATATCACTTCTTTACTGAGATAAAAAAATAATTACGAAGCGCATTTTGGTTTATCCGTTTTCCACTAGATGGCGCTACTTGTCTAGCAAGCAAGAGTTTTCTTTCTTTTTTCCCGTACATAAGTAATATATCTATAAAATAAGCAAACTAGGCCGTTGTGAACATTGATGTGCATTTGTAAAGCATTTCGTATTGGTGCACGAATGTTAACAGGTGAGTCCCCTTTAAACTTCATTTGCGGCCTCCCGACCGACAGTGTCTGTGCGGCTGTAGGATCTAGCTTTGGGCTGGGCGACTCAGAAATCAACTGTCGAGAAGGAAATCCTTATTCCGGGAGATGTAATTTTCCTTCAATTGTTACTTTTTTTCGTAGTCATGCTCACACAGCCACACAGCCGGGGGAGTTGAAAGTTGGGAGTTGGTTGTTTTTCTGGATGATGATGATGATGATTATGATGGCGGTAGTGAAGAATTGTGTAAAGGTGTTGCAGGTGCGCTCGAAAGCGTAAGCAACGTCGCTTCGGACATCAGGGTTGAGTGCCAGCTTGTGAGTCTACCCGTTGGCAGCACACCCTCCTTCCTCGACGTGTTCGGGCTTCAACTGGTACTGCCCCGATTTTCTTACTACTCTCCAAACTGCCTCGTATTTGTTTTCCCGCGGGCTAAGTAGTCCAGCAGCGAGACGAAGGCCCCCAAAATAAGACCGCCGATTCACGGGCGAAGCTCTCCCGCGTGCATGATGTAACCCTTTACGCGTGCTGCCGCCGCCGCCGCCGCCGGCTGCGGTCTTCTGCGCGCGTGTTGTTTCTCGATCGTCTGGCGAGCATTTCTCAACGCCTGCCCTTCCAGAGCCGAGCCGGGAGGAACGCGTCCATGTTTGCTTATTTATCGTCACCCCCTCCAGCGTGTTTCTACAGTTTTTTTCGCTCACATTGCGCGCTGGCGGACGACTCCCTGGGGCGATCGGGACTGGGTCTCAAGGCCACGAGTTCAACTCCCGGCTCAGTCGCGGAACGGAGTCCGCGCCGCACGAAGAACCGCCGGAAAAAGTGGAGTCTGGACTTGGCAACTGCCGGCCGCTCGCTAGTCGCCTTGTTTAGACAGTCGGCAGATCTAGTTCGAGAGGAAGTGGAAAAACGATGCAATGCTGGAAATGAATGAATGAATGAATGAATGAATGAATGAATGAATGAATGAATGAATGAATGAATGAATGAATGAATGAATGAATGAACCGCAAGTACTGTTAGGGAACCAACCTGGTGGAAGGGATCCGTATACTCCGGAATCTTTTGCCTATGGCTTGCCGCACAGCTTTCTTCGCGAGGTCAAGATAGGTCATAGGTTCCTTGCTGCAACAAATGATTGAGTAAACGAACTTTAGGACCCTAGTTCGAATACCTGCCGATGATTGGAATGTAGTGGGCCGTCAGCGACCGCTGTAGCTCAGTGTGCATACCTGAGAATGGGATAGGTGAGGGATGGATGGTCACGCCACTTATTTGTGATGCGGTGGGGTACGTCGCGGTAGCTCCATTTTCAAGAAGTCGAACAGCAAAGAAGAACGATGGAAGGGTTAGGTAAGTGACGACCTGATTTGATACAATGAATATTTATCGGGACCATTGAGAAGTTCCTAGGCGGACTGAACGTGAAAGCCTGGCGTTCTATTGGTACAGCTACCGTTTACATACACGTCTACTCGTCGACACAGAAGCCATGCCATTTTACCGTCCTTAATACATCTTAGTTCAGCCGAACTCATCAATCCACCTTATTCCCACCTTGACTCATCTTGGTTCATCTTAATCCACTTTTATACATCGTAATCCACCTCAACCAACCAACCTTAACGCTTCATTCCATCTTAGTTCATTTTAATCCACTCTAATCCGTCGTAATCCACATCAAGCCATCTTATTGTGGTCCGCCTTTATCTCTACGTTAATCCACATTAGTTCATCTTAACTTTTCTTAATCCGTCCCAATCCAACTTAATCCACCTTCAGACCACTTTACTAGCCATTACTTTCAATCACTAATCAATCATTAATGAAGTTGTATCACTTAATTACAGTTCCAGCTTTCATTTCGGGTGGACGTATAGTATTAAAAGTTGAAAGCCCTCGCAGAAACGTACTCCACCTTGGGGATTTCTCCTAAACTGATCGGTTGATCATTAATTAATTTCGTTAACCATTAATCTCCTATACATGGCCGGCATACTTTGGTTCGTTTCTGCTCTTCTTTGGTTCAGTTGGCTTTTGCATCATTCGTGTCGACGCCGGGGTCATTCGAGGTCAAGCTTTTAATGAGACAAATGGATTTCACCCCAATACGATATATGCAGGAAAACATTTTGTAGGTTACTTAGTTCATGCGTCCACGCCATGGCATCCCTGTGGCAGTTATCATCGTAACAGGCTGTATCGGATTATGGAATTATAGGGTAATGGGACACTTATCAGTAGAGGTTGACGTATGACAAGGGGATTTCGCTGCACACTCCGTCGTGCCTCAATTCCGCTTTATGGCTTGAAGTTCGTAACCCGCGGGAGCAGATCTTATCTCGGATTTTGTGGATAAGCCGATGAATGCCCCCTTCTCATTAGGGCGATTAGGGCGCGAAGGATCGAACTTTCCCCCCCTCTCTCGTGTATCGGCTTTCCCGCTCTTCTCGTCGTTCTCACGCTAATCGCCGCGGAATTTCACTCCGACTGGCCCACCCGCGAGAAGCTCCTTTTGAGAAACCGCCGCGTTTCTCCTCATAAATCGGCGCCATTTATAAATGGAAGTGTAAAGCGAAACACGACTCAAGTGCTCTTGAAAAATGCCGCGCGATGTTTTCGGGGAACGAGGCCGCGCAGATAAGGCGTCGTTTGATGTCCCCCGCGCCGCGCAGTGCGGTGTATGGCCGCATTAATAATAGAACGGTTCATTTTGGTCAGCTCGCCGCCTCGCCCACGGTTATTCGGGCGCGGACAAGCCCGCGCGCTTCTATTCGAGGGAAGGGGAGACCTGGGAACGCGGAATTTTTACGAGCGCCTCTTCTATTCCGGGGATGCCGTGGCTGCTGACTGTAGCTGCTAAATATACGTGTGAAGAAGACGCTTTTTGTACTCGTGGTGGTCGACGACGTGCATTCTCGCAGGCGGCGGCTACAGCGCGCCGCCGTCCGGCACGTCGACGCACGGTGACGGCGATCAAAACGCGCTGTAGCTACCGTCCTCTCTGAGCTTTCTTGAATTTGGCCTTCCTGCGACTGCTTGGTCGAGCTGGACGAGAAATGGTGTTGTGGAGTGGGGAAGCTGCAGAAGGTGGCAATGGTAAAGCTCACGCTTTAGATCTATTCCGCTGGCAACAGTAATAACGCTTTCACTCCCCTGTACCATACACAAAAGCTAAAATCCCTCACCGCTATATACTTGGTTCGTCTGTCCCGTCGAAGCACTAGCGCATACACCCCATCATCAATCCCATCACCTCACCTTCGTCGTGGGAGGCCGTTCTGACTCACCCTGACACCTATAGAGCCACTAAATAAGCTACCTCATCTTGTGGCTCTAGACACCTACGGACAACTCTGCCACCTGGCGGAGGGCACCGCATTGATCGAGTGTGATGCGCTCCACCCATGAACGCTAACGCAGGGACCCTTGCGTAGCTGGCAGTTTTCCAAATAAAGTTATCTCTCTCTCTCTCTCTCTCTCTCTCTCTCTCTCTCTCTCTCTCTCTCTCTCTTTCTTTCTGTCTTTCCAAAGCCGGTACACACTTAGAATGCTTGCGTAAAAACCCGGTGAACAACCTCACCGACGTTACATTCGCAGGTATGACAGTTCGGAACATTATCTCTCCCGCATAGCATGTGGCTAGACCTGCAACTTCTAAGTTGGCTTTCCCCGCATAGCTGAGTAATGCTTTTTAAGTAACACCGTGAGTCGGCCTAGTTGGAATCTATCCATGGCTTAACCGATGCGCAAACAAACGAGGACGAAGAAGGAACCAACACGGACAAGCGCACAACGGGTGTGCGCTTGTCCGTGTTGGTTCCTTCTTCGTCCTCGTTTGTTTGCGCATCGGTTAAGCTTTTTAAGTGGTGTGGGTTTGTCTTCGGGTGTTGCACCGTCACACTCGCACGCGGCGGGGGCAGCAGTCCTTGGCCGCAAAGTACACACCGGTCACGTCGACGCAATGCTCACGGGCCGCGTATTGGGGTACGTTGCAGGGGGAGCCCGTGTCGTTATTGTGGGGAAGGCTGCCGTACGGGTAATGCGGAGCGGACAGGCTGTTGCTACAGCGCATTTATGTTAAATATACTTCACAATGTTAATTATGATAATTATGTTAATTACCCTAATTCGAAGGAAAGTAGCCTAACCATGTGGATGATATTTTAGCTTATTTGCGAGCCATATTACGTGGGGTGTTGACAACAGGTGAACATAGGTGCAGCCAGAATGGATACCGAAATATTGAGTTGGAAGTCGAGCATTGCCGATGAATATTTGCCAAATCTCCTAGAACAACGATTTCCGGAGCATGCGTCAAGTAATTTGTGTGGCAGCGTAGTATACTATGAATAAGGAGAATTTTGTCTTTCGGTAGAAGAATTTGTAAGGGATCGGACGCATAATCGCAAGATTGTTGGTTCAGTCGCCACCCGTGGAGTGTCTTTTTCTGTACATCATTTCCTAACCTTAAATAAAAAAGACGGCTATCTTTATTTCGCAAAACAGTCAGACTACTGTGATTTCCTTAGCATTGCAGGCTGCCGTCTTTTGCTTTCTATTCATGAAAACGGGCCCCGCATTTCTTATGCGTATAATTTAATATTCGCTGTAAGACATTTTCTGTTTTACACGCCGTCACATCCTGTTCAACGCGTGGGATCGTATCGACCTTGTGGGGAATCTTCCGAGCTTCTTCATCTAATCCAGTCTCTCTATTCCGCACTGTTGCGTTTGGTTACGTAAGCCCAGTGCAGATACTTGTATCGTCTGCGCCGGCGATCAGGCACTGCCGAGTGCCCCTCCTCCTCCTTCTCCTCCTCCCCGTCGTCGTCGTCGTAGTCGTCGTTGGCGTCCGGGCTCAAGGACGCGTAGACAGTACCGTTTTATACTGCCTCATGGAATCGCCGCCGTCGGGTTGCGCCTGCTGGTGGTCTTTCCTTTCCTTTTTCTTGACAATAAATTCATTCATTCATTGCGTTGCCGTGCCGGCTGTGCCTCGTGGCATTATAATAGGTTCCGTCGTAGCGTTTCGAGTACTGCGTGGGCCGCCCATTTTGAAGCCAAAGCTTTCTTAGGGTGACGTCCTGTAAAAAAAAAGTAATGCATTTCTCCGTTGACCGGTTGGCCGACCAAAAAGCTCTCATAAAAAAACTGTGATTCTTCTATCACAGGAATCAGTAAAACACGAAAACGTGCACGAAAACACGAAAACAGTAAAACGTGCAGCGAAATCTGCAGCTGAGCATGATTTCCAGTCGGCGGCTGTCTTGTGGGTG
This sequence comes from Haemaphysalis longicornis, assembly GCF_048455015.1. NCBI lineage: Eukaryota > Metazoa > Arthropoda > Arachnida > Ixodida > Ixodidae > Haemaphysalis > Haemaphysalis longicornis. The sequence continues at coordinate 71,130,486 of NW_027526204.1, forward strand.
CGCTTGGCGAGTGACGTCCTGCTGGCGGGTCGCTTCGGCAAAGGTGTGCTGGCGTCATTTCCGTGATGGATATGACGCCAGTGAAATCTTGGGGTATCACGTCATAAAACACTTTCGTCTTAAAATATAAAACCCGAAAACGAACAACCATAAGTATAACGTACTCTTTAGTACTAAACATTGCTTCCCCGCAAGAAGACCCTGTGCGCAGGGGTGCACCCTTTACAGGCCGCTTGCTTCGTCGTATTGGCGTCACTTCCGTGACGCCAGTACGATTTGACGGGGTATGACAGTACGGGATATGACGTCACCGAAATGCTCGTGTATCCGGAAATAAAACACGGTCGTGTTAAAAAAAATAAAAAAAGTTCTATGGTCTTTATATTTCGATTTAAGACGGCTTACATTGCTCCAATGCATTTGTGTTTAGAGTTGAGGTGACTTTCAAGGTATTAGTAAGCTTGGTTTTTGTAAGCTGGCTTTCCCGCGTTTCCTGTTATGCAGTGAAGCATGGCCATTCACGGACAGAGTATGATTACAGGAAAAGGCTCTTAACTCGTGTGTCATCGACAGTATCTCGAAACAAATTACACGGCAATGACCCGCTAAGACGACTCCACATGCGTGAAAAGGGTAAGTTGGAAATCGCGAAAAAGGAACAATTCGGGATAAGACAATACAGGATAAAACAATGAAGGAGTACAATAGCAGTATACCTTTATCTCATAAACCACGTATCGGTGTAAATTTAGATCGTTCGTACATGCGTTTACGTAGTGCGCGGGAAATGGTCGCTTGCGCGCTTCTCTCAACTATCTTTAGGAAGAGAAGGTAGATTTTTGTAGCGTAAGCTACACTGGCCGAGGTTGAGCAGTTTCACGGGGACCTTGAAGGGCCGTGCTGCGCAAGCGCGAGAAGCATTGGATTGGATTGGATTGAATTGGATTAGATTGGATTGTATTGTATTGGAAATCCAATCCAATTGGAGTACGGGTGTGTAGAGAATTGTGTCTGCACATTGGCCGCTCTGCGCATTCCAGAGGAGTGACATCATAGCCGCGGCAGACGCACTGGCGCTGTCGCGTGCCCAGCTGTACGTGCGCCTCCGTTGCGCAGTAGCCAAGTCTGACGCTGCGCCGGAGCCGCTTGATAGCCGTTTCGTGTGGCTCCTGAACAGCCGTGCTGCGCATGCGCGAGGAGCAGTGACTGGATTGGATTGGATTGGACTGAATTGGATTGGATTGCTGAACCTTAGCTCACACAACGTATATCCTGGCATAGCCAAGCTAAGCCACTGCTAATTTTTTTAAAAGGTACCGCGAAGACAACATGCGTCTTTTACTCGAAAGCACTGTAGCATTTGGCAATCCGCTCGGTCGACTTCGTTCTGGTCCTAAGGGATGCTGTTGCAATAACAAAAAAAATTCAGAGAGGCACCTAAGACTCCTTATTTGTGTTATAGGCAAAAGCCTGATATTTTTGGCGACGCTTGTGACGCCCGGCTTCCTCCTAGCGTTGTTCTCCTTCGGCATACTGTTCACGCGTTGGACGTTTAGACTTTGCTTCGCCATCTTTTTAGACTTAGACTTAGACTTAACTAACCTGGCGCCATCATTTTTGCCCCTCGCGTGGCGTTTTTATGTTCCCTAAATTATTATTTCGGTACACATTTATGTGGGTGTCGTCCACGTTTTCTAGTTGCCGCTGAGGTTGACGCCAGAGTCCGTCGCACACGGATGCAAAGTGAGACGTACGAGACAATGACCTCATTTGATGGCGGTGAACGTGTTAACACCGAAACCAAATGGGAATTGGCGAATCAGCCTTGAGCTGTTGACGGCAGTTGCTATCGTCACTGGCCAATCCGACTGAGTGGGTATGTGCGTATCGTGGCTCAACCAATGGGAATTGCGGAACCATGGGGTGGGTTTTTGCTGGATTTTCACAAACTCAGTGTCTTGAGTGCCGACCGCCGACTTTCGAATATTTAGGACTAACCTAACACTGCCCGACGCGTCTGTCGTTGTGGTGTAGGGGTTCGGTCATAGCTTGTCGATGCCTAGAACGGTGGCTCTATACCGGCTGTTGCCTCGATCGCTTTTTTATCTTCAAATTAAATTATAATTTTCATGACTTAAGTTAAGTCTTTGGTATTTTGAATGATTGCTTTGTGTTCGTTAGGGCGTGTTATGTTAGGTTAGGTTAGTTTAGGTTGGGCTACCTTACTTTAGGTTAGGCAGAGCGCTGTACTGCCAGACGCGGGACGTTTTAAGTGCGAATGCACTTCTTAAGCGAGCCTGAATCGTCCGCTGCCGTTGTCCGCATAGCAACAGCTGCGGATGCGCGCGCTCCTCGTCTTCCTCCTCGTCTTCCCTAGCAACGGGGGGAGATGGGCGCGCGCTACTCTCCTCCTCCTCTCTCCGCTCAGTGACTGCGGGTGTTGGGCGCCTCCTCTCCACTTCGGGCGGGAGAGCTCTCGCTCGCGTAGCGGGCGCTCCGCATTCCGACGCGTGAGGGCGCTCGTGTAGCCCTCGCCGTAACGGCGGGCGCTACTCTCTTCCTCCTCTCTCCGCTCAGGGACTGCGGGTGTTGGGCACCTCCTCTCCACTCCAAAATCACGATATCCACCGTAATCGCGCAATCAACAACCGTGCATTCGCACTTACACACTCTCCCCCTCGGGGAAGTGCGAGGTAATTTTTTTTACGAAACACCGGTGGACGTCGATATAGTGGAGTGCTTATAGTGCCGTCGGACGGTACTCTAGACACAGCCTTTCGCAGACCAGGCCATGTGAGACTCCCGCTCAAACAAAAGATAACATGGACAAACTTTCAAATTTCCCGCCATGCAGCGTCAACGGTTACGTCACTGGTAAGGTATACTGAAAAGCATTTCGTGTGTTAACTACCTGCCACCGTTTAAGCTGCGCGATCAAACGGAAGCAGCGACAATAATACAAATCGATTACAATATATCGCGAGCAGCAATCATCTTATCTGCTTTGCACCACCATTATCGTCATCGTGTCGCCGTACTTCATTGAGGTTTTGTGTTCTGTCCAAAATGACGAGTATATGCGTTCCCTATTCAGTACAGCCAGCCGTCACCTGAGCTTGCTTCTGGGGGTTATATCACAGCATAAACGTATCTAAATCATGCAAAACCACCCGAACTGAAATAAATAACAGCCAAAACGGACCTGCGATGGTTGAAAACCACAGTGCGAAAAATATTCAGCAGAAATAGCCGAAACCCGCAAGAACGTACAAGAAGCAGTAGCTGAAACTGACCAAAAGGCAACTAAAATACCCGGAATCCCATTTATAATGCATAAAAAGTGTCATAAATATATTATATGCGTGATAACAAATGTTAATATTCCTTGACAATGAAAAAAAAAACGGCAACGGGATTTGAACCCGGGTTAGGAGGCTTGCTTCGCAGGAGCGGAACTTCTACACTACGAGACCAAGCGGTTCTGGGCGATTAAATTGAGGGGATATGGCCTCAAACATGCCCCTAGATGGCGCCACGTGTCGTTTGGCTGTGCTGACTATACTCGGTGACAACTTAAGAACGGCACCGGGAGTTGCCGCAGTGCCTTATCACTGTAGCCGGATTTATGTTTCTCCGCGCGGCGCAAGTAGGGCGTTACTGGGAATATTTTGAACATGGCGTGAGCCGTTCCCGTGATTTTTTGGACTTAATATGCTTATAAACGACTCCAGTGACGACAAAAAAACTGCGTGAGCCAAGGCAGACGATAATACGCATTCATAGCGGCGGCCGCTTTTCGGATGGAGGTGAAAAGCAAAAACGCCCGTGTGTACGAGATTTCGGCACACGTTAAAGATCCCTAGGTGGTCAAAATTAATCCGGAGCCCTCCACTACGGCGCGCCTCATCGCTTGCGTTGCGTCGGCGCGTTAAACCCTACAATCAATCAATCAACACGCATTCATAGCAAACCCATTTCAAAACGCGCGCGCACTGACGTCACAGGTCCGGCGCTTTGGCGGAGTGATACACTACATGAGGTGGTGCCATTTTTGAGTTCTAACCGAGTATAGGAGACGCCTATACGCGTCCTACACTGCCCATACATTCCGCCCCATGACTTCCAGTCGATAGTGGAACCGTCGAGCCGAACGTGGCGGCGACGACGTGGCGCTGTACGGAAAACGAAACTAGGGAGCGGAGCCGGAGGAAAAGACGAGAGAGCAAAGAGCAATAGCTCCTTCGCGGCTTCTTACGGCGGCAGTGGTGGTGATTAATTAACACGCTGTCGCGCCTCCACGGACTTACCACTTTGCGCGTCTGGGCTGCACTAATTCGCGCGCCTTCTGCATCTCTTCTCACCGCCGTCTTCGTGGCGTTGCGGCATCGTACTGGCACGACGGCAAGAAGAACGCCAAGACGAGGACGTGTGGCGGGCGAATTTTAACCGTGGCAGATAAAGCGGCGCCTCTGTTAATTGTTTCGGCCCGAGGAGGGAAGCCCGGGGTGGTCGCGGAGGTGCGAGACTGGCGCGGCTCTCGCGGCCTTGACCGTGGCCCCGACCCCTGGCTTCGCTCTCGCCCTCTTGGTTTCTTTCTCTTTCTTGTTTCGTTTGTTTATTGAGGAACAGAGTTCGTGAGGGGGTGTTTGCCAATTAGACGACTTGAAGGCCTGGAGAGGCTTGTTAGCGTGAATGGCGGCCGTAGAGCGGAGCCAAACGTTTATAAGCGAAGCGAATGAATGACGTAGAAAGAGAAACACAGTGCACTCCGCTCTCTGATGCTTAATTGAAACGTATAATCGACTGGTGCATTAATTGCTTTTGTTTACCTTAGAAACTTAGGATATTCTATTTTATTTGCCGGAAACAAAAGTGTTTTATGCCGGGATACACCAAGATTTCACTGACTTCATATCCATCACGGTAATGACGCCAGTACAACAAAGCAAGCGGTCTGCAAAGGATGCACTTTTGCACACATGGTCTTCTCGCGGGGAAGCAAGCTTTAGAACTAAAGAGTATGTTAATACTTGGGTTGTGCGTTTTCTGGTTTTATATTTTGACACGAAAGTGTTTATGCTGGGATACCCTAAGATTTCACTGACGTCACATCTGTCACGGAAATGACGCCAGCACACTTTTGCCGAAGCGACCCGCCAGCAGAAAGTCGCTCGCCAAGCACACCCACAAGACAGCCGCCGACCCTCAAATCATGTTCAGCTGCAGACTTCTCTGCACATTTAATTTTTGCGTTTTATCGATTGCTATGACAGGGGAATCAACCACAGTTTTTTTTCCATTTGGGCTTAATTTGTAACTCGAAATACCTTCCAACCGCTCTAACTTGTCGTAATACAGTTACATTAGATTTTTTTCTCATAATCACTGATGATTTACTGATTCCCTGCGTGGGTCTACTTGTCAGCGTTTACCCGAAGGAACGCAACTGTTTTAAGAGCGCCAACGTACACCGGTGTGTTTTTTTTTTTCCTTTCTTTTGCACGCTTCACTTTCGTCGCTGCCGCAGGAAACCGACCCCGAGTAGGCGCCGGTGGAACCAGCGATAGTGCCATCAATTTCGAAGCTGTAATCTCGTCTCTCGATATATCCGCCACTCTCAGTAAATCTTCGTTGGGCTCACTTCACTGCCGCCGTACCTGTGCGTACATGCGCCACAGCAGAATGACATATAGCACCACAGACGTCATGCTGTTACGGCGCGGGTGGCTCCCTGTGCAAGGGTTGTCGGTGTACGGCTTTGCACTTTCCCCCCTCACCTTGCAAAAGGTGGCCCGTATTTGCCCCGGGCTTTCAAAATGTTTTAGTCGTTGGGTGAGTCGCGCCGTCGAGAAGCCGTGATGGATCGTGTGCACCCTCCCCGGGTTGCTATCCGCGGTTCATTTGTGTAGCAGCTTTCGGCAATGCTGTGTGACTCCGCGTACAAATCGTGGATCACGCGATGATTCAGTCCCTCTGGATTGCGGGTGTCTGCGGGGTCATTGGTTCGTATGCTATCTCCGATGTTCGACGGGTTCATTGATCCTAGCGCGGGGGAATGCACAAGAAAAAAAATACTAGGCATTTCCGCCGAAGCTACCTAATGGAGTGGATTAAAATAGAAGTTATTTGAAGAAAGACGCCGAACTTTCACTAGCTATAAGCGACATGAAATGTGAATTGCGCGTGACTAAAAAAATTAAGGGAAGGAAACCATGAATTACTTTCTGATCAAAAGTTGTTGGTTAGATTGAAACAGATATACAGTCTAAGCGCACTCTAGCGACACTGTAGTGAATCATGAGTTACACACTGATCAACAGTTATTGGTTAGCTTGCAACAGGTATACGGCTCTGCTGACGCTTGCCTAGATTTCACGTTTCTGTCGACATTCGCGACAGCTTTGAAACAAACATGGTGGCGCCTGGTGGCGAGGCCCGGATGCTGAGCAAATACGTGCTTCTGCAAAAGACGGGCGGTGCCGAAAATGCGCCTAAATCCGTGTCTACACCTTCCAGGTAGCTTGAACCAACAGCGTCCCGTCGTGAAGCAAGTTTTCCGCGCCAGTCGGTTTGCCGAAAACAAGAGGTCAAGCCACCCTCTTTTTAGGCGAGCTAACGATGCAGCAACTATAACGTTGCTGGCATACGTGACTCAGACCGCGTGGCGTACCTGGACACGTCACGCCCAGCGAGCTCTGACAGCAGCACCCTTTGATGTCTCAATGTTGTTACCACCTGTGGCGGCAGCAGTAGCTCCCGCAAGCGCGTCTGTTTTCGGTTGTGCATGCATAGCGGGGCAACGCTCATCGGAGTAGCTAGTTACCTTTTGTTTCGCCGACCCTATTATCCAAACACGCCCGCCCACACCTGGCTGCGCGGGTGACTCGTTGTTCGATCGTTCCGAGCAGACGACAGGCATTCGACCGTGTCGTCGTCTGCTGCCGTCGCTTTCGCAGACGACTTGTCAACACGCGATGCGCGTCCTGCTTTTTGGGTTCCGCCGATGCCGTTAACCCTTTCGCGGCGAGACGATGATTGACACGGCTAGTGGCTTGGCTAGTTATGGTAAGTGCGTACGTGTTCGTTAGAAGAACCGATCGAATGTGGACACCGGACGTCGGCATGGATGCGTCCGCGGTCGTTCGTTGCGAGTTTGCAGACGGTTTGTTGCGTCGCATGTCCGGTAGTACTAGCAAACTTCCAGGAACAGAGGTGTTTTCACGAGAGAGAGGTAGAGAGAGAGAGAGAGAGAGAGAGAGGGAGAGAGGGAGGGAGAGAGGGGGAGAGAGGGAGGGAGATTTCGTGAGGTCAAGGAAGAGTCGTTCGGGGCTGGTACGGTTAATTGCTGCTGTTTCCTTTTCTTCTTTCTCTTTTTCGTGTGTGTGCTTACGGCAGGGGGGTAATGCAAGAGAGTTTCGCAAAGATGAGCTAGTTTAAGGCAACTTCTTGAATTATAACTAGGAGGGGACGTTTAATTGCTTCCGGATGTGTGGAAATTTACCAGCGGGGGATCGAATATGTTAACTTTGCGCTCGTCGTAACCAGCATGGATTAGGCGTTCGTCCACGGGTGCTTGTCGTCAGGCGGTCTTGCTTTGTCCGGGACTCAAAAGAGAAGCCGCTGATCACCAGTTTCCAAATCCCATTTTTAAAATTCTGATTTGGTATTCAAGTATTTCAATGTCAGAGAAAGGCGTGCGGTTTATTTATAAGTGTTTTAATAGCTCTCATTTGATTACAAATTCGTTTCTTTCCTTCGTGGTGCTACTTGGACTGATAAATTTTACACTGGCCGCTTTTCTTTCTCTACCTGACTATTTATGATGACGAAGCAGATTGCTTGTAGTACTGCAATGAATGCACCGTGGTCTCCTTCAGTGACCTTGTGAACAGTACGAAGACGTCTAAAATCTACCGCACGAAAATAATAAAACTGTGAATAATTTAAAGAACCAAATTTTGCTGACCATGTATACGCATGCGCTTCCCAGTGCACCTTCCAGAATGTTTTGCCAAGCTTTGTGAGTCGGCACATTTATCTGAGACCACTTCTTCCGTTTTCATCTCGTTACATAATATTCGGTTTTTTTCCCAATAAATGGCGGTTATATATTTATCATTATTAAAGCAATGTCAACTCCATGACAATATAGTGTGTATTTCCAGGCCGTGTATAAACACGTTACTTCATGATGTGGAGAAGTATATGCAGTTCCGCAGTACGCATTGCTCAAATTGTTTTTATGAGCGCTAAACGGTGTACCGTTGCCATCTTACTCATCGTACTCGCGTTTGGCGTCGGCAAAACCGACTATATTCGCTTCTTTCCTAGCCGCCACTACCTACCCACGAACATTAAAACGAAAATCTTTAAGTGACGACGGAGATGAGGGTGCAGCTCTTCCGTCACGGTATTCCGGCTTCCTGTATTGCGCAAAATAACCCGCTTCTCCAGATGCCGTCATGTCCTCTGCGCTTTGTTCGCGTCAAAATAGCCCCGCGGCCCTCGTCTGCCAGGTCCCTCCGTCTTATCCTCGTTCGCCTTGTTGTCGCCTGCTCGTGTTGTCGTCTGCTGGTCTCCACCTGTGACACTCCGCGGGGCGCTGCCACCGCTGGGCTTCGCAATGCTTCTGGGAACGGGGCCACGCTAAGGACCTGGCAAACTTCAGGTGCGGGTCGCGGCGGGTTTAAAAATATGCGCACGGCCGTGCCACTGCTCCGGAGCCGTTGCCCCCGGGCCGCCCGCCACCTTAGCAGCAGACGATCGCACCTACCTTCGCAGACGATGCCGCGCTTTCGTTTCCGGTGGCGGAATTTCTCTGATTCTGGAAGCTCTTTTAGCCTGTTTATGAATTACCGACCGTCTATATCGGCAGATTCCCTCCAGCCCTGCCCGGTTGAATAAGGTTTCTTGGCTTAACAAGGTACGGAGTTAATATTTCTCACTGAAATGCAAGCGCATACGGGCCAACGTTTTCCTTTTGCAGTAGCGGCGTCGCCTTCAACGAAGCCTTGGCATCAACCAGCGGGTGGACTGCGTAAATTATGCACGTTCTTCCTCAAGTGGCCGCTCACTCCAAAAGCAAGAACTTCAACTCCTCTGTAATCATCACAGTCGCTTAAGATTTCTGAACAGTTTTAACTAGGCCTCAACCTCGAAGGAAGTAAGGTTCTCTCTTAAGTGCGGTGACCCTTGATTGCGTAAACACGGCGTTGCTTAAGCGTAGCGCTCCGTGCGGGTATCGTCTTTCACTGGTTTAAATGCGGCCAAGGCAATGCGGTTCATATGACCACGGCTTGCCGCTTTGCTCGACAGTTGTATATAGCTACAATTTTTTTTAAACCTTTCATAGAAACGCCAAGTAAGCTGCGAAGGTGGTGTACCGTAAGTTTTATTTTTCTTTTTTTAGGTTGTAGTCCACTTTGAATCGATTAAAACATGGATCTAGCGGGCCTCGTGCGTTCTTTTTTTTTAGGTTCCTTAAGCGAGGTCATTTTCATAGGCCCTTCCCAGTGAGGTAATACGGCGTAGCCGTTACTTTAAGATGATATCGTGGTTAGGTGACCGAACCTGGCAGGTATTATTATTGTTATTATTGCTGCTTGTAGATTGAGAGGACATCATATATTTTTCTACATTTTCAAGTGAAGGTGAAGAGCTGCGTGGGGCTTTTTGCGTTTGAATGTTTTACAGTGCGTCGCGCGCAGTATTTCGAACCCAAAGAAAAACGTAACCGTAGGGTGCATATGTATCTTTCTTCCGCCAAGGACAATTCCTAAGAGCGGTCTCTTAGGACTAAAATGCCTGAAAACACAGTGGTTCCCCAGTCTGGTTTATGATCTTTTGGACTGGATTTAGCAGTGAATTAAAAAGAGGTGCATGCCTTGCCATTCTTTGTTTTATTAGTTCGGCTATTTGGCTTTTATGATTGCATAAATTGGTCTGGTTTCGGCCGGTGTCGTCAGAAAGTTATTAATACTTGGAGCTTACATTGAATCTTTCACGTAAGTCAGGAGGTCTAAGAGTGAAATGGCCAGCAACAACGTGTCGATGGGTCTTTGCGGTACGTTAAGTTCAGACGATGTAAAGTAACGCGCGACCCTGAGCACACGCAGCCGGGATTTTAGCGCGCTTTCGGTTGTGGAGCATGGGGCTATCGATGTACACTGAACTAGCGCTCGAAGCTGGGCAAGTCGGCATGAATTCACGAAGAAAACCGCGCAAAGGACCCGACGAGTCTTTTACCGTCATTCGCGCTGTTTTCTTCATAAAGCTGTCGATGTGGTCGTAACGTATAGCGATACAGAGAACTCGGAGCTTGACGTTGCTTTGTAAATGCTTTTTTTCTCTCCCGATTACTTTTCGCTTACCGTAAGTACCCACGAATCAACGCACCCATGAACGAGTATTGCTAGAACGTACAGTTTTGGCTAAATGCATTGTTTCATATTTCCAGCCAAAGTGAGGGCCGTCCTGGCGACAATATGCTGGGAGAATTCTGTGCGAATCATTATTTCATCGACGCGTAGCCGGGCAGCGGAGCCACGGTTGGCGCCGTCGACAGGACGGCTTAACAGCGCATGCGCAACTCTTTCACGAACATGCTTTGTGTGCTTAAACACCTGTACTACACGGGGTCCATCTAACTTAATTAGTGTCGAGCGAGTGCGGACATAAGTAATACCCGGGTCACGAACCGACTCCATTTTAATTAGTATTCCAAACGCGGCGCGCACCGCGTCAACATTTCTTAGTACGGACGTCGGCATTTCGAAAGAAAGACTCATTGTCGTCGTGCGTCTGTTCGCGGCTGGAATTGCGTTACGGGAGGAGCGACACGCGCGGGGAACAACGGCTGCTCTCGTCGTCCTCTCTGTTCTCATACTCTTCATTAAACTCTGCCTCCTCTTTCTTCATTTCCGGCGCGGTCGCGTTGTGTCGCGTCCGCAACCGGTTTCGGGCGTGTCGACGTCGAGTCGCTTCGTACCGGGAAACTGTGACTAACTATTTGCAAGTGGGCCAATCGAGAATGCACGGCGCAGCGCCGTTACTGCAAGTTACGGCTGACTGGTCCTGTGGCAGTCGAAAAAAAACGGCGACACACTGGCGTCGATCACTCTTTCCCAGTTTTTATTTATTTTTTCTGGAGGAAACGTATCACCCTGCAATACTGTCTCCCTGCTTATACGTCGGCCGATGCGCCGTGTCACTCTCACTGTCGCTTTCGAAAATTGCGCTGGAAAGCGATAATTGCGTCTCCACGTTTCTCGGTATTCGCTAGCATTGTTAGCCTGCATGCAAACCGGCTCGTGACAGACGGTTTTTTTTCGCTTGGGGTACCTGTCAACTACTTTCGTGGGCTGTGTGTAACCAAAGCAAACTTTTCTTGCGAGAGTTTTCCGGTTGTGTCCTCGTTCCCTCGAAGCACGCGAATCGCGGCGCAGATTTAAGGCGATGAATGTACAGTCTTTGTCAAACGTTTCTGGGCCGTGTCAAGAATTTATGGGCCGCAGTGAATTCCGTTTGGAGACTTAGCTGTCGTTTAGGACTGAAATGTTTAATGACAAAAAACTGCAAGGAAGCCGCCTTGTTTGCCCACTCGCGTAAAATATTTCAGCTGCAAGTGAACGTTGAAACATTGTTTGCGCACTAGAGAACGTGACGGCGGAAGTTTGAACACAGGACAACCGCTAGTAATGTGTTGTTCTTCTGTCCTGTTATCTCGCGCGCTCAGTATTGATGTTTGTTTACCAATCGTAGCAAATTACTCCACATCGACGCTCTGAACGTTGAGTTATTTCTTCGATTTATTTGTGAACCGCACACTTTTGCTGTGGCCCAGAAACATTACCAGCTTGTCAGGGTGTCCGTGTGGGGATGACGATACGGGACGTCGGTTAATTTGGTACGCTGTAAGTGTAAGGGATGTGGCTTCTCGTCGCAACATGCTTCTTCCGGTTATAGCGTAATTATGCTTTCGTGAATGTCGGGATTATTTGCGTAAATTAATGAGTTGTAAGAGACACTGCTGATCAGTTGCCAATTAGAGGACTCTTGGTGAGCCGGCTGAAGACGGATAGGGCAGCACATGGATTCCAGGATGATGGTCCCACTTACACTGTCACACTCATTAAAATGTTTCTGCCTGCCGCAGTGCTGTAAAACAGCTGTAGGCGCAGAATCATGGCACCATGCGTCTTACGGGAGATTTAACCGAGCATGAAATTCTTATTTATTTACTTATTACATACTGCGGACCATTGAAGGTCCATGCAGGGTGGGTGGTTACATAGTATCAAAGCAGGAAATACAATGCGAACATGAATACAGTGAAACAAAACATGGTGTGCGCTGCAATTTGCACCGATAGTTAGTTTCCCCCAATCACTGGAACGACTTCAGGCGAACAGTGGCCGAACATTTCAAGTCTTTGGAAAATCCCTATCACCAGCCTTGCGTCACAAAGGGGCTTACAAGATCGGAGGCAACATTGCTGTACCGCATCCGAACGGGCTCAGCGAAGACCACAGCATGGCTGTTCAAGGTGGGCCTCGCGCGATCGCCTCTGTGTTCGTCATGTGCAGTGATAGGAGATGTACACCACTACGTAATGTGTTGCCCAGAGCATGATGTCGAGCGGACTGCAATGCTCTCAGCGATTCGAAAGCTGGAAGCCCCACACAGCACTCTGGACCACATCGTCTTTCCAAGGGGACATTGGATGCCGCGAAGAGACGTGTCACGCTTTCTCCTGAGCTTCCTTGAGGAGACGGAGCTGGCAAACTTGTGGTAAAAGGACACTACCTTTGGTTAATTAGGAGGAGCTTGGGCGGAGCAATTGCCGTCATATCCAGCCAGGCTAACGCCGCCTGATCCCACAACCACCACCACCACCACCACCACTACCAACAAACGTCACTCAGAAGGATACATAAGATCTGTAAGGGAATTCCATTCGGCTATTGTACGCGGGAAGAAAGAGAATTTAAATGTCTGTTCTAGCGAAATACGGTGTTAGGGAATGAGAGTAGTGATGGCGCGTTTCTCGAGTCACTAAAGGGGACAGATATAGTGCGACGTCAAGGGCCAGTTGGTTGTTAACAAGTTGAGCGAGAAAATCCAGGCGGAATGTTTTCCTTCGCATCTGAAGGGGTGGAATATTGTTAGTTGCCATAAGGTCAGAGGGAGAATCTAGTGGAGAGAATTTCGAGAAAATAAATCTAACGCCTTTCCTTTGAATCCGTTCAAGTTTTTTAGTGTTAGAAATGTTCCTAAACGCACGCCATGGATACAGGCGCTGATCAAACACAGTTTCCTTGGTCAGTCGTAGGCACGGGAGTGCCTAGATGTTTCCATTACGTACAACACACATAGCCGTGTTGTTCTCGCGTGCCCGTTAGTCGTAAAAGAAGGCGTGCGCACATCTTTCGCCTACTATTCGAGAGCGGAGTTTTACAAGCTCGTTCTCCGCGTGGGCGTACAATCGTGGGCAACCTGGTTACATGAGAGGCCCCGCACCGTTAGACACGCCCTGTCCCGTTGGCGTTCAAGCTCATCAACGTGGCCGTATACAGCGAGGGCCGAGTGTGTTCTACGGCGCGCTTTCAGGCGTCGCCGTCCTATCTGCGCAGACCTCGCGTATTTTCCCGATTTTACGAGCGGCGAACCGGCGGTGAGCATGGGCGTTTATTGTCGTCCCAGCCCTTCACGCGAAGAGGAAGTCTGGACGCTCGTCTGTGCCCTGAATGAAAGTTTGCCGGAACAAAAAAAAAAAAAAAAGCGCGGGAAAAAAAAAGTTCGAGCAAAAAAAAAAAAAAAGCGCGGGAAAAAAAAAAGCAAGTTCAAATCTCGCGCGCAAGGCCTCCTCATCAATACGCCACGCGCGCTTGCGCTGGCTGCGAGTGGGAGAAAGGGATAAGAGCTATGTGGATGCGTGGAAGACCTGCGCATTGCTGCGCCGTCATATGAGCTCCGGTTTTACGATCTTCGTGCGGTTTTAATGAGCCGCGGTCGTTAATAACGCTCGTAAAAGGGGGCGCAACGCAAAGATTGGTGTATAGACGCGCGGTCTGGAATGGGGGACCCGTCCGTCGGACGGTCTGCTTTTACTACATGGCCGGCGTTGTTGGCGATGACGTGACTTTCGTCACCGAGGTCGTTTTATCGGCGGTAGTTTATGTGCCGCGTTAATTGCGCTGCTGCTCGCTTTATTCCTTTTCATTCCGCGCTGTTGAGATGCGGGAGAGTGCGCCCATCTGCGAGCATGTTAACGGGTGCGCTTTCGGAAGCCTCGTCGGAGAGCGAGCGGTCTTGTGCCTTGTTATTTCTTTTTTCTTTTTAATTCTACTCCGTCGGTCTTTAGGTCTAGGTCAGTATTAGTCGTAAAAGGAAAACACCGATGCCCGCCTGTTGCGAGGTTGCGAATTCATTTATACCTGCGTCCTCGCAGTGTGTGCGTGCGTGCGTGTGTGTGTGTGTGTGTGTTTGGGGGAGGGGGCGTGCGCTATGTATATATGTATATATATATATATATATATATATATATATATATATATATATATATATATATATATATATATATATATATATATATATCGTATCGGAAATGGGAAACTCGGTGAATTAAGACAGAATAAGTGTCGGCAGTCAAGAAAACCTCGGACAGCAAAGGGGGGGAATTCGTTAGGTCATCGAAAGATCTGAAGAATTTTTTGAGTCAGAAACAGAGTCAGACCGGTATTCTGGAGGTCGTGGGATCGGAGCCCACCCACCCGGCGGGCATTTTTTCACCACTTTCTTTCTGACTCAAAAAATTCTTCATATCTTTAGATGACCTAACGCATTCCCCCCTTTGCTTTCCAAGGTTTTCTTGACTGCCAACACTTATTCTGTCTATATATATATATATATATATATATATATATATATATATATATATATATATATATATATATATATATATATATATATATATATATATATATATATATATATATATATATATATATATATATATATATATATATATATATATATATATATATATATATATATATAGGGAGTAGTAGAACTTTGAAGATGGTAGAGAACACAAGAGAAGAAAAACTTCGAACAAGGTAAAAGCACGATTGTGGCCTACGTTTCAGCAAAGAGAACTTGGGAAAGCAAGTTCTCTTTGCTGAAACGTAGGCCACAATCGTGCTTTTACTTTGTTCGAAGTTTTTCTTCTCTTGTATATATATATATATATATTTATATATATATATATATATATATATATATATATATATATACACACACACACACACACACACAGTCTAGTCCACTTATAGCAATAACCAAGTGCCTAGTAAATCCCATCGCTATAAACTATAATTGTTCTAAGCGGGTTACGAAATAAAGAGACGGAACAGAGCTCAAAACATTTTATTCGCATGCCAGCAAGGTCGTACTACTACTAATTTGCGGAAAAGAATCCACAGTCGGTCACCTTTGTTTGCCGCGTGTGAAACTAGCGCAAATCTTTTCTAACAGCATCTACAGGTGCTTCACCTAGCTGAGGTAAATGTCCTTGGCGGAAACAAAGTCCCCGAGGGACTGTGTCACGCATTGGGCCTCGTACGAAGACACTACCTGAGTAGACTGCGCAACCGCGTCTATAGAGTCGTCACTGTTGCACTTTTGGTGCACAATATACCCACACACATAGCGAATCAGAATGGGAAATAAGGGGCTCGCTGAATGAAGGCAGGAATAAGGGCATTTATTTCAGTGTTGCCAGCCTTGCAAAGCCCAAGGATGCGCGTCATCTGGTCAGCTGTTTCCGAACTGCCGGTGGGAGCTGTGTTTACCCGCTGTCTCCTTTTACTGCTACTTTGGCTAAGGACAGGGCGGGCCATCTGGGAGCTTTGGTGAGGCCTGTTGACGGGCCAAAACTGATGACCTTCTTCCTTCTTTTCTTCGTTACTTGTGCTCCATCCACTTGTTTGAGTTTGCGCTTTGCGCAGGTGGCATATGCGCTCTCGTTTCCCAATTTCGCCGAGCGCGCCTTCTCTAAGCTGTGTACCCTGGCTGGTTAGCGACGGCTGTAAAAACGGCACGTGCGAGAGTCCGGCGGCGCGAGTGTGTTAAAAATATACCCGGCTGTGGTGCTCCTTGCCCGTTACCTTCGAGTTTGGGAAGTTGTTGAGGGAGAAATCTCGTTGCGGGCGGTTATGGCAGTAAAACAACCTGCCCGTTTACTCGTGGGTGGGCATATTCAGGCAGTATATAGCACTGATGACGTCAGAGGTTAAATTCAGGGTGGAAAGTTAAAAAAAACTGCGCAAGTGATTAAACCGGCAACCTTTTGAACGCAGTTAAAGACCACAGTTAAAGACCTGGTTAAAGATCTTGCATTCCAGTGACTTAGGGAAATTCTACTATATTCTGGTGGCTGCGGCATCCCTTAGCATATTTATAGGAAGATTTCTTAAAATTATTGGCGCGTTTTTGTGGGAGAATTCATGTTCGGTATCAATTGGCAGTGCAGTCGCGTCTTCGCAGGGAAATTTACGGTAGCTGCTGTTCCTTGTACGATTTGATGTCTTCCTGAATTTTTTTTTATCGCTTAACTTTGAGGCCTGATTTGGAGCTCCCCAGGTCTGCGACAGACTCTACATCTCCAGAGCTTACCCAGTTCAATGTTTACGTTCTCTTTGAAAATAAAACTTAACTGGACCTTGGCGTATGTTCGACTGCAGAAGCTGCTTCCCACACGTTTCTACGCCGCACCGAAATGTAGCTCCTTCTGGGGCCTGTGCCTGCATACCTGTATTACACAAACCCGCGCCGGAGGGACAATCCAAAATAGATGCTACCTGTGCCTTGCCTTACATTAAACAATTTCGATCGATCACTCACTCACTCACTCACTCACTCACTCACTCACTCACTCAATCAATGACGCAATCAATCAATGACGCAATCAATCAATGACGCAATCAACCAATGACTCAATCAATCATTCAATCAATCGATGACTCAATCAATCGATGACTCAATCAATCAATCAATCAATCAATCAATTAATCAATCGATGACTCAATCACTCAATCAATCAATCAATCAATCGACTCAATCAATCAATCGACTCAATCAATCAATCAGTCAATCGACTCAATCAATCAATCAATCACTGAATCACTCAATCAATCATTCAATCATTCCATCATTCATTCAATCATTCATTCAATCATTCCATCATTCCTTCAATCATTCATTCATTCAATCATTCATTCATTCAACCAATCATTCAATCGATCAATCAATGTTATTTAAATAATTTGCGAGGACGCTTTGGTGAGGTATTGTGTGAGAGACGTTGTCTGTTACAACCACGGACTGATTGTCCTTGGCTTCCTTGCAATCGCTAGGTTCGGCAGAGTACGACTACAACGGGCCGCACAATTCGCCCATTCGGGATCTCATGTTGAAACCGAGTTCGGAGTTTTCGGGCCTAAGCTGACTTTTGGTGAACGGTGCGAGTTCATCTGCAGCGTGCCCTCGATGTGACAAAATCTGCATACTCCGAGGGATTTATCGGGAATACTGAGCCGAGAAACTTAGTCGCGATGTGCGAATCAGAACAGCGGCAGGAATTAGAAGTTTCTTCACGCAGTTTTTCTGAATAAGGGAGGTAAATAAATTTCGCATGAACGAATACGTCTATTTTAATTACAGAAACCTGGGAGTGTTTACCATAAAAAAGCGTTAGCGCAAGCACAGCGGGGTTCGTTCGCGACTGAAACGAACAATTTTCGCAACGATGCGTAAGCCACGTACTATAACGAAGCTTCGCACATCTACTTATGACTCTTTGAGGTCTTCTTTGTTACTGCGTTATGTATATGCATGACGCTTTGTTGTTGCATACGACGCTTTGTTAAACGGAAAGACAGAGTACGACATATTGCTTCGTGGTCACGGGCGCTTACCGCAGCTCGTGCTGTATAGTTCAAAATGCACCGGATGGGGTGACGCAGTCGGTAGTTGCGTTGTATGAGTATTCCATATATAGGCACTGCATAAGCAGTAAAACAACGCGGCGGTTACCGCTTGTCGGCGCTCCTACAATATGGTGTCACCGAGCCTATTCGATTGACCAGAGCGGGGCCGTTCGCGGGCAGTGCCCTTTGACTCCCTTCGTACAAGAAGCGACGTAGGAGTACGTAAGACAAACTAATACCGGACGGCGTACGCGTGGCCATCCGCGGATTGTCGTGGACCGATAAGCGAATATGGCCACTCGATATCGGTGCTGCCAACCTTAGAGGGGCGGGAAATCGGCAGCGTCATTTCGACAGGCATTCGTCGTATACTTTTTTTAAATAAGTGGTCCACAGGTATGCAATGGCATCGCGAGTTCGTGGTTTTCCGTGCCTGAAAACAGCATTAATGGTTGCCTTCTAGTACGATTCTAGTACGGAATGCTCGGATCGTTTGGGAGAACGTTTTTGATTTCGTTGTTGTAAACGAGAGAGAGAGAGAGAGAGAGAGAGAGAGAGAGAGAGAGAGAGAGAGAGAGAGAGAGAGAGAGAGAGAGAGAGATTGAACTACTTCGAGAAGTATGCAGAACAAAAGCACTGAATAAATGTTGAAGGATGCTGACAGCATTGTGAAATGCACAAACCAAAACTGGAGTACCCTGACACGAACCCAGTGATGTAAACATTGAGGGAACGACTACAACGCTGACAGCGTTGAGGATTGAGAGCAAGAGCGTCTGAAGCATTAAAAGAACGATTCCGGTATTGGTGGATTGGCTGGGGTGTAAGCTCGCTGCATCAGGTTCACGTGTGTAAGATAGACGGGAACATTACTTAAGAAGTTAGCTAAATAAGGTGCGTATCCATCTGTCAGTAGTATAATTACTATCAGCGCCTTATGTAGGTATGTAAGTATGTATGTATTTATTGTTCATTGGAATAGGGAGATCCACCAGCAGGCGTAAATTGTCTCGCCTAGGGGCGGACACCGGAACGCCTGTTGGTGTAGAGGAGGGCGGATATGGAAGAAAGAGTACATAGGAATAGCAGCATAGGGAAGAAGGTTGACATTATCATATATATAACACACACGGCAAGTTGACAAAGAAAAATATAAAACACAAAAGAAAAAAAAGAAAAAAGGAGTTTAGCATTGAGCAAATTGACGATACAGAGAAGCACTACAGATAC
Organism: Haemaphysalis longicornis; assembly: GCF_048455015.1. Classification (NCBI taxonomy): domain Eukaryota; kingdom Metazoa; phylum Arthropoda; class Arachnida; order Ixodida; family Ixodidae; genus Haemaphysalis; species Haemaphysalis longicornis. The sequence goes on from NW_027526204.1 coordinate 71,149,703, forward strand.
AGACAAAACGTGAATGTACAGAAGACAATGTTTAACATACATGTAAGAGGGGGCACACACACACGCACGCACACATAGAAAAGCTGCATCAGCAGCAGCACTCCACTACAATCCGGACGAATGCGAATCACCAAGTGCTCTCTGCCCCGATGCTTATAAGCAATGAGGTGAAGCCACTTTGCCAAGAGAACGGCTGGGTTGCAAGTGAAGGCAGGAAGCAAAAAAGAAATTGGTGCAGCTTGCACACTAGTGGTGCATGTCTGAAGAAACGCAGAGTTGTCGCCCCATCTCTCCCTTCGTCGGAGACCAGGCTGTTGCACCTTTCGTGGATTTCCGAACTTGCCGCTGAAAGTTCTGCGTGACTGGCAGGCCCAGACCGTTTCGTCCGCAGGCCTTCACATCCCTCCCAAAGTGGACCGGGTTAGCACGCGCTAGAACCAGCCGCAACCGGCTTCGCGAACGCGGCGTCTGTGCTCCCTGCTTCAGGTGCGGACGCAAGTGAACTGTTATAGCTCCTCACGTGCCGCAAGCCCACGCGCAAGCTTGGACGGCACCGGGGGCTGCTCACGAGGCGCACGTTTTTTTTTTTTTTTTTTTTGCTAACGCATTTTGCGAACGCCACCGGACCAATCTCAAGCTTAAACAGCTCTGCCGTTAAAAAAAAAAGGCAGCTCTCGGATTCATAATTCGCGCCAAAATGGTCGTGCATAGCCCACTCTAATCCGAACAAGCGGAGCAAAGGGCGTCGAGCAAGGGGCGCCGTCACGGAAGATCCCGGCCGCGTTCGCCCACGGTAGAAGTTGTGGGGGCGGGCGGCCGTGCGCGGAGGCGCTATATTTGGTGCGTGCCGGCGGCGGCGTCTCGAGGTGGCCACTGGAGCGTTCAGAATAAAAGCACTCCGACCCTGCTGCCCCCTTCGTGCACTCCCAAACTGCCGGGGAAGAAGATACTTATAAACGGAGCGAGCGAACCGCGGTCTAAATGCTGCGCCCCGTATACGTCGGCAGCCTCAGAACCGGGGCAGATTTGCTGGAGAAGCCCCCGGGGAGAAGACATATCGTCTGGGGGCATCAGTCTCGCGGCTGTCTTCGCGGGAAGGGCATATATAGAAGCAGCTGCCGCATTACAAGGCGCTTGCCTTGCGAGTACTTGCTTTCTGCAGTGCAGCCGGTAACGGAGACGGAATTCTTAAAGCGAAAGCTTTGTGCAGCGAAGCTGGTAGCGTCTCGTTGGTCGGAAAATTTCGTGTCGTGAACGAAACACCAGGCTGGACCCAGCAGTTGTCGCCCAAGACGCCAAGCACATGCGTCAGGATAATCAGGCGTGCAGCGTAAAGCTCAGTGTTCCTGCAAAAAAAAAAAAACACACACAAAACAATTGTCGAAACCTCCTGATGGATGATGAGGCGCCGGTGAACAATGGGACGCTCCCATGTGTTTTGGTAAAGGTTAGGTTTGCAGCTGCTATCGAAAGGGTAGGGGAGCTGACGTCATTCGAGGGCCAGCGCATGCGTCAGGCTGGGAAGAACCCAGCAGTTCTCGCCCAAGACGCCGAGCGCGTGCGTCAGGACTCAGCATTTGCCGCCAGAGAAGCCGAGTGCGAGTGACGGGTTCGCTGAGACAACGAGGAATATTTCATACCCTCCTTTATCAGCATGTGTAGTGGTTTACAAAAGCTTCGCTGGACATCCTCTTTCGCAAGAGCGGGAAGGCGTCCATTTCTTTTTATTGGGACCGATGGAGTTCTGTTAAAAAAAAAAAAAAAAAACTAATGCATAGTAAATGATGGTAGAGGTTCGATGTTGATGATGATGATCTGCGTTGGTGCCTGATGGTGACGGCACTGACGACACGACGACGATGGTTGATGGAGGGTTTTTCAAAACTGTATATTTACACGGAGATACATATACAGAATATTTACAGACTGAAGATAGACAGAGTAAGAAATAAAATGGGGTTATAGGTCAGCTAAAACGTTGTGCACGCGGCACCCCCGTCAGCGACGAACCCTGACCTTAAAGCTACCCAAGTGGTGCGGTCCTCCCTAGCCTGACCTGGCTAGCCCGGCAATACGCCGGCCGTGCATAGCACATTAAACCTTGAGGATTCGACCCCGAGACCTCGTGTCTCGTGGTTTTAATGGGTTACTTAGGCCCCACCCCCGATACACCGGCCAATCGGTATCTCCTGGGCGCCTGATAGGTTGGATTAGTAAATCCGGGCCTAAACCACGGTGGGCAACGCCCCTCCGTAACCCTCAAACGCTGGTCACTCTCTCCCACCAGAAAAACAAGGAAGAGATCAAAAGTAAACCAAACAAAGACAACCACTCAAAAACCCGAGGAAACACGTGCATGCGCCCGGGGCACGCTTCCACGAACGCTGGTCTGCATCGCCTGTTCCCACGCATCTCGTCCGAGACCGGACAGCTACTCAAGCCAGCTGAAACCCATAAAAATCCGTCTTAGCGACCCGGCGCGTCCCCAAGATTCCCCGCCGTTGACAGGCGATGCCCCGTTAATTGGACCGTGGGCCAGAAACAGCGCGTAGGGACAAAAGGACACGGCGGCCGGCTCAGGCGTCGCCTCTAAAGCCCCGTCGCCTCTGCCGCGCCCATCCCGGGCCGCAACGCGCGCCCCCTCGCAAGCCTCCACTCGACGCGCGCACTGGCCAACAAAAGGAAAGCTATCGCCGTAAATCGGCCACTGTCGAACCACAGTTGACAGCTCCATGCTCCCCGTCTCCAGCCGCTCGACGGACCAAATGGTTTTACAACCCGCTAATGGAAACTGCGGTGGGGCCCGAGCCAGCGGCCGCCATGCCCCCGGGGTTCCATTTGAGTCGCCAGGCTACCAATGTTTTTCCACGGCTACACCACGCACTTCGGCCAAAACAACGCGACAGCGCAGCTGCGACCCCAGACAATGTGTCCTTCCGCGAACGGCATGACCCAGAGACCGCTTGCTCTTAACGAGCTGGCCGCCATAAAGTCATTCATTCCCACTTCCCGGGCCTGCCGCTCCCTCCGCGTTCGACACATTCCGCGTCGCTGGCACCTGGATCCCTTACATGCATATCCCCATAGACCGGTTGGTCGACCGAAAAGCTCTACAGAACTGTTCTAGATAAAACAATACAGGCTTCGATCATAAAGGAAGACTACAATAGTGTACCTTTACCTCATATACCACGTATCGGCATACCTTTACATCGTTGGTAGATGCATTTACTTAGTGCGCGAAAAATCGTCGCATGTGTTCGATTCGATTCGATGGTGGTTTATTTAACACAAAGAAACAACATACAATGGGTATATACAGGAGGAGATCCCGAAGTCAATGACTGCAGGGGGGCCTCCTATAAAACAAGCAACAACAATTAAAAGTTTTAACAAACAGTGGTTACAGTATTATGTTGAAACCGACAAAACAGATATTACAAAACTGAGATTGCACAACCAAAGTAAAAAAGCAAACAGAACATGTGATAAACGCAAACTAAATGAACTCAAATTAACTGAAGATGAGCACGTAAGCTATTGTCGAAAGAAAAAAATATTTGAAGCACTTTTTGTCAAGTGAGGCAAACAGTTCCATTCGTAAGCAGCAGAAAAATGAACAGCTTGTTTACCATAATTAGTTTAGCTTTAGGAAGTAAAACATTGTTATGAAGGGCAAAACGAGTGCAGCTCTGAAGTGGAAGCTAGTTAGCAGTGATAATTTCGATGGGAAGCCTACCGCTGAAGAATTTAAATACTATGGCGCAAAGAGAATACTTAACCAGATTAGAAACAGATATAATGGCACGAAGCAGCGCTAAAGAACTGCAACGGAAATTACTATGAGTAATAATCCGTATTTAATAATCAGTTCTTGGTTTGCGATTTAGGGCTTTGAAGGTTTGACGATAGATTGGACACACCGTTAGCGAATGTTGGACGCACTTTTAGCGGAGGTTTTGACGCACTTTTGACGCAGTTTTGTTGTGAGAAAGCTTTCGCGCTTCTCTACTTTCTGTACGAAGGGATGGTAAAGTTTCTTGTTCCATTTCATAGGTTTTGTTTATATTGAAGGTTTCATATTCTGCATGTCTTTCGTCATCGCGGGATTTTTTCTAGCAAAGGAACAACAAAATTCCCTCCATTACATTCCTCTATTGTGTCAGGTATTTCTACGTCAGACGCTCTTTTTATGGGGACGGGGGAAAGAAGTGGGGGTTGGGGGGGAGGGAGCCGTTGCGTGACTGCTACTTTTACTGCTGGAATGCTTCTGCCGAGTTTATGGGCCGAATGCTTGGCGGCGCACGCTTAAACAATCCGACGTCGTTGCCTGTTTCGCTGCAAACTACATCGATATTACTATGTATGTGGCGACTGCTTGGCTGGTGTAAATTTGACTGCCCGTAGTCCGTACAAGCTTCGAGCGTCTGATTCCTGCGCTCTTTAATTTTCAAGTGGGATATACCGTACGTTGCCGTTATCTTCGTGTTGTGGTTCCTGGCGTATCCGCTCGGAGGTTCTACGCCTGCGGAGTGTTAGGTTTGCGATGAGCGACGCGTGTGGGTTTCTGTGTCGTTGTCAAAATAGCAAAAACATTTACTTCAGTCTGATACAGTGGAAAGTGGTTTCTTAGTTGAAAACAGCACGTGCTGTAACGAACACTGCTATTGGGGGTTTTTCTCTGGGGAAGTTGGCTTTCCCTTAGTCTTAAGGTAACGACAGTGAAATGTACTTTACAGGATTCGACTAAATTGTTTGGACTCTCACTACGTTAGCAGTGCGGAGGCAGGGTGGCCTTCCGTTGGGAGCTGCCCTTTTAGAACAAAAACAAAACAACCCCTCGAAGGGCTGTTTTTTTTATTTTTGTGGAAGAGTTGGAGGTAGTTTCCGGCCGTTTCGGTATTTTTGACAGATTCAAGTTGCGCACAAAGGCAAACATAGAGGCAGTTGTGAGGATTTCTTGGCAGGCGGTTTAACCAAAAAGACCTGTCGCGTTTAACAACTTTGTGAAAACGCAAATTGGCGGGACAAGATGCGTTGTTGGCGCTGCCCATGTTCCTTGATTATGGGTAATGCGTCTGGTGCATCCATAATGACGTTCTACAGGCGACACAACACATACGCTTCATCCTGGCAACGTGTCTTCTATACAGGTGCTTCATTCTTGTAAAGCTTATTCCTCGTGAATATAACCTTGAACTCTTCCACATGATTCCGCTAGCCTGTTGCAGTAAACAATCTCTTGTGTCAAATGAACCCTACCTCAGCTGACCGTAAATATTCCCGGTTCATTTACCGGGCAATACCTGTCTCTTTCACTTACCAATTCTCCTGCTCTGCTAACGCCGCTGCTCAACACTGAGGGACCATGCCCGACGAGCGCGGAGTTTTATTCCTTTGCGACGCAACCAATACTGACACACTGTCACCGTTCCAACTAAAATGCCTCCCCCTCCCCTCTCTGTGTGCAGACGGGCTACATCTCCTCGCCGTCCAGGGGCATGTTCACCGTCGAGCCCATCAGCTGGGACGGCAGTGGGGCCGAGCCCCAGGGAAGCCACGGCGCGCACATACTGCGGCATCACCGCGACGGCTACGTTTCGCCCGCGAACAACGCCAGCGGCACTCACGGCCCCAACTCCGGTAAGTCCCAACCCTGCAGAGGCTCCGCGCGAGGCGGCTTCAGTGCGGAGCACTTGAGCGCCCGCTACTGTAGTTTGACGGCGGCGTTGGCCTCGTTACCGAGCGAATGAAGGGAGAACCGAAGACAGCAAGAAAACGGAAGATGAAAGGGTTCGAATGTTGGAGGGAGGGAGGTACCGTATTTTCGCGCGTATAACCCGCTCCTGCATATAACCCGCGCACCCATTTTTCGTCGCCGAATAAACAGAAATATATCCCCGTGTATTACCCGCATATTTTATACTTAAAAGGATGGACCAAAGGTACTAATCAAGCAACATTACACATTTCTTTGTGCAAAACAATTTACCTAGGTGACTACGTAACTAGATGACTTGCCGCATACATTTTTTTCAGGTTGGTATATTGTTGAGCAGTGTGTGCAAAATAAGCACTGTCAATGTGATAAAAGTGGCTTAGTCGCTATTACTGCTGTAGAGGCATCACGTCCCAACGCGCATTGCGGTGAAGCTGCACCGAAGGAAATACGTTGTAATCCGCACCCCTATTTCACCCCTGAAATTCTCGCATTTTTGGTGCGGGTTATACGCACTAAAATACGCTATGCCGAGCCGGCGCGAGAAGCTCCTCGGTGGCGACGCATGGCGAAAGTGTGAGGGGGAGGCAGTGAGACGGGCTGGGAGGTGGCGACGCGCTGCGAGATGGCGCCATTGCATCGGGTGCCGTCGTGGGCTCGACGATGACGCGTTCACTTCCTGAGACGCAGTTCGCGGTCCCTTTTCGAGACGCAGGTTGCGATCACTTCCTGAGACGCAGTAGCTATGCTTCGTGATCGACAAGACTGAAGTTCGTGCGGCGCACATATTTTTCATTAGGGAATGTAGAGATCGTCACCCACTTTTTTTACGTGGAGATAAAACCCAAGTTTTAGACGCTATAGTCGCTGCGGTGAGTCGCCAATCATACGTTCGTACAGGTAGGCCTGGTTAAGAAGTGAAAGTGCGTTCGGTACTCTGTCATTTTAGGACGCGTATGGCTTTCCGTACTCTTTGAAAGGCGCTGACGGGACATGATCACTGCTCAGGGAAGTACACCATATCCACCGTATACTCGACGAAGCGTGGTTCGGGAAAAATGACAGCCCACCTGTCCTGAGGCGCGCCATCTTTTGCAAAGCGGAGAGTAATGTTCCAAGGAGGCCTAATCTTCAAACCATCGTCGGTGTGCCAGTGCGTCTTTTGCGGCAAGAGGATCACTCCAGATGAACTTAGAACTCTTGGAATATGATACATGTAGACGCGTGAGCTAGCTGGCAAGGTTTCGTTGCTTCAAATGGTAGCAACAGCGAAAGAAGGCGTTGTAAGTTAACGCCAAGAAAAAGTGGTACACAGTCGAAATCACTGGCCAAATGATTCCAGCCATATATCTTGCGAGGCGCCAAACTCTTTACAAGAGTTCATCTTGCAGTTTTATTCGCTCACTTCTAGGACGTGCTAGGCACTGGGTTGGATGTTTTAGAATAGTTGCTTTTATTCAAATATCGTTTTTTTTCCTTTGTACGTGTTTAAAATAAGCACGGCCTCATGCACTTTCGCCCATCAACCATAAAGAGCCACCCTAGCTTTTTATATACTACAGAAGAGCTTACTAAAAATTGTAGTTGGCCGACACGAAGCGCGTCTGAGGCGTCACTATGAGTTTAAGCCGACAAAAGTTCGACATGAGATGTCGGTACGACCAAGAGCGCCAGTTTTCCGTTAAACGAAGATTTAAATATTCGTCGTCACTTTAATTTTTTTCACCTAGTGAGCAGTTCTTAAAAACAAAGCTCTCGCACTTCGTCCAGTATTGTTTCTCGCCCTAATTTTCCGGCTACGGAAACGGCTAACGTGTTCATATCGCCCTTTTCTCTGTGCGGTCCCTCCGGCCCGGTTTTCCCTGAGTGGCAACGACCGGGCACGTTTATGTGTCGTCTGCTACTGCTGCGTCCGTCGACACCGAGCCCCGTTGCGCCGCCATCTTGCAGCGCGCAATAAAAAAATTCCCCCGCATTTCCCCGAGGGGGAGAATGTGAAAGTGCGAATGCACGGTTGTCGGCCCGCTTGCGGCGCTTGCGCTCGGCCCCCGCAGCCCACCGCCTCGCTGCCTTCTCTTCCATCTCTTCCATCGGGTTTGTAGTATCACGTGTACACCACGCAGTTATCAAGCCGCTATAACGCCGCTGAGTCGCCAACGCACGCCGCTGACGACGTAGTTTGAATGCGTTAAAGATATAAGGCGCGTCAACACTGATATCACCGTCGCGTCCGTGGCTTGATCGGTAGAGCGTCGCGCTGCGGCCGCAAAGTCCGCGGATCGAAACCTGGCGCCGGATGCTGTTTTTCTTTATAGAGGAGCACTGCGGACGCCGCCGACGCCGCCGCCGCCGCCGCCGACGCCGGCGGTGGATGGTTTGGGGTCGCTTATAAAGAGCATTCGCTCTTAAAAGAAACTGACACTGCAGAAACGCCACGACGGAAAGGTGTCGCGCAAAGCACGCAAGGAAAGAAAAGCTAAACGGAGCCGGGTAGACGAAGCGGAAGGACATTAATAGACACGAATAAAAACCTCCGAGCACATGCAGATGAATAAGGCCGACGAAACGAAACCCGTCGCAGACGATAAGAAAGCGCCAGACGACGGTGGGAGCAGACGACACGGTAACGCGCCGCGTCGCAGACGACGGTGTGTGCATGCGGGAGACACTGCTATTTAGAATTCAGTTTCCGGCATTTCCCGCTACCTTAGTACATGTGTCATCTTCGCTGGCAAGATCTCGTACACAGTGCTGGGGCATTTAGAAGGAACTCTTCCCGTCTCCGGCCGCTGCTGCCGCTGCTGCTGCCATCTGCTGGCGGTTGCGCGAGAACACATCGTCGCTTTCACTGCTGTGCGAGTGCCGCACGCCGCAGGTGTGAACCACGTCGTTGGGCTTTCTCTCTTCCGATTTATTCTTTGTTCTTTTGTGTGTGCGGACGCGTTAGCTTTGCAGTTCTTGTTTTCACCGCACGGCTGCGGACCCCCAGCGTTGTGCCCTAGCCTGGCGTTTTGCCACCACTAGAGGGCCTGACCCGACGTGTCTCGGTTTTTCTTTTTTATTTTTCTAAGGTAATGAGACGCTTCGAAACGATATGCGACGGTGCCGCTTTTGAACTTCTCGCACTAAACGACCCGGTCGTGTTATTAGTTTGTGGTCAAGCTCTGCCCATATATATAGGGTATGGTCAAACCTTAGTGTGATAAGAACGTCGTCGCAACTCAGCACTAATACAAAAAGAAAAAAAACGGTGTGCAGTTACCTCACATTCTCAGAGAGACTGTTTTAGAAAGATCTCCAACTCTCCCTTCTCCCTCAAAATTAATGCCAAAAGTTTTGAACCACTAGCGTCTTTCACGTTGTATCTTCTGGGCTACCAGTATAAGCGACGCGTCATTTTGTTTCCTCAACGATGCAATAACAGAACCAAGACCTTACGCGAACACCACGACTCTGATGTCGGAAAACTTATGTCTGAATCCGCACATACTTGCCCTGCGCAGCAAGATGGCGGTAACTGCACGCATAGTGTACTTAGCGATTTTGTAACCTCGCACATCGGTGCCTACATAACGCCTCGTTATGGTGGTGGACACAATTTTATCCTTCGCACATTTTAAGGCCATCTGAATCGATTCATTCACGCCTTCGTATATACCAATAGCATCCCCATCCATCCATGAAATTTACCGGTTCAATTGCAGCTCAAGTTTGTCTAGATAACGGCATTTTCAACGTACGTTGTCTGTTTGAGACCACCTGCGTGCTATTACGTCTTTAACCTTCGGGGATTCATTGGAGCACTTCGCTGAAGAGCACATTTCAAGGAACGTTTTGTTCAGCTCTGAGCTGGCTCACTTGTAAGGCAATGTTCGCGCTGCTTGTGCTAGTATCAGCACAGCGACGTAGGCCTCTTCCAAGCGGATCTAGCAACTTCGCACGTTAGCATACGCCACTTTTGGTTCCTGGTGGTACACCCGTGCGCTTATTTTTCCGTCCCAAAGAGCCGCCGGCAATGTCGGTTACAGACGTACAGATGCAATCAAAAGTAAACGGAGCACTGGTTGGAGAATTTAAGAGAATTTCTCCGCCAAGTGCCTAGCTTGCAGCCTTTAAGTGACTTCTTAAGAAAGCCCTGAACTAAAACCCGCCGGCACAAGCGGAAATTATGCTGACAGCCAGCCACATTTATCTCAAATTAACGAGCCCGAGCTCTGCATACTTTAAACTGCACCCGTACGTGCGTCGCGCTCAGCGCGAGTGCACCTCACTCCGGGGCATTCCGTACCAGGAAATCTTCCTCGTGTCCGAGCCATCGATTGCCAATACAAAGACATTTCAGCGCGCTCTCTGGCAACTGTATCGCGCAAATGAGCGCTTGCTATTAAGCAGGGCAATCAGACACCCGTGGTCAAACAACTGGCTTTTCGCTTCCTCTTATACGGTGCGTTCCCGGCCGTGAGTCAGTGGTTCCTGTGTTGCGCGCACACGCGTATACCGCACCCCGTATAAAGCAGCGACGGAATGCCGGACGCATGAGCGTGCATGCACTCTGTATGCAGGTTGACACACGCGGCCAGTGCGTTTTCCCACGAGTGTCGCCTCTTGCATGCCTCGCTGTCGGCTCTGCGGCCTTGCCTGTTTCGGCATGCAGCGTTGGAAGCGCTTCGCTGAGTCTTGGGGAAAGGGTCGTCAAGGTATCACGCACTGCTAACTGTGGTCTGCATTTGAATTAGTCTTCCTCTTGATTTCAATATATAAGAGAACTCCATGCTATTATTGTGTAATTCGAAATATTTTTTGTTCTTGCGTTCGTGGCATAGTCCGGGATAAAAAAAGCTGGTGACCCGATGAAACATTCATTATTGAGGGAGGAAGGGAAATAGGAATATGGGAAAGAACTATAAATGTTCGCAGAAAGGCTCTTAGCAGTGCATAGTGTAGTGGAGGCTGTGGGAATTTCTAAACGCAATTCCTGCTCTATAAGTGTAAAGGGAATGATTGGTTAGTTGAGTGAAGAAGTGAGTGAAAGGTCTTCCTTCCTTTCAATCAATCAATCAATCAATCAATCAATCAATCAATCAATCAATCAATCAATCAATCAATCAATCAATCAATCAATCAATCAATCAATCAATCAATCAATCAATCAATCAACCGATTGATCTATTTAAAGATGGAATGTAGTGAGCTGGTGTAGCCATTAATACAGCCAGAGTCCTTCAATGCTTCTCTGGTCATGAAACTCCCGGCCCAGTTTCGTACAGGGACAAAGGCTACCGCGAGGGGCGCCAGCGCAGATCGGAGGGCATCGGGCGGCCGCCGCTGCTCTGTAGCCAGACCGGCAGGCAGGAACGCAGTAGCAGCATGCCCGTCCGCACCAAATTTTTTCGCCGCTCACAAAATGATAAGTCGATTTGAGCGGCCCACGACACGTAAAGCGAAAGCGCACTGCTGATAAGGCGGCGAGCGTCTGTTTTATCTTACTCCGTGGTCCGTTCCCTGCCAAACGCGCTCTGACCACGCCCCCGGCTGCCCTCCGATCAACACTAGCGCCGCGGCGCGGCAGCGTACGAAGCTCTCCCATAGCGTGACGGCGAAGTTTCATGACCAGAAAGGCATTGAAGGACTCTGATACAGCCTACACTTGAGCGGGAATTGCGAAGGGCCCTTCAGAGAATGGTTTATAGTTCTAGGTGCGGTATAATGAGAAAGGTCAAACTGCCAACGTTTGCCCTGTCTTGTCGCTCCTCTTTTTGTGAAAGTTTAATAACGAAGTTCAGATACGAACAAAAATGTACTGCGATTTGGAAGTTGGGGGTGAATTTTTTTTTAGTTGTATGGATATTTGCCTGCGAGTGTCACGGTCGGCTTCTCCATTGCGCCTTATCGAGTTCTAAGTTGAGTACAGCATGCCTCGTATCTGACTTTCCATGCTCCGAAGCAACAGCAACGGGAAAGTGTCACACTGTTCAGAGCAGTCTCGGTTTCTCGCACTTGGGCTCGCTCAGTGCGTCTTCCTGTTGCTAGGAAAGGCACACTTGAAACTCCAAACCCCAGCTCTGTCGTATAATTTTTCACGTCACCAACTTCTACGTCACACGCCGTGTTCATTTCTAATTCGACCCGCGCAAACAAGTACGCGCCCCACACACATCACTCTTTCAGCCATGGCTTCTTTCAATCCTCGGAGGCACGCTAGTATAACTCCAACAGCTGAGGGAGGGGTAGGCTTTCGGGCAGTTTCGTTTTACATGGCCGCCATACAAGAGGCAGAGAAAATCGACCAAGCAAAAGTAAAAAAGAAGCCACCTCCGTCCTTGCTTAACGCTGGGACGCTTCTACGCAGCCGGCAAGGCCGTCTGGGCGACCGTTCGATGGCGACAGTTCGTGGTGGGAGAGGGGGGAGAGAGGGGGGGGGGGACAGACAGACAGTCCAGTCATACCCGTATGCTGGGGTTTCCGGTGACAAAGCCCGCCGCAGTGCCCTGTCGACGAATGCCTTTGGATAGCTCTCTGCAATGCAGTGATCAACACGGCAGCGGCGTTGCGCATGCGCGGATGTTTTAAGCTTCCCTGCGGGTGGTGAAGAAAGTTTGCAATCTCGAAGCGTTCGTGCGTCTCCGCTGTCTTCGCAACTGTTTCAGTGTCACGTTGCAAAGGCGTCCCCGCAGTCTTCGTTGCAGCGGATTTATCGCTCGTCGAGGCTGCGGCGGGCGCTGTTAATGAAGGCGATAGTACGGCGCCATGATTGAAGCTCTCGTTAGCCTCTCCTATGGTCAGTAGGAGACATATTGCTTTGAAAAAAAGGGTTGCCCTCTTTTTCACTGAGGCGTGAAGGTTGCGTCTGCGGGACAGCAGAACGCGTAAAAACTGCCGCCTGGGCGAAATTCGAACCAGAACTCTAACCGAAACTCGAGCGCAGATAGGCGCTCGAGTTTCGGTTTCGTGGCGTTTCGCGCCGTTTGCCGTTTGCACAATCTGTCCTCTGTGAAAATCCCTCGGCCCGTGCGGTCGCGATAATGCCTGTGCCGTCCAGTTGCTATTACACAAAGAAATTCAAGGTCGTTCCACTACTCGGAGGTGGAGGACCAGGGGAGTGTGCGAAAACTTGTGGTAAAGACTTTGTTACGTCATTCCCCGTCACCTTTAACGATGGTCACAATGGCCTTGTTGTCGCCGTGACATCCACAGGTACGCGCACGTATACAGACACCTTCCTGCACGATGTCATATCGATGCATGCGGCCTCTGCCACCTTTTTTTCTGTCCCGATACGTGCACATTGAAATCATCGACTTTGGGTGGCGCCTTCGCAACTAACCCTCGCAAAATGAGTAGCCATGAAATTTTCGACATCGTCGTAGCGTTGCGTAAAGCGAGCTTGTCTTCGGGAGTCCTAACCACGAGTGGCCTTTTCAAACCCATGCTCACACTCGCACTCAAAGCTACCTCACTAGGTTCTCTATACGGAACTGCAGCACAGCTTGGATGAGGTCGACCGTCGTTTTCTTCGAGTCAGCAGAATCCATTATCGCACCGAGCGCGGAACGCTATTTAGTATAGATTGAGTGGTCTCTTAGCGTTCCTCTTGCTACGAAAGATGTCAGCGCATGCCTTATAGTTTGTTGCCGCTCCTCATAGAGGACGGCGTTATGCGCAACAGGTTTCCCTGGTTTCCCCTTGCTACGCCTTGCTGGTGTTCTCCACCTCCTCATAGAGTGCGGCACCTGTACACCGAGGAGCCCTAGGAGTTTTTGAGCACGGTCGCGAAAATTTCACGCAACTAACTCAAATACTCAAATGTAGCTCCGCTGCTAAAAAAAAAAAAAAAAAAATCTTCGGGAACATAGCCTCCAATCAACACTGAACTATTCCCGATTCCCGAAGCACAGACGTGCGCTTGACGAGTGTGTGCGCGCTTCTACGACGTAGTAACTGGCGCGGTCGTCCCAAAGGCATGGACCCTTATACAGGACCTGTACAATAAGTGAACGCGTGGTTAACCACCTATATGGAACGGCGGACCGGCTGGTCCGTGTTGCTGTTGTCGTCACGGTACTGGTAATTAGTTTGATAACTCTGGTTTGATTGTGCACAGGGCGTAAGAAGCGTTTCTGGTAACTTTAGTCGCTGCCCGTTCGGCTGTGTAGAAGGCGACCAAACTTCAGTATCATGCACTCAAACGGCAGCTGTGTCCTTTCTTCCATCTTCGCGATGCCGGCGATATTCTCCGTCGCTTGGCGGGTGCCGCTAACGGCTGCGCGGTAGAGAGGGGAACAGTAATTTTAGTGTCCTTGAAGGTCAGTCTGGCTGGGCGGAGCACTTAATTGGGATCTATGCAAGTATGTCGTAACTGGCACATGTTACTATTCCAGCGCAAATCTGCATAGTCATTGGGGTCAGACTTACAAAATGGTTCAGGCTTATAGCCAGATATAAAACATGTGAATATAGAAGGTCACGTGACACCAATAACGCAGTCTGAAACGCTGCAACGAAAAACTATCCTACCAACACATGGCACGTGCACCCGCCAGGTTTTTTGTCCGAGGACGACTAAATGTTGCACGAGCTACGCTAAAAATGCTAGGTGGCATTGCTCGCTTTCTCAGTAAGAACGCTCATTTCGCGCTAAAGGTGAACCTCCATCTTTTACGGGCCACCAGTCTATTCTCAGCCTCCTGTTCGCGCAAACACAAGTTGGGTTGTGCCGGGCTGTTTTAAAGCAAGGACTGTGTTGAAATTCCGCCCCCCACATGCGTCCTCGTCTTCTCCGTATCCGTGGAGAAGGCAAAAATACCATCTTTACAGCCTTCACTGCACTCTGTTTTTACGTCCGTCGGAAGACATGGATTTATTTTTAACATCTTCGCACAACAATCCGGCATTTCTGCCTCATTCAAGCGTTTTTAGACCCACTCATATAGTCATAGAACTCAAACGAGCGGTGTCACTACAAATATTTCAAGCTAATAAAAAAGCGACAAGTGCCGACAGAAAGACTTCCGTCTCGCTGAATATTCGATGTGAGAAACATTGAATACGGGTCAGTGCACTGAACTCAGCTGATGACCATTTTTATCACGCCTTCCCGGAGAAACTTCTCGCCTCGGCGTTATTGGACCTCACAACGCTACGCTCCTCAATATATTCCGAGCATACGCGTCCTAAATTCCGCAACAGTCCGACGTGATAATTTGAGTGCGTTTTCACTTGCGCGCCCGAAAGCATTTAGGCGCGCTCCGATGCGTTTCAAGTTCATTTTGTAGTGCACTTAGACCGGATAAGAGCAGATAAGGACCCTTTAATGGACCTCTTGGACCTCCCGCCACTCCCGGCAAAGCTTTTAAGTGCCCTCAGCCGCTTCTTCCCGGCTCGGTCGCCGCGCCAAAATTGAAACCGACGGCGCGGCTGTCTTGACAATGAACGCTTTGACGCCCACCTAACGGCGGAGGCACGGAGGGGAAATCGAACGTGGAACGGGCAGGGGGCCCCGGAAAAGCAACGCGATCGTTATCCGACCGAAGCGGCCAAAAACTGGGCTAATGCGTTCTTGGCTTGGATTAAGACGGCTCTCAAGCGGCGATGCCGCGCGAAGCGCGCAGCATCCGTCTACCTTATCGTCTGCTACGGAATGTGCCGCGTCTTCTGCACGCAGCGTGCAATCCATCTGCGTTGTCGTCTGCTTCGGCGCGCGCGCGCGCCCGTGTCTTTATCGTCTGCTCTCGGAACGGTCGTCTGCTCTCAGGAACGTTGTCAGCAGGCGACAGGAGAAGAAGACATTTTGGGAGTGTTATGGACGACTTTCCGAGCTGTTTTCTTGACACGCGCCCGTAGGTGACGTTGGCGCAACCGAGCCCTTCGCCGCGTTTCGCTCTTTTTACGATGGCGCGTGGTCGTATTTCGCAGTGCAGCAACGCGAGAACGCCAACGCTACAGATGTTGTGTCTGCCCGACGCTGCACGAGCATGTACCGCGTGGCCTTGTTAGGCCGCGAAAGGGGCTTGTACTCGTTAAGTGCAATGCGGTTCGTGCTCGGGGCGCAGAGTTAAACGTTAAGCCTGCCCAGCTGTTAAGCACTAAAATATGTACAGAGAGAACGTATTTGTTTGGGTTCCCCTGGTACAAGTAGTTTGTGTTGGGAGACACAACTGAGGACGTCAAAATAGGTCGCCTTGGGTAGCTTACGAGCAGCTGTTGCGTCGGCGCAGACGGCGTAATTGCGCGTTTCGGTGTCTGCAGTCCTTTGAGCCTCCACGAAAGCGGGCCCATATATGTATGGTCGCTGTGGTTGTTCGTATCTGTGTGCGGGCTTTCTCTAAGCCAATGGAGCTGTTTGGTACGACTGCTTGGCAGCAAATAATGGTATAGAGACCACCACCACTAGAAGTGCCTTATCGGAGCCACTGTAATTCGGGAAGAACGGCGTGGGATTTTTTTTGTCAGCATACCACAAAACAACTCCCAGACGTGCAAGATTAAATTGGTATCAGGCGTCTTCTCACCATCGCATGCATGCATTTCACTCGTGGCGTTTGCCTCGTCATCGTTTCCATTTATCCAGTGTTGCCAAGAACGTCAAATTCGCGATTTAATGCCTAACCGTGGCCTTCGTACACCCGTGTGTTGGAGAATTCGGCGCACGTTAAACATCCCCAGGTGGTCAAAATTAATCCGGAGCCCTCCACTACGGCGCGCCTTATAGCCCAGGTTTTTCTTCGCCGCATTAAACCTTATAACCAATCAACACTGCCTTCGCATTCTATTTTTTTTAATGTTCACATTTACGTGTTATTCAGCTTGGCGGGATACCGTTTCAAAAATGGCGCCGTAACCTTCAAGTCGCAGCAGCCAGCTGAGCGTGCAGTAGCGGCCGCGGGCGGCAAGACTGAAAGATCAACTTTCATCACACCAGAACAGTGCAGTAGGAAATCTGAAAGTGCCGCTAATATTTAAACAGAAAATTGGATGTTCCATGCGGCCACCCTCATATTTACTGCTCTCGTTGTTTTTTTAAATCTAGGAAGCCTTTTACTGTAGAAGGATTTGCTGGCGGACTGCGCGGTACATTTTTGAGCTTTAAGACAAACGGCGCTAAAAACGAGACCAGAGTGAGGGCAAATAAACAACGCATGCAAGCTCACTTGTTCGTCAGCGCGCGCACTGCGTATTTGCTTTTAGTGTATAGCCCTGTTTTTAACGCTGTTTTCCTTCAAGTTTTACTGTGACTGCAGCTACGGCTTCTGTTTTTAACATCTCGCTCTTCCATTCGGTTTCGGAAGTTCTAGTAAGATACAATGGAACTTGGGACCCACCTGACATCAGAGACCACGAATGCAGAATTCAAATCAACGCTTTGTGGTTCTTGAGTCCCGAAACATACGGTTCTCGAAACACACGGATGAATCGAAATGAAGGGACGTTGCCACTGGTATACATGTGGTCGTTGCGTCACAAACTTCATTCTTAAATTCGACAACTTGTCCATTTTTGCCTCATTTTGAACAAGGATCCCGTGCGGGTTGCGAAACGTCTCTGTGCTTTCTTTGACTTTGTCAGTAACTGCATTGCTGTTTCTTCATGCAATGCCTGACCAGACGAACATTCGTCGAACCCTTGACTGCATTCTTACAGGCATTAAAACTCGTTTGTAAAGGAACTCCGCGCCGGGAAGGTAATATCGGGTGTGAGATATGAGACGCCCAACAACTCGCACCAAAGTCCCCTTGTGGGTGACTGCACTGCTCACCGGCGACCATGAAAAATATTTAAAATGTGTTGCAAATAGGTATATTTATTCCCTCTGTCGCCCCGTCTTCGCTTGGTAGTTAAGCCGTTTTTTTGCACCGCACAGTTTAGTTAACGCTGCTTTTTCAACCTAGTGCTGCCGACGTTTTTTGAAGAGTACACGTCAGTGTAAAAGCGAGTTGGCCTGTATCGGTAGTGCCGCGAGCCTAAACATTCCGGTCGTGGCAGCGACAGTTGTTTATAAACGTGTAAAACGCCGAAGACCTTGAAAACGGGCTATCCCCGCCTTGTGCGTGCTAGAAAAATGTCGTCGTGCCAAAATATATTCTCAGCTGGAGTAGTTGCTGCCAGAGCAGTTTACAGTTACTAGAGAAGTTTGCAGCCGCCAGGTAAGTTGCAGTGACCGGAGTAACCATATAGCAGTCAATTGCCAGAGCAAATGGCATTCATTCATTCATTCATTCATTCATTCATTCATTCATTCATTCATTTAACCATTCGTTTTATAAGAACTACTGGAGAGTAACTGTTCAAATGAAGCTCAATTCTTTGATATTCAAAATGCTCGTTAACGAAAGGCAGCAGGACAGTGCTAATTGTAGCCAGTTTTAGTTGGACGATTGTCAACTCAACGCAGTGGCGACAGATAACAATCAGGTATTTGTTTCAGAATACGTGGAAGAGCAAGGATTCACTTGGGCAGCGCATTTCGTGTATCATTAGCTTTGCAGGTATCCTAAGTGCGTCGTGTTTTGTAACGTTACGCTGTAAGCGTCCATTTCCCCAATCACTGTCCTAGTTGAAGGCGGCAAGACGTCTAGTGGAATACCTTTAGAAACGACTGTCGCCGTTTGAATGCAAACGAATACAATGATAGAAATTTCTCCGATCTGTTACGACACGCGCTTTAAAGGGAGGAAGTGTCTCTTGGATGCACCGGAAAACAACGGCGTTTCACAATCGCTCGTTCAGCGGAACTCTAGAAGGATCAGAGTAGCCATTGCGTGTCAGCAGCATCTGTTACAAAAGGAACGCGTCCTACGTAGCGACAAGACTAATGACGCTACCCTTTTCTTTTCGATTTCTAAGGAACCCAGACTCCCTTTGACCGAGCCTCACCGAAACGATCGCCTCATCGTTCCTTCTCTGCCATCGACTCGGTCGGGACAGTATTTCCTGGCGCCCCCCTCGGTGCGCTGAACTCTCCCCCCACCCGTTTAAAAGTGACGCAACGCCGCTGCGTTGCGTCGGACGGCCGTCCGTCTTTTCCCGTCGGACGGCGCGTCGGTACAAATGCGTCCGGACGGCACCGTTTGTCTCAACGCAGGCGGCTCGGGAGACTTCCGCGGCGCTTCTGCAGCTTCTTTCAAAATGCGCGCCAAACAGCATCCGGTACAGGAACCCGACCGGAAAGTAGAAACCGCCAGCGCGGTATATACGGTTTCGGCCGCGCCGGGTAGAATTATGGAGTCCCGAGGCAGGACAAGCAAGCAAGCAGCTAACCAGGCGCACGGAGGAACTGCACGCTGCGCACGTCTTCGACTTAGCCCGCTATCGTTCGCTTGTTGTGCGGGTAACCTCGTCGATAGCGTTGCCGTATAAATGGGCAAGTAGCACACTCCGCGGTTGTAAATTTCCAGCTAGGCAGACGCATCATCGCTTCTTGGGCTCTCCGGAATGCGCGTGTGTAGAGCTCGCGGAACAAGGCTGGGCGGGCTGTGCTTCATTCGATTGGAAAGCACAAATGAACGCGCGCACATCCTCACCCCCCCTGGCGCGCTAAACAGCGCGAAGACTTCCGGACTCGTTTGGGGCGCTTTGATGTACGGCGGTCGCTCAGCGCCGCCGTACGTTATTCTGTGGCCCGAGTGTCTAATGCTGTTCGAATGGTTCGCGTATTTGGTCTCGCTCGGCGTTGCTGGGTGAACGAGGTTCGCGCGACCCTGTCGGGTTTCTGTGGCGTGGCACCTCGATCTCTCTAACGACCTCGGAACGTTCCGTTTCCTTTCCGCCGTGAGTTATTGACCAGTTGCTTAGATAATAAATAATTGATCGTGACCCCTCCCCCCTCTCCCACACGTTTCGCGCTTGACTCAAGCAGAGGCGTATCGGCTACGATTAGCAGTGTCTCTCGTTTGGTTCATTGGATTCATTCTTTGTCATCTAATAACAACAGAAAAAAGGCCGGCTTGATCCTACTTCCGCGAAATAGGCTGAGGCTTTCTTTTAATGCGAAAACGAGTGCAGTCGAACCTCGTCACAACGCAACAGCATGGTGATCGAGAATTCATTCGTTATACCCAACATTCGCTTTAAAGGCATGCACCTAGATTGGTGGATATAGAGTAAGAAGTAAGCCCGGCACGCCACAGGCGCTTACCTCGCACAATGCAACTAAACTAAGGCGCTCTAGTTTAGGACTTGCGCTGTTCTATAAATATGTGCCGTATTTTCGTCCGTATAACCAGCCCCCTGCATTTAATAAGTACCCGTATATTGTGCCCACAGAGGAAAGCAAAGAATATAGAGTTTTAGCAGTCCATCTGTTCCGTAGTTTACGTAGTTACCGTGCTGACCGGGACACGACTGCGTCGACGCGCGCGGGAAGGGCGAGGAGGCGTACCCCACCGTGACGAATGCACGGGCATGGCAAGGGCCGGCCCGCGGAACTAATCCACCCTACCGCGACGAATGCGCAAGTGCCAGACGTGTCCCGGTCAACACGGTAACCACGTACAACACGGAACATACGGAGTGCTAAAACTTTCTAATATCCGGCTTGCGTATTTCCCGCGCAGTCGCTCGTGTAACGCAACCTTTCACTCAATGTACCATTTTCGAAAAGGCTTTGTGTCCAAAATATAACTTAGATGCTATTTTTAGTCGCACGGTAAGAAAACTTCAATCGTTATAACCGATACCCTTTCGTTGTAAGAACAGAACACGCTACATTGAATTCCTGCACGACCGACCAAATTTCATATTCTGTTCGTTATATTGTACAACTCGCTTTTGCAGTGTTCGTTATAAAGGGGCTCGACTGGAACAGCGTTGTTTTTAAATCAGGGCCTGAGACGGGGATCACGGTGCTGCTGCTTGCGAGAAGTTTTCACTATTGGCACAAGTCAACGCGCATCCGGTAGGGCTACACAGACGTGTACTCGCATTCTCCGACGAGAGTACTCTGTCAGGGCTTCACAGCAATAAAAAGCGTATTGAACTTGAAACTTGGGCGACAGGCATGTGCCGTATGAATGGAAAGCACGCCGGCCTCGTTCCTATGTCAGTGCGCCGTAGCATGGCCCGACACTGTGTCGCTCTCGGAGCAGTCGTCAGCAGTTAGCACTCGTAGTGCGCTAACAGACGTCGTAAGCGGCACAAGACGCCCACGATTGTGGAGCAGCCTGGTTTTTCTAGCGACAGCTGGCACATACCATCAACGGAATGACAGACCGTACTTTCTGCGCCGCTTTAGGCAACACGCTAGGGACTGCCTGTTTAAAGCGGTCTTGAGTTATGCGGCTCGTTTAAGAAACGTTCGCAGCTCGCCGCGCCGTCCTCTACCGGACCTTCCGTACGCCGCCCCGGCCGCGTCCCCAAGTCTGCCTGCTGTTGTTTCCGGTTCAAATGACGCGCGGTTTTTGTTCGTCGTTTCCTCGTCTCTCGCGCGCCTCCCCACCGAGAGCGGATTCTCCTTGCCGATAGTCGGTGCGAAGACAGACGGTCGTAAACGTGTATACGCTCATTTCGACTTCGGCTAGACTTAAGGCGGCGGCTTGTTATCCGCTGCTGACAACGCGCTCTGAAGGCGTGGGACGTAACGATCTTCGGCACGAACGTTCCACTGAAAGGTGCTGCCTTTTGTTCGGAGATGTCGGCGTTGTTCGCAACTTGACTTCCCGCAACCTTTGTTGCACCGCTCTTTGAAGCGCCAGATCTTATCGGCACGGTGTAATAAAAAGAGGAGGAACAATGGCGCTAAGCCACAGCTGAAATTAGCAGTGGCTTAGCTCGGCTATGCCAGGATATACGTAGCGTGAGCTAAGGTTCAGCTGGTTATTATTTTCTTTCCTGGTTGTTTAGGATTAGCTGATTATCATGCTTACTGCTGCTGTAACTATTTCCAATCCATTCATATCCAATCCAATGCAATCCAATCCAATGCTCCCAGCGCTCGCGCAGCACGGCCCTTCAAGGTCCACGTGAAACTGCTCAACCTCGGCCAGTGTAGCTTAAGCTACAAAAAGAGAACAATCACTGCGGCGCCGCATAAAGTAAACACGGTCTACACCTGTGATTTTCATTAACCTGCCCCATTCGCCGGCGTGGTATCCTTATTGTCGATGATGCTGAAGTGACAACTCGCCGCGTGGAATTGCAGATTTTGTGCATGCTAGTCCGGGCTTAGCCGTATAAGCGCAGTTCTATGATCCGACGCCTAATTGAGAAGGGTGTGCACTAGTGTGTAAAATGTGTCGTGTTCCCCCGAACGCCAGCCTCAGTACCCAGTGGCCGCAATAATTTACTTTTCTGCTATACGAAAACACGTTTTTAGAATTCGAAAACAAGCCTTTTGCGGTATATTCCACCATATATCCGGAAATATATTTCAATCCTCCTTATTTCGGTGTTACTTTGACTTCGTTGTCTTTTTTACACCCGCTGTGGGAATGGAATGGATTACTTTACTGGAGGAGGGAGGCTTGGGGGGAAGGGGGGGTGGGGGGAATCACACCCTGGACCAATTACAACAAGGCACTGACACTGCGAAGCACTAGTGGGCCAGTTACCGAAGAGTTGCATTCTGAGCAATGTGTCCCCGACCCGCTTGATATACAGAGTGTAAATTCTTTATTCAGAAGAGCCTTGAGGGAGAGCAGCCTTCTTAGAGGTAACAAAAGGCACTAAAACGGCTATCTGGGCGTGCTGGTTGAACATGATCAGGGGAAAGACAGCGCAGCTGGCACACGGACACAAAGAAGAAGAATCGACACACACGAGCGCTGAACATTTTGCACACGTAGCCATCTGTCGTCCTGGATGCTACCGCTTTCTCAACCAGCAGGAGCTGATGGTGGCAAGGGTGGAAGACGACTCTCCGTCACTCCAAAGAGAGGTCATTGTTTCTCTTACGTAATCCCCTGTCAACACTACAGCATTGCATTACTATTTCATCCTGTATATTTTAAACGTCTGAGACGTCTCTACTGTACTTCGAAAGCAGGTGTATGGGAGTTACGAGCTCGCGACTTAGGTCGACCAGGTATCAGAAAACTCGAGGTTCTGCCTTGAAAGCGTGCTCCACGGCAAGCACAGTTGTGCTGCGGTGAAGGTTGAAGGCTGCAACGAGATTTTACCGGCGTTATAGTTTGGCCGGTTCTGCATCAGAAACGGGATCACGAACGCTCGCACCATTCTTCGCGAGGCCTAAATGAAAAAAAGTTCCTTTATGAGGGAATAGTCATCATCCGTGTTGTGCCTTGTCAGACTGCGCTGACGAGTGCGGGGCTCCACACCGACGGTTGTTTCACGAAACTCTCTTCGAGCCTTTTTTACCGCGACCGCATATTCGCCGAAAGAGCATGAAAAGTGTATTTCGGTAGACCACTTGGTCGACTAAAAATTTCTGATGAGATCTCTGGACGCACGGCGCGTGCGTGAAACCGAACTCCCATCGTGTGAAAACAGTTTCTTGAAAATCGCGAAAAAGAAACGGTTCTCGGTAAGACACACGCATCGATCATGAAGGAGTACCTTTACCGTTATCTCATAAACCAGGTAGTATCGGTGTACATTTAGATGGTCCGTAGACGCGTTGAGGTAGTGCGTGAAATCCTGTAGCATGGGCTAGTTCTTCGTTTGCGATTTGGATGTTTGAAGGTTTGCCGATCGACTGGACGCACTTTCACCGAAGGTTGAACGCACTTTTAGCTTTCGCGCTTCTCTGAACTCTCTTTAGGAAGGGATTGTAATTTATATTATTTCTCGTTTTAAACACGAGGATAACGCAGGAAATAGCTTTTTTTTTAGGTCATTTGTGTTCAGAACCAACATACTTTAAACGACATAGTTAGGAGCGTTTTTTTTAGCGTGCTTCCTATAGCAAGAGTCAACAAAGACTTGGTGCCCGGAACGAACTCGGGAGCGGTTGCACTGCGTGCCAAACATAACACGTGGGCCTCGTCTCTGTTTAAACTTGCGCCGCGAAGCCGCAGTCAAGGATTTCGCGCGCATGAATCCTGTTCGCGACAACTGAAGGGCCTCATAATGCCCCGGCCACTCAAAACACGCAGCCACAAACCAAGAGAACGAGAACCTGGCGACCTTTCTGCATAGTAAAAAAAGAAACAGTAGGCTGTTTAATATACATACGATGCACATTTTTTTTAAAAGTGAAAGTTTATTTCATAAAGGCAACACAAACAGACGCGGGTCCCAGAGTCGAGCGACTGAAAGGGGACCCTCGATTATGAATACATACGATAATCGCATGGAAGTAGCGATTGGGCTCAAGAGCCCATTGGATGATTACGCAGTGTAAAATGACAAGGAAAATTAGCCTATCGTATACAGACACTCAAAAAAGTAGCCGGACCTAATCAAAGAAGTAGTTCAATCAATTTGTGAATAACAAAATAGGAAACAAAGTCGTATGATAACACCAGGAAAATACGCCATAGATAAGAACAAAAAAAACAAGGTATTTATTACAGCAAAACAAATTCTCTGAGATTTTTTTAAAGCAAGTTAGGGACGGGAATGCTTTAATAGCCATTGGTAAATTATTCCAAAATGTGGCAGCTGCAAAACAAGTGGTTTTCTTTCGGTAATTAGTGTGAACAGTCGGCGGTAAGAAATTGTTATTGCTTGAAAACCTAGTGGCGCTTTTGCCGCGCAAAATATTAACATCGATAAGGTTATATGAAAGGTTGAAGTGCAGCAATTTGTAAAAAAAGAAAAAAAAAACATTAAGCAGTATCTGGCAATGGAATTGGTTGAATTTTGGGTAATTGCGTTCACTCGTGGAGCAAGAGTTAAAAAATGCCATAGGAAGCTGTGGACAAGGCTGATTTTAGGTTACACGATTTGGTGTAAAGTGCAAGCTTTAGGGGTTCCTTGTTTTCTATTTGCGAGCGTTTTTTTTATCAAGTGCATTTGCAGCTGGCTATGCTTGGAAATGGTGGCCTGTTCGGGCATCTCAATTACTTTAATTCAGTCATGCGCAGCTTTCTAACCTTTCTTACCTTTTAACGGCAGTGATGTACGTGACGAACTGACGAGGACTCTCAAACAAGCTCACGTGATACTATATCCTAAACGCTTGTGGCTCGGTTACGTGCACAGTATATCCTCGTTACAACGAAAACGGTTTATTCGAAATTGCGCTTTATCGATATTTCGCTTTATTCGATATTTCGCTTTATTCGAAATTTCGCTTTATTGGAACTTTCGTTTTATTCGAATCTCCAATTCAGTACATGGAAAGCAAGAATTAACTTCGGTTTTAATGAAGTACTGCATATAAGGAAGCCATTTTTATGTTCCGAGGGCGTTTTTACGAACCTCTAGTGTACTTAACATAGGTCCGTTGCAACGGCACTTCGTAATAAGCAGATTGCAACTCTCTAAAGCTCGATGTATTGCCTACATTCGGAACACGCGGGGCTCCGCCTTACAAAAGGCTGTTATCATCACCCTCGATCCTAGAACGCACGCATGCAATCTCACAAATTTTCCACGAGCATTGCGATTGGGTGCAACTTGAAACGTACTCGGAAAACACATCACGTGCAGTCTCCGAATCTGGCAACACCTTCAATAGCATTAGGTCAAGATGGGATTGCCTGTGCCCCATATTGTCTACCCCCGCGACGGTCCCTTAAAGACAGCTCACAGTAAAGTGAGGTAATTATAGACTCGCCCTTCTATGCCTCTCCGGTGCCGTCCAATCATCGTTCTAGGGGAGCCGTAATCACAAGACAAGTAGACAAGCAAATTGACTGTACTGTCGGAGATGGAAGTGCTTTTAGTGGAAGCGATTGCAAGCCAATTGACCTCACTACAAAGGATGGACGTGTTTTTAATGGAAGCAATTGCTTTAGAAGATTAGGGCTGGTTGTACGTATAGCGAACTAAGAATAAACCTTCTAACCTGAGACAGGTATCGGCGTCACGCACTACGCTACTTTTGAGTGATACGAATCTTTTTAAAGAAGTATCCAACAAATACATAAATAAAACAGGGGTGCACTTAGAAGGAAAACGGTTGTCATACCTCGTCCGTTTTTATTATGCGCAATTTCGAGCCGATAGGCACCGTTCCGTCTTCCGGGAGCTCGTATCATTGAATTACCGGTTTAATTTAGCCTACGCCATATTCACGCGTCGTGCATCCCTGCGGGCAGCTGTAAAACGCTCACTTCTCGATATAAGCTGCCTAACTGCCGCCCGTGCAATTGTGTTTTACAGCAACACCGATGTTGGTGGGCTAACGGGCGTATTTCCATCGCAGCCAAAAGCGTCGAGGTGATTATCCGGTACGCACCTCTGCGTTCTATATACATAACGCCCATCGCCCAGCTCGAGAGTTCGCAGACGCCTTGGTTAGTGTCGTGATTATAGAGCCCGTAGTTTTGCCTCACGCCACGCCGCACCCTCTCGGTGACCCGCATGCCACGGGCTAACGGAACGTCTCGGTACTCTACCTTTGAATAGCTGAGGCCGTCGCGTGGTTATGCCCGGAGAGGAAGGGTGCGCGAGACTGGCATGAAATGAACCACACTGGGGTTTTAAAGTACTGCGGGCGAGCCAAATCACTCGGAAGGAAACTGGTTCGTTGAGCGACGGCGTTAATGGCGTGTGTACGGCGATGCGGGCGCGGTTGTAAGTACGAAAGAAAGAAAGAAAGAAAGAAAGAAAGAAAGAAAGAAAGAAAGAAAGAAAGAAAGAAAGAAAGAAAGAAAGAGAAAAAGAGAGAAAGAAAGCAAGAGAAAAAGAGAGAGAAACAAACGAACAAACAAAAGAAGATAGTAAATGGCACATCCGCGTCGCAGACGACAACGACCGCACCTGAGACAGCGACGCGGTGGCGTGATTGTTGAAACGCCGACACTGGTAGCGGTCGTGCCCTGAATCGTTTTCCCGTTTGTTACCCTGTTCCAGGATACGGACGGGTTTGTTTTTCGTCGCGAAACGAGACGGGGACAAATGACGACCCGCTTGCGGCGCCGGTCTGAGTTGTATTGTATGAGCGTGTACGTGTCGCGTTGTATTCGATCGCAAAGCTCCAGCGTTCGCAGCGCGGCTTTACAAATTAAACGAAAACATGTCGGCACGAGCTTCTCCAACAGCAACAGAAACAAAACATCCCAGCAGATGGCGCGCAAGCAACGCGAATGCGGAAAAATTGAATTTTCGAATTGCATTGAACGAACTTGTCTTGCATTCTTCGTGCGAGCAGTGAGAGAGGAGACGAGGAAAACGTGAGGGGTGGAAGGGGAGAGATGACGGCGTTTGCAGCGAAGCAAGCACATACGCGGACATTCGTTCTCCGCTAGCTTCCGCCAATGTTTTCACCCTCTGACCCAGTCGCTCCTGCCTGAAAGAGTTTAAGGTATCGGACAGGAAGAAAAAAAGAAAACAGATAACAGCTAAACTTTCGCAATGGACCAAGATGGGATCTGGGGCGTCTGCCGACGCAGACGGGGTAGCGGGTTAGCGGAGAAAGGCCAAAGGAAGTGAAAAGAAGCCTCATCCCAGTGAACCTCTCGCTGTTTTCTTTTCCCGTGTGTTTAGGCCGCGTCTCGGCCGAGCGGTTTATAGCATCCACCGAGTTAGAGGGACGCGCGTTTCCTCCGGAGAAGCGGAGGATGGAGGAAGGGAGGCTCAAGAGGAGGATGGGCTGTGTTTATGGCCTTTCGCCCTTGGGCGGCGGAGTTGCAGCAGCTCCGCGCTAACGCGAACGCTCTTCATACAGTGCGGGAAGGAACAGGCGATCCCCCCTGGCTCGCTGCAGGCCAAATCATCTCCCCGTACAGCCGCAGACGGTGTTTCTAAAACGCCCTGTGTTTACTTGCTATTCTGTTGCGCGCGCTGTTTGACCTGCTTGCTTGGAGCGGCGGACGCCTCTTTCGGCGCGCGGAGAGCTCCAACCTCTTCCACGAAAAGGAAGAAGAGAGAGCTCCGCATCTTCTTCGGGGCCGTGCCGGATGCTGCGTTGATGTTTTCTAATGAGGAACGCGGGGAAGAGAGTTTGCCGGGCTGTAGCACTGTTTAACTGCACTTGAACCCCGTTTGGAGGAACGGTTATCTTTCGCAAAACATTCCCCACCCCCCCCCCCCCCCCCCAAAAAAAAAAAAAAAGCACGAGTCGATATGCTATGCCCAGTGGCCGCGGCGACCCCCCGCAGAGATTGCTTTGTTGTGTCTAGGAAAAGGGGCGGACTGAGCTTCCTGGCGTCTTTGAAGAACAAAATTCGATTCGCCGAGCTGGCGGAACGGCGGAATTTCGATGCTGTTACCTCAGGAAGCGAGGTGGGTGTATTTCCCAAGTGCACGTCGGCGTGGCCTGCGCGCGAGGACGGGTTGGTTTTTTCGGCGTGTAAGTGTTTCCTGTTTGTGCGCTCACCCTAACATTCGGTTCCGGTGGAGGTGAAACAGTTTCGTTTACCGGGCACGCGAAAATGTGACGCGCCTGTTTCTGCGGCCGTGACGCGGCGTTTATTTCAATCGCAGGGCCGTTCGGAAGGAAATGAAATAGTTGCTTTACGTGTATTTGTTTCTTACCACGTTGTGCGCTACGTCGTTCGTTTACCGCTTAGACGCGTACGTCTTCCTGGAATTGAGCTTAAAGAGGTTTTTGATTTTACAGAGCGGGACGAAGTACGTTTGACGAAGTGTAGTTTTTACTTGTTGAACACACCCTTACTGCCATCTCATCGGTATCGCCTTTCATAAGAGACGTAATTGGTATTTCGAGCTTCAAGGCGGACTTGTCGTCCGCTCGACTGGATTAGAAAATATGCATAGATTCAGAGAATTGTCTAGTAATGCCTAAGCATTATTGCACTCCTTGTCTTCCTTGTCGGTTTTTATAGCTGTATTTCTCATTGAGCAGTGACACGGTGGGTGATTTTATTATTTCTTTAATTTTATTATTTCTTTCTTTCTTTCTTTATTAAATCTTTCTTTTTGCCGATGATGTAAATATACTCTGTTATAACAATTGAGTGTCTGAACTTCGCCACTTGTGTATTTTTCTGTAGATGCATGGGCTTAGTGCACGGTTGGTCCGTCCTTGCGATTATTTTAAAGCGAAGCTTTCAACCTCTCGCCGATAATGTCCGTGCGCAAAAACGCACTGCGGGAAAGCTAACTTTCCCCACACTTACGATTATTGTTGGTGTAGTGTAGAAAAATGAAACGCTTCCCTGCAAAGCTTGGCGATAGTTCTGTTAGGCCCGCTCCGCTAAAGGTGGACGTGCAGCAGATGGAGCAGGTGGCGCAGGCGGGCGACGACGTCAGGTTGTTAGGTGAGCGTCGACAGCCGTTACCCACAGCTCGACATACGATGAGAAAGACGTTGCTCTGCAGCGCGTAAGGTTGTGAGCCGTCAGACGTTAGCCCTAACGTAGCATTTTGAGGTTTAGGAACGTTAGACCTAACGTCACATTTTAGCGTTTAACCCCTTGAATCGGCCCCCACCCACTCGAAAAAGTACTCACTGTACACGCCGAGCAGCAGGTACTGATTCACTCCGTAGACCCCAAAACACAAACGTTAGGCCTATGGAGTGCATACGCGAGAGTTGCTGCGGTTATTCTAAAACAGTGGCGCACACCTCCAGAGTTGCACATACTCGCAGAGTGGGATTGGTCAACCAGGGAATCCATCACGAGAAAGCTTCGCGTTCAACTATCGTCATCGTTAGACGGGAGGGGTGCGCGATTTTTTATTCCTGTCTCCGGCGTTCTTCCCGGGGCTCTTTTTAATTTTTGTCCTCGATTTGTGGAAGATGCATATTGTGGATTTGTGGGAAAGATGCATATTTCTAACTTCGTAAGCGAATTTTCATCACTGCATTCTACTTTTTGTATCTTTTGATGTTTTGATATTCCGTTCTACCAATTATCTCCATGTACGCTATCGTAACGATTACATGTGTCAACTCCGCCAATTTAGCAGTATTTTTGCGCCAGCGCAGGGTGTTGCACGGTTGAGGCTGTATACTCGGCAAAGAATGCTGCGGATTAGAAGGAACGCTCGTTTCTGTGTTTATGTATAGGCCCATCGCATACAGTAGGCACTCGATAAACGGAACTTCAAGGGACCGAAAAAATTAGTTCCGTTTAACAGGAGTTCCGTTTACCGAGATTGATGTGTGAAAGTACAAATTTATGTGTGTACACACTCTTAATAGCATTTCATGAAACTCTAAGCGCTACGAGGGGAATATAGCTAGTCTTTCAGAAAGAAAGGAAACTACGAGAGCTTTAGGCACAGCATCCACAAAGTTAATTTTGCAAGAATGAGTCTCTGTGCACTACAAATTGCGTCAATTATTTTTGTTCGAGTCTTTGCAACTGCATCTTCACGGAGGCTAGAGGCCTCAACTTCGCGAGGGCTTACGAGCCGCCGTATTTAGAAGACGGTAACGCGGTAATGAAGCGCGAATAACACCATACGATGGCACGAACGAGGCGGCAGGAGCTGAGCCCTGGCACCTCGCCGTCTTGAATAGAGGCGGAACGACCGGAACAAGAACTGCGATGGTACATTCGTCGCGCTAACACGGCTGACTTCTAAGGGTACGAGTCTCACGAGGCCAACGAGGTTAAAAACAAACAAACAAACACACAAGAAAAACGAAACAGCCGGAACCGGAAACGCTCATTCTTATGACAATGGGCGTGAAAAGAAGTTCCATTTCCAGTTCGGTTTACACGGTGACGCAGAAATTTTAGTTGGGATTACCGAAAGTATTTTTACGTTATCCGAATACAAAACCAACAAACTTACGGGCTCGTGTTCCTTCCGTTCAAACGGTACTTCCTTTTAACCGATTTGCGTTTAATGGAGATTCTACTGTGTATTCCGCGTCATCATCCTGAAGCAGGAGTTGTGAAGGAACGATCAAAGACGACTGCCGGGCGTGACTTCCCCTGGCGTTTCAGCCTCGGCCTCCCTGCGCTTTCCTCTCGTGTTCGGTATTGCGCGGCCTTGTTAGCGCTGTGATTAATTGATGCTCCTTCGAGGGGCGCCCGATGGGCGCGTCTTTTTTTAATTTCCTTTGCACCTCCTTTATTTCGCAGCCTAGCAAACACCTTCCGAACGTGAAACCTTCTGACCTCGTGGCATAAAAACCATTACGAGGATCACGGCCCCTTCGCATTCGTACAACCATTACAGAGCAGCTGGGCTAACTAAGGTCGGAGGGGGCGGTCTTTAGGTGATAAAAATCTGGGAGTGGCCGGGAGGTTGGTTGGCGCCCTTGTTGAGATAACAGGGCCTAGCTATTTGCGGAGCCTTCTGCTGAAGGTCGCTC
This sequence comes from Haemaphysalis longicornis, assembly GCF_048455015.1. Classification (NCBI taxonomy): domain Eukaryota; kingdom Metazoa; phylum Arthropoda; class Arachnida; order Ixodida; family Ixodidae; genus Haemaphysalis; species Haemaphysalis longicornis. The sequence goes on from NW_027526204.1 coordinate 71,180,716, forward strand.
CGAGCCTTGAGCGGCCGTCTTAAAATCAAGAGAGAAGATCCGGGAGTGTTACGATGCGAAGATTTTAAGGAGGCTTGTTCGCACAGTCGCACGGTCGTGTTGAAAGCGTTGGCGTAAGCTCTGAGGACTTCTTATTAGGCACGTTTGTTATAGTGATTTCTTACCCTGCATTTGTGCATAGTGGTGAAGCCGACTTTAAAAAGACTCGGTCTACAACTTTGTCTAGGGATACGTGGGGTCTTTATACTTTGATCCAAGACTGCTTAGATTGCTCCCGGTTAACTTTCTCGCCAACAGTGCGTTTGTATACAGCCGTGGTACACAACTAGTCATTGGTAGGCAAGTCTCTGAATTTCTGTTGGGGGTGCTTGGCTGAGCGGCATCATATTTTTCAAACGCGAAGCGCAATTTGGCGGGTTTCTTGGCGTCGAATTTTGTGGCGTCACTTTTTCTGAAAATAAATGTCCAGCTATTGCGGCCGTATGTTTGCGGATACGCGGCAGTAACCACAGTGCCTGCAAACGGAAAGATCACAGCAGTCTCGCCAAATCGTCCTTCAGTGTCGAGAAATTGGTTCGCACTTGTCAACTTCCTTTCACGGATGAGAAACCCCGGACCCAACCGAGACGAAGCGTAGGTGCACAAATCGGCGATTAAATATTTGTTAATTTGAAGTACAATTTGCAAGCATCTTTTGGCAAAGAGAAGGGTCAAGTCTAGGTAGAGGTACTCTATAAAAGCAAGATGAAGCAAGTGAAGGGCAGAAGACCAGAGACCAGTCGTAAAAATGCGTGTACATTGGAATGTAATTACTGATGTGTAGGTTTTGTAACTACGTTTTATAGTTCTGATTTTACTGCTCTAAAATACGTTCCATCACGACATGTAGCCGCTAGTGTACCGTAAGCACGTGTATATATGTTTTTGATGCGCTTACTACTTTTGCGCGGGCGCGCAGTTTCATGAAGGAGTTTACTTTCGTTGTGAAAGCCGACGTACTGTGCACATGATCATTTACAGCGCACCGCAGCGGCGCTGATTGCTCACGGACACGCACCTCTTACCAAAACGGACTTGCTTTACTTGAAGACCAGCAGTAAACGACCGTTCGTTATGGCTGTTATTTTAAAGCGAAAGTTTTCTTAGTGAGACCAAATCGTGGTCTGGCACAAAACTCATGCATTTCCGCATAGAGCAGTTGGTCTACCAAAAAGCTCTGATAAGATTTCTGAACATAGGGCGCGTGCGTGCAACCGGGCTTTCATTGTGTAAAAGCGGTTATTTATTTATTTATTTATTTATTTATTTATTTATTTATTACAAGTACCTTTATCGCCCATTGGGCATTGTTGTAGGGGGGTTACAGTAGAAAATAGAATGCAAACAGCAAAATTGTAACCGAACTAAAATCATGCATAACATTATACATGAGAAATCTGAACACTTGCAGTACACCATTGTAACAACAGTACAAAACACAGAATTATAACAACGAAAGCAGTAATTATACATATCAAAAATCAACAACCAAGAGAAGTACAAAGACAACATTAACATATGGGATATTTCAGCAACTCTAAATGCTGCTTCAATGGCTGTTAGGAAATTAGAATCAGAGAATATTGGTATTCTTAGCGCATTCCAGTCGCTAATAGAGTTTGGAAAGAAAGAGTATTTAAGGACATCCAATTGAGAGGTATATTCTCTAATTTTATATAAGTGATCTTTCCGTTCGGACTAGGCGTCTTTAAATATTGCTCTTTATTTATTCCGGTCTTACCATGATATATATTGAAAACCGAAAAAAGGCACGCTTCTAGATAAGATAATACAAGCATCGATCATGAAGGAGGAGCGCAACAGTGCACTTTTGTCTCATAAACAGCGTATCGGCATACATTTAGATCGTTCGTGGATCGTACGTTTACTGGGTGTGCGAAAACGCATCGCATGGTTCACTCTTGGTTTTGCGATTTGTGGTTTTGAAGGTTTGATGATCGATTGAAAGCACCTTTAGCGAAGGTTGGACGCTGTCTTAGCTTTCGCGCTTCTCTGAACTGCCTTTAGGGAGGGGAGGTATTTTTGTAGCGTAAGCTACACTGGCCGAAGTTGAGCAGTTTCGCGTGTGCCGTGAAGGGCCGTTCTGCGCAAGCGCGGGGGACATTGGATTGGACTGAATGGGCTTGTCTTGACTTGGATTGGCTTGGCTTGTATTGGGTTGAATTGGATCGGATTAAAGTGGATTGTGTTGGATTTTGTTGCGTCATAGCCGCGGCAGACGCACTGGCGCCGGCGCGTGCCCAGGTATGCGCCTCAATTGCGCAGTAGCCAAGCCTGACGCTGCACCGGAGCCGCTTGATAGCCGTTTCGCGCGGCTCGCGAAGAGCCGTGCTGAGCATGCGCCAAGAGCAGTGACTGGACAGGACTGGACTGGATTAGACTGGATTAGACTGGATTGCTGAACCTTAGCTCACGCTACGTATATCCTGGCATAGCAGAGCTAAGCCACTACTAATTTTGTTTGTAATTAACATATTTTTCGCATCGCTGGAGCAACCCTCCTGGCAATGTCGCGTAATTTTGCTTGAGTGTGTGTGCGTGGGTGGGTGTTATCTGTCGGTGGTGGCTTTCACCAAAGGAGACGAACGAGGTAGCGCCACTTATTGCCCGTCCCTGGGCTCGCCCGGACAGTTTCAGCTCGCTGCAAATCGTTAATTTTTTTCGCACCTAATTATGGAGCTGTTCGCGACGCACGCAGAACAAATAAGCGACACACGGTGGAAGCGAGCGCATGGCCCGGTGTATGCATTCGAAAGTAAACTTGCGCATGCGCCGAGAAGGTACAGTCTGCAAACAATAATACTATCGTTTATTTCAAGATTGAAACGGTACAACAGGCAAAGTAAACGGAGGCGATGTTAGTGCAGAAATCTAAGCAAAGCAGGCTGGTCTCTCTCGTTTTGCGGTGGCTGACAAGAAAGGGACGGTGCTTGAGCGACGTTATATACGCACGTGGTTTTCGGACGCGAATAACAAAAAAAAAAAACCCCAACTACTGAAAAAGAAAGCATACTAGGGGAGCTGTGGTTTCCGGCTTTCTGGAGAAAGTAATTAACTAAATTATCGAGCGGCCGGTGTAAATGAAGGCGATTTCCTCCTAATTAATGTTTAACTTGATTGGTCGATTGATTTATTTATCGATCGATGTAAGTGTAGGCAATTGAATCTTCATTATTTAAATTAATTTGTTGATTGATCGCTGGATTCATCAATTGATTTGATTGATTTGTTTGATTGATTGAATTGTTTGTTTGATTGATTGATTCATTGATTGATTGATTGATTGATTGATTGATTGATTGATTGATTGATTGATTGATTGATTGATTGATTGATTGATTGATTGATTGATTGATTGATTGATTGATTGATCGATCGATCGATCGATCGATCGATGTAAATACCGGCGATTGGATCTTAGCGGTTACTTTTCGGTTTATGCGTTACTCCTGCTAAACGAATAAACTATCAGTCTGCGAAGGAGCCACAACTCCGGCTATTCCGAGACGTGATTAGGGTTCCGCCTATTTGTGATCCTGGCCAAACAGCACGGGATAATATTTAGCAATTGTTTTTGTACGGCGTTTCAGTGCACGAATCAGTTTATTTGTGCAGTGAAATGGTATAATGTTAGTTTAATAAGCATGCCAGTCACGTAAAATCAACTTGGATGAGAATATGTTCTGAACCTTTTGCCAACACTTCCTTGTCTGCGGAGGTGGCTCGCAAGTATCTGCTTCGTGTGCGAAAGGCCCGTTGCGTTCGCTCCCTGGCAGTTACAGATATGGCAGTTTGTTTAATCGCTTAATCGTATTAACGTTCCGCTTTGATTGGGTAATTTTCTAGACTGCAGTCGAAGAATCGGGAAGACAGGGCACACACATGTAACGCAATTCCACATGCTCACTGCATTTTTGAGACCCATGTGTAGTAGGTGTGGCTTCGGCCTATCCGCCGTCCACATCCTAGTCAAATACAAGGCACTTGACACAACATGACAGAAACATTTCCCTGAATTACACAGACGACACATTCCACTGCACCCGTCGCACTTTTTAGCTGACGAAGATATGTTTTCTGCCCAACGTGTTTTTAAGTTCTTAGCAGAGATGACATTTCTGCAGCTGTGGTGATATCACACGTAATCGTCCTGGCCCTATACACCAGCCATCTCTATTGTCTTTTGTTTTGCGTCACTTTTGCTTTTACTCACAGGTTTTAGTATTCAAAATTACATCACTCTCTCGTTGTTCGGCGCTCTTTGCCCTGGTTGGCCTTGCGCCACTAAACATCAACCATCATCATCAAAGAATCGGCCGCGATGGCGTCACGTGTAGCTGTCGCAGTAAAAACGAAATTTGTAATGGTTTACACAAACGCATGCATACACGAGCAAACACATGGCGGCTGCTAACGTCTCCAAACGAGTCCCTTTTTGCGGTACCTGATTGTCGGTGTATCGCTTGGCATGCGCGATTAGGCTCAGGTGGAAGCTGCTTGATATGCGCCGCGATTGTCGTCCTCTGGACAGCCTGCAAGGTACCCTGCAAACCTTTGTTTTTCAACCTTTTTGACATCTTAAATGTTTGCGGAACGTGGTCAACCAACAGGAAGGAAGGAAGAAAGAATGTAGAAGAAAGGCAGGAAAGTTAAACTGGCTAGAGCCTAGTTTGCTATCCTGCACGTGGGAAAGGGGAAATGCGCAAAAAAGAGGGAGGAAAAAAAAGAGGAAAAGTTGGACCAGACACGTATGCCCAGCACTGAGGCACTGACAGTGATTGACACTGGAGGCTCTCAGTCTATAGCCTAGTGTTCGAGTTCGTCGCCCGTAGAAAACGTAATAGTTCCTTACGTTTCTTCTCCTCCGAAAATGGCCAACAGATCCAGAACTTAGATTAGGGGGCCGCAAATAACCCCATCCAAAAATTACTGCTCTATTGCCCATCACACACCTTTGAAACTTGCTCAAATATTTCTCTCTCTCTCTTTCTCTCGGTCTTGGCGTTCTTCGACCGCTGGAAGTACGTCATTACGGCGGTGTAGCGGCTATTAATCGGCTTTCGTACTGTTGCAGCAATGAACGCATACGATAACCACTTTAAAAAGACAGCCACAAAAGCGAAGCAGAAACGGAAGGTGTGTCTGACGCGACGAGCAAATCACGCGGTGACGCTCCGTGCTGGCGATAACTACAGCTTTCGCAGGGCTTCCAGACGCGAAGGAAAGAGCGAAAGTGTCTATCGGAAGGATTGCAGAGTCCCTCTCAGTGAATTTCAGGGGAAAAGCTCCGACCTCCATCCAGTAAAAAAAAAAAAAAAATGACAATCGCTCTATGAAGTCGGCTTTTCCTTATTATCTATATGCTTGCTGAACAGGACTCTTTACATAATTTTGCAGCACGGACGCATTTTGGGGGAGAAAACCTGCAAATCTTTCAGTTCTACGGCGCTCGCTTTCACAGCACAGTGGCATTGAGAGTGCGTGCGTCCCTGGCTAATGTGTCCTTTCTCGGAAACGGAGCATGGTTTTATAAGCTCCCGGTTCATTGCCGGCGGTGGGGGGGTGCGGTGCGGGGAGGTATTGCTAACTATAATTTTTTTGTTGTTTCCCATTCCCCATATCAGCACATTCTGAGGACGTGAAAAAGAGGCCGATCGGTGTGCCCGAATTCGGACATTCGGAATCGTAGCAAGCCAAAGGTCGGCGACTGCGGATCCGCGAAATGTCCTTCCCTTCGGCGAATTCACCGACACGTCCACTCTAAAAGGTTACCTCGCGGATTCTCAGCCAGGCTCGGAATGCTGGCGTGGGAAGAAAAGAAGGAAGAATTTTCCGCTTCCACGGCGCCGTCTCCTGTCGCGCGCGAACGTGTTTCAAAAACGTTGCGTGCCCGTACATGACAGCGCGCGTTCTGATCCTGTTAAACGCCCGTGCTTTTTTCTCTGTTTTTTCTTCTTCCGTTCCCGCGAACACAGCTAGCGTTGTTACAGCAACGACGCCCCCCACCCCCGTCTCCGCGAACATGTGCGTCCCGCCCTTGGCGAGAGGGCCGGCTTCTAACCTCTAGTGCTACACGGGTCAGCGGAGACTGTCGATTCGCGTTCGAGATTAGCGCCTCCGCAGCGCTCTGAGGGCAGAGGTTAATCCTCGAACCGGGCGGCGACGGCTGAGCTCGGCGAAAATCCGGCGGCGCCGCCGACCGCCGCCCCCTCGTTCTCGGGCTTTCCATCGCCGCACTGTCGAAAGCGATGGTGCTAGGAGCAGGACGTGATGACCGGGCCGTTTGCTAGGTGGCATTCACCTACATCGCTGATGTGCTGCATTAGTGAACTTGAACTTAAGTAGTATAGAGCGCACTCGTCTGTGTCTGTCTGTCTGTGTCTGTCTGTGAGTGCTTGCGTCGAATTTCCTGGGCCCCGTATCGACACTAGTCTCCGCGATTTTCGCAGATTTCACCGACCGTCGCGTAGTACTGGTGGTTCAGCAGTTGTTCTTCGCATTCTCATTCTTACGCGGTGCGCTAGTTTGTGGGGGTTTTCGTACTTGCAGATGAGATCTATTGAGCTAAAGGGAAAACCTAGTTGGCCATGCGATGCGCAAGGCGTGGAACAGACAGGAGAAAACGGTAGCAGTGTGGCTTCCGAGGGGGATGCCAAGAGAAGTTGAGGGAGAACAAATCCTAGTACAGCGCCGACGTGAAACTTGCGAGGACAAAAAGAGGATATGGCTGACGCAGGGGGAGTGTGCACGGGCGTTTGGGATATTTTGCCCACTTGCAGTGGACATTCAAATGATGATGATAGTGACGACGACGACGACGATGATGATGAGAACCAAGTGGCAACGCCCTTCTTTTCTAACCGAGGCCTACACGCCGTAGCCCAACTTTCGTGCTTCAATGCCCGAAGCGTTCGACGCCAGTCTCGGACGCTTTCCTTGATACCTGCAGCGAAGAGGCTTTGTTTCAGGGCTCGAATTCCAGCTCGTGTCTCCAGCCTCATTGGCTGGTCGTTTCCCACTCGAGTGTTGTATCGGCTGTCGACGTGTTTATTCCAGCGGTTTCCTTTTTATATCGTTTTGGTGTTCTGCAGTAGACGGGATAAATGGGGGGGGGGGGGAAGCCTTACAGAAACACTTCAAAGGAGATCGCCGCCCCAAAACAGTACGTTCCCGTTGCGGTTGCTATGTTGCTGAGTGTATCACTGTGTTTGTAGCCATTTTCTTTCTTCTTTTTTCGGATCTGGCTTCTTTTCTCAACGCACATGTCGAAAAGCAACGTAAGGGCGAAACGGGAGAAAATAAGGGGTAAAAATGGAAGCCTTCGATTCAACCTCTGCGGGTCGCGTTTTTGTTGCTAGAAAACATCCTTAACTTTTTTCTCTGAAGATCGTATCCTGGAAGATTCTGTCGAGAGTTGGTTGATTTGTCGATTTATTGATTGATTGACTGACTGATTGATGCATTGATTGACTGATTGATTCCTTAATGAAACGAGCAAGAGGCTGTCGGAAGTGGAATATTAACGATATTTTACGGTAAACACTTCAGGACGAAATAGAGGCTCCCTAAAAAGAACACTTATGATGATGGTACTTCATACGGCAGATAAATCTATTACTTCAGGTAGCGGTGCAGCATCGCATAAAAGACTAATCTAGCGGGGAAATACCCAACATCATTTCTATCTGTAACATCGCAAAAAAAAAAAGCGTGGCCAAATCAATCCATAGTACTTGTCGTTTTCCTCTGGGGCTTTCTGAACAAATCAGCACACACGCTACAGATAATACTGAAGCACTGAAAAAAAACTGTGGTTGATTCCACTGTCATAGGAATTGAAAAAAACACGAAAGTGAAATGTGCAGCTAAATCTGCAGCTGATCATGATTTGTGGGCCGCGCCAGTCTTGTGGGTGTGCTTGGCCAGCGACTTACTCTTCGCTTCGGCAAAGGTGTACCGGCGTCATTTCCGGGACGGATATGACGTCAGTGAGATCTTGGGGTATCAGGGCATAAAACACTTTCGTGTTAAAATATAAAACCCGAAAACGAACAACCCTAAGTATAACATACTCCTTAGTAGTAAAGGTCGCTTCCCCACAGGAAGACCATGTGTGCAGGGGTGCACCCTTTACAGGCCGCTTGCTTCGTTGTGCTGGCGTCACTTCCGTGGCAGATATGAGGTCACTGAAATCATGGCTGTATCCCGGAATAAAACACTTTCGCGTTAAAAAAAAAGTTTATTGTCAGAACAAATAAAACGTGGCGCTTTGCTGCGAGCATTTTTCGGGTATTCGCTGAGAACGTCAGTCAGGCCTGGAACCTTCTTGAAGAGAGAAAAGAGGAAATCGTAAAACACTTCAGCTACGTTGTTTTTAGAAGACAAGCGATAGCTTTCGATTACTGGTGGCCCGAAATGACGATCAGGCGCTTCGGCGGGAGATACGCTTAGTGGTGTGAAACGTCCGCATACTGATCGAGAGCTCAGAGCTGCGTCATCGTGTCACAACGGATAAAATCTCCCTAACGTCATCCGGCAACCGGAACGAGCATTCCTTACAATTCGCCGGAACGCATTTACGGGACCCTCTGACCCAAATAACGCCTCGTGAGCAAGCTACTCGCCCATCTTGTACGATTTCTCGCGTCGTCCTTCGCTACCAGCTGAACGAACACGTCGTTCAGCGAACTTACCGATTTGTGCTTGGTGCAGCGACAGAAACAAACCATCGAACAACAGTGTGCACTGTTCGCTGTCAAGGCGCGTTAGATATGTGCACTGTGCGCGCAAACTCTTGTTCGTTTACGCGTAAGAAAAAAGGGCGTAAGCGTGTTTCACTTGTGCATTGTGTGTGGGATCCCGTGGGCGCAATCGTGCGTGCGAGGTTTCAAGCACAAATGCGCGCGCGCTCAAGAAAGCGCGCGCTTCGAGTTCCGAAGCTGCAAAGAAGGAATATTTCCCTCCCCCCCGAGACAGGCGACGTCGTCATGGCCTCTTGCAGCCATCCGTTTCAGATTAGAGCTGCGCAACGCCTCGGAAGACGAAGGGCGACAGGCAGCCGATGGATGTCCGGGCATTGGCTCGGAATCGAAGATGCTGAAGTGTGAACAAAGTTTCTACGTTGTTTTGTCTGTCATCTTTTTGCGGTGTTCTCCGGAACTTAAAGCTTTAATTCCCGACTTTATAGCATCGTGGTCCGCGCACCCTTCGTATCAAAAGCAAAAGTACGGGGATTTATTGACATGCCTCCGCAGGCTTTGAATTGCGCTGAGCATTGTGGGTGGTTTATGGTAATTTTGGGTGCAGCGACCTGGCGACTTCGAAGTTAAAATAACTCACGGTGTGGTCTTAGTGCTATGGGGTTATCCGAGAGCAGTATCGCCAGGTACGGTAAACGAGGAAATCTGTCTGCTCCAATCTGCTGAGCCCAAGGACGCGGGTTCGATTCCCGCCCGCGGCGGCTGCTTTTGTGGTGGAGGCGAAAAGAGAAACGCCCGTGTGTACGAGATTTTGGTGCACGTTAAAGATCCCAAGGTGGTCGAAATTATTTCAGAGCCCTCCACCACGGCCCGCCTCATCGCCTGTGTAGCGTCGGCGCGTTAAAGCTCAAAATCAATCAAGTATCCGCTCCACTCACGAGTAGCGGAATCGAAACTGGTGTGAATGCCCTTTATTTTGGCGCGAAAAAAAAGTTTGATAAAGTGCTAATCGTACAGCGTTGAGAATTGCGACCGTTTCATGTATTGAACAAGGCTTCCTAGCAGTTTGGCGTAGTTATTTCTATCGCGTTTTTATTTATTTATTTTTTTTTTTTTTTGCGACGGCGCGTTTATGCGAGTCAGTTTCTTTGTCTGCAATAGAGATCGGTCTTGCACCCGCTACTACTTCACTGCTCTACGGGACCCTGATGTCATTGGCAATGCTCTCACCATAATTTCACTGCCGGAAATGACTCCACTCCCGGGGGCATCCTCACTGAGACGCCACTTCCGGGACAACGTCACGTGTCCTTTACGCACATGTTCAGCGTAAACTTCTTCATACAACTGAGTTTTCCAGGTGGTCCCGTTGCAATGACCTGGAACGTTTTTTTCAAGCTTGCCACTTGTCCCTCAAAATGAGACTTCACGAAGCCGAGCTGACGGGTCCTACAAACTAAACGTTAGACAATTATTAAGAATGTTGGAATAAACAGCTTGAGACTCCGAGCCTTCGGCAATTTCTACCTTAACGTGACCACTTGACTAGCAACAATAAAAATATATTTACAATTTCAAACCTCCGCTCTTTTCAGAGAACGCAGAAAGATTCTATTATCAGCGCTAATTCAGTAACGCGTCATTCTCCCAGCAGTCGCACTACCGAACCATCGTCCTCATCTATATTATATGTTCACAGCCTCGCCACCACGTGGGTGCTCCGAGTAGTCGTAGTCCTCGGGATCGTCTAGCGGAGCACTTCTCGAAAAACGCTTCGGCTCATCGGCCGACGATTCCGACGTCACATTCAACTCCGTGTTCCCCAACGTCATATCGCGGTTTCTCAACGTCCCCGGCGGAGCCGGTGGCGAGCTCTCCGGCAGTCCTCTGACGGACGACGTGCCTGCCTCATCTTTCGTAGACGTCCAATTGGACAGTGCCGTATTTGGACTTAAAGGCAACGCTGGCGGTGTAGTGGCCAACTTCAGCGCAGTTCCATCGTCTGCCATAAACACCTCATTCTTGGACAGCGCGCCCCTCCAGGCTGTCTTCCTGGTGGTACGTGCGAAGGTCTGCGTGCCAGCCCGTGTCCCCGCTGGACCTTTTTTTAGAGTCATAGCATTTATGATGACTCGCGTTAAGATTGCGGCGGGTTGATTCTCGGTTTCTGAAGCAGTTGAAGCAGTCGTGTTTCTGGTTGCTGAAACAGTGGGCGCCTTCGTCGGTGGCGTGGCAGACTCCGCAGGCGTCGTTGCTGAAGTCCGTGGGGTCGTATGCACTGTCCTTGCTCCGTCAGTCATTGTCTTCCTGGTGGTACGTGCGAAGGCCTGCGGGCCTGCCCGTGTCCCCGCTGGACCTTTCTTTAGAGTCATAGCGTTTATGATGACTCTGGTTAAGACTGCGGCCGGTTGATTCTCGGTTCCTGAAGCAGTTGAAGCAGTCGTGTTTCCGGTTGCTGAAACAGTGGACTCCTTCTGGTACGGCATCGCTGACCTAATGCTTTTGGCGTGCGCCGTCGTCGGTGACGTGGCAGACTCTGCAGGCGTCGTTGCTGAAGTTCGTGGGGTCGTATGCACGGTCCTTGCTACCTCAGTGGACGGCGGGGTTGTCTGGCTTTTGGGAGCAACCTTCGGTAGGGTCGCCGGTGTCGTTCTGTCGAGTCTCGCGATGGGCTCTGTTGATTTTCGCCTCACTGCTGCAAAAGTGTAGTACGACATTAATTTCAATCCCAGCTTTTGGTAATCGCGTGCCTAAAGATATAATGTGGTGGGTTTATATATTAATAGACATTTTTTTATAACAGTCGCCGTGTTTTAGGAGCACACTCGAAATTGATGTGCGCATTGCTGCAACTATCTAAAAGAAGTCACAGACTTTTCAGACTAATGTTCCATAGTGCGTTGAATGCAAAGGTGGCGGATGTTCACTGCGGCCTACAAACACGATTATAAGGATTTATCAATTTCAGTTGAAAATGTCCTAGCAAAACCGGTACAGGGGCCATACACGGCAGGGACATAAGGTATGTTATACACACCGGCCATCGTCGACTATTTGCTCTCGATCAGTATCAGGAACACAAAGGCAAAGTGCGTATCACTTTTATGACGCATGCCAGTGACAATTCGTGCATTATTTGGGCCTGCTCGTATTGCTGCTGATAGTGACCAGGGTCACTGTAATTCGTTCCTGAGAAATTAAATTGCGCAATATAACAAACGCGTTTTTGCACAACTCTTGTGTCACACGAAAATGTTGTGGCCGGGGCCCAATCAAATCGAGTGGTTTCATTTAAAAAACCAAAACATGTCCTAAGCAAATACCGGTGACACGTGTCGTGCAAAGATAAGTGACAGTTATTGCTGTAGTAGAGTAAATGATGGTGACGATGATGGTGTCACCATCACCATCACCCCTTTGTAATGGGGTGGTGTTGCGCAGTGACCTTAGTTGCAGCGCCGCTGTATATTGACTGCGCCTTAAAAAACAAACTTTACCCTTTATGGTACTTGAGCGCTAGTTGTTTGCCCGGAGGATGCCTTCCTGGATTCTTCCGCGTTGTAGGGCCCAATTGGCGATGTTGGTGGCGCCACCGATCGGCGTTTATAACCCCTACCAATTATGGACCAGTCCTTGCGCAATTGAAATATTCTTTAATTGAAACGGCCACGAAGACACAAAATCAGTTTACTTAATTCAAGAAACCCCTTTGTCACAATGACAGTAATGTAAATGTTAACGAGAGCTTCAGTCAATCTAGATAACAACGAAGACCGATCAAGTAGTGGCGGCTCACCGGCAGTTTCATATCTTTCCCATATGACGTAAGGGAGGGGCTCGGCATGCTCACGCATTCTTCAAGATCCGCAATAATTTTTTCAGTGTTTTTTTTTTGTCTACATTATTTGCTTGACTGTCTGTATTAGGTGCGAAGTACCTTAGGACCGACACATTGTCCGTCCACGTCCGTGCGCGTAGCATTTACAGTCGCAAAAAAATCACAGGCACCGGCAGGATTGGAGCCTGTGTCTGGTACCGTCTTACCCATTGGGCTACGATCGTGAGTTAGCACATGAGAGTCAAACGGTTTACTCCCTGGCCTGTAACGGCGCGGAGTACGTACCTCGGGACCTCCCAATGTCCGTCCGCGTCCATTCGCGCGCACACCACCATCGAGCGAAATTCGAATTGAGCCGCGAGTTGCAGTTTCATTTAGGGAACAATCAAGGTGCAACTCACGGCTCAAATCGAATGACGGTCGGGGCGCAACTTGGATGTCATTTCGAGTCCCCGTACTCCGCACCCTCGCCATCATCCACGAAGTGGAGATGCCGCCATTTTTTTTTTCTTTTCTGCGCTGGTGGACGTACCGTTCGTTTCCTGTCCGGTTTCCGAGCCGCGTCTTGGTTTGCCGCTGCCGGCTTTGGTGCGATGGCCAGCCAGGGGGCGGCGGCGACCCGCTCGGGCGTTGATGTCAGACGCATTTCCCTCCTTCGGCATAATGTAGACCGAAGTGTAAATCCTGTGCAGAATCGCGCGTTACTCCGACGTTACACCAACGCACGGCCTGCTTTTCATATCGGACGCTGCGCCGTACCCTGTCGGCTAATGGAATTCGTGGCACTATGCCTTTGACAATAAGCAAATCTTGCCTTGAACATCTGTCTACTGATCACCGCTATACCTACCATCCCGAACACGTACACATCGCGATTTTCCGAGTGTTTTCGTACCGGGTTGCGTACATTCATTCATGTGTAGCTAGCACTTCCCTAAAGCTAGGCGTTAATCCTGCTGAAGTCGTCCGTTAACACTGATCGCCATTGTGCGCTTCCATACTCGGCCTTTTTGGATATTTATTTATTTATTTATTTATTTATTTATTTATTTATTTATTTATTTATTTATTTATTTATTTATTTATTTATTTATTTATTTATTTATTTATTTATTTATTTATTTATTTTGTTTATGTCTGTCTGTCTTTCTGTTTGTTTGTTTGTTTCCAATACTGTTAGCCTTTGCGGGAGGTTACAGGGGTGGATCGTGTCCTCTAAAAAACCTCGTCGTAGAACCGTTGTAAAAGTCGATGAGCGGCCGTGTTCGACGCCTCGCGCGTTAGGTTTTTAGCCTTACATTCAATCTCGGGGGCTGGGGGAGAGGAGGGGGATTTTTCTAGATATCGTTAGAAAATTTCTGTAATCAGTCTTATCAAGGTGATGTCCATTACATTACGTCGGATGCCTTTCGTCTCTACGGAACCTAGTCGAACCTTCGCCTAAACTGGACGATGCACAACATGAAGTTTTAACGTAATAGCATTAAATGGTCCGTGTAGTGGAAAATGGGCCGTCGTGAGCAGCTACACGACTCTTAAACCCGCGTGACTGGCAAGAGTTGCATAACGCGAGCTTTGCGTGACTAAAATGGAAGTAACGCGCTGCTAGACAGCGTCTGGTTATGCCACGGGGAAAGCGGGGAGTGTGGCGGCTGTCCGGCGGTAGCGGCAAATCATCTGACGGCGCTGGCCTCATCCAAGGCCGCAGCAGTCACCAGCGAGCCAGGACGGTTTGCTCGGCGGTGTAATTGTCATCGATCTCATTCAGACGATCCGAATGACTTTAGCCGACCCACTGAAGTAGAAACTAAAAAAAATTGAGGAACCAAACCAATTTATTCTCGAAAATCGAAAACATCAGTCGTTTTAAGAGATCTTTAGCATAGCGGGTAGCGTTTGCTATGCTAGCGGCTGTGAGTACCGGAACCCGACTGCGCATGCGCGAAGTTCGTTCTGGGGATGGGTGGCCCCCCACTCCGTGCCCGTGGCTTGCGCAGTCGGTTCCCGGTACCCGTCGCCGCTAGCGTAGCAAACGCTACCCGCTACGCTAAAGCTCTGAAATGTTTCTCTTAACAAGCGCCGGTTCATGGTGGTACCGTTAACACAGTTATAGCAGAGCGGAGAATCGGTCCCGGTGCGGTACCAGGTAGGTTACCAGAGCAACTACGCGTGCGCAGAGGCGTCAAAACTGGTTGTGCGCATGCGCAGGTGTAGCTGGTACCGTACCGGGACGCGTATTTCCAAAAGCTTCCTTGCACAGAGCACCCACGTGACATGTCTGTCTGCGCGATGCAGAACGGTAACGAAACGTCGTCATTGGCTGCGCCCCAAACCTAACACCTGAAACACACCAAAATACTGTTATTAACAAGTTCATGGTGGGAAAAGCGCTACAGCAACAAGGACAAGTGAGTACACGGGACAAAGCGCTTTGTCCCGTGTACTCACTTGTCCTTGTTGCTGTAGCGCTTTTCCCAACATGAACTTGTACCAACACGCCCAGCTCGCAGTTCTTCTGAATATTATTAACAAGTTAAGGAATAAAAAAAACTCAGATAGATCTGCTGGGGCTCGAACCCAAGCCGCCAGCACCAGTATTCAGTGGACTACATCGAGGCCAGAGAGCCCGCGAACGCTTGGCTACTTCTAACACGCGTTCAAAAGCACGCGCGCAGGGACATCACACATGTCACGTGGGTGCTCTGTGCAGCGAAGCGTTTGGAAACGCGCTACCGGGGTCTCTTCCCAGCCGTTGAGTGCTTGCCAGAAACCGTACACGTCGGCGCAAAAGAGTTTACGGTTTTACGCCTCCCCCAAGATACAATGACCCATGCCATAACCACCACCCTAAGCCCTGGTGGCGCTTAACGAACAAGTCCCCCCTCAGACTAGAGAATAAACTGCCATAGCTTTAGCCCTTCCCCTAACCACAAGGTTAGTCAGCATACGCGTAAGACCTGACGCCTACCAGGTGGTCATGCTGTGAGCGCCGGCCTCGCTGTCGTTGGTGGCCGCGGCGGTGGCGTTGGCAGCGCCCTGCAGTGTGTCGTTCTCCGATTCGGCCGCAAGTTTCTTCGTGTTGACGGCGAATATCACCATGCCCACCACCAGGAACGTCAAGAAGCCCAGCGAGCACACGCAAATCAACAGGCCCTGTCTGCGCGACAACAAGGCGCAAAGTTTCAGAAATCGACAAGGACTCGTCGGTGACGAGATGAAAATGCGGACCGAGTTTATTTCCTCCCGGTCTGCAGCTAACAGGCTAACGTAAAAGCTCCGCAAAAATCACGAGGACACATTTTTCCTTTGTGTGTTTTTCTTTCCTCTGTTACAGTTACTCGGCACATACCCGCGGCCAAGCAAAGGGAACGTTGAGCCGGAACGGACTTTGCTGCTCGCCCAATTGCTACTTTTGGGATTAGCATATGCTCAAAGTACTCATGTAGACCTCAGTACATGTCTTTAACGCATGTTTTCAAGTCGAAGGCCACAGCGCGTTCACTGAGTCGACCTTCGTTCAATTGGATTCGCCGAGCAGTGGTGGTCGTGCGCAACGCCGCCTGCATACATAATGGACAGCTTTAGCAGTCCGCCTGTTCCGTCATGTGCGTAGTTACTGTGATTACCGGGACCTGACTCCGCATGCGCGCGCAGAAAGGCGAGGAGGCGCACCCCACCGTGGCGAATGCGCGCGCATCGCGAGGGCCGGCCCGCGGAACTAATCCCCCTACCGCGGCGAATGCACAATTGCCCAGACGGGTCCCGGTCAACACGGTAACTACGAACACTACGGAACAGACGGACTGCTAAAACTCTCTAATAGTTTAGCATAGTCGGCCCTCCGTCTCAAAAGGTTGCCGACCGTTGGTCCGGACGATTGCACGATGACTAAGCCTTGTCAGAAACACACGCTATAGCGGCCGATCGGAATTACCGTTCGCAGGCGATGCACCAGAAATGGGCCAGAGTTTGATGGTTTCACATATACGGGGTGTTGTGGGGAGGTACGCATATGGCCAGATAGAAGTACGTGTGTGCGTGCTCATTGTTTTGAAACGCTGCCTGCGTATCCGGTATGGTATGCGTCGCCGCGCAAATGGAGTTATAGCAGAACGGAGAACCGGTCCCGGTACGGCACCTGGTAGGTGACCGGCGATACGGCGCGTGCGCAGAGGCGAAAAAACTGGCTGTGCGCATGCCCAGATGTACCGGGTATTGTACCGGGACCGGTTCTCCGCGGCTATGCTAAGGTGGTAAGATGGCTGAGTCTCGCTTTTTTTTTTCTTCTTCTTGATGCTTGTAACTTGGAGGATCTGCTTTTACTTAGCCGTTGTCACTTTTGCTAGACATTTTAAACGCAAGTAATGAGAGTCGCCCTTGCTTTGCATTTAATGCAACCAACGGGTCGGTTTAGCGTGTGAACTGCTTCTACCCTTGCCCTTATTACAGCCATTTTAAAAGGACCCCCCAATGCTTTTTTTTTTCAACTTTTTTTAGTCCCCCAACACACCCAGTACTTAGATGACAGGGTCGCAAAGTACGTCAGCCAAAAAGTACCGTCCTATGCCCATCAGATAACTTGGAAACTCGCTCAAACGATTTTTCCCTTTCCCGTTCTTGACGTTCTTCGACGGCCTGAATTACGTCACTGAGGCCATGTAGCGGCTGTTGGCCGGTTTTCCTTCAGTTGCAGCAAATAACGCTTTTAGATCGCAACTTTAAAAAAAAGCCACAAAGACAAAAGCAGGAATGGCAAGCGTATCTGGTGCGACGAGCAAATCACGCAGTGCCCCTTCGTGCTGGCGATAAACATAGCTTTCGCAGTGATTCCAGACGCGAAGGAAAGAGTGAAAGCGTTTATCGAAAGTGTTGCTGGGCCCCTTTAACTGCTGGTGATCAGCCCGCTACGAGCCTAAGTGTGTACATGAAAGCGCAATGACAGAACACTGAACAAGGCTGATGAGAAGGTTCCACGGCACAGGGGAAGTCGCTACAAGATGACGGCGCTCACCCGTCTTTGTCCATGATGACGCGATCGCACTCTCGTCACGCCCAGCAGATAAGATGACCAAGCCTGCGAAGTCGTCAGTGATATCGTTGCGTCCCTGTGGACGCAGGCAAAGACGGACCTACGGGGATACGCCTATTTATTTTAGGCGCAGCGCTTATAAACGGTGAGGGGAGGCAGCAGGTCGGGTCTCGGCGAAGATGGCGGACAGCTCCAGCACGCGAGCGCGGGACACGCGCATTTACGCCGTCGTCTTCGAACTACGGGCTACCTAAGAAAAATGGAACGTATCCCTTACTCAGTGATTGTACAAGCACTGTGACTAGACATACCTCAAACGGGTGATTGCTTGGGTTAACACAAAACCGATATCCACGCAACATTTTACTACTAATTCGAAACAGCATCCCCCCGATGCATCCGGGGTTACCGATAGACAAAAATGCGCTGGTGGCATCATCTGCAAGAAGTCCGCCAACGCGTGAAGTGGTGGGCCTTCGTGCGCACGACATGAACGAAGTCAGGGCGGGGGTTACGACGGCGTCGAGGAATGAGTCCGTCGTCTACAACTTCGTAGGTCACGTCTGTAACCTGGCGAATCACTCGAATCCACCGATATCCACGCCACAATATGGCATTTCAATATCACCTGACGATATGACACTTCACAAGGACTCCTGAACGCCGGTCTTCTGTTTTCTGTATAGACGTTATGGCTATGTGTGACGAGGGTAAGGTGGCTGGAATTCTAGCCATTTAGCGCGGGGTACACAAAGCACTGTTTCACTCTGTCTGCCACATCTAAGCGGAAGCGTGCCCGAACCTCTGGTACGTGTCGGATTGTGATGATGATAGAGGTGGTGGGGTGGTGGTTGTGATGATGATGATGATGGCTGCCCCTTCGCCTAAGACCGCGTACTTGAGGAAGTTGGTTGGCGCTCACCTGTTGTCGCCGTTAGAGAGAGAGAGAGAGAGAGAGAGAGAGATGTGGAGGGAGAGTGACTTTTATTGCGAGAGCATTTATGGTGTTGCAGGAGTGGTTCCCTCTTCACGAGAATCCCCGAGCTGCTAACTCAGCCGCGGCTGCAAGAGCCGATCCCAGACGCAGGGGCTGGACAGCAGCGTGTCGCACTGCTCTTGGGGATTTGGGATGCGGGGAAGGGGTGGTAGGAGCGAACTTGTTTTGTCTACACTCTAAGATACTGGGGCTCTTCGATTTACAGTCTCGGACTCACCGGGGATGAGCCCGAGACTGTAAAGTCCCAGCCATTGGGATACATGGGAGAAATCGAACGCCTGACTGCTTCTCGGGGAGTTTGCGGTGAGTCCGAGACTGTAAATTGAAGAGCCCCACTATGTTTGAGTGTACCGGCCTGTAGGCAGTATTTTTATTCTGATGGATATTGGGTGGGAAATATCCGGTGTAGCCTAATTGGATGCGGGAGGGTGTTTGTTTGTACAAGTGTGTGTGTTGTTTCTTGGGACGTCGTGACATTTGGGTGAGGTAGCGGGAAAGTTTGTCGATTGAGCTTGTGAAGTGTTATATCTTTATTTGTGAAGTGTTATATCTTTGTTCGTTACAAGTGGTGTAGGGTTCTCCACGTCCTCCGAGGCCTGGTCCGCGAGTTCTCAGGCCTTTTGGTGGGCAGATTGGTTGCCCTCCATGGAGGCATGCGTAGGGTGGAGGTATTGAAAATGCAGAGAATAAAACGAACACTAGAACACAAGCAGGGCAACAAAAACCTGCGGATTCCACGTTCTACTTAGCTATAACTGGCAAGTCACCAGCTAAGTTTGTGCTTCTATTATCTTTTTTAATGTTAAGGCATAAGTGGCACGCTGAGTGAAAAAAAAAATCCAAGGCCATGTCCACTAAAGTAAAGCCTGGGGAGGGGCGTAGCATGCAGTGTGTAAGTATTAATTCTTGGCGCCTTAGCGTTTTTGCCAATGGACATGAAACCGTTGGGGGGTAGAGGTATACAGCTGTTGTAGCGTAAGCTACACTGGCCGAGGTTGAGCAGTTTCGCGTGTGCAGTGAAGGGCCGTTCTGCGCAAGCGCGACGGGCATCGGATTGGATTTGATTGGCTTGGCTTGGCTTGGATTGGATTGCATTAACGTGGATTGTGTTGGATTGTGTTGTGTCATAACCGCGGCAGACGCACTGGCAAGGGCGCGTGCCCACGTGTGCGCCTCAATTGCGCAGTAGCCAAGTCTGACGCTGCGTCGGAGCCGCTTGATAGCCGTTTCGCGTGGCTCGGGAAGAGCCGTGCTGAGCATGCGCCAGGAGCAGTGACTGGACAGGACTGGACTGGATTAGACTGGATTGGACAGGACTGGACTGGATTGGACTGGATTCCTGAACCTTAGCTCACGCTACGTATATCCTGGCATAGCAGAGCTAAGCCACTACTAATGTTTTCTGTAATTGTCTTGTCTTTGAAGCAAGAAGCTCTTACCCCTGCTCCGTTTACCCAACCCTCCCACCTGGCTTGAGGTGACTGGGAGCACCTCAACCGAGCTACAACTCCTGACCAACACGAGGGCTCAAGATTACCTGGTGCGCTTTTCCCGCCTAAGGGACACTCGCTAGGAGTGAGCCTCGCCAGAAATAGAAGTTTTTTTCTCTCTCTCTCTCCCTCTAGCGCGAGGCGTAAACGAGTGTCCCTGTGCTTTTTTTAGTACGCGTTACGTTCTAAACGGGAGGGCTTAGAAAAGGAAACATTGTTCGAAATGCATCTGAAAAGTTCCGCAATGATAGGTTTTTGTACATCCTCGTCCCCTTACGTAATGAAGAGCTCTAATTATACCTTGTCAAATGTCACGTATCGTATGACTCCATCGTCCAAAAAGGTGTTGAGCCTTGTCGCTGATGTTCATTTTTGGTGATAGTAATGCCTTTGGTGAAAATGACGAATAATTTTTTTTCCTGTATGCCTGCATATATGCCTGCATATATGCGTGTTGTTTAGGCGAGAGCATAAACTAAAAATCTTGCACTACCACAAATGCAAAGTCTCAATTTAAAAATTCTATCAATTTTGCTGCTAGATTTGTATCGTGCGCAAGAGAACCGCAGAAAAGCACGCGGTCGCAGCGCAGCGCGTCCTAAAGTTGACGATAGAAGTAAGAAATACAATGCATACACAACAAACATACACGCTGTAGAAGAAGAAATAAACTCGGCAATCTACTGAAGACGCGACTAAGTCCGCCTTGAGTCGTCGTAAAACACCTCCGCCACGCCATCTTGGGCTCTTCTTCGTGACTGTTTAGCGGCTAGGCGTTCACCCCACTCTCTTGAGGGCCTTGCGATGTGACCAGTTCTTGGACCTCTTCCTGTAGCCGGGCCGTCGTTTCGTCGGCCACAGTTGTGGTCGTGGTTGACGAGGGCCAGGTTCGGAAGGGGTCGTCGTCTGCAGTAGAGGAAGGCCGCGTGGTGGGTATTAAGTTGTGTTTGCCTAAAATTAAGACAATTAGCACTGAGTACAACACAGTTTACTAGTGTTGTACTCGCGCACCGGAACGCTTGGTTCATTTATGGAATCCCTAATGGTGTGCCATTAGGGTAGTAGAGAGGCTGCCCAGACACTGTACTGTGATGATACTGATTGGATTGGATTGGATGGTGATTGGCTTGGAATTGAATGGGGCACTACCAGAGAGAAATGGCTGGACGGACATGATAGAGGCCCTCGTCTTTCGTCTTGGAGTAAACACGCACATTATGACGATTATGATGATGGTAGAGGAGGCGATGATGACGGATAATAGAGCACTACGGAGAAGGCTACGCACAGAAGGCGCATCACTACCAGTGAAAGTGTTTGTTTTCTGCAAAAAATGTTTGTTTTCTGCCAGGCAGTTTATACAGAAAGGGATGTGCTGGGATAAGTGCAGAATCGCACAAAAAAAAATGGCGCATGCGTAGTATCGTGCGGAGGCTCATTTTCTTAGGCTTAACCAGCCATTTCCCTCCACGGATTAGTGAGCTTCTCTCTCTCATACACTAGGCTTCTAGTGTGGGCTTCTCTGCACTACACCAACGCTTATTGGAAAAACCTGTCTTACGAGCTTTGCTTCCTTGTAAAATGGTTTCACCAAAACACACGGAGCCAAAGTGAAAACACCAACTTTATGACCACGTAGTGGTCACAGTGCGTTTGAATACCATTCAGCGAACCATTTTGTATTAGTGACCTTCTGTCTCATACACTAGGCTTCTAGTGTGGGCTTCTCTGCACTACACCAACGCTTATGGAAAAAACCCGTCTTACGAGCTTTGCTTCCTTGTAAAATGGTTTCACCGAAACACACGGAACCAAAGTGAAAACACCAACTTTATGACCACATAGTGGTCACAGTGCGCTTGAATACCATTCAGCGAGCCATTTTGTATTAGAATATCAGTATTCAGAGCGGTGGCCATTACTACGACGATGATGGTGGTTCGCAAAGCCGCCTTACCTTTGCTGCTGTTTTTGTCTTGGCTGCCCATCCCGTTTCCGTCCGTCGCAAGCGACGAGGCGTTCCAGGTGACCTCAGCCGCGCCCGGTTCAGGTGCGGAGGTCGCCTCCGGGGACGTCTGCCGTTGCAGTCTCGAGGAAGTCCTGACGTCGAAGAGCGCGGGGTTGGCGGGGACCTCGCGGTTCGACCTCTTCCCGGTTCCTTTTCCTCGTGTCGACGGCGCCGGAAGCGCCCTCCGCGTGGCCTCTGGGTGGACGTAAACGACAGGGAAGGCAGTTCGGGGGGTAGAAACTAGATGTTCACGCGCGATGACCCCTGCCGTCTACCATTTACACTAAATGGTGGAAATTCCGATACTTGTGGGAAAACTTAGCGGTGGCTTAGCTCGGCTATGCCAGGATATACGTAGCGTGAGCTATAAGGTTCAGCTGGTTGTTCTTAGCTTTCCTGGTTGCCTAGGATTAGCTTGATTATCATGCTTACTGCTGCTTCAATGACACACACACGGTGTAGGCATTATGTGGCACATGTATATTTATCAAGCGGCTCCGGCGCAGCGTCACCAATCGCCCCCGAGCTAAGCTGGTTCCACAGGCGCACGCCGGTGTAGCTGCGACGCACGAGCCATCGGTTCCACACCCGGCCACCCCTCGCATGACATCATCAAGTGGACCGGGCCACCACGTACGGAACAGAGGTCGCCGAAGACGCTGGGCGCGTGGGGTGTGTGAGAGACGATGGGCAGCGAGCAACGTTCTGTGCGCCGTGTGACGTCACTGCTCCTCGCTCATGCGCAGCACGGCTCTCCAGGAGCCACGCGAAACGGCTCAACCTCGGCCCGTGTAGCTCACGCTACCAAAAGGGTAGCGACAGTCTGCCAACGCCGCTGCTAAAGCGAGCAAACGCGACAACTGATAGGGTTAATTAGAACGCATAGAACGGTTGGCACGGTGCGCAAGGTGCGTGCGAGAAACGCCGTGTTGAGGCGAGTGCACTGGGCTCAGCCTTAAGTTCGAGGGGGCGTGAGATGTGATGCTCACGCATTCGTAAAGATTCACCAATGGATCTTTCATTGCTTTTCTTTCAAACACAGCAGCGCAAGCTCGCACGCTCTTGTTCGCACATCTCGCCAGATGCTGTTGGGATAGGAGGGGGCGTGTAGCGGGGAAACAACTTGTTGCTGCCGCAAAAATGGCGTCTATAAATACGTTGATTTCACTTTTAGGCACAGAAAGAAGGTCATGCACGTTAGGAAAAAATTTACAACTCCCGGGAAAGCAGATATTAGAACCGTGGCTCTGCTTACTGCCGCTATTCCGCCGCCGCGTTGTTCCACGCCTCCTCTTAGCAGCCTTCTTTCCAGCGTGCTTGTTCAAAGCGGCCGGATTCGGCTGAGAGGCGCGCCCGTGAGGCTTGGACGTGCGCGTTGAGGCGGCGGCACGGCTTACGCCACTGACACCGGGGGTGCGCATCCCGTTGCCGGCCCCACCTCCGGCGGGCGAGGAGGTGACGGTCGCCGCCCGCTTCTGCGGCGCTCTGGTGTCCGCGCCCCCGGATCCGACGTAAAGCGCCATCGTCACCACTACGGCCAGCAGCAGTATGGCGCTGACGGCGGCCACGGAAAGGAGCCGCCTGTCACTCCTGCGAGCCCACGACATGTCACTGAAGCAGAGAGAAATTACTTGGCAGAAAAGAACGGCATTATGCTCTTGAAGACCGCAGTTCTTCACTCTTAAAGTCCGCTCTTGAAGACCGCAGTTTCTCGAATTCTGCTCCTGCCGAGCAACTTTGGGGTAGAAAGAGGAGGACACTGCTCGCCTCCTTGTATATCCAAGGTGCCAAATGGTGTAGCAGACGATCAGAAAATCTCTTTCGTCCCCAGTTTGCGATTATCACAAACACTCGCTTAACAGCTTATACCAATCATAATAAAATATTCACACGCCGTATGCATCTTTGTCAATAATTTGTTTCCTCACCCACTTTCACATTTTCTGATCGTCTGCTACACCATTTGGATCCTTCCTACCGTGCCTACCGTGAATCCCAAACATGCGTTTCGCTCTGCATACCCCAGGTGGCGCCGTCGTTCCTAGATCAGCTTGCGCTGACTCGCACGTCCAAATCGGTCGCCATTTTCCCATACGCGAAAATAGGTTTTATTTATTTTCACAATAAACGAGTATGTACCGTCGTTGTTCTCGGTGTCAAACAAAATAGACCACACAATGCGACCTTCGTGCGAAGTTTGAGCGCGAACAGAGCGGCGGTTCGCTCACGAAAAAATTTTAGTGTTCCAAGTATCGTCGCACCGTGACCTTGTACTTCGTGTTCACTATATTTGTAATGGTAGAAATGCTTTTTTGCTGAAAACTACTCCAGTGAAAATGGGAGACGCCGAGAAACTCACGCATGAAATTCTTCGGATGCTTTGATCTGATTACGTGCTTTGAACGCGAGAGCATCATGCTTTTACCTGGCGATGCTTATCAAAAACGTTCGTGCTGCATCTTGTTTGTGGCTCTTTCTTCGCTTTTGTTGCTTCGCCTTTCGGCCCCAAATGCTTCGACAGGCAGAGCGACCGCACTTAATTAGGCGCCAGCTTCTCCACTATCGGAGTTCTCCGTGGCTGGCGCGCACATATAGCAGATGCGGAGAGGCCTTATCCATAGTTCACACACTCATTCAAAGCGAGGCACTTCACCCAACACGAAAGAAACACTTCTCACAACTATACCTACTGCACATCCCAGTACACACAGCGTTTTTCCTCTCCGACGATTCCACGTTTCTTGTCAAGCGTGTTTTAGCAGAAGTAAAGTTTTTGTACCTAATCTCATACCACGCATGATCACAACCTGGCCTTCTACACCAGCCATGCTTATTGTCTTTTACTGATTTTACTTTCTTGTCCAGTGATTTTAGTATTCGGATCTTCATCTCTCATACATAACCTCTGTTTTGGCGCTCTTTGCCCCAGTTGGCCTTTCGCGAAGTTGGAATTGCGCGAATAAGGTCCGATATTTGCGTGCGAATTCGCATGTGCACCGCCGCTCGTGAGGCAGAGCGATCTATTGTTGTCGCTGCGGCCATTAGCCAAATGTTTGGAACAGTCGAACGTCTCCTCTGAACGCCGCTTGGCGTTTGGCAATCTGTCACAACAATGAAAATAGGATTAAAAAAATGTGGTTGATCCCTGTTTCATAGGAATCGGTACAACACGAAAGTGAAATGTGCCTTCTCGGGAGCAGTTGAATGTTTATTGTGCATGTATGTGAACTCGCACATCGCTATTTATATTTCATCGGTATGGCACCGTTAGACGCATCAACATTGGACACTAGATTACACGCACCGGAGCATTGCGTAAATCCGATTGAAACCACAGCCCCTTGAAAACCGTGCGAACGAAACCGAACCGAAACCGAAACCGAAAGCAGTAGGGGGCGGAGGGTCCCTCAATTTACCCGCGTCCCGCGTACACGAAGACGCTGGCATAGAGGCGCCAACTGTCGGCGTTCATTAGCGTCATAATGAACTACTTCGCCTCTCCTAGACGACAGCACCATCTGAATGAATAAGGTACTGGGAAAGATAGTATAAGACGCGTTCGTAGGCCTACCTGCGCTTGAATTCATAGCGCAGTGGGCATAGCGCTGTGTACCTCCCGTGGCGGCAAGAGATTTCGTGGCTCGAATCCGGGCGGAGCCGCGTCAATGGAACTTTTTCTGGCGATGTCATTTCCGTGATGGATATGACGCCGGTGAGATCTTGATGTACCTGGGCTTCAAACACTTTTCGTGTTAAAAAAAAATGTTTTGCCGCACGAGCGACACCGCACATGCTAAATCGCAGGCGATATTCGAACCACGTAGAACGGGCTTCACGCGATCTGTCACGCCTTCGTTAGGCCTGAATTCTAGCCTTTATAACTCGCCAAAAGTTGCGTCTGTCGTATCTGCACATCCAGAGGAGTGGAGTACGTCAAAATTTCGTCTTACCAGTTAAACATCGCCGGCGTCAGGCTGCTCAGCTCGGTCACCGGCGGCTCCACTGGAGGTGGTGGCGGCGGTGGCTCGTAGTTCATCGGGGCATACGGCTGAGAGAACACGGGGATCAGTTTCGGGTCACCTGTTTCGTGTTATCGTACAGACTACTGAAGACATGTCAGAAAGCTAGGGATGCGTACTGTTCCCTTTACGTAAACCAGAACGTACACTGAAGACGCGGAATTTATTTTTGTAAATGTCATTTTCTGTAGCGCAAGCTACACGACGCTGCATCGGGCAGTCTTCGCGGGGTGACCAGTTTTGCCCTTGAGCACTAGAGGTCAAACCACACCCCCTTCCGCAAGCGCCCGGCACGGAGCAGCGGCCCGATAACAGGGAGAGATAGGCGAAGAGGGAAAGGAGACGTGCGCGGGACCCGTGCGCGGCACGTAGCGGAGGAAGGCGAAAAGGACACCGCCGCAGCGATAAGCGCGCGCCGCGAAGAAAGACCACGAGGCCACGTGCGGCACAGAACCGTGTGCAATAGAGGAAGACGAACAGAGGAAGAATAGAGGAAGCTGTGGTCCCTCGTACAGCGGCGAGGCTTAAACAACTCAGTGAGGCGAAAAAGAGGAAAAATTACTCCCACCTCCCCTCTCGGGAACCCCTGTGTAGATGCGACGCATAGGGGGTTCCGTTGTTGTTTCCGTTAGGTTGATTCTCCCATCGCGTGAAACGTGCCGTGAACCCACTGCCGCGGCTATGACGCAACGTGGCGCGGCTATGACGCAACACAATCCACTTTAATCCAATCCGATCCAATCCAATCCAATCCAAGCCAAGCCAATCCAATCGAATCCAATCATATGCTCCTCGCGAGAGAGTGTTCGCTATCTGAGAGGAGAGGGGGTGAGCGGCGGAGAGCGCAGCTCGCGCGGCGAGGAGAATGGGGGAGGGGTGTGGACGGGCAACGACAACGCCGTATGGAGGGACAAGGCGAGTGAATGAGATGCCGTCGCATCTAAAACGCTACTGTTGCTGCGTACAGCTGCGCTACCTTCAAGGCTTACGCATTAGCGTGAGCTTCCTTCATTGTTGGATGGGCACGAACATCGCGTGTCATAAACCCTGTATACCCAAACTGAACTTCTCTCCGAGTTTCCGATGCGTTGGGCGGGAGGAGACGGAATACTTTGTGGTGGAATGTATACACGCAATATCAGCATACGCAATTTTGTAATCATTACAGAGGTGATTTGCGACAGAATGTACGCCTCGTTCGGACCACCAGGAGAATAATATGCAGCTTGTCCAGCATGGTTAATGGCTGGATGATACGTGCATCGAGAAGATTTCCAAGGTTGTTCAGCCCTCTGGAGCTGATATTTCATCCGATA
Organism: Haemaphysalis longicornis; assembly: GCF_048455015.1. NCBI lineage: Eukaryota > Metazoa > Arthropoda > Arachnida > Ixodida > Ixodidae > Haemaphysalis > Haemaphysalis longicornis. The sequence continues at coordinate 71,208,172 of NW_027526204.1, forward strand.
GGACTTTCCTCTTAATCACGGGGCTTACGGTATTTAGGGTCGCTGGGCCAGCAACTGTTGCGGCGCATATTCCCTGTTATTCGGTTTCAACCACGCGCAACTGATGGCTCGGGCTCGGCGTCCGCAATAGGCGTGGATAAGAACGTACCGGCGGGGGCTCCTGGGGGAGCGAGTGTCTCTCCAGGTAGGCATCGCTCCAGTGGGACCACGCTTGAGGGTCCTGCTGCTGAAGGGCATAGCTGGGCGCCGGCTGGCTTTCTGGCAGGGCAGCCAGTGGACGCTGCGCTTGCGGCCGGACCTCAATCCTTGGCGGCCGCCCCTTCGCCGTCAAGAGTTGCCTAGTGGTGTTGCTGTCGACGCTGAGGGAGTCCGAGTAGTGCGACCTGTCGAAAGGCCCCGGGTACGCTCCTACCATCGGGATGGACATTGCGGCGCCGCGCGTTGGCAGAAACTCAGCTCAGTCTGGACCCTCAGCTCAGTGGGAGCTCAGACTGGGAGCTCCGCTCAGACTGGACCCTGTGGAATCCCTCGCTCAGAGCCTGCCGATCCGACGACGGTGAAGAGGGCGATCGGACTGAGGCAGGAGGGGACGATGACGATGATAGTGGCATGACGACCACGCGGCATCCTTTATTTTCTCTTCCGGCGTGCCGGTAATGCTTTTTTTTTTGTTTTGCTGCGACCCAGCAGCAGAGGGTGGTTTATTCGGGTCGGATATTTGTATTGATCAACGGCGTCATGGACATTTCTCTGACGTTCCTTTAAGCAAATATTGACGTAGGCATAAACGCCTTTCTGTCATTAAATGATATAGTTCCCTGTTTTACGCCACCTTTGTCGAGCCTTTGCGTCACCTACGCGTTTTCGAGTTGCTGTGCCCTCGCCTTAGCATGGCGTTCAAGTTTTCGCCATCTTCAGCGTCTGGGCGGCGCTTTATGTCAGCTGTGCTTTCGGCCACCCTGTCATCGCACCCAACGGTTGACTGGTTGGTTGGTTGGTTGGTTGGTTGGCTCGACCCTTGAATCAGGGCGCATAGCCACGCGGGGCATTGGCCGTGAGGCAGCCTGTAATGATTAGGTTGTGACCCGTTTTATTTTAGAGAAAAAAATGATAAAGAAAAGAAAAGATTGAGACAAAAAGGAAATCTTGGGATGTAGCAGAATAATCAGGGAAAAAATAACTAATGCAGAAATAGCAGTCTAGCAGGGCAGCCGGCCTGTCGCCGCAACAAAGGAGTGAAAGGCGAGAACAACATCTCTGTGGTAAACTCCTAGGACCAAAGCACCCAGGGAAAGAACAACGGTGGAAGATAACGGGAGGTTAAGCCGATTAAACGTGTATTCAAGGTGCCTGCGTCACATCGACGAAAACCTGCATCAATTCAAAAGAAAGTGTTCTATAGTTTCCGCAGTCTCGCCGAAAAAAACATTGAGGAGATAAAGTCTGACTAGATTTGTGTGGATAAAAAATTTAAAGGGCAATTCTGCATCGAAATTTTGTTATTGCCACCGCTGAATTTAGGCTCCTATAAGTGAGAGAGGCTGACTGACAGGTTTGAGCTACCTTCATTTTATTACGGCTTTTTCTTGGAATAACGGAACAGCTGGTGGCTCTGTGGCTCGACGTTATCGTCCAAATACTCTGGTTAACCGTCACAGTCTTTGTTCTGTTGAGACTGTGGGCGCCAAGTTTGAATAATGTGGGCAGCTATCTAGCCAGGGCAAACCGCTTTGCTATACTAGTAGCAGGCGTTTTAGCATGGGTGCATTTATAATGTGTTCTGCAGCCAGATCGCCGCAATCATCAGTTCTTGTTCGTCCATGGTCAACCGGAACTGGCTCACAATTGTCTCACACTTTCTCGTCTTCGCGTCGGGTGCGGTCATTGTGTAACCTCAAAGTAGAGTCCTAAAAAAACGCTCGAGTCTCGTTTCTCCTACGCCCCCACTTGTAGCAGCAACCCTCAAATTCACACCGTCACTAATTTTCAGGGTGGCTAGGGTTTGACTATTATTCCCCGTTAAATAATAACCCATTGACTTCGGGTTTTGTCAGTCAATAAACTGAATGCCTTTGTGGTAATTCCAAGGCTACAGGTCTACTTGGCCTGTGGGAACTCTTGCCGAGATGCCCAGCCCCTGCCAAGATTGCCTCATCGTATCGGTCTACGGGAATGTCCACGAGTCCCCGCTGCTCCCTGAAGTCTGTCTGCACCTGCAGTATTCCGTTAGTTATGTATACCATTTACAGCTCCTCCGTTGCACTGAAAGTCCAGACCACTACCAGCATAGACGTCATAAGGGATGCAACAATAGTGAGTTACGTCATCAGGGACTTCGCGACCGAGATGACTTGGCTTCCTTTCTACCCAGGCTCCTTCGGACGCCGGACACCCATGCAGAATTAGCCCTAGAAATCCAAAGTATTTACGTTTTCTCTCTCTCCCCCCTCTTTCTCGATCGCTTGCTTGGATATTAATTCCTCACGCTTGTCGAGGCATAGATAGAGGTTTATCGGGCTGGCGCTTCCCGTGCGTTTTGCATAGTTCCTCGGCGCTACCCTTGGTTCTAGTCTGTTAACTAAAGGAGACTGTACGAGAACATCGCAATTAAGAAAGAAAGTTGTATTTCACGACGGCGATACAGAGCGCAGCAAACACAGTCCACCCCGCTGTTTCATCTGGCAACCATCGTTCGCCCGCGTTGCACCCCCCTCTCTCTCCGAGTCGTCGCAGGTGTCCCGCTAGACGCGCAACGTCGAACGAATCGCGGGCGCGCGCCGCTATGCGTCCCGTCGTGAGTCCGTTTGCGTGGCGTTTGGCTCGCCACCAGAGGTTGGCGCTTCGCCGAGTCGCCCTTCATCCCCGGCCTCGACCGAAGGCCGCTCTGTGTCGTCCTCATCGAGCGAATCCTCTTGCCCATCGCCCGTCGTGGCCCCAGGTTGGGCTTCGGCAGCCGTTTTCGGGCGCCCCTCCCCCGTGCTCGCCTTTGACGTACCCGTCTCTGTTGTATTCGGCTGCGACTCAGCTGCCGACACCGGCCGACTTGCATTGACCTCCGGCGTGGTCACTGTTCCAACCACGAACGTAGTCGGCGTCCCGGACCCCAACGGAGCTTCTGGACCCTGCGTCCGGGCGGCCTTTTTGGCTCCTAACTTCCTCTTCCCCTTTTCAATCCTGTAGCTGCCGAAGCTCCGCGTTTTCGGGCCACTGCGCCCTCGCGGTAGCCTGGCGCCCGCGCTGTTGTCACCTTCGACGCCAGAACGCCGCTGTGCGTCCTCCGGGCTTCCGGCCGCCTTGCCGTCGACCGCTTTCGTGGTTGTGTCCCGCTCCGGCTTTGGCGCCAGGGGTGTGGACGCTTCGGGAAGGCGAGGTCGTTCCGGCATCGCGTCGCTACTTCCGGGGCCGGAAGTTGTCCCGTTTCCGGGGGTCGTGTTGTTCTTTCCGTTTCTGCAGGGGCAGTCGTCCTCCGCTTTCTTGGGCGCTACGCTCTTGAACAGGAAGACGCTGCTACTGCTGCTGCTGTTGTCGACCGGTTCCAACATCAGGGTGATGGCTCCGGCAACGAGGATCGTCAGAACGATGGCCGTTGCCGGAAACACCCAGAGCTTGAGGTTGCTTGCGCGAAAAGAAAAATGAGGAAAATATGTCAGGGTGCGCATAAGGAAGACCCTTCGTGAAGATTCGCAAGCGCGAGCCATTGCAAGTATGCGATAATCCCTGAAACGGTTTATATTACTTTTCGACCATCGAACGGTGGCGAATTCCTAACGCGGCTCACGGCGGGAAAGATTTCCCCCAAGCTCAAAATTCTACGCTTTCACCGATAGCCGCGTTTCGGAACTACCAATGTCGCGGCATTTAATGCCCGTCAGCCGCACTTCTTTGCACGCAAGAAGAATGGGGCGATGCGATATTGGTGCAAAATTAATAAACGACGACAAGTAGCGTGATATGCTAGTGAGACTTATCTCAATCATAGCCGTAGAGACCCGACGCGAACGCCGTGTAAACAAGAGCGAAGCTTCAGAGGAGGCAAGACAAAGTGGCAGGGCTGAGGTTTCAGCTCGCAGCGGACGTCTCATGATTAGCATTACTTGGTTCAGTTGGCGAGGGCCGCGTGACCAAATCGCGTGGCCTGAACCCGTCGGCAAAATTCTGCTTGACGGGCGGTTTCCTAGATGGCGCTGCGCATGTGCTTGGCGGCTGCCTCGCTGGCGATTCACTAGATGGCGCAAGCTCGCCTAAGGTGTGTAGTTTGTACTCGAGGGTATAGAAACACAGAAAGCGACATTCGATGGCATAACTTCGATGGTGAGAAGTGGCGCTCACGCTTTCTCACATTACAAGCTAAAAAAACCTTCAGCCCCTGCAGTATTTTTCGGGCATCATCATCATCATCATCATCATAATCATCATCATTTTACTCATCGTCATCATAATCGGAGCAAATTCCCCACTCGAATCCCTGGCGTACGTCCATGGGGGCGTCGCGATGGAAGTGTTGAGAGATCGTCCTAACGCTGCTAAGTCCTATAGTTTTATTATTATTAACTTTATAGAGTTTTATAATAACTATAGTTTTATTTTAATATTATTACTGTAAATGTTTAAATATATTTACTAATTCCCCGACTCTCTTTCGCAAGCCATGTCCGTGAGCTTGTCATTCCATAACTGTACGCTTTTTCATTATTGCATTCTTCGTGAAGCGCGAGCAACATAAACGTTTTTCCTTCTTTATTTTTTTTTATTTTCTAGTACGCTTCCATGTACACACTCCTTTTATGCTGTTTATCTCAAGTGGTTGCCATCTTAGATCACTCCGTTTATGTACGGCGTACATTATTATATCTGCGTATTTCTCTTGCCGGTCTGTGTAGATGTGTCAATAACCGTTCGCGCGCATTGCCCTATTCTATAGGCACTATATTTTGTATAAAGCGTGTAAGTTTCGTTCAGTGTAACCAATGCTATTTTCTTTTATCGTGTAAAATGTGCCCATCTTGCGTCGCCTGCTTCCTTTGTTTTTGTTTTTTTTTGTTCTTTCTCGTGCGCCAACACAAAGGCCCAACGGCTGTTCTTGGAGACACTAATAAACATTGATTGATTATCGTACACTGGAGGATGAGGGCCAATCATTAACTTCCAACTGCTTTTTTTTTTGCCACCGAGTTTTCCGGCGTATCATACCCCATCGAGTTATTGGGCTTCTAGTTCTAGTTCTTCACACCGGGCCCTAGAATTTAGCCCTATAAATGGAACAGTATTGAGCGCCGCTAATACGAGAGCCCGCGTTCCACGTCAGTGGAAATTCATTGACCGCTTTCTCCACATTCGATGTCGAATAGACTTGCTGTAAGGTCGGACAACGCGGATAGGTGTTGGCATACCTGTCCTCGTCGGATTCCGTGCCGGCCGACGACGACGACCCCTTGCGGAAGCCGGCGTTCGCGTGCCCGAAGCCGGGCTGTTCCTTCTTTCCGCGGGTTCCCTTGCGACGAGCCTTCTTGCGGTCCTTCTTGTGCCGTTTGCTGATGGCCTTCGTGCTTGTGGTGGTGCTCACTGTGGTGGAGCTACTGGTCGTGCTTCTGGTGCCGAAAGTGGCCGCGTCGACCTCCGACGCTGAGGTCGACGAGCTGCTGTCGCTCGAGTCTCTGGACGCCGCGCGCTTCTTCCGGCCAGCGCCAGGGACAGGCGCCAGCGGCGCAGGGACAGGCGCCAGCGGCGCAGAGACAGGCGCGAGCGGCGCCTGTCCCTGCGGTTGTTGCGGCTTCGCCTTCTCCCCACCGTGCTTCCCCGCCCTGGCTGAGGATCCGACGGGCGCCAGTTGCATCTCGCTGCTGGGTCAGCCATTATTAAAGCGAAAGCTTTGTTAGTGGTATCGATGGCGTCCTGTCAAAAAACTATTGCATTTACACATAGACCGGTTGGTCGACCTGAAAGGTCTGACAAGATCCCCGTGCACGCGTGGTGCGTGCATGAGTTAACCGGGATTCTACTGTGTCAAAACGGTTTCTTTAAAATCTCGAACAAGGAACTGTTCCAGATAAGACAACAGACGCATTGATCATGAAGAAGGGGTTTACCTTTAGCTCATGAATCATGCATCGGTATGTATTTATACATTTAAATCGTTCAAAGATGCGCTTACTTAGAGCGCGAAAAATCGTCGCATGGATTCGTTCTTCGTTCGGGACTTGGATCTTCGAAGGATTGACGATCGATTAAACGCATTTTCAGCGAAGGTTTTCACGCACTTTTGGCGCAGTTTCGGTGTCAGAAAGCTTTCGCGCTTCTCTCAACTCTCTTTAGGAAGGGGTGGCAAAGTTTTTCAGACTATTCGATTTTAAAAATTGCAAACAGCTTAGCCTCGCTCGCTCGTAGCCGTTAAGCACAGACTGCAAAGCTTTTCGTCCTGGTCGAACGATGTTAAGCCAAATTTGTAGAGCGATAGCTTGGCATTCACTCCGAGAGGGCAAAGCGAATGTGCACACAATTGCACCCCGAGAAAAAAAAAACACAGACACATCTGCTCGACGCAGTCCCCGCTCTAAATACGAACGCACAGTAAACTGTCAACCTGCCGTGAGTTTTCAGAGCTGAAACACATTATCTTCACCGGAAGTTCGACGCCTCAAATACACGGGCGATGTCCCCCAATATCCTTGATGGCGCTTTCAGAACTAAACTCGTCGGCTGTACGCAATTCGATGCCATTCTAGGCACACTGGGATATCTGCCGAGAGAGGATATGTACGACGTATGCTAGTTATGTTACGTAAGGATAGATTGGGTTCGGTTAATTTTGGTTCCGTTGGGGTAGGGTAAGTTAGGTTCGGTTAGGGTAAGTTAGGTTGGGTTGGGTTGGGTTGGGTTAGGGTAAGTAAGATTGGGTTGGGTTAGGTTTGGTTGGGTTGGGTTAGGGTAAGTTAGGTTGGGTTGGGTTAGGTTAGGTTAAATGTCCCGATGCACAAGGATCCCGCTTTACATTCAACTTGATAAGAAGCGGCATGTACATTAAACAACCGGGTACATGTCTGCTGAACGAAAATCTGAAGAAGGGGTTCAATAACATTGTAAAAAATACTGCTATGAACGGTTCTGATGGAGGCGAAAAGCAAAAACGCCCGTGTGTACAAGATTTCGGCGCACGTTAAAGATCTCCGGGTGGTCAAAATTAATCCGGAGCCCTCCACTACGGCGCGACTCATCGCCTGCGTTGCGTCGGCGCGTTAATCCCTACAATCAATCAACACTGATATGAAAGGCGGCTCCATGTAGGTTGCCATAACCGACGAGAAACGCACGAGCCTTACCTTCGGGTAACTCGGTGTACAGCTGGGCTGTAGTGCTGGCGTGTGCCAACGCAAATTTAGTCCCTAGCACGGCGGCCTGGTAGAAAAGTCGGACGACCGGCAGAAGCAGCGGGATACCTTGTTAGGCTTGCTTCGAAGCCCCGGTTGGCAGCTCGCGCGGGGTCCGAATTTGGGCCAAACGCGCGTGGTAAGATGATCGTGCGTTCCAGTGATGATGATCAGACGGTTGGTAGGCCAGTTGATTAATAGTCACGCCAGTAACGCCCATTGGTGTCGTCAGCAAAGAAAACAGGCGTAGGCCGGGCATTTCTTGCCTTCAACTCGGCTGCACTTGATGATGTTAGGTGCGTGAGTCTTGCTTGTCCGACTTAATTGGTCCAAATTTAATGTATGGCTGCAGTTTGCACAATGTTGGCAACCGACAAAGGAAAGGGCATACGGGCTTTCTGATTGTCAAGTGATAAAGACAGTCTTTAGGAATGACCCCGCGGCACGACGTTCTTTCACTAGAATCATGCATATAAGCAGCTTTTAACGTTGGAACTTTGGATGTTTCTAAAATTGAAAGTTTGTGGAAGATGAAACATTAGAACAGGTAAAAATGCCACTTGCCTTGCAGTGTATTTTGTAGTCAGCGGTTTTCACTGCCTATAGCTTTAATTTGCACGAAATTGGCTGGTGGTCACGTTGACCTCCGCTACGCCCTTGTAGACATTCGAACTGCAGGAATAGTGTACGTCTTTGTTGGATTTACGTCCAACGGCACAGGTGACCCCCTTGGGGCTACATTTTCGATTGCAAGAAAGCTTAGTGCACGCTTGCCAAGACGCACTGTCATTCAGGAATGATCCACCCCAAAACGCGATGTGTCTTGCGGTCAGAACTACAAGCCTGGCTGGCATCTTTTTATTCGCCAGATGGCATAACACGCAGCACGTCCTCATACGTAAATGCTTGGCTTCGTATGCTGCCCTGGCATCAACGTTTCTGTTGCTTCCTATTGTCGTGTAGACCTGGGTGTGAGTTCGACGATTAACCGCGTCCACTTTGCCCCTTCTCTCGCAGCCCGGTGGCGCGACGACGGCAGCAGGCGGCGGACGCACTACGCGGGCCACCGTCGGCGGCGGCGCTCGTACTCGCTGGAACAGCACGTGGAGGTGCTGGTGGCGGCCGACAGCAAGATGGCCCGGTACCACGGCAAGAACCTCAAGCACTACATACTCACGCTCATGGCTGCGGTGAGCAACCACCACCCGACCCATTTTTTCCCGTAGTCTCCTCGTCAGTTACTGGTTCTACCTCTGTGTGCGCGGATTCCTGTACACGTGGTGTGTGCGCAGGAGGCCGTACAGGACACATACCACGTGTACACGTTGTACGTGTTCTGCAAGAACTCTTGTACAAATACAGTGTGTATCCGCCATGGTGGCTTATTCGCTAAAGCGTTGTGCTGCAGAGTCCAAAGGACGCCGGTTTGATCCCGGCCAAGGTGGCGGATTTTGTGATGGAGGCGAAACGCGAAAACGCCCGTGTGTCGAGATTTCGGCGCGTGTTAAAGATCTCCAGGTGGTCACAATTAACCCGGAGTCCTCCACTACGGCGCGCCTAAGGCTATGTTCAGACTACCGACGCAAAAGCCATATCGTGATCTATGGACGTAAAAAAAACGGCGTGTCGCGCAGTTCGGCCGGCTGAGACGTGAAATGACGTCATTTCTAAAAGTTAGTACGACAGTTGCACCAACAGTCTGAACCGGGCCTGCGGCGCGCGTTAAATATATCCAGATGGTCACAATTAACCCGGAGCCCTCACGGCGCACCTAATAGCGCAGTTGTATAGCTTCGGCGCGTTAGACCCTGCGATCATCAAATACCATAAGTATGCCCTTTATTCTCTATCCTGCTCATATCACAGTGCGCACGGCCTCCTTCACTCATGGTATGTGTGCAGGTATCCTTACAGGACACAATTATGCGCACATGGTATGTGTGTCCGGCACGTTGTATGTACCTCCTCTACATACATACCACGCCCGCCATCTCTCCGCTTTTTATTTTCTTTCTTGCTTTTTCGAATTCCTCTAGACTCGGTCGTACAACCTCCCGCCGCTCTTCAGCTTCTTCCAAAGGCGAATCCACGGCGGATGGGATTTGTAGTTTGGCTTCCAGGTGCCTTACGACGCGGCGCGGCTGATTTGTGAAGCCCGTGACTCCGCGGAACTGCAGCTCGTCATCCGAATAGCACAAGAAAGCCACGAGCGTGGACGTTTATTTTTACATGCGACGACAGCAACAACAACTACCAAAAATGTGGTTGATCCTTCTTTCATAGGAATCGGTAGAACAGGAAAGGGAAATGTGCCTTCCCAAGAGCATTTGAATGTTTATTGTGCATCGATATGAACTTGCACATCGCTATTTATATTTCGTCGGTATGGCACCGTTAGACGCATCAACATTAGACACTGGATTGCACTCGCCGGAACATCGCGTAAATCCGATTGAAACCGCTGGAACTCGCAAACCGTGCGAACGAAACCGAGTGGGTTGTCAGCGAATCGTTTGGTGAAGTCACAGTCCGTTACAGTGAAAGGAGCATGATTTGCGGGTCGGAAGCAGTCTTGTGGGTGTGCTTGCTGGCGGGTTGCTTCGGCAAAGTTGCGACCACATTGGTCCTGCTCCGTGGCGTGTACGCCGGAGCCTTGCGTTGCGACGAGCTCAGCTTGTGGAACGTGGCGGCGGCGTTCAACATATACTATAGGTGGCGGACGGATAAACACAGCAACTTTCGCTGCTATACTCTGCTCTATGGAGGCGCCAACTATCGCCGCTCATTAGCGTCATGACGCACTACTTCACTTCACCTCTCCTAGACGGAAGCACCATCTGAATAGTGAAATTAGAGGGAAGGACATAAGGCGCGTTCGTACAGCCACTCAGGCTGTGCAGGCTTCATGGCTTAGTTGGCAGAGCGTTTAACACCTCCCGTTGCGGCCATACTGATCGTGGGCTCGAATCCTAGCGCCGCCGCGCCAATGAAACTTTTTCTGGTGATGTCATTTCCGTGACGGATATGACGTCAGTCAGGATTGTGTACCCCGGCATAAAACAGTTTCGCGTTAAAAATGAAAAGAAAATTGTTCGTATCTGTGCAAGAAAACACCGAGACCTTGTTCTGTGTGCTCGAGGGGGAGTCGTAACCTCGTCCGAGGAGATTAAGAAGCACGATCGCCGACGAGGAGCCACGGCGGGGCTACACGCATTTTATCTAGGCTTTTTAGCAGCTCGGTCAATGAAAGGCAGAGACGCACACCACAGACGCTTACGGAGGCGAAGAACATCGGGAAAAGCACCAAATAATGCTCCGAATATTTAAACTGTTTGTTGTTTCTCGTCTTAATGCAAACTACGAAAGCTGGGCTGAAAGCTGAAATGGATGCCGAGTACGGTCGACGAGATGTCGCTGAAACGCCGATCACTGATGCCGCTTTCTTCTCGCTGCATTTATCGGCAAAACGGTATGCTTTACCTAGCGAGCGGCTACGTTGAAGACTACCATGGGTTCTGAATGTGCGCTTAGCCATCCACCACGGTGCTGCTCGCGATAGCCTTGGTATACTTTCGGCACTCAAAACCCCAACTTCGCAGCCTTTTTATTCAATGCGAACGCATCCAATGGCTACTTGGAGTAAATAGCGGGCGTTTGACGTCTGTAGAAGGGAAACGACTCCTAATCACTCAAATGCGTTCCACAGCGCGCCCTGCGCGAGCAACTCTGCGCTATAGTATACGAATCGTACCGCTATCGAGTCTGAAGCCTCTACATCATTGACAGCCGCAACTTCGGATGTAGCGAAAGGGGCCCATACGACCACAGATACCGCGAATCAAAACTCGAAGCCACGGCAAGAATCGCAAAACTCCAGGGCTCCTCACACAACCGTTAGACGATCGTTAATGTCTTCCCATTCACAACTCGTACGAACATGCTTAGGTGACCTCTGCTTAGTTGACCTCGGAATTTATCTTGTACCCTGCCACCCTGCCTATTTTACCGTTACCGCGCACCCGATTGAAAGAAAACGCTTAAAACAAACCAAAAAATATCCTGCACCCCTCCGTCTAACGACGACGATGGTTAAACGCGAAGCCTTCTCGTGACGGATTCTTTGGTTGTCTTCTCAGTTTGGACTGAGCTGCGACCACGTCGAAATGAAGCAATCGGATAGACGCTGGCTTCATAACACGCAGTACGCAGGTTCGATTCCGGTCACGGGGAGCGTTTTTTTTTTCTTTTACTGCACCCACGATCATTCATCATCATCGTCAGAGAAGGTTGGCTTTCCTGCACGGCGTTCTCCCTTTACAGACGCCATCAGGGAGAACACGAAAGCTTCGCTTTAACAAAAAATTCTGGCGGTGCTTGTTCTGTTTACTGCATGCACGGGATTACTGTCATGCCCATTATCGTCAAAGTCGGGATTTATTAATTGTTTGTGGGATTTAACGCGCCGAAGCTACTCGTCGGCTATGAGCCCCGCAGTATTGGAGGGTTCCAGATTAATTTTGAGTACATGAGTTTCTTTGACAACCGCCTAAATCTCGACACACTGGCGTTTTTGCTTTTCGCCGCCACCGGGAAAGCAGCCATCGCTGCTGGGATCAAGCCCGCGCCCTTGGATGAGCTCAGCAGCACAACGCCTTAGCCACTGAGCCACCGCGGCGGGTCATCTTAGTCGTCGTCAGTGCATCAAGATCGTCTCGCGAACTCCCGAAGAATGCTCCTCAGATTAAAGGAAGAGTCCTTGGCCCAACACCAGTGCTGACAGCTGACGAGGTCCACAGACCGCGGCAGGCTGTAGTGCAGAAGCTCGCTTTTGTGTGTACGTGTCTGAACACGACAGGATCCACGCTCGTTTCAATGCGGTGCCGTGTAGCGCCTGTGACGTTTGTCCGTCGCACGCGGTTCCTGCCCGGCAAAGACAGGGGGCCGTTTGTTCTGGCCGGTTCGGTTTGTAACTCTTTAAAGCGTTGCCCGCGCGAAAAGTGATCCGCACGATTTGACAGGCGTCGCGGCGCTTTTTGGACGCAGCCCAACAAGCGCGGTTGGTGACGTATATGCGACACGTCGCGGGGCGAAAACCGTCTGCCGCTGTTTAGCGTCGTCTGCAGCACCCGGGGCGGCTTCTCGGCGTTCTTTTGCGTCTCTTGCGTCACATTCTCGCTTGAGGGGTGTCTCCTCGTGACAAGACGGCTGGCGTCATCACTTTCTGTCGTCGTACTATCTTACGTCCTCGACCCCCTACTTTCCCTTTAAATACTGAATTCTCGCTTCTGGCACGACGGTGCACTTTTGCGCGCTGCTCAATTTCGTTTGAAGAGCCACCGCCGTGGGTCGTGACGCGTGGGCTTAGCGATTTTCGGTCTTTACGAGTTGTAGTAAGCGATACCAAAATGTTTAGAGTAGTTTGAACTAATGAGTACGTTTTATTCCTTCAAGCGATCGCCGCTATGTCGAGTAAGCAGATTGTAAGTCACTCGCTCAACCGGCCAGCGAGAAACTTACGACCAAACCTCATGGTCACCTGAAGTGTGTTCATTAAAATCAGGGTGAATTGGGCTTCCGTAAAATGTCACTGCTCCCTCGTTTTTTTGTAGGCATAATTCTGTTATCAGCGAAGGGGTTGTATATGGGATGGGATAGTAACAAGTTTAATATTAAATAAGAGCTTTCGGGTCGCTGGGTGATTTGAGGAAATAATCAGTGCTGGACCTTCGAAGCTAACTAACAGGAGGCTCTTACCCTCGAAAACTTCTCGATGAAATAGGTGGGCTCTTATGAACTTATCTCGACGTACGCGCTGTACCTGGAGGCAAATCAACGTCCTCTGTGATCTAGAAGCTGACATGTCTAAACCTGTTGAAGCAGCGATCCCGGCAACATTCGCTTTGTGAGCAATGGGAGTCAATTTATTTACAGTTCTCAATTCTACCCATATATAAGTGCGCATTAGAAGTTGAAATTGAAATTGAAATGTCTTCCGCAACAATAAAATGTTACGTTGAGGACAGGCAAAAGCTGTGGAAACAGCTTGAAAGCCCCTGGCCCCCTTGAACACGGGGCGGCATACAAAACATGCGGCTAAGCTACGAAAGACTTCTTAGGAATCACATTGAAGTTTTGCATTGTCACTTGAACACTTATAAATGAAGATACAAGCACAAGTCTCCGCAGCATATCATTATACAAACATTAGGCGGAGTTTTTTTACTGGTATACAGGATACGTCCATGTTTGTTGCGGTTAATATACGGTTTAAAACTGTAGGTAATTGAAATTTTAACATTTGATTTGCATAATTTGTTCTGCACTTAGCGACATGTCACGCTTCAGGATGGCGTACATTATATGACGGGGCGTTTTTCTTTAAATTTGGTATGCTGGTTACAGCGTCATTATTTTTCAACAAACCTAGTTTATATGAATGACATAATTTATATTCGTACATTGATGGAACCTGATATTTCTAAATAAGCCTGGAAATCTAAGAATTGATCAGGTTTAGGCGAAAGAAAAAAATAGAGAAAAGGAACGAAGTGGCAATCATTTCAGCATTTTAGACCCGCTTTTAGAGCAGCGCCATGTCATCGACGTTACCACGAAGGCATACTTGACGACGCGGTGTCCTTACAGAGTCCTGTAATCGAACCTCCAAAGTGCACGGCCGGCATTTAAAAGTCGAGCGCGCTCTCCAGGCGTTGGCAGTCCGCGTCTGTTGGACCGGTCGGTCGCGGCGTCTGCATTCTCCGAGTGTCCCCGTGAATGATTTAGGGTGCTTGCAACCTGCCCCGTCGGGCGATGAGAGACTGCAGGGCTGCCCCGCCCAGGCCCTTTAGACTCCCAGAATAGGTCCGCTCCGCTCCGTCACAAATTTGGTCGTCTGTCACATCCTCTCTTGCTTTATTTTTTTGCTCGCCCACATTTTCTCCTTCTTCCAAGTTTGAGTTATACTTCGTGTCGCCCTACTCTGCGCAGCGCTTTCGAAGCTGCGAAGTGTACGCAGGCGCTGCTGACAATTCCCAAAAGAAAATAGTCCCGGAACGTGTCGTCTGCTTTCTACGCGTGGTAGCAGACTACACCGGTCGGCGGAGGAACACATTGCGTGTTGTCACATCCGCACTCCTGAACGGTTGTTTGAAGCTCCGAAGTGCACACAGGCGCAGCCAATAATTCCCAAAGGAAAATAGCCCCGAAACGGGTCGTCTGCTGTCTCGGTAGCAGACGACGCTGTTGCGAATAGTCGGCGGAGGAACACGTCGAGTGTTGTCACATCCGCGCTTCTGATGGGTCGTTTGAAGCTGCGAAGTGTACACAGGCGCTGCCAACAATTTCCAAACGAAAATAGTTCCGAAATGTGTCGTCTGCTTGCTTACTTGTCGTAGCAGACGACGGAACGGCGAATTGTTGGCGGACGAAGACATTGCGTAGTACGTCCGCGCTTCTGATTGGTCCACGTCGTCTGTCGCCTCGGCTGCGCTACACGGCGTTCGGGAAACGGAGTAGACAGGCGATGCCTCATTGCCCGAGTTATGAATGCGCTCGTGCCGCTTCATTGAGCTTTCTATAACCGAGTCTCGGAGGGACTTGCGTCTTGGGAAGGCCTCGGCTGCGCGGGCCAGTCCGGAAATGGGCAAGCCATGCAGGACGCAAAAGAAAACAAAACGAAGGAACGCTGCGCCGAACGTTCGGCCGTGCGTAAATCTGTCCGACGTTGTTCTGTTTGTTCTGGCGATGTTTGTGCTCGTGTTTGTTTGTTGGCCTTGCCGTCTCAAGAGCCCATTTGGTCAGGGCGCACGACAGCGTCGTATTTCGCAACACCAGTCGATCTTCGCTTTTTCCCTTCCAGTCAGTAGAGGCTGGTCTCCAAGCTCTCCGTCTCTTCTTGTCTCTTCTTGCCTATTTTTGTGTGTGTGGCTGTCAGTTTATTGCGTTTCAATTTCGCTTACAGGTATTTCGGCTGGAGCCTTGGCTCATGCTTTTTGTCGCAAATAAAAACTAAAGACTGACGGGTAGGAGGAGCCGTTGGGTTTCTTAAGCTGTTACGTCATGTGTGTCGGACAAAAAAAAAAGTACAAAAGCTCCACGAAACGAAAAGTCTTTTACTTCGCAACTTTTGCCGGCTCTCCTTCGGAGAGTTCGACGAACCACTCGTAAGCTTCGTTTTCTGTCTCTTAGACCGGCCTGAAGGGAGCGTTGCCAACTCTTGCTTTTTTAATTTTTTTTTGAAGCGTCACGAAAAATTCGGACTGAAATATAGCGATTGCGACTAACGCAGAGCAGAAAATACCACTCGACATTCAGCAGGTCTTTTTGCTTCATTAATTCTTAGGTTCGAGCTTTGGTCACTGAATTTTTATTTGGGGTATCTGCGGCATATAAGGCTCTTTTTCTCAAAACATGGTCATAGTTTCGGTATCTGCCCACAATTACCGTGTTCCGATAAGAGAGCCTACTTAAAGGGGGCATAAAGACATAATTCGAGTTTAATTAAGTAGAAAGACTGCTTTGTCCCGATGAAAATGATACCAATTTTATCGCAAAGTTCGGGAAAGTAATGGAGATAATAAAAGAAACATGCGAAGCAGAGGCGACTCCCTAGCCACTGTTACGGCAACTTTTTTATGACGTCACAAAACTTTGTTTGCGCGAATGAGTGCCGCTGACCTAAACCATCCCTAAGAGACATCACTGGGCAACTATAGCGGGGCCTCAAGTTCCGTTTGATCGGATTACTTGGATGATAACGTGCAGTTAACACACTGAAAATTATTTTTTAAGTGCTGACTTTTGTGACGTCACTCTTGGCCATAGCACGTCCCTGTAGCGCGAAATTTGAAAATTTTCAATACTGAGGTTCTTTTGATTAAAAATAAAACGTCTTTCAAGGCTGGAGGGGAGCTGTGTGACGTATTGAAGCCTTATAAATTAAACAAAGTTGCATTGTGTTTTCATTGCCTTTTAAACGATGTTCGGGGCCGGAGGTTCGGGGAACCTCTGGCGGCCTGAATGTTACGCGCGCTTTAACAATGGTATTTATAAAACGCGCCTGGCGGGCACTCCCGCGACGGACACAATAGAAAACATGTCTTCAAAATTTTTAACAGGGATTGTCCAAGTCGCGTCAGCATGTAGGTCACTCATGCTTCCAGATTCAACCTTTGGAACTTCCAGGTAGCCGTCGTTGAAAGGTCATACTGTGGTGCTCGCCACGGGGAGGTTACGTGGCTAACACAAAATATAACTTTTTGCTGTGCTGCTTTCCGGCCTGGCAGACACAATCTGTATTTTGTGACATGATTCCGTGCTTCGCATTAATTCGTAGCCTGGGAAATGACCACTTCTGTTACGCACACAAGAGGTGGGTGCCTATATATGCTTGTCTTCGCTGCTATAAATTTTGAAAGAAAACGGCGCAGCGACTTTCGAAATTCCGTTGGTCTCACTAGTCGCGCTTGACGCAGGGTAAGTTTAAAAGCTGAGACGTAAGAAACCGTCCCAATACAATGACCTAGCAAGCGAGTACGCGAATTTCGCTTTTAAAGCGGAGATTCCTTCGTCTTACTGATGGCGGTAACAAAAAAGAAATGCAAGAAAAAAAACAAACTTTACCCGACGAGAGGGAACGTGATGGGGATGAAACAAGAAAAAAAAAAACGCGCTTCCCGTGGTGAGCATCGAACCTGGATCCCTCGCGTTATGAACTTCGCGTCTACCTGATTGAGCGCCTCCGTCAAGGTCGGAGAATTTGAAAGCGAGTTTGAACGCTTCACTTTGGACGATGACAATAGGTTGGTGGAGGGGGCTCAGCTTTCTCGTGAGGGATGAGGAGGAAGGGGGGTGCGTATAAATCCCTGCGTCATGTCCTCTTGTTTTAATCTGGTGTCACGGCAGCTTCATCGCCGGAAGCAAGCTTTTCCGCAGTATGTGCTTGCGGGGAGGCTGCCTGTCTCTTGCGGGAAAGCCCGTGAAGCTTTTACGAGTAAGGCCACTCGTAAAGACTGCACGGGCTTTCCCGTGCGGCTCTTTTTTCTCAATGTATATTTGGCGCTGTGTGCTGAGAGAAAGCATTATAGAGCAGGGCTTTTGGCGTTTATACAGGGCAGTGGGGGCTGTCCGCCCGGCCCTCTGCTCCTGAATAAATAAGCGGGTTCCAGCTTTGGCATACCTGCCAACAAGCGTCGACTGCGGTACTTCCACGGGCCACCGTCAGTGTTCACAACGGGTCTCGAAGCGAGTTTTAGCAGGCAACGAACGTACCGATAATGGTCGCCTAGGTTGATTGCGGCGGGTAAACAGTTGTTGCTTAGCTATTATTCGACAGGCGACGCCATTCTATGAACTTGAATTTTATGCTGTAGTCGCGTGGCGATCGAAAACGTTGCCGTTGGCCAAGAGCGTGCAGTTTTTTGGCTACTTTGCACACATTTTTTTTTTTAAGTTTTGCTTGCCTGCGTTGCACCGAAGCTGTGCAAGGAAGCCGGGCGCACAGGGCGGACAAAAAATAATTAAGGGGGTTGCTTAGGACTTTTTAAGAATGTGAAGCCCAAAGCCTAAGTGGGCCTTCTGTCGATCTGCTGTTGAGCTCTCTGTTGTACTTTGCGGCCGCACCCGTCACTACTTAACAAAACTTGTTGAGCTAGTTGGTTCATGCTTATTGGAAAGACTAAAAGGGGGCGCTAAGCAGACGAAGACGAAGTAAGACACAAACACCACAAACTACTTCACCACTCCCTGCACAGCAACCTCCGAAGCTCACTCGCCATCGCCAGGAGACTGACTCCTTTACGTGCCTGTCGCTACCCTCAAGTGTCAAGACGGCTCGTATTGCGCGTGCGGAAGCAGCCTACCCTCGTCCGGCGTTGTTTTTTCCCTTTCCCGACACCACGCCTTCGTCCGTCACCCCTTAAATTGCAGCTAACGCCGCTTCCACGCACCGCGTGTAAGCTGAAATTTGTGTCGCGTGTAATATCGTGCCGGTTGCCTGTTTTTGGCGTGAATTACTGTACCCAGAAAGACTTGTGTGAGTGCATGATTGAATTGCTCCCTGAGCTGGTGCAAAAGGGGAATTCAGATAGCGCCTATCTTGATGAGCTCACGTCTGATGCTTGAGTAGTTATTGAGCCTGGTCTGACTGTACGTCCTGAACGTGGTAGTTCGCAAACAGGGATTCTCGTGCTATTTTTGCATAAAAAATGGCAGCTGCTCATGGAAAAGCTCCCTGTTTAGTGTTAAAGCATGCATAGTAGGATATGTTTTAAAGTATACTTCCATCAGGCGCAATAATGTCGCTGAGCGCTTTGAGTTAAAAAAGGAACAAGTAAATATCATGCAGTATAGCATAGACTGCACCGACTGCGCGGAACAGGTTTGCAGAACACCGTGTAAGCTTTTTGTAATTGGCCGTCCTGTGTGCACGCCCATCCAAATACCAGGGGCGGAATTCTGAGTTTGTCCGTTTCAGAAATGCGTCCACTTCGCGTCCCTTTGAGTCGCGACGTATGCACTTGCGAGGCCTCTGACCAATTACGCGCGCGGAAACCGATCCCCCGCCTTGTACTGTGTCACACCTGTCCTCTGCTTTCAACCAATCAGGGCTCGCTCGAAATGGACACTTTGAAATGACTTGAAGCAGACAAATCTGAGAATTCCGCCCCAGTAGCGAGTTTAGCAAATACTATTTCGTTGGAGGTTAATTTTCTGGATACAGCTCGATAATGCCTGCTTGCTTCTTTCTTCTTGCTTGCTTCTTGCTCAGGCTATGGCGTCTCATGTCGTCGCCGTAACCGTCGTCTCATGTAGTCATGGTACTAAAACACCGGGACACTCGTTTACGCCTCGCACTAGAACTTAACGCGTACTAAAACCCCCCTAGACACCCGTTTACGCCTCATGGTAGAATGATTCGTGCTTAAAGACACGAGATTTTTACAGCAAAGCTGCATAACTCTAGCCCCCAACGGTTTACTCTCCGTTGGCAAAAACGCCGAGGCGCCAAGAATACGCTTATACACTGCGTGCTTCGCCCCTCCCCAGGTTTCACGTTAGTGGAGATGGCCCAGGGTTTTCTTCTTTCTTCTTCTTTTTCTTTTTTCTCGTTTCTTTTATATTTCTTTCAATTTCCGTTCTTTTTCTCTTTTTCACAAAGTGTTTATGGTGCGCGCGTATCTGTGTGTATTTTTCTTTCTGTCCGAATAAATGTTCAGTTAGTCAGCACTCGTCCAGTGTCTTTCTGCTCCCCGTCCCGTCTACTGCGCAGTTAAATCGTGATTCCGTACCAACTGGCCCAAATTTCTTTTTTTTCTGAGGTGTTTGTTTGTTCGCTTGTTTGTTTGTTTGTTTGTAGATATACTTTAAGAGCACAGAGGCATTATATAAGGGAGGGTACATCACCCTTCTATAACAGTGTCAATAATACATTTCGCTTTGGTGCTTCGGTCTGTTGTTTTGGTGCACGCAACTGAGGGCGACGCCCTGTCTCTTTGTGCCAGGTAGCACACATTTACAAGGACCCCAGCATCGGAAACCTGCTCAACATTGCCGTCGTCAAGCTGCTCATCATGGAGGAAGACGAGGTGCGTGTTCGGGTTTTGCTGCTGCATGACTTCCTTAACTGTCCCACAGTACTCCCCCCCAATGATTCTCTTTACTTGCTTGTTTACTCGATCACCTTTACTCGTTCAACAATTGTTTTTCCCCTCGTCTCTCGCTTCACCGAGCACCTCGTTCTTGAACTGATTTTTACTTTGTTCGTATGAACCAGCACTTTAGGTTTTTCATCAAGCTTCTTGCAAAGCGAATTCACCCATATGTTATCTTACCATGTGTGATCTTATCTGCACCCATATGTTGTTTCTTGGAAATTCCTGCTGGCTATCTTTTGCCATTTTGACATTGTTCTTAATTTTTTACGACTATCATTCCCTTACCCCATTAGTTCAGTAACAGTTTCTTGAATTTTATAATTTACTCTTCTACAAATTACCCTGAAATAGGAGCCATTTTTTTGTCAAAGTTTTCAGAAGTTTAGAGTTGGCTATTACGGCCACCTCTGTTAGTGCTTATAATTACATGCCATTAATTTACCCAAATAACCCTAGATTGATTACGGAATCACCAGGAGTATGAACCGCCTTCCTAAACCTTGTTGGCTTTACGACAGTTTTGTTCCGTTCCTTGCGACACCCCCTATACACGCCAGGGTTGTGCAGCCATTCATTCGCTGCCTTGCGCACAGCGATTATTTACGCGGTTGCAATAAAAAAGCTGGCATTACGTGATTTTGATGTGACCACAAGCTATGCCGTACAGCCGCGCCCGGAACTGATGCCATCTCACAAAATTGGAAACGATGACAATAGCAGCAACTGTCGCTAAACGTCAGGCCTAACGTTAAGCCTAACGTTAGACCTGAAAGCGTAACGTTAGTCCTAACTTTACGCTTTCAAGCCTAACGTTGTCACCCGCTACCCGCGGCTTGATGTACAATGAGTTTCGCGTTGCCAGAAACATGGTTAAGCTTAAAGTTAGGGCTACCAAACATCAAACCTAAACATTGGTTTCACAAGAGCTATTGGCAAAGGCTCTTAGTCGTTGAAACGGGGAGTATTAGGAAGACACAATATGAACAATGGTTGGTGCAGCGTTCGCGCTCTCATCTTGTCCACTGCAACTTTTCCTTTAATTATATCAACGTGCTTGTTTCAAATACACCTTCGGCTGATAAAACGTGCTTATTCCGAGCACCTTATGTTTTTTTTTCGACAAGTTGTTGCCTCCGTCGCACATTTGGTTCGTTCGTTGTTGTTAGCACGGTTGGCGGTGCTTTGGAAGTTTGCTGGGGAGAATTTGGGTATTATTATTTTTTTATTTTGTCACCAAGCGTGCATTGTTGTAATTTTACTTTTTTGTGTGTGGTTTTCAATTCGCTGAACTTAGGACAACGACATAATATCGCCCAGCGCCACGAACACGTTGAAAAACTTCTGCCGGTGGCAGCAGCAGCACAACCACCCGGACGACAGCCACCCGTACCACCACGACACGGCCATCCTGCTCACCAGGTAATTCCCACGCTGCCACCCACGCTTCTACAGAAGAACTCGACGTGGATTCTGCAACAACAGCGGTAAAATTTAAGGTTTGCGGGTATGCGGTTTCCATACCTGCTGCGACAGCCGTTCTTCTGCTGATGGGGAAAATAGAAAACATTCGTCTGGTGAGATTTTGGCGCACGTTAAGGATCCCCAGGTGGTCTAAATTAATCCGCAGTCCTTTAGTACGGCACCCCTCATAGACCTGGTGTACTTTCAGTCCGTACGTTAAACGGCCGAATGGAAACATTTTAAACTTAGATTGGAAATTCCTAAAATTTGCCCTCTGCGGCCTTTTATTTCTTTTTTTTTTGCAACCGCCTTGGTTAAAGCGGGGTATGCACTTATATTTAAAGGCCAGTAATTCTGAGACTACATTTTTTGATATTTTTATTAGAAAAAAAAGGTAGTGAAGAGGAAGCACTCATTAGGTTGGCACATATAATTAAGAGAATCTGTAGCGGCCTCCCGCGCTGCGCGTAACAAATTGATGAAATGTATGGTTTCTGATGTCGTCTCTTTGAATTGAGTGACTCAGAACGCCCACAGCCAGATCAAAAACTGCGGATTTGTTGTCGCAGCCTGTGCTTCCCTTGACAGCCACATTGCTGCAATAGATGCAATAGAAACCACGCAGGCTGATGGTTGTTGCGTATTTATAAAGTTTAGGCATACGCTTGATTCGTGTGGATTAATAGGGCTAAGAATGTGTGTTAAAAATGTCAACCCCCATGAAATTCCAGGGCTCTCAACCTTTATTTCGCACAACTGTTTGCCTGTAAGTGGGGATAGGTCGATTCTTTTGTTCGGGCGCCATGTCTGTACAGTTGTTTTTATATTTATTTTATCAATATTTATTTATTTATTTATTTACAATACATTCACTGCCAAGATGCACTACAGAAATTAGCGGAGCTACAGAACTATGACAACCAACAGTACTAGTAGTAATTAGGTGGGAGTACATAGCATTACTACACACTCTAACGAATGAGGTTCTGTACGGCAGTCTTGAATTGGGAGTGCTCTAAGATGGCCGGAGTGAATGCAGAAAGGTGTTTTCAGTCAACACTGTTTCTTGAACTGAAAAAAAATCATTATGTAGGCTAGTCCGACAAGAAGGAAGACCAACTTCGTTAACATGGTCTGTGCAGGATTAAACATCTGTGATCATCCGACGCGGCCTCCAATAGTGAACACCTCTTGTGTATGAACTGATTTCGAATGTGATTTCTGACCTATGCAAGTGCTTGCAAATGTGTATTGCCTGCCGCAGTCGTTGCTTGATGTAAACGTGCGTGCTACGCTTGGATAACGTTATTTTGTAACACTCTTTGCCTTTCCTTTTCTTGAAGAGAAGACTTATGCAGACTGCCCAAGACGTGTGACACGCTTGGTGAGTTGGACACCTTTTCCAAACGCACCGTGATTTACCCTGATTGCATATATATATAATCTCGGCAAGAAACGTTTTCTTGATCACGATTCACGTGATTGAGCTGCACGACTGAATGTCAACCACTGGTGTGGCGTTTACTTCCTTGATGTCTCACCACCGTTTTCAGCGGCTGTTGTTGTTTTTGTCACCTCCACCAGGGCTAGCTCAGTCTGGCATGATCTGCGATCCTCACGGAAGCTGCGCCGTTGTCGAGGACAACGGTCTCAGTGCAGCCTTCACGATCGCCCACGAGCTGGGCCACGTGTGAGTATAAGACTGCACAAATGCGTCTTTAGAGTATACTCCTTTAAATGAACTCTAGAATGAAAGCAGGCGCAGCGGCATCAGCTATAGAGGGCAGACGACGTCCGCGCAAGGATGTTCTTCCTCGCAGTCTGCGGACAACTCACATGGAGACAATTTTATTCTGCGCATCGTTGGCTGGCGTGCCGTTTCAGGCTTCTATACTTCCACTGTGCTGCGTGGAATTACAGCGCTTCCACAAAAGCCGGGCTGTGTCATTGTGTAACTGTGTCGTCATTTTTCTCGTTCGCAGCATAAATACTGATAACGGTGTAAAGTCGAACAGCTGCAAAATGGTTCGTTTGAGGTCCCACACAGATTGAGAACTTGTTAACTGGAAAGTGCAATAACTTTTGTCCCGTAAACCGAAATACTTCATAGAAGCTATTGTACTTGTTGGGAAATTGTATTGTTCAATCCTCCACTGCCGAGCCTTGATATCCCCATAACCCTGCCTGAAAACCTTAAATAAAAATAAAAATCACATTTAAACGCAGCAATTAACCACAGTGAAGGCAGTGAAGGTAGATTTGTGGCTTTTCTTTCTTTCCTTCTCGTCGACTCCTCCTGTATTTTGGTGTCAGCTTCCCTCTCGACGTTGCAGCCTGAACATCCCCCACGACGACGACCAGAAGTGCGCAAAGTACCGGCTGGCCAGCCAGCCGCTTCACGTGATGGCGCGCATGCTCGACTACAACAGCCACCCGTGGTCCTGGTCCGTCTGCAGCCGGCACTACGTCACCACCTTCCTTGAGTGAGTAGTGTAACATCTAACGGTGGGCAAAGTTACAGCGAGGGTGGCAGTAAGGTCTCCTCCCGGACGCGTATTTCCAAACGCTTCGCTGCACAGAGCACCCACGTGACATGTCTGTTCGCGTGATGGAAAACCGTAATTCAA
Organism: Haemaphysalis longicornis; assembly: GCF_048455015.1. Classification (NCBI taxonomy): domain Eukaryota; kingdom Metazoa; phylum Arthropoda; class Arachnida; order Ixodida; family Ixodidae; genus Haemaphysalis; species Haemaphysalis longicornis. Next base: position 71,232,277 of record NW_027526204.1, read on the forward strand.
CGTGGTTATTGGCTGCGCTCCAAGCCTAAAGCGACCTAAAACGTACCAAATCATCATTATTAGCAAAAAAGACCCGTAGATATTAGTTTAGAAGAAAAAAATGAAATGTAGAAATAAAATAGGCAATGAAAAAAAAAGAAACAGATGGGCTTGCCGGGGCTCGAACCCAAGCCGCCAGCGCCAATACTAAGTGCGCTACCTCAAAGCTACAGAGCCAGAACGGGGGGTTCCCTTTAGCAGGCGATCAAAAGAATAGCGCGCGCAGTGACATCACACGTGTCACGTGGGTGCTCTGTGCAGCGAAGCGTTTGGAATCACGCCTCCCGGACAGCTGCTTTGTTATCCGATGATGATGATGATGATTGCTATTCGTTTTTCCTTTGTAGCGGGAGGATGATGATGTGTCATCTTACCAAAGAGGACTAATACACCTATGTTTTATACTCTCGGTTTAATACTAGCGCTACTTGCACGTCCGCTCCAGACAGCGGACGTGCAAGCTTCACCGCAGCATGATTCTGATTGCTATAGAGCACCCTTTACAGGGAGCTAGAGCTTTGGTGAATTTTTTAGCTTCACCGCAGGATGACGGGGCTTGCCATATAGCACGCTTTGCAGGCAGACCTAGAGCTTTGTTGATATTCCTGTGCAGCGCTCGTCCCATCGTTTCCTAGTGCCTTTTTAACAGCGAAGCTGTTTAGCAAATCGTAATTTTTCCTGTCCGCGGTTAAAAATGCCAAGAAAAGGCCGACCGCGTGCACGTGAGCGCGTGCCTCGCGGCGACTGCCCATCAGTTTAAAAACCAGGAAAATGCTCTGTGCTCGTTTGTGCGTGCCTCGCGGCTACCGCCCAGCGTTCCCAGCGCACGTTTGTCAAGCTTAGCATACCCACTTAGGGAGATTGGTCAAGATTAAAAAAAAAACCTCCAGCGTTCGCCGTAATCGTGGCAACACTTGCTGGGAACGAGAAAAAAAACGTCATAGCGTACGCACCTCTAAGGTGATGTCCAGTGATTATCACTTCCAAAAAATGAAGGAAGCTCGCACTTATAACAACAAAGAAGGAGCAAAAGTCGTTGTGGAAGCAAACAAGCAAATCGGCTGCAATCGTGGACTTAAACCGTCGTGATGGTCGCGAAGTTTGCTTACAGCTTCGCTACCTTCAAGTCTTACGCGTTAGTGTGAGCTTACTTCATCTTTTTCGTGCTCTAGGTGTTTTAACATAAACTACCAACCCTCCCACAGTACACCCTGTTCGGTTTTGTCCAGTTTTTCCGCTTCACTGCTTCACCGCAGCGTGACTGTGCGTGCCAGAGAGCACGCTTTACAGGCAAACCCGGAACTTCCTTCAGTTTCTCAGTTTTTCGTATAGCCCAACCTTCCGCTGGTAATTTCTGTGACTGTTTCTCTAGGTGAAAAAAAAGGAAAGCGTTTCAGTAGGTGTTTGGTTAATGTCCAAGGGGGGCGTGTCCGGTTTTATCTCGTTGAAAAGGAATGGGGACAAGGCAGTGGGTCCTTGTAGAGGAGCAAAGAAAAATGGGCTTCTCACATTGTGACGGTCAGTGCTTCTTGCACAGGCGTTGACCGTGCGTTCTGAACCCTTTTAGCTCCCACAGTCACAGGCCCCTTGTGAGGGCATAGTGTGACCCTCTGCTGAATGAAGCATATCTTAATTAAAATTGCGGAGGCAAGTGCATTAGGTTGCGGATTTTGTAATCGTGACTCCTCCTTCCGAAATGTTTTTTTTAACTGAGCGTTTAAGTCTCGCATAAAACGATCATATGCGAAGAAATACTTGAATGAGCATACCAACACCTTTTTTTTTCTTCCCGTAGTGATAAATCCGAGCATATTTAAATGTATTTCTGCCAGGTTTGTTTGAGTGGTGAATTCCATTATTTATACGCGTGAAAAACCCCGCCTTGCGTATGCCAGACATATGAAGCGCGACTAGAAATGTTGCTATTATCGACAGCAGTTGCGTCGCCCACTTATAATATGTGCTTTAAAGAACACGGTTGAATCTACTGTCCACCGGAACTTGTTTATTTTTTTTATTCAGAATATTTAATTTAACTTAATTTGACGATGTCTCTGGATGATTTTTTGTGTGGCGTTTTTGGCGCACTTTTGGGCATAGGAACGCTCTGCTGGTGCAATAGCCATGCGACGTCATCTTAGCATTTGCTGTTTTCGGCATTTCTCTGGCCTTGCCCTCCATGGCACAATGCATAACCACGTCATTATGAGCAAGGTGATGAGTCTGATGACACCACGGCACTCATGAAGGGGGGCTTATTGTGAGCCGGTAAAGCCACATTTTGTTCTTGGGTGTAATTTTTCTGCCTTCGGTGCCATTTACGTTCAGTGTAAGTACCAATTTACGCAGTGTTAACAACTTCACAGTGTATATGTAGCTCTTCAGCTAACACTTGCAGTGGTCAGAGTATCATTTAAAAAGCGACCATCACTTATGCTGAAGACGTGCATTTCTGTATGCTATTAAACGTTTGTAGCAGTTGAGCCTAGCTATATAGTGGACTTTGCGGTTGTGCTGTTATTTAAGTATCCGTTGGTATCCATCTCCGCAACTACAGTGCAGGCTACGGGGCATGCCTGCGGGACTCTCCCGGTGAGAACCTTCTAGTCGCGCCCTCCTCTTCGAGCGGGCAGCATCACCACGGCGGCGGGCGGCTGTCGCACAGCAGCAAGCAGGCCGGCGAACTGTTCGACATGGACGAACAGTGTGAGCTCGTGTTCGGCCGGGGGGCCAAGGTCTGCCCCTACATGCCCGTATGCAAGCGGCTTTGGTGCACCGTTCATGGGCATCCGCACGGAGGGTGCCGCACACAACACATGCCCTGGGCAGACGGAACATCCTGTGGTCTCAAGCACGTAAGCCTTATCTCCGCTGTGAGCGTTTTATTTTCACGATGCCTAACATGTTCGTGTGACAACCTTTGGTGGTGCCAGTTCTTGGCATGAGTGGGCTCCCAATGCCATGAATCATGTTCTGTTTGCTTCATTTCTTGTGTCAGGCTATGTCAATTCCTTTGAGAGGGAAGTTCTCACCTGCATTATGTTGGCTGCCTGCTCCTACCATTGTAGGTGTGCAACACCTCATTGCCAGTTTTCTAAACGTGACCAACTGCGATCTAAATAGCAGTCAACGGCACTCCACGTAATTTGATTATCCCAACGCCTACTGTTTATATCTATCGTTGGGTGCTTCGCCATTTAGCATCATTTAAGCTCATTTTGGGCCGCAAGTTCACACCTGGTAAACTTTTTTAATACTGGAATCTTGTATTGTTCTTGTCTTCATTGCAGTGTCGTAAACCTAACAGTAGAGCCACGGACGATGAAAACACTGGGAGGTTCAATTGACCTGCCGAAAACACAGTTGTACCAATTGGAACCATTCACATTTCCGTTTTGTTCCAATTGAACCAATTGTGTTTTCGGCAGGTCCAAACCGAAGATCAATTGTTCACAGGTTCACAGCTGAGGGGATGTCAGCATTCAGTAGTGCGTCACCTGTGTAGCCAGTTACAAGCCATCTATTGCAGTTTTAGAGCAAACGAAAGCCTCGACCATTTTTTTAAGTTAGAGAAGTGCGGAGGCACTAACATGCTGATTCTGCTGATTCAAATTAAGGATTGATTTGCCAGTAGGCTCGAGGCCAGTATAAGTACAGTGTGTCCTTCTTGTGCCTGTGTGCAGTGGTGCCAACAAGGCCAGTGCGTCGCCAAGCCCCCGGACTCGGAACGGCGGAAGAAAATTGACGGAGAGTGGGGACCATGGCAGGAGTACGAGCGCTGCTCGCGCACTTGCGGAGGCGGCATCCAGAGCACCCGACGAGAATGCAACAGCCCCACGTACGTGTAATATTCCCAGCGGAAAGAGGAACTGGAGGCCCCATCGGACCTGCCGGAAACACAATTGGAACCATTTGCATTTCGAATTGGTACCAATGAGAATTGGAATTGATATTGGAACCAATTGCAAATTAAATGGTTCAACAAATGGCCATTTTGTCCAATTATGGAACCATTTGATGTCCAATTGGTTGCAATTTCACTTCCAATTCTCATTGTTACCAATCGGAAATGCAAATAGTTCCAAATGGACCAATTGTGTTCTCGGCAAGTCCAAATGGCCCTCCTATTGTTTTTTGTACCGCAGGGAATATCTTTTCTGCACAGTTAAAGCTTACCTTGTTGCTTTTTTCTGGTTTAAAAAATGGTGCCAACGGGGACACTATCCTTTGGGTACAAAAAAATATGCCTAAATAGGTAGACTGTAGAGAATTGTCGTTTCAGCAAACTATAGCAATCCTCCTTTTGGCTGACCAAGGTTTTTGTACTGAGAGGATGTTATCCAGTGTAATGTCAGCTTGTAATTTCGGGTAAGGGCAAAATCTCCCAAACTTTGATGAGGTAACATTCTGCTCAGAGGCTTGCAGTTCTAAATCTTTGGGTGCAGTTGTAGCCAAGTGTAATTGTGTTAAAGATGCATAAGTAATAAAAAAGAATCGGTGGCCAAATCCTATGTTAAAATAAATGAAGCTGTTAAGAAAAGCAATGGCTGAATGTTAGTTATCTCTGAAATTAAATAGCGTTAAAAATGTAATTGTCTAATTTAAATGAGCCAAAAAACTGGGTAATTGCTATGGAATTTAAACAAACTAGTTCTTGCACAAACTGTTAATGTCTTTTTTCAATGATGGTTTATGCACACTCTCTGCTGTACATACTTCAGTGGTAGTTCTGTACTTAGTTTTAGCTAAACCTGAATTTTTTTCGTTGAGGATCTGGTTAGTTCAGACTACCCTGCTCTTGCGAGGCTGTTGTTCTTGCAAAATCGCTGAACGATATTATTACACAAAAATGCTCTATGGAGGATAGGATTATCTACATTGTGCACAAGAATTCCTATCTTTTTTGTTTCAGTCCAGCCTTTGGTGGCCGTTACTGCATCGGGGAACGCATCAAGTACCGTTCATGCAACACACAGGTATGTTGACATTTTTACAAGCCGTAGTTGTGCTGTTGTAAGTACAGCCTAGAAAACGTGTGCATGATTTTTTTTCACAGCTTACAAGTGCCATGTTGCGATGCATCACGAAGTTTCATTTCCTTTCATCTTTCAGCTTATGAGAAACGAGCTCCGGATTATATTTATGAGAACCTGTTCGGAAATGATACAATGGATTAGGGCGATTGTACCTGACTGCTGCGAAACATGCTTTCCCTTACAGACGAAGCTGGATGGATCACTTCAGACATTTTGGTACATGGCTCACTTTTATAAATGCAGGGAGACAAATGTGAACATCTTTTGGTATCGTTTTCGCGTCATTTCTTTAGCACAGGTTTCAGACAGTGTTCTATGGCCTTGTTGCCACTGTCTATTCAGGTTTCTTCAGTACCTGTGTCGAGATGCTCGGGGCAGAAATGGACCATGAGTAACCACTTGCCTGTAGTCTAAAGTCAGTCACTATAGTTGACTTCTATTTATCTTTGCTGTGGTTATGTTTGAGTACTGCTCTTGTAAATTTCTTTTCAAGCTAAATTTCGATGCCCTCACGGATTTTTTTTCATTCCTCTATGACCAAATTCCATTAGCCATGCCCGATAGGTTCCATGGACTTCCGCGAGCAGCAGTGCTCGACGTTCAACGGGAAGACTTTCAACTTTCCCGATGTGCCTTACAATCCCAAGTGGACGGCACATCATTCCGGAAGTGAGTCCACTTTGGCAACCTTATCACTGATTGGCGGTGCAGCAAATCACCTGCTGTTGCCCTTAGTAGCTGCAGTCTGAAATAGTCAAGACAAGCCAACGGTAGCCGGCATATTGAAAAAAGAAAACGTGCACATGTGGGCCTGTTCAGCATGTTGCGATTTCTCTTGGCAAGCATTGAAATGGATCGGCAATGGATTGCAATTTGCCCGCAACTGCGTGGTAAGACCCTTTTTTGTTGTTCTTTCCTCGTAGTTTCCCATGTGGATTCCTGCAAGCTGTACTGCCGACTAGTGGGCCAGTCTGCTTACTATGTGCTCAAAGAAAAAGTTATAGATGGAACAGCCTGCAACCCAGAGTCCTACGACGTGTGCATCAATGGTATTTGCAAGGTGTGATCTCAGGCTTCTTTTTGATGCTTTCTTGGAATGCTAACTTTGTAGTTTGGTTACTGTAAAAACTACTTTTATATGCCAATCTTTCATATTTTATAAATTATTGGAACATTTTTTTGCCTTGTTTGAAGTAAAGCAAATTGACTGTAGCTTATTCATTGCCTATTTTTTGTAAACAAGTTCCACGGCAAGACTGACCATAGAGGTCGGTACGAAATCTAATTTTCTTAGCATTAAGGTAATGCTCGTGTACTTCATGGGAGCTCCAAATATGTATAGGTTCTCACAGAAGTGTGCTTGTCTGCATATGTATGAATAAAAGTTGAATGTCCTTGCACGAATGGTTTAATACGAGGCACAACTCATTACCAACATGGATTCATAATGAAATATAAAGGTAATACTGTTGTCAACTTGCTTGTTTCACTGCGACATTATAATTAAAAAGTAAAATTATGTTTCCTTTGCAACAAACAGTGAAATTTATCTTCGCAAAACATTTGTCAAGCAGCTATCGAAGCCTTTAAGCCATCCATACACATCTTTTCCCAGCCGGCCGGTTGTGACCATCAACTGAATTCTACTGCAACCACCGACATGTGCGGCGTATGTGGAGGCGACAATGCGACCTGTCGAACAATCACGGGCCACTTCAACCGTGCTGAGTTCGGTGAGGTCTTCTTACTCCCTACAAACTGTGGCAGCGGAATGCAGTTCTTGCTGAAATAGTGGGTGCTGATGGAATGCAAGGAACAATTGCCCACACAAAGGTGTTCTTGTACTGCAAAATGACTCTGGCCTGTGCTTGCTTGTTGGTGCATAATCTTTTATGGGAATCAGCTTGAATGCAAACGAAAACAAAGGAAGAGGGAGAAACGTGCTTCTCCCTCTTTTTTTTGTTTCTCCCTCTTAAACGTGCTTCTCCCTCATCCTTTGTGTTTCTCCCTCTTTCCATCGTGTTTCTCCCTGTTCCTTTGGGTTTCTCTCTCTTCTTTTCTGTTATCTCTTTCCATCGTGTTTCTCCCTTTCTTTGTGGTTCTCCCTCTTTCCGTCGTGTTTCTCCGTCTTTCTTAATGTTTCTCCCTCTTTCTTTGTGTTTCTCCCTGTTTCCATCGTGTGTCTCCCTCTTTCCATCGTGTGTCTCCCTCTTTCCATCTTGTTCTCCCTCTTTTCTTCCTTTTTCCATCGTGTTTCTCCCTCTTTCCGGCGTGTTTCTCCCTCTTCCTTTGTGTTCGTTTACAGTCAAGCTGATTCCCATCGGAGGCTCTCCTATTAATGTTGTCAGAGTCCTTCAATGCTTTTCTGGTCACGAAACTTCTCCGTAACGCTATGGGAGAGCTTCATATGGGGACCAACGCGCCTGCGCGGTGGCGCTACGAGTCTGGTGAAGGCGGCTTGGACGGCGGCGGCCGTATTTGCCGTGCGTTGGAGCGCGAGCTTGCTGGTGTTTGTTGTGTGATATAGCTTTCTACACTCATCACGATGGGCGAACTATGTGAACTACCATTCCTCTGACGTGCTGTGTACCTGGTTGCCGCTCTGGCTATCGGAATACAACAGAAAAGGCTTTGTTGTTCTGCCTCCCAAGCGACCACGAACAACGCGACAGTGGAAGCGAGCCATTCCACGATAGGAGACGGACGCTTTCAGCTTCGAGTGGAAGGCCGTTCGTGTGTTCGGGAAATATTTCGACCCCACGGGCATTATTCGAGCCGATGAGTTCAAAATAAGTGGACAACCTGTGCTTCTGCAGCGAGAAGCTCAAGCTCCGCGTTGCCCCGGATATTTGAAAACCGGCCGGCGTATCTTACGAAGCCCAAGCCACGATCGCGCTCACAACGAGAAAATCCGTCTGCTAAACGTCGTCGCGTTTCATCGCCGCGTTTCGTCGCCGCACAAAGATCGGACTGCAGCTACTGTGATTTTGGTTATCCAACCCGATATTTTGAATTTGGAAAGCGGAGCATGGCTATCTTTGCCTGCATATATTTTTTTTTACTTGCCCGCCGCGCTTGCCCAGGGGCTAAGGCGTTGTGCTTATTGATAAGCCCAAGGACGCGGGTTCCCAGCTGCTTTTCTGATGGAGGCGAAAAGAGAAAACGCTTGTGTGTTCGATATTTCTGTGCAAGTTAAAGATACCTGAGTGGTTAAAATTAATCCGGAACACTACACTACGGCGCGCGCCCCATTGCCTGTGTAGCGTCGGCACGTTAAACATCATAATCAATCAATCAATGTTTTTTAACTTGCCGTTTGGGTGGGAGGGGTGTGACAGGCACTGAGCGGGTGAGTTTTTATCTGTTGACACCCTATGCCTATGAGAACAGCCGAGAAAGTAGCTCAAAACTAGCATTTACTCCTACCCTGGCCCCTCCGCGCGCCCATTATTCTGCTTCCATTTCGTGAGCGTTTTTTTCCCTGCTGTCCACGCTAACTTTCCGAATCTCGATTATAGTTTTACATTATTAGCGCGCTATAAAATAGCGCAAATACAGCGCTAACCCAACGTGCTGTACGTTTGCACACCTATTTGCTCAGCGCAGCATGTCGCGCCCAGGGGTAAATACAGATTTAATTCTGGCGCTAGTTCACTCAAATCATGCAGGCGGCTGCAAAGGCTAGTCAAAAATTGAAAACGCCAGATGACCGCCTTTTCGAAGCGAGAATGTAGCGGTGCTTGCCGGAATGAACGAACACTGCAACATATGCGCCTCAGTAACACCCGTGGTCTTGCCTCAGTTTCACAGCTGAGCTACGGGACAACAAATGACTCAAAAACAACAACTGACTGACTCAAAAGCTGACTCAAAAACTTCGCTCGCATTTTTACTGGTGGAAATGAAGAGCAGATGAAAGTAGGCGCGTGCCTGCGGAGAAACAGCCGGCCAGGAAGCGTCGTCGACCGCCGGCGAAGCCTTCACGTTAACAGGGGCGATCCTAGCGGCAGCTTTTGTCCCTGAATGAAACTTCGGCCGGAGTTTCGTGACCAGAAAAGCATTGAAGGACTCTGATGTTGTCGTTGAGTTACGAGCTCAGGCTTTGTATTTACGCGGTGATAATGGGATCAATATACAGCGAAGCTGTTGTCCCATATCCCTGAGGTTTCATGGGACATTTCTTAGATGGAACACCTTGCATGAACTTTAGCGTATAGGATCCAATTTTTGCATTCTTGATACATATAGTGAGAAGTTGATACGCATATCATCCTTTACTCAACACGCGAATTGCTGGAGCAGTCCAAGGAAGCTTATGACATATGCAAAAAGCCTTGAATAGTACTATTAATATTTCTCTGTGCAGCTACACCATCAAAATGCATAGATATCGCTTGGATGCGTAAAACCTAAAAAATCGTAATTCCATGCAGTGTACTTGGCTAGTGGGTACACTTGTGCTTTTTTTGTTGTCTCCAGTCTACCAGCGCTATGTGCTAGCAGTGAGTTTGTTCAACCGTTTCTATCACAACAAAACATTTGAACGTGCTCTTTCCAGGCTACAACTTTGTTACGGTCATTCCTGCTGGTGCCAGCTACGTAGACATCCACCAGTTTGGGTTCGAAAAGGACGACAACTACCTGGGTGACTAATTTTCTTATTTTACCTAATTGGGCTCATATCATATTTTTGTGTGTTTAAAATACACTTTTTTATTTATTTATTTTTGTGCCACTTGTGTGGCACACAGAAAAGCAAAATACAGCTTTAAGCAAAGACTTAGATTAAGTTGCTGGATTCTACGGCGGTGATGGATAGGCACAATATGCAATATGTAGAGAGGTCCCAAATAAATTGTAGACAAATTTCTGTGCGCTATATCACACAAAAAGAAATTCCAGTAGCACTTTACATTGTACGAAGTAAGGCTGGCTTCCCAAAAGAAGATGCAGCCGCTCCCAGCTGGTTTATGTTTAAATTCTCAGTCGGGCCCAACTGGTCCTATCTAGTCCCAGCTGGGACCAGCTCTTGGATTTTTGTATGGGGTTGGCAGCGATAACTAGGTAAATACTTATACGTAAAACTGCGCATATGGATGGGACAGGGAAAAGAAGAGGCAGGACGATACAGATATGCACTCGTCCTGTCTCTTCTTTTCCCTATCCCGTCCGTATGCACAGTTTTACGTATAAGTAGGATGAACCAACTAGCCCAACAACATGGTTTACTGAACTAGGTAAACCATTGCATCTATTGGATAAACTTGCATGACACTTAAGGACCTTTCAGAATTGTACAGTGCTTATTAATGTATTTTTCTCCTTCCTTTCATGCATTATTGGCGCAGCATTGAAGAGCGCAGAGGATGAGTACTTGCTAAACGGGAACTTCACAGTGAGCATGTTCCGCAAGACCCTGCGTTACGGTGGCACCGTAATTGAATACAGCGGGTCCAACGCATCTGTCGAGCGCATCAATGCCACTAAACCACTGGGGAAAGAACTGCACCTGATGGTAGGGAGCCACTGTACTTTCTCACGTGTGTGGCAGCATGATGGGTTCAAAAATGCACATTCATTTACACATTTACGCATATGTATATACTATAAATGTGCGAATAGCAAATTTGGGGCTGTGACCTGATTATGAATACTAAAAACTGACTGCACATCGAATCAAATAGTTTCGAATACGAATACTGAAAACTTGGTGCAAATCGCGTTAGGGTGTGTAGAGCTTCTTAAACATAGCTACAAAGAAAAAAGGTAACTTAGGCAGTCAGGACTCAATAAAACATCTGTATGTTCGTGTGCTAGTGCTTGATAAAAAACAATGGTGCAGAAAAATAAAAATAAAGGATTAAGACAAGTTGGCACTGAAGTGGAAGAAAAATTGGGCTTAGCTACATTGCCGTGAATAAGAGCAGGTTGGTATAAACGTATGAATAAAATGAATAAGTGGATATTAAATAATTGTTATAACTTTCACAGGCCCCTTCAATCATTGGCCTTTGCTGGGCGTGCTAGAGGCTGGTATGGCCAGTAGTGCAAGCACTGTCCGCAACTAATAACTCTCGATGTCTCACTCATGCCACTGTACTGACAGGAAGCTTATGGGCTTTTGAATGTCACACAAATAGCTTTCCACTTCAACTACTGTACTCTTGTTTAGATAAAACCTTTTATGGGCAGCTTTAGCGTTATTCAAAAAAGCCTACCAAAAGAGGCATGCCGTGCGGTGAAGCGTGTAAGTTCGCATTTTGCGCGGTAGAGCCAACTTTAATTTGTAAGTTTCAAGTGTTTGAAAACTTCAAACAGTGGAACTGCGCTGCAAATCAAATCAAATAGTCAGCACCATTTCACAAACTATTCATATTTTCGACTATTCTCACGCGTCAGGATGTATTTTTCCAGTATTTATACATAAAATTTAACTTATATATACAATATGTGCTTGTCCCAGTGGCAGAGAGCGGTGCATTTGCAATGCGTGCACGAAACACGCGGCGACTGCCAGCAATTACGTGTTTGAAAATACAGCGGGAAGTAAGAAAGGCGCGCACTCCCTCCATATGTAGAGGCTCCTAGTCCGTCTCCTATTCAGTCATCAAAGTTGCAGAATAAACACAGGGAAAAATAATTGTGCTAAATATTAGTTCCTTAAGTGGCCTCGAGTTGAGTTCGTCCAGTGCATTTTTCCCCTCGTATGTTATTTCTTGATGCATGTCTTCACTCATTTTTGGGTGGAGGCCCGAGACGTGTTTACGTTCTTGAAAAGGCAAGATGTGTTTTCGTTTTTCAAAAGACAAAAAACAGTGTTATAGGGGACTGTTATTATATTACAACCGGGGGATAGGCCACATCACACTGTAGTTCTGTAAGTGCACAAACCAGTTACTGCAAGCACTGGGGCAGGTATATTGCATTGATTGTGCAATAGAGAAGTAGTAGAATGTTCATTACTTTGGTACAAGCGTATTTATTTTGGCCATCAGGGTGAAAAGGATGCCACCATATTGTCACGAAGTGAAAGATGATGCAGTTGTCTTGAAGGAAAAACAAGTTTACTGGAGTGAACTTGTGCTCCCGTAACAACTCAAAGAATACAGAGGTGGTGAAGGAGTAGTCAACAGTGATGCGCACAGCGAGTGTCAGCAAATGGAATACCACTGCGTCTGATCTGCGGGGATTTGTCTTTTGGCGCGAATGTTTCTCGAACCGTCAAATTACACCCCGAACACTGTAGATCGAAGAAAATTACTCTAGGCTGGTAACTTTAGTTCGAAACACTCTCCCTATCAAAGGAAATAGCATATGCAGCATAAAAAATAAAGAATGGAACACGCACTTTACTTGGCACACAGATAGCAAAGCCCGGCGCAACCGGGTGGTAAAAACAAAACAAATAAACAAACCCAGTGTATGGTTTCGGCAATATAGTTTGCAGCTACTTCTTCTTAAGGTCGAATTTATTATGTGTCACAGCATTCAAGTTGTTTATTGGCACATACTGGCAATTCGGTAAAAAGCTTGTGCAGCCAGTCGTTCACATTAAGCTACTCATGAGATCTGATTTACTGAGTAAACAATGGGAATAAATTCTCATGCAATACAGAACTACGATAACAAGCAACTTTTCTTTCAATTTAGCGTGCCCATGCACGTTTACTACACGACAGCCTAAATAACAAGTGAAACAGAGAACTTGCGGGTCAATGGTGAAAATGGAATTGGGGATTGGCTGCATATACAAGCTCTATTGTCTCCAATCATTGGTTGCCAGATAGATCTAGAACAATTGTCGAGTCAGTCAGTCAGCAAGGCAAGCTGTGAACTAGGCGCTAGTCATGCTATCATAAGCAAAAACAATCGGTAGTAACGGCTTTCTTCAACCATGTTTTCCACCTCAGGTTCTTACCGTCGGCAAAGTCGAGTCTCCGGACATTCGGTTCGAGTACACCATGTCGATCCGTGACGAGCGCAGGTACTACTGGGAACTCAGCCCCCTCTGGAGTGATTGCAGCTCACACTGCCAAGGTACGATCAAAGAACCTTCTCCCCTATCTTTGCTCCCTTATCTTAGCTCCCTGATTATCTCTCAGTGTTGCATAGGTATTGTGTTGCTTGAGGAGCTGTACCGGATAGAGTCTTCATGCCGCGGATTTGACAGTGGTTTTATGAAACACTTTGCAACTGACAGCACATTACAGTTCCTGCCTTCAGGTGGACGTTTAGACTTTAGCAGGTACAACATACAAAACGAAGTGCACACTTTGCTGACAGTTGAAATTGAGTTGCTGAGCATGTGTGAAGTGATGTGTATAGACTTTGCTCAGAGTTAGAACTGAGTTTGTGAGCAGCGAGGTAAGGTGTAAAATTTCATCTGACTTTTAAGCCATTCTCACTGGTTGTGTAAAACTTCACCAGTAACCTCCGAAAAGAGTTGACAAAGGTAAATGTTCTAACTTGTGCTAACGTTTGATTGTCTTATACCCCTGTTACACGGGAAATTTAATGTCATTCAAAGGGAATGACATTGGCTGTAAATGACATTCTGTTTGGCCGTGCGGGTCAAAATGGTGAAACGAGTGTCATTTGAGGGTGATAGCTGCGACGATTAGAGAGCTCGCAAAATCGGCAAAAGTATATTTCAAGGGCATCTAGAAAGTTTTTATACGTAACATTTTTTACATAAAGGAAAATTTTTTAATATAAAAATAAGAAAATCACTCGTTTAGGTGACATCAGTAGACCTTACAAGCCGACACAAGTCTGCATAAAATCCGTATTAAGCTAGCACGTGCGTTGGGGATGAGATTTTCGGTTTTGTTAGTACTTGTTTGTCTTTTTTTAGTTGAACAACAACACGAAAAGGAAAATATAAGTTTACTAACAGTTTTTAGAAAGAGTATTCTTTAGTTTAGTACTGAACTTTCTTTTCTGGTGATGCGCCACTGTTGTCGAGGCTACTCAGTTGGCCGCTGAATGAGCTCCCGAACCTCAGTTACCCACTAGATGTCATTCGCCTCAAATGTCATTCGGTATTGCCATGTAGTGCTGAATTAATGACATTCATAGTGATTGACATTTACTCTAAATGCCATTAGATCTGCCGTGTGACAGGGGTATTAGTTATGATGCCAAATAAAGTGGTCCGTAAATTTTTCCCATAAAGCGTGTATATAGGTTAAGGAATCAATGCAGTAAACGTCCGTGGTTTTAATTGTAATGTGGCACCTTTGAGAATACAGGTCACAGACACCGACGACCGGAGTGCAAGCGGCGTCCAGATGGAGGAGTCGTGGACGATATCCATTGTGAGCCAAGCACAAAGCCACAAAGCCTAGCCGAAGCCTGCAACCTACACTGCACACTGAGGTACGCATGCTTACTAAGCTAAATCACTGGCAGATCTTGTATGGCTTACACAGTGCATAAAAAAATTCTCTTATTGCGTTCACCAGGGTTCATAGCATTCGAACATATAAAGATTACAGTTCTATGACCAACACTGTTTTGTCTATTGTTCCTCCAAAAATTATTAATGATTTCTAATTATCTTGGGTACTAATTGACTGACTCAAAAATAGCGGCACATTTTAAATCAATGGGGGGAAAGCAGCAAAATTGCCCAGTTTCACAGAGTTTACCTCGAAAGTAAAAGAACTTGTTTTAAGAGCCATGTCCCCCCCCTTAAAGCCAATTTTGAAATGTGTTGAGAATAATGCTGTAACTTGGTTTGAAAATGGCGTTTCCCCTTTTTTCCTGGATTCTCTAGATGCAGGTGTGTAAGAGACTCATTAAAATAACTACTACTACAGCTAACCATGCCGTACAAGATCAAACTGAGGACAATTATCAATTAAGAATTTTTATGGCAGGTACATCATGGATCCAATTAATGAGCAAACTCTTCAGCCAATCGCAACATCAGTTAGTAGTACCCCTAAGGATAGATTATCATTTATAAAACAAATTGTCATTTTGTAACCATAACAGTATCATTTCTTTTTGCTTGTCCATCTGCATCTGATCCACGCCTGCCAAAGTTACACGCAACTACATACATACTAAATAGAGAAATCGGAGCCTTGTCACTCCACTGCAAACTGATGTGGTTGGGCACACTGCGACTTATATTTTCCTCTTAATTTTCATTATGCCTCGAGCAAGAGTTGTCAGAGCAGGTTCTAGCTGCATACGTCACGTGCGTGATGCATCAACGTTTGTTGCCCGTTCCTTCCCTAGGTGGCGTGTGGGTGAGCCGTCGGAGTGCTCGGCACGTTGTGGCAATGGTGTGCGGACCCGCAGCGTTCAGTGCGTGCAGCGCTCCAATGACGGTGGCCAGGAAGCCGTAGTCCCCGACAGCCGATGCGAGGCACGCGAGGCGAAGCCACCAGAGGTGGAAAAGTGTGGCGAGCCCTGCCGGAACTTCCGATGGGACTACGGAGACTGGCAGCCTGTACGTTTTCCTGTGCATGATCTTTGGATTCCCACAGGAAAGCTGTTTAATACTTGGATAGCTTAGACTCTCTCCTTAGGTCAGACTTGTTTTCTGAAAATTTTTGTGCCATAAGTAATTACGTGAGCTGAAGTTTGGGCGAGTTGTTACAGTATTGGGCTGTGAAAGTTTGCTCTAAAGGTAAAAGTACTTAGCTTTTCAAGGCATTATGCTGTGTCCCCCTATTATTTGGTCCAATTATGTATGCAATCGTTGTTCAGGAAGGTGATGGCTGGCTCGTAAGAATATGCTTATTGACTGCACAGTGCGAGGTCATAAACTGTGCGTGTAATGCTAGTGGGGAAACGCAACGAAGGAAAGATTAAAGAGGTCCAAAAACACATTTTCATCATGGTAAATAAAGTGCTCCTTTGATATTCAATAACTCTGTTTATACTGATAACACTAAGGAACATCCATGTGGGAAGAGATTACTTATAGTGTGCTGTGTGGGACTGTATATACCTCATAGGGTTAGCAGGTTGTGTTGCAGGGCCATTTTAATGCCCATCAGTTGCCTGGCAACATCCAGTGACATCACTCCTGCTCCTTCCAGTGTAGCAAGACATGCGGTGGTGGGGAGCAGGTTCGCTCTGCCGTCTGCCTAGGTGAGAGCCAAGAACGCCATCCAGACTCACAGTGCGAGCTGTCGGCACGAGTCATCAAGCGACCGTGCAATGAAGGGGAGTGCCCGCACTGGGAGCTGGGTCATTGGACGGAGGTAAGTCCTTTTCCGCTCGCATCTGGATCTTTGAATAGATGCTAGCATCGCCTTGAATGCTGTTTGCATGAGCAAGATCTGGATTGTTGTGATTGCCCTTTCGAAATTGGTCAAAGCTCGCCGGCAGTCTTGATCGTGAAGTTGGGCAACCTCATATGGTGCCAGTGTTTGATTGATGGTTGCATTATGAAGCATGACTTCAGTGCCTTGGAAGAATGCGCGCCATCGCCTGTAGAAGTTTATTGAAGTGTGACTGCATGAATGTTGTCTGCGCATGTACCTTAGATCTACTCAGTGGTAGACATTAAGATGACTGCTCAAGTGAGCGCATACGTTTTTGTTATGCTTAAGGTTTGGGTAGGAAAAGATATGGCACCTTAAAAAATGGTCAACCAAAACTGTACTTGTGAGTCTGTACTGTGTGCAGTTATGCATAACATGGTGTACTATAGACGCAGCAACTGTCCTTTTTTAGCGTGGTAGCACATCGCTACTTAATGTCTCATCAAGTTGCCTCTTAACACATGTCTGTATATTCCACTAAGAAAATTTACTAATGATAAGCTTTGTGTGTCAGCTATAGCTCTGAAGGCTAGCACCACTTCACACAAACTGTCCCAAATATGCATCAAGCAATATCTGCTTCTATGACTCTGAAGTACCATTTTGTCTAAAGTACCATTTTGATGAATTCGTCACATTTTTGAAAAATCTTGTTCTGAACAGATCGATTATTATAGAGGGTGTTTATAAGCACCACACAGACTAGGGTTTGACAAAAGTTCGTCAGGTCAGGCATTATTTTAAGAAATTGTAAATGCAGCTGCCGACCACTTCGAAACTTGTACGGGTTCTTAAGCGTCTTTTATTTTTTGACGTGCTGAGCTCGTTGCGGTTTTTTCATCGTGTGGGCTGTTTGCTTTTGCACATCTACGACTTTGCCAGTGGGTGATTTTAGGAATGTAAGGTTTGCAAAAGCTTAGTTGTAACACACCATAATCATACCTCTGCACTTTGGTGATCTTGCGAAAAAGAACTTTTGGAAAGACTTCTTCGCTACCATGCGTGATAATCGACCGGTTGCCACTGCTGCCGCCACCTCGGTGACGTGCAGTGTTCGGTGACGTGTGGCTCGGGCAAGCGCCAGCGCCCTCTGTGGTGCCAGCACGAGAAGCGTTTGGTGGCTTCGAGCTTCTGCCACCCGGCACCCCGGCCAGCAGACTCGGAGCCCTGCGAGATGCCTCCCTGCGAGGCACCTGCTCGCTGGCACCTCGGGGAGGAGGGACCCGTAAGTGGTGGTCACTGCTTGAGAAGAGACGCTTAGTCAGGGAAACTTGGAACAACTCTGTTCTTGCTTTGATTTATTATGAGGTAAGGGCACCTGGGTCTATCAGAGTTTTAAAGATCCAACTGTTGGTGTCAGGGTTTTCTGCATTAAGGACTTATGTGCATATATCATGATCTTTTTGGAAAAGTTAGTGTGTGATGTACCCAGATTATGGTCTGAAAAAAAACTTGCCATAGAGTAGCACATGAAGAGGGTGGTTGGCCATGGCTTGGTCAGCGTGGCCATCCAAATTGAACAATATCCTCTTTATTTTTGGAGAAGTCTTCAGTACATAGAGCTGAGCCTATGGAATTGGGTGAACTGAAAAGTACAGATATTTGGTGGCCCAGCTTACTCCACCAATCACCGACAACAAAAGTTCTCTGCACCAATAAACGTTTACTCATGCATTCATTCGAATATCTTTGTAAATGGGGCCTACAAAATTTTTGGTTTTGTCCTGTGTCTATAATACAGCAAGTGCATCTTAAAGACTGAAACACCTGATGGTATCTGTACACCTTGATACATGAATTCTGTGCTGAAACCGTAGATGCCAATTACAAGAGCGTTGGAAAGAGCTGTGGGCATGTATGCATGTGGTTGGCACATTTCTGCCTTGCTTGGTGCCACGTACAAATGTGAATTTCAAGCAGCATGATTTGTCGATGTTGGGCCACATTTCGTCTGCCGTATCATTGTTTGTACCATTGGCTTGTACTCTCTCTTATGCTCTGTGTTTTTCCACGAGAAATGTGCATGCATGCAATTTTGAGCCTGCTGGTATTTATTCGATAAAGGAAGTCTTGGATGTGTTCATTTGAGAAAACTGCGAAGTGGTAATTTTTTTCTAGGAAACAATTTGATGTGTTGTTAGTTTGTTCATATCAAGTAGCGAGTGTGCAACGCAGACAATTTTTCAAAGAACACCATTGTAGCTTGCCTCATTGTTTTTAGATCTGTTATGGCAGTTGGTTTAATGGTTCCCATTCAGTACAGAGAAATCCCACACTAAGTGGGCGTAACTGTAGCTGTTGCATCAAATAGTACAACAATGCCAACTATAGTAATAATACGCATTAGGATTTTTAAAGCAGAAGACTATACACTCTAAATCAGTTAACAATCACGAAGCGAAGCTGCTCGTGTGCTGGAAATATCAGTGCTCGTGAAAGACCCCCCAGGTTGTCAAAATTAATCGGGAGCCCTCCACTACGGCGCGCCTTATCGCCGGTGTAGCATCGGCGTGTTTTTACCCTACATTCAATCAATCAATTACATCCAACAAGCTGAAGGGGCATGCAACTTACGTATTTGTGTTTAACTCCACGTTCCACAACAAACCAGAACTAATTTATAAATGCTGTTAATGAATGTAGATATGAGGGGTCATTTACTTCCAAGAAATTCATTGCTATGCTATTTACAATATATGAAGGAGTTAGTATGTCTCCCCAGTGATGACAATCACTATTAGCAAAATGACAGAATACAGAAGATGGCAAAATTACTTCTAAACAATGATTAAATTACGTTACTCATTACATTCCTAGAATTTTCTCAAATGTAACTACGCTACATTAGAAATTACAGATGGCCAAAAGTAATGACCTTACATTACTATTGCTTTTCAAAAGTAATGGAATTACTTTGAAATTAAAAATGCATCACTTATACACTACCAACTCGTACACACTTTATTAACACAATTCTACATATGAATTTGTCCAGTACTAATGCCCAGAGACTCTTTGGGCATTGGAACTCTATTTGGTCAACTTTTGTTAGTCAACTTTTTATGCTGTAAGAGAAGCGAACAGGCTATATTGTAGTCAAAAGTAATCGGGAAAGTAATGAGTAATCTCCATAAAATTACTGGCCTGAAGTAATTTATTACATTACTAAATTACGGACACTACAAAGTAATTAATTACATTACTCATTACAGCAAAGGAGTAATTTGATTAGTGTAATTTCATTACTGCAAAGTCTGGCATACAGATAGTGGGGCCCTTTAATCTACAGTCTTGAACTCACAGCTGACTGCACAAAAAGCAGTCCAACATCCATTTTTTTCATACACCCCTATGGCGTGGGGAGTCCTCCGGCTACCTGTGAACTATTTGTGGCAAGTTCGAGACCGTAAATCAAAGAGCTCCAATGTTGTTTTCCCAGAATAAAAAATATATATAATAATCCTTGCCTAATTACAATAGACCTGCTGCTTTGCATGGGATCATAATAGTAAAAGAAAAAAATGCCCCAACCAGAACATTTTACTAAATTAAGACATTCCAGCTTCTAAACAAGAGCCTTGTTTATAATAAAATCGTCAATACACCAGGTCACATCTAAGAATCAACCCCTTGCTGCGCCGCTTTCTTTTGCCCTGCCAAGTGTTCCGTGACGTGCGGTGGAGGCGTGGCATACCGGAATGTGACGTGTCGATCGGCGGGTGGCACCATCGTCGACGATGCGCACTGCCACGGGTCACCCCGCCCACATGAGGCGTCAGAGTGCAACCGGGTGTCCTGTTGGCACGCTCCATCCTCGGACAGACCGAGCGACGTCACATCTGCAGCTTCTGAGCATCCGTCCACGGGGCCACGGTCCAACTTTGCAGCCTGGAAGTCTGCACCGTGGTCACAGGTACTTAAATGCGACTGGGAAAGTCTTTGGGGGCCATTAGCAAGAGATTATAGTTAACACAGCTGCAACCTCATGCTTATTTTCACAGCATTGTCTGTTGGTGAATTGGCACTTCTTTATTCATAACATGCGGTGCTTGTACCATCAAACATGAGTACAGCCCTTGTTGAAATTTCTAGGCCACACAAAAAGTTTCTGGGCTGTGAAAATTGAAGGGGCGAGATTATCATTGAATGGTAACCGAATTATTTTGTGGCAAAATGATAGAACGGTGTTGCTTCAAGTTTCCTGCCACAGACTTTTTGGTGGCATCTTAACTGTTTACATGGGCTAATAACTTTTGAAAAAGACTGTGCACGCATACAGCCAACCAAAGTTGCCATGGGGGCATACTGAAACAGCAAATTGAATAAACAATTGCCTGAGTAATGAGTCGCCTAGAATCTCTGAGATCTTGATCATCAATTGACCAGCCATGATTTCAATCAATAACACCTTGGGTAACTGCGGCTGAAATTTTCAAAAACACACTCGCAGAGTGCATGTCAGCACTGCCCACAAAAGCTGGATTATGTAAAGCTTGATAAAACGGCTATCAAATAATTTTAATTACTCAATTGCATCCTATAAATCAGCTGGTTAGTTTTATTCTACCAGTGATTTGGTCGATGCTATATATCCATGTGATACCAACATTTTCTACAACACTGAAGGGTAATTCCTATGATTTACATGTATCCACTTTTGCAATAAATGTACACATTCAAAAAGTTGATGTGTGAAACAAAGAACACAAGATCGGCAAGTGTGCCAGGATTTTGGAAGTTTGTTTGCGGAAGACGCATGACTTGGCTAACTGGTAACCCCTCAATTTAAATGGAACTGGAAGTGAGAAAAACAAAAGTAGTACTACTATGGGAAACAGTGGAACAGCACTGACACTTGCAACCTAAGGGAAAACAGAAAAGTGTAATTATAGTGTCGACACCTGACGTGAGTAGCTTTTCAAATGAGTAAAACATGATTCAAAAAGTACACGAAAAAAGGAAATATGATGAGTAAAACATTTACAACTAAGTTCCTCTGGTTCTGTGCCACATAGAAAACATGCTTGAAAATGTCAGATTGAAGTAGTACAGTTGAACGTTGTTTAAGAGGCATGGATGTATGAGACAATTTGGTATAAAAGACACTATTCACCCACATGGATGGTCACCCTACCTTTCCCATTAAATTGACCACCTCTATAGGTGGTATTCATTGAAAAGTTTAGCTGTCAATTTCTTCGCTTGGCAACACTGAAATGGCCACGGACATGGCCGAAGCGCCACGGACATGGCGGGGCTTGTGCTACTGCGGCCGCACGCCGAAGAAAAAAAATAACACCGGCGTGCGTTGTCTGCTTTGTTTCAACCCGATTCTCAACGGTGGTGTCAACAGAGTTGTTATTAATTGCAGTCACACTGGAATCGAGGCATTACTTTGTGTTCGGCGGGCTAGAGCTTGATATGTCTAACCCATATCATGCGCTTAGCACGGACAAGTACCGCCATCCCGCGGAGCCCGACGTAATCAGTGGCGGCGCTCTCACATGGTTGCCTGCATGCGTGCCTCGCTATTGAATACTGGCTATAACAGACATCGGGTGTAGAAGATTTGGTTATAAAGGACAAGTTATCCTTCAATTGTGGTCAACAATATCACTTGTAACAGACATTTTAACTTTAGATGCGCGGCCACCAGTCACTAACTGCAGTTGCGCCAGTTGTGCAATCAAAGGGGACGACAGACGCCCACAGTATACACAGTAGTTCAGTCAGCTATGAAATGATGGCCAGAAGCCCTGACAATGGAAATGCGATGTACATAAGTGGTTGAAGCTTACCACCATGCATACGAGTGCAACCGCGCATGCGGGCGTCTGCGCAAGACAACAATACTGGGAGTGCCCATGCAGTGGGCTGTCCCAGTCGCGTAGCTCGAAATCAAGAAGCATCGCAGATGTTGAGTACTGCAAGCATAATGAATAGCCAGAGCACACTGCTGAAGAAGCTGTGTGCTCTGGCTTTTCATCATGTTTGTGAACTTCACATCTCTCATTCATCTTCTGGAAACAGTGAAAGGAGTGAAAGCTTGTAGAAGGTGTTGCAAAAAATAGTGTAAATGCAGTCATGCAGCAAACAGATTTAGAACTAGTATTTCATAAATTCTGGGGCAAAACAAATTAGAATAAACCTTTTGCAACATGCTGTCGTGTTCTTTACAGCTTATTTTAGTCGTACGGTGCCCACAGTGAACTACGGGGCTGATCAGTCAGTGACATGGTTCCATGCTTATAAGAGACCTCTCGTATAGAGACACAAACTGCTCCCAGGCGCTGAACTGTACTCGTATTGTTGAAGAGTTAAATTTGGTGACTGTTGGCTCACACACTTCTCTTCGTTTTTTTCATACGCACCTTTCGATTCGCATGCATGTTGATTAATGTAGTTTACCAAAGCTTGAGCTGTGCATCCGTGTGTGCTTATCAAGGTACACTACACACGTCACTCTGTTGGCGATGAACAACACGTTTCTTGCTTTTCTCATTTGCCCTGATTTTGTAACGCAGTGCTCAGCAACATGCAGCAGTGGCGTTCGGAAGCGGCAGGTCAGCTGCATCAACGAAGTCACGGGTGCCGTGCTGCCAGACGAGGAGTGCGTCTACGAGAAACGCCCCGCCATTGCAGAGCCGTGTGATGCGGGAACTTGTGGCAAATGGCAGCATGGGGACTGGTCTGCGGTGAGTACACATCTCTTCCACAGCATGTGATCCCTGAAGGGGGATGTCACAAATAAAGCTATTTTGGTTATCCAATAGATCAATATTAATCAAATTAGGTGCATTCATTTATGCAGTTGGCCATCCTAATAACAAAACTGAAATCAGCTTTTAAGGACATCTTGCGCACTTTCTGAGCGGCAATAGTGGTAACAAAGTTAATTAAGTAGGCAAAAAGCCTACAATATTTTTATGCCAGTGCAATCAGAAAGGCCTATTCTGTGCACGGAAACTGTTAGTATAGATTTTTAATACCGTTTAGGCACTAAAAATAATCCGGGAAAGTTCAGCCTTTCATTCAACATGGAAACTATTGATGATATGAAGAGGGCGGTGAATCTCTTTGCTGCTTTCCTTGGTGCCTATATAAAAGGTACTAAAAATCTATCCTACCAGCTCCTGCACACAGAATATAGGCCTTTCTGATCGCACTGATATAAAAATCCTGTAGACTTTTTGCCTACTTAATTAACATTGTTATCACCA
This sequence comes from Haemaphysalis longicornis, assembly GCF_048455015.1. Taxonomy (NCBI): domain Eukaryota; kingdom Metazoa; phylum Arthropoda; class Arachnida; order Ixodida; family Ixodidae; genus Haemaphysalis; species Haemaphysalis longicornis. The sequence goes on from NW_027526204.1 coordinate 71,255,857, forward strand.
TTGCCACTCAAAATATGTAAAAGATGTCCTTAACATTAACCAGTTTCAGTTTTGTTATTAGGATGGCCAATAAATGACAAAAGTAGCTCTATTCCCTTAGGAGTAGGTCTTTCATCTGTGCACAGTTAGCTTTCATGCTTGAGCTGTTATTTGTGAGCCTCCATCTTAAACTGGTGGTGTGCGAATCTTTCCACCACAGTGCTCGTCCAAGTGTGGCCCAGGCGTGTCCAGTCGTCGGGTGCAGTGCTTTGCGCGGGACACGCTGCGCGAGGTGCTTCCAGACACGCAGTGTGACGAGGCCCTGCGGCCCAAGCAGGAGGAGCCCTGCCAGGGGCCGTGCCTCGGCGGAGGAGGCCTGACCATGTCGGACAGCGCAGGAAACCACCCTTCGGGCAACCACGTCGAGGGACCCTATCGCTGGCGTTTTGGCCAGTGGGGAACGGTGAGTCACCAGGGCAACCCACCGCGGGGGCGCAGTGGCTAGCCGTTGGACATCTGAGCTCTTCCCAGCTGAAAAAAAACCACTAGAGGTTCAATTGGACCTTCTGAAAACATCATTCGACCAATTGAAACCCATTGTATTTCCATTGGTTCAAAATGGTTCAACGATGTTTTCGGCGGGTCCAATTGCAGCTCCAATGGTTTTTTTTTTCGGCTGGGTTGTGCTCAAGTTTGATCTCGGCAGCTCCCGCAGCTTTCTGATGGAGGTCAAAAACAAAAAAAACACCCGTGTTAGAGATTTAAGCACATGTTAAAGGTCCCCAGGTGGGAAAAATTACTCCAGAACACTTCACTATGGCACGCCTTATAGCCCTGGTGTAGCTTCGGTGCGTTAAACACCTTAAAAATAAGAGTCCTCAGTGCATGAAGGCTTTTCCGAGGAGAGCTGGAAGCTTTCCATTTTTTTGCGTGGCAGCACTTCAGGATGACGTAGGCCGCGTCATGGGGCTCCACTAGGGACACCACAGCAGGCGATTCAATAAAGTCTTTCTCTCTCATGTTAATGGCTAGTCCAAGAAGAAAGATTAGTCCAAGAGGGAAATATCTTCCCTCTTGGACCATTATTTTCCCTCAGATTAGAAAATATATCTTCCTTCAGATACCATCCTGCATCTGAGATAGGCTATGTGCTTTGCCCTAACAGATTTCTCAAAAAATGTAGTCAGCAATGTCCAATACAAGTGGCCAACTGCAGCCGTACTTTCATGTGCTATTTGGCGCAACCATACTCTTCCATGTGCAACATAAATGGCTGCACTGGAACATTCTTCCAGTCGTCATCAATGTCGTATGTGACGTGCTACAAAAGATTTCACAATGGCTAGGTGAAAAAACTTCTGCGTTGGCATTCACTCCACTGATATCGTTTGGGTTGCGCTTTATAACCGGGTGTGATGTCCTAAAATTTGCAGGTTATTGATGGCTGGTAATGGTTTGGATTTCCTCATATGCCAAACTTCATGCAACCCAACCAGACAGTGGTGGCCATTGTTGATATTCTAATATAGTTGCAATATTTCATCCTTTACTCGGAAGGTTTGTAAGGTTGGTCCTAATTCGGGGGGAACTCCCGCTGTTGTCAGTGTTCGCGGAGCTGTGGTGGCGGCACCCAACGACGACAAGTGGTCTGCGTGGACAACCTGGAGAGCAAGAGCAATGCCTGCAACGAGTTGCTGAGGCCCCCCGAAACACAGCACTGCAACACCGAGGACTGCCCGTCCTGGTCGCTGGGCGAGTGGACACCGGTAAAAGTCAACACCGGTCTTGGATGCTCGTACCGCCCTCTTTCACTTGTGCGGTACATGCTTGTGTAGTACGTGCGGTGTGGTGCCGCCCTCTTTCACTTGTGCTGCATTCTCGTACCGCCCTTCTTAACTTTGGTAGTACATTTCTGTATGCTTGTACCACCCTCTATCACTTGTGTAGTACAGTCCTGCATTTCCGGCAGCCCTCTTGCAATAGAGCCAGTTGATAAGGGCCATCAGAGAGAGTCCTTGCTTGGGCTGTGCGAAAAATGTAAGGGTGGCTTGCACTGCTCTGTATACCCACACAAATACTTGACAATGTAGCTGAAATGCAGTATACATATGGTCGGTAACAAATGAAATGCAAACACAAAGGCCTTTCTGGTCTACACGAAATAATGCCAGAAATTTGCAGGCAGCACACACAGCTGCCTAGTTCGCTTGCCCACGGTCAGCAGCAGCCCTGTCTCAGTTTCAAGAGCACCAAAGTTGCTGAAACTTGGGTGATGCTACTTTGTTTTTCAGCATTGGTGAGCTTTTTTGAGGTCCAGCCGGGTCATTCCCTGAAAATGAGGGAGATATGGGTTAAAATAAGTCAAACTTTGCTGATGTTTCATGTTGGAGCATTACGTCGCATTCACGTTGCAAGTACAGTAATCTTTCATTATAACAAAGTCCTCGGTACTTTGTCAAAAGCAGGCGTGATGCGTTCTCCATATGCACTGCAATGAGGAGATCATGAAACACCTCAGACAAAGCGAGATTTTGAATAAAGCGACTTTGAGGATTAACTCAGCTATAATGTTTCTTTAAAATTGTTCCCATGCCCATGGAAAAATTGGTAATGTATGCTCTTTCGGTGTTTCAGTGTGACCAGGAGTGCGGTGGGGGCCAGCAGTCTCGTCGTGTGGTCTGCCAGGGAGCCATTGGCTTCATCGACGCGCACTGTCCGCAGCCGAAGCCAGAGTCGAAGCGGGCCTGCAACATGCATTCTTGTGTGGCACCCACGGCCGTCTTCCGGTGGCGTCCCGGTGCCTGGTCCTCGGTACGGCTGCACTTGCCTTCTCCATGGCTCCGCCACTCGTGGAACGCTTTGTCTCGTGTCGTGACTCGTGCTTTGACTGGGACAAACGTTGCCCCTCCAAGAGTTCTTTGGGATTAATGAACCGAGCCTAGCGGACAAGTTTTTAACCTTGTTTTTTTTCTTGTCTGTACCAGTATATCTGATGTGTAATGAAAGCGTCGTTGCAGATATGTCCTTTTTTATTCATTCCGCATGGAAATGTTATCTGTTTTTTGTACTGAATATTGAAAATGTAGTTGGTCCCCGCTGGTTTATGGCCATTATCCCAGCTCGGCGCTGCTGGTCCCTGTTGGGACCAGCTGGGACCAGCAGCACCCAGCTAGGAATTTGGCCATAAACCATCTGGAACCAGCTACGTTTTTCTGTAGGAATACCTCTTATCTCTTATCTCAGTTCATATATGAACTGAGATAAGAGTTGGTGCAGCTGTTAACACTTTCATGATCGCGTTTTTCCCCAAGTGACACATCCCCAGAGGGTTGGGATTTCTTCTTCCCTAGGGAATTGATAAAGGAACACAATGACTTATTTTTGTTTTAACCATGAAGGAAAATGAACTATGCTATCTCAAATGCACATTTTGGTTTCTCCTTTGTGTCACTTGCACATTGAGTGAAAAATCACTTTTGTCCACTTCTGCTCATTGTCATCATCGTCAACAGCGTCAGACTCAGGCTGCTGCCTTGAAGCAGAATATGGCGTAGAGAGTGGCTTCAAAGCGGGAAACTTTTCACATTAAAAGTGATACTGTATTAAGTTGCTGTGCAACACTTGTACAAATATTTTTTAAAAGTCTTTGCACGAACCAAAATAGGCAGCACTTTTTATCCGACATTCAATCACTGGTTTTCTCACTTTTGGTATTATGTTTTAACCTGCTTTTATTCTGCACAAGACATTTTTGCTTTTCTGGGAGCCAATTTAATTGTGCAGTTTGCTGGTGATTACATCACAAAATGTTTTGGTGTGGTGTACAAAGGGTACATCATTTTACTCCGAATGCTGTGGGTTTGCTGTTGATAGGCGTATTTAGTTTATAGACCATAAGAACATGGCAGTTGCATGGTGGTTGCATGCTGAATGTCTACCCCCCTAACACGAGAGTCGTTTCTTTGTTTTCATTAACACTAGAACCATAACCCAATGAGGTTGCCTGGTGGGCAGTGCATTGCACTGCTGGGCTTAAAAATATGGGTCCAATCTTGGCGCCACACATTTTATCCCCAGAGTGACTCTACTATGGCACGTCTCATAACTAAGATGTAGCTTTGGACCAAAAAACGTCTAAAATTTTGAATGTTGCAAGCATGCAGAGCAATTATGAATAATTACCTGTTCCCCGTGGATATTACATCAACATTTATGGATGCTATTGGTTATGCAAGTGCAGAAGCGCTTGTGCTGTTCAATCAAGAGGGCTAGGATGATAACGAAAATACGTAAATACTGAGAAAGGGTTCTTCTCTTAGAGTGCAGTTTTAGGATGGCATAAAGCTGCTGGTATATGTTGTATTTAGGACAGCAGTATTTCTTACGAATAATTCATTCCATAAACTGAATTAGCTGGGGAAAGAAGTGCGCATGCTCTATTTGTAGGAAGAAAAGACTCAACAGCAAAAAATAAATACAACATGCTTGCTCAATGAAACAATGATCATTTAAAATTATATCACTAAAAATCACATCATTTAAAATCAGAATGAAGGATGATGATAAGGCGCACAGAACTTGCACGGGAGTAGGAATAAAGCAAGAAAACAACAAAATGTAGATATATTTTGAAAACTTGTCTCCAAGCGCAATTATCCAATGCATGTATCTCAATTTTTATTTTGTGTTGCACTATCTTTTACCCACAACTTTTAACGCAGTATTGACAAACATAACTTTCCACCTCTCTATTATGCATTTCTTTGTAGGGAAGGTTGTCGCATCTCTAAAATGAGAAAAAGGCTATGTTTCGATGTCAACAAGCAATTACTGTGGGGTTGAAGCTAACCTGTAGAGCATAAATAACAATTGCTTGTTCCTTGTTGTTTGTGCAACTTGAGCACGAAACCTATTTCTTTGGACTCGTCAACCTTGCAAGCAGCTCGGTCTTTGACTTGAATCCTGACACTTAAGGTAACCTTGTTTGTTTTGCCTGTTAGTTAGTCGCTTACTACATGCTTGTTTGGCGACCCTCTGTTTAAGGCATTGCATGATCTAACTCCTACTATGAAAATTATTCTTTCTCGAAAGGCTTATTCGCTGGGAAGTTCAGAAAACCGGTCAGTACATATAGCTTTGTAATTGGCATTTTTGAATGCTTACTTGTTTGGCATGTGTAGCAACCAAACTTACATTATATTTTATGGTTCCAGATGGCTGCGTATACTTTATATTATATCATAATTGATAGAGTTCAAAACTGCTTTTGAGGTTAAAAGAATTAATGCAATTTCAGCTGTGTGCATTAAGAAAAGTTTTCTCCTTTATAACATAGTCCCGTAGTCGTGTGGTGCAGTTTTGAAGATTAAACAGTATTTTGAACACGTCACTCTTATTCACATAGTTTATGACTGTCAACTTTGGAACCAAGCCTTGCTTTTTGACAACATTGAAATTCCTTCCATCAGTATAGCTGCTCTTATTTTTGGCAAGCAGCATTTCAGGACTTTTCATCATTAGACATCACAAAAAATTGCTTTGCACAGAGAAAACTATATAAATCCTGGTTGTATTGCTTATCAAATAGGCCCTGTGTAATTTCCTGTTTCTTTTGAATCCTTCCTTACTCCGCCTTTAGTGCTCGTAGTGCTGCATTTATGTGCATGTGGTATAAATGCATAAGATGGCAGATACTAACTTATAAATAAGTGTTTTTGTGTGCTGTGCTGCAGAAAAGCAGAAATTGTTAATAGTTTAAAATGTGGTGCACTTATTGCTACTTGTTCAAAGCAATTTCTGGTTATGTACAGGTCATCTAAGCTAATATGCGCCAAGATTTAAAAAAGATTAAGTGCTGGGTACAAGAAAAGTAGAACAAAGTCCATCATCATGTGGTGTAGCGACAACAAGTATTTTTTTGTTGTACTCGATAAGTTAAACAACCTCACTTATTTCCCAAACCCTTCCGGAGTATTTTGTCTCTTACATCATGAGGACAAAATTAGTTAATTGGAAACTGAATATAATTTCTTTTGCACAAATCTATTTTTAATATTAGCACATGATATTATTCTCCTTTAGGCGAAACAGTATTCCTTATAGCACTGTCGAATTATAGTAAGGTGGCACGCATAGACTATTTGAAAAGCTCGTATTGAAAAACGCTACATTTGTAAGGTATGTTTTGAACGGCACAATATTGTTTAGTAATCACAGACTGCATCTGGAAACCCACAATTTTTTTCTGCAGTTTGTCTGTTTATGAGTGGGCGAGAATAAAAGAAATGACCTGAAACCAGAAAACAACACAGCTCGGTCGATCCAACAATACCAAGTAGGCCAGGCCAGGTGGGGCCATTCCAGAAATACAGTTCCCCAAAAATTGCCGTTTTTTCGTCAGCCTGAGCAAGTATTTTGTCACTTCAGCTAATGTAACTATTTTTCTATGGTGTTTTGTTACGGTTATCAATGGAGAAACTGTGGAAATGCACATAATACAAAACAAGCTCTCCAGGAATGTTATGTTCGAACAAACGATCTTTCGTTTCTTGCTATCTGATCTCTGCGTCCTCCTTTATGTCTACAATTGTGCATTCTTCACGAGGGGAACTTTGTGAGCGCTGCGTGTAATGATGCATCCCCTTTGGCGGTGCTCTCCGTGCCCTGTGCAGTGCTCGGTGACATGTGGAAGCGGTGTGATGAAGCGCAATGTGGAGTGCATCGACAGCTCGCACAAGGCGGCCCCCTACGCCAACTGCGAGGGCGAACCACCAGAGCACACCAAGGACTGCACTATGCAGGAGTGTCCCCGATGGCAGCTCTCGCCCTGGTCCCAGGTGGGTGGTTAAACTACATTGTCCCACTCAGTTTAATCCAATCGCTATCCAATTCAATCCAGGCGCCAGCCAGTTTAATGCAAGCACCATTCAATTCAATCCAGGCGCCAGCCAGTTTAATCCAAGCGCCATCTAATTCAATCCAGGCGCCAGCCAAATTAATTCAGCTGTCATGAGGTTGTGCAGGAGTGGTTTGTGCAAAATTAGGCGCAGCTTTGTAGATTTTGTTGCGCGTGGTGTGGTGAGAACGTGGTGTTTCTTGATCCATTGTGTGCACAATATCTTGCACACAGCTTAGTTGGCTTTTAGTAACACGCGCAGACCAGGAGAGCGGTATTGTTTGACCCTTTGGTGCCGTGTGCTGATCGTCTGCGAGGTCGTCAAAAGTGTTGTCTGCTCGCGTATTGTTGCGTGAGCAGACGATACTTCTGACGCAAGCAGACGATATTATAATTTGGAAACAGTTCTTAACACTGCAGTAAAGCATTCATTGATTGAAAATCAGAATGTAGAGGGCATGTAAGTAAATATTTTTCTATCAGACGAACTTCTGAAGGCATTGAAACGCGAAGAGCAGACGATATACTTGTGACGTGAGTTATCTACAGCACTCTTGCAGATGATCAGCTCACAGCACGCGGCACCAAAGGGTCAAACAAGACCGCTCTCTTTGTCTGCGTGTGTTAGTAATTGAATTGAACTGTTTATTTCGGCCACAAAAGGAGGTTGCCCTGGGGCTATGGCAAAAGGCAACATTTAAAGTCGCCTGACTAGGCTTCTAGCCCCATGTAGCACAAACACACAAACAGCTGTTTGTTACAAAACGGAAATGGCTTAGAAATTGTCCACTAAGCTGTGCGCTTAAGATATTTTGCACATACTGGAACAAGAAACATTATGTTTTCACCCAACCAACCGCAAGAAATTTTGCAAAGCTGCGCAAATTTCCCACAAGACACTCTTGAACAACCTTCTGACAGCTGGATTAATTTGGCTTGCACCTGGATTATATTGTATGGCAGCTGAATTACCTTGAGCGGGAGAACCTTTAGTGTTGTGGAGGCCGTCATGAAGACAAAATACAAAGTGGCTCAATTACTTTAAAAGAACTAGCCTTTGGCAACTCACTCAGCTCCCTCCTAGTCACGAAAGATATTTTTTTAACTGAAAATGGAAGAAATATTGAAAAGGCATCAAATTTTGCACTGCAGTGATGTGCCATGGGCAGGTGTGACGTAATGTGGGAGCACTGAAAACAGGGTTATTAGTGTGTTAAGGGGGGGACATGGCTCTTACAATTTATTTTAATTTTTAACTGCACTCTGTGAAACTTGTCAGTCTTGGTGCTTTATTTTCACTGATTTCAAATGTGGCATTATGTTTTGAGTGAGTCAAATATTTGCCAAGGTAATTAGAGATAATTAGTCATTTTTGGAGGAACAATGAACAAAAGTGTTGATCATGGAACTGTAATCGTCATGTTTTCCAATACTGTGAACCCTGGTGAATGCAGTAATAGAAGCGGTTTTGTGATGCACTGCTTGGAACTAATTTTACATCCCATTATATTTTGGTGCTTGAAATGGACACTTGAAATTTGCCACCAAAGTTTAATGAGCTGTAAAAGTTCCAAGCCTTGCCTGAAAAAACCTCTTCTCTTATTGCACTCACCAGGGTTCACATTATTGGAAAATACAAAGATTACAGTTTTATGATCAGCACTGCTTTGTCCATTGTTCCTCCAAAAATGACTAATTATCTCTAATTACCTTGGGGACTAATTGACTCATTCAAAAAATAATGCCACATTTGAAATCAGTGGAAGTTTCGCAGAGTGCACTAAAAATTAAAAGGAGCTGTTTTAAGAGCAGTGCCCCCCCTTAACTGCACATTAGCAATCAGGTGGTGTGTTGAAATGGGAACTAGAGGTCCCACCACAATCACTCAGTCATGTTTCTTGGCGGTGGCTAAGGTCGGCTGCTGGCAATTGCACAAACAAGGTGCTGCGATGTCGTAGAGAAGTTGCCGAAAAGCAGTGGAGAGTCGCCACTGCTTCGTACGTTTTTGTTAGTGTCTCCATTATTTGTTTCATGTTTGTGGTAAAATTGATACTATGTATTGTCATCAGGACAAAGCAGCCCTTTTAATAAACCACACTGGTAATTTGCCTTCAAGGCCTTATTAACCAGTGCATGTTATGCGCAGACTGCAGAGGTGGCGAGGGCAATGACCAGCCCCGATCCGAAACTACGAGAGAGAAATTGGGCGTAGCATTTGTATAACATGGGTACATTCTGGTAGTTAACGATGGGCAGCGTGTGCCACTAAAAAAATAGCACCAATGCTTACTTCCCCAGCCAACTTTTGTGGTGAGAAACTACGGGACTTCAGTGCCTTTATAAGCCATGGTCAGCCAACAGGGCAGTGGGAAAGGTGATCACGTTTCCCATCCTTTACCAGGTAAAGGATGAGAAACGAGTGCTACGTGTTTAGGGAACGCACCCATCATAGCTGAAATTAGTAGAAAGAAATGGAGTTGGGTCGGACAACAAATGGATCATCCAAGTATCAAAGGGAAAATTAAGAAGTGGGACGAGGCATAGGGATCAACAGGGAACTCGATGAATCGATGGATAGTGGAAACTTCAGAGGGAAACCTGGATGGCTTAAGATAGCAGTGGCCTTCGTCGTGTAGTGGAGATCCACAGCATGACAATGGAGATGTTATAAGTAACTGTGGCTGGTAAGCTGCCTATGCGGTCGAATAGCAATAGCTTGTGCAAGGGCAGGTCTGCGTGAGGCCCTTGTGGTGAAATGCACTTTGTTCCTCGGGCAGTGCTCTGCACCGTGCGGCAACGGCACCCAGAAGCGGGTGGCTCGCTGCATGCGCCGGGGCGTCGAGGTGAGCCAACTCGAGTGCCACGGGAAGCGGCCCGAGACCCAAGTGCGCACGTGCCACCTGCGGACGTGCCACTATCGATGGAAGAAGAAGCGCTGGAGCCCCGTGAGTTGCTGTGGCACATCATTCGATCGGGTTACAAAACATTAATAAAATATGTTAGTTTCGAACAAACAGTACACAGAACTGACACATAGCACTGGCAATGTCCTGTCCATCTCTCCTGTGTACTGTTTTCCCAGCACTAACATATTGTCACGGAGCCAGAGACGACGCAGTTGTGTTGAAGGAAAACACGTTTATTGGAGCGAACTTGTGCTCCCCTAACAACTCAAACAATACACAGGCGGCAAAGCAGCAGTCAACAAAGTGACTTGCGCAGGCGAGTGTCGTCGAATCGAATGCCGCGGCGTCTGCTCTGCAGGCTTTTATCTTTCGGCGCAAGTGTTTCTGGAACCGTCGATTCACATCCAGAACATTGTAGATCACAGAAGATTATTCTGGGCTAGTGACGTTAGGGCGAAACAGTCTTCTTATCTGAATGTGATAGCCCGTGCTGCATAAAAGTAAGGAATAGAAGACGCGCTTCGCTTGGAACGCAGCTAACACAGCCGGGCGTGGCCAGGCAGTAAAAACAAACAATAAACAAACAAACCCATACCTGGTTCGCGGCATTTTCTGAATATTTTCTGAATACTATGAACCAACTAGTCCAGCAGCGTAGGTAGCAAAACAAACATGTACTAGTGGTGCTCCACTGATGCAACAGGTGCTGTTCTGCGACACTCAGATGTGCTTATTTCCATTTATTCAATTTTAATTATCACCTGCTCGGACTCAACAACAGGTCAGAGGGTTAATTGCGGAAGTTAGAGGCATTCATAATGCTTTGTTGTGTTGGGTATTATTAAGTTGTGCTTGATACAAAGAATTTGTGAAATTTGTTAGCATTCTGCCCTCGATTGAAAATCTACTCACCAATGACAACTTTACTGGTAAAGCCACTTCATCTAGTAAAAGTTTTGCTTGAAAAACCCAGTCACATTACACATTCCAAATCTTTGTTAAATTTGATTTTGAACCCAAGATGAACACGTGAACTGTTGGGGTCGGTGAACTTGAAGTCCATGTCTTCATCCCATCTCTTCTTTGAGGTGCTTTTTTTAGGGGGCTCCCTGTTGGTAGGTGTCATTCACACACCCTGATGGCAGCAAAACGACGCCTGTGCCCCTTTATTCTCCAGTGCTCAGTGACGTGCGGTGGGGGCCTGCAAACTCGTACGGTGGTGTGTGTCGACCGCAACGAGCGTCAAGCACCCGACCGCTTCTGTGCAACCCAGCGTCGGCCTAAAGTCGTGCGTCACTGCGCTGTCCAGCCGTGTCCTTTTGTTTGGAGGACATCTGACTGGTCCGAGGTTAGAAATTTGTCACATCACTCTGACTTCCTTGGTGGCTATGAACTTGTCAGGATCAATTGCTGCATCACAATTGCAAAGGGCTGTGCTCTATATCTTTAGGTAGCAATAGGTGGCTTCTATGGCAAGTTTTAGTGCATTAGCTTCCCGAATAACCCAATTAATAATAATTAATAGTAATATTATAATAAATTATAGCACCATTTGATGGAGGAGGAAAACTTAAAATTATTGCCGGTGTTTTCATTCCTTATTCTTACATAAGTGCCATGTTGCATAAGACATCAGGCAAAAACCATTTTGTCGTCTACCATGATAACTTATTGTCTTCAGCTTTGGTAGTGCCATTTGAGATAACCATCTTCGGTAAGGGCAAAGCTTTTGCTTTTTTTCTGATCACCAAATTCACACTTGCATTAATTTTTGTGCCAGCATCTGTAACACAAGCCATGGCGAGATAAATCACTTTGACCAAAAGCAACTATTTTGCCTCCAAGGCCGAAAAAAATGCAAGAATGCGTAGAAGCTGATCTCGAAGTTGTGCTCTCTGCTTTTCAGTGCAGTCGCACGTGTGGCGAAGGGTTCCAGAAGCGGTCGGTCACCTGCCACAAGGTCAACCCGTATGGCTGGGTGGACCCGACTCCCTTGTCACCCAGCGCGGCTGCCGCCGAGCGCCTCAGCGCCATTGAGGCCGCCTCTTCACCACACTACCATGGGGGCCGGGAGCCCAGGATTCCGCACTACTGCTCGAACGACAAAAGGCCACCCAACTCGCGTGCCTGCATGGTTGGGCACTGCGGCGAGGGCGTGTTCTGGCGACCCGGACCGTGGACGCCGGTTAGTGGATGTGTATTGTACTGCTGGTCTCGATGCCTTGACAGCGGTGGTTGCTTGAGCATTATGAATCAGCCTAGGCTTTTGAATTGGGCAGTGCCTTTTACTGTCTTTAAAATAAATCGCTCTCTCTTTCAATAGGAGCAAAAAAATATTATCCCTCGCCGTGCTCACTGAAGTGAGTGCTGACCCACAGTTCCATATTGGGAAAAGCAGGGCCATGATTGTACTTCTCATTCCTCTTCCTCGCTTGCATGACGGGCACGCCAAGATGAGGAGCAGGTGATAATTATGCATAGTATAGATGGTATTCACTGAAAAGTTCAGCTGTCAATTTATTCGCTTGGCAACACTGAAAACGTCCACGGACATTGCCAAAGCGCCACGGACATGGCACGGCTTGGGCCACTGCGCTGGCACGCCGCAGAAAAAAATACACCAGCGTGCGTCGTCGGCTATGTTTTAACCAGATTCTCAATGGTGGTGACAACACAGATGTTATTAACTGCACTCACATTGGAGTCGAGGCATTACTTTGCGTTGGGTGGGGCGAGTTTTGAACGTCCAACGCACATCATTTGCTTAGTCCGGAGAAGTACCGTCATCCCGCGGAGGCCGACGTAACCAGTTACAGCACACTCACATGATTGCCTGCATGCGTGCCTTGCCAGTAAATGCAACCTATAAACTCGATAGCTCAGTAAAGGGGTGAGATAAGGAAATTTGGTGGAAAAGGATGTATTCAGACAGTGCAGGAAAAAAGTGTTTGGAAGTCAGTTTGAGAGGCCTTCGTCTTGCAATGGACATAGATGACGATGGTTATGAACAAGTTTCCATTTGGAGCCAGGCACATGGGATACCCTTGAGTTGAAAGGCCAGTTGCACCAAGCCAGGGGGACGGAAAGCAGCAATGCATGGATTTCAAACTGTCTGCTCACCACGGCTGAACAGCTGCTGATCTGTTGAACAGAGCCACACTGCATGAAGTTAGTGTGAACCCTGGCATCACATTTGTGGTGCAAATGGCTTTCATCCTTGGCTAGTGGAAGCACGCCGGAACCTTTTGTTTTTGTATGCAAACTGTTGCTGCCAGAACCGTCACTTGTGGTGGGCACATTTGATTGGAACCATATTCGAAGTGAAAAACTCTTTTTGTCGCAAGTATGCAGATACTACATAGTGATATTACATGGTTGCACGAGGTCGCGGGTTCGATTCCCGGCCGCGGCGGCCGCTTTTCTGATGGAGGCGAAAAGCAAAAACGCCCGTGTGTTCGAGATTTCTCCGCACGTTAAAGATCCCCAGGTGGTCAAAATTAATCCGGAGCCCTCCACTATGGCGTGCCTCATCGCCAGCGTTGCGATGGCGCGTTAAAGCCTGCAATCAATCGACATTATATGGTTAAAATTGAAATTGAATCGAAAACTACCAACGAATTCAAAAGCTGAATTTAGTGAATCTTTTCGTCAATATGGGTAACGTTTAAGAGACCCTGCAGCACTTACAATCGACTGCTTGGAATGTATTTAGGGGAAAAGTCTATTGTCCCAGCAATAACCTCCCACAAGAATTATGAAAATTCGTTCACTATTACCGAAACTACACGCAATAAGAAATTGCGAATAATTGTTCCAATCAACTCGACCGTGAACAACGCGGCGAGAGTTACGCGCTCTCTCCCGGAGGGTGGGGCAGCTTGCGGCGTTCTCTTCAGCAGCCTTTGATATATCACAGGCCGGGGAGTTTTCTCCTTTTCTCCGCAACGTGGAGGAGACTATTTCCGGTCTGGCGCCACAAAAAGGCAGGTATGACTGCCCGCTCGCAAGCAAGTGCTCAGACTGGTAGGGTGTTCTTGAAGCAATAAACATTGGTTGTCGAGCGGTATGGTTGAAAGTGGAGTATTGAGTTCGTCACTCAAACTCTGCGAGCACTCAAAACACAGAAGAAACGCTAAAACTGTGCGTTGAAGAGGTTGGTGCACAGCGCCGACAACAATAGATCGTCACAAAAAATGCGAGAAATAAGCCGCAAAGTTGACCAGCGGCAGCCAATAGGACAGCCACAGCCGCAATGACATCGTTTAGGCCATGCCAGGGGTGCATAATGAGGAAAATTGAAGAGAGCACGGTTGGTTTTTCCGCATCTTTCACAGCGATCTGTGCGTGCACTGCTTCACGGGCACATGTAATATTTGGCTCGGGTATTCCTGGCAGTGTAATCTAGACGTTGCACAGGTTTAATTGCCCTGCTCAAAGAGTGTTGCAGGGTCCCTTTAAGATGAAGTAATAACACAGCCCCCCCCCCCACAACCCAACAACTGGCTTGCAGAACTTGGCAGGCCTCACCAAGAAGATAAGAGGTGCATCTGTACTCAGCTGCATGCACTTAGTACCTGTGGTTTGCACTTGGCTCAGTAATCTCTGTGTCACCTTGTGCTGCGCCCGCCTGCACGTTCGAGGTTATCGACGCTCACCTTCCTGCAAATACGGGATAACACGCTACCACCCCGCAACCAATGTGCTTGCAGTACATTGGAGAAAAACCATTTAGCATATTCTCAGTGCATTGCATATCGCCTTTCGTGCGCCGCATAAAAACAAATTAAAGCTAAGGTATACTCGGATGCACAAATGGAGCAGGCTGTGGTATTGTACAGCCAGTGTCAGACATTACTCCCCATGTAGCCACAACGGCTATTCTGGATGAATTCCCTAGCCAAATTTTCTTGCTAAATTCGCTTGCCAATTTTCCTAACAAATTCCTTGCTAAATTTTCTTACCAAATTTGCCAGCTTCAATTCACTTGATAAATTTGCTTAGTAAATTAGTAAATTTACTTTGTAATTTTATTCATAAATATCCTCGCCAAATTTCCTTGCTGAATTCCCTAGCATAAATTTACTTGACAAATTTGCTTGTTAATTTGTAAATTTACTTGTAAATTTTTTCATAAATATCCCTGCCAAATTTCCGTACCCAATTTTCTTGCTAAATTTATTAGCTTGAATTTTCTTGGTAAATTTGCTTGGTAAATGAGTAAATTTGCTTGGTAAATGAGTAAATTTGCTTGGTAAATATCTTCATAAATATTTTTGCCAAATTCCCTTACCAAGTTTCCTTGCTAAAATCTGTTGCTAAATTTTTTCACATTCTACTTCCTCAACAGTGAGTAAGTGGCCAATGTTTTACATTTCTGTGCCCTGTGATGCCTGCAGTGTTCCACGACGTGTGGTCCGGGCAAGCAGAAGCGACGCCTGCGCTGCTACGACCAGCGGAACAAGAGGGTGAACAACAGCCACTGCAGTGGTGCACTCAAGAACAGGATCAAGAGGAAGCGGCGGTGCATGCTCAGGCCATGTGAGTGACACCCACTGCACTCGGAGAGGCACTGGGGCTCAGACTGCAAATTGTTTGACCCTGGAATAGAGCTGTCTTCTCAGAAGTATGAATTTCTTAGCACTAAACTTTTGTTAATCTTCAATGGCAGATCAGCCCAGTGTTCAGCAGAATGTCTTCAGCACTCTTACAGTGTCTCAATAAATTAGCTACGAGTGCATTGAACCTGGCACCGTCAGTGGGTTGCAGCGGTGTTCAAGCTCTGCTACAATTCTTGCCCTAGTCATCGCGCTCCTGCAAAAATGCCCAGATCACAATTAAATCACCACTCTCGGGTCACAAAAGAAACTCGGCTCAAAAGAAATTCAGGTCACCCGGGAATCACACGAGCATTCTTGTTTTTAACATCCACTGGAAAAGGTTGTGCCTCTGTTCGCTGTAATTATCTGGAACGAAAGCTACATCTCAAAGTATTAAAATTGGCAGTCCCTGGAAGACTTCGAAAAATAGCCTGGTGCAGAGCTAGTGGTGAGTGGTGCAGTGCACCTCCTGATGTTGATGTTCAACTTGTCAGAGCGAGAGTAGACAGTGCATGTTCACACTACGTCATAATTTGCCACTGCTTGATCTTTCGTCTATGCCTTTGACGAGACTTGACATGACTTGGCATGGCTTCTAATCAACTCGGTGGGCTTCCCCAGGCACGGCGGTGAGCTGCGAAGAGGTCCAGCGCCGTGGTGGTGTGCGCAAGGACGGCGAGCAGAAGCTGTACGTGCGGGGGCGCCTGGTGAGCGTGTACTGTGCCCGCATGAACACCTCGGCTCCCCAGGAGTACATCTCCCTGGACAGCGGCGAGAGCAACAACTACTCCGAGGTCTACGGAAAGAGGTGCGCTCCGTTGGAACCGGCACTCTGTGTGTCGACCGCTAAATGGCAGGATTGAGAGGGCGAAAGCGCAGTCATGGCAGTCTCAGAGAGCCAGCGTTTATTTATTTTAAATTGCCTGTACCGTGCAACTGGTGCGATGACCCAGTGATATATGCAGCTTGG
Organism: Haemaphysalis longicornis; assembly: GCF_048455015.1. NCBI lineage: Eukaryota > Metazoa > Arthropoda > Arachnida > Ixodida > Ixodidae > Haemaphysalis > Haemaphysalis longicornis. The sequence continues at coordinate 71,272,204 of NW_027526204.1, forward strand.
TGGAGCTGGCAAAGAGGTACGAGTTAATCAAAACCACCGCTGGCTGCCAAAGCCTAACAAATAAGCGTTTAGACACTATAAAACTTTCTACAGTTAGAAAGCCTTGCTGGATCTGCTTAATTAGTTAAATACTTCACGATTTCAATTATTTCATCAAGTATCAGAATGCAAAGAGCTAGCTTGCGGCCCTTCATTTGGGATTGTGTTTGTGTTTCAACCTAACCATGAAACACTTTCACTGTGCATTCTCCAGGCATCTTGTGCGCTACTCTTTATGAGCCTTTTTGCTCTTGTACTTCCAGCGCAGATTACAGCGGAGCGTTTTCAGGTTAGGTTCTAACCGAAAGTCTACCATTATTCCCAAGTACCGTATTTACCCGATTCTAACGCGCCCCCGATTCTAACGCGCACCCGCTTTTCCTGGCAAAAAAAAAACGAAAAAACTTGCACCTCCGATTGTAACGCGCACGGGACTTTCTGACCCAGACAAACGAATGCGAAAGAAACGGGCGATTTATTTCCCGAAGTAATCTCACTCATCTCACTCCTCGTCGATCTCCGCTGATCACAACATCTCGGCCTCGGTGCCTTCAAGCGCGTTCGCGATGCCACACTTCTGAACGAACGTTCAACCATGGTCTATGGGATCGTGGCCCACGCGTCACACGCCCATCCCGAGAGCTTCTCCAGAGGTGCATGCTTCAGCCGACCGCTCGTTTTGAACGTGTGGGAGCCGCTCCTGCCATTGCTGTTATCAAGCGCGCAACTGAAACGATTTGACGATTTGTGTGAACGCCGATAGAAAAGCCTTGGCGCCTAGGCTTGCTGCGTCCGAAAAATCGTTGCTAAAAGCTTTGGCGCCATCTTGAGATGGCGATGGTGATGGGTGGGACGAAATTTCCGCTGTTTCGGAAGTTTCGGTTTGGTATCCGATTCTAACGCGCTTGCGATTTTTCGGCCTATTTTTCTGGAAAAAAAAGTGCGCGTTAGAATCGGGTAAATACGGCAGTTACGGAGTTCCGTAGTTCACAGTGAAATTGTAAACATTGTGGAATTCCCGCCTGCTGCCAATGCATGGGCTTCGAGAAACAGACAGTCCCATGTTTGTCCACCAGAATAAAGCTCATGTCCTTCTAGGTCTCATTCAGCTAATTCTCTAGGAAGTATGCTCAATCGCAAGTTACAAGCAAACGTGTTTTGTTTTGTGCACTCCCTAGACTGCACCCAGCTTCGCTTCTAACCCAGTGCCCTTGATTAGAAGGGCACTGATTTTTATGGTTAGCTTGTCAAGAACGAGTGGCAGTCTTATTTATAATGGCATCCCAGATTCTGCAGTGCCTCTCGTATGCATGCACGCAGGTTACGACGGCCGGATGAGTGCCCGTACGGCGGTGCGCGAGTGGATCACTGCGAGTGCTTTGACGACTACCCGGCTGCGCTGACGACCTTCTCTAAAGTGTCCTTCAACATTACCACGCTACAAGTGAACCGTGAGTTCTTCCATGCTCTGTACGGCTTGCCTTAACGTTTGAGATTCTACAACTGTCATTCTACAGATGAGCTGCCTCCAAATGGTAGAAAATATGTTAATAACTACAAAATGAGCTGTAATATGAGCAATCTTCAGTTAACTTACACTAGAGTTTGCATGCACTTGTTTTAATACCGGCTTATGCTTTAGGCTTCTTTACACAGCTTTGTCGTCGTGCAAGAAGGCCAACCTCAATTGAAATTGCATGCCGTGAAGCTGGAGCTTGCGTGTTGTGTGGCAGCGCCAAGTTTGATTGCTGTTTGCTTCCCGGATTTCAAGTATTACAAATCTTTGAATACTTGGAAAGGCGAAACTTCGCTGCAAATCTAATCAAAGTGGCAAACACCATCTGCTAAGTATTCGAAATTTCGAATATCTGCAAACCTCTCGGTACTATCAACGCAAATGAGAACTGCACCTAGTCAAAGGAACCGCATCTGACTGGTACAATAATGAATATGAAAAGACTTTCAGGGTGAGCACTGAAGGTACCTTAAACTTGTACGAGTCTCCCAAGTTTTTCTGTTAAAGAAGTGAAGGTACCTTAAACTTGTACGAGTCTCCCAAGTTTTTCTGTTAAAGAAGTTACGCTGTCCGGCCCAAAATTTCCAGCTTTCAAGCATTGCAAATTAAAACTATACATGGTCATGTGTTTGCCTGACAGATGAGACAAGGTACAAATCTGCATGGTCTTTTATTATGTAAAACAAATCGTCCGAAAATGGCTCGGATAATTCATAACTCAAATAATTTGTGAATCTTTGTTCAGCAAGCAAACAGACATTTTCGGTGGTTCTCTAGAAAAGTAAGCAGAAATGAAGAGAGAAGAGGTCACTTATAACCTTTTAACTCTTCAAAAATGTTGTTTGATTGCACCTTCTCCTCTATAATAAAAATAGTAAAAAGAAATTTCCAGGACGTAAGCATTGCTTGCGGTCTCCTAAACCGCAGGGCTGGACTTCACGTTCAGTCGGACACTGCACGGCGTTCCCACGGGCTTCGGTGGCTCCGGCGACTGCTACAGCCGTGCCCAGTGCCCCCAGGGGCGCTTTTCTCTGTCGCTCTCTGGCACCGACTTCACCGTGTCGGCAGACACCAAGTGGGTGACACAAGGAACCCACACCTACCACAGCGTACGCCGCCTTCAGGTGAGTGCTGTCTAGCTTACGTCTCATGTGCCATGCACGTGGATACTCTTGTCATTGTTAAAAAGTAAAGCTTTTAAGTGCAGAACACTTTGGGGGCTTGCCTTATTGTCGTAGCTCACTCGCTGGACCCAAGCAGAGCCACACGGCTTCCCGTTGTCCCAGCGTAACCCAGAGGCTCCGAAAGCCAAGCAGTTTATATATCCATAAGCGTTGGAAACTTGTGAACCACTGGTACTTGTCATACACCTCCTCGTTGTTTAGCGCAAATGAAACTGTAGGTACATTTGAGGCAAAATCAGGGCCGTACCCAGAGGGGGGGTTTGGGGGTTCGAACCCCTCGCGAAATCTTTTCCAGGCAGCACGTAAGCAATACTTTCTGTTGCTTTCAGCAAAACTACCGCCTTCCCAAAATCCATAACCCCCCGCCCCCGAAACAAATTTCTGGCTATGGCCCTGGGCAATATATCCGTAATTAATTGGCAGCGCCCGCGTTCAGTTAGTTAGGAACACTCGTTGGGTGGGTTTTTACGATAGTAAGCAAAAAAACTGGCGTTGCAACGCCAGCACGTGCGGGAGGAAAAGCGAACACAAAAGGAATAGAACTCCCACTGGATCAGGCAGGGGGCGCGCAAACACTGCGAAGGCGGGAACTTTGAATTGCATTGGGGGGTAGCAGTGAGCAGATAACGGCGCTACAGCCCATTATGCCGAATCACTGCTTTGCACTTCCGACAGCTTTCACGTTGAGTTGAGCGGCTTTTATTTTTTATTATGTGTTTGACTCTAGTGCACCCAATTACTTTATCCTGTAAGCCATCACAGCTGGTGTAATTACATTCTGAACACCGTGTTTGAAGATGCCTGTCGGGGTGGGCGTTCATATGCAAGGAGCAAAGTCCATGAGGGCCTGTTATCGCCACTGTGAAGCTCAAATGACCAACTGAAACAGCTGAGCAGATGATAGCAGCATTATTATAAACACATGTAGGTCACTGTCACCCTAAAACAAAGATGATATGGCAAAGTAGCACAGGTTTGGGACCTAATAAAGAGGACCAAATTTTTGGGGAAAGTAGTGGGGCGTGCTGTATGTAAAGTTAGTTGACACAAAGAGGACTAAAGTGCACGTTGCTTTCAGGTAGCCTTCTGAACCAGATGTCCTCTCAAAAACATAGACTGGTTGAGTTGAGACTTCGATATCCTATCATACCGAGTACTCTTCACAGTTTGTTGTTCTTCCAATACCAGGATAGGCCTGCGACTTCCTTGCTGTTTACAAAACGCTACGTTTTCAGTTTTGGGAAAGAAACAACAGGAAGCTTTAAATGATTATATTGTTCGTTTACGGGTTTTATATATTTTTTCGAAATATGGGGGGGGGGTGTTAAGGTATAAATTAGGTCAATTTTTCAAACTCATATTCGGGGAGAAATCAAGTGTTTTCGTGAAACCATTCAGAAATTTGGGTATTTTCGGGTTAAATCGATAGATTTACTACATTTATTTTATTACACTCAGGTTATTTTAGAGGGTATCACGAGCCTTTTACCTCTAACACGTTAAAATTGGTGTTTATTTCACGCTGGTAATCGGGGCGACTTCAGGGTTCTCTTAAAAATGCTCTCCGAAATTGGGCATTGTTTTGGAAATGACTTACTGATGACAGTAAATAGCATTGATAACTGCTAACAAATGAAACACTTTTTTATTCACGGAGAGTTGGTCATCGACTTTTCCATCATCTTTGTTTAAATAAATTATCGGGATCTGCTCACGCAACTTGTCGGTCTTAATTTTGAGGCCTGACTGATCGCTGAACGTATCTCAACTGGGAGAAGGCTCTCTCGACAACACAGCTTCCATTAGCTAGAAACAACAATGTCAGGGTAGCATAGCCAGCCTGAGGTTGCGGGTGGTACAGTCATTCGAATACTCAGCGAGTTCTAAAGGTCTGTTTGCGGGGCGTTCATCTAGCTAGTACTGGTAGGGAATGGCGGAAAGTAAGACTACAACTGTGCAGATCGCTCCTTTGAAAAAAACCCGCCGCGGTGGCTCAGTGGCTAAGGCGTTGCGCTGATGAGCACGAGGTCGCGGGTTCGATTCCCGGCCGCGGCGGCCGCTTTTCTGATGGAGGCGAAAAGCAAAAACGCCCGTGTGTACGAGATTTCGGCGCACGTTAAAGATCCCCAGGTGGTCAAAATTAATCCGGAGCCCTCCACTACGGCGCGCCTCATCGCCTGCGTTGCGTCGGCGCGTTAAACCCCCACAATCGATCGATCCTTTGAAAAGGTCCATTCGGGGAGAAATTGGGTTCAGCCTGAATCTCCTCAAACATGTTCGGAGTGTAAGAATCGGGTAAAATTGTGTTTTACCCGAAAACGTGCAACCCTACATGTAGGTCATTCTGTGTTCCCGTAGTGTCTGCCTTTCAGCTTTTGTACTTTTTTTCTTCTGTGCAAACAGGAAGGCCAGATCATTCAAGGCAGGTGTGGAGGCTACTGCGGCCAGTGCTTTCCAGATCCAACTGTCGGACTCCTGCTTGACGTACGCCCTCCTTGACTGAGGTGAGGACACACTTGGCAAATGGGTGTGCGGAAATGAAGTCGCAGACTGCGCAAGGCCACACGGTAAAGGTACAACTAGAGGTGTGCGAATATGCATTTTGGAACTGTAAACTGAATACGAATGGTAAAAACAGATTGGAAAATGGACGTTCTTTAATAGAAATATCTTCTTCTAAAACATTAGTTACAAGAAAGATAACTTGTCGGGACTTAACGCAGCTGAGGGCTCGTGGTGTTTGATAAGAAAATGGTACAAAAAACTGAATGTCAGGGGTTAAGATAAGGTGGGAAGGGGGTGGAACAAAGATTGGTACACATTGTCATGACGAAACGTATGCTCCGTAACGTGCTCCATAACACGCTAGTGACTGGTATGACCAATACTGTAGGTAATAACTCTCAATTTCAATTTTATGTCAGTGTATTCACATAAAAATTATTTTGAATTTTAAACTTCACACGCGCAACGTTCCACTTCAGCTAACATACACCGGAGTTAGCTGCTGTGGTAAGCATTTTTGCACGGCGTAGGCGTTGTGCAAAAAAGGCAACCCAAAGAGGTCAAGTTGTGCAGTGACGCTTGAAAGTGACTTGTGTGGCAGAGCCAACTTCCGACTTTTATTGCACCGTTAGCCGTAAATTTTGACTATTCAAACACTTCAAAAAGAAAAACTGCGTTTTGAAACGAATGAAATAGTACATGCTATTGGTGAAGTATTCAAAGTTTTGAATATTCGCACACTTCTAGTGAACCATCAAGACACTAGTGGTGCAGCCCAGCCATTACTATGTGAAATAGCAGTGAAATAAGGCACCGCAACAGTCAATGTAAATGGCTTCTGTGGCGTGATTGAGCCATTGTAATCTGTAAATGTGATCACTGAAGTTGGTGAGAAAGGAGAACTTCATCATGTAGCTGGTAAGAAAATGCTTTCATGCATTGAAGATGTTGAGGCTGTTCTTTACAAGCATTATAACCTTTTTCTCGTATTTGGGGTGCACGGATAATTGGTGCAAAATATTTCTCGTGACGACGAACGAATAATGTGTAAAATGGGAATTTAAAGGGGCCATGCAGACAAAATACAAGTTTGTTTTTTCGAAAGATTTTGTGTTTTATATGGCCTCGAGCACTTGTCCAGCAGCAAACCGTGCTGTATTCACTGAGAAATTAATTGATTTAGGTTAAAATTTTGATTCTCCCACCAAATCGTGTGTTTTCAGGACGTCTTCCACGGAGTCACAAGGGGGTATTCAAACGAACTTCCAGTGTTCCATTGGGCTCTGCAGCCTTGCTTACCGTCAGTCCTCTTAGATGGCGCTACCGTAGTCAGCCGCGGCACATTATCCGCCGTTGCTTTGTTTTTGAACGTATTGGCACCTGGCTTGTTTCTGTTATGGAAGAACGTAATCATTTCGCGAAGCATATTGGGTATCTTGACAAAAAAAGTCGCGCAACACAACGTCGCACATTACAATCGGCCTGCTGTGGACTGCTGTGCAGCTAAAACAAGCGTAGTGCGCCTAGTACCAACAGCAGTGGCATCTATACTTCTATGTTTACGTTTATTTTCGTTACTTCCATTGTTTCACCCCACAATTCCTACTGCTGCGAAATGAATATTCATTACAATTAAGCGAAAATAGGGTGTTCGGCAAGCTTATAAGCAGTGCCTAATTTGCATTTGTATTTGCCGGCCTCAGTCAATCCCACAGCTGGGAATATGACATCGTAGGTTCTGTTGCAGGAAATGAGCTAGTGGTTCGCATGGCCATTCCCTTTTTTCCTAATTATATAACTTATTTGAGTGAAGCATGCATTAAAAGTGTCGTCAGTATGATTTTAACGAGGCAATCTTTCTAATGTACCAAACTTGTGTTTTCTCTGCATGGTTCCTTTGAGGTGATGAAGATCACAGCCTCATTAATATCTTTTTAGAGGGACTGCAGGCATATAAGTGTATGTATAACCTGGGAGAATGTATTATCTGAACGCATGTTAAACTAAAAAACGTTACTGTGGGGTCAAGTTTTTACAATGTAACTGTTGTGAAAACGGAATAACCAGTAAAGCATCATCAAGTTTCTGCTGTATCTTTTATTGTGCACCGATTGGTAAGTTATCAAGCATTACGATCATGTTCTTGATTGGGTGCAATGTGTCATTTACGGCAATGAGCTCACAGAAGGTATGGCATGCAAGACGCTAACATAACATACAGGCGGCCTTTTTGTTGACAGTGGTAGAATATGAATTCGGCAGTGAAATTTCTGTCCATCAGTTTGTCCATTCCCTAAATGATCTAGTGAATTATGTATACTGAAAAAGCCAGAATGCGTTATACCATATCTACTAGGCATTAAATAAAATATGGATATGACATTCCATACAGTTTGTTACGATGTTACAAAATTTCTTGTTAGGTGTTTATTCATAGCTAGGTGGATATTTTACAAATTGCTTCGAGAACTTTGAAGAGCTTCTTGGTAATAATTTTGTAGCTTGTCATGTTTATTTTCAAATTGCTGAGATGGCAAGAAGATTATGTAATAAGGCTTTAAGTGCAAGGTGCATGCACTTCACTATAAATTACTAACATCTTGCATTAATTTTGCGGCTGATAATGTGGACTGTCATTAGACTATCGTCACGACCTTACACGTAAAAAGTGTTCAGCAAGAAGTAGAAAGGGAAGTGTTTTTTTTTTCTTAAGTGTTTCGTAATGCTTACTCTTTTAGCAAGTTTTTCCGAATTTCTAATCGTTCGTGGACGCATTTCTGTTTTTTTCAGTTGGAGGAGTTAGATCTGCCGTTCTGCCGATCCTTTCGGTAAGCGAATAATACATCCTGCCGTACAACCTCGTTCTGTCTAGTGTCTTGCCTGCAATGCCTTCTATTTCAAATGCGCAGTTACGAAAAACTGTCTTCTTTACTGTTGACGGTGTAGGGTTTACATTAAGGGTGTGCGAATACTGAATAGTAACCTTAGAATCAATTATAGAATCAAATAAAAAAAAAACTCGAATGTCGAGTCGAATATCAATTTTTTTACAAGCCTGAATTTTTCATAGGTTTTTCTGCAAACATCGAATTTGAATGTTCGGGACGTGGCTTTCTTTTCAGCCCGAAGAACGCACTTTTCAATTATCACTCGCAGCAGTCCAGTCGCAAACCACTATGAGGCGATACTTCAGCTATCCGGTGGGCGTACGATACGCTTTTAAAAACAAATAAAACGACTTGCACTTGAGTTGCTGTACTGCAATCATAGGCAATCACTAGGCAGCGCCTCGTAACTCCGAAGTGAGCACTTTGCAGACATGAAAAATATGACTCGAAATTTGGCACAACCACAATCACGGACCACAATGAGGCTCTGCTTCGGAAGCACATCTGAAGCATGAAGCATAGCGAAAGGAAAGCTTGAACTACAGTCGCCATGCACGAACCTGCGGTACACCCTGTGGTCTAAAATAACAAAAAATGCATTAGACATACACAAACAGCATTAAAAAGCCAGAAGATGGAAGCGCTGTCAAAAACAACAAAATTGGCAGCGATTGCTGTACCAGAAACTGCCCTAACATGTAAACATCCGGTCGCAGTATTTAAAATGACGGCCAGAGTCGACGGCGGTGGCATGAAGAGAAGATCGCCGCAATCGCGAATTACTCCATGCAGCGTGATAAAATTTACGGCCTCTGCAAGGCACGCTCGTCGAAAGCGCGATTGGATGAAACTTGCCGAACAGACAGAGTACCAGCAGTGCGTTTGCGTGGGCTGATATCTCTCACTTTCACAGAGCCGGACACATTAGGAAATTCCACTCGACTATTCGAAAAATCGAATAGTGGGTATTCGATTCGCGAATCAAATTATTAGCAGAGGTACTATTCGATTCGTATTTGACTACTCTAGTATTTCCACACCCCTAGTTTACGTTCTTGTTCATGGGCAGAGTAGTGTTTGTTGTACGAGTAAGTACTACAGTGTTGCTTCACTTTTATTACATGAACATTATCGCATTTATCGCCAAAAGGTATAAAATATAATGTTGTAATACGTGCTACCGTAAAACATGTCTGCAGTGGGGCTCAAAACAAGACAACCATCCAGGAGTGGCGGCGGATGTTTGCGTCAGAGCGAAGGAGTTACCTCGATTGACGCAGTGTTCACTGCTGAGCGCAGTATTTTCTGGCAGATCTTCCCGACAGCGTGCGGACTGACAAGGAAGGTTGCCAGACAGCCAACAGAATGCCAAACCCTTTCCCTCCACCTCTTCAAGAACCTTGCCTAGTGTCTGTGTGTGCCCCGACAACCGTTTCGCTGCATTCGACCCAGTTTTACATCGGTTCTGCGGATGTGTGTGATGTGTGTGCGTGTGCCTGTCTCCAAGCTTGACGCAAAATGCAACGGATGAACTCTCAACAGCATTCATCGCTGACAACGCATCAGCAACGCATGAATGTGTAGCAAGTGTGGCCAAACAAGGGGAGCAAGTGACAAAGAAAATTCGCTCTCATTCTTTCACTCTTTTTTTAACTCTCTTCTTTTTAACCCTCCTCTTTTCATCGATTGCTTTGCTTGCCGTCATAACATTTGTTTTCCACTAAGCTCCTCTCGCCACCGACCTTGAATGTCATAAAGGTGCCTCGCTACTCCGTTGCTCACGTGATTGTTCTTCTGTCTGCAACTTCTTTTGCCGTGTTCCCGTGTCGTCGTGCGACTCTGTTGAGAACGATGCATCGGCGGGTACGGGGATGTGCAACGCTAACCGCACTGTTGGCTGCAAAGGTGCAATGCCTCCCAAGCGTGCAAACTCTCGAGAGGTGGTGTGTTCATGTGTAAAGGCTCACTCGACGTGAAGAAGTGCATCGAGGAAAACTGTGCTTCGGAGAAGTGGACCTCGATGGAACGTGCTTCGGCGAAGAAGTGCTCATCGCGGGGTGTAGTGTTGTCATCATTATTTATTGCTTACACCAGAGTGCCATGTTTGGAGAGGAACCACGGATTATACGCGCTGCCTGCTCAGGGGAGCTGGAACTGATGGTACGATGCTGCTCGACGGTGAAATTTGGTCCCGCATTTCTTTTTTCTCCGGTTTAGAGAAGAGCCGTAAATGTTCCAGGTCCCTTTTGCTGTTCAATTTTTCGTCCTAAATTATTGAGTGGGATACGAGTTTGTCGGAAACTGTTATTTCGTCTTTTTTGTTTGCTTAGGCTACATATTTAGGCAGTCTGCTCAAGAGATAATCCTAACGTAGGGCATAACAGGTAGGCATTTTTCGACCACGTCTTGTTTCGTTATCAAAGATTTGTTCCGAAAAACGAGTTTGGGCGGTGCTTGTATCGTCGAAACTGTTGCAATGTTGTGAAGGAGACTGATTGGGTTACAGCAGGGTATTTTGCCATGTGTGCGTACGACCAGAGAGGATAAAACTTTGAAAGCCATGGAAAGGTCACAGATACCAATTTACCTGACAGTGCGTTGTCATGATGTCTAGACACAACTCCGAAGGATCTTTGAGGAGCAAGGCTGTGGGAACCCTACAGCTTTTGCTGAGAAAGATGTCTGAAAAGACTGCACCAACATGTATGCGTTGAAAAGACTGTCACCTAATCGTATAAATAATTAGACATCCAAAGATGCATTTATATACGTCTCTCACTGCCACTAATGAGTCATCTAGTGGAGAAGTATACGCTGGACCTTACCAAACTCGTGATGAGAGAGCTTCGAATACAGCTTGATGTGGTGATTTGAAATCTCATGCTAACCTTTCTGGCAGTGAGAAGCCAATGAGGGGGAGCGTTACACGCTGTAATTTTAAAAGGGTGACCATTTGCCATGATGCTGCGTTATCTAGTTGAAGCTAGATGTTTCATTGGGGCAGCGACTATGTGTCATCGTGTCCTTCTCACAAAGCTTTGAGACTCAAACTTTCTCTCTAGCACAGCACAAACAATGTTTACCACGTTTATGTTCTCTGTACCGGTGAAAAAATTAGCATGCCCACAGAGCAGCAGAATCGCAACAGTGTGACCTGCAATTTCCTCTTCAACAGCCGTTGTATAGAGCAGGTTTTGCGTTCAGGGCCAGTTTTGGAGGCTACATCGTGTGGCCACTGCCATTCTATTTTGCCTTTTTTGGCCACGTTTATACACAACTCGAAAGCTTATATTGCTACTTAAAGAGTGCTGTCAATGCCATGGGGCCTCCAGTCCTTTTTACGAGTGGTGTGCATGTGTTACATGTTTTGGCTGTGCTGTGTGTACGATTATCGGAGATAGCTGTCCTGCGTTTATGAGTGCCCTGCTTACCTACCTCAGAAAGCCGAAAGAATGTCAGTGTGATTGCACGTCGGTTTTAGTGGGCCGCTTTTCGTCAACTAGGAGGCGTAGTCTGCACCATTGCAGTCTGTAGACGCCAGTATTTGTCATGCCGAAAGTACATTTTGCGACTGAACAAGGTTAGCTTCATTAATTAACAGATTAAGTCGCTGAACTTGACCTTACCAGCGCAGTATAAAGTGTTTGTTTGGGCTGATTAGGCATGCCCTGTAAACAAAGCCCCCCGACCATCGACAGCTGCGATTTGGAAGGACTTGGTCTTGAGGATGCTTCTGGGTTTTATACCTAGTGGCCTGTTTGTAATGTGTATCAAGGCATCTATTGTCAAGGCATGTGTTATAGGGGGCCAAAAAACATTAATGTGTTACTTATGCAGGCAAACGATGCAATACTGAATGCAGGGCAATGTTCTTCTGTTAACGAAAGACCACTGTATTTTTTCTTAAGGCAGCAAAGCCTCAGGCATCTCTTACTAAATGGCAGGCAGCTAGTAGAGAAGACTCCACTCTAGACATTCTCAATAACCTCCAGTCTCTGTTTTGTGCTAGTTTGCAGAACATCTCACTCGGCGATGGCAGTCTCATTTCATGCAAAGATAAATTGATATCTTATTTACATGAATCTGGGCAGCTCTTTTTCGAATGGAATAATGTAAAAGATCCTGAGACTTCTCAGCGCATGGCATGCTTCTTCAGCGAGTATTTTTTCTCGGCCAACTGTATTTATTCATCATAATGCTGAAGTGCTAACAATTTGAGGAGCTATCTGATGTTTGCGAGGAAACCTGATTGGACAGTTCTTGAAGTAAACAGTTGCTCTGGTAGCCCATTGGACCTCGCTTCGTCGTTAACAAAGCTCATTCGACACAAATTCGACCAGTGTTTGCTGCTGTTTATTCATTGTAGTGTTTGTGCCTGTTCTGTCACTCATTGATGTTGCACTTTTCTTTTTGGTTTTTATGGTTCTTTTTGTTTTTGTTTTTTGCTTTTAAGCAGTGATCTGCACTGAGCTTAGCTTATTCCGTGAAACAGCAGAACACTTAAAAGCACGCTTAAATATTCTCAAGTACACTCAGGATGCAAAATAGATTTAATAATGCGTTCTTCAGGGCACATATAATATGTCCCGAGTTGTATCTTGCTAAAACTACTTACCTGTGCCCTTTCTCTTACTATAGCAGCGGCGAATTAAGCGTCCCCTCGCACTACAAAACAGGTTGCCGTGCTTCCTTTTCTTGGCTGGAGTAGTCTTTTCATCAGACAGGGCGCATTTTTTTCCTTAAAAGTTTCAATCTCTTGGACCTGCAATTCCCCAAGGCTAAGCAAAGTTTTTCAGATGAATTCGAGGGTGTCCTTCATTTCTACCTAATCAATGCCGCTTCACTCGATTGTACAGTTGTACCAAAACTATGTAAGTTACTCTGAATAGTACGCTATTTAGAGCGTCGGTTTTCACCTCAACAGTGGCACAGTTTTGATGACTATCAGCAGTTGTAGCTGTCCAGGTGTCATTTGTCACAACGTGTGTATGCTCTAGGCTGCGAAATAATTATAGTTGGTCCAGTGTGGCTTTTGTAGGTTAGGATGTTTCACTGTTCTGAATGGATGAACGTACCCTTTCATGGCGTATCCTGATGAAGCTAGAGTAGCATACTGTGTGCGCCTCCCGGCTGTGAACACAAAAAAGTGTCTGCTTGCGAGATCCAAGGTACATTTAAACCTTTCCACTGAGTAGTGCTTCGAGTCTCAAATTCAAGCCATACAACATCATAACTTAGCAATTTAGAGTTAGCTGAAACTTCTGGACTTTGTGCAAAATACCGTATTTATTCGTTTATAAGGCGATCACAATTATCAAGTATAACACCGTCTGTCGCTTTATTAATGACCGATATTCATAAACCGGCGCTTTATTACACAGTCTGATCTGAAAAGTAAGTGTAGCTTGCAACTAACCCATCTGCCTTTTGCGATACAGCAACAATATCCTTCTAACGAGCATAACAGCAGCAGTAGATGAAAAACAATGTACTGAGCTGTTGTCACAACGTACTTTCAATAGGCACACGCATTTCAGCGTTGCAAGGCCCTCTTCAGGTCAGGTATTAAAAAAATACCTTATGATGAGGGATTTGAAAACTGGATGCTACTTTTTAAGCCCCGTGCAAGTGCAAAAAAAAATGTCACGTGAGGCCATGGGTCCGAGGAGAAGCTTCCAAGAACTCCGTGCCGTGTCGAATGTTTGCTGCCCCGCTTTGTGGATCGTGTTGTGGCTGTAGTGGACAATTGCGTGTTTCTGTTTGATGGTGAATATTGTTGTAATTAATTTTTTTCCGTGGAGGGGACGCTATTGCTCCCCCTCCCGCACTGCCATGTGTTTTGGCCGCACTGCCTGTAAATAAACATTGATGCACATCACCAATACTGCACGTGTGTGGACGACTATTTCTTGCGCGCCGGCTGCCGCCAAACTGCGGAGCTTGGGGGACGTCGTGGTCCTCTCAGAAATGTTTCGTGGCTAGACTGTCCCACCAAGAGGAACTCGTTGTGTTGGTTCAGTGGGTAAGGAAATGGTGCTGCTAGTTCAAGGTCACATCCGGTGTGAGGTCAGACGGGATGGCAATTTTTTAATGGGTGCATAGAATGATTGCTTTTGTTCGAGATTTCAGCGTATGTTTAAGGGCCCTGGTTGTCCGAAATTAATCTGCAGTGCTTGACTACCGTGTTACTTGTAGCCCAGTTGTAGCTTCGACATGTAAAATCCCCACTTGATTTCTTTACACCACAGCATCTTTTAGGGCTCTTTTGGAAGATCACCTCAAACATACTGATTGCAAGGCTAAAGGCCCATTCACACTTGCAATAAAAGCGAACAAAAGCGGCACCAATTCTGTCCGCGCGGCGACAAAAATTGGTCTTGGCCATTCGACAAAAACGATTGTCGCCCGACAAAGCAACGGAATTCTCGTTTCTTTCGCTCGGTTTCATTGCAAGTGTGAATGGGCCTTAAATCAACTCCATGATGCCTGTCCAGTCATGCCGATCCATCGTTGAGCTGGGGCTACTTAAGCTGTAAACACACTTGGTGTTCAAATCAAATTTGTAGCTTGTTTAGTGGCCCTACAAACCCCGAAAATCCCTTTCCATCTCCCACATCACATGCCACAAGCATTTGCCTGGACCAAGCAGCCGTGTGCATGATGGAGGAAAAGCGGGCAATTCAAAACTGTGCTTGAGAGAATGCACTGAGTAAGAGAGATGGACATGTGGTTACATACCACAGATAAGCTGGCCAACCAGACCATGCCAGCAAGTTTGGGTGTGTTCAATCGCGAGACAGGTCAGGTAACGATCATTTGCGATGGGGCAACCTCCGAAGGGCGTGGTAAAGATAATAGTCCATGGCCAAAGTACTATGGGAGGTACATGTAGTCACGGAAAAATGAAGGGAAAACATGAAAATATGAAACAGAACACACAAATAGCGCAATTTCTTTCAATGCAACCCAACTTGACGCGTGAACTGATTACAGCAACAAAGGTTGGAGATGTGGCTTTCCAAATATGTATAATAACAGCGCGCCATTATTGGACGTCTATGAACAGTATTTTTCAAGTTTGCATGTTATGGTTCGTATTTTTGTGTTTGCATTTCATTTGTTCATGACTGTACATCGCCGCCCACTGTGTCACAGTAGAATACACTTGAGACCATGCGTCTCCACAATTACTCGATTATAACCCGTACCTGACTCTCAGCTCTGAAAAAGAAAACTGGTTGATTCCGATGTCATAGGAATCGGTAAAACACGAAAGTGCAATGTCCAGCGAAAACTGCAGCTGAGCATGATTTACGGGTAGGCGGCTATCTTGTGAGGTGTGCTTGGTGAGCCACGTCCTTCTGGCGGGTCGCTTCGGCAAAGATGTACTGCCGTCATTTCCCTGACGGATATGAAATCTTGGTGTATCCCGGCATAAAACACTTCCGTGTTAAAATACAAAACCCGAAAACGAACAACCCCAAGTATAACGTACTGATGATGATGATGATGATGATTCCTATTGGTTTCCCCTTTGAAGCGGGGTGATGACATGTCATCTTACCAAAAAGAACTAATATAACCATGTATTACACTCTTGGTTTAATACTAGCGCTGCTTATGGCAGGCCCTAAGGCTTATTAGGCCCGAAATACTTTCTTTTCCCTGTTACAGGTGGTAACTGTCCTAGGCAATATTCCCCTCTCTGCTTTTCATCCACCAGCATTCTAATCTTCTTTTCGTCCCCTCGACAGCCTTGAATTTAACTTCCTCACTGATACCCTTAAATCCTAGGGCTTCTGAAAGCCCAATATTCCCTTCATGTAGATTTGGATGGATACCCTCACATTCTAACACTATGTGCCGCATAGTTTCTGTTTCTTTTCCGCAGACCACACATACCCCATCATTTTGTGAATACTTCCCCACAAAACTCTTAGTTCGCAGGCACCCTGCTCTAGCCTCAAAAAGCAAAGCACTGCCCTGGGAATTATCGTAGAAATTTTCCTTTCTGATGTTCATCTTCTCAGCCCTGTACATCTCTAACGACGTTTTAGCTTCCATTTTTTCCCTCCATTTATTCGTTTCAATCTGCCTTGCCTCTTTTTTGGTTACCTTGGCTGTTTTGGATTCCCCACTGTTCTTTCCGTATTTCATCGTTAGCCGTCTAGTCTTCCTTAACCACTGCGTGTCCACGCTTTTCAAGTATAGGTACCTAAAAACCTTAGCTGCCCACCTTCGTTGATCCATTGCCCTCAACCTCATCTCAAAGCATATTTTACTCTGAGCTTCTCTAACTTCAAACGACGCCCAGCCCATATCTCCCTGAACTGCTTCGTTAGTTGTTTTTCCATGCGCGCCTAAGGCCAAACGTCCTACCGTTCTCTGGTTTACTTCAAGGCCTGATAGAACGTCTGATTTTAAGCAGAGTACAGCATTCGCAAACGTGAGGCCTGGAACCATTACTCCTTTCCACATTCCTCTTACTACTTCATATTTGTTATACCCCCACAGAGCTCTATGCTTCATTATAGCTGCGTTTCGCTTTCCCTTAACCTTAAGTTGCTCCTCGTGAGTACTTAAGTAGTTATCCCCTTCGTTTATCCACACTCCCAAATATTTATATTCCTTCACTCTAGGTAATTCGCCTTGCTGGATAGACACTACGTCGGTGGTAGCGTCATTGAAAACCATTATTCCTGATTTTTCTGCACTGAAATTTAACCCGAGGTCAGTGGCTTTAGTACTCTTTAGTACTAAAGGTTGCTTCCCCGCAAGGACACCCTGTGTGCAGGGGTGCACCCTTTACAGGCGGCTTGCTAAGTTGTAGTGGCGTCATTTCTGTGACGATAATGAAGTCAGTGAAATCTTGGTGTAACCACGAATAAAACGCTTTCGTGTTAAAAATGATCGTGCAGGGTCTCAGCACAGACAAGCTGTTTGTGGATGCGAAAACTTTGCTGTGATGCAAAACGACACAAATGCACAGCCGCACGGCTTAATTAACAACTCGGCTACCCAGAATATCTGTGTCACATAAAGAGCAATGTGCATGCACCCTCTGTCAGAGGTGATATCATGCAAGTATTTCAATGGGAGCAAGCGGGAAGGAATGATGACCGCTAATGAATGATGTGCATCGGTAGGCATTGCTCCCCTACCTAAAAAACGTTTTCTCGTAAGCGGCGTCTTCACCAGTGAAAACCTCATAATATCGTGGCTGCAGCTAGGCCATAAAAAGTAATTCGGCTCGAAGTTATCATGAAATGGCAATCATGATAACTTAATCAACGCGTTCAGTTGCCGGGTGAGACCGCGGACAAGTTCGTTTCTTCGCAGCGAGAACTTTCACTTTCCCGCGCCTTTAATGTCAGGGCCGACGAGTTCATACGCGACCAACTCGTCGCCAGGACGAGCAACCCCGTACTTCGGGAGCGGCTACTTTTGGAAGGCTCCTCATTGACGTTGGATAGGACCCTCACAATTGCTCGAAGTATCGAAGAAGCTGCAAAATATTCTAAGGTGTTGTCATCAGCTAGCCCTGCAGGGTACGTGCAAAAAGTGGATAAGCGTTTGGCGCAAGGGCCAGCCGAACGTACCTCGTCGGGACAAAACAGTAGGACTTGTTTTCTCTGCGGCTCTGTGAAACACTTAGTCAATTCTAGTATTTGCAAAGCAAGGAACAAGACCTGCAAGAATTGTGGCAAGGTAGGCCATCTCGGGAGAGTCTGTCGTAGCCAGAAGCTTAGCAAGAAGTCACTTGCTGTTCAAGAAGTACATCACCACAATACAACAGCTCTCAGCTTACTGCAACTAAACGGGAAACAGAGCACCGGAGTGTGCATACAAGTACAGGTTCAAGAAACTCCCGTCGATTTTATCGTGGACACGGGTTCTGCAGTTTCAATTCTGGCTGCTGACACGTACAGCAAACATTCAAGGATGCTTCGCCACTCTAGTCCAGTATCGGAACCGACATGCTCAACTCCTTTTAAGTGCGAATGCACTTTATAAGCGACCCCAAACCATCCACCGCCGCCGGCGGCGGCGGCGGCGGCGTCCGCAGTGCTCCTCTATATTTAAAAAAGAAACAGCATCCGGCGCCAGGTTTCGATCCGAGGACTTTGCGGCCGCAGCGCGACGCTCTACCGACCAAGCCACGGACGCGACGCTGATATCAGTGTTAGTGACGCGCCTTATATCTTTAATGCATTCAAACTACGTCGTCAGCGGCGTGCGTTGGCGACTCAGCGGCGTTATAGCGGCTTGATAACTGCGTGGTGTACACGTGATACTACAAACCCGATGGAAGAGATGGAAGAGAAGGCGGCGAGGCGGTGGGCTGCGGGGGCCGAGCGCAAGCGCCGCAAGCGGGCCGACAACCGTGCATTCGCACTTTCACATTCTCCCCCTCGGGGAAATGCGGGGGAATTTTTTCTACGTGGTACCACAAGGCACAAATCTCCTGGGCATCGACGCCATCAACACACTGCAACTACAGATAAATGGTACGTCACTGAGCTGCTTCCACACTTCTTGTAAGCCGGAAGGGCTCTCTCCTGATCTGCTATCCCAGTTCTCTCACCTGTTTGACGGGGATTTGGGTCTTGCAAAGGGCTTCGTGCATTAAGTCAACATACGCAAGGATGGTGCTCTTGTAAGCGCTAAACTACGACACTTGCCGTTTGCGTTGAAGGAATCTGTTGAAGCTAAACTGAATCGGGTAGAACGGGCAGATCTGATTGAGAAAATTGACAGTTCCCCTTGGGTCTCCCCAATAGTTGTAACGAAGAAAAAGAACGGAAAAATTAGGATATGTGTAGACCTGCGGGAACCTAACAGAGCAATTATTGTGGACTCCTTTCCCCTGCCCCACACTGAAGAGTTGCCACACAAGCTGCATGGTGCAAAGTTCTTTTCAAGACTGGATTTGGCCTCGGCCTATCATCAATTGACTCTTAGCCCAGACAGCAGAGACCTGACTGCTTTCATCACAGAGCATGGGCTGTACAGGTACAAGCGTGTCTGTTTTGGACTCGCTTCGGCGCCAGCTGCTTTCCAGAGAATGATGACTACAATCTTGCAAGGCTGCAAAAATACTCTCTGCTACATTGACGACAATGTTGTGTTTGGGTGCACAAAAGAAGACCATGACGCCTGCCTTCGGCAGATTTTGAAGTGCATTGCCCATGCTAGGCTAAAACTGAATGACAAGTGTATTTTTGGAGTGAAGGAGCTTGATATTTTGGGTCACAGAGTGACTGAAGAAGGAGTTCGCCCACTTGTCAGCAATGTGGAGGCCATCTAGATAGTTTCAGCCCCCACAAATGTAGCAACGTTGCGCTCTTTCCTTGGCATATTTGGGTATTATGCAAAATTCATACCGCACTATGCTGAACTCGTTGAGCCTCTACGACAGCTCTAACGGAAGGGAGTAGGTTTCACTTGGACGCCGGAAAGGCAAGCCTGTTTTGACCAGCTGAAGCTCCTCTTGGCAAGTAACTGCTTACAGCCTTTTGATTCTGCTCTAGAAATAGTGGTTACAACAGATGCTTCTGGCATTGGCATAGGAGCTGTACTCCAGCAAAAGAAGGGCGATAACTTGCATACCATCGCTTTTGCATCAAGGCGCCTAACACCGGCTTAAACCACGTACTCGGTAGGCGAACTGGAAGCACTAGCCTGCATGTGGGCATGTGAGCATTAGAAAAGGTACCTTTGGGGCAGGCACTTCACGTTACGTACAGACCATCAGGCACTGGTGATGCTGCTCGGTGCAAATGGAGCCGGCCGTCAGCCTTTCAGGATTGTCAGATGGCATGCCAGACTGCTGGCATACAACTACACAACAGAATACAAGAAGGGCACTGAAAACGTTGTCGCAGATGCCCTTTCCCGGTTACCGCAGAAAACGTATGGAGCCCGTCCGGAGCCGGAAGATGCTGTTTGCTTTGTTTCTTCATGTTTAACTCGCGAGGAATTTGTAACCGCAACTGCGCGGGATTCTGTACTTTGCCAAGTGATGCAGTGGACAACGTCCAGGTGGCCATCAGCCAAGACGCTTCCTCCAGAAGCAATGCCTTTCTACAGGGTGCGGGATGAACTGTCAGTGATGAATGACCTGCTGCTCCGAGGGGAACAGTTCGTGGTACCTTCTTCGTTGGTGAGCAGACTTCTGGATATCGCCCAGTAATCCCATCAAGGCATCACGCGTACAAAACAACCGCTCCGATAAAAATACCGGTGGCCTGGCATAAGCAAGCACGTCGAACAGCTGATCAAGTCTTGTGCCGTTTGTCAGTCTGTTGACAAATCAGCAAAGCCAGTTGTGCCGCTAATGCAGCCGGTACCATTTCCTTCAGCACCGTGGGAGAAGATAGGCATCAACATCGTTGGTCCTTTCGCAAGGGCTCCTCAGGACTGTCGTTTTTCCATTACTTTAATAGACTACTTCAGCAAGTGGCCAGAAGTAGGGTTCACCTCCAACGTGACTTCAGCGACGACCATGTCCTTTTTCCGGAGTATATTTAGCCGTGAAGACTATCCGAAGGAGATAGTGAGTGACCATGGGCCACAATTTACATCCGTCGAGTTTGAAGAATTCTTGCGCAATAGAGGTATCCACCGCACATTCTCTGCAGTCTATCATCCACAGTCAAATGGACAAGTGGAACGGTTTAATCGTGTATTAAAGGACTACGTTCAGGTGTGTCTGGAGGAACACCACCCTCTAAAGAAGGCTGTCACAGAGTACCTTGGGATCTACCGCTGCACCCCGCATGCAACTACGGTCAGAAACCTGATTTTCTCCTACACGGCCGTCACCCAAGGACCAGACTCGATCTCACTGCAGGACTGACTGGAAGTGTTCCCGAGATCGAAGGCGTGGAGCTTCAAGCCGTCAAGCAAAGGGTAACTCGGAAACAGCTTGCAAGCAAGCACTATACGGATCGACGTCGTGCAGTCAAACATTCGTCATTGAGCGCAGGACAAGCAGTTCGGATTAAGCGGCTGGGACATGTGCGAAAAGGTTCCCCATCGTATTCACGTCCTTTCACCGTAGTTCGGCGCCAACATGAGGACACGTACGAGCTGAGCGACGATCGCGTTTGGAATCGTCAGCGGTCGATTTCATACACTGCAGCCTGGAATCCTGAGACAGATGCAACCTGCGTTTCCCCTGGGACTCCCGGCTCTACAGCAGCACAGTCCCCGAGTGCCCAGTTGTTCCAGGCACTTACTACCCCGGCCAGCACCGACAGAATGGCAGTTCCAACTTCAACTGCAAGTACTGGTGTGCCGAGTGTTGATGTCAGGGACATGGGTGTACCAAAGAACGTGCTGGGTGGGACTGAGACAAGTGCTGAAAATGAGGCTCCACGGCGATCCACCGGAGACCGACGCAAGCATGCGTGGCTTGCCCAATATGACTTATGAGACATTGCAGTGACTGTGCGTGCCCTTTTTTGGGAGGAGGGGATGTTGTGTTGTGTAATGTAGTTCTGTTCATGCCACCAGGTGGCGCACAGTGCTAAGGTGGCAAATTTCCAGTATCATCATCAGTAATCGCAGCCCGGTTATAAGTAGCATGTAACAAGAATAAAGGCTCTCTTTTCCGTGGGTACGAGGTAGCGTCTGCATCTCTTTGCCACGTGTGGTGACTCGGTGGGCGGGGGATACAACAGCACCCACTCATAAACTCTCACAAGTAGTGCTTATCAGTTAAACATATCTGACTCAAGCAATCAGGTATTCCAGGGCATGTACAAATACTCGAAAGGAACTATACAAATGCAATATTGCCAAGTTCTTCGAATGCGGAATGATATAAATGCCTTACTCGTAAGGCCGGCATCATTTTGATAAAAAAAACCCAACGACGACTACAAGGAACTGCTACGCAAGCTGCAAGTGAACGTGCTCAAGGGCGTGGAAATGTCTGCGCAGGAGGCCGCCTGGTTCTTGCTGCGGCAGGAAACTAAACATCCCCCTCGCGAGGGGCACGATCAAATGCAGAGCATTTCCGGGGGCGCATGACGTTAAGTAGTTTGCGTTACGTTAATGTTGTTGCACTTGTTGCTGTTGGCTGTTGTATTGTAATTAAAGGAGGAGATGTAATTACGTGGTCACGTGACATCATTTATTAGCAGGTGGGTATGGTTATTATTCTTCTCTTCTCTCTCTTTTCTTCTCTGGCTGTTGTTGTTGCGTCGTCGACGTCTAGATGCCTCTGGTTGAGTTAGTCCCCCCATTCGAGGGAGCCGATGAGAGACGTCATTGTTGAAGTTGTTCTTGTTCTTGCTGCTGCTGTTGGTGTTGTTGCACCACGTAGTTTGAATGAGTCAAGGATATAAGGCGCGTTCGTAGCCCTCCATTCTGTGACGGCTTTGTGGCGCAGTGGGTAGAGCACCATGTACCTTGCGTTCCGCCCGCACGGTCGTGGGGTGGAAACCAGGCGCCGTTAAGTATTTTTTTATATAGTGTAGGGGGAGGGGTGCGGACTACTACGGACAACTAGAACGGGTGACATCGTGAGTTAAAGAAATGTTCTGCATTTGAAACAGCCGAATTCCGCCTTGTCCGATTCTGGGAGGGAATCCTCCGCAAGTACTGGGTGGAGTAAAACTCCAACAGCCATGTTTCTGGAAAGAGAGCCGGTGTTGGTATCTTTTCATCCATCCTAGATAGGAAAGTTACTTTTTGCCGTCTTGACGACACGAATATTTTTCTAGTGCAACTTTTAGCAAATACGTACACAGACTTATTTATTCAGCATGCTTTCACACTGTCCGATCGTTTAGAGTCTAGTTGAGTTGCGAAGTTCCCTTTTTGTAGCGTGTATGCGAGAGAACGACAGCTTCGTGTATGTAATATGCCCGTGTCTGGCGTTGCTTATGCCACAGCACCCCAAATCGCTTTACAACTTCGGCAGTTGGAACAGCGGCCGATACAAAACAGTTTTAAGTATGAAAGCCTGGGAATTACTGATGAAATACTCGGTAATCGGCTAAAAGACAGTGTAAAGTGACACCTTTTCCGTGCCTGTGGGTCATCACAAGGCTTAACTGTATACCTTGCGATAGTCAGGGCACGTACAGGGGCCGTCATGAGTAACTGGAACAAAGATTTGTGAACATCACGAAATATTTGTCTTACTGGCTTTATGACAGCCATTACCGGGTTACAGGGAGCTTTTAAAATTAGGTAGGGCTCATTTAAACGCACACTAATGAACCCAGGCAGTTTCCCGAAGAAAGTGCTGTACATTTACGAGACCATGTTCCAATTACTTTTGACGGCACCTGCACCTTTCGCTTGGCTCTGTGTGCGAGGAGTAGCAAGCTAAAGAATTTTTTTATCGGCTGTACATGTTTCCCATTCCGCGGAATTTTTTTGAGGGATTCAGTAATTCTTTAGGATTGTCCCTTTCCTTCGCACAATGTTCTGGTTCGATATAAACTTTGACGACTATGCCCCACGTGTAATAATTTAGCACATGCAAAGCGCTTTCCAAAGGTGGGCTTGCTGTTACCTTCGTTCCCGCACCGAATGTGTTTTATACCTGTTTATTTACGTATTTTCAATTTTTTTAAATCGTCCTATCTCCCCCATATGCACGACCTCACTTTTTAATGTCCTCAAAAATTGCCGATAGTTTCCGACCTACCCCTGTCGAAAGTGCCACGATAAAGGAGAATGATAATATATGTCTTGATAAAATGTTTTGATGAGATATGATAATACGATAATAACGACCGGTGAACGACGAAGTAACAAAAGCCACTAGGCCAGTTTGCTGTAGGCCATCATCATCATAAGAACCATCGACGCTGCGCCTGGTCGGCACCCCTCACCCCTTTGTGCATTTTGTAATGAGTTAGAAACAATAGAACATTTTTTCCCCTTCTGCCGACGGTTCACCTCTATATGAAAAGAAAAAAGCCGACCGCATCTTCCCACGGGGGGAACTCGAGTAAATGCGTCGCCTCTACTCGAGTCAAGCAAAGCGTCACGTCAAGCGAAAGCCAAGCAAAGACGGCCTTGCCTGAATTCCGAACGCGCGCTCCGCCGCTTATATACGTTGAGGGGACTGCGTAAGCCGGTCCCAGTCGATGACGACGTTGGCGTACTTGTAAAGCGGCGTGGACTCTAGGTGTTTGAGCCAAGCGCGGATGTTGCTTCGCCGGAGAACGGCACACCGGTTATATGCGCAGCGCGCCCGAAGGAGAGGAAACCGCGGGAGAGAGAGTAGTGCACATGCGCCGGCCCCAGCGCGTCTGCCGCGGCTATGACGCAACACAATCCACTTTAATTCAATTCAATTCAAATCCAATCCAATCCAAGCCAAGCCAAGCCAAGCCAAGCCAATCCAATCCAAGCCAATCCAATCGAATCCAATCCAATGCCCCTCACGAGAGAGTGTTCGAATCCAATCCAATGCCCCTCGCGAGAGAGTGCTCGCTATCGCCTCGACTCGACGCGCATGCGCAGTGAGCGTGTGGACGGCGCCGACGCCGACGCCGGACATCGTGCGACTAGCAAATGCTTTGCATTTAATGTATCAGCAGCTTCTTGACGTAGTTTGAATGAGTCAAGGATATAAGGCGCGTTCGTAGCCTCCCATTCTGTGTCGGCTTTGTGGCGCAGTGGGTAGAGCACCTTGTACATTACGTTCCGCCCGCAGGGTCGAGGGATCGAAACCAGGCGCCGGATAGTATTTTTTATATATATAGTGTAGGGGGAGGGGTGCGGACTACGACTACGGACGTCAACGCGGGTGACATCATGAGTTACTGAAATGCTCTGCATTTAAAACACATTTGAAAAACACTTTTTAATCAACTGGCCCACCCATTGTCGGTTCCTATAATATTATCATTTGGGGCGAAAGTCTGGGTTTTTGCCGCGGGGATCTTTGCCGCGCTGTACACTCATTCATTTCTGAATCTCGCCGTCTACCGTGCTAGCCGCCAGATCACGATGGTGGGCTGCTCTATACAACATGTCAGCGCCTGTACTCAGTGCCTTTCGCCCTCACTGCCTCTCCTTCACTGCCATATCTTGTTGCTTTATTTCTTTACGTACTTTTCACGGATGTCCTTTCTATCCTTTTCATATTCATTAGTGTTGATTTTATAGTTGGTGTGTACTCTCGCGCATGTCGTACTTCAATTTCTGGCAGTCTACTTATAATATTTTTCATTCTCGTTTATATACACTTTTTAGATGCGAAGCATCTCATGCTTGGGGCTGTGCCCCTCCCTCCCTTGTTGTTGTCCGCCATCCGCACACCCACTGCGCATGCCTGGCCAGGCACCGCTGATGAAGATTGTGGCAGGATGCCCCTAGGAATTTGACTAGATGCGAAGCATCTCATGCTCGGGGCTGTGTCCCTCCCTCCCTTGTGGTGAACGTTGTCCGCCGCCCGCACGCACACTGTGCATGCCTGGCCAGGCACCGATGATGATGATTGTGGCAGGATGCCCCTAGGAATTAGCCAACCCAAGAATCCATCACGAGGTAGCTTCGCGTTCAACCACCGTCCTCTTCCACCATTTAGGAAATTACCAACTTAGGAAATTACCAACACTAGGAAATTGCCAACACTATCAACTTAGGAGACTGAGGCAAAGCAAGGCCGGCATTCAACTCCTGCAATCGATCGGCTATGATTCCCAAGCAACGGTGCACGACTACTGCAAGATAGAGCCTATAGACAGACCGCAGTTAAAAATAGCCCCCATTCCCGGTAATATGGACGGCACTAGACACGCAGAGCGAAGAGCCATCAGGACCAAATATTCCAATAAGAAACCGGAAAGAGAACCCCAGCAAATGCATGTATACACGGACGCGGCGGGAAAAGGCACCTCGTGGGCTGTCGCGTACTGGACGGTGCTCAACAGATCCTATACAGAAGGGAACAAACAGTTCAACTCAGCAGAAGAAGCGGAACTATATGCCATTGGAAAACTAAATATCTATACCGACAACAAGAGGGCATGTCGACTCTTAGACTCCGGTCATACATCCCGCTCGGTGGCACACCTGTTCAAGCATATTCAAGGAACTGTGAAGCTGTACTTGATGCCTGGCCACGCCGGGGCACTGGGAAATGAAAAGGCTAATCAGCTTGCCCGAGACGCATACATCCGGGCTCCCAGAAACGGCTGCCAAAGTCCGACCTCTCAGGAACCAACACACCCGCAACTTCACCTTAAAGAATACAAAACAGCGAAACGACTACTTCCAGCTCCCCACCCAGCCCTAACAAGACAGCAGCAAACCCTATTCTGACAAGCACAAGCCGGAACACTCGAAACACCTACGAGGCTTCATCTCATCAGATATGGCAAATCAACACCCTTACCATCATGTTCACAGTGCAAAATTACAAATTCCCAAGACCACATTCTTTGGCAGTGCCCCCAATACATCCAAATTAGAAAACAATATACTAGAGAGTGGCTGACCTCACCTAGAATAGAAGAGGAGCAACGCGGCCTGATTGACTTCATTCTAGAAGCCGTCAGCAGAAGCCTGGACCGAGGCCTCTGAATCTCGCAGCGCTCCCTACAACTCCTCCTCACTTTCTACCTGTGATCTCTTCCCATAGGGGAACCCTGAGTACCACATCCCCACTGCCCATGCCTGGCCAGGCACCACTGATGATGATTGTGGAAGGATGCCTCTAGGGATTGGCCAACCAAAGAATCCCCGCACACCCACTGCGCATGCCTGGCCAGGCACCACTGATGATGATTGTGGCAGGATGCCCCCAGGGATTGGCCAACCAAAGAATACATCACAAGATAGCTTCGCGTTCAACCACGTCGTCATATTCCCGTAGGGGAACCCTGAGTACCACACCCCCACTGCGCATGCATGTCCAGGCACCGCTGATGACGATTCTGGCGGGATGCCCCTAGGGATTGGCCAACCAAAGAATCCATCACGAGATAGCTTCGCGTTCAACCACCGTCGTCACCTTCCCGTAGGGGAACCCTGAGTAGTATGCGAGGCATTCCTCCTCTCCTCTCTGGCATTCCTCCTCTCCTCTCCGGGATTGCGCAACAAATGGCAACACCTGCGGCTCCGCGCGCGATAATGCGAAGCAGCTTAGGGTTAGAGACGCGACGGTAGCTGCTGCATACTCCGCTGGGGGCGCCACTGTAGCTCCTCGGTATAAATGACACGTGCGCGAGCTCCGCTCCCCTCATTCTCTTCCCGCAAAGCCGCGATCGAACTGAAAACTAATCGGAACTTGAGTCGACCACATGGCTGCTTCGCATACTACTCAGGGTTCGCCTACGGGAAGATGGTGAATTTTTTTTTCTAAACGAGTACTTCAAGTGCATTCATTATATTTCTTTTAATCCCGAGCCTGCAGTTTTTTTTCTCTCAGTTAGCACCTATTTGCTGGCCAATCCCCAAGACTGGGTATGAGCCAATCTCTTGGCACCAATTAACCAACCAACCGAGAGGCTCAAAGGGATCGCAACGGACGTTCCTATTTTCTGACCGTTACGAACTGAGCAGCCTTTTTCAATATCAGGTGAAAACCGGCTCCAGCTATGCAGCACCTCAAACAAGCTCCGTCCGCAGCTAGCTCTTCTAAAGCCCCGACCTCGTCCATGAGCCTTTCGATGGAACTAGGAAACAGCTCCTCGTCCGGTGACAGGACCACGCTAAGCTCGTACGGGGCAAAGCAGAGCCGAAGCAGCATCGAAACGAAGACAAAGCAACTCGGAGGCGCCAGTGCGGTACCGAGCGCCAGCCCGATCAGCGGACTCGGCAGCACGTCGGCGGCCCTTCAAGTCGGCGGCGACGTGAAGAAGGGCTCCAGGAGGCGCCGGAGACCCATTCTGCTCCCAGAGGACAAGAGAGAGGACGATGACCTCCTCATCGACGTAAAGGTGGCCGTGTTCGCCTTCATCGTCATCCTCTGCCTCGCCGTATTCATCTACATCGAGTACCTGCGGCCAGCCGCCCTGAAAAAGGTGACGGTAGGCGGCGCCGATGACAACAGCAGCTCGATGGTCCTTCCCGACACCAGTGACTGAGCAGCCAAGCTGACGGACTGGACGCGTCAGCATGGGAGCATCATGACGACGTCTGGGCAGACTGAAAATCAACGGTGAATGCGTCGGGATGCGCATGCGTTGGACGGTTTGTGGCCTGTTGCTAAGCCTGAGGAGCTACCCGGCAAGCCAGGGGTCATTGTTTCGGCCAATGCGTATTTTCGGTCATTTTCGGTCATTTTCGGCCAATGCGTATTAGCTCTCTTTGGGAATATTTCGTTTGAACTGGCGAACACAAAAATTCTGTTATCTGACCACCCAATAGTATTGATGGTGCAAATATAAATCTACCTTTACCTACCGCTCCAACACACCTAAAACAAAGCTTTCTACCTATACCAGCCAACGGTTCTTTTGCGCCGTGCGGGACAATAAACTCCCAACGTGGCGGGGGGGGGGGGGAGGGGGAGCGCAGCGGAGGGTTTCACTCACGGAGCACACTGTAGATGGCGCGGCAAATTTACCCAGCGCTCCCCGCGCGGAGGTGCCTACGCGCCGGTGGTCCACCCCCGTCCCCTGTTTTTATACTATGCTATATGGTATTTTCAAACCCCCTCCCCCTCTGAAAAAAAAAACGCGATCGGTCTCTGAAAAGGGGCCGCACCAAAGTTTCTTTTCCACCGGCCGTAAACGAACGGAGCAGAACACGCATGCGCCCCTGCCGACGGTGATAGCCCACCTATATACTTCTCAACTGACTTCTTTTAACACGGCTTCGAGCATTATTATCTGCAGCATACTGGTTGCAGTGATGGCGCTGATAGCAGAGGCGGTATTTGGCAGCGTCGCTCACACCCTTTCAGCGCATGCAGGCTGCTGGAGAAGCGTCGCAATCGCAGGCATGTGAAATGACAATTGTTGATTTCTTATATTTTTAAGTGGTGGTGCTATCAGCGCCAGCGCAAAGACCAATATGCTGCGAACGCCCAAAGGCGCGTTAAAAGAAGTGGGTTGAGAAGTATAGGTGGGCTATCACCGTCGGCAAGCACGCATGCGTGCTCTGCTCCTTTCGTTTACCGCCGGAACAGCTACACGGTGTTCCTATGCGGTTCGGCCACAGCTCCCGTGCTCCAATTACTTCTGACGTCACCTGTACAGCCCATTGCCCGGTTCAAGTCAACCAGAGTACAAAGGGAACGCCCACTCAACGAACCCAAGAAAATGCTGAGCGACCATGACATGATGATGGCGCAATCGGGTGGACGTCGGCTTCATAACGCGTGAGACTTAGGTGCGATTCCGACCACGGGTAGCGCTTTTTCTTCTTATTTCATCATCACAATAATGTTACCTCCCAGTGTGTAAGTTTCGCTTTCCTGCTGTGTTTTTAAAGACGATAGTCTTTCTTGGGCTACTTAAACCCAGAAATTTTGGTCTGTCTGTATGTCTGTCTGTCCGTCTGTCTGTCTGTGACTCGATTCAGCCACCCGGCCAAAGCAAACAATGCCAGCGCAATAGTCTTATATAGTCACAGCTAAATCTACCCGTCTATGTCCGGTGTAATGTTCATACTTGTCAACATTGTTGAAGAAGAACAAGACATTACGCAAATATGAGACAACAAATCAATACAGAAGTGATATTTGCAGTGTTCCTTTATAAAAAATCAAACATGCTTGACTTCTGCGAAATTAAATACTTCATCAACTGCAGAAAAAACTCACTCCGCTGCCGCCTGCTGTCGACCGCGCCACTACAGCTTCTGGCGCCATTTTAAGAAATCAACCGGCAACAGTTACGCAAGCTTCCATTAGATTGGTTTCACGTTCTGCTTGCAACGCACGTGGAGTAGGGAAACGCGGTTCTATAAACGTTGAAGTAGGGCGCCTCGATTAACGCTCGTCTTCACCGTACGGCAGCGTTCGCATCGAGACACCCGGTTTGGAGCAGTGGAACGCGGGAAATTTAAAATGATTTAAGCAAACATTTGGCGTCTTTACCTTGGGAGGAGCACGACGCAAGAGGAACAACATGAGAGATGAGCGGGAAAGCGAAGGGAGGCATTTACTTCGCAAAAGCCGATAAATACTATGGTCTTTTGACGGCATTTGCAACGAAAGGAGCAGATACGCGGCAAATTTTTTGGTTTTAAAACCAGCGGCAGCGGCCCAGGGACGCAGCTCGCCCGATTGACACGTCCTGCTCCTTGCGACTTGAAGAAGGACAAAAAACTCCGCACCTCCGTGAAGGCGGCCTGGATTTTGTTGGCCGTTTTGCTTCGGGCCAGCGTGGCCGTGAATATTTTTTCGTTGTGCCGCGCGGCCCACCGGAGATGAAGGCAGAAGAGCAGCCACGTGAGGACAGCGAGGCCTCGATGGTCGTTCCGGACGCCAAGCTCTCAGTAATGACTTCGGGCATTGCCTTGCGCACTACGAGACCGCCTGAGCCTTAGAAGAAGACTCCTGCGCAAATCGCAGATTCGCGATGGTAACGTCGCCACTGTGATAAGCGAACGGGTCATCGCACACGGCCGAATACTCTAGCTCTGCAAGGCACGGGCCGTGCATGTATCTCCACGTCTCCCCAGCCACGCTGCAGGAACTGCGCTTAAACTGCGTAATGGGCATTGCCGCCAAATCAAACGAAATTTTGTAAGCGAAGGGCTGAGAGGTGTTAATCACCGTAGTATAACAATAGTTCTTTCTAAAACCTTATTAAGGTTTTTGTTGGCGTGATAACTCTTTGATAGGTCTTCTTATTATAGATTACCACTCATGCACTTCGGCAGTTTGGTATGGCTTCATCATTGAGCGCGAACAGACGTGACACCGCCGTCTTATTTCTCCGTCATTGTGGGTGGCGTTACATTTACAAGACATCTCGATTTGGTTGTGTTTTGATTTTTCTCAGGTCGGGACGTGTCTACGTAGTCTTCCTTGGCGATATTGTCTTTATTAGCGATTACGAAAAAAATTTGCTACCCTCCCACCACTGAAGACACGCTCCCTGCCCTTGATTCCACCTTCTGTTCCATACTGTCCCACTACAGGCACACACAAAGAATATATCCCCCACCCCACCCCTCCCGCCCAACACACCACGCCACCCTTTACCGCCGCCTGCAAACTGAAACCTTCTATAATCACCCCATCCTACACCACATCTCGCCGTCCCTTTTCCCCTACAACTGCCCACACTGTCACATACCTCTCACCACTTACCACCTTGTTTTCTCTTGTCCTCACCACCACATCCCATCCCCCAACCCTGAGCAGTGGGAGGCCGAGCTGACCAGCTCAGCACCAGAGCGACAGCAAGCCCTGGTGCAACGAGCTCTGGATGTAGCTCCGGCTCGCTGCCTCCTGGACTTAGGAGGCTGAACACATCCTGGGTGCGCACAATAAAAGTATATTCCTCCTTGCCCGCGAAATCCCTACCAGCTGCTGAATGTGCACTTTGACAGTAATTTGGGGAATTAGCGTGAAATAAATTAGCACCATGGTTGCCGGAAATGCCTTACACTGGTTTGTAGACGTGCCTTAGTTACTTTCTATGCACCCACCATGAATTGTCTAATGTGTACATTCGCTGTATGGTACGTTATGCACGAGCAGTACTACAAATCTTGACCACACTACTTACATGGTACCGTGCATGTCAAATGAAGGGTGGGCGTGCCGTAGAAGTGCACACACAGATGGGGCAAAGCTTCACGTTTTCTCATTCATATGCAACCTTTTCACCCTGTAGTCAAGAGTATTCGCTGCAATTACCGAAGTTCACGAGAGCAACCACTGGGTAGCTGTGTTCTCCGGGTCCCACTTACGTATCCTGGGATCCCAATAGCAGTGCGCGGCTACCATAGCTCTGCCTCGTTTGGGTAACCACAGCCAGGTTTAGAGTGAACGACCAGAAGAAAGTCGCTTACTCCAGCGGCGCCAAGCTATATAAACCGAGCGATCTGTGTTACGTGTAAGGAGACGGGCATAACGATCTATACTTTGGGTGACCCTGCCTATAACAGAAGGCAACAAAGAAATCGCTGATCATTTGGCGTGGCGTACGAATGTTTACAGCATTAGCGCTGTCGATAAATAAAACATGGCTCGCACAATTAAGCAAGGTCTTCCCCTCCCTTGTTTCCGCAACGCGCTCCCGCGTAGCCGCATCCGTACGGAAAGGTGTTGGCTGTTCATGTCACCCGTAGTACGTCCATATACTACTTAGTAATACTTACAATCCGTACGACTTATAATCATCAAGGAGGCTTTCATTTGAAGGTAAGTACTTCCTAGCAAGTACTATTATGGTGGAGTTACATTAATAACACTGGGTTACTTAATGCTGGGTTACTTACTGCTGCTGACAATGACCGTCGACCCTTCCAGAACCATATGCACTTATGCCGCAGTTAGTGTAGACGCCAGTGAGAAAAGCTGTTACAGCGTTCACTGGTGATGATGACCCTTAAAGCTTGGCTTAGAGTGTTGAACAGCAAGTAAATCTATGCTACAGTTAAGGTGGAAAAACAAATTTGCCAGCAAGGGAAGCGTATAGGCTGTGGGTGATAATTATGTTAACAGTTAATTTGTTTCGTTGCCTCCCGTTTCGTTCCCTCGCCTCGTTCGTTTCGTACTCGTGTAGTGTACAGCCATGGCCAAATGAAATTCGAACAGGAAAATATGAACTAGAACAGGCAAATTTGAAGAATACTGCTCGTTGATGCCCAACAATGGCGCGCTATTGTGTACAGTCGACTAGCGATAGTTCAAACTCGAAGGGGCCCCATGATTTTGTTTGAATTATCTTATCCGAAGTTTGAATTATCAGAAGTTCTCATATATATGACTCTGGGCAAGGCGACAGCACACATTATAATTAGGCATTGATTTCAATTAAATTTTTTTGTGTAATTTCTAAGCGCTTTTAAACCCCAACTGTACAAACTAAACAAAGCAGAGGTGTGAGGTCCACAAGCCGAATGCCGTGCGCGTCACTTTCGTACCCGCCATGCCGTTTAACTTGTAGATGCGACGCATCTCTTTGACTCGCCTTGTCTCTCCATCCATCCGTAGTCCGCACGCCTCTCCCCCATTCTCCTCGCCACGCCAGCTGCGCGGTAACGCCGCTCTTACCGCAGCGTCATCTTGCGTTAGCGCTCGCTCCCCTCGCCATGCCAGCTGTGCGTCAGCGCGCGTTAGCGCTCGGTTAACACATGCGCATGCGCTACTCTCTCTCATTCCCCTCACCGTTAACGCGCGGTACATATAAACGCGATAACTGCGCCGCTCCACTCAGTCGCTCCACTGCCGCCGCTCCGATGACATCACATGACCACCGATGATTTGAATGGAGACTAACAGGTCTGCTACCGCGATGGTCGGCGCAACCGTAACAAGCACCGCCCAGATGCGTCGCATCACTCCATGGTTTCCCCCCGCGGAAAGATGTGGTCAATTTTTCTTTTTTGCTGACACGCGAATGCATGATTGTGCGTTTTTCTTTTTGTTTTTGCGACAGTGGCGCGCGTGGTCTTCACCACTTCGACAAGTGGCATTCAATCTTGTTTAGACGTTTTTTGAGGTCTATTCGTTGTTTTGGTTTCTAATTCGCATCGTGAAGACAATAATTAAGGCTAGAAAGTTGATAAACTTCACGGTCTACCTTACCTGTGCTTCGTTTCAAACGTTTCTTTACTAGCAACGCCCTTTTCCTTGAAGGCTTGAGGCGCTAATTTTTGTATTTTT
The DNA here is from genome assembly GCF_048455015.1 of Haemaphysalis longicornis. Taxonomy (NCBI): domain Eukaryota; kingdom Metazoa; phylum Arthropoda; class Arachnida; order Ixodida; family Ixodidae; genus Haemaphysalis; species Haemaphysalis longicornis. The sequence continues at coordinate 71,306,104 of NW_027526204.1, forward strand.
TTACTGTTATGATTATATATAGGCACGCAAATTTTCAAATAGTTGCGGGAAAGCAGTAGATATTTTCCAATATGGACACGCAAAGAGTACAAATTAACCGGATGACGGAGTTTGAACTTTACGGCTTTTAAATACATATAAAGGATAGCGGGCCAACCAAAATTTTGAATTTTGTTTGAATTAACCGAAAGAACAAATTATCATAGTTTCAATTACAGCGAGCCTACTGTATTTGGAAAACCGCATTTCCCAATTTTGTTACTGTAATTAGCCACATGCAAATATCACTTGCCTGAAAAGAAATCGCGCTATTTGCGCGTTCGAGCACGAGGTCGCGGGTTCGATTCCCGGCCGCGGCGGCCGCTTTTCTGGTGAGGGCGAAAAGCAACAACGCCCGTGTGTACGAGATTTCGGCGCACGTTAAAGATCCCCGGGTGGTCAAAATTAATCCGGAGCCCTCCACTACGGCGCGCCTCATCGCCTTCGTTGCGTGGCGCGTTAAACCCTACAATCAATCAATCAATCAATCAATCAATCAATCAATCAATCAATATTTGTGCGTTCCGGTTCGTATTTTCGTGATCACGTTTCATTTGCCCGTCATTGCACGTGCGATACGAGCCGCCTTGAGAGGTGCAGGTACCGACGGGGGCGACCAGGACCACCGACGGCGAGCAAGCGGAACGGGCTTGTGCTGCCCAGTAGGCTGGCCAAGCAGTGACTGGCGCGGCAGCGAAGGTTCAGCAGGAAGTTCGACAGCAGATCAACAGAAGTCCCAACTTGGCTCTCACCTTCACATTCTGAGAAAGTTCGAAGCATCCCCAGTCATTTCTTTTGCATTTGATTCATAACTAGACCTACCTTTTTAACAGCTCTGAATTTCTCCAATTTCTCGGAGAGTTCTCCAAGTCACAAACAGCACTTCCTGCAGGGGTGGCTATGGTCGACCTCAAAGGAAGTTTGGGAACGCAATCTTGACGAGAAAGTGTCATTTTTGATCCTCTTTATTGCTTTTCCAATATGTCTAAAAAAACTGCTTTGCAAAGATGCTCTGTTGTATCGGGTTAGCAAAACCAGCCTCCGTGCACATGTGGATTGTCAAATTTTCCTTCATTTGTCCGTTTGGTCACCAATTAGCACTAGAAAGTTCGGTTTCTATAGTGCAGTGCGGACGAAGAGCTGAATAGTGGTTTAGCTGAATAGTGAATAGTCCTGCGAATATTAGCTGAATAGTGAATAGTACTGTGTATTTCTCTTTTTAGTCACCGTATTTCCGCGCCTGTTTTCAAGATGAATAGTGATCAATTCTTGTGGGATGGCCGCTGCGCCGTCCGAACGAGAAAATTAAGTGAGCCTTTAGTCTATGCGTTTAGCCGGCTGTTGTGGGGCGTTTGTAATAAGCACTTAAGCCGCTGGGGAGCTCGATGTAATTAGAGCTGTTTCTCAAGGCCTGCCCTTCTTGAAAGGAAGTGGGAAGCTTCGCGCGGCATACCCTGTAATGTCGTCGACTCCTCACGACTATGTAGCTCGCATGACCAAGCTCCGGCGTCCTTTTACGCCGGAGTCATCTGAAGCCCGCGCCATTTACCCATACGTGGTACAATACATACGTCTTTGCAGCGGCAGTGCCAGAAAGAAAAAAATGATTATTTTTACTGTTGGCTTTGAGTCCCGGACGTCGCGGGGGCCCTTTGGGCATCCGCCACCCCCCTATACCCTGAACCCAATGCTAAATAAAGTGGCTACTACTACTACTTGCGCTGCTCCGTGATTCAGGTGACGTGAACTAGGTTGGCATAGTAAGGAACATTGGAATTCTCAACACGTCCATTTTTATTTTTTTAAATATATTCCTCTTGCTCCCCATCTCTCTCGCCAGAATCCGCGCGCGTAGCTTAGGGCAGGCAGCTTTCACTGCTGCGCCGTCAGTCGACTTGCGTCGGATCCTGTCAGCATATTCGCAGCTCTTAGTCGTTTCTCACCGCGGTAGACACAATATGGCACAAGCAGCCTTCGCCAACCCACCCTTTAGCCGACGGCGCGAAAACAACGCTCTTCGCGTTGCGTCAAATTGCGGGCGCCGTTGTCACACGACGCTTCGAATGCAGCGAGAGCGCGCTCCCTGTTCCCACGACGCCACAGCGAGGCCCTCGGTTGAAGTTGTAGTGGTCAGCTCAAAGATGGCCGCCGAACACGGGAGCATCGGCAACGTGCGGTTCTTCGGCTTCCTGCGAGGAGTCGACTGGCGGCCCATGCAGTTGCGGGACCCGTTGGAGCGGTCGCTGGTGTGTAGCCTGTGCGGCGTCATGCCCCGCAGGACGGCTTCCCTGCCCTGCTCGCACGTGCTGTGCGAGTCCTGCTTCGAGGGCAGCCTCATAGGAGGGGACGGTGGCGGGTGCTGCCTGCTCGACGATAGGCCCTTCCTCCCTGAGCAGATCGTCTGGAACGTTATCCGCCCGGAGCACGTCATCACGGCCAAGGTATACTGAAGGCGAGTTTTGAGAGTTCTGCGCATTCGGACTCGTAAATGTAAAACGTGAATTGTGGATGTGCTAAACTTCGTTCGGCTTCATGGTACGCAGTATTCATAGAGAGTACGCTCTCCGGTGTCTCATAAAGCGCGGCTGAATGAGAATTTAAGTTTCTATCAGATGCACACGTTAGTAAGGCTTAATCGCCAGTCCATCACAAATTCAATTAATCGAGTGCCCGATCGGCAGTCAACTCCGGCAAAGGAACAGAAGAGAATTTTTTTCAAAGCAAGAAACGAATTTATTTACCATTAAAACTCGAAGTTATAAATGCATAAAATTCAACAAAACGCATCTGCAGTCGCTACCTTTGAACGTTTAAGTAACCACAGCATCCATGTGCAATGGTTTCACGTTTAAATAGAAAGCAATCGTGCCGCACTAAAACTACAAACTTGCGGCGAAATGGGAACAAAGAACATTTTTTCCCGCGTTCATCAGAAACAAGCTAGTGAGAGAAACTATCAGTATGCTAAAACAGGAAAAAATGTAACGTATAAAACGGCGTCTCGCGGCTTTTAAAAATCACTAATCACATACTTCTTCGTAACAATAAGTATCTCCCAGCTGGTTCCTTTCTATCAACATGAGGGCAAATTAATTTGCTCTTGACGAGAGTACAGGGCAAGGAGTGTTTAAATAAAGACAATACTAAAAAGCGGCATTCAGTTTCGGAGTTTATGACAGGAATGGTTACGTCTAACCAAGTGCAATGGAAACATTTGAAAAAGCGCATACAATGTATTTTTGCTGTAACATTTTCAGCAGCCCGCTGGCGCATCTATTTTGGAAACTGAAACTCCCCAAGTATACAGTGAAAGGACTGAACAACTTCAGCCGGAGAAGTGTAGTCAAGATCGCCCTTGTACTGGTTTGATTTACCAGGTCGCCATCGCGATGAACTTCATTGAGAAGCAATGTATACAGTGTTACTTCTGGCAGCGACTGGTGGGCGAAGACCTTCGAGCACATAGCGCTCTGCTAACGTTGCCTACAAATGAATGGAACGTCCATATTTCGAACTTCCTGATGACGTATGTCATATATTAAGTTTACTTTCTGCTAAAAGTTTCTCTGAAGTGGAGCTAATGCGTTCATGATGATGATTTGGTCTACCCTCAGTGAATTTGACCTTATATCAGAACTTAGAATTGGGGTTGCAGAGATTTCGCGAAACTGTTTCAAGAATTCAGCATGTACACAGCCGTTGGCTGATATAATCCAGGTTTCTAGAGTGCAACAGTCGCCTTATCGGATGCCGAATCTTATGCAAAAGTGGAGCCATGAAGTATATATATGTTACCAGACTGGACATATCGTTCAGAATAGACAGTGCTTCACTGCAAATGTCTGTCTGCGCCAGTGGACGCAGACGAGTCTGGATGCGTTGGTAATTGACAAAAATTTGTTTGCAATTCTCTGCACGCCGAGACACCATTGTGTTCGAGGGGCTTTTCACAGCACCAGGTTGTCCCCTTAATCTATGCTGTTAAGTGCGATGCACTTCTTAAGCGACCCTGAACCTGCGTCCACCGGCGATGTCCGCATAGCATACCCACGTGGGGGATTGGCCAGGAATCTCCTCGTCTTCCTTTGCAACGGGGGTAGATGGGCGCGCGCTGCCTGGCCGCTGACATGGCACATACCCACGTGGGGGATTGGCCAGGAATCGGGCGTGAGAAGAGCTAATGCACCCGCTTAAAGGAGTACTGACACGAAATTTCAAAGCTGAGATCCGCTCTAGCAATCAAGTACAACGACAACACAAATAGGTGTCTGTGCATGGCACATACCCACGTGGGGGATTGGGCAGGAATCGGGCGTGAGAAGGGCTAATGCACCCGCTTAAAGGAGTACTGACACGAAATTTCAAAGCTGAGATCCGCTCTAGCAATCAAGTACAACGACAACACAAATAGGTGTCTGTGAATAAATGCATCTTTCTTTCTTTGTAGTTGTGTGTGTGTGTGTGTGATCTCTCTTTCGCGAACATTACCGAACCGCGCAAATTCAACTCCTGCATTCGCACTTTCACATTCTTCCCCTCGGGGAAATGCGGGGAATTTGTTTCTGACGCCGTAGAAAAAAACCTTTATTTCTTTTTCGCAGTGATGTAAATTTATGCAGCGATTAAGGGCGTTTACTTCGCTAATTATGCTGATTTTTTTCGAAGACGCAAGGCAGATGTACTTCAGAGTTGGTCCGCTTACAATTTTTTTTCGTATTTCCAAAGTTCGCTTGCGGACGTTTTTTGTTTAATTTTCGGTTTTTAGGGAAAATGAAAAAGATGCATATTTTTTTTATTTTGTCACATCATCTTTGTGAAATTTTTATTTTCACAGGCCCTAGTTGGCCTAGCGCCATAAAAATACAACCATCACCATCATGAAAGTTTTATTTCTTGTATTATTTCTTGTTTTTTGGTTTTTCGAAATACTGTTGACCAATTATCTCAATTCATGCTATTATAAAGATTAAAGGTGTTACTTCTGCTAGATCTTCATTTTTGTGGAAATGCAGGGCATTCCACAGTCCTGGCTGTGGGGGCACTCGGCAAAGAATGCCACACAACTTTACTGCCTCAACCCAGCAATCCATACTTCATGCGTCAACAAGTTAAGACTGTGAGCGGAGCACAGAACGTAGACGGTCAAAGGGTTCTTATCCTTTATGTGAGCTTGAAGGCCCCTGTATTTCCCTGACACGTTGCTCGCATGCATATATATATAGGACTGGACCCTGTAGTTGTCAATAGAACTGTCGTTCTCACCAAGAAGAAATAACACGGTGAGAACCAGATTCTTACTTGTATGCGATTCAATTTATTTATTTATTTATTTTACACACCCTCAAGCGCTTACGCATTGTAGAGGGAGTGGGTTACAGAAGAAAACAGGAAATGTAAGTGAACATAACTGCGGCAGAAACAAAGCACTCACACAAAAAACACGTGGGCTGACATGTTGCACTGACAATACAAAAAATTGACACACACTGAAAATTGAAAATTGGAACACATCCAATGAATCTCTGGTATTTATCACCCTGGAAACAGTACCAAAGCACAAAGGTAATGGCCTGTACAGAAAACACGGGAGCCGAGCTCAGGGCTTTCGCCGGAACGAACGCGAAGGCTGGCAACCATAAGGGGCAAGGCTGCCCGCTCGTGGCCACGTGACACAGGTTTGTAAGAGGTAGCTTCCGCATAGCAGAAATTGAGCTTGAGGCCTCAGCCGTCGCTTTTAGATGTCGACAGAATGTTCGGGTGCGCCCTCTGAAAGTGGCCGCCCGGGACACGTGTTTCCAAACGCTTCGCTGCACAGAGCACCCACGTGACATGTGTGATGTCACTGCGCGCGATATCCTTTTGAGCGCCTGCTAATACAAGCCCACAGTTCGGGCTCTGGGGCCTTGAAAAAGAGTACTGAGTATTGGCGCTGTGGCTTGGGTTCGAGCCCTAGCAGGCTTATATAGTTCTTCGCTTTTCTTTTTTTCCTTGCTTAATTTCATTTCTATGTTTAATTTTTTTTTTTCTAAACACATTGCTGATAATAGCGATTCGGTATGTTTTAGGTCGCTTAAGGTCTTCCGCTCGTATAACAGAAGGCGTAACTGTAGTGGCGCTCCTAAACTTCCAACTTCGCGAAAAGAGTAACGTTTACCGAAAGTCGTGACCGATGTGCCAGATTGATTGAAACCTTACAATGCATTGATTGTTCGATGGATTGATTGATCGATCGATTGACCGACCAATCGATTGACCAATCGATTGACCAATCGATCTATTGACCGATTAATTGACCAATTGATCGATTGATTGATTGATTGATTGATTGATTGATTGATTGATTGATTGATTGATTGATTGATTGATTGATTGATTGATTGATTGATTGATTGATTGATTGATTGATTGATTGATTGATTGATTGATTGATTGAATACCCTTTGTAACGGGTTGATGACATGTTATCTCACCAAAGGACCTAATATATCCATATTGTCATACTGGTTTAATCCTAGCGCTGCTCTTAGGGCAGGCTCAAAATACATTTTCTCTGCTACAGGTGGTAGCTGTCATAGGCAATATTCCCCTCTCTGTTCTTCTTCCACCAGCATTCCAGTCTTCTTTTAGTCACCTCTACAGCCTTGAAGTTCCCTCCCTCTGTGCTACCTTTGTATCCTAGGGCTTCGGAAGCCGAGCAATCACATTCCAACACTACCTATGTGCCTCATAGTTTGTTTCTTTGGCGCAGAACACGCATACCTCATCATTTTGCGTATACTTCCCCCCAACGCTCTTAGTTCTCAAGCAACCTGCTGTAGTATAGAGAATAAAAGAGAATATAGAGAAAAAGAGAATATAGAGAATTGGAATTATCGTAGAGATTTTTCTTTCTCATGTCCAATTTTTCTGCCCTGTAAATACATCTGTCCTGTAAATACAACGGCGTTTTAGGTTCCATTTTTTTTTCTCCGTTTTAATTGTATCGATGTGCTTTGCTTCTTTTTTGGTTACCTTGGCTGCCTTTGATTAAGACTTATTTGGTTACTTTGGCTGCCTTTGATTGAGACTTTTTCGGTTACCTTGCCTGCCATTGATTGAGACTTTTTTGGTTACCTTGCCTGCCTTTGATTAAGACTTTTTGCCTACCTTGGCTACCTTTGATTAAGACTTTTTTGGCTACTTTGGCTGCCTTTGATTAAGACTTTCTTGGTCACCTTGGCTGCCTTTCATTAGGACATTTTTGGCTACTTTGGCTGCCTTTGATTAAGACTTTTCTGGCTACTTTGGCTACCTTTGGTTAAGACATTTTTTTGCTACTTTGGCTGCCTTTGATTAAGACTTTTTTGGCTACTTTGGCTGCCTTTGATTAAGACTTTTTTGGCTACTTTCGTTGCCTTTGATTAAGACTTTTTTGGTTACCTTGGCTGCCTTTGATTAAGACTTTTTCGGTTGCTTCGGCTGTCTTTCCAGGTGAGATGCTGGAACGCCCCCAGCGGCTGCGACTACGCGGGACCCGTGCGGGGTCTGCTGGACCACTTCGAAAAGGACTGCGCCTTCCACGCGGTCATGTGTCCTCGTTGCCACGTCATGCAGACGCGGACCCAGCTTCCGGCACACTACCGCGCCGGCTGCCTGCCGGCGTTTTCTCCAGAGAGGCGACGGCAGCACGGACGAGACGCTGCTGTCCCCAACGATGCCAGGAGCGATCCCTCCAGCCTTCAAGCCGCGGGAAGTTGTACGTCGCAAGATACCCTGGCAGGTTAGTACTGCCTTTCACGTGGGTGCGGCAGAAAATAGGCATCGCCGGGATAGGGCTAGCGCGAACAACGTTAGCGGGCAAAGGACAAAAAAATGTGCCGGAAGGCACGGCAGATGGGCCCAGGAATTAGGTGGCAGGCATTCGGTTGTGAGGCGTTTCGCTGCAGTCATTTTGGTTTGGCTCTCGGCAGAAGCTTCAAAGGCATCGAGCTTACAGCACACGGTTCAACTTGACTCACCTGTTAAGGGCACCGTTGCGAGAGGCTACGGGTTAATTTCCAAGCAGCTCTTCAACGTGCACAGAAATAAAGCGCGCATAAACATTTGCTTGCATTTCATTTATTTAACCTCAAAGGGGCCCTAAACAGGGTTCCAAAAGTTGCGATTTTATGTGCGCAATCGCTGGAGTACCATCGAAGTAACCTCCTGCCGCACAAATTGTTGAAAAGCGTTGAGTATTAAACGAGTTATCGTTCATTATGAAGCTCTTGCCCTTTTATCACGACTCCAAAGCACTGTGAAAACTGTGACGTCACCGACCAGGCGGAAGACCACCTAGACAAACAGAGTAAGGTTGCAAGGTTTGAGATGCGCGCAGCCATTGGCTCCGCTCGGCGGTACGTCACGCTTTTGTTTCAGCAGCCGACGCACAGGCTCCTTCCACAACTGCCGAGCGGGGCCTGTCGCCCCGCTAGAACTGCCCGGCGGCCGTGCTCCTCGCCTCGGCCATGGTCGCGTGGGCCCGTAATAGGGGAAACGAGCGTTTGAAGGCCAGACAGGGGGGGGCAACCACAACATGCTCAAGATTTACGCCGACGACTAGCGACACGATAGCGTTTCCGCATGCGGCGCTGTGGCAGCGAACAGGTCCATCCGAGGTCCAGACTCAGAAAAGGCTTATCATCGCCGAAGTTATACAGTCACCTTTTTACAAAGCCGCGCCGACGACGATCACCAGCGCTATCTTTCGCTGAACTATCACCCCCTTACACGTATTTGCAAACTGACTTTGAGAAAAAAGTTCCCCTCTGGCGGGCGGGCACACGTATGCTGCGGCGTATGCCGTGTCGTGCACACCGCAGAGTGGGCTCCTTGTTGACAGATTGTGCAGGCAGATGCTTGCCGCAGTCGCGCGTGTAGCGGCGTTTCCGCCTACAGACAGTCTCCCTGTTTTTCAGCGTTATTGTAAACGACGCGCTATATCTACAAACTCAAGTAGTCTCGCCTGACGGAAAGCGACTATCGACATTCGTCCCTACTAATACGCCGTGCCGCCGGTGCCGGAGCGATGCGCTCGCAGGAACCGCCCCAGCGCTTCCCCAGAGCCCGGAACGCGGATTACCTACAGCATTTAATGGAGCTCACCAATAGCGACGCCATACTGTTCAGTGCTTCGTGCGTCATAGAGGCTTCGTCAGAGCATTCTGCCGAACGTCAGAGCGCAGCACTATGGCGGCGAGGAAGCGGTAGATAAACAGGGAAAGAAAGAAAAGATCTTTTCTGCGTGTTTTTGCAGCCCCTGCTTTACGCAGTGGTGTAATATTTGGTATAGGGTAGCAATTGCGCGATTGAAATGGTGACCTTCGGAAGCCTATGTAGGGCCCCTTTAACGGTTCGAAGGCATTAATCGAATTTGGTACAGCTTCATAACAAAGTAACAATAAGACAGTGCACGATGATTTCAAGAAGCAGATAAAAGGAAGAAAAAAACAACAGAAACATAAAAATGCATAAAATTCCTCCCTTCAATCGAAAATGCAACCCCTGAGATCGACGGTTCAACTCGCGAACCTGCCCGTATAGAAGGTACGCCACGCAACCACACAGTTTCAGATTCTGACTACGCAAACGTTGTGCTCGCAGTGCTGGAGACGAGGATGAACGAGTTGCTCGAGTACGTACGGGCGCTGGGCACCAGGTCGGCGCTCATGGACGCCGAGATGAGTGACGCCAAGGACCTGCTCACGAGGCTGGTGCTGAGCGCAGGAGGCGGAAGCGAAGATTCGGCGCAGCATGCGGAGGGCGAAGCGGCTACGGCGACGAGCGAAGGTCGAGCCTCGCTGAGGTCAATACCGGGGATGCTGGGAAGGTTCTCAGCTCTCATCAGGAGTGCCCGCGAACGACTCAACGAGCGCCGCGAGCAGTGTTCCTACCTGGTCGCGTTCAAGAAGACCGGGGCGGAACACGCCGCCGAGGAGACGCTGTCGGCGCCATTGGACCCCGAGACCTGGGCGTCTAGAACGCAGGCTCCCGACGGCACCTGCTACGTGAAGATTTTCCTCCTCGAGGACATGTCCACGCTGCACGTCTACGCCGCCGCCGACCAGACCAGGGAGACTCTGAACCCGTGGACACTGGCGTCCGTGAGCCCGGCACGCCCCAGGACCAGAGCAGGCTGCCGCTTCTTCGCGCTGCGCCATCGGGAAAACACGAGTCCAGCGAGAGCCGAAACGGCCGCGTCGTCAGACTTCATCGTACCAACGTGGACCGTCTCGAGGCGGAGCCGCAACTCGCTGAGGGACGAAGGCTACGAGCACTGCGGCTCGCACGACTACGGCGAGATGTGCCGCTTGGGATTTGTCGATGGCGACCAGACCATGCTCTTCTGTGTGAGACTCGCCCGCAGGTGGGCAGTGCCGAGAGATAGTAGCTGAAAAGGGGAGGCTGGTCGAAGATTGCCTGGTGGTTCCCCACCGATTTCAGGGCGGCTCACACGACCACATGCCTGTGGGGGCTTATTAACTCATGACCCACGCGCTTAATAACCACCCTGCTCCAGTGCAAGAAGTTTTACACTTTCAAGAAAATGTTCCTTATGGCCTATAGTTTGCTTATTTGGGAAAAATGTCACCTCTGTACTGAAATAAAGAGATAAAACTTTTTTTTGCTAGACAGGTTGCGCCATCTATGATGGAATAGATAAAGATAAACTAACAAGAATTTCTTGTTTATTTTTATTTCACTAAAGATGTGGTATATTCATAAAATAAGCAAACTAGGCCGTTATAGGAACATTTCTATGAAACTGAAAAGCTTTTCGTATTGGTGCAGGATGGTTTTTAAAGGGGCCATGCAGACAAGACACAAGTTGGTTTCATTCGAAAGATTTCCTCGTTAGAATCATACTGACGTGCACTTTTAAAACGCACTCCGCTCAAATAAGCTCTATAATTAGGAAAAAATGGAACAGTCATGCGACCCACTATCTCATTTCCCGCAACAGAACCTATGGTGTCATGTGCCCAGCTGTGCGATTGGCTGAGGCCGGCAAAAGCAAACGCAAATTAAGCAGGTCACATACACTTGCGAACGAGCTATTTGCGCTTAAATGTAATGTATATTCATTCTACTGCAGTAAAAATGCTGGGGTAAACAATGAATGTTACAAAATACACGTAAACATAGAAGTACCAATACGCACTGCTATTGGTACTGCGCGCACTATGCTTGTTTTAGCTGTACAGCAATCCGCCGATTTGGAGTTGTCTTACACTACACTGACCTATTGGCGTAAGCGACGCAATTGGCTTACGTGACCGTGTTTGTCGAGTATACCCCATGTTTCACGATCGATTACTTTCTACCGTAACAAAAACAAGCCATGGGAAAATACGGTCAAAAACAAAGCAACAGTGGACAGCGGGCGCGGCTCAGTATGCAAGCGCCATCTGGGAGGGCTGACGGCAAGCAAGGCTGCAGAGCGTCATGACGCACTGGAAGTTCCTGTCAGTAACCGCCCTTGGGCCTCTTCGATTTTCCACTTCTGGCTCCCCGCGGGCTGCCCGCGGGTAGTCCGAGGATTCCCCGAAGCCATAGGGATACACGGGAAAATCGAATGTTGGACTGCTTCTCGGGGAGTCCGCGGTGAGCCCGAGACTGTAAATCGAAGAGGCCCCTTGTGATTTCATGGCAGACGTCACGAAAACACACGATTTGGCGGGAGAATCAAAATTTTAACCTAAATTGATTAATTTCTCCGTGAATACGGCATCCTTTGGTGTCGGATAAGGGCTGGGGCACAATTAAACACGAAATATTTCGAATAAGACAAACTTGATTTGTGTCTCCATGGCCCCGTTAAGCCATAAATTAGTAGTAAGTCCCTTAGGAATCCGATCAGGGGCGTCCTCCTTAATCAGCTGCGCGTCCCCAGACACCCCACTGATGTCTCCCCAACCATTCGTAGCCCACTTCTTTTTCTGTTGCATACCGCTCCAAGATGACTGATCGCAGATAGTTCTGACTCTACCTACAGAAAATTTGGGCCGCAATTCGACGCATTCGCGTCGCTTTCCCAACAAACCCGTCGAACCAAGGCACATCATGGTTTAAAGAACTTGTCGTTGTGCTTCCCCAACTTTTTGCGCCGTCTGCTGCCGATTTGTCTGTTTTCTTTCCTCTCTTTTTATGCCATGCTATTCCAGCACCATGCAGCATAAACCACAATGCTAAGGAGGATGTCGTGCTTGACCCTGATCCACGTGTCCACTAGCCTTACGCCCTGGTTTCAGCGAAGCATCTCCATCTAAATCGCGCCATTAACACGAGAGAACGTTGGCTAAATAAACTGTCCTAAGCACATTCCTCGTCTTCTTTGGTCGTCGGGAAGACCACCCTCGCGCTCGCTATCTCGGTCGGCTAGAGCACTCGGCAGTACACTGAGCCTTCGCTACTCGGCCCTGCCCTCGCTTCACACCACTTTACACCAATTACACCACTTTACACCACTTTACACCGATAACAGCCTCTCTGAGCGCACTGCCTCGGACTTTCTTTGTTTCCGGGTACGTCCGCGGCAATTGCTTGGCCTTCCCTTCAGCCACAGGAGCCGTTCACTTGGGACAGCCCGCAGGTGCGAGTCCCCGAGTGCAGGTGATTGAAAGAGTGAGGGCCACCCCAGATCCAAGCCTCTGCGAAAAATAAAATATTCCTCCCATCGAAAAAAAATTGACCGTCCCTTCCTAAAGAAAGGTGAGAGAAGCGCGAACGCTGAAAGTGCGTCCAATCGTCGCTGAAAGAGCGTCCATGGGCCCTATTATCGACTGCACAAATGCGCTGTGAATTCGACATGTTTTTTTTTTTTTTTTTTTTTTGCGTAAGCACAACGTAAGCAATCAGTCACGTGATGCACGTATAAGTAAGACATGCAGTGTAATTTGACGCTTAGCTCATAAAAATCACAACCCAGCTATCAAGTATTGCGTATAAGAGATATCAAACCACTTGGTATGTATTATAAAAATTAGGGTGGCAGCTGAGGTTGGCAAGAGAAACACATTTTTCTCAGTTTAAAATTGGCGTCAAAACCACAAGGCGATCAAGTGACGTTGATCCAAAAGCGAGCGCGGCGGGTGTTAAGCTAAAAATCAAAACATCCCCCTCGCGAGGGGCACAATCAAATGCAGAGCATTTCCGCGGGGGGCGTGCCTGCAAGTCTTATGGATTACGTATTGGTTGTTGTTGTTGTAATTGTTGTCTTCCAGCGTAGACATTGTCGATGAAGTCGATGGTGAAACGTGAAACGTGCCGTGAACCCCCTGCCGCGGCTATTACGCAACGTCGAGAGGCTACGACGCAACGTGGCGCGGCTATGACGCAACACAATCCAACACAATCCACTTTAATCCAACCCAATCCAAATCCAATCCAAGCCAAGCCAAGCCAAGCTAATCCAATCCAATACAATCGAATTCAATCCAATGCCCTTCGCGAGAGAGTGTTATAGCGCCGAAATCGCGCCACCACATGAACGTGAACCGAACGCGGCGAGAGAGGGTGTTGCGAGCGGAGAGAAGGCGAGGAGGACGCGGAGGAGAGGGCGCACCTGTGGCCGACGGTTGAATGAGTCAAGGATATAATTCGCGTGCGTAACCTTCCATTTTGTGTCGGCTCCGTGGATCAGTCGGCAAAGTGCCGTGTACCTTGCGTTCCGCCCGCAGAGTCGTGGGATCGAAACCTGGCGCCGGAAGGTATTATTTCTTTATATAGTGTAGGGTGCGGACTACGTAGTGATGCGGACTACGGACGCCAACGCGGGTGACATCGTGAGTTACTAAAATGCTCTGCATTTAAAAAAAAAATTCCCCCGCATTTCCCCGAGGGGGAGAATGTGAAAGTGCGAATGCACGGTTGTCGGCCCGCTTGCGGCGCTTGCGCTCGGCCCCCGCAGCCCACCGCCTCGCCGCCTTCTCTTCCATCTCTTCCATCGGGTTTGTAGTATCCCGTGTACACCACGCAGTTATCAAGCCGCTATAACGCCGCTGAGTCGCCAACGCACGCCGCTGACGACGTAGTTTGAATGCGTTAAAGATATAAGGCGCGTCACTAACACTGATATCACCGTCGCGTCCGTGGCTTGGTCGGTAGAGCGTCGCGCTGCGGCCGCAAAGTCCTCGGATCGAAACCTGGCGCCGGATGCTGTTTCTTTTTTAAATATACAGGAGCACTGCGGACGCCGCCGCCGCCGCCGCCGGCGGTGGATGGTTTGGGGTCGCTTATAAAGTGCATTCGCACTTAAAACATCGACAATCTTTTTACCGTATCTATCTATTTGTTCCAATCGTTTTTAGTGGCATAGTTGAGCTCTCTGCTTCAATGCAAGCTTTGTTGTGTTATCACCTTCCCGGCCGTCACCGCCGCCACGCTATCTTCTGCTGCTATTTTACAAGTTTATGGCGTGATCACAGAAAAAGGCCGCCGCGATCATCGGTTGTATGACGAGGTAAATACAGCGGAACGCTACGCCTCAAAACGGCGGAGCCTGCCGAGGCCTTGGGTAGCTCTTGCCTCGTGGATCAACGGACCCTGACGCAACGGGCACTACAGGTCGCTTCGGCCATTTGGGCTGAGGCTACCCCCCCAACCTGAACCTGGTGTCTCATCAATAAAGTGTTTTTCTCTCTCTCTCTCTCACTCATTCGTCAAGGTCGAACTCAATCAGCGAAGTAATGAATGAAACAGACAGTTCTCTTAGTCATTTTTTTCTCTTGAAAGCGATCATGTGACCCACCAGTTTACTGGGAGGAGTGTGGACAAATGCCATGCGTTGGATTCTTTGTAATGGAGAGGCTTGTACTGCCCTCTTATGTTGCTGTTACGCCAAACTCAACGCCAAGCATAACAACAAAATACAGTACGTTATTTTCATGCTCTGCTATCTCTGACCTGGAAGCTGCCAAAACTCTTTCGCTAGAAACAGTTCTAAATCACACAACGTGCGAAACTGCGCCTGCTGCAAATTCACGGAGATTTCACGGCGCGGAAAGTCGGTGAATTTTTTAAGTGCGAATGCACTTCTTAAGCGACCCTGAATCACGCGTCCACCGCCGTCCGTCCATCCGCACCACATACCCACTTAGGGCGATTGGCCAAGAAGAGTTCCTAATTTCTTTAGCACATACCCACTTAGGGCGATTGGCCAAGAAGAATTCTTTCGCATCACTCGTGCATTCCCACTTCCCCATCGACGACTGCTGCTTCGCCAGGAGCGGAAGTCGGGGCGAGTACTGCGGCGTCTACCTCGTCGGTCACGTCTACGCGAACCTCGTGTCGCACGCCGTGTCCACCTCGCCGGTCAGGGACGAGTCGCCGTACAGTGCCGTCTACACCGACGCGTACTCGGGCGACGGAATCGTGGTCGTCACCCTCTACCTCGCGCCAAACATCTCGCGCGACGACGTCGTCGAATACGTGGACGCGGCGATGGAGAGTGTGGCCAGGCGCGTAAAGCCCTCGAACCCGGTCGTGGTTGTTGGGGACTTTAACGTGGACGTGCGAAAGGGCTACATGCTCGCCAACCACTCCATGACGTGCCTACCGCTAGAGGCTCCCACCACCATCAACGGCAGCTACATCGACCTGGCCTTTGCGAGGAACTGTCTGATACGCGCGGTCTTGCAACAACTCTTGACCGTACATTTCAGTGACCACAAGGCGGTCATAATGAGCGTCAACTACAACGACAACACCAACAAGTGCTGAATAAAGAATACTGTCGTTTCACTTTACTTGCGTGTGTGTGTGATCTCCTCGAACATACACTTTAATTCACCAAGATTTCCAGAGAACGACTAACGGGGTGTGTGAATCCCCACTTGATCACGCGGGGGTGTTAAATGCAACTAACGGGCGAATGCCAACACAGTTCAACATAACTCCCCCTCATAGCATCACCCGTGCATTCGCACTTCCCCATGCTCCCCTTCGGGGACATGCGGGTGAATTTTTTGCGCTATTTCACGGCGACAGCAGCAGCCATTTACAATCTGTTGCGTAGCAATGCGTCACTTTTACTCTGGCTGAAGTTTCCAATGTGTCACGTGAGCATTCCCGCCAACTGTATTACTTCACGTCTTCTCAGCCAATCACAAAGAGAACGTGAGATACAACCCGAATTGTTGTTATATAGCAAAGACAAGCCCGGTGCATTTCGTCTAGTTTCTCATTGCCGGCCAAGAATTACGCGCTTGCAGTGCAAAGAAATAAGGCAAAGTTTAGAACTGGCGCCAGTAAACGTCATGAAACGTCAAAATGACGAAAGCACACACAACTGCTTTGTCAACCGGAAGCACGTGACCATTACTGAAAGCCAATCAGACAAAGCTTCCGGTAATTCACTTTGAACGGTTAATCAACAGCGTCAAGAATAGGCAGTTTTAGCATATCGTTACGGTATTTGCGTTACTGTTTACCGTGTTACCGGAAGCCGCTGGCGACGGTGAAGCCTGTGCCAGTGAGTTACCGTTCGCGGTAACTCTCGCGCTGCGCAGTCGACTCTTGTAAACGGTACTGTAAACATGGTAACGATATGCTAAAACTCTCTAATAAGGCCCCAGTCGTCAAACCTTCAGCGACCTAAATCGCAAACAAAGAACGAACGCACGCGACGATTTTTCGCGCACTAAGTTAACGCCTCTACGAACGATCTAAATGTATACCAATACGTTTTTTACGAGATAAAAAAAGTTACTGCGAGAGTTACCGCGAACGTTAACTTGTTTTAGCATAGCGTCACCGTGTTTACGTTACGGTCTACCGTGCTTGCGGGAGTCGACTGCGCGTGCGCGAGAAGTTTCCGCGGACGGTAACTTATCGGCACCCTCACCAGCTTCCTGAGCAGGCGAAGTGTGTACCCTCGCGTCTTGCAATTACAGCAAAGGCATTCCGCTGGGCTCTTGAGGCATGGTACAACTGATAAAAGCATGCTTAGTTGAGGTTGTTTATTTCGTTTTTTCGTAGGAGCACGACAAACGACTATTTTTCTCAGATGGGCGATAAAAATGGCCGTCCGTCCCTGCCCGGGCTATAAGCCTCGCCCGCCTCAAATAGTTCAGATAAGTTTCTGAGCTCGCAAAGTGCTTTTACGCTTCCAAAATTGTGCTGGGCAAGGTTATTGATGATTACAACTTATTTTACTCATTTCTTGCTGAAATATATAGCGCATATAGCGCGGGCGTTATTTCTAGTTTACCTTGATTCTAACTCTACTCTACTTCTACCCATTTGTATGCTCATTATATTTTTATCAAGTTTCTAAATTATCTATATGCCGAAAACATGAACCATATTCCTCCTGGGCGCGAAAGGGCGTGCAGTATGTTTAAAAAAATAAAAGCCGTGTTACCATCTTAAATAAACTCATGCGTCATAACCAAGTTCCAAGGACCCATGCAAAAAAAACTGTGAATGGTCTCTCTCTAAGCTAACCTACTGCAAAGAAAATAACAAGAAAATAACAAGAAATCACCGCGCCTGTCCATCGGCTGAAAGCGCGGCGGGAGCGTCTCCGGCGTGGTCTAGTGGCTAGGATATCTGGCTTTCACCCAGAAGGCCCGGGTTCGATTCCCGGCGTCGGAAGCGTGTGCGGTCTCATGGTGTAACGGTTAGCACTCTGGACTCTGAATCCAGCGATCCGAGTTCAAATCTCGGTGAGACCTGCGCTTTTTTTTTTTGTGCCGGAAAGCATAAGTGAAGCAGCAGAACATTGCTCAACAAAGACCAAGGTGCTTTAAATACCAAACAAAACCATCTGGAGGTGAACTAGCTGTGCCTGCGATATAAAAGTGTCAATCCTCCTGGGGGTGGTTATAATTTAAATAAGTAAGTGTTAGTACGAAGGATTTTGAAAGAGGTGGTGGTGTCGGCGCTCACCCTTTGGAACACCGTACTGTCTGACATAGATGCTGCCTTAACTGAAAGTGAACCTGAAGGCAGTTGGTCGACTTGCACCGGGCCGTGATAGTAAAACTGCCAATGAAGCAGTACAGGTGACGCTGGCTGAGCCTGTTAATGAGTAGCATTCTTTGCCGAGTACCCCCCACAGCCGGGACGGTGTAACGCCCTGAATTTCCACAAGAATGCAGATTTGGCGGAAGTAACACTTGTAATCGTTATAATAGCGTAAATAGACATAATTGGTCGGACAGAATTTTCAAAAACCAAAAAAATAACAAGAATAGAAAAAAAATTTTAGCGAAAATGATCTGATAAAATCAAAAATATGCATCTGATACATCTCCCCAAAACCGAAGCATAAACAAGAAAAGTATGCAAAAGAACGTATGCAAAAGAAAAAAAACGCCCTGTATTTGACTAAAAATGCACATTTGGCAGAAGTTCCACCTTTAATCGTCGTAATAGAGGGCATCCTCGATTTACCAGTCCTGGACAGTCCGCGGGCAGTCCGGGGACTGCGTTTGGACCGAAATTCCCATAGGAATACATGAAAAAAAAAATGGCAGCATCTTCACTCCGTGGATGATGGCGAGGGTGCGAAGTATGGGGACTCGAAATGACATCCAACTTGCTCCCCGAATGACATCCGATTTGCGCCCCGACCGTCATTCAATTTGAGCCGTGAGTTGCACCTTGATTATTCCCCAAATGAAACTGCAACTCACGGTTCAAATCGAATTTCGCTTGATTTTCGCTTGATGGTGTTGTGAGTACAGATGGACGCGGACGGACATTTGGAGGTCCTAAGGTATACTCCGCACCGTTACAGGAGAGGGAGTAAGCCGCTTGAGTCTCGAGTACTATCACGGTAGTAGCCCAATGGGTAAGAGCGACTGACACTAACTCTGTCTGGTGTACCAGATACAGGCTCGAATCCTGTGTGATTTCTTGCAATTGTAAATGTTATGCGCACGGACGCGGACGGACATTGTGCGGTCCTAAGGTGCTCCGCACCTAAAACTCGAGCACCTTATCGCGTCGCGCAGTCCGCGGACGATCCGGGACCGATAATCAAGGAAGAGCAGTATAAATGGAGATAATTGACCGGACAGAATTTTTAAAAACCGAAAAATAACAAAAATTGAAAACAAATTTTATCAAGAACGATCTGAGAAAGTAAAAAAAAAAATATTCATCTAATGCATCTCCCGCAAAACCCGAAGAATAAACAAAAATATCCGGAAAACAACGTTGTAAATACGAATAAAAAATAGAGTAAGGGGACCAGCTTTGCAGTACGCCTTGCATCTATGAAGAAAAAAAAAACATTATTAGCCAAGCAAATGCATTTCATCACGATAATGTGATCAATTTACATCATTCGCGAAGAGAAACCAAAGAAAACTTACAAAGAATAAAATACGTCTTTCGCTACTCATCGCCATATTTGGCTGCAAAGAACTCACATTCTAGACAAGCGGCATAAGATGCTACGCATTAGTAGACAATTGTCTGAATTTCTGTAACTTTTGTTAAGACCAGGGAACCGAAGAGTAAAATATCTTTTTAGGGAGGCGGACTAACGAAGCTCAGCGGCGGAGTAAGACCACCGAAATTATACGACGAAGTACAGTGCCGCAGGCGGTGACTATTCTGTTTTCTGCTGTGTACGTTATATTGATAGTGTAGGTCTATTAGCCCTTGCCGACAACCTTAGTGGCACAACCACTGTATATTACTACAAAGAGGGAGCACATGCCCGTTATCGCATGAGAGAGGGAGCGCCACATTCGTTTTCAAGTCAGTGCAGGCAGGCCACTTCCTGTTGCACCTACCGCCGTCTAGTGGTTAGCTTTGAACACTGCCGCAATCCTCTTGATCGACTGCTAAAACGAGCCGGCTGCTCGGATGTGGCCCAGTGGGTAGCGTGGCAGCTCCTCGAACCGGTGGGCAGCGCCGCGCCGTCAGCGCTCCGGTAGCGAGATTATTGGTGGACCCAGTGTTGCTCGCTAACTCTGAACTGTTCATTCCCGGCGTTGTTGGCACCTTTACACCTGTTTTCCAACAACTGATGCCGGGTTCAGACTGTTGCCACAACTGCCGTAATATCGTAATAAAGAATGACGTCAGTTCCCGTCTCAGCCAACTGAACTGCGTGACAGGCGTTTTCCTCCCCTTTTTTTTACGTCCATAGCTCACAATAGGGCTTTTGCGTCGGTAGTCTGGACATGGCATCAAGCGGTTTTTGCGTTTTCGAAGCGCGGTTTATGCCGTACAGCATCGACTTGTGTACCAGGCAGCACCGTGCTGCAAACGCGGTTGTACAGATAACCAGAAAAAGAATGGAAGGGAGTGGACAGACGTTTACTGAAGAATGAAAGACAAGAAAACAGTCTGGCTGCGCTAGTGCAGCGCATATTGAGTGAGTACGTGGAATTGAATGCTAGCGATGCTAACACCTAACAATTAATCACAGCTGCTCTGCATGTGGTTTATCAGGAACCAATTGACCGTAGATTGGTGTTACGTTGGTTGATAAAGAAAAGTAAGCGACGACAATAATTAGCACACGACAACAAAAAATCGACTTGCAACTGACTATGGCCGCCGACACACTCCTGAGTAATTCCATCGGTACCATGAAATTCTCTATCAGTTATAAAAGCGTGCGTTCAATCAGTTCATAGCCAACTATTCCGGTGACTGGCAGTGCGACTAAAAGCAAGCGCCTGACCGTGAGGGCGTTTGAACTCACGTGCTCGATCAGCCTATCAGCGGCAGCGCTTACGCCACGCTTAGCAGAATCAGCAACCCCATTTCACTTATAATTACAGCAACAATTGCTTAAACCCATTTAGTGCATCGTCCAGGAATATCAACCTCTACTCGTCGAGCTTTGCATGCAGAAAACGAACGGCACAATGCTTAATCACTGGTGGAATTTACGTGCTGGGTAGTTCGCAAGGTAATCAAGTGCAACTATTTACCGTAAGCCTAACAGCAAAATCGTCGTGATTGTTTCGCGCGCTACCTCGTATGCATGGCCAACAGAATGTAAGAGCTTTACGTAATAAAACTGTGTGATTTACCTCCAAGGTTGACCAGTTCACTGAGAATAGCGGCTGTTGAAGATGCCGGCGTGCACTGCAGCGCCTGCAACATCCGAGGTCATCCGTCGCTCGCCCTCGTCGATTCCAATATTGTGTCACAGAACGCAGGTATTGTGTGAGCAATCAATATTTCAGAAATGCAGTGTGTATAGTGTGCTAAGTTATAAAAAAAATTAGCAGTGGCTAGCTCGGCTATGCCAGGATATACGTAGCGTGAGCTAAGGTTCAGCTGGTTATTTATCGGTTTCCTGGTTGTCTAGGATTAGCTCATTATCATGCTTACTGCTGCTAAAACGATTTCCAATCCAATCCAATCCAGTCCCGTCCAGTCACTGCTCCTCGCGTATGCGCAGCAGGGCTTTCCAGGAGCCACGCGAAACGACTATCAAGTGGCTCCGGCGCACCGTCAGACTTGGCTACTGAGCAAGGGAGGCGCACAGCTGGGCACGCGCCGGCGCCAGTGCGCCTGCCGCGGCTATGACGTCGCTCCTCTAGAATGCTCAAACCGGCGAATGTGCAGATTCAATTTTCCACACACCCGTACTCCGATTGGATTGAATTTCCGAACCAATCCAATTTAATTTAATTTAATTTAATTTAATTTAATTTAATTTAATTTAATTTATTTAATTTAATTTAATTTAATTTAATCCAATCCGATCAATATCCAAATCCAATACAATCCAATGCTCCTCGCGCTTGCGCAGCATGGCCCTTACAACGTCCACGCGAAACTGCTCAACTTCGGCCAGTGTAGCTTACGCTACAAAACATACGGATGAGTAGTGTGAGCTTTGGGGCCGCGCCCTCCCCTATGTTTCATCCGGTCACCCGGCCACCAGTCCCTCGAAGGGAACGAGGCGGCACACGCCGCTGCCCGTGCTCATACACACCGGGCCGTTACCTCAGAGGGAGAAAACAACGACCGAAGCGCCTCAAAGCCAGCACCAATCCATACATACACCGAAATCTTATCCCACTACAAAAACGACCGCCGTCGCTTCCCGCCACCTCATGCACAACTAACACGCGACGAAGAAACCACTTTCCGGCGCCTCCAAACCAATTCGTATCCCCATAACACCCTACTGAACGCTATGGACCCCACCCAATACCCTGCCACCTGTAACTTTTGCCCTGTTGCTGGCACCCTATACCACGTGGTATGGGAGTGCCAACGGACCCCCACTCTAACCCCAAATTCCAACCCTACCTATGAGCAGTGGGTGGAGCAGCTGACAAGCTCCGAGCTCTCGGACCAGCGCCGACTGGTGGAACGGGCCCGGACGGCCAGCCAGCTCCAAGGCATCTTGGAATAAGGATGCCTCTCACTGGGTGGAGGCCCTAAGAACATCCTCCTGCTCATTACTAAAATAAATGTTTGTCTCTCTCTCTCTCTCTCTCCCCTATGTTCCTCCCTGCATATGATTGCACAAAACTGAATTGCAATGGGGCAGGAGAATATGCAGTGTTCTAAATTAGCGTACGGGACAATTTGGACATGCTGGTGAGTGTCGGAGACGGTAGAGAAAGGAATGAGCAGGTGTAAGGAGAGTATTTAACTGTATGCGTCGAAGAATCGGTAGTTTCGCGGTGGTTACAGATTTGTCTGGAACAGGAAGTGTGCGAAGGGTTTCTCTAATGTTCTTGTAGTGAAGCTTTATTTCTTGTTTGTAGTGGAGAGTAGTGTCCCTCGTCGGTGGATAAGGCCAGGGAATCCCAGGCGCCCGGTGCAGAAGTTCGCGGGCGAGGCTATGCACTACCTCATTGCCTGGGACTCTAGCGTGACCAGGAATCCACTTCAGTGTGACAGTGTGGGGACGTAGCTGTGTTAGGGCTTTGCGTAGATCATACTGCAGTTCTGCAGGAATCCTACCCATGTGAATTGCGCGAATCGCCTGCATCGAATCAGTGTATATGGTATATCATGAGGGGTTAGGGGGGGCTAAGGAGAGATCCTGAATACTGGTGATTATTGGGAGGGTCTCTAGAGTCGCCGTAGGTGGGGGATTAGTGAAAGGACCAAGGGTGTGTGTCCCGACTTCATTGCCACTTGCGATGGACTAGGCGGCTGCTCCCACATGCGTCCGTAATGCATCCGTGTAGACGATCGTAGAATCAGTTGGATGGACATGATTGACAACGCGAGTACGCCGTTTCCCTGGATTGCTATCAGCTGCAACTTTTTTTGGGATGGGAGCTATCCTGAGGTTATCTGGGAGCTGTGCCGGAGGGGTGATGATAGGAAGATCAATAGGCTCCATTGCAATTCAGTCTCCACATTTTCCCCACCCTCCTCCTTCGACGTGGCGGAGTTGGCTAGCCTCGGACCAGCTCAAAGACTAGTTGGCGTTAGTGAACCTGGCCCGGGACATTCTCGACGCTTAATGATGCATTTTAATAAAGTTTTTCCTCCTCCTGCTCCTCCTCTTTGCACAAAACAATTATTCCACCCTCGCTTTTTTCCCTTGTGGTCTGGAGGCCCTTTTCCCTCCATAAAAGCTGTTCGTTCATTTTTACGTGCTCAGTGCTTCCAATTGCGATATGTGGTGGGTTTCGTCCCCCTCTCCCCCCCCCCCTCCCCCAAGCCTACCTTGTGTCTTCTTTAAGTGGATGGAAGGAAACTATGCTTACGCGATTATATAAAGACATACCAATTGTGCAAAATACACAGACCACTATTTCTTCCTCTTAAAGTAGAATTGCCTTTTTATATATACAATTAGCACGTGTTCAAAACTGGGCAAATTATGCCAATGCCTTCAACGATACATTGACTTTTGATGTGGTAGTTCCATGGTTCAATCTAAAAGTTTTGTTTTGAGTTTGCGAATAGGACTCGCCAACCATGCCACTTAAAAAGTATCCGTCCTCGTCGTCGCTCTTCGTAGGACAGCTGTTCCTCGTCAGTGCGCACTATACACGCCCTCCCCAACGAGAGGACAGCCAACCTCGAAGTGGAGAACCTTACCTTGTGCAGTTAAAGCAAATGCGGAATCAAGTAAGAGAAAACAATCACGCAAACAAACAAACGCACCAACACGAACGGCTCACGCTCCCAAACGCCTGACAAATCATGTTTTGGATGGCGTACGAATTTGATGGAGACAGCGTGCAAATACGGCACAGGCCAGAACGTTCGTTTTTAACATGAAAGTGTTTTATTCTGGGATGCACGAAGATTTCACTGCAGTCATATCCCTCACGGAACTGACGCCAGTAGAACGAAGCAAGCGGCCTGTAGAGGGTGCACCCTTCCTTGCACACAGGGTGCACACAGGGTGCACACAGGGTCTTCTTGCGGGGAAGCAACCTTTAGTACTAAAGAGTACGTTATACTTGGGGTTGTTCATTTTCGGGTTTTATATTTTAACACGAAAGTGTTTTATGCCGGGATACACCAAGATTTCACTGGCGTCATATCCGTCACAGAAATGACGCCAGTACACCTTTTCCGAAGCAACCCGCAAGCAGGACGTCACATGCCAAACACAGCCACACGACAGCCGCCCACCCGCAATCATGCTCAGCTGCAGATGTCGCTGCACATTTCACTTTCGTGTTTTACCGATTCCTATGACAGAGGAACCAACCACAGCTTTTTTTCAAGGTTAGCACTTTCACAGAGGGGGTTTTTCCAGCCCAGTTGTCCATGGCACGTCTCTAGAAGATCACTTCCGGCAACAGAGCGATGTAGACAAGAATCGCACGCGAGCGCAGGCCACGTCGCGACGCCGACTCAAACCCCCGGCTTTGTAAAACTGTGTACCACAACTTCAGCGTATGGAAAACTTACAAAAAAATGAAAAAGTCCTAAGGCCTTCATATTTGTCTTCCCAGCAATGCATTTGAGTCGAAAGGTGCAGCCGACTTTAAAAGGTCGTCGTAAGGTTGGTCTTCATAGGATGGCTTTCACACATTGAGCACGCCCAGTACAGTGAAGCGCGTCCATTTTTGGAGGGCATGTCATTACAGAAAGTGGCTCTAACTCCTGCTTTAGTGAAACTATCCGGAAACAAACTATATGAAAATTAGCCGCTAAGATGACTTTAACATTCCTGCGAGTTTGACTTACTTTTCAAATTGACATAGTTCCCAGTGAAGTAGTAAATATTGTGGAATCCTCATCTTCTGTCACTACATGGACTTCTACAGGAGGTAAATGGACAGTGCCATTTTTCTTCACTATATTAAACTCTAGTTCGCCAACATTTCATTCAGGTAATTAACCAGGAAGCATGCTCAATCGCAAGTAACAAGCGAACGTATTTTGCTTCGCGCCCCGCTTGGACTACGACCCGGCCACGTTGAGGCTCCGTACCAAAGCTTTGCTGGTCGTCCTTCTTCACAGAGTGGAAGGGGACTGTGTTATTTTTTTGTTCTCAGACCTCAAGTATACACAGAACCCTATCCACATAAGCTTCGCCTAACCCATCCGCCTCAGAGTGGACAACATTATACTCCGAGATACGCAAGTTAACAGCCTCCCAAGCCAATCTGGACGACGTTATTTTTCCAGTGGGGCTATCGCGCGCCTATCCTTCGTGGCACACAACAAACGGACTCATGGTGAAGGAGGCATATATTTGACACGTTGGGTGCCACTCGGGTGGAGCAATTTCCGGCATATCAAGCAAAGCCTGCACCACCCGACCAAACTACACCCCCAGCGCTCCCACGGCCACGAACAAATGCACATCCGCAATGGATCATCCCAGAGTTCAGAACATCGACTTCGAAAAGGTTTCATAGCGCTAGTGCAAATTGAGAAAACACAAGCACCGTCGGCCAACACAAAATTCCCTGGATCGAAATAACTAGTAATGCGAACCCAATGAGCGCCCTATTAATGAAACCGCGATGAAACCGGGACATAACAATCGACCGAAAAATGGCCGACAGTGCAAAGAGAATGAAAGCAAACAAAGCAAAATGAGGTGTATCCGATGTTCGAAACCCGGTCCCACAGAATGAGATTACAACGAACAATCACTGCACTATCCCCGAGCTTTTGCTTCAGCAACCTATGGAGCACCTACGTGTAGTATCGGAGATTTTGGATCTCGGTGCTTCGGTGGAATACCACCAGAGGGCTGTGGCGAGGTAATAAAAAGCGACGCCATTTTGAATAATGCTCTCTTTGGATTTTCCCCTTCAACGAACGTACGTCTCTCTGTTGTACCCTGAGGGGCCGTCGCTGTCGCGACACTACAAGGGGTGGTAGTAGTCATAGTGGTCCTCGTGTCACTCTTTTCCTTATTTTCGCCTCATTTTGCCTCAACCTCACCCTCAACTAACCGCGGAGGAAGCAATCATCTGACGTCGATTATAAACAAACACCTATCACAACGCGTCCACCCTTCACTCTATTTTTCCTGCCTAATAGCCCCTCACCTGTCCTTTCTGCCCCCCTCTTAAAACTACCTACCACATGGTGTGGGCCTGTCAAAACACCCCATCGTTAATCCCCAATCCAAACCCTTCCCCCGAGCAGTGGGAGGGCCTGCTGACCAGTTACCGTCCCGTTGACCAGATCTTTCTAGTCACCCGTGCCAGGATGCTTGCAGCCAAAGCCCAAGGGTACCCGGACTGAGGCGAACCCACCCCACCGAGTGACGGCTCAACCACCACAGTTTGCTATTGACCCTGAGCGCATGCACCCGATGGTCACGTACCAAGAAATCACACAACACTACCGACTAGAGCGACAGCATTACCCCCCAGCGCACAAACAACTCCCCAGAGAGCTGGAGCGACTCCTCCGAGCCCTTCAAACGAATACTTTCCCCCACCCCACCAGAAGTCACATTTTGGCCCCTACCTGTTTCCCCTCGCAGTGCCGCTTCTGCGAGGCCCCCGGGACACTCTATCATATTGTAGGAGGCTGCGACCAAGCCCTGCTTCCCCGCCCCAATTTGGCCAGACCCACCTTGGGCCAGACCCACCCTCGAGGATCAGCGTTAGCTGGTCGAGAGGGCTGTGCACGCGGCCCGAGCTCAAAACGTCCTGAACTAGCGTAGCCTCCCCGAAGACTCCATTTTATTTTTTTCTCAATAAATAAAGTTTATTCTCTCTCTCTCTCTCTCTCTCTCTCTCTCTCTCTCTCTCTCTCTCTCTCTCTCTCTCTCTCTCTCTCTCTCTCTCTCTCTCTCTCTCTCTCTCTCTCTCCACATGTTGCTCAGGGTTTCCTTGAGGTCCATAATCTCTTGACATGACCAATTTAAAAAAGGTACAATGCATGTCATCATGTCTTACACCATGTCTTGCGGTAGTATTCCTCATGCAACTGTTGTCCTTAAAATGCGTACAATGCACGTCTTACCTCAAGACCTACGCTGTTTTGCATAATGTCTCGTCTGCTTAGCGCGGCTCCTTACGCAGGTGAATTGCGAGTACGGATTCGCCTCATTGGTTTGCATCTGCTATGTGTCTTTGGCGGTAGTTTGGATTGCAGCGTTACACGTATTTGGTTTTGGGATTGAATTTGGAACTGTTAGATCCGTCAACGGAATGCATTGCATTGCTTTACAGGAGTTTTCATCTTGTTTGGATAACGGGTGTCGTCCGCCCATGTCGGAGTTTTTGGATCTCAGCGCTTCGGTGGCCTACCACCAGGGGGCTGTGACGAAATAATAAAAGGCGACGCCATCTTGAATAATTCTCTTTTTGGATTTTTCCCTTCAAAAAGCCTACCTCTCTCTGCCGCGCCCTTAGGGGCCGTCGCCGCAGCGACACTACACGAATTATTGCGCCGATACCTTCGAGTTAGACATTTGTGATGGAGAGCTGCATTGAAGGCTACACAAGTAAACAGAAGGCATCAAGAAAAGTACAAAGCGCAGTTATGGTAAGAAAGAATATGTGAGGCTTACAATAACGAATAAGAAGATTCCGAAAAGATAAAAACTACCAATCCTTGGATACGCACCAATAGCTTACGGAGAAAAATAAAACAGCCAAAGAGAAAACAAAAATGAAGCAGAGTGAAAAAGACGATGACGATGGAGACCTAGAGACCGCACCACTGGAGACCTAGAGGAATGATTGGCCGATGCCCTTATTGGGTATGTGCCTTGCTCGAAGGAACAACAACCATAGCGTCGTTTTGTTTGCCTTCATCGCCGCGTTGCTTTCTGCTGGTTTTCATCCCAAAATGTTACAGCCGAAGTAACATTGCCGGCCTTACTGACTGCAAATTTACAAACCTTTCGATTTTTCAGCGAGCGCGCGCCCGAGTGTTTCGGCAGAGGACGACGCAGAAGAAGAGGGTTAATTCGTGATTCGCAGCCATGAGAACCGGGTTCCCCACGCCGATCTCCGTCCTGACTGCGACGGCGCTGACCCTGCATTTCTGCGGCTGTGCCGATGCCTCCTGCCTGCCCCAGTACAGGAGCAGCTCTGTGATGCATACGGCGTGCAAGCCACGACCAGGGAATTGCGTCCTCGTCAAGTCCGGTCTCAGCGCGGCGGAGAAGCAGGCTCTGCTGGACGCGCACAACAACTACCGGTCGCGGATCGCCAAGGGGCAGCTGGGACGCTTCCCGCCCGCCAAGAACATGCTGCGTATGGTGAGGGCCCATACTATTCTTGTTCGGCTGTCTAGAGCGCCGTCCAACGGTACCATACGCCTCGAGCTTCGCGACGGCTGCGCCGCCTGCCGCTGCTCCTCCGTGGCGTCTACGGGATGAGCGCTGGGTTTGCGGATAGGAGGGCATGCAATGTTTTGGCTCTCTTTCGTTTCTTTTCGCCTTTCCGCGCCATAAACTCGTTATCGTCGCGTCTGTAAGCAGATGGTACGTTTAAGAAACTTCAAGAAAGTTGGCTCCAATCCACGCTGCGAAGGTGCTTGGAAAGCAAAGCTGTAAACGACACACACAGCAATTCCCCAAGCGACGTCACCTAAATTCCCACACGTGGCTCTACAAAGAGTGAAGCCAGAGATCCTGCCAGCTGTTACCTGGGATTCGCGCCAAAAGCACCCTCCCCCTCCCCAGCCGCTGAATCAAAACCAGCGTCTGTCTCCCCCGTCTCCACGTGTGGGCGTAGCTTAGTCGCTACGACGATGGGATCTCGATACGCTTCTCTTCGGGCCCAGGTTCGATCCATGGCGGTGCGAGTAGTTTTATTTAGCCTGGTTCCGAGTTTTTGTGGTGCGTACGACTAAACCGTTGGCTGGCAGAGGCACAAAGCTTTGCCTTAAAAACTGCGGCGGCTTGGTAGAGTGCTCGAACGCCAACAAAAACTATCCGGGGACGCGGTTCTGCGCACTTCCTCCAGACCGTTCTTACGGACATCAGCGACGGCAGCAGCAAACCACCACTGTCACCTCCGAACACGTCAGGTACAAGTGAATTTTACGGCCGATTTGATTTTTGATTGTGGGGTTTAACCCGCCGACGCAACGCAGACGATGGGGCGCGCCGTAGTGGAGGGCTCCGGGTTAATTTTGACCACCTCGGGGTCTTTAACGTGCGCCGAAATCTCGTACACACGGGCGTTTTCGCTTTTCACCTCCATCAGAAAAGCGGCCGCCGCGGCCGGGAATCCAGCCCGTGACCTCGTGCTCAGCTGCGCAACGCCTTAGCCACTGAGCCACCGCGACGGGTCTGCCACCTCGTTTAGACGGGATACTGGCACAGTAAGGGGTTGGTTCCGTCTTGCAGCGCGTACAAAGAATGCGGCTTCGTTTGTAAATATATACGTCGTAGAAAAATACGTCTCGGGGATATGATTATCCCAATACACGGCAAACATTTGTGGGAATATAAGCCACGCGAAAATGTTAAGCATGGTAAAAGGCTCTGCGTCATTAAATATGTGCACACTCACGCCTTATAGCAAAAACCAAAGAGTTAATGAAATCGCGGAATAATAAATGGACTGCAAGTCGGAAAGAAGCAGAATAATTCTCGTACGGGAATTAACAAAAAACCATGTGCAGCTCCGGAAATGCTAAAAACGTTCGTTTAAACTTCCGCCAGGTAGGGCAGACCCAAGCAGGTGCGAAATGCACTGCTATTTCGCAGGACGGGGGGTGGAGGGGGGTCACCTTCGTTGTGTCTGAATGCGGTACGAAATAAAGGAGTGAACGTTTTAGAAATCACACACACACACACACACTAGCTGCGCGTTCACTTTCTTCTGTTTTTCCACTTCAACGAACAGCTGATCATTCGCGGACGCATTTTTTTAAGTACAGGGTGGGCAGTGTTCGCAAAGGATAAAAGGTGTCGTTGGGAAGTGTGGTATCTGATAAGGCCCTCTGATCTTAGATCGAGCTAGATTCTGCAGGCTCCCCGTGTCATGTGGTGATGTTTCAAAGAAGCGCTTATTCGCGTGTACGTGCACGCTTACTCCATAAGCCCATCGCCGTGCTGCCCGCGGAGGATGCATGACGAATGATTGCGCGCGCTCACCTCAGGACAAGACGAGCCAGAATTAAATTCTTTGTCGTGGGCTGATTCCCGGGTAAAAGTTTGTATTATCCACCGTACTTCTTTCGTAGAATGTTCGTGAAATTTATGCCGTATTCCTTCTTCAGGGTAGTGGCCAATATCCGAGGCAATATATTGGCAAGCGTAACTGGTGTGCTGTCAGGTATGAGGGCTATACGCTATAGATTATAGTAAGCACACAAAACCAATTTGCATCATAGTGTATAGTCGTACCACGACCATCTGAGGAAACGCTGCTTACGGAAACAGTTAATAAATTTCATGGCAGTGGAATGGCAATCAGCTCCATGCATATGCCGGCTTGGCGACACTAATCTGTGACATACACCTGCCGCTTATACAGAGCGAATGTACCACACTAAGATCGAGTCACAAACGTTTACACTCTCGTAAATACCCCACATTTGAGAACAGAGTGACTTCTCCACATAAATATGTATTTCAAACACATACTAACCGTAAATTTCAGTTGTGAACGGGCTATAAAAGCAGCGACGACAGTAGGGAGCGGGCCGGAGCCTCCCGCGGCTGCTTTCGAAACGGGCCGCTAGATGGATTTCAGTGGCGCCCCTACAGGCAGCGCTCGAGGCTTATAATCACGTTACTAAATCGACGTCCATTGGTGTTTCGACGGAAAGATGCCGCGTTTGGCACTACTTCGCCTCTATTAGCGTAACGAAACGTCAATTGACCTAACATAACCCAACGAACAGAAAAAAATGTTTAAAACACCGAAAACTAACCTAAGCCATACATAATATTAAGAGGTAAAAAAATTAGCAGTGGCTTCGCTTGGCTCAGCCAGGATATACGTATACCGCGAGCTAAGGTTCAGCTGGATATTCTTAGCTCTCCTGGTTGTTTAGGATTAGCTTGATTGTCATGCTTACTGCCACTTCAATGACACACACACGGTATACGCATTATGTGACACATGTATATTTATCAAGCGGCTCCGGCGCAGCGTCACCAATCGCCCCAGAGCTAAGCTGGTTCCACAGGCGCACGCCGGTGTTGCTGCGACGCACGAGCAATCAGCTACACACCCGGCCACCCCTCGCATGCATGGTTCGCGGCAATATCATCAAGTGGACAAGGCCGCCTCGTGCGGAACTGAGGTCGGCAAAGACGCTGGGCGCGTGGGTTGTGTGTAAGAGACGCGGGGCAGCGAACAACGTTCTGTGCGCCGTGTGACGTCACTGCTCCTCGCGCATGCGCAGCACGGCCAGTGTAGCTCTCGCTAAAAAAACAAAGCCGGCAGAAGCCTGAC
The DNA here is from genome assembly GCF_048455015.1 of Haemaphysalis longicornis. Lineage (NCBI taxonomy): Eukaryota > Metazoa > Arthropoda > Arachnida > Ixodida > Ixodidae > Haemaphysalis > Haemaphysalis longicornis. The sequence goes on from NW_027526204.1 coordinate 71,337,909, forward strand.
TTGAACCACCACCCTGAGTATGAGTAACAGGAAGCCAAGCACAACCTCTACACCCCAACGGCAGACTCTTTGGCATGTAACAGCCCAGTACGAAAAATTCGAATGTCGCCAGACGACACTCTAGGCACTGCGCCTGAAAAAAAAAACTAATGATGGTACGGGAACAGACTGCTTGCAAGTACAAATCGAAGGCAGTCATCCCGCTGTTAGGCTCTCCAAAAAGTTGCGCGGAAATCACGTATCTTCAGTCTCACTCGTGGAGAGGTTAACCGATCGAATGCTGCAGGGGTGGGGGTGTCTAACCGTACCTTGACGCCAATTAGAAGCTATACATTATTTCGGCAAGCAGAACCCTAACCACAACTTCATCACAATGAAGAAAATCACCTTTCCCGTAACATGACCTGCTTATGGCGATTGTACACGCTGGGTACACCCAGTTTCCTCACACAGTCTTGTAATATGTCTGCTAAAGTACAACGTTGCTATGATTCTTGCATTTGTTGCACAAACCAATTACTATCCATAAACACCAGACCATTTCAAAGCCTATAACATTACTCCATACAAACGCGTACCAAGAAGCAACCTGGACAGTACACAGGGTGGTGTTGTGGAATAGGGTGAAACGGAACGGGTCAGAGAAGCAGCGCGTTTGAGAACGACGCGATAACAGAGGTGTACATACGGGAAATACCCGACTCACTTTACCAGCCGCAAGGGACCCTTGCACGCAACGAACGTTCTCTTAGTCCCTGTTCGCAATTCCTTCTGATTCCTTCTAAGAGAGGGCGCTGCTGGTCCATAGCGCGCAGCTATGCTGTATATCCTGTGTGTTGAAACGTCACTTCGTCCTCATATTTTTCGAAGGACCAGGTTCCCGCAACTTTATGGCCTCCGGCGTGCTTACCAATGGAGCCAACAAAGTAACTTAAATCAGATGCTTTCGGGTGCAAAAAATGGTTACAGAAAAAGCCGTTCAATGTCGCGCACCCACGCAGTAGATTTGACATGATTGGTTGTAGGGTTTAACGCGCTGACGCAATGCAGGCGATGAGGCGTGCCGTAGTGGAGGGCTACGGATTAATTTTGACCACCCGGGGATCTTGAACGTGCGCCGAAATCTCGTGTACACGCGGGCATTTTTGCCTTTCGCGTCACCAGAAAAGCGGCCGCCGCGGCAGGGAATCGAACCCGCAGATTCCTTGTGCCAGGATTGGGTTGAAAAAACATTCCTTGGGACACTCGGGTATGCGTCAGTGCTTGCAAGGCGAAGGCCTGGCCATACTTAGAAATGACGTAACTGCTACATCGTATTTGCCTCTCTTTCATCCCTTCGGTAAATCTCCTTTTGCATTCAGGTGTTTCTTATACCGCTGTCACACGGCAGATCTGATGACATTTAGAACAAATGTCATTAGTTCGGCGCTACACGAGAATACCGAGTGACATTCAGGGCGAATGGTATTTAGCGGCTTTACCCGCCGCGGTGGCTCAGTGGCTAAGGCGTTGCCCTGCTGAGCACGAGGTCGCGGGTTCGATTCCCGGCCGCGGCGGCCGCTTTTCTGGTGGAGGCGAAAAGCAAAAACGCCCGTGTGTACGAGATTTCGGCGCACGTTAAAGATCCCCAGATGGTCAAAATTAATCCGGAGCCCTCCACTACGGCGCGCCTCCTCGCCTGCGCTGCGTCGGCGCGTTAAACCCTGCAATCAATCGATCATCATTTGGCAGCTAAATTAGATAGGGGAGTTCACTCAGCGGCCAAATGAGTAGCCTCGACAGCAGTGGCGCCTCACTAGACAAGAAAGCTCAGTAATAAACCAAAGAATACTGTTTATAAAAACTGTCCGTAGAACTGTCCGTATTGCCCTTTTTATGTTTTTTCTCAAATAATGACGAACAAGAACTTACAAAAACAAAAAACTCGTCCACAATGCGCGTACTTTTTAGAGCGTGGTCGCAAAGGCGGTGGTACGCGTGCTTCGACGATGGCGGCAAGTTCGTCATGCGCTTGGGTGCAGGGCGGGAACCAGCAGTCTTCTAGGAAGGACGAGGTGGTCCACACTCTGATTCGAGTCCCCCCATGCATTCGAGTGTGGGAGGGTGCACCCTGATGCAAATTTCTTGCTCACTTGTTTCAGCTTGTGATGTCTACTGATGTCACAAAACGATTATTTTCTTCTTTTTAACAAAAAAAAGAAATTGTTTTGTTTTTTAAAAAAATCTCTAATGTACAAAAACATCGCAGACGCACTTGAACTATAATTTTGTGAGCGTGCTAACTGTCACGCTATCACTACCAAATGACGTTTTTTTCGAAGTGTAGACCCACACGGCCAAACCGAATGTCATTAACAGCTAACTTTATTCACTTCGAATGACATTAGATTTGCCGTGTGACGTGGGCATAAGTCTGTCACGCCGGGCAAAGCAACACTCAGAAAAATCTTCTCACTCCAGAGCGCACGCATACACACGCAGATTTTATGCGACCTTAGCCGCTTTTATTGGCACTGATACCGGCTGTTGAGACCAGCTCATCAGCGCGTGAAGAAATGAGCGGTGTAGAACGGTACGCAAAACCTTTTCACCCGAGCAAAGGGCCTATGGCGTCTCTGAAAGGCCTTGTACAAAGCAATAAAACAATGAAGGGCTGAGGAAATGTTCCGCCAACGAAGAAAGAGGTGCATGTGCGCGGTTTTTAACAGTAGAACTGCTTAAGCTTTTAGTTCCGCGGTATAGCGTTACTAGAAAAAAAACACTAAAAAAAAAAGACCGAGAGCATGTGAGCTCCGGCGTCGGCCAGCTCGGCTCAGCGTTTGGGGCGTGATTTTTCGCGTGCTCTTCTACCCGTCAGTTCACGTGCGTTCACGCCTGAAGAGGAAATTACAGAAAATCTTGCGCTACAGACACCGAGTTGGCGAAACCGGTTGCCGCAGACTCTAGCTCCTGCTAACCCGGTCCACTTCGGGATAAGTGTGAAAGCGTGCAGGCGTAACGATCCGGGCCTGCCAGTCACGGAGAGAGCTTTCAGCGGCAAGTTCTGACATCCGTGTGATGTGCAACAGCCGGGACTTCGCGACGAAGGGAGATGGGCCGCCAGCGCTGCGGTTTCTCCAGCCTTGCACCACTATAGTGGTGCAAGCTGCGCCAATTTTTTAAGTGCGAATGCACTTCTTAAGCGAGCCTGAATCGTCTGCCGCCGTCGTCCGCATAGCAACAGCTGCGGGTGCGCGCGCTCCTCGTCTTCCTCCTCGTCTTCCCTAGCAACGGGGGGAGATGGGCGCGCGCTACTCTCCTCCTCCTCTCTCCGCTCAGTGACTGCGGGTGTTGGGCGCCTCCTCTCCACTTCGGGCGGGAGAGCTTTCGCTCGCGTAGCGGGCGCTCCGCATTCCGACGCGTGAGGGCGCTCGTGTAGCCCTCGCCGTAACGGCGGGCGCTACTCTCCTCCTCCTCTCTCCGCTCAGTGACTGCGGGTGTTGGGCGCCTCCTCTCCACTCCAAGATCACGATATCCACCGTAATCGCGCAATCAACAACCGTGCATGCGCACTTACACACTCTCCCCCTCGGGGAAGTGCGAGGGAATTTTTTCATCTGTCTTATTGAACTTGTATGATCACCAGTAGATGCGGTTCTCGGACGAAAACGTTTGTGGCATTGAATGCGTTCTGCCACTGTTTGAGAGTCGTGTTCTTGCATTTCATGTGGGACGCGAAAGATGTGGGACGACGAGATGGCGAACAATGCCCAGGCGCTCACAGAACTATGCCAGAACGACCACGACAAGCAGCAAGAGCGATTTACGAGTAAGTAGCGAATCTTTGAATCAAAAATGAGTGTCTTTTAAAATTATCGAATAGATAAAAAAGAAAAGAACATGGTTATGCAATACACCTCGCGGAACTGAAGTTTAGACATCAGGGGAAGAGACCAGCTGATGGTGAAATAATGCTCAGAGCGTCGCAAGACCGGTGTTGTTGAGAGCAAACGTTCCGGTTTCGCTTAGTCTTACGTTGAAGTACCTTGCCATAAGAGGTACATGAATGGAACCAGCGCTGGTTCGTGCAATTTATGACAGTGGGGGATTTATGAACAGGGAGTAAATTCTACTAGATTCTACTGTACGTGGAGTAAAGTCTACTAGATTCTACTGTACGTGGAGCAAATTCTACGTGGAATAAAGTATAGTGTACATGGAGTAAATTCTACTCGATTCTACTGTACGTGAAGCAAATTCTACGTGGAATAAAGTATAGCGTACGTGGAGTAAATTCTACTCGATTCTACTGTACGTGAAGTAAATTCTACGTGGAATAAAGTATAGTGTACGTGGAGTAAATTCTACTCGATTCTACTGTACGTGAAGCAAATTCTACGTGGAATAAAGTATAGTGTACATGGAGTAAATTCTACTCGATTCTACTGTACGTGAAGCAAATTCTACGTGGAATAAAGTATAGTGTACGTGGAGTAAATTCTACTCGATTCTACTGTACGTGAAGCAAATTCTACGTGGAGTAAAGTCAAGTGTACCTGGAGTAAATTCTACTCGATTTAACTGTACGTGGAGCAAATTCTACGTGGAATAAAGTATAGTGTACGTGGAGTAAATTCTACTCGATTCTACTGTACGTGAAGCAAATTCTACGTGGAATAAAGTATAGTGTACATGGAGTAAATTCTACTCGATTCTACTGTACGTGAAGCAAATTCTACGTGGAATAAAGTATAGTGTACGTGGAGTAAATTCTACTCGATTCTACTGTACGTGAAGCAAATTCTACGTGGAATAAAGTATAGTGTACGTGGAGTAAATTCTACTCGATTCTACTGTACGTGAAGCAAATTCTACGTGGAATAAAGTATAGTGTACATGGAGTAAATTCTACTCGATTCTACTGTACGTGAAGCAAATTCTACGTGGAATAAAGTATAGTGTACGTGGAGTAAATTCTACTCGATTCTACTGTACGTGAAGCAAATTCTACGTGGAATAAAGTGTAGTGTACGTGGAGTAAATTCTACTCGATTCTACTGTACGTGAAGCAAATTCTACGTCGAATACAGTCAAGTGTACCTGGAGTAAATTCTACTCGATTTTACTGTACGTGGAGCAAATTCTACGTGAAATAAAGTCTAGTGTACGTTGAGTAAATTATACTAGATTCTACTGTACGAGGATCAAATTCTACGTGGAGTAAAGTCTAGTGTACGTGGAGCAAATTCTGTGGGATTCTACTGCAGTTTCGAACGCTGCTACACCTTATCTGTCTTCCTGGCAGCCATGGAGGGGATATGTATGTGTGTGTACATATACATATATGCCCGCATGGGCCAATGGTCAAATGACACTAAGACGTGTTAAGCTACTATATTCAAAGATTTAAAGATTTATTTCCTCAGAAGTATCAGGACGCAGGCTGTGACTAAAGGCTACAACGTTTGACAGAGGCCCCAACCCCCTTTGGTACAGTACAATGACGAAGCAAAATCAAACAAGTTGGAAATTCCAATGCTTGAGTTATAATAATACAATTAACATGTAGAGCACAAGACATTACAGAGCAATATGGGAAAGGTACAGTAAAGTACATTAGAGTACAAAAGAGTAAAGTAAAACATTAGAGTACAAAAGAGTACAGTAAAACATTAGAGTACAAAAGAGTAAATTAAAGCATTAGAGTACAAAAGAGTAAAGAAAAACAAAGTACAAGAGGACAACCAGGGTAGAACTATGCTTGAGTTTTAAAGATAGGCACAATTACAAAACCTGCGCACTAAACAGGCCTAAACAACATCCACAGTTGTAGTCATTGAACCAGATATTCTGATTTAAGAGGTATTCTTTTCCCTGTGTTTTAAATACGTTTCTCCTGGATTTGAAATCGATATGGTCGAAAGCCTTGTTGAGTATTTCGGTGCGTTGAAACAGAAAAGACTGCCTGCCGTAGTTTGTTCGCAATTTCGGTGTATTTATTTTGGCACACCTAAAAGAGTATATACTGCTACTGTCCTTATGTTTGCCATGGAGATTTTCTTTCTGTATAACTTGTAAAAGATTCCTATAATAAATTTGGTCAGCCTTAAGCATACTGTACTGAGTGGACGCGCTCTCAAGTCGGCATAGTGTCCATGAAAATTTGCAAATAGACGGAGAACTCTTTTTTTGTAAGACAATAAGCCGTTTGTAATTTGTTTTGTCTGTTGTTCCCCATGCTAATGTTTCGTTCCAAAGCCTAGAATAGGCAAGAGTGTTATAAAGCTGTGTTTTCAACCAAAGCCGTATTAAAACTCTTAATCTGCAGAGAATGCCAATATTTTTTTTTTCAAATTTCATTGCCTGAGTGTTCTATATGCTTGTCATAATTAGTTCACCACGGAGGTGCAGACAATTAGGAATTGCTGGTTGGTGTCACCAAATGCGCTCTCACCAGAGGTACGTCGTTATGGGAAACAGTTCAAACTCCTGGTTTATTGGAGCTATGCCGGAACAAATTTCACGAAGCGAGTGTGCTCAAACCACTACTTGCCCATGGAAACTGTTATGGAGGCTTGATAGGTAGCTATCAGTCACAGCTTATTAATACTTAACAAGGGCTTCGGGGGGTGGTGGGAGGGGGGGGGGGGGTTACAGAAAGTTCATCAGAGGGCGTGAGCTATACGAAAGCGGGAAAATTTAATTGAATTCCACTTAGTGATGGGCTTAATTTTAAAACGCCACTCGCATTTTTGCACGAGAGAGAGAGAGAAAAAAAGAGAGAGAGAGAACTGGGATTTAGGGGGGAGGAATGGCAGAGGCCCTAATGGTTTCGGCGACCGCATGTTCACTAGGACAGAATCCTGAATTTTTATTGGACATTTGTACGGGTATCGTGAGCCTGGCACCTTCACGGCACGTAACCGAACTTAAAAGCCCCGAGGCATTTCTACTTAAGAGAATTTAGGATGATTTTTTCGGGATTGTATTGCGTGTGTTCGGTTTTAGGCACAGAAAAATCCTAATCCCAATAAAGAGTGCTACGTAGTGGTTTTCTGAGCATCAATTTATATCAAAGCAACCTTGGGGCAAGGGATTGTGGATGCGGGGACAATAGAAAAAAGCGGAACCGAGACGCGCTCGAGGATAGGGGACGTAATGCCCCGAACTGTGATGTATATATTCAGTGCAGAGACGGGAGGAACGGGTCGACTATACTCAGGGACAAGTTCAGAACGGCTATAGCTCACGTACGGTATAACTCCGCCAAAGCGACGGACTCAGATGTCAACGGGCGCGCGCGTTTTGAAAGCAGATGGCTATGAATGCGTGATGTCGCGTGTTTTTTCTCACGTAGTTTATTTGTTGTGACTGCATAGTTTAGAAGCATATTAAGTCCACAAAATCAGGGAAACGGCTCGCGCCATGGTCAAAAGATTCCCAGTAATGCACTACTTGTGCCGCGCGGAGTAACAACCCTGGTGGCGTATATACAATATTCCTCAAGTTCATCGTATAATGTATCAATAATTACAGTTTCAAAGCAAAGGAGCTCATTATTTGCATTAGAATTATTCGCTGATCAACTGGAGTAGGTAATAAATATATATAAGTGTGTGTGCGTGTGTGTGTGAGTGACTGTGAGTGTGTGTATGTGTGTTTGTGTGAGTGTGCGCGTGCGCGTGTGCGTGTGCGTGTATGTGAGCGTGAGTGTGAGTGTGCGCGTGTGAGTGTATGTGAGTGTGTGAGTGCGTGTGTGTGTGTGTGAGTGCGTGTGTGTGCGTGAGTGCGTGAGTGTGTGTGTGTGCGTGAGTGCGTGAGTGGGCGTGTGTGCGTGTGTGTGTGTGAGTGCGTGAATGCGTGTGTGTGTGTGAGTGTGAGTGTGTGTGTGTGTGAGTGCGTGTGTGTGCGTGTGTGTGTGTGCGTGTGAGTGTATGTGAGTGTGTGAGTGCGTGTGTGTGTGTGTGAGTGTGTGTGTGTGAGTGCGTGAGTGCGTGAGTGCATGATTGTGTGTGTGTGAGTGCGTGAGTGTGTGTGTGTGTGTGTGTGAGTGTGTGTGTGTGTGTGAGTGTGTGTGTGTGTGCGTGTGAGTGTATGTGAGTGTGTGAGTGCGTGTGTGTGTGAGTGCGTGTGTGTGTGTGTGAGTGTGTGTGTGTGTGTGAGTGCGTGAGTGCATGATTGTGTGTGTGTGTGAGTGCGTGAGTGTGTGTGTGTGTGTGAGTGCGTGAGTGCGTGAGTGTGTGTGTGTGTGTGTGCGTGTATGTGAGCGTGAGTGTGAGTGTGCGCGTGTGAGTGTATGTGAGTGTGTGAGTGCGTGTGTGTGTGTGAGTGCGTGTGTGTGTGTGTGTGTGTGAGTGTATGTGAGTGTGTGTGTGTGTGCGTGAGTGCGTGAGTGGGCGTGTGTGCGTGTGAGTGTATGTGTGTGTGAGTGCGTGTGTGTGTGTGAGTGTGTGTGTGAGTGCGTGAGTGCGTGAGTGCATGATTGTGTGTGTGTGTGAGTGCGTGAGTGCGTGAGTGTGTGTGAGTGCGTGAGTGCGTGAGTGTGTGTGTGTGTGAGTGTGAGTGTGTGTGTGTGTGTGTGTGTGTGAGTGTGTGTGTGTGTGTGCGTGTGAGTGTATGTGAGTGTGTGAGTGCGTGTGTGTGTGAGTGCGTGTGTGTGTGTGAGTGTGAGTGTGTGTGAGTGCGTGAGTGCATGATTGTGTGTGTGTGAGTGCGTGAGTGTGTGTGTGTGAGTGCGTGAGTGCGTGAGTGTGTGTGTGTGTGTGTGAGTGTGTGTGTGTGTGTGTGTGTGTGTGTGTGTGTGTGTGTGTGTGTGTGCACGTGCGCGTGTGAGCGTGTGCGTGATCATAAAAATTGCCACCATCTTCCGCGAGTGGAACCCTCGGGTGATGCAAGGTATCTCACGGGGTTCAATTCGCGTTTCCGTTATGTTGGTTACCCAAATGTGGTTGAAGTGTAGCGAACCCTAAAAAAGGCTCAATCACACGTAGATTTTCAATTACGTAAAGACCGTCTTTATTTGGGCGATTCGCTGGCTTCGCTGGTGCTAGCATTTCTGTTATCGCATTGGCTGGAGCTGGTTACGGTTGCGTCAGCCAACGCGGTAGCAGGCATGTTAGTGTCCATTTCAACTCATCGGAGCAGCAGTCGGAACAGTAGCAACAAGAGCGACTGACGGAGCGACTGAGGAGCGCGCTGCAGATACCGCGGTTATATAGCCACTCTGCGAGAGAGTGGTGAGAGAGAGTGATGAGAGAAAAACACTCATGCCCACTAACGCACAGCTGGCATGGAGAGGAGAACGTGCTAACGCAGCTGGCGGGCGAGGGGAAAGGAGGAGGGTTGCGGACGGACGCCGGATGGATGGAGGGACAGGCCGACTCTAAGAGATGCCTTGCATCTAAAATATATTCGCAGACACTTTGTTTTTGAGTCCAAATAGAACACTGTTTCTTTTTTTAAAAGGGGCAAACAACGGAAAAAGACACAACGCAACAAAGAGGGTACCAACAGAGACAGCCCCGAGTCGTGGCCTCCGCGATTTGCTGCCGGCGGCGCGCCGCCGGTAGCCGATCGCGGAGGCCACGCCCGAGTGTTTTTAATCACTTTGGCGGCCACTACTGGAGTTCGACGGCGGCGTCAACCGAGCGAACGATGGGAATACCGAAGACTGAAAGAAAACGACGGGTCAGGAGAGTGTCGCGAAATTGTGTGGGGGAGGGTGGTTTGCCGAGGCGGCGCGAGACGCCCCTCTGAAATTGTGAGGGGGAGGGCAGTATGCCGAGCTCGCGCCAGACTCGTGCGCGAAAAGCGCCCTCGGCGTCCAGTAGCGCCCGAGAAAGGAAACGCAAAACCCGGCATCCATTAAAGCAAGTGTCTTGTTCTTTCAAGTTCACACAGTGCACAGAAGCACGGCACGTACGCGCTGCGGGCTGCACGTTGATCGGTCCTTCGGGTTCTTCGTCATCGTCCTCGTTGCGTGCCTCATCTGAATCACGTGACATTCGCGCGGGGGGTTCAAACAGGACTTAAGACGACATGCTCAGCGGCGCCGACACGCTGCGAGGTAACGGCAGAGTATCGCGCGTCGCCGTGCGTTCCCTGATCACGCGATCACTTTCTGAGACACAGCCAGGAATTCCTGATTGTGTGCAACTCCGTTGTGAACTAATTATGACAAGCATGTAGAACACTCAGACACGCGCCTTGACCGAGACGACTGCAGTTCATGCTGCGTACTAATTTCGGAGTTTTTCTTCTCAGACGACATTATGCTGCTACCCAACCACAACAATGACAGTGAGAATGCGTATAGCTCCAACTGACTATTTCCTATAGCAGAACATTTTTTTTATATTCTAAAATGTATTTCATTGCGTTACGCTGGTGCTCTCTTTGTGTGCTGGCATTTTTCTTACAGCCAAGTTTCAACAAACGGGACAGAACATTGGCTGGAGTACAGACTACCAGGAACGTCAGGACCTGCAAGCCCCAACGTGGGTGGACGACTGGGTGGAGGAGTACAAGGATTATACAGGCAGAGTCTCTTCATTTTCCCTATCAGGTGGTCGTGTCGTCACCCACTTCGTGCAGGTACCGTGTCTTTCGGTATGGTTCTCCTTCTGGTGCTGTCTAGTACTAAGTTTATTACCGTATTTATCCGATTATAACTAAGGCGGTCACGATTATAATGCGGGGGTTCAATTCGGAGGGCAAAAAAGAAAAAGTATAATACTACTAATAAAAGGTTACAGAAGTGAATGAAGGTAGGCAAATAAATTTCTTACCTTTCAGTAAAGCAGACACCAACTTGTATTCATGAACTATCTACGCACAGCGATATTTGTTCGGAGCGAGACGACAGACAAACTTCGAGACACTAGTCCTCGGTGGTGGTATCCGAATCTTCTTTATCGCTTGCACACTCAAAGAGGTCAGCATCCTCGGTGCCGAAACGAGGATTAGAGATGTCACCCTTCTGAAACAATGCCGCCACCATGGTTTGGGGGATCGCTGCCCAAGCATCGACCACCCACTGTACGATCGTAGACGGGGACGGCCGCTTTATACATCCCGACGGCGTCAGGGCCACAGTGTCAAACGCCATTCATTCATGGTACAACCGCCTGATGTGTGCATTTAAGGGCTTGTTAGAGCAAGAATCAAGCGGCTGTAGTTGGCTTGCCATAACCGCTCCACCCCCCGCCCCGGCATGACGAAAAGCTCCGTCCATTCGTCCACCATCTTTTTCACACCTTTTGTGAAGTACCCGCGGAAGGCGTCGAGTGCCAGCACTGACCTTTGGGTGGGGAGTGCCCCTGGTCTTCAGCACTACACCGACTATGTCCAGTCGGGAAAAAATGGCGCAGCTTGCACTATTGGTGCAAGGGTGAAAAAAGGTCGTGGCCATCAAAGAGGCGCCGAAACCTACTAGCGTGACGCAGCTGAAGGCCTTTTTGGGCTTAGTAAATTTCTATGGAAAGTTCCTGCCAAAATTGGCTACGATTCTAGAAACGCTGCACGACTTGCTCCGCAGGGACAGCAGATGGCATTGGTCGCGTAAGTGCGACGAGGCATTCGCAACTTGCAAGAAAATGCTGTCCGACAAAAGCGTCTTGCAGCTCTACGATGTAAAAAAATTCCCCCGCATTTCCCCGAGGGGGAGAATGTGAAAGTGCGAATGCACGGTTGTCGGCCCGCTTGCGGCGCTTGCGCTCGGCCCCCGCAGCCCACCGCCTCGCCGCCTTCTCTTCCATCTCTTCCATCGGGTTTGTAGTATCACGTGTACACCACGCAGTTATCAAGCCGCTATAACGCCGCTGAGTCGCCAACGCACGCCGCTGACGACGTAGTTTGAATGCGTTAAAGATATAAGGCGCGTCTAACACTGATATCACCGTCGCGTCCGTGGCTTGGTCGGTAGAGCGTCGCGCTGCGGCCGCAAAGTCCTCGGATCGAAACCTGGCGCCGGATGCTGTTTCTTTTTCAAATATAGAGGAGCACTGCGGACGCCAACGCCGCCGGCGGTGGATGGTTTGGGGTCGCTTATAAAGTGCACTTAAAACAGCACAGCTGGCGGCCCCTCTCCCGTCGTCGGAGACCCGGCTGTTGCAACTCACACAGATTTCCGAACTTGCCGCTGAAAGTTTCCTTTGACTGCCAGGACCGGATCGTTTTGGCCACAGCCTTTCCCATCTCTGCCAGAGTGAACCTCGTTAGCACGCGCTAGAACATGCAGCAACCGGTTTCGCGAACTCGGCGTCTGTGCTCCCCACTTGAGGCGCGAACGCACGGGAAGTGGCGAGTAGAAGGTCACGCGAGAGATCACTCCACGAACGCTGGGCAGAGCGTTCTAGAAGGTCCAGCTGGCCGACGCCGGGCGCTCCTCATGAGGCGCACATAAACGTGCGTTAAGTATTTTTCTTAGTATTTTTCTTAGCTCCTCACGTGGCGCAAACCGACGTGCAAGCCTGGCCCGCCCCGAGCGCTCCTCACGAGGTACACGCTCACGTTCTCTTGGTCTTTTTTTTTTCGTATTTTTTCTCGTAACGCTCTACGGCAGAACTAAAAAATAAAACAGCTATGCTGTTAAAAAATCTTAATTTTCCATCATCCATTCCTTATCCTGGCAACACATGTGGACATTCTGTGGGAACGCCTCGTTCTTGGACAATCATTCTGTTCCGGATGGTGAAAAGGGTCAACTTCCACCCATCGGCAGTGCAGGCTAACATCGCGGTAATCCTATAGCTATCTCGTTGCCTGTAGAGTGCAGGCTAACTTGGCGGTCACCTTTTTGGTAAATGGTCATGGCCGACGGCATGTAAAAAAAAAAGCCAGAGTTTCATCGACGCTGCCAATCTGCCGAAATTCGTGGTCGCGTCGAGGACTTATGACATACCTTTGACAAGAAATGAGTTTTTCTTCATTGTGTCCGGGAAAGAAAAAGCCGTCCCTCCCTCCTCATGTATTTCTGCACTAAGCCCCGGCTGGCTTTGAACTTGAGATCGGGGATGCCACGGTCTCTCGCGATTTCTCGTGCCTACATCTGCGCGATGTCGGCAGTAACGGAAAAAAAATGTGGTTGATACCTCTTTCACAGGAATCGGCCAAAAACAACAGTGAAAGGTGCCTTCGCAGGAGCAGTTGAATGTTAAAGGAGCCTCCTCCATGTGCAAAGGGTTCGCGAGCCTGACCCAGCCAGACGAAGTGACGCCATACGCAAGATACAAAAAATAACTGGTTTATTCCGGGACAACCAAACCAAAAATGGCATGAACAGAAAGAACAGCTTGAAACACATAACGGTCATGGGAACAACGCGACAGTGGAAAGTGCCTAAATTCACGCGCGTCCCTACTACACGGAGGCGCTGGCATAGAGGCCGCAACTGTCGGCGCTCATTAGCGTCATGATGCGCTACTTTGCATCGCCTCTCCTAGACAGCAGCACCATCTGAATGAGTTATAGGGAAGAACATAAGGCACATTCGTAGAGCTGCTCACGTCTCTGTTCATAGCGCAGTGGGCATAGCGCCACGTATACCTCCCGTTGTGGCGAGAGGCGAGAGAGCCGTGGGCCCGAATCCGGGCGCTGCCGCGTCAATGGCACCTTTTCCGGCGACGTCACTTCCGTGACGGATATGACGTCACTGATATCTTGGTGAACCCGGGCATAAAACACTTTCGTGTTAAAACCGCGGCATCTTCTCTCTTTGACTAAGTCGGTCAGCACGTCTTCCACTTCGGGAAACTCGCCCTTTCGTGGCCCGTGGTCGCCGCTGCACGGGCTAAGACCGACGTCTTCTATTAGCAACAACGACGCACGTTGTTCTGCGTAACGCCAAACTTGGAAGTTCAGAGCACTTTAGGCGCTCGCCTTGTCCTAGTTCGCTCGCTCGACCCATGTACTATATGGAGCATGCACCAAGGCGGCGTCCCGGGGTAACGCTGTTGTTAGCGGCGTACCCCAGAGGCTTCGAAAGCCAAGCGGTTTATATAGTCATAAGCGTTCGAAACTCGGGAAACGCTGGCGCTTGTCATACATCTTCCCGTTGTTTAGCACAAAGAAAACTATAGGTACATTTGAGGAAAAATATACATAATTAACCGGCAGCGCCCGCGTTCCTTGAGTTAAGGACGCCCGTTGGGTTGGTTTTTACGGTAGTAAACGCAAAATGTGGCAGTGCAACACCGGCACGCGCGCGGAGAAAAGCACAAAGAGAACAGAACTCCCGCTGGCGCAGTTTCAGGCAGGGGGTGCGCGAGCACTGCGAAAGCGGGGAATTTGAATTGGATGGGGTGGTAGCAGTAAGCGGATAACGGCGGTACAGCCCATGGCGAAGCACTGCTCTGCACTTCCGACAGCTTTCACATTGAGTGGAACGGCTTTAATTTTTGAATCGCCGCGCAGTTTCCAATGCCTTTTGCCTCTGCTATCACTTTTCGCATGAAGGCTGGGTCATACTGGCAACGATGACTAGCTGCGCTGCTCGCGTTAATAAGAAACAAGCGCTAAAAATGTTGAAGAAGGGATTCCAAGCACTCATAGTGTCACTAGATAAGGTATATAGAGTAGCGGCACTCAGGCACGCAAGTCAGCAACGGCGGCCATTTTGGTGTTTATCAGTGTTGCCTCTTCTACGGCCTCGCCGCTAACTTCTACAGGGGCGTTCGTTAACAACACCGCCGAAGATGCAGCAAAACGGCATCTTCGTACGCAACTCTGCTTCTGAAATGCTGTTATCTTTGTTATCTTCGATTGGCATTCGGAACGACGTCAGCCACGCGCAGCCGCAGAGCAGGGAGGACAAGCTAGGCCTACCACAGTTTACCGACTGAAAGCGCGCAAGTAACAAAATGGTGGCGCCCATGAGCCGTCGTAGTGTAAACAAGTTCCACGTGACGCGAACTGACCAATGATCACGGCGGTAGCAGGGAACAATAGGAGAAAGGTGGGCCGACACTCTTTAACCTTATCTAACAGGACAAAAAAAATGCGAAATGGCGTAACGACTTGGTTACAAGCTTTGCGGCTACTACTGGCTTGAAGCGGCTCGGCTAGTTGACATAGTCGAAGGCGTAGGCTCTCATGGCGTCTGCTGTATCGCGAGCTATTCAATACACTTTCAGGTGCCGAATGTAGGTAATTGCTACCTGCAACCGGTGTTTGTAAAATTTTATACCTTTCATTCCGAAATTTCTTTGTCACATTTCCAACAGCCTTGTAGGGCTCGTTTGGAAGCTTGGAAATGGTTGAAAGGCGGAAACTAAAACTATCACACCAAAATCGCCATTATGCTATTCTGAGCTTTAAAGGAGCCATTAAGACAAAATACAAGTTGCGTTTATTAGAAAGACTGCTTAGCCCCGATAACAATGATACCAATATCATCGCAATCTTCGAACAAATAACGGAGATATTAAAGAAAACGTGTGAAGCAGTCGCGACCCCCTAGCCAATTTACCGCAACTTTTCTATGACGTCACGGAACCTTGTTTGTGCGATTGGCGGCCGCCTACAGACGTCCAGACATGTGTCAACGTGACAGGTCTGTCACGTTGACACATGTCTGGACGTCTGTAATGGGGCCTCTAGTTCCATTTGGCCGCATCACTTGAATGCTAACGTGCCGTTAACGCACTGAAAATCATGTTTTACTGTTGGCCCGTATGACGTCATTCTTGCTCATAACACGTCACTGTGGCGCAAAATTTGAAAGTTTTGAAATACTTCTTGCTTTTTTTCGTTAAAAAAACATCTTTTGTGACTGTAATGGAGCTGAGTGAGATACTGAATCCTAGTTCTTTCAAATTAAACGAAGTTGTATTTTCTCTTCATGGCTCCTTTAAGACTACGAATTAAAAAAAACAAAAATCTCTTTATATATCCGAATAAATACCGTAGTAAGTACCCCACACCGTTCGACATTTTGACGCAAACCTTTTGTTTGACTTCAGCATGCTTGATGGGCATCGTAGCAGCCGTTTATTAACAAGTGATACAAGACATGTGTTTCGAAAGCAAGCCTTCTCACGAAAAGGAATTCATGGAAACCTCGACACACTGACGAATCTTCGTTTCGGAGCAAGGTGGCGCGTCGGGTATCGGGCCCTGGTACTTGAGCTGCCTCCAATCATAGCGATGAGTCCGAAGCTGACGGGTAGAAACCTCCCACGTTGGTCCTCGATGACTTGGTCAAGCTCTGGCCGAAGGGGGCCTTGTCCCTCTACCGAGCAAGGCGCTCCGGGAACTTGCTCACCGGGAACATGGGATACACAAGCAGACAACAAACTGCACACTATAAACCCACGTTTAGGCAAATACATAATAGACAAACAAGACAGACACACGGAAGTAGACTTAGCTATAGGCTGCAGGTAGGCCACACGTATGTGACGCACTCACACCTGCTCACTCGGTTGTCAAGACCCCTTTGTAGCAGGTGTTGAGGGCGTATCCGTGGTTAACATACTCGACACTCTACACAACACGACACAAACAATTCCCATAAATACAGACGACCAATTCCACTTCATTCATAATTCTTCATACCGAAAGAACCAATTTTGTCGCTCAAACGCGTTCTCACTCGAACTGGCCCTCTATCGTCCATAATCTTAGCCGAGCCCTGTAAACCAGACATGGTATTTTCCGTTATTCACTTCACTTTTCGATTTCACTTTTACAACATATATCAATTGCTTGTTTGGTTCGTCCCCTGCTCTTAATAAATAACATTGTTTTGGCGCTCTTTTCCCGTTGCTGGCCTCGCGCCAATGAACAAACAACTTGCTTAGCGCGGTGTTTAAAGTCCGCTGACCTTCGAACCCACCTTCTTTAACACCCTAACGCACGGTTTTTTTTTTTCTCAGTTCCTCAACCGAATCAGGATTCGGCGTGCCTCGTCCCACTTCACCCAGAATCAACAGACTTAGCACAGTTCCTCAAACATGATTATTAGGTAATTGTGGTAATCTGGACAAAACCAATTACAATTACGCCAGTGCTCCTAATCGCGATATGCATATAGAGCATGGTAAAAAACAATTATGACACCAGAAAAGTACCGGTCTGGCGACCAATCCAAAAAGGTCATGCGAGCAAACTAGACTGAGAACCTTCCTAAACAAACCGAAAGCACCCAGTAAACCGTTACAGTAACCCCCCCCCCCCCCGTCGTACACTACGCATTGTTTAAAGTTCAATTTGCGGGAAAAAAATGTCTCAAAGATATAGCTATATATCTCCTTGAGTAAATGTTGAAAAGACACCCCTTTCACATCGTGTTTATGTGCCTGCGGGTGTTTATGTTCACGTGCGTGTGTGTGTGCGTGCTTATGCGCGCATACATGGGTGGTGTGTCAGCCTTTTCATCATCATCATCAGCAGCAGCAGCAACAGCAGCAGCCTGTCTAAGCCCAATGCGGGACAAAGGCTTATCCCATTAATCTCCAATTATCCCTGTCCTGTGCTATCTGCGACCAATTTATCCCCGCAAACTTCTTTATCTCATCTGCCCACCTAACTTTCTGCCGCCCCCTGCCACGCTTGGATACACTCCGTTGCCCTTAATGAGCAACAGTTATCTTGCCTTCACACTACATGCCCTGCCCACGCCCATTTCTTAATGTCTACTAATGTGCTCCTAACACGCGTTTATTCCCTGACCCACTCCGCTCTCTTCTTGTCCCTTAATGTTACACCTATCATTTTCCGTTTCATTGCTCGCTGAGTCGTTTTCAATTTAAGTTGAACCAGCCCTCTTATTGAGCCTCCAAGTTTCTGCCCCGTAGGTGAGTACCGGAAAGATGCAGCTGTCATACACTTTCTTCTTCACGGACAATGGTAGGCTGCCATTCATTATCTGAGAATGCCTCCCGTATGCGTTCCACCCCATTCTTGTCCTACTAATTATTTCTGCCTCATGATTGTGATCCGGGGTCACTACTTAGCCTAAGTGCTAGATATATTCGCCTACCACTTCCGCTGCCTCGCCACCTATCTCAAACCGCTGTGCTGTCCCGAGGTTATTGATCATTACTTTGGTTTTCTGCATATTATTTTCAGGCCCACGGTTCTACTCTGTTCGTCCACTGCGGAAAGCATGCTTTGCAATTCGTCCCCCGAGTTACTTAGCAAGGCAACGTCATCAGCAAATCTGAGGTTACTGAGGTATTCTCCATTAACCCTGACTCCCACCTGTTCCCAATCGAATGGTCTGAATACTTATTGTAAACATGCTGTGAATATATCATTGGAGAAATTGTATCGCCTTGTCTGACGCCCTTCGTTATATGTATTTTACTGCTGTCCTTATGGAGGATGATGGTAGCTGTGGATACATAGTAAATATCATCTAGTATTCTTACATAATGATCATCTACACCCTGGTTCCGTAATGCCTGAATGACTGCTGAGGTTTCGAACGACCGCTGAGCCTTTTTACCTATGGTTAGAGCGCTTATAAAATGGGTTTCGTCAATACAGTGCGCTGGTGCTCTAAACTGCAGATAGCCTGGGCCACGACCAGTTACGTTGGCTGCGGCTACGTACAGCACCGTCTTGACCATTCTTCATATCGATCCATCGTCATTTGCAACTACGGCGAATGGTAAGTCGCACACCTTCCACTAACAGGCTTGCACATTGTGAATTCTTGGTGGAAATACGCATTCTGGTATTATTTATTTAATATCTCACCGGGCAGCACAATGCGTTGCTGGGAGTAATCCGCACGTATCAGCGCGTCAAAACTCTCCGCTACACTTTGCGGTAGCCCGCTGAACCAAAGCGCCAATAAAAGATTTCCCCGCATTTCCCCGAGGGGAAGAATGTGAAAGTGCGAATGCACGAGCTGAATTTGCGCGGTTCGGTAATGTTCGCGAAATAGAGATCACACACACACACAACTACAAAGAAAGAAAGATGCATTTATTCACAGACACCTATTTGTGTTGTCGTTGTACTTGATTGCTAGAGCGGATCTCAGCTTTGAAATTTCGTGTCAGTACTCCTTTAAGCGGGTGCATTAGCCCTTCTCACGCCCGATTCCTGGCCAATCCCCCACGTGGGTATGTGCCATGTCAGCGGCCAGGCAGCGCGCGCCCATCTCCCCCCGTTGCCAAGGAAGACGAGGAGATTCCTGGCCAATCCCCCACGTGGGTATGTGCCATCTCCCCCCGTTGCCAAGGAAGACGAGGAGCGCGCGCACCCGCAGCTGTTGCTATGTGGACGGACGGCGGTCAACGGAATTCAGGGTCGCTTATAAAGTGCATTCGCACTTAAAACCGGCAGGTTGAACAGAGATGCCCCAACGCCTATCGTCGATTTCGTTCGTCAGCCGACGACCCTACGGATGTCACAGTGGGTTCGAGGCGCTTGTGCGGGTGGATTCTTGAGAATAAAGTAGCATCCGACGTGCCACACGGAGCTTGGAAAGTTAAATTACCAATGCATAAATAAGCAACGTAGGAAAATACCATTGGTCGTCTTGCATGCGACTGAATGCATTTTGTAACGTTTAGAAATGCCTGGTCAATGGTCACTTCCCATCCCAAACTTGGCGAGGCTTCGCGTAAGGCTTTCTATTCCTCCGCGAACAGCGGCCTTCTGTTCTCCTCCTAGATGTTGGTTCTAGTTCTAGTTTTCTAGTTCTAGTTCTAGTTCTAATGTTCTAGTTTTTTTCCTGGTTTCTTAATGCAGATCGGAAGGTGTTCACCGAAGCATTGCTGGTGAACGCCGTTGTTCATTGTGAAAGCTATTCTACGGATCGGAGCGCGGATCTCGCGACTGTTATTTCCGGGTTTGTCGCCATAGAGGAGGTTGGCGAATGGCCCACATCCTCTCAAGAATTTTAATAGGCCTGAGTGCTACGGTCCTGATGTTCCAATTACAAGTGGAATTACAATTGGATTCCAATTACAGTTTCCCATTGCGTGCGGGGTTTAAATAAACACCCTCGTCGGCTGTCCATTTGAAAGTCGACCTATTGACCTTTTCAAAGGGATCTGGGCCACTGCCGCAGCCTCTCGACCTGACCGAGCCACCGTGGTATTGTTATGACTGCCCTTTTTAAATAGGACTGAGAAATCCTCCACGTTGCCTTTCATAATAATTTCTCTCTCTCTCTCTCTCTCTCTCTCTCTCTCTCTCTCTCTCTCTCTCTCTCTCTCTCTCTCTCTCTCTCTCTCTCTCTCTCTCTGTGCGTGTGAGTGCGCGTGTGTGTGCGCCGAAAGTGCCTTACTGAGAGTATTTTGAACGTTACACGAGTCCATGTACGAGCCCGATTGTCCATGCCGTGGTACGCTTGCCGCACGTCAAAACCTTTCAAGTTTAAATGGAAAACATCGATATGTACAGTTTTACAAGTAAACATATTTCCCAAATCAGAAACAAAAATGACAGTAGACGGTTTCAGTGGGCCAACAACAAAATGTCGTGCAAAATCCTCATACATCCCTGCTTACTATAAGGCTTTGTCCAACGCCTCTCTAGGGTCATATGTGTTGCTCTGTGGGTTCTTAACAACTTGGTAGGATTCAAGTATACATGTGCAGGATTCAGGGTACGGCACTGAATCCTTGTGCTTGATCCTCGTAGTGCTCGCGGTCAAAGTATTTGGTTGATCCATTTAGTTCTTTGTACACGCCACAGGACGCACCAAGCTTATAATGCGCGTTGGAGTACACCACCATTACGGGTGTGTGCTACTGCGTCATAATATACTACAGTGCAGTGCTGGAATAACAGCAGCCACTGTATGATACGCTCCAGTCAGGCCTGTGGCGTTTCGCGCGAAAGCGTTACTTTTCTTCACTGCACCAGTTGACTCATTTATGCCTCAAAGGGCGACGTTAGGCCTAAGGTCTTCACGACTAACGTTAGGTGACCTTCAAGCCATTTCAGATTCGATCATGCTGCAAACCCATTCGACTGACCAAATTACCATCCGCACGGATAGTCAATGCGCCCTCATAGAATGCGCAACTAACTCCTTACCTGCGCACATTCATCACGAGCTGACATTCTACATGGCAGCACACAGTCACATGCACGTATTTCTAGAATGGGTCCCCGGACACCAGAGAATGGTAGGGAATGAAAGGGCTCATACCCTTGCTCGTGCGAATGGAAACCCGAGTTACCCTCAACCCTGGCTCCAGGACTACAGAAGAATGCGCCGCCCATCGCAGGGATCGGAGGCAACAGCTGAAGGACCTTCGCAGTTCCCGGCGCAATCTTCCTCCTTCCACTTCTGACCTCACACGCCGCGAAGGCACTTACATCCGCCAGGCTCAGACTCTCTCCCTCCTTTGTGACCTAGTTCTTCACTATATAATGACCCGAGATGGAACGCGCCACTGTCAGGTGTGTGGTGCCTATCCCGACGTTAAACACACTTACTAGACTTGTCCTCGCGCCAGGCGATCACCTCACTTTCTTCATCAACACCTTTAACCCTCCCACATTCCACACTCATGGGAAAGCTGGGCCGCTCCTCCACCTCATCTTCGCCCCATCCTTTGGCCTCGCCTCGCCCGGCACATTGCCCACGTGCGGGGCCCGACACCTGCGGAATACCCGCCTGAACGCATTCCAGGACCACCAGAACCCCATTTTGGGCAGCCCGGACATGGGCCGCTTCAAATAAAGTTTGATCTCTCTCAAGTTGACACTTATGACTTACCAAGCAACGTCATTCTCACTGTACGTCTAGCTGCGGATACCAGTTTACTACAGTTGATCTCAAAGCGGGACATTAAAGGGGTAGTGACACGAAATTTCAAAGGTTAGATAACTATGTAAAATGCTTCCTTTTGATAAGGAGATATCTGCCAGCAAGCTTTAAGCATAACCGTTCGGTATAACATATTTTAAATCCATTTTAATCTTTGCCCGGACGACAAAGCCTAGAGCGGGCCGACATGACATCATCTGCTCTTTGCGCCAAACTGCCGACGTCGGGGCTCCCGTGACGTAGCCGACGGGCCGGCTGCGGTTGGCGCGCGCTGCTACGCCGTGTGCACACGTCATGGTTTCGATACTGACGTCATGCTGCTCGGGCGCGTGAAGACCTCGGCCGATCTGGGCGCGCGCGTCCAGACCGTCAGCGGCGCGACAAGAATGGTGACGTACGTCACGTGCACCTTCATGTCAGGGCGGCTGCTCAGCGTTCGTTTTGTCGAAACCGAAATCGACACGAATATATGACGCCGTTATTGTTTACGCTGCGATCGACCATCTAATGTGCCATTCTATGATTAGTGGGCTAACAGGCACCCATAGCAGCGAAATAAACTTAACACGAAAATTTCGTGTCAGCGCTTTTTTAAACCTGATGGCGAGCCTTCACACGCCCGTGTCACCACCTCCTATTGCTGTGCGTCCACCTATTTCCACACGAGTTGTAAACTTGGAAATACGGGACGCTTCACAAAACAAGCTTCATGATTTTTCCGCGCGGAGGTGAGCTAATAGTACCTAAGCACTATATGCGAGAAAGTTGTACTTGATGAAACACTATTTTGCTTGTGAAAGCTTTCCGAGTGTTCATCTCAAGATCTTTGCGCAGGAGGGGGCACAGTGGTGCTGCTTTTTAATGATAGGCCGCGTTCCAGGGGAAACCAGATCGGACAGCCCATCTACCTCGAAGGCGCCACGTGCTCCCAATGCCCACCCGGATCTGCTTGTGATCAGCGAAGTGGCCTATGCGTAAGACGACGAAATCCTGCTTCTTCATATGCAACAACTCGCTTGGGAAAATGTGTGGCAGTTTCCCGAGAGAACAGAGGAGGCTAACAAATTGGTCCCATTTTCACATCAAAGCCGTCTTTAAACCAGCTTGGGATTAGGAAGGATGTCAGCCCGGATCGCCTGTCTGATTACATGTGGTTAAGATAGTGGTGAAAACGTTTTATTGAGCTGGAACGGAGTTAGTTGAGCCGTTCCTCTTTTGCGGAGGGCGGCCTCAGTCCAGGAGGCCTTAAAGGAGCCATGAAGAGAAACTACAACTTCGTTTAATTTGAAACAACTACGATTCAGTATCTCACTCAGCTCCATTACAGCAACAAAAGATGTTTTTTAACAAAAAAAAGCAAGATGTATTTAAAAACTTTCAAATTTTGCGCCACAGTGACGTTATGAGCAAGAATGACGTCATACGGGCCAACAATAAAACATAATTTTCAGTGCGTTAACTGCAAGTTAGCATTCAAGTGATGCGGTCAAATGGAACTAGAGGCCCCATTACAGACTTCCACTCATGTGTCGTCGCTACAGGTCAGTTAGGCGGCCGCCAATCGCACAAACAAGGTTCCGTGACGTCATAGAAAAGTTGCGGGAAATTGGCTAGGGGGTCGCGACTGCTTCACACGTTTTCTTTCATATCTACGTTATTTGTTCGAAGATTTCGATGATATTGGTATCATTGTTATCGGGACTAAGCAGCCTTTCTAATAAACCCAACTTGTATTTTGTCTTCATGGCTCCTTTAAGCACGTGCGGCCAGTTGCGCCCTGGATATCAGCTGTTGCTGGTCACCCAGGTCGCCGCTAGCCAGCGTGCCCTCCCACGGCTCATGGGTTAAGTGGGAATGGGGAGTAGAGTTGGGGTTAGGTTGCACTCCCACACCTTGTGGTACAGGGTGCATGGGTATTGGCAGTGTTTGCATTTTGGGGAGTACTGTTCAGGATAAATAGCATAAAGGCGTATGCCATGGGGAAAGGCGTCGGTTTGCAGCCGCCGTAAGATGCACTCGTCGGTCTTGGGAAGGTTCGGGTGGGGTGGAGAGAAGTGCTGGCGTTGTCGGCGTAAATGGGCTAGGATGTCAGCGTAGCGGAGGGGTATGACACTATGAAAAGAGCGGAGTAAGGGCCTAAAAATACTTCTCTACTTGTTGGGGTTAAACACACCCAATGTGGTATGTCTTGTTCAGGAGTATGTTCCTTTTAAAAAGGAGGCCTGTGCTCTACCGTATGCGCAGGTAAAGAATAGTATGCGCACTGAAGCAACAGCAAAAGTTGGGCTAGTTGGTATATGTTTGCTAGTTAAGAACCGCGCAAGAAACTAACGACAGGCAGAAGACCAGAGCGGTTCAGCGAAGGACAGAAACGCTTGTTTGTGTGCCTTCTATTTGGACCTTGTTCTATCTGGTATATGCAGGTTAGAAACAAGACGGATAAGAGTAACGCTTAGGGATTGCAAAACGCTTAGTGATTGCAAAGGGAACAACCTCGGGCGGAAGACGGGATAGCTGAAATTAAAAAGAAAGACTGGAGTTGGCTGGCCGCTTAGTATAAAGTTTTGACGACCAGAATACCATGAAGAACACAGCGCTGCCTCTCAAAGGCGATATTCAGAAGAAGACATATCACTCGATGGTGGGATAATTAAACTAAATGTGGGTCGGTAACAAACGAATCATGACAGAATGGAATAAGGGCGGTTGGAAATTTCTATCAGAGGCTCTTGTCTTATATATATATGGTCGGAATAAATATATGCTGACAATGATGTTGATGAAGTTGATGATAGCAAAGATTTGAGTAGGTTTGATGGCGGGGTTTGGTTGCGACAATCGTCCAACAAACGTCAGAGTTCTGCTCGATCTGGCAGGCGACTCAGCAGGGCGAAAGTGACCATTACCAAAAATGAGGACGAAATCCAGGCGTAGTTGATCCCTTTGAATAGAAGTGATGGCTTTACAGAACTACTTAAATCAAATTACTGAGTATAGTCAACGACAGCCTGATCTCAAACGACAGAACTGAAGCCGAGAGATACATTTTAGAAATTGGGCAAGAAAACCGAAAACAACAAAAATGCCTTACACTTTATTGGCATCGGAGGTGTTTATTTTGTTGTGGTTATTTCTTGCCGAGTAACTAAATTAGGTATCTCCCGGCAGCCGCTTCTGCGTTTAAGCTTTGGGCTCTTCATGATGGTACATCAAAATCAAAAGAAATTCTTCTATTTGAAATGTCTCTATCTCATGTTCTAAGTGCACGTAAATAATTTAAGCGAAATCGTTGGGACTCTCCTACAGCCGATAGTGCGCACCGCACCCTCAAAATCCGACGCTAACTGTCAAAATCATTGGTGTCGCTACATTATAGTTCAATCAGTGTAATCAGTTGCAATGTCCTCTTTCTCCTGGCTACTTCCACTGAAGTTCTTCTGTCGGGAATATTCAACCATTGGTAATAATTTGCTGCCTTCATTTGCTAAGTGTGACCTAATTTAATTGTTCTTACAGGGCACAATATTTCTTCCACATTAAAAAAAACTGTTTTGGTCTAAGTCTTCATAACATTTTAGATGCGACTGCATCTCATTCACTCGCCTTGTCCCTCCATACGGCGTCGTTGTCCGTCCACACCCCTCCCCCATTCTCCTCGCCGCGCGAGCTGCGCTCTCCGCCGCTCACCCCCTCTCCTCTCTGATAGCGAACACTCTGGGTGCGTTCCAATTTACCGTTTAGACAGCTTCGTTGCCGTCTTCGCGGACAGTACGCCATGTTAAGCCCCGTTCCAATTCGAACGAAGCAGTCAACGAAGACTGCTTTGAGGAGACAGCATCGAAGTCAGCAACGATGAAGGCTACCTTCCTGTCTAAACTAATAAGTGACGCCAGCGCCACCTTTTTGCGTATTAATGTTGAAATAAAAGCACTTGTTCCTGTATTTAAATATTTGGTATAAGTTACTAGTGATGCTGATGACTTTGTTTAATTTTTAAATTACTTAACGTTTGTAATAACAACGGTAATATTAGTTACGAAACTTGCGGTTTGCGCAACTCAACATGTCTGCTACGACGCTGTCGTCTGCGCTGGCGTTGCGCTCGCGACCGCGGCGCCGTTCCAATTTTATTCCTTTAGACGTCTAGTTAGACTGCTTCGTAGGCCGTCTACGAAGCTGTCCGCGAATTGGAACGCAGCCTCTCTCGCGAGGGGCATTGGATTGGATTCGATTGGACTGGCTTGACTTGGCTTGGCTTGGATTGGATTGGCTTGGGTTGGCTTGGGTTGGCTTGGGTTGGATTGGATTGGATTTGAATTGGATTAAAGTGGATTGTGTTGGATTGTGTTGCGTCATAGCCGCGCCACGTTGCGTCATAGCCGCGGAAGGGGGTTCACGGCACGTTTCACGCGATGGGAGAATCAACCTAACGGAAACAACAACGGAACCCCCTATGCGTCGCATCTACACAGGGGTTCCCGCGAGGGGAGGTGGGAGTAATTTTTGTATAAAATTGCATAATTCTTACTGTGCAAAGCCAATTCCCAATATCTGGTATGCGTAAAACAACGTACAGCAGACTGTCAATTAAGCCAGCTATCCTGGTCACAGTATAAACATACCCTGTTGTTCTTTTATGAAACGCGACAACTACACGCGCAGATCGCGGCAGGAGACACCGGGGGCGTCGGCAGTGGAGGTGGCCATCAACGTCCTGACCATCAACGTCCTGACCACCGTCCTGACCATCAACGCCCTGACCATCAACGTCCTGACCACCGTCCTGACCATCAACGTCCTGACCACCGTCCTGACCATCAACGTCCTAACCATCAACGTCCTGACCACCGTCCTGACCATCGACGTCCTGACCACCGTCCTGACCATCGACGTCCTGACCGTCAACGTCCTGACCACCGTCCTGACCATCAACGTCCTGACCACCGTCTTGACCATCGACGTCCTGACCATCAACGTCCTGACCACGGAGGAGGTGGTCAACGTCCTGACTGGGGAGGTGGTCAACGTCCTGACTGGGGAGATGGTGGCCGCCGTCCTGATTGGGGAAGTGGTGGCCGCCGCCCAGGCAGTGATGGCAGCCTACCAGGAGGCGGCGATGGCTACCCTGACAGTGGCGGCGGTCGTGAGCCAACGCCCAGTGGCGGTGACAGCGGTGGCGGCCATGACGATACGCGGGAAGGCCATGCCGGCGAAGTCTACGAACAAGGCAGCTTTCTCGGCATTAGTTATGCCGATATCTCCTGGGTGGCGCTGGGCTTTATCGTTGGCACGGTTCTCGGAGCGTCTATTGTAGCGGCTATCATGCGCATCCGCGCCAGAAGATCTGAAGACGCCCCCGCTGCAGTCGCCGCTGGCGACGGGAACGAAACCGGGCTTGCCAGCGGTATGAGCTCAACGGTCTCCTGAAACGACGAAGGCTTTCAGTGTATTTGATGCAAATACAAATGTCATGAGCAATGCTATTGTTAGAAAAGAGCTTTCCAGAATACAGTTGTTACAAGCTTTGGTAACCCGGTCACTTCATTCCTGTAACGTAGCATCCATGTTCAGGAATAGTCGGCTTTTTATCGCTCAATCTCATAAATTAGTGATGTTCTTTGCTCGCTCTGTGTTGCTGACAAACTGTGCTGGGATACAGAATTTTTAAAAATTGGCCGCGTATCTGCTTCTTTTGTTGCAAATGTCGTCAAAAGACGACAGTCTTTGTACACATTTGCCAAGGAAATGCCCCCCTTTGCTTTCCCGCTCACCTCTCATGCTGTTCCTGTACCATCGCGCTCATCCCAAGGTAAACACACTAAAGGTTTGCTCAAGGTGATTTGAATTTACCGCGTTCCACTGCTACAGGCCGGGTTCCTCGATGCCAGCGCTGCAGTACGGCGGAGACGCGCGTGAATCGAGGCGGCTGACTTCAAGGTTTACAAAACCACGTGGCCGTGCTCCACGTGCGTTCGCAGCAGAACGTAGAACCTAGCTAGTGGAACCTTTCGTTGCTGTTGCCGCGTGATTTCTCATATGCCCCCAGGAGCTGGCGCGGGCAACTGCAGGCGGCGGTTTTCTGCAGTAGATGTAGAATATCATTTGCTATCGAAAAACGAAGCATCCATGAATTTTAATAAAGGAACACTGTAAATATCCCTTGTGTACTAATTTCCTGTCTTATATTTGCGTTATGTCTTGTTCTTGTTCAACAAAGTTGACAAGTATGAGCATATAAACCGGGCTTAGACGTTTACGTTTGGCTGTGAGTATAAAAGACTATTGCGCAAAATCTATTGTACTTTGGCCGGGTGGCTGAATCGAGTCACAGACAGACATACAGACAGACCAAAATTTCTGGGTTTAAGTAGCCCAAGAAAGACTATCGTCTTTAAAATTAGCAGTGGCTTAGCTCGGCTATGCCAGGATATACGTAGCGTGAGTTAAGGTTCAGCTGGTTATTCTTAGGTTTCCTGGTTGTCTAGGATTAGCTGATTATCATGCATGCTTGCTGCTAATAGGTAATAGAATAGGTAATAGAAACCAAACAAGTACCAGAGGACTGGTTAGAAAGTAGGATGAATTTAATATATAAAGGCAGAGGAGACAAAGCCAGTATTGAGTCATACAGACCACTCACAGTAACGTCAGTGGTGTATAGATTCGTAATGCAGCGATAAAATCAGAAATTCAAGCATGGATGGAAGAAAATGAAATACTTGGGGAACTGCAGAATGGATTTAGACAAGACAGGCGACTGGATGACAATCTGTTCGTGATAACGCAATGCATTGAAATTGCGAAAGCACAGAATAGACCACTATGGATTACGTTCTTGGACATTAAAGGGGCATATGACAACGTAAACAGAGAACGGCTGTGGAGAATGTTGAAACTCCAGGGATTAGATGACGAGTTAGTACAGTTCCTTATAGCAATCTATAAAGACAATAGAGTGCACCTTACTTGGGAAGGACAGAAATGCGCCCGGCAGGTCAACATCCATCGGGGACTGAAACAGGGATACCCTTTGAGCCCAATACTGTTCATGCTTTACATGGCAGGGTTAGAAAAGAAACTGGAAGAAAGTCAAGTAGGGTTTAGCCTAACCCATATGCTGCAAGGCGAAGTGGTACAACAGCATATTCCGGGAATGTTATAGGGACCGGGCGGCCGTTGTATGGCACCACCGTCGCTTCAGCGAACAGCGCCGCCAGTGGCGAACCGCTCGTCAGTGGAATGCCGGTGGCTGTCAGCGCAGCGTTATTGTGCATGGCTTTCTGTCGTTTTTCTGTGGTGCGCCTTGTAAATCGTACATAAACACAAGGACCTTTTTGAAATCGGTAAATCTTGAGCATGGATGTGACCTTTACGAAGCTTGCCATGTGTGGGATGTACGCCCATACTGAGTATTTACAAATAGCAGACGATGCTCAATGAGCCAAGATGGAAGTCAAGCTGGAAATGAAAGTCCGTTCCTTCATGCAATTTTTTCATTCCTGCATGCACTTTTGCGTATCAAGGAGTATATTTCAGCTTAATGCTCCCACAAAGCCGGTGTGTGCAACCGATCCAGGAATGCTGCGGCGCTGGCCTCTGGCAGTTGATGACTAAATGGCGTCGTAAACAAGCGAAAGACAAATTTGGGGGATGCCATCTATGATTTACCTCAAAACAGAAATTGTGATGGACTACGCTTCTGTAACTTCATTAACCACGGCTGAAACGTGTTTAATTTCACAGAAATGATCTCACTACAGTCATCGGGGATCGTTTACTTAATAGATATCGCATGATAGTAGAACGTCATTGCTCGTCGTGGAGAAGCATTGCTTTACATAAATTGCGATGGTTGTGGCTAGTTGGTTAATGGTTTTTCAAAAACCAATTCCTGCGTGGTTGAAGGACGCGAGACAGGAGGATGCCCGAAACCTGTACTCAGCTTCACAACTGAATGCTGCGGTCGGTTTACAAGCTGCCACCTAAGCTTGAAAAAGCATGCACTCCTCCGTCTAACGACGATGATCTGTTGCAAAGCTTTCTCGTGTGGGTTTCCTTGGTTGCCTTCTGGATTTAAACTTTGACTAGTTGAGCTTCGAATTTGACCAGCACGCAGTTTGGTCTTTTGATCGCAGCGTCCTTGACTTGACCTGCCCATTCGATTTCGCACGGAGAAGGCTTTGCGTTCAACCATCCTAATCATTAGACGGAGGGCTAGATGATTTTGCTGTTTAATTTTGAACTTCCATGCACCCCTCTCCAAATTTAATCTAAATTTTTCCAGCGTGTCAGAAATGCGTCTGTGTGCTCGGGCACACAGGAGGACTCGGGCGGTTGCACGCATATTTGAGGCAACTAATCCCGCGTTTTTGGTGTCTTCACAAGGCATTACACGATTTTTTATGTACTCTGTAAATTATACTTAAGCATTAAAAAACACTGTCTGACGTTAACACTGTCACATGTTTTAAATATCGGTGCCAGCCTTTATTCCACGCAGGGGGTAAAATGGGAAAGGGAGGAGGGATGGTTTGTAGCTTGGGCTGTTGGGTGGGTGAATAAATTTGGCTCTTGATAAAATGACCACCACAAACGTGGGATTTCCACTTCGGCTTTCAGGCTCCCATGCTGCCACAGTGTCGCTCACAAAAACCGAAGGCACAAAGCTCACGGTTACAGAAAGAAAGTGCAAACTACCGCAGCATTTCTACGGCTACACGGTAATCCATTTCGTACGCAATTGCCTTTCTCTTCAAAGCACACGTATCGAGGTATCCGAGCGCTAAGGATTTGAAACCGTGGGAGTTGAAACCAGTGCAGATATAAAGTGGCAGAAATGAATGCTAATATTCCTAATAGTTTTATTCCTACTCAGATCACGCGGAGCCATGCGCAGAGCGCTGCGAAAAGAGCTTATGTCAGTGTAGCCCGTTTCCCAAATCAGAAGCGTCAAATAAGTTCATGTAGCAGTTAGTGCATTTAAGAAGAATTGAATACTAATATTAGTAGTTTTATTTGTGCTCAGAACGGGTGGAGCCAAGCGTAGACAGCTGCAAAAAGTGTTCATGCCATTGTAGCCGATACCCAACTTTAGAAGCGTCCGACAAGTTTACGCAGCCGTTATTGCATCTAAGAATCCAACACATCTGTCAAGACTTTATTTCGCCCCACATATCCGCACACAACACCACCAAAACATTTAAAGCACCGAAGCAAACGCGGAAAAATCAACGGGAGGCTGCGTAGTCCAACGCCCCAGCTCATTCCACTAACGAAGGGAGCGCCGAGTGGTGGCGCCACCCGTCCAGCTGGCCGGTCCCTATATGTGGGGCGCAAATTGTTTTTCCGTACTAATTTAAATGCAGAGTATTGCTCAGACAGTTCGATATAGAAAGTTAATAAAAAAAAACTTATATGAGAGCAATCTTGCCGACGGAGTCATGAGCTAACGCTGAGCTCTTACCCCAGATCCCCAGGTGGTCAAAATTAATCCGGAGCCCTCCACTACGGCGCGCCTCATCGCCTGCGTTGCATCGGCGCGTTAAACCCCACAATCAATCAATCAATCAATCAATCAATCAATCAATCAATCAATCAATCAATCAATCAATCAATCAATCAATCAATCAATCAAAAGATCGTGCTTGATTTGGTATTCGTCGGCAAGGGCAAAACTGGGCATGATGTTTAAACCAGAAAACGTGCATGTGCAGTACATATACAGATTGCAATATCCTGATGCATATGATTCCTTGAAGTACTGCCCAAAAACCATTTGAACCGCTAAACTGTGTCTACAGAGCTTGCTGGGGTGGGAGAGCTGCGTTATTATTCATTAATCATTAATGAATAAGCATTCACAAATCCCAGCAATGCCGCTAAAAGAAACATGCGTCAAATAATCGCGCTGTCGCGTGTCCCGCACTTTCAGCGTGAAATCATGGCCAATAGTAACCTTATAACGCGGTATCTGTTGCCATGGCGTGCAACATGAGGTACTAATTTTAATGTTAAGAGGGCGGCCTATAGCTTAGATTTACCGAATAAACGTTTATCGAAATAAAAGCGGGCGTGGTGTCTTTTTTAGCCTAGCGCTACGCGTTTTCCCGCGGCGGCAGCTCTGTTCACCACGCGAACTCGCTGCTTGAACCATCTCTTACGTCAATACCTTCCGCGTAAGGCAAAATTCTGGCCGCCCTCAAATATCGTAATGGGTAAACAGCTTGCCCATCGTTTTCTCCCTTGTAATGCCGAAAATACACGACCGCACCTATTTTGCCCACAGCAATATGGCCGCCGACCAGTTCGCCCGGCTTCACCTCCCTGCGTTGCCCGCTGTGGGCGGCCTCCACTCCAGAAGATTTATACAACCTCCTTGGCCGGAGCGTTCCCAGATGTGCTTGAAAGGACGGGGACCGTCCTTTATCAAGGATGGTCCCCGTCCGAAACGTCGATGTAAAGTTATGTTTTCGAAGTAAACTTGTTAGGTTTTTTATTGCGCCCCTTTTTACTATTTAAAGGGGTCCTGAAATACCTTCCGCCGATGCATGGATGTACATGTACCCAAATAAAGCAATGTATTTGCAATCTCCTCCCGCAAGAATTTTGTTAAAGCGATGAGTATTAGCTGAGAAATCGTAAATCAAAAACCGCGCATTATCGTCGCTCCGCGTTTCCTCCTCCTTTCGACTTACTCTCCGCTGTTGACGGCGCGCAAGCATTGCCTCCCATGATGCTGCGCTCCGCAGCGGTGACGTACTTCCGCTATTGCGCTGCTACTGTCGTCTGCTACGGGCAAGCTTTGTTGACACCATGAATCCCGCACTTCGCTCAAGGCTGGAAAACCGAACGAAAAATCTGGCCGCATGTGTGCGGCGGCCTGGCCTTGCCCTTTCGCGGTGTTCGTTGGTGCAGTTGCTATCGGTGGCACGTGACTTTTTATCGGCGGCGAACTCGCAGCCGTACGGGGAAGATCGTGCGCTCGTTCCCTTTGATGCACCGACACTGTTTATCCAAAAAGTGCCGTATCAGATGTGGCCCCGCTGGTGCCGGGTCTTATTTTGCGGCGGTCGTAATTCCTGCCGGCGGCATGTGAAAAAGACATTTTAAATCGATACAGAACCCGTGCACAAAACCCTTCAATCATGTGACCAGTTCAGCTTGGGGCGACGCGTGGTGGAGAGCGGCAACGTTGGCAAAGCATGCTCCACCGCGGCTCTGAGCTTTCTAGCGCTGGAGCGAGCGCCACTTCTTTGAGAATCTCAAACATCGGTTGCTTTGACAACAAGGCACAAACCACTGTAGAACTCAGTTACGGTTGCGTGTTCCCGGTTCAGCTCGGGGTAGACATCGATGATGTAGACATGTGAAGATGGCGGCGTCCAAAAACACGAAGGAAAGGGTGAGAAAAAAGCGACAAACTTTGCAACAAAAGTGTGAGCTTTCCGCTGCGCGTAAAAGAGTAATACTTGGCACAGATGACGTTGACGACCCAATCTAACGATTGCGCTAGTTCGTTTAGTGTGCTCAAAACGCCTTTCAGGGCCCCTTTAACCTTCATTAGCCTAACCATTTATCTTAATATATATATATATATATATATATATATATATATATATATATATATATATATATATATATATATATATATATATATATATATATATATATAAAGGATTGGCAGTCAAGAAAGCCTCTGAAAGGAAAGGGGAGAATGTAGTAGGTCATTGAAATAGATGAGGAATTTGAAAGACAGAAAGAAAGTGGAGAAAAATACCCGCCGGGTGGGATCCTAACCCACGACCTCCAGAATCTTGGATTACCTGGAAGTTTAGCGGAGTCTGGCGCAAGCGTAGACGACCTAAGGAATTTCTCAGACATGGTCAATCACTGTGTGAAATGCTTTGTGCCTAAAAGATTCAAAACTACTAATAGAAAAAGTCCCTGGATAATCAGAGAGGTAGGCCAGAACTCCCCGCTTTGCCGATTTTGCGGAGAACCCGGAACGCTACGCCATATGGTCGTAGGTTGTGTGACCAATCCCCACTGATTCCTCCCAACCTGCAACTTTCTACTGTCGAGCTTTGGGAGAGCGCCTTGGCGAGCACCGGCTTGGACGACCAGCTTCGGCTGGCTCAAAGGGCTGCCGATGCTGGCCGCGCTCAAGGCATCCTGGACTGAGGACATCTGCTTCAACCTTCAGTACAATCCCCCCTGTATATTTAAATAAACGTTTATTCTCTCGCTCTCTCCACGCAAAAAGAAGGGCAAAACGGATGCGAGAATCGTCTTAAAAAAACTGCCGACCCATCGATAAAAGCTGCATTTCCACTCAGAGTTGAAACAGCTCATCAAAGAATAAAAAAATAAATTATACAATGTAACATTGAAATCTTTTCTGGGAAACGCCCCTGGAAAATTTTGGCGATACGTTCCCCCCCCCCCCCCCCCCCGCCTCTTCGCATGAAAACGTAGGTAGCGCCCCAAGCAAGACAAACTTTCAACTCGTTCTTTTCGTCGGTCTTTACGCCTGATAACGGCGTCCTGCTCGATTTTAGAAATGAATCAGTAAGGTCCCCTTTTATGATATAAAGATTGGCGAACAGGGTGTGTTCAACCTTTTCCTTGTCTTGAATACTAAGAAAAGTACCGGACCTGACGGTATTCCTAACGAATTAAAAAAAAAAATAGGCAGGATGGGTCTCTAAATCCTTAACTGCAATTTTTCAAGTTTCTATAAACCAATGTTACTTTCCACGAGCATGGAAGCGTGCTAAAATTATTCCAATCCATAAAAGGGGCAGCAAATCATAAGTTACAAATTATAGGCCAATATCCCTCACTCGCACTTGTTCGAAGTTACTTGAACATATAGTGTCCAAGCATCTATTACGTTACCTTAACAATTACCATATTTTAAACAAATACCAACATGGGTTCCGTCAGGGACTCTCTACAGTAACTCAACTAATTGAAACTATCCGTGATCTCTCGTACACAATAAACAGCCGAGGTCAAACAGACATAATATTCCTAGACTTTGCCAAGGCTTTCGACAAGGTGTCGTACCCTGAGTTGCTATTAAAAATTAACACTTTATTTAAAAACCCCCGGTTATGTGAATGGTTGTCGTCATACCTTAGCCATAGAGAGCAATTTCTCGAATCTTCCTTCTCGCCTGTGGAGTCAGGTGTATCCCAGAAAAATGTGATGGCCCCCCTTTTATTATTGGCATTCCGCGTAACATTACCGTTCCAACCAGAGTGTTCGCCGATGACTGCGTATTATACAACAGTATTGAAACGGCTGCCAACCAGATCGAATTAAATGTCAATCTGCAAAACATAAACTGGTGTGACAGCTGGCAAATGGTTTTGAACACTCAAAAAGCTGCGTACATGTCTATTACTAGAAAACGAAGTATTTTTTATTATACTTATTGCATTGAAGATGTGCCGTTGAGAAAAATTTCACCAATTACGTACTTGGGTTTGAAGCTTACAGCCAATATGCGTTGGAGTGAACATGTACATTATGTATGTAGTAAGGCCAGAAAAGCTTTGCGGTCGCTTCGAAGAAATGTGTTTAGTGCTACCCCTGAAGTAAAACTCGTAGCGTTAATACGACCGGTTATCGAATATGCTAAAATTGACTGGGACCCGTACACTTCCGGAGGTCATTCCAAACTGGACGAGATCGGCTAGCGGCAAGATTTATTTTAGGGGCGAAGCTCCTAAAGCAATGGGTCTGTCCATCCCTTGTGTCTCATGGTACGTGACCGCCGCATGCTTTCGGAGATGTCGCAAAGTGGGCCGCGTTGCACGCGCAAGAACGGGCTGCAACCGGCAGCGCAAACTCGGCACCGGGAGCGCGAGCTTGTCTGTGTTCGCCAACGAAGGCGCGAGCGCAAGTGCACTGCGAGGGGGAGATCACGCAAGAGATCACGCCACGAACGCAGGCAGTCGTTCTCGGAGATCGAACGAGACGCAAGGACCTTGGCTCGTTTCCTCTCGTCTTGTTCGGGCACAAGTTCGCCCTAAATAAAAGTTCTTTCTTTACCGTTGTGTCCCATCCTACGTGACAAATTGTGGTGGATGTGCGGGGTAGTCCTCGATGGCGCCGGGTCTTTCACCAGGTCTGGGCCTGGGAGCATTGACTCTGAAAATAAAAGTTGATTTGTACAATGTACGCACACAGTCCTACGTCTTTCTTAATGATGTAATGGGCGAACTTTCGCGGGAGAGTTACGGTTACCGATGATCTCCCCCTCTCGAGCTTCGCCCCACTTATCATCATTCATTCCGTGGATATGGCGTGATATTTTTTAACAAATATCGTCGCTGTCACTCGTCCGCCCAGTTATGTGAACTTTCTGAACTTCCTTCTTTAGAATTGAGACCTGAATATGACCGATTGAAGTTTATTTTTCTTGTGGGCGTGTTAAAATTGACAAATATGACTATTTTCGCATATCTCCTGACCAATATTTTCGCAATCGTCACAGCATGTATTTCCCGCCTTCGACTACTCGCAATGACTGTTTTAAATAGTTTCTTTCCAAGAGCAATAAAGCAATGGAATATGTTAACAGACGCCACAGTAAGGACGTCATCTGTAAACGAATTTCTTGAACTTGTCAAAGGCACATACATTTGCGCTAAATGGCCTGGCCAAAAGTGAACAATGTCATCACCTGTGTTATTGTATTGCATGTTATTGTTGCCTTCATGTTGCGTTTCCCAACAGTATTTTGTGTTTGCATTTCCGGAAGTGTACTTTCTTTTTCTTCCTGTAACCAAGTGTATTGTGCCCTTCCACTCCTGTAATACCCCAACAATGGGCTGACAGTATAAATAAATAAATAAATAAATATAATCTACGCGCAGACAATTTTATTTTCACTGCACGGTTTTGGAGATGATTTCCACGGCTATGGAGATGGAGATGACCTGGATATAGTTGGTACGGGGTCTTTCTGTGGAATGTCCTCCGGCGTACGCTGGAAAAGGCTTTCCCTCTTGGTTAATTGTTACAGTATTCGGTTCCTATAGAAGACGATCATGGTGTACCTTATGATTTGCCGAGTATTTAAGTGATGCACGAGATATGGAGGTAGCGCAGCGCTTTCCGCAACAGAAATGCTGATTCGAGGTTTATGGTGAAGTAACTCTTCGAGAACGTCAGAACTGTAGAAGTTCGGGAGGCCCGGCCATGCATGGCCGGGCCTCCCGAACTTCTACAGTTCTGACGTACAGTTCTCACGAGACTGGCTGCCGGAGGTTGAAAAGGTACCAACATACCGTGCTTTTATTTATGTTAGGCTAGCAAGCGCAGCATAAACAAGCTCAAATGTTTTTTTTGTTATTTTGCACTGTCTATGGAGTGCCATCCGAGGACATACGAATATTTAAGACTATATAGGCTAGTACCTCCCCAAGCGTCTGTCGTTGTGCTGCAGGGGCTCCGTCATAGCCTCTTAATTGATCACAAGGACGGAGGTTCCACACCGGTCTTGCCTCGGTTATTCGCTTTTCACCTTTAAAATGGCTTATAATTATCACGGTTTCGGTTAGTATTTTGTGTTTTAAATGATTGCTTTGTGTTCCTTAGCTCATATCATGTAAGATTATGTTATGTTACCTTACTTTGCGTTAGAGCGATGTGGTACCAGACGCGGCCTTTTTCTTTTTTTTTTTTTTTTTCACGAAACGCCGGTGGATGTCGATACAGTGTGGTGCTTATATGGTACCGTCAGACAGCCCTAGACACAGCCTTGTTATTTACATTTTACAGCCGCAGCCATTTTTGTGACCGCAATGCGACGATTTTTGACGCAATGAAGCACCTACGGCTTTCGCCTTTAAAAAGTCGCCAATGCAAAAAAACGTACAGTATAGAAATTTTTGATCATTAACACCACCCTTTCGCCTTCACAGCACGCAAGCAGACTTTACTGGCGTGAGGTTCATGTGAGTCGCAAAACCACTATTAAGATGAATAGTAAAACGTGCTCGCGTCGGTTATTGGCCAAAGCTCAGCTCTGCTACATTTCATTCAGTGCTTGCTGCGCAGTGGGAGAGGGGACGAGAGTATTCTGCAGCCTGGCGTTAGGCTTAGCGCATAGTTTTGATGTCCAGCGACTTTAACCAATACTCAGACTTTCGTACAATGAGTTTGACATTGCTTGGCTCGTCTTTAAACTCGACATTATCTGTAACTAACATTATACTTAGAACCTATTAAAGCATAGTTGCATAGGTTTATTCGACAAGCCTTTCTTCGGGACCTCTCGACTGTAGGAGTCCTAGTGCTCGAACAGCATCCCAGACGCGACGAGCAACACATGCGTGCAAGGTTGTATGGCCGATGCTTTCCTCATCACATCCTGCGTGGGCGAGGTTATGGAAAGAATGGTGTTGAATAGGCTGCAGAAACATCTGGACAGCACTGATCAGATGCCGGACTCTATGTTCGGATTTCTGAGGCACCTAAGCACGCAGGACGTACTGCTGCAACTGAAGGAAGAGGTCATGAAACAAGCCACCAAACAATCGCCTAGAGCCATTTTAGCGCTGGACCTCAAGGGAGCGTTTGACAACGCCTCCCACGCTAGCATTCCAACCTTCCTGTGCTAACCTTCAGGCCACAGGCTGTGGAGAGCGGGCGTACAACTGCGTGCGAGATTTCCTGACAGGCCGCAGCGTTCGAATCAAGGTTGGAGAAGAGGTATCTCCACCCATAATGTTGGGAAGTAAGGGTACCCCACAGGGATCCGTCCTGTCGCCTATTCTCTTTAATAGGGCACTCTTGGTCCTGCCCAAGGTGCTCGAAGTAGTCGAAGGTTTGGGGCACGCCCTCTACGCCGACATTTCACTCTGGACGACGAAGGCGGGCTCCTTAGGATGGATTCAAGAGACGCTGCAAGCAGGCGCAAATGTGGTTGGTAAATACGCGAAGGAGTAGTACGATGCTCGCCTCAAAAGTCTTAACTGGTAGTTGTCTGAACTGTGTCTTGATCGCCCGATGGCACCCAAGACACATAAGGAAGACGTAAAGGCGGTACTAGAGGGTGAAAACTTCGCTCCAGGACCCAGTGTTAAGATAATGGGGCTCACTATCCGGGCAGGCAACAGGGCCACTAGTACGTCCGTGCGCAAGCTTGAGCACTCCTCAGAATAGATCCTGCACATGCTTGGGTGGGGGGCAACCAGGGGAAGAGGAATGAAGGAGAATGACACTCTGAGGCTGCTACAAGCCTTTGTTGTGTCAAGAATAACGTACACCACACCTTACCTCCTAATGAACAGGGGAGAATAGAGCTAGGTGGACACTATATACGCAAGGCAGTTAAACAAGCCATCGGAGTTCCCATGAGTACGTCGACGGACAAGCTCCTCCAGATGGCTCTACAAAACACAGTGGACGAGCTGGTTGAGAGCCACCTATCCAGCCAAAAAGAGAGGCTGAGTCGCACTACGGCAGGCCGCCGTGTCCTGGGAAGAATCGGCTGGAGCGTGGCAGAGCTGACCGATCCAGTACAGCTTGCGGACAAATGGCTGGACGCAATCAAGACCAAGCCTTTCCCAAAGAACATGAATCCGGCTCGCCACGGCGGCAGGCGTGAGGCTAGGGATCGTGCCCTCAACACGCTACTGGAGAGCGAAGCCGGTGTCTTCACGGACGCCTCCAAAAAACAAGGGGATGACCACAGCAGGGGCGGTGGTGACAAACTGGGGTGAGCTGCTGACAAGCGCATCGTTTCAAATCAGAGAGGTGGAAGAAGCGAAAGAGTTGGCGATTGCCCTAGCCCTCACCCTTTCGGGATTTTCCAAGGTTGTAATAGCAGGCGTACAGGAACTTCCAGTCAGGCTGGGTGTCCCGGCGGGTACTTCGCATCCTGAGAGACAAAACGCCTCCAGAGAGCCAAGTTGAATTAGTCTGGGTTCCAGCCCACTCCTTAGTGGACGGCAATGAGTTTGCCCACAAATAGGCCCGCGCGTTAACATACCGGGCAACAGCTGAGGAGGAGGCCAGAAGTGAACCTATGGTCACCTACAGAGAGATAGTACGCTACTATCGAGAGGATAGGCAGAAACGTCCTGCCCGCACCCAGAACTCACGCGGGAGCAGCAAGTAATGTATCGACAGATCCAGTCAGGATCTTTCCCTCACCCTCGCCTGCTGAAGAGCAATGTTCCCCAATCAGTACAAGACCTGCCATTATACAAGCAGCTCGGTACTCTTCGCCACATGATAGGAGAGGGCGACTTCAGCCAAAAACAGCCACCCCCATCCACATTTCCTCCACTACGAACCCTACCGTTACCCCTAGCGAGCGATGGGAGACCTCGCTGTCCAGCCCGCCTTGAAGCATCAGCTACGGCTGGTTACCAGGGACCAGGTGGTGAACGCACCATATGAAATCCCGTGAAGAGGGATCCACTCTCATACAGCCCGTGGAGCGCTGACATGTTCTGCAAAAAAAGTTTTTCCTCCCCCACCTCCTTCGGGGCGTTTTGTTTCATAGAGTCCCGAACACAGGACGGCCAACATAGCGTTTAGAGCAGCTTATGGTTACAAGACGTAAAGGACGCTCAGTGCAACCACCTGCACAGCGTAAATTAACCCCTCACTTAGGCCTAGAAGAAGGAAGTCGTTCAGTCGATAAAGTCGCGCCCTATGGTCGCGCCGAAAATTCCACCCACATGCAACACTTGTTGGGACCACGTGACTCCCCATGCCGGCCGCGCAGCACCCTGAGGGCTAACTGCCCGGCGCCGCTGGCACGGGGAAGCCGCCTCGGCGGCAAAGCCGCGCAGGCGTGCGTGGCCTCGCGCATGCGCAGTGCGCTCTTCCCCATCGGCAATCACGGTGCACGGAGCGGGACGCTCTGTCCGGCCAACAACAGGTCGGGGTCATGACGTCACTGCTAAAAGTCCCGTGGCGAAAACCTTTTCGTCACTTCCTTTATAATTTCACCCGCTTGTTTTGTGCGTTTGTTTAAATGCAGAGCATTTCTTTAACTCACGATGTCACCCGGCGTTGTCGGCGTGCCTCGGCGTCCGCAACAGCCGTTCCAGGTGCGCCCTCTCCCCCACTCCTCCTCTCCCGCATCACGCTACCCTCCTCGCTCTCAACAACAGGTCCGCCCCCCTCCCCCTACACTATATAAAAAAATAATACTTATCGGCGCCTGGTCTCGATCCCACGACCCTGCGGGTGGAACGCAAGGTACAGGGTGCTCTACCCACTGCGCCACAAAGCCGACACAGATTCAAAGGCTACGAACGCGCATTATATCCTTGACTCATTCAAACTACGTCAAGAAGCTGCAGATACAACGCATTCACTACCTGTTGGCGGAACGCGAGGTACATGGTGCTCTTCCCACTGCGCCACAAAACCGACACAGAATGAAAGGCTACGAACGCGCCTTATATCCTTGACTCATTCAAACTACGTTAAGAAGCTGCTGATACAACGCATTCACTACCACCAACTCCCCAAACACTAAGCGTTAACGCAATACACCCACCCCCTATGCGACGCATTTACTCGAGTCCCCCTCGCGGGGAGATGGGCCCTTTTTTTATGGTTACGCTCGCTTCGGCGTTTGGCGTCCGAGTTGGTTTCTCTCAACGTAGATGCTATTCGCGTGATACGTTGTCGTGGCCAGTTACTTAAACCGAGTAAGTGCAGCGTCGAGCTGTTAACTCTCGTCTTCGAATTGCTTGCTTCCCTGAGCAAGCTCAGGGTGAGCCGGCGTGCTGAGCCCTAGCTGGCGAAACGGCGACAAGATCACACCGATCCGAACTTTGTTACCACTAGTTGTGCGTTCCCTATCCTACAAGCATGGTACAAGTCATGATGCCATCAGCAACAACGTGCATCAACGCGCCGCAGAGTTCACCGCACTAATACATGTTGTGTGGTGATGTAGCGAATTTAGCGATGTAGGAATGATTGTGTGCATCGGGGCATCAAGCTGGGAGTACCACATTCGGATTGCGATAGCTGTGAAATGCGGTGATGCGGTACAGTTTAAATGCGGAAATGTGATGTGGTCGAGTTCACTGTGTCTACCGAGTGTACTCTGATATCGCCCTTCATGTCAGCTCGCTCGGCGGCTGAGTGATGCTTGCACGGGCAGCGATCGTTGCAGGCCGCCGTTGTAGGAAACAGGCTTTGCTGCAATGCACTCGTGGTGTGCGGGCAAAAGACAGGGGGAAAGTGCTGAAAAGCAATGAGCGCTACAAAAACAACGGACGCGAAAAACGAATGAGACAGGCGTACTTGCCGTCCTTTATTGTCGTACTTTTTCTTTTGTCGCGAT
Organism: Haemaphysalis longicornis; assembly: GCF_048455015.1. NCBI lineage: Eukaryota > Metazoa > Arthropoda > Arachnida > Ixodida > Ixodidae > Haemaphysalis > Haemaphysalis longicornis. The sequence continues at coordinate 71,379,959 of NW_027526204.1, forward strand.
CTTTTTTTATTATTATTTTGTCAATATCATAAACCAACGCTACCAAGAGCACGTTTTGAAGAGAAATGTGTTTTGGGGGAGCGCTTCATTTTTGGGGATATTTGTTCCCATTAGGAACTTTTCAAACAAAACAGCTTCAAAAGCAGAATTTTTGTTCGCCCTCCCCTATTTTATACAGACACTCCCAAAAATATAAAATTGAGAAAGTTGCGGACTTTTAGTTAAAACATCTTGTTTTTAGTTAAAACCGCTCCCGTTTAGTAGTTGTATATAAGACTTCTATAGCGTGACAGACCTTACAAAAGAAAAAACAAGTAGCAGAAAAAAAGAAAAAGGGAGTAGCAGCAACTTTGACAACCTGATTTGATGCTGCAGTTACAGTTGCGTCAAGTTGCTTGGTTGTGGCGAAGTGTATTAGCTCAAGCTTCATCGCTTCATCGCTTGACCGATGGCTAAGTGGATGCCCTCCCCTAGTTTACTATGCCTACTTTGCATTCTGGCTGCCTGTCTGTAAAATTTACCCTTGCATACAAATTCTAATTCATGAGTGGTGGTAGTAGTGTTGTTCCCCATACAACAATATTGTAATAATGATTTCCACTGCCTTATCTTTTCAGTAAAGTACAGATGTAGGTTCCATACATAGCCCATTTAAAAGCATCTCATTAGAGTAAACAAATGACAACTTGTGCCTTTCGAAATTTGCAATGCGGACAAAAATTAAAATTTGCACAATGTGCTGCAAACACCTCAAAATACGTCAGAAGGTGCAGCCGCAGGAATGTTAAAGGGATCACCGATACTTTTTTTATAAATAGTGTGTTGCCAATAGCTGCCTTCTTTTTGTACCACCTTCACCAGTCATAAGGAGACTGCATTCCCATTAGGTGAAGCTAGACCTACTGAATGAAGATATTTACTTGCTCTAAGGGCACTGCATGCATTTTTTTTTTGTTTCTAATAAAACCTTCGCACTTTTTTGAGCGTAGGAATTGTCATCACAACTGAAAGCTCACCCGTTTTGATATCAAGACAGTGCAGTGCTTGTGATGTCAGCTCAAAAATGAGACCACCTTCAGTTAAACCTCACTGAAACAAACATTGAAATAAAGTTGTGGTCTGAGATCATCTTGCACTCGATACCAACATTTTTTCGTAAATTTCAGTGCAATAAAGTCTTTGCCCAAACAGCCTCATATTGTTTTTATTTGATTTTGTGCATATTACCCCTTGCTTCTGCTTCATAGATTTTAAATCTGGGTGGCTAATGTTCGTCGCATTTGCAGCTTATGGACTATAGTTAATCTGTGAAGTACTGGATTTGTCATGTAGCCTAGAGAAGGAACAGTCCCCGCAGCAAGCCTGACCAATCGAGATGTAAAAAGTCACCTGTACTCATTCAATCGGCTCTGCAATGGCTTTTGTAACTTCAAGTTGTACGTAATGCTGTGAAAACTGTAAACGCTCTACAACATAGGGTGACACGTATACACTAGTTCCATGAGCTCAGTGAAGCACTGGAACGGGAATATGCTCTGAATCTGCCAGGATATTCATTCTCACAGTCGTTACTCGACGTATGAGGAGAATGAAGTTGCTCTGCATGCCGTAAGGCCGTGTGACGTTAGGCTTAACATCGCATTTTGAGGATTAAAACATCAGGCCTAACGTCACATTTTCAGGTTTAACCCTTTCAACCGGCACCCACTCGAAACATTACTCACTGTACGCCACGCTTCAGGCACCTATTTACGCCGTAGAGAAGCTCCCGACCAAAACCTTAGGCCTACCGAGTGCATACCTGAGAGCTGCTGCGCCGCTGCGGCTATCCTAGAAAAGAAGTGCGTACTTCCAGGGCAGCACATAGTCGGAGTGTGGGAATGGGCAACCAAGGATTCCCTCACGCGTTCAACCGTCGTCGTCGTTAGATAAAGGGGTCCACGATTGTTAACAGCGGTGCTGTTTAAGCTGGCGTTGTGCCGGCCAGCGCGCGCATGAAAACCTCGCCGAGCGATGACGTCATCGCGCGCTCCGGCACCGCTCGACCTTCGAGTACACTGTGCCCAGCGTACGTGACGTGATCTCTCGCGTGCTCTTCTCCTCGCCAGTTCACCTGAATTCGCGTCAAGTGGGGGAAGGACATAATGAAAGACCACGAGAACCACAGGTTAACGAAGGAGCGCAGCAGAGTTATCGACACCACAAAATAAAATCACAGCAGCACGCCTTCAGAGGGTATTTCGTTTACCAAGGTAGAACGTAACAAACATCTGAAAACCCCTACGTCCAAACGAAGGCTGCGCAGACGGCATAACCGAAATGCCCTACGATGTGCAGGCGAAAATTCCCCAAACGTGGCTTCACCAAAGCAGGTGACGAAAGGCCGACTGACCGGTAAAACGAAAAAGAAAAGAGAAGCATCACGAAGAAGGATCGTTCTGCACATGGAAAGAGTGAGGCAGTACGTAAATTCCTCGACACGAAAAACGATCCTACGCTCATGCCACACGAAGCATGCACGAACACTGCCAGCTCATCCAGGAAAGACGATGGTCAAGACAAGCCGCGTGCCCTGGCCCAAGTCAACAAAACGCGTGTGCCACAGAAGATGGAAACATAGGTGGAATCAGAAGAATGAACAATTATTGTGCGGCTAACACGGACCTGACATCGTTTCTGATCACAACGGACTGTTTAGTGAGCATGAGCAATGGTGTTTTTTGCGTTGGCTACAGCTGAAAAGGTAACTCCTCATATTAAGTTAACCTCCTTGGGAGCACCGAAGAGCTCGCGCTACAGACGCCGGTTTCGCGAAGCCGGTTGTCGCTGGCTCCAGCGCGTGCTAACACGGTCCATCTGGTGAGCGCTTGCGGACTAAACGATCCGGGCCTGCCAGTCATGGGAAATTTTCAGCGGTAAGCTCCGAGGTCCATGCGAGGTGAAACGGCCGTGTCTCTGACGAAGCGAGATATGGGGCGACAGAAGAAGAGCGTCACTCCCGAAGACGAGGAAGCGCGGCGCGAAAGCCACCGCGCCGCTATTTGAGAACGGATGCGACTAGAGTATCGGCACTCTTTTCTGTCCTTGTTATGTGCCGCCGGGATTTTCATTGGTCGGTCGGCACCACGTGATATTTGTTTACATTTGGGCGCAGCCATTTTGTTTCTGGGTCTGTCTCTCTCTCTCGGTCTCTCTCTCTCGCTCTCTCTCTCTCTCTCTCTCTCTCTGCTGCGCGCGGACGCTAGAGCGGCGGGTCTCACTCTGCCCGTCACAACCGGCGGCGGTTTCGTTGCGAGAGGTGGCAACACTGCAAGCCAGAAACAAAATGGCCCCCAGACGCTTCCGGGCGCACGAAGTGGGGGTACTCTTAAGCGCAGCTTATTTAGTGACGCTAGATGCGAAAACTTCTGTCCAATCCCAAATATCGCTCCTGTGATGCGGCTGCGAAAAGCCAGCAAGTTGCAGAAGATATGGAGTCACGAGCATTGTATATACAATGTACATATTTTAATGACGGAGTGTTCATTGCTCTTTGGGGGGAGATAACGACGACACCACGCAGAAAACTTGGCTGAGCCTCCAAGCGTACCAAGAATAAGCTAGATGGGGTCGCCAGCTCCGCTGTTGGCTAGTCTTCGCGCCACTATACTCGGGAACAGGTTAAGAACGGCAATAGCTCATGCCCGGTATCACACCGCTTAAGCGACGGACCGGATGTCAACGGGCGCGCGCGTTTTCAAAGGACATTGCTATGAATGTGTGATATCGTCTGCCTTTTCTCAAGTAGTTTATTTGTCGTCACTGAAGTAGTTTATAAGCATATTAAGTCCTTAAAATCAAGCAAACAGCTCGTGCCGTGTTCAAAATATTCCCAGTAACGCACTACTTGCACCGCGCGGAGTAACATCCGGCGGCGGTGTTGAGGCACAGCGGCAACTTTTGATGCCGTTCTTAAGTTGTAACCGAGTATAGTGCGACGCTGCCCCAATTTTTATGGGCGTGCATTAAGGTGGTTTAACAGCTCGCTAACGGAGCGTGTGTTCAACGAAGCAGCCGTGTAAGAGCTGACAGACGAGGCCACTTATCCGACCTCCACAAAGTATACACGCCGCAACGCAATGCATAACGCACTTCACGGGTGAGCGAGAACCCTTGAACTGAAAAGATGTCGCCCAGCTTACCTGCGTCGATAACTCTCACTCTACGAGATAGTTTTTTTATTTTCGCGTACGTACAGAGGATCACGTACGCAGACGTGAGAAATCTGCTAACAACAGACACTGCTGTACACAGGCGTGCGCAGAGGGGCAGGGGAGGGGGAGCCCCCTTAATCATCTTAGGGGGCGCCAGAGTTGCCCCATACCTTTACTCATTCGAACGTGTGCCGTAGGGTTATGACCACGGGTGTGTTTTCACGATTGATTGATTGATTGATTGATTGATTGATTGATTGATTGATTGATTGATTGATTGATTGATTGATTGATTGATTGATTGATTGATTGATTGATTGATTGATTGATTGATTGATTGATTGCAGGGTTTAACGCGCCGACGCAACGCAGGCGATGAGGCGCGTAGTGGAGGGCTCCGGATTAATTTTGACCACCTGGGGATCTTTAACGTGCGCCGAAATCGTGTTTTCACGATAATGGCAGCCGAATAACCTTCATGTTACCTTCCAAAAGCTGTTTAATTCAAGCCCCCGAAAGGCGTGGACCTAAAGCAAGCCGTTGTGAGGATCAGGTTATCACTTACTTTTCCTTTTCCCATCTGTTGCGGAGCTTGTCCTCTTTCTACTTTTCGCGGTAAACAACGTGTGTAGCACCGAGAAAATTAGCCGCGTAAAAAGAGTTCCAGAATGGGCCATATTACCTTTATGTATTCTTACGCATTTCAAAAGCTAGCGTTTGAACGGTCAGCACGGGAACCACGTTGCTTGAACCAGTCAAGCAAGGCATGTCCGCGCCCGGCTTCACGGTAAAAACTTCTGCTCAGAAAGAAGTAAAAACTTCTGCTCAGGAATATCCTGTATGTGTTGAAATCGCATCTCATTGAAATAAAAATTCTATAACCGTCCCTCTTCTATGCACTGCGTTCTGACCGTTAGGCCTTCAGTGGGGAGAGGTCAGGAGTTGCCGGGGGGGGGGGGGGGGGGGCACTGCGGGAAGACTTCACCCCCCCCCCCCTAATCGAAAACCCTGCGCACGCCTATACTGCTGTATCCATTCGTGATCTCGCAAGACAATTCCTATGGCGACCATACAAACGCTACTTTGTCGCGCTTAAGAGCTGTAAAATCGCCCTTCTTTCTGAAATGAAACGGTATTTGCCGCTTGAACATTTGTGAGAGGGTAAGAATGGGCAAGTTGAAGTCGACAGAAGCTGTTTAGAACGCGATATCGCATCGAGGGATTGGAGACGAAGCTGTTTTCGCTGAGAAGAGGGCGGGCAGGGCACCGCCAAGTTTCTCAACGCTACGTACGCAAGTAACGTTAAGACCGCAACGTAGAAATCCGAACCTCACGTACATACGTCCGTGAGACTCGTGCAAACACTTTGCGTTCTGCACATGCGCACTGGTCTGCCATAAAAGCTCTATACGTGCGTGAAACGTCTACGTAGGTGAGACTTTCTGTTGCGTGTGCATGAAAAACTGTACTTTGCGTGATTTCGGTAGAGACAAAAGGGGGCAGAGAATGGTGTAAAGGATACAGGAATATTTCATCCCCATGACTGTAAGTGCGAAACTTTCTTTACCTTAGGAGAATCCGTGCGCGTGTGCGTGTGTGCGTCGCCTTGAACCTTTGTACGTCTCCGGGTGTTCATTCGGGCTTCTCAGGGAGCAGGCTTGAGTGATTCGCGTTGCTCTGCAAGGCTTTTGTATTTTTATCATTGCGGGAGCAATAGATGGGGCATTTCGGCAAAGATTTTCGCGTCTATCTGTAACGCAGCGAGCGACAGATATATGCCATCCACGTGATCACAAGCTAAATTCATTTATAGCCATATATAATCTCAGACAGCCATATATGGCTTACCCATGCATGGCCTCACCCATATATGGCCACGTCAGGATATGTCACGCCCATATATGGCATGTCCATATATGGCCACATATGCCAAATTCTTGATGTGGCCATATATGGCATTTTGGTCAAAGGAGAAGCACAGAACGATCAAATTGAGATGGAGCAAAAGGGAGCTGCCTTATAGTATGTAGAGTGGAGACGGCGACGTCTCGGAGGGTCTCGCGACTCCTACCGCCACTTATACGCGCTGTAGAATCGTGTTTGCAGCCAGTGCAGGGCGGCAAAAGAGGCAGGACTGTGGACGACGGCGACAAAATGCCGATACTGGCGGACAATCAAAGAAGGGACAGGCAGCCAACGGCGCTGCTAAAGCGATCAAACGTGACCACGGAGATGGTTAGAGCGGTGAGCACTCTGGGCACGGTGTACGAGGGACGGCGGCGCTGACATCGAGGCACCCAAGGGACGTGCTAGAAATTCCTCGCTGCGGACTTTCGAAGCCGGAGCAAGGCGCTGCAGAGAGGATTACCACGCACTCTTGAGGATCCGATTTTTTTTCCGACGCGTCGGCTTTGACCTCGAGCGGTGCGCGTGCTTCCCCTCTTACGCTCCGCCTCGCTGTACTCATCGAGCCCTCGCTTTATTCCCTCTCCCAGCTCCGCGACTTTGCATGTCGCCTCGCCGTTATCACAGACGGGGCGCTTACGCTTGTCCTAGAACAAGCAAAACCCACGAACGCTCTTGGCAGTGATCTTCGTCAGGGAAATACCGCGCACGTTGCGATTACCGAGTGGATAAGGCGACTCGTGCTTCCACTGCACTTGGCCCAGATTTCTTCCCTTGCAGCGTCGACGTAAGCCCTGCGGGGTACAATAGGTGTCGAGGCGGGAATGCTGAGCGTGAGCTCGCGTGGGGCGTGGGACAGAGTCCGCGGCTCTTTGACACGGAGCCAACCGAAGGGAAAAAAGAACAGCGGATAACCACGGACGATCTCCTTGTCGTCGCTGCCATTCGCGTTCGTAAACAAAAAGAATCAAAGCCCCTTTTTTCAAAAGAAAAGGGCTTAAACCACGAATATTTCTCCCGTGCAACCTGAGTTTAAAGTCCAACAAAGCCCAAGCTGTAATACATTCTTCGATGCGCCAAACTGTCCGCAGGCAACAACACTGCGTGAAAAATGTGCACGAATGAAAGGACTTTCACTCCCATCTCAACATCCTGTCTGACGCATTGAGCGTCGTCTGCGATTTGTAATTACTGAGTATGGCCGTAAAACATACACGTGGCATGCCTCGGAATGGTCGCCTGCACTTTCAAGAATTGCCGATTTCAAAAAAAAAAAAACTTGTGGTTATCTACGCTTTGAAAGCCGCACCTCAGCAGAACGACAGAAATCCATGGGCAAGTACGCCGCGCTGACCGCCACCGGCATTCCACTGACGAGCGGTTCGCCACGTGCGGCGCTGTTCGCTGAAGCAACGGTGGTGACCTACACCGGCCACCCGACCCCCATTCAGAGCCCCGTAATTAGATAAGATACTCTCTGTACCTTTCTTAAACACTGATGTTTGGCTGGTCCCCTGATTGGACATGTGCCAGTGCCACATGAACAACAACCACCGGCTATCCACAGAGATCACCCGGCGCGACAAATCCGACGGGAAGCATGCAGAGCCTGGACGCACAAAATGTCCGGCTCATCTTCGACCCCATGGATTAACGGCCAGCGCGGACCTGCTGCTCACAAAACGCTACTGCCGATCCGTACTTCATCTGGGTGGACGAAGAGCTGAAGCTGCGATTTACGGACGGCACCCCAATGGTGCTCCTGGACTGCATTGGGAAACGCGCAATCCGCAAGCTCCACGTGACAACCGTATAGACTACCCGGTCTTCGAGCTACCATAACGTGACCGCCGATGTCATTCTGGTGGCATTGACGCAGCTTCACGGGACATTGCTGACGGCCCTCCGCCTGAGCAACCTAACACATTTTGCCATCTTATTTGTCACCACGCCGACAGACTCCCAGCCTGGAATAGCTGTGGCTCAACAAGTTCTGGCGCATCGCCGGCACCACCGCAAGCCGCAATATTGCTGCAAACATTTCGAAATTCAAGACTCTCGGTACATGGACAGAACTAAGTTGACTAGCACATGCCTGTGATTCCTAGCAGGCCTAAGCGAACAAGATTTATACTACCAGGAACAACTGCCAGCGGATCACTCGAACATCTATTTATAGGTATCGCCGCGACCCAGGAAGCCATGACGCACTGAACTAAATCACCCAAGGCAGGCCCCATCTGGTTGTCTTAGATGTCTGGATGCGCTGGGGTGTGACCGACGTGGAAATACTGCACATCACCAAGACACCAGGTGTCTGCTGCGGCTGCAAAAGACACCCACCGATGTCGGTTCAGCTACTCTATACTCAACCCTTCTCGTTGTACATGCTGCCTGGAGGCCAGCCACTGCTATACTGTGTAAACAACTAAGGCATCAAGAGCATCGCAACTGGCCCGCAGCTTCTGGAACTCACCATGTGCACGCTTCGCATGGTGGTATTTCTCATAAGAAACCAAGATCTTTTGCAACGTAATTTATAAAAACATGGCCAGTTTTCAGTCTCCGGGCCCTCTACTTAAAGGAGCCATGAAGAGAAAACACAAGTTTGGTTCATTCGAAAGGTTGCCTCGTTAGAACCATAACGACACCACTTATAACGCAAACATCGCTCAAATAAGCTACATAATTAGGAAAAAAGGAAATGACCATGCGACCCACCAGCTCATTTTCCGCAACAGAACCTATGATGTCACTCGAGAATGCTCTGCGATTGGCGGAGGCCGGCAAAAGCAAACGCATGTTAGGCAGGGCTTACAGTTTGCATAGCGAGCTATATGCCCGTTAAACATACTGCCCATTCCGTTTATGACACTAAGAACGGTGGAGTAAACGGTTGAAGTTCCGAACGAACACGCAAGCGTGTGCGCCAATGCGTACAAAACTACCGCCGGCCGAGCTCAACATCTCGCCGTCGCGCAGACGAATTTTCGCGTTCGAGGCTCTTAGGGGCCAACGAACCGTTCCAGCACGTACAGCCGCGACCTTGCTTGGTATCTTAATCCCTTGACAGGAGGTTGACCGTCATATCGCCAACCAGCAAAGGTAAAAATAGAAACGAGGGGAGTAAGGAACAGCAAGAAGCGACGAGATAGTGCCAGTCGTCGCATAAGTTTCGAATGGTGTTGGCTTGCTGCTGTCGTTACGAGCTCGTTTCTAGTTTACAACCACTGAAAACTTCAGTTTGTTCGAGTACTTTACAATGAAATTTCGTTGCTGCGTTTTGAAATGCCCATGTAGTACGGGCAAATTGTCGAGGGAGTGCGACATCCCCGCCGGTGAAGAGATCTCCTTTCATGTGCTGCCAAACGACGAACCGCGGCGAAGCAAGTGGCTACGTTTTGTGAACTTTGCAAACGGAGGAGAAAGGGAGCTAAAGGAAGTACGAGTGTGCTCGCTTCATTTCCGAGGAAGTGATTACGGCAGGGACCCTTACGTTAGCTCACTCCTGGGACATGCTGGCGCTCGTCGCCGACTTCGTCAAATCGCCGTCAAAGCGCTCTGACCTTGGGGGAAAAAATGCCGTACACACCGCGCATTGACGCTAGTATCTTTCTGGTCGGAGCAGAGAGCTCGCGCGAACGGCTTTCCATACACGACACCGGCCAACTGGCATAAGTACTGCTACTGCTACTGCTACTGATACTGCTACTGAAATTGAACTGTTATTAACCTTAATAAAAATACGGCACATACGTACCAGTCTGTATTCGTCCGTCGCGACGGGGCTGACGAGGCAGCGGTGCCGACGGCAGGGCGTTCGTCTGTTGTGGCTATCGCGGAATGGTCGCTTTCCCGTCCACCGCATATCCCACAACTCCTGCTGCTCGTGCACTTAGAAGCATTGAGCGTTCAAGTGGTGTGAGGTTCTTAAATGCAAGCCCTAGCTCCTCGGCGAGAGTTTTGTTCTCCGGATCAGGCGATTCCATGACTAGGGCTGCGGGTGCACTAGGTTTTACTAGTATTTTTAAAATGACCGCCGTCTCGGTTTCGGCACGAGTTTCGGTTCCTGTCTGACTCCCGCGTGTGGGTGCTATATGGAGTCGACATACTAAGTACCTGTTTCATGGACCGGCTCGTATGACGCCATGGTAGACGTCACGGAATGTTCAATTTTAGCGGGAGATTTAAAATTTTGGCTTAAATTGCCTTATTTCTCAGTGAATAAAGCATCATTTGCTTCCGGGAAAGCGCTTGGGGTACTGTGAAACACCTAATCTTTCGAATAAAACAAACTTTTGTTTTCTCTTTATGGCTCCTTTAACTCGACCACGGGACGCCCAAGCACCTTCTAGGGCCAAATGCTCCGGCCACGGCTGTGGTCTTGGTGGAAAAACCACAAAATGTACTAATCATCAATGGATTTTCGTTCAGGCTTACCAACTATTAGCCCGGCACTAATTACTGAAGCTAAGGCGATTCATTGGCTACAGCCATTGCGAAGTATACTTCGCAATGGCTACCAGGAACGACTGTGGCTATAGCCACTGATACTCCTTACACTTTTGTTGCTCCACTTGAGTATTTAGATAGAAGCGTACGCTCCAACATGCACAAATTTTAATATGCACACATCGCGGCCAGAAATGCGCATTTTCGGCCGCGATGCATGTTATGTGCATGTTAAAATCTCTAGTCCAGACACCTTGGCTGCTGGGTTGTATCTAGAAATAAATTAATATTCGAGAACGTTGATTACTTTGCTGGTTTAAAATACGCGCTGGCTATAAATAAACCCGTAAAAAATGAACTCTTTATTGACATGACATCGAGCAAGCAGCACTATCATGTACAAAAAATGAGGCCCATCTCCCCGCGAGGGGGACTAGAGTAAATGCGTCGCGTAGGGGGTGGGTGTATTGCGTTAACGTTTAGTGTTTGGGGAGTTGGTGGTAGTGAATGCGTTGTATCAGCAGCTTCTTTACGTAGTTTGAATGAGTCAAGGATATAAGGCGCGTTCGCAGCCTCCCATTCTGTGTCGGTTTTGTGGCGCAGTGGGAAGAGCACCATGTACCTCGCGTTCCGCCCACAGGTAGTGAACGCGTTGTATCAGCAGCTTCTTGACGTAGTTTGAATGAGTCAAGGATATAAGGCGCGTTCGTAGCCTTCCATTCTGTGTCACTTTGTGGCGCAGTGGGTAGAGCACCATGTACCTTGCGTTCCGCCCGCAGGGTCGTGGGATCGAAACCAGGCGCCGGTAAGTATTATTTTTTTATATAGTGTAGGGGGAGGGGTGCGGACCTGTTGTTGAGACAAAGTTAAAAACGTGGCGCAAACTAGACGGGACAAGAGAGACAAGAAACACAGATACAGGCGCCAACCAATGGCTCGTTCCCGGTCTTGCTCACTCACACGGCTGGCTACACCTCGGACCATGGCTACAAGTTGTGTCCTTCTTGATGCAGGTTGGAAGCTGAACTTCGGGCCGTTTTCCAAAATCTGCTGAACATCACTCGGAACGGATGCGCCTCCGATGAAGGTTACAGATGACGTTCGGGCGGCCGCGCTGCGTCTTGGTGGCAGCCCGACACGAGTACGTTGCCACAGGAACTCTGTGCTCTGCGCCGCCAACAGTTGAAATTCCCGCAGGCTTCCTCTGTTACCGTCACATTCAACTAAGACCCGCAACCCGTCATTGTAGAGACGAACCTGGTGCCATAGCTCAGACTTCAGGACCCGGCAAATCCTTCGTGCATGGCCCCATGATGGTTCTTGTACCCCGAAGAGCAGTTGGACTTCCAGGGGCACCACCTTCCGTTTGAGGCAGTAAGTGAGTAGCCTCGACCGGCAATTGGAAACAGCTATAAGGTTAACACAAGTAGTAATTTGACTTTGCATGGTCTGTCGACATAGAAAAGAGCTCAGTGTAGAAGAAATACGACTTAACAAAACTTGTTGCTGAGCTAGTTGGTACATAGTTCAAACAAAGTTAAAAACGTGGCGCAAACTAGACGGGACAAGAGAGACAAGAAACACAGATACAGGCGCCAACCAATGGCTCGTTCCCGGTCTTGCTCACTCACACGGCTGGCTACACCTCGGACCATGGCTACAAGTTGTGTCCTTCTTGATGCAGGTTGGAAGCTGAACTTCGGGCCGTTTTCCGAAATCTGCTGAACATCACTCGAAACGGATGCGCCTCCGATGAAGGTTACAGATGACGTTCGGGCGGCCGCGCTGAGTCTTGGTGGCAGCCCGACACGAGTACGTTGCCACAGGAACTCTGTGCTCTGCGCCGCCAACAGTTGAAATTCCCGCAGGCTTCCTCTGTTACCGTCACATTCAACTAAGACCCGCAACCAGTCATTGTAGAGACGAACCTGGTGCCATAGCTCAGACTTCAGGACCCCGCAAATCCTTCGTGCATGGCCCCATGATGGTTCTTGTACCCCGAAGAGCAGTTGGACTTCCAGGGGCACCACCTTCCGTTTGAGGCAGTAAGTGAGTAGCCTCGACCGGCAATTGGAAACAGCTATAAGGTTAACACAAGTAGTAATTTGACTTTGCATGGTCTGTCGACATAGAAAAGAGCTCAGTGTAGAAGAAATACGACTTAACAAAACTTGTTGCTGAGCTAGTTGGTACATAGTTCAAAGTTAAAAACGTGGCGCAAACTAGACGGGACAAGAGAGACAAGAAACACAGAGAGAAGAAACACAGACAAGAAACACAGAGAGACAAGAAACGCACGAAGGATTTGCCGGGTCCTGAAGTCTGAGCTATGGCACCAGGTTCGTCTCTACAATGACTGGTTGCGGGTCTTAGTTGAATGTGACGGTAACAGAGGAAGCCTGCGGGAATTTCAACTGTTGGCGGCGCAGAGCACAGAGTTCCTGTGCCAACGTACTCGTGTCGGGCTGCCACCAAGACGCAGCGCGGCCGCCCGAACGTCATCTGTAACCTTCATCGGAGGCGCATCCGTTCCGAGTGATGTTCAGCAGATTTTGGAAAACGGCCCGAAGTTCAGCTTCCAACCTGCATCAAGAAGGACACAACTTGTAGCCATGGTCCGAGGTGTAGCCAGCCGTGTGAGTGAGCAAGACCGGGAACGAGCCATTGGTTGGCGCCTGTATCTGTGTTTCTTGTCTCTCTTGTCCCGTCTAGTTTGCGCCACGTTTTTAACTTTGTTTGAACTATGTACCAACTAGCTCAGCAACAAGTTTTGTTAAGTCGTATTTCTTCTACACTGAGCTCTTTTCTATGTCGACAGACCATGCAAAGTCAAATTACTACTTGTGTTAACCTTATAGCTGTTTCCAATTGCCGGTCGAGGCTACTCACTTACTGCCTCAAACGGAAGGTGGTGCCCCTGGAAGTCCAACTGCTCTTCGGGGTACAAGAACCATCATGGGGCCATGCACGAAGGATTTGCCGGGTCCTGAAGTCTGAGCTATGGCACCAGGTTCGTCTCTACAATGACTGGTTGCGGGTCTTAGTTGAATGTGACGGTAACAGAGGAAGCCTGCGGGAATTTCAACTGTTGGCGGCGCAGAGCACGGAGTTCCTGTGCCAACGTACTCGTGTCGGGCTGCCACCAAGACGCAGCGCGGCCGCCCGAACGTCATCTGTAACCTTCATCGGAGGCGCATCCGTTCCGAGTGATGTTCAGCAGATTTTGGAAAACGGCCCGAAGTTCAGCTTCCAACCTGCATCAAGAAGGACACAACTTGTAGCCATGGTCCGAGGTGTAGCCAGCCGTGTGAGTGAGCAAGACCGGGAACGAGCCATTGGTTGGCGCCTGTATCTGTGTTTCTTGTCTCTCTTGTCCCGTCTAGTTTGCGCCACGTTTTTAACTTTTTTTGAACTATGTACCAACTAGCTCAGCAACAAGTTCTGTTGTTGAGAGCGAGGAGGGTAGCGTGATGCGGGAGAGGAGTGGGGGAGAGGGCGCACCTGCGCGCTGAGCTGTTGCGGACGGACGGCGGACGCTACATGTGAGTTAAAGAAATGCTCTGCATTTAAAATTAAAGCCGTTCCACCCAACGTGAAAGCTGCCGAACGTGCAGAGCAATGATTCGCCATAGCGGCTGCGGCGCCGTTATCCGCACACTGCTACCCCCCATCACGCTCTTCGCCTCCCTGTCTCACTCCTCTTTATATGAACTGAACAGAGGTTTATCCAATGCAGTTTAAATTTACCGCCTTCGCAGTGCTCGCGCACCCTCTGTCTGGAACAGCACGAGCGAAGGTCTGTTCTTTTTTTGTGTCTTTCACCTCGGACGTGCCGGAGCCTTACTGCCCAATTGTGAGCGCGTCGTTGCTTTTCTTAACAGCGGAGCTGTTGTACAAGCCGTAACTTCGCCGTTGCAGGGGAAATTACTTAGAAAATACCGAGCGCTCATGAGCGCGTGTCTCGCGGCGACCGCCGAGCGTTCCCGGTGTCCGATAAATGAGTCCAACACCACGAAAAAGGAATAATTACTGTATTTTGCATTAGTATGAATTAGGACTACTAGCTGGTACAATGGCGTCCGCTGATTCTCATCTTTCTCATCTTCATTCTTCCCTAGCGTCCTCGAGCCATGTCCTCTTCTTCCCCTCGGTTAGTTTGCTAACTGCGACACAATGAAATTAAACATCGGGCATGCGCAGTGCACCTTCCGGAAAAAAACAAAAAAAATCTGGCAAAAACGCTGAGTTAATCGACCAGATTTAGGGGAAATCCCCAAGGTGGAGTATGTTTCTTCGAAGGAAAATTTGACATCTACCTCAATGCAGCCGTATGGCGCAAAGAAACGCTGCAGCTTTCTCAGAAACTTCGTAGTCAAAGAAAAATTCGTCCTGGTCCAGGAAAGCTTTATACAGCTTTCGTTTGTAGCCGTACGGCTGCATTGAAGTGGGTGTCAAATTTTCCTTCGCAAAAACCCCGAGGGGCGAGATAATGGCGAGCGCTCGTGAGCGCGTGCTTCGTGGCGACCACCGAGTGAGTCCCCGGCTCGTGCAGTGGCTTTAGCAAAAAAAAAATCCAGCGCTGTCGTCAAGCGCTACTGCGCACGTAAAAAATCCCGGGTCATCTCCTTAACGGGAAACATGCGGAGGAGCGAAGCATGCAAAGTATAAGTTTATTCAAACAATCAGCGTGCTATTTGACTAAGTTTCTCCGGACTCGCTTGTGCCGTCACTCCATGTGGTTGCTTTGGCGAACAACCGGGGCGAGCGAGTGCGAATCCCCGTCCCGTCGCTCGTCGCGTCACTTGCAAAAATCGCTCCATGTAGTTACCGCCAAGCCACCTGGCCCGGGCGGTGGCGCGCGGTTCGCATTATTCGCCTATACACCAGTTCGAATTAATGGGCCTCTTTATACATAGCTTCTTGAATACATCCATTCTATGGAGCTTCGCTGGACGAAAAGCGTACAGTTCACATTGAAGTTCGAATCGGCGAGCTTTTACTGTGCTTGTGTCTCTCTAACTCCATTTCTCTCTCGTCAGGGCGAAACCCCCTGAACCTTGTATAGCCTGATGTAGGAAAACACGAACAAACGATGGTAAGAGAAGAAAACGAAGTCTTAGCTTTGATTGACTTATTTTAATTGATTATGCGGTTTAACGCGCCGACGCTTCTCAAACGATGATGCGCGCCATAGTGGACGGCTGCGGATTAATTTTGACCCCCGGGGGATCTTTAACGTGCGCCGGAATCTCGTACACGCGGGCGTTTTCGCTTTTCGCCTCCATCAGAAAAACGGCCGGCGCGGCTTTAGCCACTGAGCAATCGTGACGGGTCATCGTCTTGGCTTTCTTGTCTTGTCCCCGTCGTTTCTTCACGCTTTCCACCACAGTAGAATCTCGTTAATTTGGCCTCCGTTAATTCAGAAATTCGGATAATTCGCCATTCTCACACCTTCCCTTCAAAAATGTTCGTAGCCCTATGGCAACAAGCATTCGCTAATTCGACGCAAGATTGCACGCGCAGCGGTTAATTCGGACTGGAGGCAAGTCAAGGAAGGCGCAACTGAAACGAGTTTTAGGAGTTCTATGGATATTTTGGCAGAAATTTAATATGCACAAAACTAAAGTATTGATCAATAACCTCGGCGCAGCACAGCGGTTTGAGATATAGATGGCGAGGCAGTGGAAGTGGCGAGCGAATATATCTACTTAGGCCAAGTTGTGACCCCGGATCCCAACCATGAGGCAGAGAAGGATCAGAATGGGGGGAAGTGCATTGGGCAGGCATTCTCAGATAATGAATGGCAGCCTACTATTGTCCCTGAAGAAGAAAGTGCATGACAGCTGAGGCAGAAACTTGGAGGCTCACTAAGAGGGTTCAACTTAAATTGAGGACAACTCAGCGAGCAATGGAACGGAAGATGATAGGTGTAACAATAAGCGACAAGGAGAGAGCGGAGTGGGTCAGGGAACAAACACGTGTTAAGGACATATTAGTAGAAATTAATAAGAAGAAATGGACGTGGGCAGGGCATGTAATGCGAAGGCAAGATAATCGCTGGTCATTAAGGGTAACAGAGTGGATCCCTAGAGAAGGCAAGCGTGGCAGGGGGCGGCAGAAAGTCAGATGGGCAGATGAGATCAAGAAGTTTGCGGGGATAAATTGGTCGCAGTTAGCACAGGAACGGGGAAATTGGAGATTAATGGGAGAGGCCTTTGCCCTGCAGTGGGCGTAGATAGGCTGGTGATGATGATGGTGATGACATATTTTGGCACACGTGTGGTCAAATACGCCGGCACAAGTTGAGACGAACTGCTTGCGCCACAGTCGCTTCGGCGCCCCGACGCTGCTGAAAGCCCAGAACGCAGCCCGGAGCCCGCAGCGCCGGAAGAGGATGAGGACGATACGGCCTTCGTTGGCCTGCTTCCCTGCGAAGTGCAGCTTGCTGATGCGTTGCAATTGATGACGGCGTTGTCGTCACCGGTCAGTTGGCCTATGACGAGATCATCAACGCTACCTTCGGTGTGACGGATTAGGCGTCCGACGAACAAAACCCGCGTGATGTGCTATGTCCGGTGCGTCGTGCCGCAGAAAGAAGCCGCAGGTGCTCTCATCGTGCTAGAGTAGTTTTGCTACGATTTTCCAGGCAAAACGCTTGCGCTAAAGTATTGTCGCATTCCCGTAAACTAATCCTTCCCGCTCAGCTGTCCGCTAAAAAAAAAAACAAAAAAAAACAGGCATCACGGACTTCTTCTGGAAGTAAAGGTGCGGAATAAACGAATTGAAAACGTGCGTTTTTGTTATTAATTGGATATTTCGACATTCGGATAATTCGGACATTCTTTTCTCTTGCTTGCGCGCAGCCATATGCGGGCGAAGATTGTCAGCATGCATGTTTAATATCCCCTTTTCAGTATATTTGAGCCCAGGCAAATTGTATAATTGCTTTCCCTAGGGAACCTTTCTCCACCATAACGTCCATACATACGGGTGCCTCCGAAAGCTATTGAAACAGGTGTTCTTTAGCATGCGCGAATTCTCGCCCAAAACGGCTTTTTGACAGCTGTTGCAAGCCTCGAGGTCACTTGCAAGGTCTGCGGGGCTCACAGCGCAAACAAATTGCCTAAACTCTCTGATGCCGCGTTCCATTTACTTTTGCCGGCACCCGTATGCTGCCAGGTCACGCGCACTCCGACAAAAAAACGCGGGAAACGAAAATAACACACGGCGATCACCGCTGCACTGTGTATTTTGTTACCCTTCCAAGTCGGAAGGAGCCATTCTACCCTGCCCTATTTCGCTGTGTTTTCTCTCCCCGACCGAAAAAGGCTGCAGTGTAGTTGAGGTGCCAAGAAAAAGTTGAAGAGGAGCTTGCCAAATAGGGCATGCCGCGCTGCGTTTTCTGTCGACCTTGAACGAGTTTCACTCTTCCGCGGCAGATCTCCGATTATGCAAATGCCGCAAAACGGCGCTAGGTTTGCTTAACAGATCGACGTACGTGCTCGCAAAAGCTGTACATCCACTTAGAGATTTAGGGGCGCAAGGCCATTTTCTTCTATACTGACATGCAGGACTGTTGGCGGAGAAAGCAAGGTTGTATGCGCCGGTTTTAGAGGGCTGCAAACCATGCCTGGAACTTTTACTCAGTCCTGCACAAGACGCTACGGCATAGAGTAACAAAGTGTATGTTGTATAGGAAACGTCCCCCTGGACTATTCGATTGTCTTCACCTTAGGTGTGCGGTCGTCTGACTGCGAGTACGCGAGTTATACGAAACTTACAGCTTTGTGCATAAGTGTGCAGAAGTGCTCTTGAAGGCCTACCAAGCCGGTGAACGCTATTCCTATTTTCTGCGTGGTTTACATTAAGCGCTTCTCCCCAAAGTGACTAAGCGTCGCCCCAGTGGCACCGACAGGGTGGAAAACTATCATCAACCAAAACTTAAAGGGAGAGTGGTTGGCCTCGGCGCATCAAAAGGCAAGAAACTGCGCCTTCGTTGACTCAACTGCGAAGAACAAGGACTGTCCCACGACAGTGGTCGTCGTCACTTCATAGGGCTGCTTCACGACGACTAAGTGCTGACGACGAGTGACAACGACTGAGTGACGCGATGGGTCGTCGATCTAAGCAACGACAGAAACAGATTTCGGTAAGTCGACATCAAAGACAAGTTCGGGGGCGAGATTAATGAGCTACAACTGTTCGCTTTTCTGCGATATACATATATGCAGGTAAATTCAAGCCTGCACCGGTTCGCCCTCGCTGTTTCATTGTCCAGCACAATCCGCGGTGTTTTGTAGCGTAAGCTACACTGGCCGAGGCTGAGCAGTTTCGCGTGGACCTTGAAGAGCCGTGCTGCACAAGCGCGAGGAGGATTGGATTGGATAGGATTTGGATTGTATTGGATTAAATTACATTGTATTGGATCGGATACGAAATCGAATCCAATTGGAGTACGGGTGTGTAGAGAATTGGGTCTGCACACTTGTCGGTCTGCGCATTCCAGAGGAGTGGCGTCCTAGCCGCACCAGATGCACTGGCGCCGGCGCGTGCCCAGCTGTGCGCCTCCGTTGCGCAGTAGCCAAGTCTGACGCTGCGCCGGAGCAGCTTGATCGCCGTTTTGCGTGGCTCCTGGAGAGCCGTGATACGTATGCGCGAGAAGCAGTGACTGGACCGGACTGGACCGGACTGGACTGGACTGGATTAGATTGAATTGGATTGGAAATGGTTTTAGCAGCAGCAAGCATGCATGATAATCAGCTAATCCGAGACAACCAGGAAACCTAGGAATAACCAGCTGAACCTTAGCTCACGCTACGTATATCCTGGCATAGCCGAGCTAAGCCATTGCTAATTGTAAAGACGATAATCTTTCTTGGGCTACCCAGAAATTTTGGTCTGTCTATCCGTCTGTCTGTCTGTCTGTAACTTAATTCAGCCACCCGGCCAAAGTAAAATGCTTCCTCCGCAATAGGCTTATATACTCACAGCCAAATGTAAACGCCTAAGCCCTGTTTATTTGTTCATACTTGTCAATTTTGTTGAACAAGAACAAGACATTACGCAAATATAAGGCAGAAAATTGGTACACAAGGGATATTTACAGTGTTCCTTTATTAAAAAATTCATCGATGCATGGTTTTTTGATAGCAAATGATATTCCACATCTAATGGAGAACAACGCGTACCGCCTGCTGTTGCCCGCGCCACCTCCGGGCGGCATATGAGAAATCACGCGGCAACAGCAACGAAAGGTTCCACTAGCTAGGTTTCACGTTCTGCTTGGAACGCACGTGGAGCACGGCAACGCGGTTATATAAACCTTGAAGTCGGTCGCCTCGATTCACGCGCGTCTCCGCCGTACTACAACGCTGGCATCGAGGAACCCCGCCTGTAGCAGTGGAACGCGGTAAATTCAAATCGCCTTGAGCAAACCGTGTGTTTACCTTGGGATGAGCGCGACGGAACAGTAACAGCATGAGAGGTGAGCGGGAAAGCGAAGGGGGGCATTTCCTTGGTAAATGTCTACAAAGACTATCGTCTTTTGACGACATTTGCAACGAAAGGAGCAGATACGCGGCCAATTTTTTTGTTACGAAATCTGGATTTTAGAGCGTAAATTCTGGTTATGCGCAGTTTGTTTCAAAAGACGGGGGGATTCCCACCATTTTAGTCAAATGATGTACTGCACCAAAATGGCAAAGTAATTGGGCGAGTTGGTGTACATTTCATGTTTCAAGAAAACAGCGCACAAAAAACGTAGACGAAAAGCTGAGAAAGCAAAACATAGTGATGCACGTGTTTGTGTTTTCTAATGTATTTGCGTTACAAGAAAAGTATAGCAGGTCTTCAATCCTAGAGACGACTTCTGAGTCCACCCCAAGAAACGTTCTCTTGGCCGTTGTAGCCCGTTGGCAACGCGCGTCTTGGGAGGAAGAAATGCAAACAGAGCGAACGAAATATCTCAATCGAGAATCGCTCAGACTGGGATTGCCCTTCGAGATATATGCACAACGCGTGCGCGTATTTGCGCCAGAAATGAATAAGGCAGCCTCCCAAACCTGTTCGAAGAACGAGGACTAGGTCAATGTCTGCGGGCACTGCACTGCGCCAAATTGTTACTGCGCTCTTTCCCCGCGGATATGTGCTTCATTACTGCTATCGCTCGCCATCACTAGATCAAAAAAAAAAAAGTTCCGTTTTCGATGCCAGCAAAAGCGCTTTCCGTGTTTGTTGCGCTTCATCGTATGCGATAACATGCGGTCCTTCCCGGCAACAAATAGAGACATTACATCAGACGAGCGCACAGTAAGCTCTCGTTTTTTTTTTTTTTTTTTTAAATCACTTTTTTCCCCCGGCGAGATCTGTGCCCTCTGTCGAGAGGCAAAACTTCGCCTTGTAAATATTTTCATTATAATGAACACTTTCTCTCTCTCGAGGGGACGGGGGAAATCTGTTCATTTCTCCGGAAATTTGTTTGGAGCGAAAGTTTAACTTTTTTTTTCTTTTTAGAGTCGGAACCTATATGTGCCAAAGTTTGGGATTTGAAAACACTGCGTTGATTCGGTTTACAGACACGAGAATTCCGGGGAAAAGCAGTCGATACACCCGCACCGCGGTTCGGCGTTTCCGCGTGTATTGTCAAGTTGCGCGTGCGTGTACTGCTTATCTCTTCCTACAGTTACAGTGAAATCTCGTTGATACGTTTTTCACGGGAACCGGAAAATAAAATGTATTATGCGAAAATCGTATTATCCAAGGAGGTTAAAAACGGGAAGAAAATATGCATACTCCATCAGCAACTCACTTTTATCGAGTAGCGTTGAAGTTGCTGATCACTTTGTGCGGAACTTTCTTCTTTTCAATGTCCAGGACAATTAACGTTCTTCTGCAACGTAAAAAAGAAGCTAGCTCTATTTTTCGCTTCGCCGGGCGCTGTTTTGTATGAAAATTCGTGTCGTGCCTTAAATCGGTAAATCCAGCCGCCGGAAGCTTGGAAGTCTTCAGTGTGCAAGAAGAGCGCGGATATGTCAACTTTTTCGCGTAGAACTGGCCATTGACTCCTAGTTGCCGCTCAAACTTCCTCGAAGCATGTAATGAGGACGTCTTATGGTGCGTTTATGATACTTTTCGCAAGATGACGCAGTGTATCTCCTGGAGTATAATCATCATTGGACGGAGCGGCCACGCCTGGTAGCGATGTTTTCGCCGCGAAACTGGCACTGCAGCGGCCTCAGCGGCTTCGCAACGTGCAGATCGTGCCTTGTTTGAAAGCGGTTTGAGCTAGTATAGCGAAGAGTAAACGTAAGATTTCTAGAAATGTCGGTCGAGATCCACTTTCGTGATCGTATTATCCAATTTTAGGCAAAAATGTGATCGTATTAAACGCACAAAGATGCATTATTTTTAAGGAACGTTGGCCGGGAATAAAAATAAAAACGTATTAAGCCGAAAAATTAATTATGCCGTATCGTATCAACGAGATTCCACTTTATATGTGTTTATAAACCTGATCAGCGTTGTTTTCACAGTTGAGATGTGCCGACAAGCCCACAAGCAAACTCTGCGAAAATTCGGTTTTCAATTCAGCGAATCTCAGTACCCACGGCTACAGACACGTGTGCTATAGCAACAGTGTGGAACGACCATCTAATACTGAAATTTCTGGGGCACTCAATTTGAAACAGCTTGAAAGTGGCGTTGTAAAACTTCCGCTGTAGGCACCGCAATGATGGTTTCTGTGGCAACAGACATCTCACGTAGCATCGTTTGAGGACGCCAAGGAATGGGCGCGCAATTTGAAAAACGCTAGATCCCAGCACTCTACCCTACATTTTAGTTAAATAGCGAAGACATTCCTTTTTTTCTTTTTGATTATTTTTTTACATCGCGTTTGTCACAAGAGACCAGAGTGTTCTCAAATAGGGTGCTGCGTCAAGCGCACGCGTCGTCTGCCTTATGCAGTTGCGTCTCCAAGCTTTTGCGCAACACATTGCCGTATAGCTTAATAGCAAACCTTACTTAAGTTCGTTCGGCATAGATCTCGTCTTAATCGAGTCTGTCTTCACGTAAGTTCACTAGCGGTCCGAGCTTTTTAATTAGGAACACTCATAAGTGGCAGAAAAGAGAAGAAAATAAATTAGCTCCGACGGCAATACTACGCCAGCTTGAAGACGAATGTCGGAGAAAAAAAAAAAACTCCTAGAGCACCTAAAAACTTATCAGTTGTGAATGCGGAAGCATTAATTTCCGCCGGGCGATCTGCTTCCCCCATAAGCACCCTGGCTCGCTGGTGATTGGTGCGCCACTGGGTGTGGGTGCAACCGAGGCCAGAGTGCGAAGGTAGCTCGGCGCGGGTAAAGCGGCAGCAGAACAGCGCGTAGGAACAGCGGCTGTTTCTGCTCTTGCCCAGGCGTCGACTCAACGAAGACGCGCGCGCACTCTGTTTCTGTTGTTGTTTTTTTAATGCAGAGCATTTGTATAACTCACGATGTCACCCGTGCGTCTGCGTCCGCAGCAGCCAGCCTCCCCCTACACTATAAAAAGAAATAACAGTTACCGGCGCCTGGTTTCGATCCCACGACCCTGCGGGCGGAACGCAAGCTACATGGTGCTCTACCCACTGCGCCACAAAACCGACACAGAATGAAAGGCTACGAACGCGCCTTATATCCTTGACTCATTCAAACTACGTCAAGAGCTGCTGATACAACGCATTCACTACCTGTGGGCGGAACGCGAGGTACATGGTGCTTTTCCCACTGCGCCACAAAACCGACACAGAATCAAAGGCTACGAACACGCCTTATATCCTTGACTCATTCAAACTACGTCGTCAGCGGCGTGCGTTGGCGACTCAGCGGCGTGCTAGCGGCGTGATAGCTGCGTGGTGTACACGTGATAGCACCAATTCCCCAAACACTAAACGTTAACGCAATACACCCACCCCCTATGCGACGCATTTGCTCGAGTCCCCCTCGCGGGGAGATGGGCCCATTTTTTTGTTTATTGCGATAGTATACCCGATGGCATAAAGACTACGGTACAAGTATAGGTTAACTCCCGTTTCGCGAAGAAATGCAATGTTTCTGTTTTCGATTTTTGTTTTGTACTCGAGGCGTGCGCTATGCGGCCACATGACGCCCTAGGGCCACACACCTGGGGTTTTGTAACCGCGGGGTGGTTGCGGCCGTTCACGAGCATATTTTAGAGACCAGACGCCTGTCCTCTTAACCCGTTCAAAAATTGGTTTCTCGCCTATTGTCCTAAAAATGACATCAACCTCTGATTATTATCCCGTTCTATTATATAATTCTGTAACCGTTTCCAAAATTCAATTCTACAGGCTGACTTGATAGCGCTATGAGGTGGGCGTGTTAGCCCCCAAAAGCCACCCCGTTTCTTTGCCAATCCCCCACGTGGGTATGCGCCAGAGGGAAAGGAGCAACAACAGCAGCAGCACACGACGCGTCGCCGCCAAAAAGGATTTAGGTGCCGTTACGCGTATACACACAAGGACGGACAACGCCGACGCCAGCTTTATCGCTGAATTGACAATTTGGTGATTTTCCATTGTGATAATGTAATAAAAGTTACCTATTTGATGCTTTCCAGACAATGGTTAGCAGGCCGAACTCCACTCCAAAGCATGGTAGTAGCAGGAGCAATCGATCAACACATGCAATGGGGAAAAACTTGGCTGGCGATTACGATACTCCTTAATGCGATATTTGGGCGCAGCAGCAGTGCGCTGAGACAGCACTCACTCATCGGTTTTCTCGCTGGCAGCGACGATGAGCCTCTGCGTCTGCGGCGCGAAGTGAGTCTCAGGAAGGGACCCTAAACTGCGTCTTAAGCGAACACACATCATAGCCACGCGCACGTCCCCCTCACGTTTTCGCCAGCGCCGCGCAGACGAGCTTCTCGCGTGCTGGCACAGCATACTGCCCCCCTCTCCCACCGCATACTTTAGGAGAGCGCTCGCGCCGCCACGGCGAACCGCCTTCCCCTTACAATTTCGCGATACTCCCCTTCTTTGCTTTCTTTCACTATTCGGTCTTGCCATCGTTCACTTGGTTACGACGATGACGCGGCTCAGCCAAGAGACAGCCGCCAAAGGGCTGCGCTCTAAAAAGGCCTCATGCAGAGTCAACCATGAAGCCACACTGCTTATCTCAGTAAAGGAAGCAATTGGCAAACGCCGTCATGTGTAGGCCAAAGTACGGCGCGTCCGTCCAATGACATGATAATGATTAGAAGGTGGCGCAGGGCCTTCTCGTCAAGGTGGTGTTTGGGAAGGTGCACAGATGGGCTGGCGGACAGCTTCAACTGAGCCAGTCCCGGACATAGTGTTTTTGTAGCGTGAGCTACACTGGCCGAGGTTGGGCAGTTTCGCCTGGCTCCTGGAGAAGGATATCAAGTTGGTCTAATTGGTTCATAGTGGCCATATCGAACAGGCAGCGCAAAAAGGACGGGACAAAATAAGAATTAACGACGACAGCACTGTGTCGTCTTTAATTCTTCTTTTGTTCCTTCCTTTTTGCGCTGCCTGTTCGATATGCTCCTGGAGAGCCGTGCTGCGCATGCGCGAGGAGCAGTGACGTCACACGGCGCACAGAATGTTGCTCGCCGCCCGGCGTCTCTCACACACAACCCACGCGCCCAGCGTCTTCGCCGACCTCCGTTCCGCACGTGGCGGCCCGGTCCGCTTGATGATCATGCGAGGGGTGGCCGGGTGGGGAACCGATGGCTCGTGCGTCGCAGCAACACCGGCGTGCGCCTGTGAAAGCAGCTTATCTCTGGGGCGATTGGTGACGCTGCGCCGGAGCCGCTTGATAAATATGCATGTGTCACATAATGCGTATACCGCGTGTGTGTCATTGAAGCAGCAGTGAGGATGATAATCAAGTTAATCCTAGACAACCAGGAAAGCTAAGAGTAACCAGCTGAACCTCAGCTCACGCTATAGTATACGTATATCCTGGCATAGCCGAGCTAAGCCACTGCTAATTTTCTTCGTTCATCTTGTTCCATACAATGGGCCTAAACAACCTGCACACTCTGGAGGTCTCGTTTCCAGCTTAGTGCGGGTATTGCTCGGATAAGCTCACTTTCGCGTGCTTACTGCGTCACTGGTGCGGACGAGCTTATAAACATCGCCGCTTGCGCCAAAGTTGACGAGCACTGCCACTACTCCCGCAGAAGGTCGCCAAGGAAACGTCAAGGCAAACATCAGTCATCTTGTGATTGATATGATTGATACCATTCAAATGATCGCCAAGGCGGCTGATATATAGGCACCTGGAGGGGACACCGACTGGAGTATGCAACGACGCAGGCTTTTAGGGCGCAGCCCTTCGGCGCCCGTCTTTGGGCTGAGCGTCGTCGTCATCGTAGCCGAGTGAACGATGGCAAGACCGAATAGTGAAAGAAATCAAAGGAGGGGAGGATCGCGAAATTGTGAGGGGAAGGAGGTTCGCCGTGGCGGCGCGAGCGCTCTCCGAAAGTGTGCGGTGGGAGAGGGGGGCAGTATGCTGTGCCCGCACGCGAGAAGCTCGTCTGCGCGACGCTGGCGAAAACGTGAGGGGGGCGTGCGCGTGACGATGGTGTGCGTTCCCTGCCTAAGACGCGGGTCGCGGTCCCTTCCCGAAACACACTTTGCGACGCCGACGCAGAGGCTCATCGCTGCCGCCGAGAGAACCCACGAGTGAGTGCTGTCTCAGCGCACTTCTGCTGCGCCCGAATATCGCATTAGGGAGTATCGTAATCGCCAGCCAATCTTTTTGGCGTCTCCTTCTGAAAAACGCCACCCGAGACATTTTTCGTTCATCAAAGAAAATGTTCCTGGTATTGCAGTAGCCTTTCCCTTTCAGCGGTAATACTTCTAGTGTTCCACCAGTTTTTTCTGTACCTGAAAGCACTTGGAATCGTTCGCGGTTTTTATTCAGGAACATTTTGCATTTTAATTCAATTCACCTTCGGAAATTTACGACTTGACGACGAAGCTTGCTCGCAAGACGTGGTATTCAGTAGCGTTGATACGCTAACAGGATTGCAACATCGTGACAGTCCGTCGAGTAGTTGTAATTTTGACGAGGGTAAATGGATACTGTGCAGCGTTCCTCCTCCCGTAAATATACACAACTATAGCTCGTTTATTGCACCATCTGGCTATAGCGTCACCCCTGTAAGAGTATAGAAAAAATATATAAACTCCAGCAGCAGCAAATGTGGAAAAATTTTGTACTACACCACATCCGTGGCTTGTATACGCTGCCTCAAATCTAGGATAAGCGAACAGCAATTGATACTTATACTTCGAGTGAAACAGGGAAACAAAAAATGCCAGGCGTACAAGATTCCGGCGCAACTCTAATTCTACCCAACAAACAGCCTGAGCACCTACCCCCCCCCCCTACACCCATCCCGACACAACCCTCTGCCTGGTCCTCCTTGCCAAACCTAATAATTTAACGAACCTCTCGCCTGTCGACCCGCAGACGACGCATTACACAAGCGCATCACTTGGCCTAACCAAAAGGGCGATGCAATCTGGTTCAACGGAATCAATTGTTACAACAAAAGAATACTTCTGTTATAATGCTGCCCGACATTTTAATGGTTGCCTGTAAACGGCGTTACGTCACTGCGGTAGTCAACTCAAAGTAAGCGCATTCGAAAATAAAAGATTTATTAGGCTCGTTTTTAAGATGTCTAAAAAGAACGCCGACCTAACGAAGTCCAAGGTTCATAGGTCATACAAACTGCGCCAATATTTCACCCTTCCAAAATAATTCATTCGCAATCATTGAAGTTCCCCACGGTTGCTGCTATCATTGTTCAAGAATTGAAATCTTTAGCCAGCCTGCTCGTCTTCAGGCGTCATCAGAGACTTCCAGCAAGGTCAGATGGTACGGAAGGCGGTTCACCGAGACGGTCGTAGAAGACCTTGAACTCCCTCTCGGTTATCTGCCAGTTTACCGGGTCGAAGAAGGAGTAGGTTCCACGCTCGTAGGTGGACGTCTGCTCCGTCGGCGAGGCGCCCGCCAGCTTGATCCAGGCGCGCTCGTCCTTGTGGAAGCACCACTCGCGCTTGTGCAGCTCGGCCGCGGACTGGACTTGTAGGAGGTCACCGGGAAACGTGTAGAAGACGAAAAAGAGGACGTCTTCCCCGTAGCGGTCCATCCGGATGCCCCCCAGCCTCGCCCTGACGCTCTCGCCGATGGTGTACTCGGCCGGAAGACGGTGGTCGATGTCTCCCAGCCAACCGGGCGGTTCGGCCCAGGGACCTCGAAACGTCGGGTAAAGGGGTCCCGGTGACGTCAGGTTGAGTCCTAGCGTTGAGAGGTCGCTCCTTAGTCCCAGGGAGACAGGGTTGCTGTCCAACTTCGAAGATCGAATCAACTCCACCAGTCCCGCCATGCCGAAACGGCCCGTTTCCATGCCCGCTGGGGTGCTGGGTAGGTTGCCTTCAGCCGATGCCTGAAGTACCCGTTCGACTGGCTTCTGGGCCATCTTACTGCGTGGTCACGATGTCGCTGCGTGCGTCGTGCTGTGCCGTTATCCTGTCCATAGACTTGTTGTTAATTGTTTCATTTGTTGTTAATTGTTGACACTACTTATGGAATTCTACGGAAATAAATACGGAAAATCAGTGCTTTTCAAGTATTGCTAAGGGTTACCTGTCAGCATGTACGTCACATTCAAAGAGAAGAAAAAGAAGGCCCCTCCTGCGCGAGGCGAATGCTTGGAACATGACTTTTTCGACGGCCGTCGCCTTTAATAGCCTAGCGAATATACCTAGTTGGCTCTATCCGGCGTCCGGTTATTGACATTGTCCTTATAATAGCATTAATATATTGTTTCGCGACCGTTTTGTCCCCTCTGTATTTAACAGGACATACACGCATGTATACGGTTATGTACGGCCACGTGCAAGTTCTTTGATCCCGGTCTCATGGTTTACATTTGTGCTTGAGCTATCTTGAGGTTAAGAACACTGCAATTAACGCGGAAAATATTATTTGTGTCATTCACTAACCTGCTTTAAATGCGAAAGCAGTAGGGCAACGGTAATTGGTGAATCGGCCGTGAGCCTCTGACGGCCGATGTCATCTTCACTGGCCAATCCCCCGGAGTGGCTATGTTGGCATCTCGGCAAGATGCGAGTGAATCAGCACTGAGCTGATGACGTCAGCCGTTAGCGTTATTGCACTTGTAGCAGTAGCTCCAGCGGCAACACTGGATCGAGCGCCGCCCCTCGCGCGGCAGCCCGAGCGACATCGTGGGATAAGCTTCGCGGCTATCTCTATGTTCGCGGCCGCGCGGGTGCACGAGAGAGAGAGAGAATCAACTTTACTGAGCTCGAAAATTCGATGGTGCGCGCAGGCACCAGACGGGGTGGTTCCCTATTCACGGGACCCATATGTATCCAGCAACTCCTGGCCCCTGGCCGTCAGTGCTAGCTGAGTTGGCAGGGCGGGGCTGGACAACAAGGTCTCCCATCGCTCGGGGGGTTGGGGATTGGGGGTGTTGGGGGGAAAGGGCAGTGGGGGGTTCTTGAGGTCTTTGCACTCGGCTATGATGTGTGCCAGAGTGCCTCTTTCCGCTTTGCAGAAAGGGCAGAGTGTGTCGTGCTGCGCCGGGTACATTCGGTGTAACAGAACGGGATGCGCTAGCGATCCCGCCTGCATGCGCCGCAGGATCGTTTGCTGTTGCCCGATTAACTGGGTGCGGACGAGACACGGAGTCTCGCCGAGTGCTCACAAAATAGAACCTCCTTTGTATTGCCGCCGAACGGTCATCCTGTCCGAGGCTCCTTTCGTTCGCCCCTACATTGCGTCCTACAGGCTATGTACAGGCAATACAGCCAGTCCGAAGACCATTCGTAATTTCGTACTTGGAAAAAGAAGAGAAATACTTTTATGGAAAAGACGGCTGGAGGGGTGAGTGGGGCTCTGTGTTAGTTGAAGACAGGCTGGATATGTGTTTCCGATTATGTTACGTCGCGTGCTTGCGTGTTTGCCCCTACTTCAATCTAACAGCGAAGTGGAGTGGCTCTAAGCACAGAGCATGCGCCGTCGTGGGGGGCAGCACGCAGACTCGCAGCACATTCCGCAATCCGGTCATGTACAGTCATTGTTACTCCGACCTCTACACGAGCGAATGTAAGCTATGCACGTGCAGGGCAGACCTACGCCATATTATTTGGGAATGTCCCCGGAAGAAGAATCCGTTAGGTGCTTCGTTATAAAGACCCGTTCTGCGCAGCTCCGACCTGGAGCATACACGATTCGGGAAAGGGGCGGCGGCGCTGGTGGAGGATAGTGCAAAGTGGGGCTGTAACTAGCGTCACTAAATAGGTTACGGTAATAGTACCGCCACTTCGTGCACCCGGAAGTGTCTGGGGGCCATTTTGTTTCTGGCGTGCAGTGTTGCCATCTCTCCCAACGAAACCAACACACTAGAGACATGGGAGGCAGCCCTGGCCAACTCCGCCCTCGGGGCTCAGCGAGAGAGAGAGAGAGAGAGAGAGAGAGAGAGAGAGAGAGAGAGAGAGAGAGAGAGAGCGAGAGAGAGAGAGAGAGAGAGAGAGAGAGAGAGAGAGAGAGAGAGAGAGAGAGAGAGAGAGAGAGAGAGAGAGAGAGAGAGAGAGAGAGAGAGAGAGAGAGAGAGAGAGAGAGAAGGAACTTTATTTGAGCCCAAACTGGTAGAAGGAAGGGGGTGACAGGGAGGAAGTCACCTAGCCTTCCCCGTTAGATGGCGGCCATGAGCCCGTGGGCCCTAGCGGCATCTTCCGCCAGCTGGACGAGTAGTTGTTGTACGTCGGGGTGAGAGCTGAGCAAGGCGGCCTCCCATTGCTCCTGAGTCCTGATGTTTAATGCTCTATTAGGGGAACGAGGTTTCTGTGGGCATGCCCATATGATGTGTTGTAGGGTGGCTTTGTCTGCACACCACTTGCATCTGTCGGAATACGTGTCTGGGTAATATCGGTTGTAGAGAACAGGGTTGGGGAAGGTGTTCGACTGTATTCGTCTCCACGCAACCGACTGCCATCTGTTGAGGGAAGAGTGGGGTTGCGGGGGTACTTGAGGCGACTCAACCTGTAGTGGTGCGTGATCTCCCTGTACGTGGCCAGCCTGTCTCTGCTCCCTGTGAACGTAGGCCCGATGTCTCCGTCGAGGTTAGCCTGGTTGCCGAAATCTCGGGCTGCCTCGTGAGCCAGTTCATTCCCCGGCAGGGATGAGTGCGCTGGTGTCCATACAGAGCTGATCCGGAGAGCGAAGATCTGGGCAGCTGAAACTGGGGCCCTGGAAAGAGGGATCCACTCACTTCTCTAGCCCCACTTCCCCTTCCTTTATCCCCTTTCCCATCAATAAAGTTTACTGACTGAAACCGCCGCCGGTTGTGACGGGCAGAGTGTGACCGGCTGCTCCAGCGTCCGCTCAGCAGAGAGAGAGAGAGAGAGAGAGAGAGAGAGAGGAGAGGCGCCCAGAAACAAAAATGGCTGCGCCCATATCTAAGCAAATATCACGTGGTGCCGACCGACCATTGAAGATCCTGGTGGCACATAACAATGAGAGAAAAGAGTGCCGATACTCTAAAAGCCTTTATTTAGTGACGCTAGTTGTAACCATACTCCCGCGGTACACGGCCACGCTCCACTGTGAAACGTATAGTGTGGGGAAGCCAGCTTACAAAGACGAAGCTCACACCGATCCACTTACACTTTAGCCATTAACCTCTAGGCCAGGGGTCTCAAACACGCGGCCCGCGGGCCGCATGCGGCCCGCGGGCCCTTTTATTGTGGCCCGCGGCCCTATCATGAGTGGCTTGGTTCATTTATTTCTGTTTTTTAAGCAAACGCGTGAGTTCGCGCCCTGCTTGTGTAGCCAAAGACGCAGATGGCCAGAGACTGCTCGAAAACGCGTGAATATCGTCTTTCACGGCTTTGCGTTAGCAGAGTGGACACCCCTCTTTTCCGGAGGGCCCTCAATTCGGGCGCCGTTAAGTCGGGTGCACAATAATCGCAAGCAACTGCGACTTGCGAATCGAGCACTCTACAGTGCGCACAGGGCTGGGCGAGCACAGGCCGCGAAGAAACTCCCCGCGGCGTTTTATGACCCTGCGAACGGGGCTGCACGCCGCTAATGAGAAGACGGCGCCTTGACCGGAGTTTTCCAGCTTCCGCGAAAGTGCAAATGTTCCCGGGCGTTGTGTGGTGTTTGCTTTCCTGTTCGTCTTCGCGTCAAACACTTACTTCGCTGCAGATGTGGCGAAAACGGCGCAGCCACACATCGGATTCTGGGTTCGGGCTCCAAAATGCGCACACGTGCGTGTACGCCCGGCGGGTCGCAGCGTTATTTATGGCCTAGGAGAGAGCGACATCGCGCTGCTGAGGAAAAGTCTCCACATTGCACATCAAAACTGTGTACGTCCAGGCATCAAACGCTCTATGTCGAGACACAAAACTAAGCGTCTCTTCTCCGACTCGCAACCTGTTGACAGCACTGTGAAAGGTAGCGGCGCCCCAAGTCAATCATGATAGAGCGCACTACATAATTGTGCTCCTACACGCCTGTCGCCTCCGTAAATGTGACAGGCGTCTTTTTGACCTGTTGTTTTTTGGAAGATCTGCAAACGACGAAGGTTTCTGCTGTGGAAGACTAACGGGCCACAATGTCGTTGTCCAAGCTGTCTGCAAAACGCAAAGTGGAAGACCGGAAGAGGTGCTTTCAGGAGCGATGGGAACTTTCTTATTCCTTCACTGAATCAAGAGACAAGGTGTTGTGCTTAGTCTGCCACCAGACTGTGGCTGTGCCGAAGGAGTACACTGTTCGACGCCACTTCATGTCTTGCCATCACGAGAAGTATGGTGCTCTGACTGGCAACGTTCGCGAGCACACCGTGACTCAACTGAAGGCGGCGTTGGGAAAGCAGCAAAACCTGTTCAAAAAGGCTGCCAAAGCAAGCGACGAAACTGTAAGGGCAAGCTTCGTCATTTCTGAGCTTATCGCCAAATCATCCAAGCCCTTCACTGAAGGCCTGTTCGTGAAGCAGTACCTGCTCGGAGTCGCTGATGCTACCTGTCCCAGCATGAAAAAGATATCCGAGAAAATAAACACAGTCGCCCAGAGAATTAACGAGATCAGTGGAGACGTTGAAAAAGGATTAATCAACCGATACCACGAGTTTGAAGCAATCTCTATTGCAGTTGATGAAAGCACTGACATTACAGACAACGCAATATGTCCTATTTTTGTAAGGGGTGTCGACAAAAACCTGAACGTCACCGAGGAACTCCTGGACTTAATCCGAGTGAAAGGCACGACCACAGGGGCGGATATTCTTTCTGTTCTTGAAAAAGTGGTCGAACACGCTGGACTACCGTGGGAAAAGTTGGTTTGTTTGGCTACAGACGGTGCGCCTTTAATGGTGGGATGCGGGCTTGTTGGTCGATTGCGGACGAAATTCGCTGCACTCGGAATCACCAATCAATTTGGCGCGGTTCACTGCATTTTGCACCAAGAAGCGCTGTGCGGCAAGTCTCTGCAAATGAAGAGCGTCATGGAAATCGTGCTCAGCGCAGTGAACTTAATCCGTTCAAGAGCTCTTAACCACCGCCAATTTGTATCTCTTTTAAAAGCGGTTGGCAGCGAATATGGTGAAATTTTGTACTATACAGAGGTGCGATGGCTGAGACGTGGAAGAGTGCTGAAACAATTTTTTGATCTCCGAGATGAATTTGACGCCTTCATGAAGAGCAAGAACAGGGCCATTGTTGAACTGTCAGACGAAACGTGGCTTCTCTCCCTTGCGTTCTTCACTGATATCACTGATCATATGAACTGCCTCAACGTTAAACTTCAGGGAAAAAACAAACTGATCACAAAAATGCATAGCGACATTCAGGCCTTTCATTTCAAATTGCAGCTTTGGGAGAGACAGATGAGAATTAAGAAGTTTGATCATTTTCTAACCCTGAAGTCGCTGGAGAACGTAGGTAAACGATCCTGTAATAATTTCGCTGACCTCCTCCATGATTTCTAAAGAGAATTCGAGGGTCGCTTCCAAGACATCATCAGCGTCGCCGATGAATTCCGAATTTTTTCGTTGCCGTGTTCGGTGCCGGAGGGTGACGCCGCGCCCGAGCTAGAGATGAAACTTCTTGAGCTGCAGGCTAACACCCCGTTGAAGCAGACATTTCATTGATTGATTGTGGGGTTTAACGCGCCGACGCAACGCAGGCGATGAGGCGCGCCGTAGTGGAGGGCTCCGGATTAATTTTGACCACCTGGGGATCTTTAACGTGCGCCGAAATCTCGCACACACGGGCGTTTTTGCTTTTCGCCTCCATCAGAAAAACGGCCGCCGCGGCCGGGAATCTAACCCGCGACCTCGTGCTCAGCAGCGCAACGCCTTAGCCACTGAGCCACCGCGGCGGGTAAGCAGACATTTCAGGACGTGGCTGTACCAGACTTCTACAGGTTTCATGACGACGCAAGTTTCCCGGGCGCTACGTAAACAGGCTGCCGGGATCATTGCCATGTTCGGAAGCACCTACTTGTGCGAACACCTGTTTTCCTTGTTGAAGGTGAACAAGTCAGCTCTCCGGTCGAAGATGACTGATGAGCACCTGCGATCGACCATGAGGATCGTTTCCGCGCAAAAAGTTCATGCGGACATTTCTTCTCGAGTCGCAGCCAAGCGTTGCCAGGCATCAAGCTAGCATGTTTAGAACAATAACAGCTATATTGTTCTTCTCAATGAATAAAGTATTGTGACTTTCCTAAATGGTACTCGCAATATTTTCTCCTCTATTAATATTCTAGTAAGATACACAGACGCACCTGCCTTCAAGCCTTTTTTTGTGAGGTACCCAATGCGGTCACCATGTGTTGAATCATAATTGTGGAACAAATATTTTATATTTCAGAATCGGCGTCCCCATTTTAGTCATCCTGTAGATCAGTATCGACATGTGTCTCCAATTCTGACGTCAATTCTATTCAGGAATGGCCAGACATGTGTACAACATGTGGGAGAAACGGAAAGAAATACTTGTTTCTGTCAAATGGCAGCGTTATCTCACATTTTGTTACCCCCCCCCCCCCCCTTCGTTTCAACCTTCTTGACTATCCCGGCCCGTGCGGGACTAAAATTCGTGATTGCGGCCCGCTAACTCATGTGAGTTTGAGATCCCTGCTCTAGGCATTAGCGCGCCCCGGATTTTCGTCTGGGAGGGTTCGAAATTTTGACAACAAATATAAAATATAAAATAGTACATAAATAACAAATACAAAAAATGACTATAAATGTAAATAAAAATTGAAATAAATTAATAATTATATTTAAAGAATAAAAATATGTTGAGAATATAACGGAGTAGTCGAGTTTTTCCCATTTTTCACACGAAAAAATTAAGCGTTCAAGTATACCCCACAACATAAAATTCACCTGCAGGAGGAAAGTAATAATGGGCACTCCTTTACATTACAAAAACCAAAAGACACGGGCTGGCCGGGAACGAGTGCGTGCACGATGGTGCTCGAGGATTCACCGACCGAGCTGACATCGACCCTAACACCCCATTCGCCCATTCGCTCCGATGGTCAGGTAGGGATCGGCTCGTGTCCTACAAGGACATAAGAAATCACTATCGTCTGGAACGGGCCCGTTCCCCCGCTCACCCGTCACTCAACAAGAGGCAATCCGTCGTATGGCGGCTACTTCAAACGAACTCACATCCAAACCCGGTTATGTATAGCTACTGCTATCCAGGGCAACATTCGGATAAATGGCATGAATGTAAAGAAAGGGCAGATCTAGCACATAAGCTATGGGCCTGCCCGCAGGCGGCTATACCCGGCGCAGAATCACTCGGGCGGAGCAATGGGAGACCGTGTTGCTCAGCCACGACCCAGCAGATCAAGTCTGGGCCGCCCAGATGGCCGAAGACGCTGCTAGAGCCCAAGGGCTCTTGGCCGACGCCTAGGATCACCAGCCTCTTCCAATAAAGTTATTTCTCTCTCTCACACACACGGGAAGCCTTTTCGCCATTGCCCGAATCCTCGGACACGAATTTGGAAGTACAATGGGAGGGAAGGGATGATGAGAGATCAGGGTGAGGAGAAAATACAACTAAAGCATTCCTGAATGCTTTCTTTTTGATGAAGTCAAACAAAGCGTAAAGCACGTGCGGTCTCCTCGTGACCCTCATTTTTGCAAAAATTCAGAAAAACAAAACCTGGCAGCACAGTGGACTAATATTCGCTGCTATACCAAATACGAAAAGAAGGCTGTTCACCTGTCTACCATCTGTAAAATATGGCTTGCATGGCGAAGCCAGTTTTGAGGAACAAAGATTTCGCCGAAACTTGAAATACGCCTGAATGCGAAAGTTTACCGACATTCGAATCTACCTGCAAGTGAACGAAATATGTTAGCATGCGTTGGCACAATTTGTACTGAGCAGTGAAATCAACCCATATTTCTGGAGGCCTGTTCAGCTCGGCATCATTGTGGTTTTTCTCACTTCGCACGAAACGTTGGCGCTTTCCTCGCTAGGCTGTTATAAACTCAGACGATACATACAAAGCAAAACTGAACGTTTTTTTTTTTTTTATGTAACTGGAGAGGGGGGGTTATTTCAGCTCGCAGAGTGCTTACTACTGTAAAAAAATTGTTTTACCTTTCAAATAAAGCAAAATAAATTAGATCTGATTATATTCAATTCGGTTTGAGGTCAGAAGGCAAGCTCGACCATACTGAGCCCAATTGACCTATGGAAAATTTAAGCGTTCTTTCTTTTTTTTGGTCAAAGAATTATTCAAATCTCGCGACTGCAATTGTGCACAAATTTTGAGAAAGTGGTGTGACCCTATGAAAATTGTAATTGCGGTTTATTAACGTGGGCTATGAGCTAGGGGAGGCGTGGGGGGGGAGGCTACGTACGAATTTAAACCCCCCAGAGATTCTTACTCATTCATAAATTTCCTACCCACTGACACTTTTTCCGTCACTAAGAAATTTTCCCGTTCTTTTCTTAAACTACTTCAAGTTATCACAAGTTGGTCTGCACAGTCTTAAAAGCACATACTGTTGAAAGCTCGTTCTCCTGCTTTCTTCTTTTATTTTTTAATACCAGTAGAACAATTATTATTCTTTTTCGAGATTTAACTAGAAATGTACGACGAAAGAAGTTTCTAGCGTCACTAAATAAAGGCTTTTAGAGTAACGGCAGTCTTTTCTCTCATTGTTACGTGCCGTCAGGATTTTGATTGGTCGGTCGGCACCACGTGATATTTGTTTACATATGAGCGCAGCCATTTTGTTTCTGGGCGTCTCTCTCTCTCTCTCTCTCTCTCTCTCTCTCTCTCTCTCTCTCTCTCTCTCTCTCTCTCTCTCTCTCTCTCTCTCTCTCTCTCTCTCTCTCTCTCTCTCTCTCTCTCTCTCTGCTGCGCGGACGCTAGAGCAGCCGGTCACACTCTGGCGGCGGTTTCGTTGGTAGAAATGGCAACACTGCAAGCCAGAAACAAAATGGCGCCCAGATGCTTTCGGGTGCACGAAGAAGCGGTACTCTTAAGCGTATAGCTTATTTAGCGACGCTAGAAGTTTCTGAGACTACAAATTTCGCTCGGTCAACTTCGACTGTGTTCGGTGGAAGAGGGGGGAGAGGGTTGGGTCGACGGACCTCTGGGGGAAGGGGGGAGTGCTACAACTCTCCCCCCCCCCTGTAGGTGCGCCACTGCCTCTAGGTATAAATGAATTGTTGGAAATACATTTTTACAGGGGCAATATCAGCCGCCTTATACAAAATATAGAGGCCCAAAGACCTTTTTTATGTCTGTTATTTTTTTCCGTACGCCGAAAATTGTCAGTCCACGCTTGGTCTGTCGCCGGAGACGTGGATCGTAGCCATAGACATCTTCGCTGTAAAAACTCCGCATTCAGCAGTGGATAAGTCACTTGCCTGCAACAGCGCGTTCATGGGTTCCTTATCCAACTTTTCTAGTTGTATGTGCTTGAAGAGATTTGTGGATGCGCTCCTGGCTTCAAATGCGACTACCAAGCTGGCTCAAACAATATCCAATATTAGTGCGATGTAACATGCCAAAATTAGTATTGTAAAATTAACCAAAAACCTCCTGTTCACGCCAAACACTATCAACTCACAAGCGAGGTAAATGCATAAATTTTTTCAGTTTTAAATCGACTTGATCAGTGTGGTTATTTTCGAAGCAGTTTCGTAATGTAGCAAGCGGTTGCTGTTTTTTGTTGTTGTTTTTTTTCTTAATTTTAAAACCCGCCTCTCTCATTTATATTTTATTTTTGCGACTTCTGGCATTCAAAAGATTTTGCGACACTGCTTGATACTGAATTCGAAAATGCACTTTTTATTTTCGAACATTCGCAGGCACAGCGCTATTTTCAACCAACTTTTAGCGAGAATGTCTTTGATCTCTCTAGGAATTCAACTGTAACCCAAAATAGCCACCATTTAAAAGAAGGGCTCGTGCGATCGAACGCATGATTCCTAACAACCACCGCCCCAGTTTCCTGGCAAGCTGCATTAACTAGTTTCCTTGTAAGAGATAAAGAAGCGGTGGACAGATAAAGGGTAGTTGAATCATTTCTACGGGAATTCTTTAACTGCGTCTATAGTTCTATAACACCTGGCTAAATTGTACGGCAGCGGATGGCGAGGGAAAGCAACTTAATTGTGACCTCCGTAATGATTCAGGAGGGGCGCACTTTTTTCCTTTAATGAATTTCCTCTCATACGCCCGCACACCATTGTTTCTCCAGCTACCACACGACACCCTCGGCCGCACGTCACAGGGGGACGTACTTTCCACTCGCGACTTTAAATATAGTTCTTCCGAGAAACGGATTACTCCAGGAAAAGAATAGAGCGACCGCTTAAGTGGGGTCGCATAATATCTCTCTATCTGTTACAAGTTGAGCACTTCTTTCTTGCTTGAGTGAAGTTTTTTCACACGCACCTCAGCGGCCGGGAGACACGTTTGCCGCCGAGAGCGAAGAATCCGGAGCCCAGCTCAAGCCGGACTTGATACAATGTAAGTGCTTGACATAACGAAATTGAACAGTTTATTGAGACCGCGAAGCTGGTAAATACGCTATAAGTTGCCATGTTGCCGTCGAAGGGTCATCTTGAAGTCGAAATTGTTTGGCCGGGAGGGTGCACTTAAAACAACAACAAAAAAAAAAACGCTACTAGTCCAAATAAATCACTCGATGTTTCAGCCTCCAGCCAGGAAGCCTTGTTCACAAAAAAAGGTCTGCGTACGATCTCTCCCCCTCTTTCGGCTTCAATGAACCTGAATGAGCAATCAAAGTTATATCAGATGTCATCACGCGTCATCGCCGCGATGTTTCGAGGCGTCGTTTTCGGCAACCCTCAGGAGGATAGCTCTGTGATTTTCTTTTTTGTTCAGTCTCCCGCTTGCCCGCAGGAACGTCGAACCAAGTGCGCATTGTGCACGCCAATACGGCGTCCTTTCAAAACAACGGCTGCCGTTTTAGACAATGCGGTGACAGCTAACGCGACAAAGTCTAACGGTCGCTCAGCTAAAGTCGCTCAGCAGAGCACAGCAAACGATCTATCGCCAAATACAAGCAGGATCCTTCCCGCACCCCTATCTCCAAAGCAGAATGTACCCCGAGATATACGAGAAAGAGTGTAGATTCTGCGGGCAATTGGGCACGCTCCGGCACGTCATCGGAGAGTGCGATTTCACCGAGGCAATCCCCCCACCCCTTACCCAACCCTCAATCACCCTTCCCACACCCTTTAACGAGCGATGGGAGACCTTGTTAACCAGCCCCGCCCTGGAAGACCAGCTCGCCCTGATCTCCAGGGGCCAGGCAGCCGCGGAAGCATATGGGTCCCGTGAAGAGGGAACCACCCCATCCGGCACGTAGTCGCCGCTATTTTGTGTGGCTAAATAAAGTTGTTCTCTCTCTCTCTCTCTCCCGTCGATTCGGTCTCAGAAAGTCAGTATGTATTGGTGTTATTTACATCTCCAAGGGGCGCCCACAAACAGTTTCCTTCTAAGCAATGCATATTGTAAGCCACTCCTCTGGAGTTGTGCCGCAGTGTTGGTTTGTAAGCTCGCAAAGGGACCTGTTTTTCAGCAACACATAATGATGTTAATGCGTATTGGTTTCAAGCAACCGTGTTTGGACGTTTCACCGACCGAAATTGTAAGCCTTTTTAAGACGATAGACTTTCTTGAGCTACTTAAACCCAGAAATTTTGGTCTGTCTGTTATCTGTCTGTCTGTCTGTCTGTGACTCGATTCAGCCACTCAGCCAAAGTAAAATTGATATTGCGCAATAGTCTTGTATATTCACAGCCAAATGTAAACGTCTAAGCCCGGTTTATGTGTTCATACTTGTAAACTTAGCTGAACAAGAACAAGAAATTACGCAAATATAAGACAGGAAATTAGTACACAAGGGATATTTAGAGTGTTCCTTTATTAAAAATTCATGAATGCTTGGTTTTTCGATAGCAAATGATATTCTACATCTACTGCAGAAAACCGCCGCCTTGCGGCATATGAAAAATCACGCGGCAACAGCAACGAAAGGTTCCACTAGCTAGGTTCCACGTTCTGCTTGGAACGCACGTGGAGCACGGCCACGCGGTCGATTCACGCGCGTCTCCGCCGTACTACAGCGCTGGCATCGAGGAACACGGCCTGTAGCAATGGGACGCGGTAAATTCAAATCGCCTTTAGTGTGTTTACCTTGAGCGCGACGGTACAGGAACAGCATGAGAGGTGAGCGGGAAAGCAAAGGGGGGCATTTCCTTGGCAAATGTCCACAAAGATTATCGTCTTTTGACATTTGCAACGAAAGGAGCAGATTTGTTTGTTTGATTGTTTGTTTGTTTGTTTGTTTGTTTGTTTGTTTGTTTGTTTGTTTGTTTGTTTGTTTGTTTGTTTGTTTGTTTGTTTGTTTGTTTGTTTGACAGTTACGTCAGGAATAGCAGTGGAGACGGCAAAAATAATGTTCGAAGTTGGAAAGCGTCCCAAGCAATCTTGTAAATACGGTCGAAGAATGTAAGCATGGTCGAAGGGGTATACCCACGCTCCCTTCCCATTTTCAGCCACCATGAGACTGCAGCTCCACCACGCTGCGTTCAAGTTGTACGCCACGTCGCTGCCAGCTATTTTTGGATTACTTGCCCAAGGCATTCATGCCAGTTGAGCTCATTCGCCGCATTTCACTGAGATTTTCAGGCATTTTGTAGCATATCGGGAGTGTGAGAGGTGGTAGGGAGTTCCCCGTGGGTAACGTCCGGTGCCATGGTGTTTGTCAGGTCCACTGCATCATAAGGAAGGGTCTTGAACAGGTTGTTCGAGTCGAACAGTATCAAATTTTGTAGGCTTAGCGCAGAGCGAGTGATTGATGAAAGCCGAATGTTGAGGCACGTACTCTATCGGGAAGACCTCATGGTCAGTGTCGGTGACCGATATGCAGTTCCGTCATTTTTCGGTAGGGGGTGCTCTGGCAGTGAATACTGGGATTTGCAATCCAGTTTTCTCGGAGCCCAGCGGCAGCCATTTTCAATATCCCAAAGAGGGAATGCGCCCCCCCCCCCCTCCTTCCCTGGTTACAGCATTAAAAATTAAAATAAGAGCGCGCTCCGCACCCACATTGAGGTATGGAGACAATGGGCCTCTTCGATTATCAGTCCCGGATCGTCCGCAGACTACCCGAGACGCGACCCGGCGCTCGATTCTCCCATGTATTCCTTCTGCCTTCCGGTCCGAAGGCAGTCCTCGGACTGCCCGCGGACCGTCTAGGACTGGTAAATCGAGGAGGCCCAAAATACAAGTTCGGTTCATTAAAGAGGCTGTTTTGTCCCGGTAACAATAACAACAATTTTATCGCCAACTTCATACAAATAGGTGAGATATTAAGGAAAACATATTCAACAGTGGCGACTCCATAGAAACTTTCCCGCACTTTTTCTATGACGTCACAGAATCTTGTTGGTGCGATTCGCGGCCGCCGACTCAAGCCACCACGGCCTGTAGTCCCGTTTGATCGTGTCACTTGAATGCTAACGCGCACTTAACACCCCCATAACCATGTTTTTAGTTCTAACCCATATTGCGTCACTCCTGTTTATATGACGTCACTATGGCGGGAAATTTGAAAGTTCAATGTTTTTTTGCGTTTTTGCGGTTAGAAATTTCTTTCGCTGCTAGATTGGAGCTTGGTGAGTTATTAAACGCCAGTTCTTTCAAATAAAATAAAGTTGCATTTTATCTTCATGGTCCCTTTAAAGATTTTTGGCATAATTCCCAAAGATGCAGCCCGGATCGGAGAGCCCGTTGTATCCCGAAGGCAGCGTGACATGCCGCCAACCATGGTCGCATGCAGAGTCACGTGTCCAAATTTTTGGCGCGTAATTTTTTTCTCTCTCGGTCTCACACACTCCCTTTATGTTTCTCCCTCCGTTACCATTATTCATTGAGGTCAAATACCCTACTCAACCGAGCGACGAGGGTTGCTCGGTGCATACCAAAAATGTATCGGCCTAATCGCGTGAAAAATAGTGAGAAGTCGTCGGCTTGTCGTGTCATAAATAAAGCGAGATGTCTGTATACGGTATGCGTGGAACTTCGTGGTGCATTATTACCACCCATTTCCGCTGTGCCAGTGATTTGCACGAGCAATGTCCGACAAGAAAGCGTCGGCTTTCGCCGCACCGAGATATATAGCCGAGCGCAAAACGAGCGCCATTTTTAAACGGCAATAAAAAACATCAGGAAAAAAATGCAATGACTGCATTTCCAATTTAACATGATGTTTTAGAACTCGTATTTTTGTGCGCAAAGCGGCTCCAAAGATTGTCGTTTTCAAACAGCAGTTGAAGGTATTTCTAACGAATATACCCGCTCAAGACAATTTTGTGTGGTTTTGGAATTTCTTTTAGTGACCGAACGTGGGGTAACATATGCTAAGATATGTGCACGTGAATCAAGTTTTGCATTTATCCACTGCAATCACGCGCGGTCGCATAGGTGACCGGTAAAAAGCGCAAAGGCTCATGGGTGCATTGTCTGCTCCCGCGGAGCCCAGCTACTTCCGGTTCGAGAGCTCTCCTCGCCTCCCGTAGGCCGGCGGCTTTCATGCGCGCGTGCGCGTGTTGTTTATCGGTTTCCACCGAAAAAACAAACGCTCATGCATCGCACATTCAATGAATAACAACGATGAATCCTACTGGGGGCTCCCCTGAAAGGTAAGCCCTCTGTGGCAAGTAAACAACACGCACACACGCGCCTGAAAGCCGCCGACGTACTCAGGCGTACGCAACGTTTATAGAACGGCGTACGGGAGGCAACGTTTTTAGATTAACGTTGATGTCAGCTAAGCTTTAAAAAACTGAAGCCAACAAAATTGAGGGTGCTCGCCGAAACATGCCTCACCGCCCCGCTTTGCGTAGACCCGTCTTTCCCTGCCGACAACAGAGCCTCTAATCAAACGGGAGGTTTTCTTTTAATCACGTTGCAGGGCCGTACCCAGAAATTTTTTTCGGGGGGGGGGGGGGGGGTTGAGAATTTTGGGAAGGGGGTAGTTTTGCTGAAAGCAACAGTAAGTATTGTTTACGTGCTGCCTGGAAAAGATTTCGGAAGGGGTTCGAATCCCCAAACCCCCCCTCTGGGTACGGCCCTGCCCGGTTGTATGCATGCCCGTACGCTCAGGCACCTGGCCCATGAGCATGATTCGGCACGGACAACAGTTTTACCGCAACTGGAACATTGAGTAATATAAAAACCCAATGAGTACCGGACCAACATTGTACTACATGTCAAAAGACACACACGACAAGCGCTGTTTTCGCCGCGCTGTTTTTTTTTTTTTTTTTTACATGTTTCATTGCTCAAGCTACCAAGTAGTCCACATTAGTGCATTGACAAGATTTGCTAGCGCCATACCGCACCCAATGAGCCACCGCAAGAGTGACGATTCCTGTTCAACTTCACGCCCAGCACGATTCTGTGTACGCGATTTTTCCATCACAGTCCCCTCTCAGCCACCGACGGGGACGGTCATGTCGAGAGAAAGCTCCCCACGAGTAGGCGACGCACTCGCGTCGGACCGGTTTCCCCGGGACCCGCCGGCACCGTCCGCCTCGGCTGCCTACCGAACCCTACTGCCGCCGCTTCCCACCGGAAAGATGTCCGAAAACTCCCTGTTTCTGCATGGAGACCCGTCTGCACGGCCTTTCAGAGTGGAAGATTTCGCGTCCACACTTCGTGACATCACGGACCTACAGAAGATCGAATGCCTCGGTCCCTTTCAGTTTAATCACCTATGGATGGTGACATTCACATCGGAAGCGGACATGGAGGAGCTGGCAGCACGCACGGAGATAACAGTGAAAGGTAGGCGGTGCCTTGTGATCAACCCCAACCGCCGAGAAATCGCGGTAAGGGTGCACTGGGTACCGCCAAAAGTCCCAGACGAGCTGCTCATCCGGCAGTTCGAACGTTTTGGCCGAGTGCAAAGAGTGGTTCGTGAGGGGTGGCAGAAATCCGGCCTCACGCACATGACCGGCACCACGAGGATCTTCCACGTGATTCCCTCAACCCCGACATCCCTGGAGGCGATCCCTCATCAGGCGACTCTCAACGGTTGCCCCATTCTAATCGAGGTGCCCGGACGGCCGTCGCTCTGCCTCCGTTGCTACCACACCGGACACTATCGGAAAAACTGCTCAACTCCATGGTGCCGCGCGTGCCGTGCTTACGGGCATCACGAAACTAACTGCACGCAGTCGTACGCGTCCAGAGCGAAGCAGAGAGCGCCCGCGAGGAATCTCGAGGAGTACATGGACGCCGATGACATGGCGGCGATGATGAGCACCGAGGGACCTGAGGCAGCCGCTCACCCACCAACCCCTCTCCAGGCATCCCCGCACGTGCCTTCGCCTCCAGTCAACACCGACGTTCCGGCGCAAGAAGCAGGCCAGCTACACGAGGCAGAGGGGAAGAGAGAAGAGAAGAGCGAAGACAACGAGCCGTCCGGCCTCCGACCCTCAGTCAGCTCCGAGCCCAACGCGCACGCCGAGAGAGGGAACGGAAACGAGACACACCGCCCCCCACCCCTCGCAGCCGGGATTACCGCCGACAGGTCGGTGGGAACAAAAGGGACAGAGGAGAATGCCAGCAGCGTCGACGACGTTCGCCCCCTTCCCCCCGAGGCGACCGGCAGGCAGAAGGAACCACAACGAGGCCGCCCTAACACCAGGAAGCAAGTGGCCCCTTCCCAA
Source organism: Haemaphysalis longicornis (assembly GCF_048455015.1). Taxonomy (NCBI): domain Eukaryota; kingdom Metazoa; phylum Arthropoda; class Arachnida; order Ixodida; family Ixodidae; genus Haemaphysalis; species Haemaphysalis longicornis. Next base: position 71,424,824 of record NW_027526204.1, read on the forward strand.
ACGCCTTGCAAGGAAAAGGAGGAGACGCCAGCGATGCCGAGCGTGAGTAGAGAAATGGTCAGCGACGGGGCCCACGAGAGCGGCGCGCCCCGTGAACTCAAGGAAACGGTCTCGGAGCGGGGTGGCGAAGCTTCCCTGACCAACGCCAAGCCCGCGGCGGACGACGAGCAGCGGAGTGAGGAGGCGAAACCCGCCGACGTTGAGGGAGAGGAGGCGGCCCTCCTGAGCGACCAGCCAGGAGGGACCAGCTGTGACGACGCGGACGACGAGCTCCCGACGAAGGCCGCCGCAGCATCGCGCAAACCCGATAACATCACGGGAGTTGAGACTCGGCGGAAGGCACGCGGGAAACACGGCGGTGCAGTCACCAACAAACCGAGCCATGGAGATACCGGGTCAACGACCGCTGGGGGAAGCTCGACTAACGGACGGACTTGACGCCCTGACCGGTAAGCGTTTTTCACACCATGGCATCACACCAGAACGCAGTCACGCTTGCCACTTTAAATGTGGTAAGTCTAACCTCACAGAAAAGGAAACATTGGCTAGTTGACCTCCTGAATGAAAAAAAAATAGATGTGGCCTTTTTACAGGAAACCAAAATTGCCTCTCGAGAGGACGCTCAAAATTTTGTACGATTTTTCGGCCACCAGTTCTGGTGTTTTTACACCCTCACACCCACCCGAGCGGGTGGTACCGCAATTCTAATCCGGAAACACGAATTCTTAACAGTAATCGACTGCGAGCTGGCGAAGGACGGACGCTTTTGTTCCGTCGACGTCCTGGTGGGAGGGGAGCTTACACGCTTTGTGTGCGTCTATGCGCCTAATGATACGCAGGCGCGGACCGACTTCTTCTCTTCTATTCGGGACATCCTAGTGGTCCCGGGCCGTGTTGTCCTAGCGGGCGACTTTAACTGCGTTGTAAACGCCAGCGACAGAGCAGGTGCTAAGGGTGTAGTGGACGCGTCAGCGCGGATTTTGAAAGCGGTCCTTCGAGAGGGCGACCTGGCTGACGTGGCCCTTCAGCGTGGGTGGTCAACCACCCGCTTCACTAGATGGCGAGGCACGTCACAGGCCCGCCTCGACCGGATTTACTTGACGGGGGACGCGTTGCCATTAGTGATCGATTACGCCGTCACTCCTGTCGCGTTCTCGGACCACGGCTTGGTGACATGTACCATCCGAGCTGAGCGTGAAATCAGAAAAAAAGCCGGCAGCCGTTGGCTGATGAACTCCACGGTCCTCGAACACGCGTCCTTCGTCGATCGCGTAAGAGGTGAAATTGAAGCAATGAGCACTGCGCCCATTGATGGAGCTGCGTGGGAGCGCTTCAAACAGCATGTCAAAGATGCAGCAATCACAATCGGGCGACAAGAGGCGAGAGACAGAAGGGCGAAAGTAAATCGACTGGTGGAGTGCCTGCGCTCCCTCGTGGAAGCGGACGAGGAGAGGCCGGGGGAATTCTCTGAAGACATCCGTAACGTGAAAAACGACATCCGCGCTGAGCTCGAAAAACGGTATTGGGGGGCTCTTGTGCGGAGCAGGGAGCAACGAGTGGAGTCCGAGGCACAGCCATCGAAGCTTTTCGGCGCCTTCGAACGAGCAAAGACCGCCACTAAAAGGATTCCCGAGGTGAACCATGCCGGTGGTCTTGCTAGTGGGAGCGAGGAGGTGGAGACGGCCTTCAGTGAATACTACGCAAGGCTGTTTTCCCCGCACGCTCATCTTGAGGCTCCTCCACCGGAAGTCACAGGCGCGCTGCCAACGGTTGCAGAGGACGTAAAGGCCACAATAAACGAACCCATATCGGTAGAAGAGGTCAAGCGCGCGATCAAGAAACTCTCAAAGAATAAGTCACCGGGGCCTGACGGCATAATCTCGGAATTCTATCAGGTGTTTCGTGAAGAGATCAGCCCGGTATTGGCGGCGGTCTTTGAAAACATCAAAAGCACAAAACTGCTACCACCCTCCATGCGGAGCAGTAACTTAGTACTCATTCCCAAAAAAACCTCCCATAACACAACACCCAACGTGGAAGACTTCAGGCCTATCAGTCTTCTTTCCACCGACTATAAAATCCTAGCCCGCATCCTGGCCCAACGCCTCGAGACAGCCCTCAGTAGTGTTGTGGGTCCTCACCAGACGTGCGGGTTTAAGGGACGCTCCATCAACACCAACCTGCACCGCATGCGGACCATCTGTGAGGTGGCGGAATCAGGCATTCACCCCTTAGCTGTCCTACAACTCGACCTTAAAAAGGCCTTCGACCAGGTTGACCACGCCTTCCTGTTCACGCTCCTCGGTCAATGTGGGGTAGGGGATACAATGGTCGAGTGGATAAAAATTTGCTACACCGCCATCACCACCAGCATCATCATAAACGGGGAGGTGGGGGCGCCCATCGACATCGGAAGGTCAGTCAGGCAGGGCTGCCCTATGTCCCCGATCCTTTTCGCATTGTATATTGAACCACTTTGCAGGATGGCAATAGCGTCCAAGTCAACCAAAGGTTTGGTTCTCGGCGACGAAGAGCTCAAGGTGTTGGCCTATGCGGACGATGTTGCGTTTGTGTGCTCCTCGAGAGAGCAGGCAGGGGAGGTCGTCGCACTGGCTGAGGCATTTTGTCGATTCTCGGGGGCCCAACTCAATCTTTTGAAATCAGAGGGCGCATGGCTAGGGGAATGGCCCACCAAACCACAACAACTCTACGGAGTTCGATGGAGGGAGGGCATCACCCGCTACCTCGGGGTAAACCTAGAAAACCGCACAGCCACCGCCCCCAGGTGGCAGACGAAACTGGCAGCTGCTGGAAGGAACTTGGAACCCTGGAGAGCGCGACATATTGCCCTTTTCTCTAGGGTACATGTCTGCAACGCCGTGGTATACCCAGCCATCTTGTACGCGGCCCGAGTCTCGACCATTGACGCAGGCTCAGTGGCCAAGTTACATCGGTTGTTCGCTGTTTTCGTCTGGCGATCCACGTATGAGCCCATGCGCCGCACCAACGTTTTCTGGAGCGCTGAAGCCGGGGGGCTAGGGCTCGTTAATTTAGAGCTTAAACTAACCGTGCAACGATTTTTGTACTTCCGAGATCACCGAGATGGCTTCCTCCAGGCGGCAGTGCAAAATGTAGGCGCGTTGCACCTCGCCCCTTGGCTCGCAACAACAGCGGCGCTCCTAGGTGGTGCCCGTGCAACAGGTTTTTACAGAGAAGTGGCGGGGGCGGTGGCCCTCTTACAGGAGCGCTTCTCGTGGGAATACCTCTGCTCAGTGAAACCAAGGAAGCTGTATTGGGACCTCGTAGAGCAGACCCTCCCACCGCCCATGTACCGCCTGCCACCCCTTGGTCGGCCGAAAAGTGACGTCCTGCGGCGAGTACGGAAGCTCCCTATCCCGACTGGCTCGAAGGACTTTTTCTTCCGCTTTCACACGTGTATACTGCCTACAAAGGCAAGACAGGAGGAACGCGGTTTTTTTTTGCCAGGAGGGGCCAACTGTCTGCTGTGCGGAGGGAGGGAAACTGCCGAGCACGTATTCATGGACTGTAACACGGCGTTCTACTTCTGGGATGAGCTGCAGTGCTCCTTCAACACGCGCTGGAGAATCACTTGGACAAATCTGAAGTTCCTAGACGCGGCCTCGGAACGCCCGCTCCTTCGCGACTGTGTCCACGTAATAGGGCTCCACTCGCTATGGAGGGCGAGAGTCGACGCCGTCGAATGTACTGAGCGCCCCCGACCGGCGTGGCGACACTTCGTCCAAAAGGCACAATGGGCAATTGCCGCCCTCGACGGGGATGAGGCAGACTCCGAGCTACGCGACGCACTGGAACGGGGAACGCGAGCACTCATGGATTTCAAGTCACAACAGCAGAGGAGATGGGACGCAATTTGAGGGCTAGCCCCGGGTAACGCTGGTGTCCAGTTATACCAAGAAATGGCTTTACCCAAGACCTCTGATTTCTCCCTTCCCTCTATCCCGTTCACTTCAAACTTTGTGCAATGACACAGTAGCCCTGTTGGCAACCTCTCTTGCTTAAGTTTCACAAACGCTCTGTGACTTCGCGGACAATACTCCCCGATTGGCTTACAGTTACTTGGCAAAGCATCCTGACCCTCTCCTCGCATGATTGCCGATCACCTCATTTTTATGTTTAAGTGGAGCCATGTTCTGATGCGCTCGGAAACCACTGTAATCACTGCATACTGTTCTGTATATATTTGTAAATAAAGTTATTGTTACAAAAAAAAAAAAAACCGTCGATAGCTCAGTTGGTAGAGCGGTGGACTGTAGAGGCCTTGCTATGGACATCCATAGGTCGCTGGTTCGAATCCGGCTCGACGGACTTTTTTTTTTTTTTTTAACCTTGCTTGGGGATTCGCCACCAGGGGGCTGACGCAGCCAGACGAGCTTCGCTTCGGCTCCCGCTTTATGCCTCCCAAACAGCGAATCTGCACTAGCGCTGACTAAACGACCACTAACATCGAGCGCCGGACTTTGAGACGTCTCATCTGACACCAAGGTGAGACAAATCGGACCTCGAAAGCCCAGATTGTCGGCCACGGGAAACAGCCAGCGCGCAGCGCCCGCTAGGCCTACTTTGTAGGCCTAGCTCTTTGGAACAACAACCGAGCCGCCGCCGGGTGACCATGTGCGACGCGCTATCACAGCCCGCACCCCAGATCGCCGACATGGAATTTGATCAGCTCAGTGGACGCACCATTCACCCTGACAACCCGTGGATCCAGCACATTAAAAAACGCAAGCCAACCAACGTCCCGGCCGCGCAAACAAGCCCTATCGCCCATGTGCGCCGACCACCTGCCACGCCGCCCTCCAAGACGGCGGCCCGTGATCCGCCACCAAGACTCCCAACAAGCAACTACACGATCATCTACCGACCGCGCGCGGGGCTCAACCTCGCTAGGCTGACCACCACACCACTCACCGAAGCTTTTGCAGCCAAATGTGAGCTCGACCTGCCGTCCTTCTATAAGAAAGTTACCCTGCTTGTGCAACCGACTCAGAATGTGATCGTCGCAAGTACGCCCGACCCTGACCTTGCCATCACACTCAGCAACATACAAACGCTTCAGATCACAACAGGACTTTGCGAATTTGCCGCCTATATGAAGCCTCCACCCGGCACCTGCCGGGGTGTCATCCACGGTCTGGAAGCCACCATTACCGACTCAAACCTCCACGACTATCTTCTAGGAAACGAGCCGGCCCTCATCCACGCACGATTCATGGGTCAGACTCGATCGGTGCTTCTGACTTTCCAAGGTAACCACGTGCCCTTCTACGTGAAGGTGGGCAGCGTCCTCCACCGTTGCCGACCGTTTCGCCGGTGTGTGCAAGTTTGCCGCGTGTGTGGTGAACTTGGGCATCGCATGGACGTGTGTCCCCAACCTGAGGACTCCAAATGTGCAGACTGTGGCCAGTCCTCGCCAGCCAAGGACCATGCGTGCCAACCAACGTGCAAACTCTGCTCACTACCGCACACCACAGCAGGCAAGGACTGCCCGCGCCGCTTCCGGCCAACCGTGCCTACAAACAAGACACGTCCTCTCGCCGACAACCAGGTAAGCTGGTCAGCTGTAGCTGCGCGCTCTCCCACCGCTCATTCCTCCCTCCAACGTGACACGCCCAATTTCCCCCCACTCCCTACCTCGTCTCACTCACTCCCACTCTCACTCCCCGTCCCACAACCACTCCGCGATCTCATCAAACAACTGCAGGAACAAAACGCTAAGCTTCTCAGCCGAGTGGAAGCACTGGAAGCAGAACGCGCTGCACTACCTCATCCACCCCCGTCGGCTACCGAGGCTCCCATTCCCTTCACGAGAGCCCAAGTAGAAGAAATAGTGAACACGCAAATCACAGCTCACATCGTTCCATATGTCGAGCAGTATATAGAAAAATCCACGGCGTCCCTCACTAAAATGATCACGGAGGCGACCGATGCAACCCTCCGTCTTCTCACGGAACGATTCTCCGCCCTGGAGCAAACTCTCCTCCTCGAACACCCACCCCAAGCCAAAAAACAAAAAGGACAAAATGACCCGTAGGCACACAGTGCAACACCCTCTAACTATATACCAGTGGAACTGTCGATCATTTAAAAGCAAGAAAGCCTCCCTTGAACTCTACACAGCCACCAGCCCCGCGGATGTACTAGCGCTTCAAGAAACGGACACCCCATCACCCACGCTGCGCGACTACAACACCTACACCAACCCACCGCACCAACGCACGGCAATATTTGTCAAGCGTACCCTTCCGGCCCAAGTGATACCAACGGCATCCCCTATCGATCACGTTTTGGTCGAGCTCATCCCTCACGACAAGCGGGAAAAAAGTCTCTTTATCCTGAACCTGTACAGCCCCCCCACCCAGCCTCTCACGGCCATAGAACAGCTACTTCATACAGTGGCCCGACTCACCGGAAACAATCAGTGCATACTCCTCGGGGACTTTAACGCGCCGCATGTTACGTGGGGATATCCTCACGCATCCAAGAAAGGAACGGCCCTCCTTCATGCTACGCAAAATTACCATTTTATCCTGCAAAATGACCTCACCGAAGCTACCCGGCTCGGAAACAGCGTAACGCGAGATTCCATCCCCGATCTCACGTTTACACGACATGTCCCACAAATAGACTGGGAACGGAAGCCGGACACCTTGGGAAGCGACCACTTCATAATTGCACTATGTGTCTCCAATCATGCGTCCCGCCACCGCACCGGAGTGGCACGACTAACCGATTGGGAGGCCCTCCGGAAAGCCCCCCTTCCCTCCATACAACCTACGGAAGACATTGAAGAATGGAGTCAACAACTGGTCGACCTACAGCAGACTTACACCAAGAACATCATACTCACACAGGATCTACCAGCAGCCGATACCCACCTTGACCACCTGTGGGAAGCCCGCCGTGGCTTACTGAATCGATGGCGTCGCAACAAGCACAACCGTTCACTCAAACGGCGCATCGCGAAACTTACACAAGAGGCGCTCACGTACGCCCAACATCTCCAAAACCAAAACTGGCGGACGTTTTGCGACCAACTGAGCGGATCCCTCACAACAAAGAAAGCATGGAATATATTTCGGCACCTGTTGGGCAATACGCCATCCAAAACCGACACTGCTCAACACATCACCCGCCTCATTCACAATCACTCTCAACCCCCGGACCAGCTGCTTTCCTCTCTTCAAAAGAAGCTTTTTGGCTCCTTGCTAACTCCATCGTCTGCTTCCCACCCTAATTACCAAGGAGCTCCCAACCCCAACCTTGACGAGCCATACACACGCGAGGAACTCTTACAAGCACTCGCAAGATTAACACGCAATTCGGCGCCGGGGCACGACCAAATTACATACAAGCTGCTTCGGAATCTGAACGACGAGCACTTGGATTCCCTCCTTGACTGCTTCAACCGGCACTGGAAAGAAGGAACACTACCCTCGCAGTGGCGACACGCTGATATTACCTTACTGCCAAAACCAAACAAGTCCTTGGGGCTCGACAACCTACGACCCATTTCCTTAACCTCATGTGTGGGTAAACTATACGAACATTTGGTCGCTCGACGCCTTACAGAACTCCTAGAAGATACTGGCCGCTTTCCCCACACCATGTTCGGCTTCCGGGCACATCTGTCTGCTCAAGACGTACACCTACAATTAAAAGAAACAATCATTGACCACCTCAGCAAAACGAACCCAAGCTGCATCGTAGCCCTCGACATACAAGGGGCTTTCGACAACGTAACCCACATCGCCATCCTACAACAACTCCAAACCACGGGATGTGGAAAGGCAACTTACAACTTTGTCCGCGCCTTCCTCACAAACCGGACGGCTACCTTACACCTCGGACCATACAAGACAGAGAAATTCTACATCCCCGCCCGGGGAACGCCCCAAGGATCAGTAATCTCCCCTTTGCTATTCAACATCTCCCTATTAGGCCTTCCGGAACAACTTGCACAGATACCTGACCTACATCACGCTCTATATGCTGATGATCTCACGCTCTGGACCAACACAGGCTCCGCAGGTTACCAGCAAGACAATTTACAGCAAGCAGTCGACGTCATCTCTCATTACCTCCGAACGTGCGGTCTCTCATGTGCTCCACCAAAATCTGCCCTCCTCGTTCTCCGAAACAGGACCCGAGGACGACCACCGAACCCGACACCCAACCCCACAGTATATATCGGCAGCCAACTGATCCCCACTGTCAAGACCCTGCGCATTCTGGGGGTTCACTACCACCACGACGGCTCCGGAGCTGCATATCTCCCCAGACTACAAACTACTGTGTCACAACTAACGCACCTGATTCGACGAACCTGTTCGAGAAGACACGGTCTCCGAGAAGCCGACACCTGCCGCATTCTCCAAGCAATGCTAACCAGTCGGATCACATACGGAGCTCCATACCTTCTCCTCAAACCGCAAGAACAGGCCAAAATTGACATTCTAATTCGGAAATCCTACAAGACGGCGCTTGGCTTGCCCGTGTACACATCGACCGAACGGCTACTGCAACTCGGTCTCCATAATACTCTCACAGAATTGATGGAGGCCCACATAAACAACCAGTTGCAACGTCTGCAGCTCACCCCAACGGGCCGACACCTGCTGCATAAGCTCGGTCGACATGTAGAACAGACTCCCGATTCCCCCCAAAGAATACCCACTGCTCAACGCGCGAACATACGGGTGCTTCCCATCCCACGCCATATGCACCCCACGTACAACATTGGACGACGACAGCATCGGACCCGCCTCCTTCTTCGAAAGTACGGCAGTGATTCAACTGCCCTGTACACCGACGCCACTCCCTACCCCCGACAACGAGCACACGTAGCTGCCGTAGTGCGCTCCGACGCCACCACCCTCGTTGCTTCCAGCCTGCAGACAGCATCAACGAGCACGGCAGAAGAAGCCGCTATAGCCCTCGCCATCGCTCACGCTACGACTCCAACTGTCACGGTGCTCACGGACTCTCAAGCTGCCTGCCGCCGCTACGCTCAAGGCAGAGTTTCCACCCTGGCTCTCCACATCCTGTCCCAACGCCGGACTCTACCGTTAACCCGCATCGTGTGGACACCGAGCCACACATCCCTCCCTGGGAACGAAGTGGCTCACGCCACGGCCCGCGATCTTCTTACCCGGGCCCTCCCAGACGAGGCCTGCCGCCCCAACCTAGACCATGGTCCCTCTGCTCTGACCCCTCTCCAACAAACCTACACCGACATCCTGTACCACTACAGGGCCTCCCGACGCACTTATCCCCCTCCTCACCCTTCGCTCTCCGTTCCCGACGCCCGCATCTGGCGAAGACTTCAAACTAACACATACCACAATCACGTCGTCCTCCACCGCATCTCCCCCACCTGCTATGCACCCAACTGCTCACGCTGCGACACTCCCAACACGACCCTGCACCTTGTCTGGATGTGCCCACTGAACCCCCAACCACCCGATCCCCCGTCTGTAGAGCGATGGGAGAGCGCGTTGCGCAGTTGCCAGCTTGAGGACCAGGAAGCCCTGATCTCTCGGGCGAAGGCGGCGGCGACTCTGCGCGGCCTACGGGAATAGGATGGCCACCCACCGCTCCTAACTCTTTCTCTCCCCCTCCCCTCTCCCTTTTTCTGAATAAACGTTTTCCTCCTCCTCCTTGCTTGCATCAATACTCGCACACCAACTCCCCTTTCAAACTTCGCGGCACAAAAGATAGATGCGAGATTCCAAACAATCCGAGATGGCGCCACCGACCAACACTCTCCCTTCGCCAACCACCCTTCGTCTCGGCACCCGGGCTCCTCGGTACGGAGCCCGTGCCCTCCGGGCCCTAAACATAGACTTCGATGCTAAAAGCGGTTCGCATCTGCTCCGGCGCGTTGGGCTCCAACGTCGCTGCCATCACCGGTGCCTCCGTCTCCGCTACTCCAAAGAATGTCGCCGTCTTCTCTCAGGTGCGTGAGACGACGCCGCTGCCGTCACAGCTTTCATATCCGAAACTGCTCGCGCTCTTGTCTCGCCCTCTAAACAAACGGCGTCGATAAAACTGCGCGCGTAAAACGTTATCTCAACGTCTCCGACAGGCAACTGCCGTCACCTAGCGCTATGATTCACAGCGCGTGCCGTGGATCGGATTTGTCACCGCGCGACCCAGCTTCGCATCCCTTAGGTTCTGCTTCTCCCGCATGCAAGCGTGTTCGACGTGTTTGCGCGCTTTTCAAGCTTGAACCGCGGGTTTGCACGCGTGCGTAGCACGAGCCGGCTCGAGCGAGGCGCGAACTCGTGCCACCCGCGACACGACGCCCACAGTTTCGAGCCTCTGCCCGTATTTCGAAACCGCCGGAGAACACAATCGCAGACGCGCGCGCGGCTTCAGCGCCAGGACCCGAGCCAGCGCCACAACTGTAGAGCGGTAGTCTGGGCGTAAAAATGCGAGCCTAGGGTTAGTCCTGGAAACTGCGGTAAACACCGCGGCGGTCGTCGGCGAGCGCTTTTAACGCAACCGCAATTAGCCGCGGTGGTCAGGAACGTGCGATCCCTGAAGCGACGTCCTTCGAGTACGGATTGAGACGCACGAAAGAAGGAGGAAAGAGCGCTTTATTACGCCGCGGTGACACGATGAGGTAAGCGAGGGCGTTCTGTCGACGTTGGTTTCGATAATCGTCTATTCCCGCTGCGTAGCACGGCGACGGCGCGCTGCGCGACAATCGGTCAGCGCACGCGACGGCGTCGTTTGTTCCACTGAGGCCGGCGTGACGATGGACTTCCTTTTGCGAGTGTGCGGTGCGCGATAATTCAGACGAGACAAGAGTGGCGTCATGGCAGCTTACGCGCCGAGATTAACCACGCTTTTGCGGACTCGGCTCGCAGGGTTGCATCAGGTAGGAAGTGACGGGTGTGTTGGCGCAATGTTTGCGCAAGCGATGGCTTGCTTAATTTGGCCATTGATGGGATGGGCTGGAGTAGGTGTGAGCGGATTTCAGGCTCCCGGGTTTTTCTGGGGTATATTATTGGGCGGCCAATTTTGTTTAATTTTTAAAATTTCAAATTTAAATCTTTTTAAACTAGTGAGAACATTAGAATTTTGTTTTCAAATTTATGAGAGTTAAAGAGACCTGTCGTATATGTTTTGTGGTTCGATAAAATTTTATAAGCTGCAATGCATTTGAATATTTTAATACTGCATTGCGTAAAAAATGTGTTATGCTTCACACTCGGTGTGCTTATAACGAGCATATCTTCCAATGTGTGTTAACTGTAACATGTTTACACTTTTCAACGACACCGCGAGCTCTTCATATATTATCATTCCTTCATTACTGACCATTTCCAATATGACAACCCACTTGGCATGCATGAAGTGTAAGATTTACAACTATGCAGTTATTGTTTTCGTTGCTGGGTGGCCAAGCCGTGCGCTTCAAACACCCGCACTCATTTGCAACGTGTATTTGTCACACCACCCCGGCTTCGTGCCAAGAGGAGGCTAATTGGTGCTGACTTCGACTTGGAACTCGTGATGTTTGTTTAGAGTGCGGCTTGCTCTCTGGTAAGACGAGTGTTTTCCCAGCACCCTTGGATTCGAGGAAGCCGTATATTTAGGGACGACAGCCAGGCTGAGCGTCAGCTTTTGTAGAATCGCTGATCAGCCCGTCGAACGGTTAGTGCCTGTTCGGTGAAGTCAGCGCTGAGGGCAGAGACGAAGCGGCTTACAAGAGAGTGGCATCACAATAACAAGCATCACTAGTTGAGCAAGAAACACTTTCGGAGACGTGCTATACGTATGTCAATTGCTGTCTACAAAGCAGAACTAGGAGATTCATTGCCATCCCCCCTTTTTTGCAATATGTCTTAACTCCGTGTGTTCATGCAACAAATGTAAGAAAATTTTGTGGGGGTTCGGGCGAGCTAGTTGGTAATCCATTTTAATATTATTAAGCGCCGCATATTTAGACAGGGGGACGAAAAGGACAGAGACATGCGCCGACTTCCAACTGAAATTTTGTTTTCAAAACGACGTGTATAAATGCAACAGTGCTAACAAAAAATCCAAAACAGAGCATGTGCGCAGTGTTGCATTTATATATGCCGCTATGAAAAGAAAATTTCAGTTGGGAACAAAATTTCGTGTCAATCGTAGACTTGCAGTTGTGTCAGTTTCACTTGTTGTGTGACGACGTAGGGAGAGAGAGAGAGAGAGAAACATCTTTAGTTGCCCTTCTATAAAGGCTTCTGCAACGATATAGCAGCAGAGTGTGACGATCAGAAAAAAGGGGTGCATCAAAAAACCAATTCTCTTCGTGCACTCACCAGGGTTCATTGTATTGGAAAATACGTATCGAAAATACTTACTCAAAAAATAATGGCACATTTGAAATCAGCGGGGAAAAAGCAGCAAGGCTGGCAAGTTTCACAGAGTTTACTTAAAAATTAAAAGAAATTGTTTTAAGAGCCATGTCTCCCCCCCTTAAGTGCATCATAAAATTTCAGCCCAAATAATTATTGCACTGTAGCTTTTATCTCTGCAGTTAATGCAAACTAACATAAAACAAGTTTGTGGACACATGCAGGGACTCAACAGCAGTCCCAAACAGGAACTACTCTTATCACGAAGGCTGTGCACAATGCCTTGGGCAGGGAAGTGATGTACATTGTGAGAATGGAAGAGATAAAAATGGGGAGCATGGCAACGCTTGACAAGCTGGACTGATAGTCTGAGTTAGTGCGTCAGCAGCAAGCACCATCAGCTGTTTTGCTGGAAACAGCCTATCTGGAACAAACAGGCATACGTAACTCAGCAATTGACCCCTCAGACATGCATACATAGATTCTCTAGTGTTTGGTAAATGTGGGAGTATTTGTTTTTTTGCTACAAACACCTACAGCACCAACTAGTGTGTCACTATTGTAGGAATGTTCAATTGGAAAAGTGATAGCAACTGCAAGAGTACCGCACACATATGAACAGTACAACGAAAATCAAGTCACAATGTGAAGGAACAGCCCTGATGAAATAAAAGAACTTTCAATGGCTGTATGAAATTAAGGTGCAGCAAGCACCTCACTGTGGTCAAAATGACAACCCTAAATTACTGTGAATATTTGCACACATTAATGCCACACTGATAGTCTAATTTTTCTGGTGTTCTCCTCCCTCGCACTGATGCAGTAAGCACTTGTAAGTGACTCCTTTCGCTGACAGTCATGTTAATACTTACAACGTTGTATACAAGCATTCTACCCTTCATATTTTTACTGATACAATTTGGCCTCACATTAATCTTAGATATAAAGTGATTCTTGAGCTTCTATCAGTGAAATCGCAATCCCTAATAAGGAAATGTAGTGTGCCCTTTTACTCATCCTCCAACTTATTACAGCTCTTCAGTAAATTGTTATTCTAGGACTGGTCTAATTTTAGTGACATGCAATGTTTTGTAACAGTAATTAATCATGGGACACTTGCACGAAACTGTCAATGCAAATGAACCAATTTGATTAATCATCTTTCCTGATCATCCTCTGATCGTGCCCCTTCATCTATACCCAGCGACAACATAAATGCCCTAAAAATGTAATTGCATTGAATGAAACATCAAGGCACCTCACGTAATGCTCTGTTCGTCTGTGGAAAGTCTGATTTACGGAAAATCGATAGATACCCTTGTTGTTTGTGGACAGCATTTTGTAGCAGCGTTTTGTGGCAGCGTTTTGCATTGGGGCACACCTGTCACCTGTCGCACCAAAAGGTAACTACGTATGTCGAGATAGGAGTGCATAATTTCCATGTTTTTCATATGCGACAGCAGGATATGGTGCACAGTCATGTGTGTACAGTTGAATGATGGACAGACCAGCTGGAGATACTGATAGACTATAAATAACAAGGGCATCACAATAGACTTTTGTGGTACTCCAGATAAGGCATCAACAGGGATATGATGTGCTACTAATAACCGCTTGTAGCTCCACATGTACAGATAAATTTCCCAACTCGAGCCAAGTAAGTCCCCACAGATTACTAAATCACATAATTTTAATGAAACCAGGTTATGTGAGAATGCACTGAACACCTATCTGGATTCCACTAAAATTACATTCATCTATATGTCATTGCTTAGACCAAGAGCAGTGCCTTCAAGAAATTCTGTAAATTGCATTGTGCGTGACATACTGGAGGAAAAGCAATACTGAACTTGCAAAAAGGTTGTAGAGGTTATTACTGTAAGCTATGGGTACATCTACCGTAGTCACAGCATCCAGCCATATCACATTGTCTTGACAGGCACGTGCCCCACCATTCTGTTAGACATGTCCTCCATTTCTACTGTCCATTCGCATAAACGTAGCTGTTTCTTTTTAACTTGCTCTTCATTCCATGTTGTTCACACGTGTTCTATTGCTTGACGTGAAAGCGGAAGAGTAATTCTTGCTTAAAGAAGTTTCCACTTTTGTACACAAGTTTGTATGGAAGAAAGGAAACTAGATGCTTAAATGCTCTCTTCAAAGCAATGCAAGTTATTAATAGCACAGCTGTTCTAGGGTTGGCCCTGACAACAGTCTCTGCTGATGTCTTGTCCCACTCTCACTTGAGCAGTGCTGCACAAAAACCAGTTCCCAGTGTAGTAAAGGAAGGAAGTAAGAATGTAGAAGAAAGGCAGGAAGGTTAACCTGGCTAGAGCCTAGTTTGCTATCCTGCACGTGGGAAAGGGGAAATGGGTAAAAAAGAGAGAGGGGAAAAAAGGGGACAAGTTGGACCAGTAAAAATTGATGAAGAAATAATTACCATCCCATACCAAAGAAAGTTGAGAGAAGCACAAAAGCTTTCTATCAAAACTGTGTCAAAACCTTCTCCTAAAAGTGCGTCCAATCAATCACTGAACCTTCAAAGACCCGAATAGCAAACAAAAAACGAACCCATGCGACGATTTTTCTCCCACTAAGTAAACGCATCTGTGGACTACCTAAATGTATACCGACGCGTGGTTTATGAGATAAACGCATACTTTTGTACTTCTTCTTCATGATCGATGCGTGTATTGTCTCATCTAGCACCGTTCCTCTTTTGCAATTTTCAGGTAACCGTTTCGATAAGCCCGGTTTCACGCATGCGCCGTTTGTCTGGAGATCTTATCGGAGCTTTTCGGTCGACCAACCTGTCTGTGGGGAAATGCATTTGTTTTTTTTGACGAGGCAACATCGTCGGTCCCACAAAAAAAGCTTTCGCTTTGAAAAATGTCCTGGGGCATTCTTATTTTAATATGAGATGGCTTATATTGCCCCTCCCCATCAATGTCTCCCGAGCAATGCATAAGTGCGTGTGGGTGAAGCCGACTTTAGAGAGATTGGTGTAAGCCTGGTTTCTTTAAGCTGGCTTTTTCCATATTGTGTGTTGCAGATCGGGTGAAGAATGGCCATTTATGGAGGGAGTGTTCTTGTCTTATCAAAGTATCCCAAAAAAATTATGTGACAATTAGCGTCCAAGATGACTCTACCATTATGCTGAGTTCCATTTACTTGTTATATTAATTAGTTCACAGTGAATTTGTAAACGGTACAGAATTCCCATCTGCTGTCATCTACGGAGGGGGTATGTTTACAGAAAACGGCTGTAACTGTTGTTTTGCGGGAACCATCCGGAAACAAATTATATGGCAATTAGCCGCTAGGACAGCTTCACTGGTCATCGTTCTTCACAGAGTGGAAGGGCGCTGAATCCTTTTGTTTTCCTTAAAGCTTCAGCTGAACAGTGTTGTAGGCAGGTCTCGTAATTCCATAGGCTTACTCGACACTGTTAGAATGTTCTTTAAGGGAAAATTCTTCAAATGTATGCTTCTGAAACAACAACATAATGGAATGTGTTTGCCCAGCAGTGGACATATCGTTAAGTTGGAATAGAAATCAGATGGTTTTTGTTATTCAATTTACGGTCATTTCGAGAATTTGATATTTCATATACCTTCGTATATTCAGTTTTGGCCGACTATTCCGGTACATTAAATTTATTCGAGCTTGTACTGTCAACTAAATGAGCTGCAGTCCAAGTACTTGGCGGCCGAGAATAAATTTCACCCTCGAAGTGTCGCACATTGGTGATTTCTGAAAACGCAGATGCGTGTACTAGTTAGCCTACTGTGATTATTGTTTAGTGCAATGCGAGAGCGAGGTTTTTCAAATGGCACTGTGTGCTTTAATCAAGCAAGGGCTATGCAAGCAGAAAGCAAGGCTTAAGTAAGCAGGCTTAGTAAGCAGGTATGTTACACAGTAACTTCTCGAGTTCAACCTGCTTCTTGTGCGAATAGTGAGTTCTCCTCCTCAAATCGCCACCACCCATCTGTGCAGCTGACGTGCCCATCGCTGCACGTGCCCAAGATGCGAGAGATGAGTTCGCGTTCCCGCAGCTCGAGGTCGTCGCAGCAGCAGCCGCAGCCGCCGCGCCGGTCCGACCCGCCCTCACCGCAGCCGAAGTCCGGCACCACGAGTCCGTCGGACACGTCGGACTACCACTCAGACCTGTCCCTGGGCAGCGGAGAGCTCCAGCGGCCACTGGTCATTCGCCGGTGCTCCCTCATCTGTTCATCCGGTTCGGATCAGTTCACCTTCGACAGCCGCGCTGACCCCGATGACCCGGGCACACCCAGAATCAGGACACCGGTTTGTCTCCTTCCCTTTTCTCTCTCTCTCTTTTTTTGTTCTTTCCTCTCACTCTGCGTTGCTTCCACATGATCCGTTATTATGTTGAAGTTTATGGCGCCACTCTGTGATCCCCCTCAAAGCCGGCACAACAAAGGGTTACTCCAGATGATACGTACTACAAAGTAAATATGTTATGCTGCCATGGACAAGAAGTAAGTCTGCACTGCAAAGGCATCGTTGCAAAATGTTATACTCTGGCGTAATCTCAAGTAATCATAGGCTATACCACCATGACATTATCACTCTACAATGGTGGCAGTTACTCAGTATATTAAGCTGGAGTAATCCACCACTATTGGGGGTAGTGGCATAAAACGAAGATGCACTGGATATTGATCCAGAGAAACGTCTCTACTTTGCACCACTGCTGTTGCATAAAAAGGATTGATTCATGCACAATCGTATAGTGCATTGCAACGCCAATTCACTTCATCACTCAGAGCTTCACAGTGTCCTCATACAGCATAAACTAGGTATTAATTAAGCCATTACGGCCATGTTTAAGTGCTTCAACATGCTCCAGAGTTTCTGCTGACAGCGCACACCTTTTGCGATTAAGCCTTGTTGATATAATGTGTCTATTCCTTTGTATTAAATAAGGACAAATCAATCAATCCATCTGTTGATGAATCAATTAATCAGTCTATCAACCCAAGTTGCAGTTTCACTGTCAGAACAAGCTTCAAAATGCCCGAGTCCTCTTTGCTTCTGTCACTAAAAAAAGAAGTTGGGTTTGTACGGACCAGTATGCAAACAAAAAGGCACATGTCACTGGTAATATGCTCACGGAATGCTAAACGTTTGTGAATTTCATGGCTTCATCATGAATGGAAATCTCAATCCCTCATGATTTATTTGCTGCATACATGTCACAAGAAAGCTGCTTTCACATTTACATGAATATTAACTGTTCGTCTTTTGCAATAGTTCACATAATAAATTTGACTGCATAAAAATAGCAGTGCTACTGTAAAAAAAAAAGAATGTCTGCAATAAAAGTTTCTGCATACCAGCGTAGTGTGCATTAAAAAGCCTGTAAAGGCATTGTGCAAGGATTCTGTTGGCGCTGTTTTGTAGTCCAAAGTACTTGCTTAGTTGGCATGCCATTAGCACAACATTTTCAGTAAAAAAAAAGTACATCATTGGACGGAAGTACCTCATATTTTATTTGATGACGAGGTGCAAAAATCAGCTGAGAAACTCAACGGCCTTATTTAAACTGCCAAACTGGCGCAGTCAACTCTGTTAGCTTTAGCAATAGATTTAGGGCCGTAATTTGGAACTAGAAATGTGTCCAGGATTCCCTCTAAAATCGCAAAAATTATGTGGAGCAGCTACAGTTAAAATTGGCACAGACATTGGCGCACAACACATTGTCGAAACAGTCTGCCCTTAAAACTAAAGTTGCTGATATGACACTTATTCGGATCTTTCACTTTGCTCTTGTGCTGTGCGAGAGAGTCAACTCATTTACACATGCTGTGCACGAAATCAGGATTGCATCTGCCACGTTGCAAATTCAAGCCACCATTCTGCTTTGCCTTCAATGTTTGGCAGAAAGACAGTTTTTCAGGAGGCTTTGCAGGCCTTTTTTCGACCTGCGGACAATCATTTGAGAGCCACCAAAACATGGCATCGTGCTC
The DNA here is from genome assembly GCF_048455015.1 of Haemaphysalis longicornis. Classification (NCBI taxonomy): domain Eukaryota; kingdom Metazoa; phylum Arthropoda; class Arachnida; order Ixodida; family Ixodidae; genus Haemaphysalis; species Haemaphysalis longicornis. Next base: position 71,443,206 of record NW_027526204.1, read on the forward strand.
TATTGACTCGACTTGCGTCATGTGTCTTTGCTTGTCTTGGCTTGTGTCATGCCCTTTGCGGTGTGCAGACTCATATTTAAAAACCCCTTAATCATAGCATCTAGTGTACTGTTCTTCGAAGCAGCGCACGTCGCCCTAGACTCGTGTTGTCTGCGTCTTGACTTGTCTTGGCTTGTATCATTCCCTTGATCTATAGACCTGCATTTGAGAACCACCGAATCTTAGCATCGAGTGTATTCTTCTTCGCTGCGGTGCACGCCAACTTGACATGCCCGTAGATTGTCGTGTCTTGTGTCTTGGCTTGCCTTGGCACTGACCTGGCTCGTGCCATGCCACGCAGGTGCCCAGTGGGCGCAACAGCAGCAACGACCTGCTCGGCGTGCCGACGATAAAGCGCAACACGCTGCTGCACCCCGAGGGCCGGGCCGACCTGCAGCGCTCCGTGTGCCAGAACGGCCGCTTCCAGAACCCCTGGCCCACGTGGAGACCACCCACCGTCACCAACATCTTCAAGTTCGGCCTCTCACGAGACAACAGCAACGTGCCGCCCAAGCAGGTACTACTACACGCGACTGCCACCTTCCGTGATCCGTACAGCTGGCCTTTTAATTAAGGGACTGTCGATCGGCACAAGATTGAGCCAGGACGAAAAAAGAAGAAGAAAATAAAAAAACCTGCCAGTGACTAGGAACTAAATGCTTCTAGTCTTGGCTTAAAACTAACCCCCTTGAAAATGAAAAGTGCATTTCTAGCAAGAAAACATAATTTCCGGCTTCATTTGTGACTAGATTATTAGATGCTAGCTGGAATCAACAGCTTGTAACTAGTAAAATTCTTAGTCTAACTAGAGATGATTATTTACAGCTTGCGGGTTTTTTTTTTCTTCTAGCTGGACTGACAAATGCTAGCTGGAAGTAAATCTCAATCCCACTAGAAATAAACTAGAAATTGAATTTCTAGCTAGAAATTCTGGTATTTCTTGCTAGAATATTTCTTGCTAGAGGAAATTTCTGGTTCAATAATCCAGCTAGAAAAAAACATATTTTCACCTGGGACCTGTTTTTAGTACTTGGTATTAATTCCTACATATCAGTGGCAGCAGGATGAATAAGGAAAATCAAGAGAATTAAAAAAAAATGAGCTTCTTTGGCAAACCGAGCAAGCCTAAAGCCTTGGTGATGTTAGTAGCAATATTTCTTTTTTCGGCAGCCATAAAAGTAGGTAGCCTTGATCAACATAAGTTTCATGTTAACATGGATTCTGCGACCGCAATGGAACTGATGCGGCCACTGTCGTACCTTTTCGGTGACAACCGCGGCGTTCACTATCCGACCCTCTATGCTAAACTAGTCCTTCTAGCTGTCAGTGGAGCTATCCGTTTGCTCAGCGATGTCGTCTAAGTGCAACAGAGGGTTCTTCAAATATCATTCCCGGACTTGCCACGGACTTTCTGAGAAGCAGTCCAACAATTCTTTTTCAGATATATATTTTCAAGGTTCGGAGAACCGTTGGGGACTACCCCCAGACTGCCCATGATTAATCCGAAACTACAAATTGAGGAGCCTAAGCAGTTGTAATGCAGAGCTGATACTTGCAGAGAGATGCTGCACTTTATACCACCTTGGTAGTGGTAGTAGTGCCAGTAGTAGGGAACATTATTTCGCTGGAAATGTGTCCAGGAGCCCAAGTGATGATTTGGCGATCTTTGCCCTGGAGGCCAGTAGTCAGTGGGTGTCCAGGTCAGTGCTTGTCATAGGGTGCACCCACAGATCGAGGATTCAAAAAGGGGAGGGGAGAGGTGGGAGAGCTGCGCTGCGAATGCATACCTGACAACGATGTTGGTTTTTGAGTGAAATTTGCATTCCGCGGGGTATTTGATTGGCTGATGCTCCTCCGAGCATGGGCCGACAAGGAGTGGTAGATTTGTCTTTCCTGCCTGCGCAAACGTCCATTTCGCGACCCTTGACCTCTTGACCCCTTTGAACCACCATTGGTAGCTGGCCCCGGTGCTGAACCCCAATGCAAAACCCTCTTCCAATCAGCTTCTCTGCTTCCTGGTGTTAGTGTCTCTTCACTGACCTTTGACCCCCCGGTGACCCCTTTGAACCACCATTGGGAGCTGGCCCTGAACCCCAATGCAAAACCCTCTTCCGATCAGCTTCTCCTGGTGGTGTTAGTGTCTCTCTCTTCGTTGACCTCTGACCCCCCCCCGCAGGAGCTGGACCTGGTGCTGCCCGTGCTGAAGCCCCGGTTCCAGGAGCCCCCCGTGGAGGGGGTGCGCATCACGTGGCTGGGTCACTCCACGGCCCTGCTGCAGATGAAGGGGGTGAACGTGCTGACGGACCCCATGCTGAGCGAGCGCGCCTCCCCGAGCCAGCTGCTGGGACCCAAGCGCTTCCGCGAGGCCCCCTGCACGGTGGCCGACCTGCCGCGCATCGACGCCGTCGTCGTCTCCCACAACCACTACGACCACCTGGACCTCAACACCGTGCACCAGCTCAACGCCAGGTCAGCCTGATTGATCCATACAGTGCGCTTGCTGGGCACTTAAAATCCATGAAGACAAGATACGAGTGTGGCTCTTTGTCCCATCGACGCCAGGTCGTGTGTGGGAAGCACTGCTGTTGACCCCTCGATCTGAGACATGCTTTGCACTTAAAAGTGCAAAAACTAAACCTCCCATCTGTTATAGCTTGCAAGCAAGCAATGGCCTCCTGGATTTTGCCTTTCTCGGTCGCTTGCTTACTTCTCTTGAGAGCTTGGTGTAGGAGAAGCCAACACCGTTGGTTGGCATCTTGTGTAAAGGCACTGAGGAGACTTGGAAACATTGCCGTGTCACTTCATCAGTTAAAGGAGCTAAAGGAGCCATGATGACAAAATACAAGTTTGGTTCACTTTTTTAAAAGGACTGGTTTGTCCCATTATAAGTGATGCCAATTTTACCAAAGATTCAAGCGAAATAATCGAGATATTTGCGAAAACAGATAAAGCAGTGGTGACTTTATCTTGGCGGGTTTTTACGATGCCACTGGGACTTGTTCGTGCGATTGGTGGATGCCAACCAAAGCCACCACCAAGGAATATGACTGGGCGATTGTAGTGGAGCCGCTAGTTCCATTTGATCTTATCTCTCGAATCATAACATGCAGCTAACACACTGATAACTCTGTTCTTAGTGCCAGCCTGAGTTCAGCATGAAATTTGAAGTTTTACGATATTTCTTGCATTTCTTCAGTTAAAAAAAAAAACAGGAAAAACATTGTGTGGCTGTAATGGAGCAAAGTAGGTTACCAAAGGCTAGTTCTATAAAATTAAACGGGGTCATATTTTTGTATTCATGTTTGAAGTCCGCTGTGTGTTGACCATGTTCCAAGATTTTTTTGGCAAACATACACTTTAATTCTTTTCGTAAAATAAAAAGCTCGAGCAAAAGTGCTGTTCCTTTGCAGCATTCCTGTCATGAATTTGGTGACGTTAGCTTTGACAACGGACTCACAAACACTTGGGGCTATATTTAGTGTGCTTGAAATGTGTTTACCGTGCATAAACTACGCCGGAAGAAGCACAAAGTCATCACTAACCGTGACATAGGCTCAATATTTTGAAGGTTGGAGCTGCGTCAAACCACGTCTTGCAAAGCAGTGACGTCATTGCCATATAGTTTATTAGCAAAACACGAAGGATGTCAAGTGGCTTCTTCGGTCCAGCTTTTAAAATGTGTTCTGATGCTGCAAGCTAGTTCCACTAGCACAAACTTAGGTGAACTACAGATGCATTTGTACAATAACTGGAACTCAAACTCAACAATGAAATCTCTTCTTGATTTTCTTCTCAGAAAGAAAAAAAAATATAAAATCACTGTTCAGAAGTAAGGAAAGAAAAACGTTATTCACTCTGGCATTAGAAGGCTTACTGTGTGTGGAAAAAAAAAATTCCGTTCTGTTAACATTTGGACAATAATTTTTGACATTTCAACAAGGGTAGAAGAAGCAAGGGGCCACTGGGGGAGGTTTGTTGTGCAGGTCTCGTTTTGAGATCCACACATATTTTAATGGGTTGCAAGTTTTTTATGACGGATTATGCAACCCATCAATAGCGACAAACAAAAAAAGCAGCATTTCTTTTATGCTGTTAAGGCAGTGTACTGATGAAAAACGTTGCAGGTAACACCTGAGTTGCTAGACCAGCATTTCTGTGAAGAGGAGACATACACGTAAACAATGTTTTTTTTAGCAACAGAGCTGTTGTTATGGCCATTAGTTCGGTGTTTGTGCGCGCCAAAAACTCCCCTCGAGGAACGCTATCGCACAGGCGTCATGCAGATGTCGCAATACCCACTCAGCAACAAAAAGACACGTGACAGCGGCCGCTGCCACACTTGAGAGGAGCGTGCACATGCGCCCAGTATCGTACAAGAGACCTCACGCGCAACATCTTCGCAGTTCTCGGCATGGCCCGGCCGCGGATAGTTGGCGTGGCCAAGGAAGAGGCCGCGATCCGAAAGGCAGGGCGGGGTACTGAAACTGAAAGGCGGGGTACGTCCGTCAATGCTCACCTTAAGGCAGCTTTGCGATTCAAGTCTTGCGCGTGGGTGCAAGCTTCCCTGGATTTTTTAATGCTTGTTTCCAATCATCAAATGCATTTTTATTCGTTACGGCTGCTGCTGAAAAACAGCTGAGCTTGCAGTTGTCTTTCTGATTCTCACATCCCCACAGATGGCAGCCAGCTTTTTTCAGGCTTTCAGGGTAAAAAAAAACGCCATGAACACAAAAATTGCCATCTGCCTTCACTCCTCTACAACGCGCTGCCACTAGTATCCAGCAACCCTACACAGATTGTTCACTTCCTTCATCTTGACTTTTTTGTTTGTTTGGTATGGTTGCTTTGACATGCTACATTTACTGAATCACGATTTGTGAACTCCACTCAAGAAATTACTCATGAATTTTTTGCTGAGGAAGGTTTTAGCGTTCTAGCCAGTGCTGGTCTCGCATGGGGATCGATCGATCGATTGCTCCTGGTGCAGGTTCGAGGAGACCCTTCGGTGGTTCGTGCCGCTGGGCCTGACGGGGTGGCTGGAGCAGCTGGGCTGCGAGAACGTGGTGGAGCTGGACTGGTGGCAGGAGGGCCACCTGGCCACCGAGGACAACGACCTCTCCTTCGTCTTCGTGCCCGCACAGCACTGGTGCAAGCGCACCATCAGCGACGACAACAAGGTGCGCAGCAGTAGCAGTACACGTACCGTACCGTGACTGTTGCCCCAAAGAAAGTAGTGAAGAGCAGGAAACTTCTTGGCCGTCTCAAGTCAGGTGATCGATTAGATGAACTAGATTATATGAATTAGATGATGGGTTAGGTGATTAGATGAATCAGATTAGATGAATTAGATGACGGGTGACCAATTAGATGGTTATGAGGAGGTGTGCATGTCAACGTCAGTAATGGCAGTGCAACTTACCAAGTGGTCACTGTACTAGTATGATCGAGAGGCAAAAGCAGTTGGCCCGTAGCAAACGGGAGGCCAGAATGACATTTTGCTGCCTCGATGAGAACAACACGCTTGGCTCTTTCGTTGCCTCGTACGACGCAGGTGCTGTGGGGTGGATGGTGCGTGATCAGCCCCGAGTACCGGTTCTACTTTGCGGGCGACACGGGCTACTGCGACGTCTTCAAGCAGATCGGACAGGCGTACGGGCCCTTCGACCTGGCCGCCATCCCCATCGGGGCCTACGAACCCAGGTGAGGAGAGCTGGGTGGCCCTGACCTCCCGCTGCAACGTGCAAATGCTTCGCTCAACCAGTTGCGCATGTTTGCAAAAACATTACAGGTGTGCACTGCTAAGCACGGCGATTGCCCATGCCCTCTGCCAAAGCCAACCTAAAACGAGTACAAAATCGTCTCAAATTCTAGAAATAATCCAAAGAAGTGTCCCACTTTATGTGAATGTGTGATAAAATCGTGTATTTAAACGTGAGAAGAACAAGGAAGAAAATATGAGAAAACATGAATAGAGCTTGACTTCAAGTGGCTCGTCCAATCACGTGACAGGGTATGTGCCTGTTCACAGGGAACGCTACTGACTGATCTATCTACAGAGAGCACCATGGTGTATTTTTTGCATTGAAATGCTGTTACTATATAACTTTCCTTTAATTTAAACTCAGCCCTGTCGTGTTCTTCGTGAAGTTGGCTTTTCCTCATTGCAGAAACGCCTGCAGTGAAGCATGCCTTGCAGGCTGTTTTCAGATCGGCCACTGCAAAACCATTGTAGCCTCCTGCCATGTTAAAAATGCAAAAACAGTTCATGCACAAATGAGGTACAAAGCTCAGCGGCCTAGTATGCACTCATGTGTGGTTCCAGGTGGTTCATGAAGTACCAGCATGTGAACCCTGAGGAAGCAGTTTTGATCCACAAAGACGTCCGCAGCCGCGCTTCCTTGGCCATTCACTGGGGAACCTTCACACTTGCAAACGAGGTGAGTCACAGTGTTACGAGGGTGGGATCTTTTCGGTTCACCAGTCCCAGCAAATGCGTGGTTGGTTTTGTAAATGCAATAGTGCTGGCATCGCTTGCAATTGCAGTTAAACTAACATGAAATGCCTACTGAAAAATTAAACACAAGTGTTATGACGAGTAAGACAACAGAACAAAGACAACGGAAATTATATAAGCCGTGCAACAGCGCCTTCAGTTGCAGTGCAACGACAACTGCAAGAATTTTAACTCCCCGTTTTCATTTACTGCAAACGAGAAGCAGCTCTCTGGCAATGCAAAAAGGAAATTCTGTAAGAGCAGCCTACAGTAAGTCGTGAACCAATGCCCAGTGCACGTTTGGAGGTTCGAGAGGTGCTAACAAAACAGAAATAAAGGGCTAGCACTGAATTTTTCCGTGCACATGAAAACAGGCATCGTAGCAGCAACCAAAAACAAACTAAATCATCTTCTTTTCACCAATTTTCTCTTTTGAATCCCTCCCTTCAACTCCAAGTTCCGTGTATTAGATGTATTAGCCTAGTGATTGCAGGACGTGCAATCTAAGGTCTGGTGCAATAAGCAAATGGAGTTTTGTTAGCTTTTCCACGGACCAGATAGTAATATTTTCTACACTACCGCACAGGCCTTGTTGCTTAATTCAGCAATGGCTCAGAGTTTGCTCGGAGCTCTCTGGGCTTCTAGGGGAAATATGGCGCACTTTACGATACACTCATTCACATCACAAAAAAAAAAGATGGAAGAAATCGAGAGAGAGAACTGCCCGCTTCAATTATTCATTTCTAAACAAACAAGCAAAGCATGGTTTGTCGAACAAAAGTGGAGAGAGCCATAAAAGCATGCTCTTTCAGCTAAAACAAAAAGTTATGCAGCCTTTAGTGTCCATTATGTGCATTTACAAAAATGCTGCTGTGACATTCCGGCTCAGACGTGCTGTGTCGGACATTTTGTAGATGAAAACCACAAGTGATGACAAGATAATGAATGCTACGAGATGGTGCTCACTCTTTGGGGATGAATGCAACGTAAGCCTTATTTACCAAACAGGATCAGGCAGCACTGGAGATGAGTCAATTGAAACACAGGGCAACAGCTTTCTTTCTCAGGTTTATCATTCAGATGATAACTTCTACCTCTCTAACGAGCAATATCTAGGCAATGAGGGTTGTATTGCTGCGCAGAAGTTTTAAGCAGACATCTTGGCATTCAGCCAGGCATCTGTTGACAGAGAGCTGTCTTTTAAAACAATGTCTTTACTTTCTAAATTTTTTCGCAGTGATACGAATAAACCAACCAGGCAGCCAATACATTTTCGGCAACAGTACGTTTTGCCGCATAAATCTAGAAATAATAACGCCATAGTGGTAAGACAGTGCTACTGACAAAAAACTCCCTTTAGAGAGCATGCAAACTTGTAGCTAGTACTTTGCAGAAGTTTTTTGGCTATCAAGGTCAAATAATCAAATCTATACTCGGTGACAACTTAAGAACGGAACGGCACCGGAAGTTGCCGCTGTGCCTTATCACCGTAGCGGGATGTTTCTCCGCGCAGCGCAAGTAGGGCATTACTGGGAATATTTTGAACATGGCGTGAGCCGTTCACGCGATTTTTTGGACTTAATATGCTCATAAACAACTCCAGTGACGACAAACAAACTGCGTGAGACAAGGCAGACGATATCACGCGTTCATAGCAAACCCCTTTCAAAACGCGCGTGCACTGACGTCACAAGTCCGGCGCTTTGGTGGAGTGATACACTACATGAGGTGGTGCCGTTCTTGAGTTGTAACCGAGTATAGTACAAGGGTTTTTGTAAGTCTGGAACTTCTTTCCCAGACTGAAAGTGCTCTTCTCGTGGCGTTTCAGTACTACCTCGACCCTCCCGTCAAGCTGCGGGAAAGCCTCGATCGACACGGCATCTCGCCCCGCGAATTCTTCACGCTCAAGCACGGCGAGTCACGGCTGTTGCACGCGGCTCCCACGAACCGAACCTCACGTGTGCTGCCCTGACGGCGGTGTTGAGCCGTGTTCCATTCTTCAACTGTTTGTTTGGCCAGGGTGCCCTTTCGTGCCCACGTACGCGTCGAGGGAGCGTCGGACTGCTGCGAAACACACCACGCCTGGATCAGCAGACGACACCCGTCCCGAAGCAGACAGCAATGGAAGTGCCCTACGAGCATCCGCTGTCTGCTGCGTTTTTTGCGGGCAAGGTACTACGAAACTGAAAGTCCAAAGATGAGAGACGTTTTTGCCGCACCGCGGTGAATACCGCGTTTTTTTTAGTGTGGCCTGCATTGCACACTGCAAGTTTGGTTGGAGTGCAGATTTTTTGCCCTTGGAAAGGAAAGTTGGCCGAAGTGTGCTGAACGTGGCGGCGTCCACATTGGCTCGGTGCTGTCAAACGTCAGTTGACAAATTCAAACCGGCCCAACCGATCCCCGTGCCTTGTGGAGGGGCAGATGTTGAAAAGAGCATCTGCGTGAAAGCGGTTTTTGTTCTTGCTTTGATGTCTGTTAACTTTTGGGTTTTGCTGGGTGGAGCCATGTGGAAGATCTTGAATTTAGCGGTGTTACGTATTTATTTGCGGTCTATGTCGGAATCCGATTCTGAGTATTTCCCTCATGTCCTCTTGAGACTGGAGTTATTTGAGACGTGGTTACCTGTAATTGCATCATTAATGAGCTAGCCTTGTGAGCATAACTGAAGATTTCCCGAATCACTTTAGCCTGAACATTGCAAAGTGTTTTGCTTCGTAAAAACAGAGGCTAGCCAAGGTGATGTTAGACACAAGGGTTGTTCAATTCACGAAAGCTTAGTCAGCAGCCACGAGACTGTTGTTGCTAGGGCAACAAATGCCGAGAATCTTCCTCTGAAATGCAAGGATAACTGAACAGTTCCACGTGCCTATTTATGGTCTTGTCGTCGTATACGCCAGGCTATATTCTGCGTTGTGTGTATATGTTGTCCACTTTTTCCTTTGTTTCCACTAGTGAATCACCTGTGGATACGTGTCTGAATTCCCTGTTTTTGTGATAATTTATTTGAAAGTCACTTTTGGGAAGAACGGTGAACAAAGATGAGGGGGCAAACAAACAAGGAAAGAAGTGTGTTTCATATGTGCTTTATGGCAAAGTTTGACGTATCCTGCCTTGTTCCCCATTTTTCTTGTAAGCTCCTCACTTTCCTTGTTATCGCCCCTCGGTTGTTTTGGTGCAGAAAAACAAGGTGCACTGGTTGAAGCTTTTTAACAAAATTCACCCTAAACTACACAGGCGAGAAATGGAAATGGAGTCTCATTACATTATTGCCGGGGGAAAAAAAATGCGCCGAAAAGGTTCACTTAAGGAATGTTCTTGTTTTTTAATTGCTACTAATTATGTTTATGTATCACCTTTTACACAGCAAACAATTTCCAGCGTCATCACTCTATTGAAAGCAAAGTTTAAATTGAAAGAAGCAATCTAAAATGAAGTGCCTGTACTGTAGTTATAGGACACGTAGTTTAAGTTATGCAGTTTAGGTATTTAATTTTGTTAACTCTTCACAACTTCCTGATCTAGACCAACAACCACGGTTGTTCCTTGTCCGAGCGTAATGAAAAGTAAATCACAAAAATATTTACGCTGCTTAGAAAATAATGCACTTAAACATAATTAATTTACCTGCTCAATTGAATTTTATTGCATTATCTGTGACCTAAAGTAAAGCAAAAAGGGGTACCTCTCTACGTACTTGGGTATTATTTGCCTTCGCAATTAGAGACTGAGTGATGTACATGTTGCACTTGGAAATTTTTGTTTGAGCATATGTGTTTCTATATCACCTATATTCATCAATGTAAAAGTTTTCTGAGTCACCGGGCGGCTGCAGTTAATTGTGTAGTTAATTAACTGATTTTCCAACACAAGTTCCTTGATTCCAGGTCTACACAGGCTTAAAAACGAACAGTTCCTGAAAATTCATAAGGCGTAGTCATGTTTTCCTACCTCTGAGCAACAAGTCCGCCAATATATAAAATAATCTCCGATAGACAAGTATGTTGATATACAGATGACGCTTTTTCATGCCTTAATGCACGCATTACAACTACCTGTCCAGTTTACAATGATTCAGGTTTAGCGAACGGACAGATTACAGCACACAAAAGCGTTATGAAGACCTATTGCTGGCTGTGTGGTCGTGGATATCATATTTAATGTAAAAAAAAAAAAAAGAAAGCCTCTACCACACATTTTTTTGCGCATTTCAAACCTCACTAATCAGTTTTTTTTTAATTACAACCATACGTAGCATGCCACTTTTTCTGCATTACACATACACACCTCATCATTAAATGCGATTTGCAACGCCCGACTTGTCCAAGTAATTTCATCTACAAGTTTCACTGCTTTGGGCGTTGCGATGCGACTTGGTGCGTAAAATATTTGCACTACTTGTGGAGGCCTTGACATGACTCAAGACGTTTAACTGCTTGTCTCCTGCGCCATGACCGAGGCCACCAGCCCCATTTTATTGTTCCCTTTCCAATAAAAAAAGGCCAGGGAGTAAAGTCGCACAAAGCCAGTGCGGCAAGAATGGAACTGAGAGAGTTCCGGCATAAAATCGCCGCAGGAATGTTGATGCTTATATCGCCAGCCGACGGAAGTTCCAACGCCTAGATTTGTGCTCTGTGGATAGATATCTATCCTCCGATCGGCGGCTGAAGTGCTCGCCTTCATTAGAAGACCACAGCTCAAGAAGTTTGGTTGCGAAAAAAAAAAAAAATCTGCAAACTTCTCTTCTACAAAAAGATACATGGCAGAAACTGGCCAGTGCTTGTGTGTACTTTTTAAAAAAAAATCAATGCAACCAATGTTGTCAGACGGGCTGCCAGCCAAAAAAAGGTTTGCATGAACCTTTTGTGCTTGAGGCATTGCAACAGCCAAGATGTGGGAAACGGGGACGCATTGCATGCAAGGTTTCTAAATTGGCAAGGCTCGGAGGGCTGCTACAAGGTCATCGTTAAAGAGCTTTAATGTCCCTGCGAGTTCCTTGTCAGAAAAAAACACATTGCTCGTAGCTTTGCTACGAATTCCCCCCCTCTGCCCATGACACTGCCTGCACTGCCCTACTTTGCCTTTCTATAGGGGTTGACTTTTGGACGGTGTAGCTTCACAATCGCAGCGCACTGCTGCCAGGTTTGCTGTCGGGAATCTTTGGTGGTCTTATTTCATTTGCTTTCTGCAATAGGCCTTATTATCTACGAAACCAACCCATCCAGTGTGGAAAGTAATTGGCTCCTCAGCACCCATTCATGTTGTTAAAGCGTTCAACTGCGACACGCAAGACATTTCTCGGTCAATCGAAGTGGAAGTGGGTGCACACGCACTCTAGTGTAGCCATTCTTTTTTTGTGCACTTCAATTTGTCACGTTCTTTTGCGAGACGGCCTGTGTACCGGTTCACGTACTACTCTGCACAGTCACTTTATTCGTTTTTCTCCAACAGCGAATTTGAAGCGTTGTGCGCGCTGCTTAATGGCAACACCAACAGGTTTTCCAGCACTAATGCCCGGTAATGCTGTTATTCTTCCTTTCCTTGTTCCTTACAGCTATTTGCTCGAATTTGCGAGAACACCACCCGAGCAAAGTGTTGAATCGGTAATAAAAAGTTTAGTCTTGTTATACCTGGATGCTGTGTCTTTTTTTCGTCTCTTGCAGCAGTGTCGGCATAGGGGTGAGGAAGCGCTAGACATCTAATGGCTGTAATAAGCAAGCTCTGCTTTTAAGAGAAAAGCTAAATGCTAAATTAAAGCTAAAATGCATTGTCAGCAACCTGCCTTTGAAAGCTATCCCTACATTTGGCTCTTGAAACAGACAAGGTCGATGCACCTTTCAAAAAGGTAGAGCAAAGATCTATATTCAATAGGGGTTAAAAGACCATAAAATCAGGTGCAAATGGAATCGGCCTTGAGCACATGGTATTTGCTCATCCTTTGTAGCTAGAAGTAGTCAGTGGAGGAATCAAACTGGCGTCTACAGTTGCCTGTGAAACAAAACCCTTTTAGTCGGCAAACATGTGCTTCTACTATACACATATACCACAAGATAGCGCTAAGTAACCTACACTAAATAAGGGAACGGACACTATGATAATCATGGCCCAAAGTATTTATTCACCTAACTCAAACAGAAGTAATGCGCAAGAAATCCCACTTTATGAAATACCATAATAGTAGTGCCAGCAACACCCTACTTACTGTAGTAGTTGCACTGGTTCGAGGTCACGGTTAATCAGGCGACCTTAACAAATGTAACACAATCGCGTGATATAAAAAAAAATCTTTCTGAATTGTTCATTCTCGTGCAGCCTTAAGAAGTCCCTGTCTGCGGTAAACAGTGTAACTAGCTCTAACGCTCCAAAGGGAAACTAATTAATCGCTGCTCTAAAATGTGCAACTAAGCAGCACGTTTCGTTCCAGCTACGGCACGTGTACAACCTTTCAGAGTAAGCATTTCCTGGCACCCATGTTGGCCGCGCTCCTTCCTAAAGCGTAATCACCTCTTCACACAAACCGAAACCAATCCAAGACCACCTGTTAAAGAGCTAATCAAATATAACACTCCGCTGCATGGTTGAGAAACGCACACAAATTGTAATTTACGCCGCACCAATTACTGCAACGTTTGTTACGCTATAGTCACGCAAGTAATCAGAAAAAATAATAAATGCTAGCACAAACAATAATGTTAATGAACACTGAAACCACATTTCCTGCTGCTTGTCATTAATTTCGCACAAACTTCGTACTATTACGCGCATTTTGGAACAGGCACTGACTGGAAGTACGTACAACGTGACGAAAAGGCATCAAGGCAAGCACCTAAGTGCATGCCTTGACCTAAGTGCTTGCCTTGACCTCGAGCGACTGAGTGCTCGAGGTCGAGTACTCATTTGCTCGTTTGTTGCTTTTAGAATCAAGTCGGGACAGGAAGCTGTGTGGGGTCTTAATATTTCTCTGCTGATTGCCTCAGCTTGTCTGAGAAGAAATATGCCTGCTATGACACTTCAACAGGCTAATCTTTTCGCTTGAACTGTAGAGAAGTGTGTGCTTTTCTAAATTGATAACTGCCGTGGTGAGAGAATACCCTTCAGCACCTCAATGATCCCCCTTTAAAGACTTTAAGAATTAGCAATCTCAGGGATTGACTGTCTCTGCCCAAATTTAAGGAAAAAATATTCGAAAAGGAATTACTCCTTCAATTAAGAGGACACAGGTATTTTGTAAGGTTCTGTGCTCCAGCAACATGTACTAAAATGAATGCGGGTTTTTACTAACATAACAAAACTCAGTTGTGGACCACAACACACAGAAGCACTGTACTTGCCTCCGGCCAACCATCCTGACCTATCTTCGAAGTCCACCAATGACATGTCTTCAGCCTCATCGGTAATCACAGCTTCGTTGTTAGATAGCCATAGAGTTTCTTACTGTATTCTTACTAGGGAACGCAATGTAGATGGCACACACAACACCAGTTGTTAACACCCGCCAACTTCTCGTACGAAAGGCGCACGCTTGGACGCACGCCAGCTCGTCAAGCTCGCTTTTTTCCCATGTCTTTTCCCCATGGAGGAACCATAAGGAAGGACTTTCATCCATGCTTTTCCCGATTCAAGTAATGCAAGTAGGAAAAAATCGACCGTTACTTCCGTTATGAAATACAGGAGGTCACGTGACCTTAACAGAAAGTTATATTTTAGCTGCGGCTGCTACTATTTATTAGCACTGTTAAAAAAAACTTTTAACAAACAAATTTACTTATGTCAATTTTATGGTCGTAACCATAAAGTCACCATAAATCCGTAATTTTGATTGTATGCAGATACGAAACTGAAGATAAACACTGGCTCTTATCCGCTACCTCGTGGATGCGCCGCGTAGCTCGAGGCACTCGAGGTTTCGGTTGTGGTCGCGTCACTCGCGTGCTGTCGACGAAAAAGTGCGATCGGCTGCCGACGGCGTTAACATGAGGCTCGAAAAAGATGCCTTGATAGCCGAAAGTCACGGCGGGCTTCCAAGGAACACGCTCGAGCTGTTCCTCAGCTGCCGGAAAGGGGACCTCGCCCGTGTCAAGTACGACGGTGCCGCTTACATTTCTGCCTGTCAGCGTAATTGCAGTCGGGGGTGTCGGAACCATTTCGTTCCTTTCGTTGCAGGTATCTTGTCGAGGAACAGGAGAGCGAGCTAAACGTAAGGGACAGATGGGACGGCACACCCCTGTAAGTAGTATCACGCGTGCGTGTGTTTCCGCCTCGTCTCGTAGTTTTCTGACCGCGTACGTACGTTGTTCTTTCCTCGTAGGTATTACGCGTGCCTTTGCGGGCACAAAGATGTCGTCGAGTATCTGCTCTCTCAAGGTACGTAATTCCGAACTTCTATGACGTGGCCGTACTACGTACGTAGCGTGCCGGGTTGCAGGCCTACAAACTAAATGCACAGTTATTGTGTCCCAAGAATGGGCCACCTTAGCCATTTAACGTTCAACACGGGTCTCGCATCACCTCTGACTCTTGCAGTGACGCGCACTGTGTGGCTACAGCTCAGCGTTGACGAAATGTCGCGGTGTGCATGCGAATGTATGTTGTACAGCCCCCCAAATTTTTAATAATATAGTGGGCGCGTCGACCGCCCGGCATGTCAGCGCCATATCACGGTGTTCAGCAGCGAAATGGGCGAGAGTACGCGCATGCGGATAGGGCTATGAGCGTCGTCTGCTACGCTGTTTCCTTGAGAGTGGTACACCCCCTGCCACTGCATCTGAATGACTTTATGCCCTACGCTGCTTTGGCTAAGACCTTTGGCTAAGATAAGAAAAACAGGGGGTGTGTTGCCCTGAGAAGAACAGTGGAGCAGACGTCGCCCCCACAACAGATAGTTCTATGCGCGTGCGCGTACCTTCGCCTATTTTGCCGGTGGACACCGTGATGAGGCGCTGACATGCCGATCGGTCGTCGGTCCCGCTACATTATTAAAATTTGGGGGGGGGGGGGGGGGGGGGGGGGGGTATGCGTGTGGTCTGAGCGGCTGTTTATTCCTTCCTGCTTCCCTGTCAATTCACAGGGGCACGGTGCGTGGCCGACACGTTCGACGGGGAACGCTGCCTCTACGCCTCTTTGAACAACGAAATCCGGAATCTCCTGCGAGACTGTAAAGTGATCACATCCAATATCATGCGCCGAGATGCCTACGATGAGTTCTTGAGAAGGTGCTTTCTTTCTCTTCGTTTTTTTTTTTTTTTTTTTCATTGCCACCACAGCCAGATATACGATTGTACTGAGTAGGAACACAACAAGTCAGCGCCTTATCACTGTGTTCACCGGCGAAATAGGCGAGAGTACGCGCACGCGCATAGGAAGTCTGCTGTGTGGACCGTCGTCTGCTCCGCTGTTCTCCTCAGGGAAACACCCCCCCACCCCCCGTGTTTCTTATCTTGCAAGGTCATCCGCTGCGGTAGCTCAGTGGCTAAGGCGTTGCGCTGCTGAGCACGAGGTTGCAAGTTCGGATCCCGGCCGCGGCGGCCGCTTTTCTGATGGAGGCGAAAAGCAAAAACGCCCGTGTGTACAAGCTTTCGATGCACGTTAAAGATCCCCAGGTGGTCAAAATTAATTCGGAGCCCTCCACTACGGTGCACCTCATCGCCTGCGTTGCGTCGGCACGATAAATCCCACAATCAATCAGTTATCTTGCAAGGTCGTTTCGCTACCGCCAAAGGTAGCTAAGCAGCGTGGAGCACAAGTTTTTATTTTTATCAGATTTTTTATTTACCGCATTATATCCGGCAGCCGCCTGAGGACATTACGGCCAAAAAAACTCGTCCTGTTTCTTTCGAGTGGCATTCCTTACACTGTGTGGGACAAGTGATCCGAATGAAAAATCAAATGCGCATTTGATATGCACGTGCACTTAAAATAACCACGGTTTCTCGTGAACAAAGTCATTCATATGCTGTGGCAGGGGGTGTACCACTCTCAAGGCAGATAGCCCTGTGCACGTCCGTGTAATCTCGCCTATTTCGCTGCTGGACACCGTGATAAGGCACTGACATGCCAGTCGGTCGTCGCTCCCGCTATATTAATAATTTGGGAGACTGTACATACAGAAGAATCGAATTAGTTTTGTTTCGAGTAATTAGCGTGCTGGTTTTACTGTAATCACGTAGCGATTTGAAAGCACAACTTTCCCAATATCTTTGGCTTGGATAGAAGTGACCGATGTTCCCCTATCACACATCGCAATAAGCCAGAGGCCTGTCTCATTTTCCCAGCATGCATTTCCCAATCATGTTTCGTGTCCCAATAAAAAATCCGACGTAACAAGATCACCTTGTTTTTTTTTCAGGTGCTTTGAGGATGTCAAGCACTGCGATGTGACGTTCAGCGTGCAAGGTGGAACAGTTCCTGCTCACCGCTGCGTCCTAGCGGCCCGGTGCGAGTTCTTTCGGCGGTCACTGCAGCAAAAGTGGGCAGGTCGGCAGCTGGTTCCAGTAACGCACAATCTGGTAGGTGCGCTGCGGTACAAGTTGCCCTAGACACGACCAAGCTGACCTGGAATTGTACTGTGAACCGTCACCAAGGAAGTCTCAAAGGGTGTCGTGAAAGTTATTGCTAACGAGGCGATAATGGTTGAACGCTAGGGAAAGCCATGGAATGCCTGCATCAGTAAAGCAGTAGAGAGCACAGTTACAGTTCAGTAAACCGTCCCAGTAAGAAACAGGTGTTCACATAAAGAGTGCACATTCGTACGTCATACCCCCTCTATCGCTTTTGGGTTGGTTCGTTTGGTGTTGGACTTGTTTTGGAAAGCTTTGTGTTCCCCCATCGTTGTTTCAACAGAGGGGTAGTTGGTTGTTTTTTTTTACTTTTTGTCAACGTGACCCCTTTCAGAAAAAAGCCGTACCGAAAGCAGGGCGCATTTAATGAGCTTACAAGTCCCTTTCTATGCAGGTGGATGCTGAAATATTTCGGATTGTCGTCCGGTACCTGTACACAGGCAAGTGTTCGAACTAGCTCGTGCCACAAGTGTTTTCATTTACGAAAGCGGACAAGAGTGGCTGGAATTACTTTCTTAGCACAGCTTGCAACGAAGTCCTTTGCTAACAAAGTTCCTTGTTGAAATATTTTTACAAACAGGCTCTTCTGTGAAACTTTCACTGTGCGAGAGACACATTCTAACAATGACAGATGCAGTGTCAAATGTGAAAATGCATCTTCTAATCTGTTTCCTCCCCGCTGTAGTGGTTACAAACAAGCCTCTCGTGTGCTGTTCTGATCAAATGACCATATGCATGCTTCGACTGTTTGAAGGCCCTCTTACATACCTCACAATGCTGCGCTTTTTGCAGGTAGACTCGAGCTGCGGGGGAAGCACTTTGAGGGGTTTGCAGAGCTCGCGTCGCGATGCAGGCTGCATCCTGTCATCATAGATGCCAAGGACATGCTGGCGCACGTGCTGGGTCAGGGTGAGCTGTTTGCATTTGCCTCTAAAAATACACTGCAACCATAACGGCTTGCCTTGTCTTTGATTAAAAGCTTATTGAAGGGTGTGCAATGATAGAGAAATGGGCGTCAAGTCGTCTCGTAGATTACTATGCAATATTTTTGAGAATGTCGTCAAAACGGAGAATAAACGTTCTGTTGCTTTCAATCCAGATAGCTATGAGGTGTCTAGTATTTGTCCTGTAAACACCTTCTTGGAATTTCCAGCAGTCTGAGATGTCGTCAAGATTATCTTGCAAGACGTCTTGTAGCTCAGGCATAGCGTTGCATTAGCCGAGCTACAGGGTGGCTGTGTCACATCTTGACAGTGTCTATAAAAATCCTGATCAGGTGTTCCGTAGACGTCTTGGAGGTCTTGCCCAGATGTTGTATAGAAGTGTGGTAGCTGTCCTAATGTGCAGATCAAGATGTCTTGAACAGCTACACAAGATAAGACTTCTACAAGACGTGCTTGCGTTCACTGGGGTGGGGGGGGGGAGTAAAAAAAATAAAGGAAAATAATAGTGCACGGGCACTTCGTAGTGTTTTAAATTTACGGCAAGAGTAAGAAAGAGGGGTCTACGATTTTAAGGAGGGCGCTGACCCGTCGCTGTCAAAAGTGGACTCTAGTTTTTAAAGCGGTGTTTGCCGGCTGCACACTGAAAAATCCAAGAACTGATGCCAAGATTTCTTTCACCATAGCAGTCGCATAATTAAGGGTTATTTTTATTTTGCGGCCTCCACTTCGGCCGTGAAGATTTTCCTTCTTGCCCAACCGCAATGCACGGTATGTTCTCTCTGCATGCAGCTTTAAGCGCCAACATTGCGGAGGGGACTGCCACTCAGGGGGGGGTTGTGATTTAGGAAACGACGATGCTTATTTCTGCAACCCATAACGAGCATGGCACAGCCTCGTAGGATGAGGGAAATAGGACAGTAAAAAAGAGAGGGGGGAGAGACAGCATAGTGGAGGGCTCGGAAAATTTCAACCACCTGCGGTTCATTAACGTGCACCTAAAGCTAGGTACACGGGCTTCTAGCATTTCGCCTCCGTCGAAATGCGGTCGCCGTAGCCTGGGTACGAATCCGCGACCTTTGGGTCAGCAGTCGAGGCGGTATTTGTACAGGTAGAAACTCAGGCAGGATTTTTATGCAATATTAGACCGGTTGATCAGTGAAGTGCACAGAAGGTTTGTAAAGGGAAGCTTTGACGCGCTGGTCAGACTCGAAGAGATATAAACGGTTCAGCATCAGGAAGTCTCCCATTATGTGCCAATTTGAAACAGCAGTTAGGTATTTATGCTTCAGATTTTGACCGCGACCAGCTTCATGCGCCGCTTCTGATGCTGCCATCGATTGTGGAAGACCTTTAACCGTGCAATGTGCATTCTTTAGCCAGACGAATTAGCTTATGTTTTGATCCATAAGTGACCTTGTGGATCAAGTGGTCATTCTTATCATCCTAATTCTGACGCTGCAGCGTCTGCAGCCAGATCAGATAGATTTCCTAGTGGTCTTCGGCACCTGAAGACATTCCTACGATGCACAACATTTGTCTAAGCTAACCCACCTTCTTCTTTGTGTTCATTGGGAGAGAATTGGTGCACTTGATTTGGACCAAGTCGTGAAGGAGTTCTAGGAAGGAGAATTCGTTTTTGTCTAGGAAAGCTTACAGGAAACTAACTTTTGGGAAGGTTTGTAATCCTGAGAAGCCAAACGACGAGAATTCTGGATAAGCCAAGCGAGTTCAAACAAGCACACGATACTGCTGTGTGTGCTTGTTTTGTTAGCGTACCATTCTAAGCGACAAATAAACGAACTCGCAACCTAAGCCGCGTTGTTGCAATTCCTGACAGAACAGGAAACAAAGTTTGTTCGCTTGTCTGCCATACGTGGGATTTAGAGCACTGGCTTTATTACCCACCTTTAAGAGAGAGAATGCAATATGCGGCATGGCGATGTGTGGTGAAGCGGCTGGGGAAGTCGGTGGATCCAGGAGTCGTATGCTTTTCTTGATAAAGAACAGGATGGCACCTCAACCTATCCCTCGCGATTGCCCGTTACTTGGAACAGTCTGTACATCCTTAAAAAGACAAAAACAACGTGGCTACGTTAAAATCCTGGGTGAAGTGACAAGTCTGGATAAAGCAGTGTAACTTACCTGTCTGGGGGAGGGGTTCACATTGTGCGATTGAAGACAGTCTGCAACCACATTTTTTGCACATGCATGCACATGCACGTGCGAGCCTGGGTTTTTTCCCCCCCACTCGCAAAAGAGTTGGTACTCCACTGCCCAAAGATCAACCACCCCCTTGGACACCTTCACAACTCTGCGACGCTCCCTCCGCGAAACGTCCTGCGGCTGCAAACACCACCGATGCCTCAATTTCGAAGAACAGACACACAACCTGTCCAACTTTTTTTACTTGATATCTCTGCAGTTCTGGCTGGCGGCGCAGCCACATTTTTGTAGTTTTTCGCACCTGACCTGGAAGTTTGCCTGCGCCATATTTTTCACGTGATATCTCTCTGTACTTTGGGTGGGCGTTCTTTCGGAACTTTACAGTACGCCTTTTAGCGCCGGCCCATAATGCTTCATTGTAGCGAGAAATTTGTAAGTTTTTCAATATTTCTCGCATCTTTTCTGTTCAAAAACTGGAACGGAGTTGAGTGAGCTACAAAGGTCCAGTTCTTACAAATTGAACAAAGCTGTATTAACACGAAAGTGTTTTATGCCCGGCTACACAAAGATTTTGGTGAAGTGATATCCGTCACGGAAGTGACGTTTCCAGAAAAAGTGCCATTGACGCGGCAACGCCCGGTTTCGATCCCACGACTCTCTGGCCGCAACGGGAGGTACGTGGTGCTCTTCTCACTGCGCTGTGAACTGAGACATGAGCAATGCTACGAACGCGCCTTATGTCCTTCACTATGGCTCATTCAGGTGGTGCTGCCGTCTAGGAGAGGCGAAGCGAAGTAGTGCATCATGACGCTAATGAACGCCGACAGTTGGCACCTCGATGCCGGCACCTTCGTGTACGGGGACGCGCATGAATTGAGGCACCCTCCCCTGTTTTTTTTGTTTCTTGCGTGTCGGTGTCACTTCGTCTGGTGGGGTCAGGCTCGCGAACCCTTCGCACAAGAAGGTACTAATTCCTTTAACATTCAGCTGTTCCTGCGAAGGCCCCTTTCACTTTCGGGTTTTGCCGATTCCCATGAAAGAGGGATCAACCACATTTTTTGTCTTCGTGGCCCCACCCGCCGCGGTGGCTCAGTAGCTAAGGCGTTGCGCTGCTGAGCATGAGGTCGCGGGTTCGATTCCCGGCCGCGGCAGCCGCTTTTCTGATGGAGGCGAAAAGCAAAAACGCCCGTGTGTACGAGATTTCGGCGCACGTTAAAGATCCCCAGGTGGTCGAAATTAATCCGGAGCCCTCCACTACGGCGCGCCTCATTGCCTGTGTTGCGTCGGCGCGTTAAAACCTACAATCAATCAATCAATCAGTCTTCGTGGCCCCTTCATAAAATATCAACTTGCAACAATGGCTTGAATGCAGGACGCCGGAAAAGCATTGTTGAAATGGAGAACGCGACAGTGCTGCTCGAGCCAGCTCAGTACCGGGAGCAACTTCAGAAGGACTTGGCCACCTTACCCATTGAGCTTGCACCAGGGGTGAGTGACCCTTCCACGAGCTTGATTATGAAGGCCCTGAGGTCAGCAAAGAGGGCAGTCCTTGCTTTCAGCGTTCCTGGAAATGTCTATGAAAGCAGTAATAAGCTACATATAGTTTCAGGAGCCTCACATAGTAATTGTGTAAATGTATGTGAATATTTTTATTCTTCATAAAAGTTGCGGTGGCATAGTTGGCTGCCATTGAGCCACATTGTGCAATATGAATT
Source organism: Haemaphysalis longicornis (assembly GCF_048455015.1). Lineage (NCBI taxonomy): Eukaryota > Metazoa > Arthropoda > Arachnida > Ixodida > Ixodidae > Haemaphysalis > Haemaphysalis longicornis. The sequence continues at coordinate 71,465,113 of NW_027526204.1, forward strand.
GACGCTTGGATGGACAAAGAGAATTTATTAGGTACACCATTTGTTTGGAGGAACGGCCTATACACACTGTCTGGATCGGCCCAGGATGGAATTCCGAGTTGTGTCCGTCGCAGATGTGGCCATTTTGCTTCCATTTCACTTGTTACAGTAAAACCTCGTTACAAGAGACACTCAAGGGAGCCAAAAAATGTGTCTCTTGTAACCAAGGTCTCTTGTATGCAATGTTGCTAACATGGCGAACATAGGAAAACAAACCAAATCGCTTTCATTCAAATGTCTCTTATAACCAAGTGTCTCTTGTAACAGTGTCTCTTGTAACGAGGTTTTACTGTACACGGTTTTACTTGTGAGGCCTCTGACCAATGATGTGCACAGAAATACCGTATTTTCGCGTGTATAGCCCGCACCAAAAATGCAAAAAAATTCGATGGCAAAGTAGGGGTGCGGATAATACGTGGGGTTTTGCCTTTAGTGCAGCTTCACAGAAATGCGCATTGTGCCAGAGTGTGAAGACAGGCTAGTTGGTTCATACTGAAGGCAAAAAACAGCACAAAGAAACGGCATGGAAGACGAGAAATAGACATTCACAGGCGCTGCACTGGGCCGTGAAGCTGCACTGGGCGTTGTGTCGTGAAGATAACTTTTTGTACAATAGTGAGGACTGTAAGGACAGCGAAACCAGTGAGGCTGAAGTGATAACTCTAGCGAGAGCAGTGACACTGAGTGAATTGTGACCTTCGCCTTGCAGTGAGTGTATTCTACTCGCTAAATATAGGCTTTTTCTGTGTACATAGTATGGGATGTGTTGCTTAGTGCAGCCTTTCCTGTATCAAATGTGGAGGAATAAGCGAGGACTTTTTTTTCTTTTCCGGCGGGCTGAAAGTGGGGTGCGGATAACATGCAGGGGCAGGTTATACGTGCAAAAATACGGTAGATGCCCCGCTTCGCTTGTGCTGCATCAGAATCCCACATCATCTGCTTCCAGCCAATCACGGCTCGCTTAAAATGGATGCTTTGGAACAGACATAAAACGGAAAAAACTAAGAATTCCTCCCCTGGTTACACGTATGTGCTCCCTCTCACTGTAAAGCAAAACTGAAATCAGCTGCTCAGTCTCCTGTACGTTACTAACATAGGCTACTTGCAGTAAAACCTCATTGTAACAAAGTTGAAGGGGCAGTTGTAATTACTTTGTTATAGCCAATGTACATTTCTGCCGACAATTTACATGGAAGAAAAGATGTACTCACCACACAAATGCACAGCAGCCCGCCCACGAAAACAATGAAAACAAGTGGAAAAAAGCATCAAAGAATTGCTACCTTATTCATGCCAAATGGCTCATCCGTGATCATTCGACAGCACGTGAGCCAGCGGCTCACTTCGCGGAGAAAAAGTCGTTTTGTGCCACGTCTTCTTCAGGCAAATGATGGCTTTTTCAGCTGCAGCCGCAATTTTGAATCCGTACTACTGTTAAGCAACTTACTGTTGGTACTATTAACCCAACACTTGAAAATGCAGTTAAATGAAGCCTTGAATTATTCATGTTTTTTGATGTATCGGAGAAAAAGGTCTTTGAAACTTGTCAGTGGGCCCAACCAAGCCATGTCATTAGTTTTGCCGTGTTGGTGCATTTTAAAGTTCACCCATGTGTTGTGTCTGCCCGTCTCTGACCAGGCAACCCTTCACGATGTGCCGTCCCTGTCGGAAAATGGAAATCACCCAGACATCTGCTTTAGCGTGGGTGGCAGGCACTTCCTATGCCACAAGGTGACTGGTTCATTCTACTTGTCGCATCACCTGACTGTTCGATTGCCCTCGCTGCATTCGAGGGCTCACACAAATGGAATTGTTCCTGAATTTTTACCAATAGACAGCTGTCATAAGTGAAGGAGTCTTTCAATGGCACATAAGGCTACATAAAGCATAGACGAAGCATGCATTGCACGAATTTCAGGTCTTGCTTTTCACAAATTGCTTTACCCGCCGCGGTGGCTTAGTGGCTAAGGCGTTGCGCTGCTGAGCACGAGGTCGCGGGTTCGATTCCCGGCCGCGGCGGCCGCTTTTCTGATGGAGGCGAAAAGCAAAAACGCCCGTGTGTACGAGATTTCGGCGCACGATAAAGATCCCCAGGTGGTCAAAATTAATCCGGAGCCCTCCACTACGGCGCGCCTCATCGCCTGCGTTGCGTCGGCGCGTTAAACCCTACAATCAATCAATCAACAAATTGCTTTCCTTGGCTAGAATACAGAAGATAAGTGTAATGATAGGGTTGCCTAAGCGATCAATTTCAGCGTAATGTTTCTCAAGATACCCACATTACATGGAGAGCTACATAACCTTTTACACTAGCTGTATAGTGAGTGGAAGCGATTGCCGACACAAACTGATAGACTCGCAATATTTTGGTCAGAACCTAACGCAAGGCACTGAGCTGCAAAATGTAGTCTGCACTCGATACCACTTCAAAACAGGTGCCCACTGCTACTAAACGTCCATTTTGCAACTTCCGTGAACAAAGTGGTGTCGCATGCGCTTGTCGTCTCAGCTGTTCCTGTGCAACCGGAGTGAGTACTTCCGTGCCCTGGTGGAAGACCACTTTACAGAAGCCAGCAGGGCAGGAGCTGACCTTCAGTTACCGGTCATCGAACTGCACCGGGTGACGGCCGAAGTCTTTGGCTGCGTGCTGCGCCATGTCTACAGCAACCTGGATGACAGGGTGGGTGCAGTATTCCATGATTTTATAGGTTGAGCCCTTTCGTAAGTCTGCTGTAGGTCATGCGTCACGCAGGCAGTCTCGCAGAAACCGGTTCCCAGATCCACCAATAGAAGTCGCAGTGGTCTTGCAGGGGCGGGTTCCTCTCCCTCCCGCTAGTGGTGGGAGAAGGAGCCTCTTTCTGCTGACGTTTAGCTGCTTTTTTTTTTAGGTGTGGAGTACCTTAGGACTGCAGAATATCCATCCGTGTCCGTGCGCATAGCATTTACAATCGCACAAAAATCACACAGGCACCGGCAGGATTCGAGCCTGTGTCTGGCAGACCAGACAGAGTTAGTGTCAGTCGTCTCGCCCATTGGGCTACGACCGTGAGTTAGTACCCGAGAGTCAAACGGCTTACTCCCTCGCCTGTAACAGTGCCGAGTACCTTAGTACCTCCCAATGTCCACTCGTGTCCATCCGTACACACACCACCATCGAGCAAAAATCAAGCGAAATTCGATTTGAGCCGTGAGTTGCACTTCCATTGAGGGAATAATCAAGGTGCAACTCGCAGCTCAAATCAAATGACGGTCGGGGCGCAACTTGGATGTCATTTCGAGTCCCCGTACTCTGTACCCTCGCCATCATCCATGGAGTGGAGATGTTGACTTCTTTTTTGTTTTTTGTTTGTTTTTGTGTGAACTGCAAAATTTGTACAGTGATGGCGCTGCTGTTCTCGGGCGAGCGCCCATTGGCATTTGAGCCCACACTAGAGAACCACAGCTCGGCTGTTTCGGCAGATTTCACGCTGGGTGGAACTGGGCTTAATTTTTCTTATGCCCGCCAACTTTGGGGAGTTTCTGAGGTTCAAAAGTTTACAGAGGCTTTATTGGCTCATTTCTTCAGTTTGTCAAAATGAAAAGATGGTGCGGGGGGGAGGTATTTAGTAATGTGCATGCTAACAGTCGCGTCACTGTTGTACATAAAAAGCAAAGTGCTGCGGAAAGTTTGAAAAAAAAAAAGCATAAAGTTTGGTTGGAGAAACAAGCCATGGTCCATAAAGGGACCCTGCAACACGTACCATCTACTACAAGGAATGTATTTTGGGGTAAAGTCTATTGTCCCAGCAATCTCCTCCGTCAAGAATTATGAAAATCTGTTCACTATCACCAAAACTACGCGCAATGAGAAATCACGCGATGAGAAATCGCGCATAATCATTCCCTCTCAACTCGACTGCGGACAACGCAACGAAAGCTGCGCGCTCTCTCCTGGAGAGGGGGGCGGCTCGCAGCATTTTCTTCCGCGGCCTCCAATATATCACAGTCTGGGGAGTTTTCTCCTCTTCTCTGCAACGTGGAGGCGTCTATTTCCGGTCTGGTGCCACAAAAAAGCAGGCATGGGTGCCTGCTCGCAAGCACGCGCACCGGCTGGTAGGGCGTTTTTGAAGCAATAAACATTTGTTGTCGAGCAGTCTGGTTGAAAGGGAAGTATTGAGCTCATCACTCAAACTCCGCACCCACTCAAAGCACAAAAGAAATGGCAAAACTGTGCCTACAGGTTCAGGCATAGAAGAGGTTCACACACAGCGCTGACGACAGCGGATCTTCACAGAAAATGCGAGAAATTAGCCGCGAAGTTCACCAGTGACAGCCGATTGGACAGCCATGGCCTCAATGATGTCGTTTAGGCCATACCAAGGGGACATAATAAGGAAGACTGAAGAGAGCGCAGTTGGTTTTTAAGCGTCTTTCACAGCGATTTGCGTGCTCACCGCTTCACGTGCACGTGTAATATTTGGCTCGGGTATTTCTGGTAGTGTAAGCTAAGCGTTGTGCCGGTTTACTTGCACTGCTCAAAGAGTGTCGCAGGGTCCCTTTAGCACTGAGTAGAGGGAAAGGACAACAGAATGGAGAATAGCAATGAAAGACAATGGAGAGATGACAATTTGCTGTACGCACGATGCCATCTCTACGTAAGAGAACCAGAGTTTGCAAGAACACAGAGGCAGGCATTGTTGTTTCTGTCCCGCTGCAGTTGAGTGCCGCGAACGCCTGGGACGTTCTGTGCGTCGCCGACGTCTACCTCCTGCCAGACCTCAAGCGGCAGTGTGGGGTGGTGATAGGTCGGACGCTCGACGTGGAGAGCGTATGCGGCACGCTACGGGCATCTCGGATGTTCCGCCTGCCGAGATTGGAGAACCAGTGCGTCGAGTTCATGGCCAAGCACTTGGCTGAGGTGAGGAACAAGGGTTGGTCTTGTTCCCGTGCTAGCGATGGTTACACAGGGCGCAAGTTCAACCTTGGCTTCGGGTGCCTCACCAGAAATACATGGGTGGTGTGATAAATTTGGTGAACTCGTAATAGTTGCCACTCCTTTGTGTTTTATATGATGTCGCAGCTGGCAAGCATGAGTGTCGGAACTAACTCAGCCCAGACATCGGATGGATGTGATTAGATCTCTCATGTTGCACAGATGCTCGAAGTTTGAGTGCGCACTGCTGCAATGAAAGAGAGAACACCGCATTTTGTTACCTGGCTGTCACATTGGCAAAAGTGTGTGACTTTGGCTTTGAGCTGATCCATCGTCCTTTTTGTTTTTGAGAACTGGCCCAATACTACTTCTGGTGCTTCCCAAACGCGGAAGTTTGGGCCAGCAGGAGAAGACATTTTTGTCAAATGAAGACGTAGTCGCCGCTTCCGATAATTGATGTGCCGCCGCCCTTCAGGAAACCTGTGTGTCCTCTGGGATGGAAAAAAACAAAAAACAAATGCAGCTTGCAAGTGAAAGTGTAGCCTCTGCGTATAGCCCTCCACAAATGCTGTTTTTAATTTTTAAAATCAATTTGTAGTTTTTTCAGCGGAAAGTTTTCAACTTGCTCTTCTACGTACCTTTTAACAATCCTCATACGATGCCACCACAGAAGCACAGGGCCACGACTTGACCCGTTTCAACGAAGTCGGCTTCATGTATAGTGAACTCAAAACGCAGCAGATGGAGGGAGCAAAGCTTTGAGTTGCATTTTAAATTTTCCGTTGTTTAAATGTCGTCGCAAAATGTCAAAAGTTTGTAATGATCTTTTTTACTACTTGTCTCATTACCCAAAACCGCTTTTTATTCACCGTAACTTTTATTAATAAACATGTCTACGGAATCAGAATTCACAAAATTGAAATTCTACTGTTGAATCATTACTTTTAAATAGCGTGAATTGCAAAAAGCTTTGCAACACAATAGCTTTATGTACAATGTAGCATCAGCCATCAGTTTTGTTTTGAGTGGCCTTACAAGTGGGCTACAGGCATGAATCGCTACTGGGCGATGGCTACGTGAGCAAACAGACACGTCCACTGAGAACATAAAGTGCTTTTTTGCATTCTGCTACTGAAGGCACACGTCCAGTTCCTTGAACCCTTTCAAATGCCAATGATAAGTAAAATGAATGAATGAATACATTTATTATAGAAAGGATGGCACTCTGGCCTGTTGGAGAAATATGGGAAAGGGTTTACGAAGGCCCGCAGTTCAAGCAAAAAATCAGCCAGGTAGCGGTTATAGTTCACTACACACAGTTTCTTTAATTTGTGGTTGCAAGTCCTTAATTTTTTTATTTTTAGCAATTATTGCTCTTCACCATTGAGCTGCCAAAATTGCATTCTGCACTGTTTACAAGACCTCAACCTTTCCTTTTAAACATAGCATAGTCGATCCCAGATATAGTATCAAACCCAGATATATCAAATTATTGCAATATCGAACAGTCCAAACATCCCCTTGGAAATCCTATGCAAAAGAAAATATTTTATATATCAAATTGATATATTGAACTATTCTGTGATCCCCTTGGAGTTCGATATATCCGGGATTGACTGCATATCCTATTCAGGCCAGTCTAGGGATTAGTCAGAGCTGCTGTGTCGACATCCTGACATCCCCTACTGTATTTCATAATGTGTCACAAACCACCTTCCTGAAATTTAAGCCTTGTTACTGTCGTAGTAGTAAAAACAGTTAAGTTACATTTATATTGTAATCTTTTTTTTTAGAATTTTTCCCCAGATTTCAGTGTATTTTAACGCACGCTTTTTTTGCAACCCCCAGGTCATAAAGCTCCCAGAGTTTCACGAGATTGTCAGAGAGGATGCAGAAGAGGTGAAGCTCCGCCAAGAGACGGACTCGATCACCGTTGTCGACGACATTCGCTTCTACATCAGCTCCAACGCCCGGAGCACAGCGGAAATTGTGAACGCCAACGAGAAACTGAAGCTCATTGACGACCTTCTAACAACACTCGGATTAGACGCTTAGTGCCGCGCGAGATATTTGCATGGGCTTATCACGGTTCACTGTGGTAGATTTGTAAACCTTGGAATCCATCATCAGAGCAAGGAGGACGACAGCTGCATTTAGGGGATACTTACATACGCACACTAACACTTGGGATGAGCACATTATCACATTGTTGTCACATTGCTTTGTTGTACTAGTTCCCGTGTACAAAGATGACGCGACAACATAGCCCGAAAAAATTGCTGTGGCTGTGACGAGATTTTGCAGCTGTGCATTCTACAGATGAACAATTCTACAAATGAACATGAACGTGTGGGCAGGTTTCTATATGTGCAGTTTTATACATGTGAGCATCTTTTTTTCTGTTGCACACAGGGCATAGATTAATGGAGTTTACGCAACACAGTACTTCGCGTGTGTTTGAAACTCTACAGTGATGAAAAAATGTGCTCAAGAAAAAAACACATTTCCGGTGACGCAATATTTCCAAGGGACTGGCCTCTTTCGGTGACCTGTACAGAACTTTATTTTTATCATTAGTTGTTAATAAAGGATCCTTTTGAAATGTTTGACGGTGTTTCTCCTGGTTACCAAGTTAAAAAAAACAAAACAAGGCCAGCGGCAGAAAATTTTCTTAAACTATGTGCTAGCTCTGACAAATCCACAGCCAGGATATTACAGCCATGCCTTTAATATTTCAGCACTTAACGTCAGACCACTCCACAATCAGCCATGTTTATTGTTTTCTCAATACTTCACTGCCAATTAAATGTTACCTGTGCAATGGCTAAGGCATGGTGCTGCTCTGCCCAAGGACACCTGTTCGATCCAGGACAATGCAGCTGTTTTTCTGATGGAGGCGAAAAGAAAAAATGCCCGTGTTCCAAGATTCTGGCACACTTTAAAGATTCCCGAGTCGTCAAAATTAATCCTGAGCCCTTCACTACAGTGACACTGACAGCCCCAGGTGAAGCTTCAGCACATTAAAATCCCATATATATCTAACCAAATGGTAACTGTTACCCAAATGGAATTTAAATGTATTGATCCAGTTCTACTTGATTAGTGTCACTGTGATCGTTAACATGTGGTGAAATGCTAGAACACACTAAGCAGCTCTTGTGAGTCCATTACCTTGAGTGCAAATACAAAATGCACCTTGAATTAAGCGTGCACTGTTCTGTTTAACGCAGCTGTTCAGTCAACAATGCATGAGGTAACAATTTTCCACATTTAAATTCAAGCACCTCACCTACATCTGGCTCAACGTCCAAGAGTTAAAAAAAATTGCACCCTGAGACAGTAAAACCTCAATATAATGAATCTCAATATTACGAAACTCGATATAATGAAGTTACAAGTTACAACGAAATTATAAAGTAACCTAAATCTTAATGCCCACTGAAAACAATGCATACTTAATCTCCGTATGACGAAGCATGTGTTGGTGCAATTTCATTACACCAAAGTCTCTAGGTTTGCAAGAAAAGTGACTTAAAAGGACAATTTTGCCTCGACTATGATGGCCAAAGGGGAAAGGGTTGCCAGCACAAGCTACTAGGGTAATAGATGCGGCATTTGCTCTGCTGCAGGCAGGCGATAGGCAGCAAGAGTGGCCCGCCACCCTTCCCTGTTCTTTTATTGCTTCGCCACCAACAAAGGAGGCAGAACACGCACGCACTCTCTCCCAATCCTCACCCCTTTGCTGTGGCTTAAACTGGTCTCCCTCTTTCCCGTGCCTACTATAGATGGTATTTGTTGAAAAGTTTAGCTGTCAATTTCTTCGCTTCGCAACACTGGAAACAGCCACAGGCATGGCCGATGCGCCACGGACAAGGCACGGCTTGGGCCACTGCGCCCGCACGCCGGACAAAAAAAAAACACCGGCGTGCGTCGTCTGCTCCGTTTCAACCCGATTCTCAATGGTGGCATCAAGAGAGATGTTATTAATTTATTAATCGCACTCACATTGGACTCGAGGCAATACTTTACATTCGGTAAGGTAGAGTTTGTAATGTGCAACACAGTCGTGCGCTTAGCACTAGAGTTCCTGTATAGGGGAGCTATATACAGGAACTCTACCTAGCACGGACAAGTACCGCCACCCCGCGGAGCCCGATGTAACGAGTGACGGCGCACTCACATGGTTGCCTGCATGCGCACCTCGGCAGTGAATACAAGCAATATGTAGGTTCATGTGTTAGCATGCACACTTGCCCGCCTGTCATTGGCTTGCATCTGCCAAACATTCTGAAAATTCAAATTTTGGGGGTTTAGTGGGCCGAAGCTACACCTGGGCTGTCAGGTGCATCGTAGTGGAGGGCTCCGGATTGATTTTGAACTCCGGGGGATCTTTGACATGCGCCGAAATATCGACACACAGGCGTTTTCACTTTCCAGCTCCATCTGAGAAGCGGCCACCGTGGCAAGTTGAGCACCATTCTCGTTGCCTGCATGGCTGCCGCTTCCGGGGTGGCTGTTTCTGCACTGCTTGCACCCTGCTGGGAACACTGACTCTCCTCTTTGCTCTTGTTTATGCCGTGTGTCGCCGCCACTCAGACAAAATGTGGTGCCATCACCACCTATCCCGCTGTTGACGTGAAGCCAACAAACGTTGAGCTACAATTTTTTCTACCAAACTGCACTTCAGCTGCACTTCAATTGCTGATTGACAAGCTACAGCTCGATTCCACCGAAAACACAGCATCAAGGAAAACGGGTCACAATCATTCGCTATGTCTTTTGCATCCTGGAAGACTACATTCAAGGAAGTCAAACAGAACTGTATCCGGAAAGCTGTATCCGGAGAACAACGTGGCTGCAAGCGCGAGTTCCCCTGAAGAACATGATAGCGCAGAGGCCAACCAATGGGCTCTGTTTGATGCCCAAGAACTCAGATGTGGCGAGGAAGACAGTCAGGCCACCTTGAAGAAACATTCAGGTGCCTGAAAAGTGATGGGGTCGTTTTCAGCAGTACCACTTTGGAGGACTTCCTCTACGCTGGGGGGACATGGCTCTTAATACTATGTCTTTTAATTTTGAAGTAAACTCCGTGAAACTTATCAGTCTTGCTGCTTTTCCCCCACTGATTTCAAATATGGCATTATTTTTTTAGTTGGCCAATTAGTTACTGAGATAATCAGAGGTAATTAACCAATTTTAGAGGAACAGTAGACAAAACTGTGTTGGTCATAAAACCGTAATCTTTACATTTTCCAACACTATGAACCCTGGAGAGTGCAATATGAGAATGAGTTTTTTTGATGCATCGCTTGGAACTAATTTTACATCTCATTAAACTACAGTGTTTGAAATGGGCACTCAAAATGGTTCCTTGCCAGTGGTGCCACCAAGGTTTTAATGAGCTGTAAAATTAGCTCCAAGCGAGGCATAAAAAAACTGATCAATTTTGAAGTCCTAGCTCAACAGCTGTGTGTGAAGGTTCCAGCTGGAGTTTATTTCTCTTCACAATTCCACCATCAAATATTCTGAATGAATTGGGTGCACTTTTAGAGAAGGCAAATACAAAAAGTTGTATTTTATTTAGTGATAGCAAAAACATCTGGACTTAAAGCATCCTCAGGCAAGGAAGAACCCTCCTAAGTTACGACACCCACAGGCCAGTACAAAATGCAGGAGATCCACTGACTGTACACCCAAGGTCATCAAGGTCTTCAACCTTTGAGCCCAGCCTTCAAAATGTGCCAGTAACTCTAGAACACTGACATATATTCCAACTGATTTAAAATTTTGATTTTTTTGAAGGCTCCATGCTTTACTGCATCTGACGTTACCGTTTTCAACAAGGCAACTTCTTAAAACGAGTCTCACCCACTAAAACTATTCTCACAGTAAATGACTCGCAATGCAGGCTTCGATCCACCAAGGTTTAACAAAAACAAACTGAACAGTCTTTCCAGATCAATTAACCTTAATTTATTTCAACTACTACAGGCGGCCGCTGCCCACCACACAATCAGCCGCTAAGTCGAAGCGGCCCGCGACTTCCCCTTGAACTGCTGGATGCGTTCCTCGATGACTGGCCGGAAGTGCCGGATAAGTCCCTGGACAGGCCAGGCAGCTCCGTCGCCCAACGCGCAGATGGTGTGTCCCTCGATCTGCTTCGAGAGCTCGTAGATCATGTCGATCTCCTCCACTTTGGCGTCGCCGCTGACAAAGCGCGGCATCATCTTGTTCAGCCAGGTGACCCCCTCGCGGCACGGAGTGCACTGGCCGCAGCTCTCGTGCTTGTAGAACTCGATGAGGCGCGCAATCGCCCTGATGATGTCCGTCTGCTTGTTCATCACGATCACGGCGGCCGTGCCCAGGCCGGTTTGAGCCGCGACGAGCGCGTCGAAGTCCATGAGCACGTCATCGCAGACGTTCTTGGGGATAACGGGCGTCGAGGAGCCGCCGGGGATGACGCCGAGGAGGTTGTCCCAGCCGCCGATGACGCCGCCGGCATGCCGCTCGATCAGCTCCTTAAGTGGGATGGACATCTCCTCCTCGACGGTGCACGGGGAGTTGACGTGTCCCGAGATGTTGAACAGCTTGGTGCCACTGTTGCGGGTGCGGCCGAACGAGGCGAACCACTCGCCACCCCGGCGGCAGATGGTCGGCGAGACGGCCACCGTCTCCACGTTGGTCACCGTGGTCGGGCAGCCGAAGACGCCCACGTCAGCTGGAAACGGGGGCTTAAGCCTGCGACAAACGAGACACGACAAACGAGTCACTCTGAATGGTTGCTGTGCTGCTGAGCACGACGATGCGGGTTTGATTCCCGGCCGCAAAGGACGGTTTTCTGGTGGAAGTGAGAAGCAAAAACGTCCGTGTGTACGAGATTTCGGCGAGATTTCGATCCCCAGGTGGTCAAAATTAATCCGGAGCCCTCCACTACGGCACGCCTCATCGCCTGCGTTGCGTCGGCGCGTTAAACCCTACAATCAATCAATCAATCAATCAATCTGAATGATTGTGACAGGCCACAAAGACTACAATGAGCGTTGTGAGATGTGTGCCCGCAAGATGCCATGCTTTTTGGACATTAGAGGCCGAGTAAAAAAGCCCCTCTATTTTACCTTTTACTGGAAATTGCAATGCAAGGTGATGTATGCTAGGATACTAATAAACTTTTTCAGGGCTACTTTATGGTATGCAAGTTAGGACCGAGGCTTGGGTTGTGGCTTGTATATGGTTGCAAAAAGAGGGGAACAGTGCAAATTTGACAATACACAAGATCATCCTTCTCTTCATTTCATGTATCGTAAAATTTGCAAGGTTCCCCTCCTTCCACATGGTATGCGGCTGTACATGAAGTGTTCATGTACATTAACACATTAGGTTGAACGTTCTGTACAGGACAAAGTAAGGCAAAACACGATTCAACTGTAAGGCTGAGAACGACGCAGCAAGACTCTGTGCATTCAGTGCAATGTACAACCACATAGCCTTCTTCGTTTTATGTTTCGTTAATGTAAAACTGTGAAAATGTACCGTTTACCATTTGCCTGTCACCTTTTTTCCACATGCGCAACAGGATTAAATATTTTACTCCTCAAGTAACTTTTCCAGCCATTATTTCTTCCAATAAAGGGCCATTCCTTCGAGTCCAGTTAAAAGGACAACACCAAAGGGTGACCCACTTTCAGTCCTAAATGAAAATCTTACTTTTGAAAGCTGTTTCAAACTTAGTTCAACTGAAAACAATGCTATTTGTTTAGAAATGAATTCCCCTGTCTTATTTCCCTTCCTTTTTTTTTTTTTTTTGATGCCAAAGAGCCGACCACGTCGTAAGAAGGACCCACCTAGAAGTGATTCAATGTTCGTGGATAGTCTGCACTAATATTTCCCATTTCTTCTTTCACAGGTGTTTTGACAGTGAACTCACAGCAACTCACTGAGACTTCTCTTTTTTTAAAGTGATTCAAACAATGGACGTGCAGGCACCCAGGAGAATAAGTGCAACATACCTGCGCAATTCCCAGCATGGCAGCCAAATGGCCAAACTGGTTGCGTCAACAAATTTGATTTTTCTTAACTGTAAAATAAAGCCTGTACTTGTGCCCTCCGGCGGCGAGTTGTTGAGCATAAAATGGTACACCTCTGGTGATGCACTGCATAATAAAAAGGGCCCATATCTCCGCAAGGGGGACTCGAGTAAATGCGTCGCATAGGGGTGGGTGTATTGCGTTAACGTTTAGTGTTTGGGGAGTTGGTGGTAGTGAATGCGTTGTATCAGCAGTTTCTTGACGTAGTTTGAATGAGTCAAGGATATAAGGCGCGTTCGTAGCCTCCCATTTGTGCCGGCTTTGTGGCGCAGTGGGTAGAGCACCATGTACCTTGCGTTCCACCCACAGGGTCGTGGGATCGAAACCAGGCGCCGGTAAGTATTATGTTTTTATATAGTGTAGGGGGAGGGGTGCGGACCTGTTGTTGAGAGCGAGGAGGGTAGCGTGATGCGGGAGAGGAGGAGTGGGGGAGAGGGCACACCTGGAACGGCTGTTGCGGACGCCGAGGCACGCCGACAACGCCGGGTGACATCGTGAGTTAAAGAAATGCTCTGCATTTAAAAAATCGCATTCTCCGGTGGCGCAACGTTTTATAATTTACAGCCCTTAACATTTGCTACGCTCCAAGTTGGTAGGCCACGTAGCTCAAAGAAAACTTTCTACATGGCGAATTCGCGTAAAACCGTAAACACCTCTCACCAGTTCAGCTACACCAGGGCTACACCAGGTTGAACTGGGGGTGCAAAACGGGTACACCCAGTCCTTAGAGAACAATTCCGTCCACCCACCTTGGTTTGCCCTGCTTGCCCTCGATGGACTCAATGAGCGCCGTCTCCTCGCCGCAGATGTAGGCGCCAGCGCCCCGGTGCACGTACACGTCAAAGTCATAGCCGGAGCCGCAGGCATTCTTGCCGAGCAAGCCGGCCTGGTACGCCTCGCGGATGGCGATCTGCAGGTTGGACGCCTCGTTGTAGAACTCGCCGCGGATGTAGATGTAGGCGGCGCACGCCCCCATCGCTCGGCCGGCCACGAGGCAGCCCTCGACCAGCGTGTGCGGGTCGTGGCGCATGATCTCCCGATCTTTGCACGTGCCCGGCTCACCTGCAGGGGAAGCAGTGTAAGGTCATTTTATGTGCAGAGCACTTTAGGCGCTCGCCTTGTCATCCTAGCTCGCTCGCTCGACCCAAGTATATAGAGCACCAAGGCAGCGTCCCGGGGTAACGCTGTTGTTCGTGGCGTACCCCAAAGGCTTAGAAAGCCAAGCGGTTTATATAGTCATAAGTGTACGAAAACTCGTGAAACGGTGGCGCTTGTCATACATCTCCCCCTTGTTTAGCGCAAAGAAAACTATAGGTACATTTGAGGGAAAATATACGTAATTAACCGGCAGCACCCGCATTCCTGTAGTTAAGGACGCCCGTTGGGTTGGTTTTTGCGATAGTAAACGCAAAATGTGGCAGTGCAACGCCGGCACGTGCGGGGAGAAAAGCACGAAGAGAGCAGAACTCCCGCTAGCACAGTTTCAGGCAGGGGGCACAGGAGCACTGCGAAGGCGGGAAGTTTGAATAGCATTTGCTGGTAACAGTGAGCGGAGAACGACGCTACAGCCCGTTATGGCGAATCACTGCTCTGCACTTCCGACAGCTTTCACATTAAGTGGAATGGCTTTAATTTTGTTAGTTGATTCCGCTCTTAGAGGAAGGAGACCGAATACGAGAACAGGTTCACCGTATCTTCCAGTGTACAAGACGTACTCCTGTATATGCCAGCTTCTAATAAAAGCTCGGATTATGGGGTTTACTGCGCCGACGCTTCACCTGGGCTTTGAGGCGCGCTGTAGTGGAGGGCTACGGATTAATTATACACATGGAGATCTTTAACGTGAGCTAAAATCTCAACACACGGGCACTTTCGCTTTTCGCCTCTGTGATGCAGCCACCACAGCCAGGAGCAAACCCGTGTCTCTGGGCTCAGCAACGCAGCACCTTAGCCATGAGCCACCGCGGTGGGTAGCTTCCAACAAGTAAGTAATTTACCCACTTAGGACAGTGAGGCTTGATTCTATAGGCAGCTGAGACAATCACAAAATGCTTCACGCGTGTGAGAGCACTTTACGCAGGGGGAAATGATGAGAAAAAAAAAGAAGGCAACACGCCCACCAAAAAGCTCTTGCGTAGGCACAGGTGCAGCACTTTAGTTTTACTCGAAGCCTTCATCTTCCAATGCACCATCAAAAGTTTGCTCATTTTCCTCAGAAAGGTTGTGGGAGTATTTCGCCGCTTGAAAAACAACGATGAAAACCGCAATATGCTCAATGTATAGGGCGCAATAGCAAGATTTTGAAAAAAAAAAGGCCACGTCTTATACACTAGAATATACAGCAATTCACATGCACACACAAACACACAGAGATGTCCTCAACTGGCGCCTTATAAAAGAAAGTGCAGGAAGAGATGACACCTTTGACCATTATGAATGCACGGAAGGAACTGTGACGCTCAGAGCAGTGACCTCAAGGTCACGGAAAGGCGACAGCTGGGATAATTTGGGGAGAGGAGACCTGTTCGATGTGCGTGAATAAGTGAAAAGAATTGCACTAATACGCCCGTTAATTTTTCGAATGGAGCCAAACATACACCATGTTCTATGATAAATAAAATTTTTTTATTTGAGGACTAACAGTACGGCAACTCATTCGGCTTCATTTCAAAACATTAAATGTTATTAGGGTGAAATCTGTGGTTATGTGCAAGAAGATTGGAGACCCAACTACGAAAGAGGTGCCAGTCAGTTATACATCCGTGCCATAGACCAACAGCAGCTTCATAAGGACGTATATCACCGGGGGACCCAGTTGCACATAACAAAGGTACAAACTCTTGCATGTGATCCTCGAATCATAGTCAACATGTACGCCATTACGAGAGCCTAGATCAATTAGCTGTGGATGAAAATAACTATATTACCCCAGTGCCCTCCATTGCAGTGCACCAAGTGGATCTCACAATCCAAGTATTTAATTGCTTTAATGAATTCAATGCACCCCACCCCAACATTCTTCTAACTTTGTGTGACCATGACTTTCCGGCTACCCGACCTCAAAACCTGTATTTCACCACCACGGTACTTTTGGAAGCTACCTGACCTTGATATTGCTCTCCCACAGCACATACGGAAGCTACCGACAGAGTTTCCATTTCTCAGTAGCTCATCGCCATTTTTTGAAATAATCCGGGATTACCTTATCAGTGATACGGAGCGGTGTTTATCTGCTCATAAGCGCTCACGCTGACATGCCACGCGCAGTTACGTTGCAGAAAATAAAGTCCCCGAAATCCCGCGTCCCTTGAAGAGCCCGGACTTGTCTCAGCATGTTCGGCCAGCTCCGCGTATAAATAGAGCAACTTGGCGCACTGCGCAGTTTCCCACGTCGAGACGGATCGATATGTACAAAGTTGACAGCGAACGCAACTTTTTCTTTTTTTTTTGAAAGTGCGTCATTGAATAAATTCACAAACTGCGGCTGCAGGTCAGTGGTTAGAAATTTTCAATCAAACGTTTATACCAGGCACCTCATTTTGCAACGACGACAGCTTCAAAAGTCAGAACAGGGGTACTGCCGCATGCCTCGCCGAGTCGGACAGCCCACCACCGTTTCAGTCGTAGCAAAACGCTTGCGATGTTCTTTTTTTGCATGTGCATACCGTAGGCAGTGTCGTCGAACGCGCGTGGTGATATAACGGGTACTGTCAGCTAAACTTCGTGAAGATTAGGACACAAGCCAAGGCTACCGACTACTCACCTTCATCGGCGTTGACCACCAGGTATTTGGGCCTGCCGTCCGAAGGCTTGTTCATGAAACTCCACTTGAGACCCGACGGGAAGCCAGCGCCTCCCCTGCCTCGGAGTCCGCTCTTCTTAATTTCGTCGATAATCCAATCGGCGCCCTTGAGAACAATCTCCTTGGTCTTGTACCAGTCGCCGCGACTCATAGCGCCCTTCAAACGCCAGTCGTGGCGCCCGTAGAGGTTCTGGAAGATGCGGTCTTCATCCTTCAGCGGGCCGAATTTGGTTTTCGTTTGCGGCGGTGGAGTTGCCGGTGGTGCACCCGCTGCGGCGGCGTTGTACCGGCAGGAAGTGGTCAGGGGCCCCCGGCCCCCGACCCGAATCAGGGTCCGAACTCGCACGGATACGGGCCAGCTGGTCGCCATCTTCACTTCTGTGCGAGCGCTATCGGTCCCGTGAAAATAGCTGGCCTGCCTGTCTCTCCTGCTTATGTAGACGTCTAACAAACTGCAGCAGTTTCGGTTTCGTTTTATTGTTTCCCGGCGTGAGAAGGTGCTAGCAGCGAGCAAGAGGCAAAAACAAACAAGAAATTGTGAAAAGTTTATCTTATTATGTGTGCCGCGATATTGAATGTATTACGCAGTATATACATATACCGGTGATGGGAAACGAGGGGCGCTCGTTGAATGAACATAGAAATAAATTTGACTAGCAGTCAAGAACGCCAAGGAATGGCGAAGGGGACTGAATTCATCCGGTCGTTTTAACAGCAGAGTTTGTTTAAGCTTTTAGTCCCGCCGTACAGCGTTACCAGAAAAAATACCAAGAAAACAGACCGAGCGCACGTAAGCATGCGCCCCGTTAGGAGCGCCCGACGTCGTTCGTTCGTGGAGTGATCTCTCCACAGTTCGCGTCTCGTACCGGTTGCAGCGGGTTCTAACGCAATTGCTGACGCGGTCCACTTTGGGAGAGATGTGAAAGCTTGCGCACAAAATGGTCCGGGCCTGCCATTCATGGAGAACTTTCAGCAGCAAGTTCGGAAGTCCATTTGAGGTGCAACAGCCGGGTATTCGCGACGAAGGGAGAGGGGCCGCCAGCGATGCTGTCCTTGCACTATTCGTGCAAACTGCACCATTTTTGTGTGCGTGTTGGAGTGCGTTTAATTTTTGAAAGGAAACAAAAAAATGGAATAACATGTTTCCCGGATGGGACCCGAACCCACGGCCTCCAGAATACCGGTCCGGGGCCATTTCAACAGGGCTCCGGGGAGGTTCACCCTAGCTCTTGCTAGTTCGCACTGAAATTTGCACAGATCGCATTTGATGGACTAAATAACACTTATCTGGTTGCTTTTTTTTTTTCTTTTTTGCCTGTACAGCTGCCTACAGATTTACTTGTGTAAAGCAAAGAAAAAATGCTTCTAATCCGGGGTTCGACAGCGAAGCTGCGATCACCTGCAGCGATTTCCCAATGCGCAACACCAAATGATAGACTGAAGTCAAGGAAACGCAGCTTACAGCAAATATGAACCAATTGTCTAACAGTTGGGAGATTTTCGAGCGCTGTCAGTCCACGTAGTTACGTTTTTTAGTGATTTTTTTCTTGTTTTTTTTCCTCTCATCCAGAGCAGCATGCTTAGCTGTCGCAATTAATAAACTAACGTTACTACGGGAGCATATATCCTCCTTTATCTCCCTGCTTCGAGCGCAAAAACTGCAGGATCTTGGCGACGCGGTTTCTTCAGCTCTAATACCTTTACCTTGATACACGCTGAACAGGGGCCGTGAAGAGAACAGCCTTGTGTAATTTGTAGGAAGCTCTATCTCCACCACGACAGATGTTCTCAATAAATATTGAGAAACCATTTAAATTTCGCGCCACTCGACGTCATCAGTGACGCAATAGAGGGAACACCAGGAACATAGCTATGAGTGTGTCAACTTCACGTTAGCATATAGTACGATCAAACGAAAGTGGAAGCCCCGCTACAATCGCACAGTCATGGTTCTTGACAGTGGCTTCGGTCGGTCGCCGGCCGCCAAATGCAGAAACAAGATCTCGTAACGTCATACAGACCTCGCCAGAAAGTGACTGGGCAGTGGTGCAGTTGCCACTGCTTCATCTGTTTCCGTTAATATCAGTGGCGTAGCCAGAAATAGATGGTATTCACTAAGAAGTTTAGCTGTCAATTTCTTCGCTTGGCAGCACTGGAAACGGCCACGGACATGGCGCGGCTTGTGCCACCGCGGCTGCACGCTGCAGAAAAAAAAAAAAAAAAAAAACACCGGCGTGCGTCGTCTGATCCGTTTCAACCCGATTCTCAACGGCGGTGTCAACAGAGATGCTATTAATAGCACGCTCATTGGAGTCGAGGCATTACTTTGCGTTCGCTGGGGTAGATATTGGAATGCCGAACACCACTCAACACACGTCGTGTACTTAGCACGGACAAGTACTGCCATCCCGCGGAGCCCGACGTAACCAGTGATGGTGCACACACATGGTTGCCCGCATGTGTTCCACGCCAGTGAATACAACGTATATATTTCCCTGGGTGTTATACGGCACTGAGAAAATGAAAATATATATAAAAAAGAGAAACTGTGCCGGACGTCCAAACAATATGTCATTTTTCTGCACGCATGGATTTCTGGGGGTGTTCTAACACTGACACACATCCCTGGCTACGCCCTATGTTACTGATGAAATTTGTATCATTGTTATCGGGACAAAGCAGTCTTTTAACCAAACTTTCATTTTGCCTTCAGCCGCCCACTTTGGACGATTCGCCTAGCGTCACTAAGCTTATTTAGTGACGCTAGCTTCACCTATCTTGAGAATTAATTCTCCGAGTGACCACGCCATTCAAGTCAAGCCCGCGTCGACTTATAGGCCCGATGGGCACGATGGTTTAGATTTACTGGCCAAGCCCTGGCAGGCTGCCGCCTAACAACTCAAAGGGCCGGTCGTGCTAAGCGAGCTAATCACCGAGCATATTGTGTCAAGTAAGACATACCTGTCTAAAAAAGGGGGGGATTGGTCCGCTTAACGGGCCAGTGCATCGAGGTCGACCAGCCCCTCCGTTCAGGTTTATATACAAGAGAGATTAGCGCCAGCTAATAGGATCCACAGAATTCCTTCAGCCTTTGTTACTGTATAGCCTGTGTTGCTGCTGTCATTTTCCTTCCTCTTTATATTTCGTTCTTTTTCTCCTGGATTTACGTTCGTTGTTATCTCACCACTAAAACGTGTAACCGACACATCCGCTTCAGAGCTGCTCCTGAATCATGTGTAACATTTTGCATAACGTGTATATTTATGTGTAAATAAAGTTATTGCTTAAAGAAAAACTCTGGCGTGGTCTTTTGGCAAGGATACCTGGCTGTCACCCACAATGCCCGGGTTCGATTCCCGTCGTCGAAGTGTGCGGTCTCATGGTTTAATGGTTAGCACTTCCAGAATGCGTTTCCAGAGACCACATTCAGGTCCTCTGGAATGCTTTAACAAGGACGTAGCCAGAAATTTTTTTTTTTTTTTTTGGGGGGGGGGGGGGGGGGGGTAGGGGGGTTGTTATGGGATATGGGTTATGCGAAGGGAAACGTTTCCTCGCTCGCGCACTGCCTAGAAAAAAATTCGAGGGGGGGGGGGGGTGATGGTTCGAACCCCCAACGTCCCACAAGCTACGTCCCTGTGTTTTACGTGCAAACACGGTATCAGCGACGATACCAACCCCTGTTTCAGTCGTTCAGTCGTTTGCCCGCTTTCGCGTTCTTATCTCACATGAATAGGCTTGGGTATCCTGTGCTTCTTTTATGTCACCCAGTGCATAGTAGTAGTAGAGTTCCTGTATATGCTCCCTACGGGAGCATATACAGGAACTCTAAGTAGTAGTAGTAGTAGTAGTAGTAGTAGTAGTAGTAGTAGTAGTAGTAGTAGTAAACGTTTATTGGAGCAAAAGGGAAAGGGAAAAGGGTGGTGGTGAAGCGTCCCTAGTCCAGGATGTCTCTTGACCGGGCCGACTCAATGGGCCGAGAAACCAAGGCCCTCTGGCGGGCCGGGTCCGGGCTGGTCACCCCAGTCTCCCACTGCTCCGGGGTGGGGAAGGGGGGTGGGTTAGGGGAGTGGGGACAGGAGTATACGAGGTGGAATGTGGTGAGTGGGGTGTCGCAGTGTTGGCATTGACGGGGCTAGATAGTGGGTGCGATCTGGTGGAGGATGACGTGGTTGTAAAAGGTACCGGTCTGAAGGCGACGATATATTATGGCTTGCTGGTTGGTTAGGGAGTGGTGTGGAGGGTGTAGACTCGGCGGGTAAGGGTGTAGTGGGACAGAAGGGCATTGTACGTGTTATCAAGAGGAGGAGGAGGTCGTGGTCGTTCGTGCGGGGTGATGGGATCACTTGACCATCGGTGGAGAACGCCCGGAAGTGCAGAGCTCGGGCGGTGGCGTGGGCCGCTTCATTCCCCGGAAGGCCGGAGTGTCCGGGAGTCCAGACGATCGTAATGGTGGTCTGGTCAGGTAGACGCTGGAGGAGTGGAATGGCCTGGGGTGGGGATAGACCTGCCTGGTAGAGGCGGCATGCCTGCTGTGAGTCCGAGACTACAGTGATGTGCGGATGCTTGGCGTGGGTGGTGGCTGCGAAGGCGATTGCCAGAGCTTCTGCCGTCTATACCCAGTGCATAAAATTAGAAAATTAGTCGCCTCACTGAGCAAGCAGGCAGCCAATTAAACTGGCATGCTTAGCTTTATGCTTCTTGGGCGATTCCCCACGCCGGTGCGGGCTATATTTGTTAGTACTGAGCACTTTTGTTGAGAACCGGATGACCTGGTGTTGCCAGGGCACCTGCAGACGACACTACAAATGTTCTACCTAACCGTGCGTTCTTGGCCGATTCCCCTGCGTTGCATAATCATCATTATCATCATCATCATCATCACCATGACCCACTAACCGAGGATTCAACGAGGAATGGGAGGTCCCACTCCCCATGAGAGCCAATGGCGAATGAGGATGACCTAACGTCACTAAATAAAGTCTTTGAGGTTGAGAGTATCGGCACTCTTTCTCTCATTGCTATGTGCCGCCAGGATTGGTCGGTCGGCACGTGATATTTGTTTACATATGGGCGCGGCCATTTTGTTTCTCGGCGCCTCTACTCTCTCTCTCTCTCTCTCTCTCTCTCTCTCTCTCTCTCTCTGCTGCGCGGACGCTAGAGCGGCTGGTCCCACTCCGCCCGTCACAACCGGCGGCGCGCGGTTTCGTTGGGAGAGATGGCAACACTGCAAGCCAGAAACAAAATGGCCCCCAGACGCTTCCGGGTGCACTAAGTGGCGGTACTCTTAAGCGTAGCTTATTTAGTGACGCTAGGAAGACCATGTCCGACTTGAGGAGTAGGATGTTGATGCGTCCCCTGATATGAAGGCACCCATCACCTGTCACCGTATTCCATAGCTATGCACGTATACGAATTCCCTCACACAAAAAAATAATCCTGAAATTCTGACGCGAAAGTGTAACTTGGTTAGATCGGCAATTAAAAGTGCGCACCTGTCTGGCACCCTCAAATGCCGCACCCGGCTGGCTTCCAGCGCTCACAGCTACCCCCCCCCCCCAGTTACCCCCCCCACCCACAGCTACCCCCTCTGCAGCTACACCCTTTTCCACCTCTCGGCGCGCACTCAATTTCCATTTCCTGCTACACGTTCCATAGCGCGTGTAGCAGAAAAATAAAACACAAAGAAAAGTGCGCGCATCAGAAATTTTGCCCGCAGTCTCAGTTGGCCTTCTCCTTTTTATGAGGCAGTGTGCCAACAACATGGATAGTGATTCTGCAGCAAGTAGCCGCAGCGAGTCCGATGTCGAGGTTCTCAGCGTTGTTGACATCGCCAGAAGGTTCCTCGACGAACCTAGCCAAAAGAAAAGATGCCAAAACTAAATGCACATATAGAAACAATAGAACCCCGGTTATAGGTCCCCGGGTTTTGCGACAATGCGGGTTTTACGACGGACTACTCGAGTCCCGGCGAAGTCCCCATAGAAATATTGTATTAAAAACCTAGGAGAAGCTCCTGCGTCTGATCTCACAAAATATAACTTAGCGATCCCTGCAACTTTTTTTGGTATTACGATTCGTATTTGCGCGCCGATCATTTCCATTTTATTTCAGAATTCTCTAACAAAGAACAACACTAATGCTAGGACAAGAACTAAAAGCTGTCATGTAGCAGCTTGACAAAGGTCCTTGCCCCTGAGTTTGGAAACGGGCACATTTGGCAACGAGCACTGAGTTTGGCAATGGTCACACACACAAGAAAAGACGCGAAAAATTTCTAATAACGCAACTAGCAACTAAATACACAGAAATACAAAGTTCTACGTAAACAATGGCACCAGGAAATACAAGCACAAGAGGAATTTCGCATCCAATTCCGCAAACAGAATTACATAAACTCTAACGATTGGCAACAAACAAAATTAACGCTTTAACATTACTCAGAACGCAGTGTGCAATAAACTAGAAGATCGTTAGCCAAATACTGTAGACAAATGGTTATAGCTTACAAAAATTTGTTCATACTCTTAAGGTTGTAATTTTTTACATGTTTATATTAATTAAGAATGTATGGCAAGTTGTGCTGCAGTGACTGTTTTTTATAGTTATTGCGAAATGTAGGTATGGACCAGATATCACTATTTCGCGTACACAACGTGTTTGTTCTGTGCTTAAGGGAGACCGTGGCCGTCAAAAAGTGTTTAAAGGAATTGGAACTAAAATAAAACCCACGTAAAATTCGAAACCGGTACATGTGTTCCACTTTGACTCAGCTGAGGTCTTTGAAGGCTGTGTCCGTTGAAGCGAAATATTCCAGGTTAGCAACGTGGCGGACAATTTTCTTTTGAAACATAACAATTTTGTTAATATTAATTTTGCTTGTAGTTGCCCGTACCAAACTGCAATAGTTAATATGCGACATAAACAAAGTATGGTAAATTTGAAGTTTTGCCTTCATAGGCAAAAGCCGTCTACAGAGCGATAACACGCCGGAACTTGAGCGAGCTTCTTCAAGATAGTTACTACATGTGAATCCCAGTTCAGGTGAGAGGTAAAATTAATCCCTAGAGTTTTGTGTTCATGCGTAATACAAATTTCGTTTCCGGCGTATTCAAGAACATGATCAAGTTGTACTGGTTCAGTCTTTGCCCGAAGTATCATAACTTTTGTTTTATTGAGATTGATTTTTATCCCAGTCAAAAAACACAACAGATTCTACGACAGGATTATCCTGTAAGGATATGGGACATTCTGTCATTTGTACAACAGAAATCTCTGTCGTGCGACACACATTTTGTAGTTATACAACACAGACTCCTGTCGTACAACAGACCATCCTGTAGTCCCAACAAAGATCCCTGCTCTACGACAGATGATCCTGTTGTACAACAGAAATTTCTGTTGTGCGACAGAATTTCTTGTTGTGTTTTTCGACTGGGATGCCATTTATTTTTGACGAAATAGAAAGCTTGCGTAATATTTCGCTGCATTTCACTGCTAAGGTATTAACAAGACGCACAGAGATTATTATACTACTATCGCCTGCATAAATTACAAATTTTACAGTGGCATCAATGTTCAGGATGTCATTAATGTACACATTAAATTAAGGCGGCCCCAATACGCTACCTTGAGGTACGCCATGTATGACCGGTAAGTTAGAAGATTTGCAACTGTTCAACTGCACAATTACACTTAATGAAAGTTTGTCCAATAAAATGCAATGGTTCAGATGGGCTATAAAGTCTATAAAGATACCAAGAGTAAAAAGATTGTTTGCAATGTTTTTCTAATGATCTTCCTTTTGTGAAGCCAAATTGTCCGTCCGATAACAAACTTTTAGCATCAAATAATTTTGATATGCGGGTGAACAATATTTTTTCTAGACCCTTAGAAAATACTGCGATGAGCGATATTGGTCGATAATTGGAGGCGTTATTTGGATCACCACTCTTAAAAAGTACAGTCACCTTATCTGGAAATACGCCTGTTAAGTTCCCCGGTCCTCACTTGATTAATTAATACCGCCCGGCAACGAGGTATCGTTCTGTGGGTATAGTGTGTTTGCCCGTATTGTGTTTGTTTTCCCGCCGTCGGAGCTGACTTGGGCGCGAGGGGTGTGGGGAGATAGGGGATGGAAGACGGAGAGGAGAGTGGCGAGCCCCGCTCGACGCGGGCCTTGCCCGACCTCTTTCATTAGATCGTGAGCCGTGAGAGTTGTAAATACTTAGTGTAAATAAAGTGTACATATTGTACATCTTGTTCGCTTGGAGTATAGCTCATCGTTTGCCACGTGCCGTCGACCACGAGCCTTCGCTTCGTCGAATCATCGACGTCGGCTGACCGATCCACCTTTGAAATTTAACTACGCCAGACTGGATAATCAAATTAAAAATCAAATTCTTGGTAAATCCCTTGCATCGGGTAGCCGGCATTCTTTGTTACTGCGGATAACACAGATCGTTTCACGTCCTCCGTCCTTCCAGAGATAAACTAGTGCCTCGTGAATAAGGTAAGGTATTTAGACCTGGCCAATCCCCCCTTGTATACGTGCCAAAAAACTTTGACGGCATCATCATCATCAACAACAACATTGTCATCTGGTTGTGTGCAGCTTTGCTTGGCGACGCTGCCGGCTTCGTATCATGTGCTGTTTCCTCGACGAGATTGAGTGAGTACAATTGTCGTGGCTGAAAACCTGCTATAATGTGCCGCGTTCACTGTGTGACCTGAGATTTTTTTTCTTCACTGCAGTTATTGTCTGAGAAGGGTCCTGAGCATTTTCATAATGGTCACCTTGATCGTCTTACTGTACGCCTATGTTTTCAAACCGGCCATACAATCTTACGGTGAGGCTCATTTCGTGAAATATAAGCAAATTTTTGAACCAGTTTTGCATATAGCGCATGGCGCAACGGCAAAACGCAATAACATCAACGAGTCTTTCGAAATGTCTCTGTTCCAGATGTCGATACCTACCGGGCAGAATTTATCAAGGCATGTGAGAAAGCCTTGAAAACGATCAAAAATCGGAATGAACTCGAAGATGAGTTGGGAAATTGAAAGCCCGGCGACAATCAGCGCCTCTACTTTGTATTGTCGCTGTGTTCTTGGCGCCTTCTCCGCAAGATTGCGCCATGGCTACGAAGCGCATGTTTTCAGCCAAGTAGCCACATAAAAGTTGTTGATTAATCTCTACTAAGGCCTCTTAAGGACGACGCTTCAAGTTGGCGCCCTCACTCGTTTTGTATAAAAAGAAAATCTGTAAAGAATTATGATTATATTGCTTACAGCGACATTCGCCACAAAAAGTGTAAAATAAAAATATAGCGTGTAAACAAACGTTCGCTGCGTCTTTTTTGACATTTACGTCGTACCCTTTTGACTCTCTGAATCTTTTGACCCTTTGGATATCTTCACCCATCAGAACCTTTATCTCGCTATAGATTTCAAGTTTACGCTGTACTTTCAGGGTCCAGGAGGCTAAAGATTGTTTATGCGAATATATATGCTGCGTAACGACGGGAGACAACCCGTTGCAATCACTGCGGAGGCTACCCCTATGCTAGTCACGTACTAATGCTCCCGAATTATTTCCGACATATTTGCAGTCCCCGCCAAGAAACAAAGCAGCGCATCTAAGTCCGGCCGGGCTGACTGAGGCAGCGATACCTCCTTTCCTGAATAGCTCCTCCTGGTATCACGCAGGCGCAGGGTCTGTGCTTTACAGAAGACAATGAGGACCACTATTCGGTCGGGAAAAAGCTCTCTCTCTCTCGCTCTCTCTCGCTCTCTCTCGCTCTCTCTCGTTCTCTCTCTACCTCTCCTGCGCCTCTCGAACCCACGCACTCATTCTCTCTCTCTCTCGCTCTCTGTCTGTCTCCTGCGCCTATCGAACACACGCTCTCTCTCTCTCTCTCCTGAGCCTCTCTCTCTCTCTCGCTATCTTTCGCTCTCTCTCTCTCCTGCACCTCTCGAACCCACGCTCTCTCTCTCTCTCTCCTGCGCCTCTCGAACCCACGCTCTCTCTCTCTCCTGCGCCTCTCGAACCCACGCTCTCTCGCTCTCTCTCGTTCTCTCTCTCTCTCTCCTGCTCCTCTCGAACACACGCTCTCTTTCGCTCCCTCTCGTTCTCTTTCTCTCTCTCCTGCGCCTCTAGAACACACGCTCTCTCTCTCTCCTGAGCCTCTCGAACCCACGCTCTCTCTCGTTCTCTCTCTCTCGCTCGCTCGCTCTCTTTCGTTCTCTCTCACCTGCACCTCTCGAACCCATGATGATGATGATGATGATGATTCCTATTGGTTTCCCCTTTGAAGCGGGGTGATGACATGTCATCTTACCAAAAAGAACTAATATAACCATGTTTTACACTCTTGGTTTAATACTAGCGCTGCTTATGGCAGGCCCTAAGGCTTATTAGGCCCGAAATACTTTCTTTTCCCTGTTACAGGTGGTAACTGTCCTAGGCAATATTCCCCTCTCTGCTTTTCATCCACCAGCATTCTAATCTTCTTTTCGTCCCCTCGACAGCCTTGAGGTTAACTTCCTCTCTGATACCCTTAAATCCTAGGGCTTCTGAAAGCCCAATATTCCCTTCATGTAGATTTGGATGGATACCCTCACATTCTAACACTATGTGCCGCATAGTTTCTGTTTCTTTTCCGCAGACCACACATACCCCATCATTTTGTGAATACTTCCTCACAAAACTCTTAGTTCGCAGGCAACCTGCTCTAGCCTCAAAAAGCAAAGCACTGCCCTGGGAATTATCGTAGAAATTTTCCTTTCTGATGTTCATCTACTCAGCCCTGTACATCTCTAACGATGTTTTAGCTTCCATTTTTTTCCCTCCATTTATTCGTTTCAATCTGCCTTGCCTCTTTTTTGGTTACCTTGGCTGTTTTGGATTCCCCACTGTTCTTTCCGTATTTCATCGTTAGCCTTCTAGTCTTTCTTAACCACTGCGTGTCCACGCTTTTCAAGTATAGGTACTTAAAAACCTTAGCTGCCCACCTTCATTGATCCATTGCCCTCAACCTCATCTCAAAGCATATTTTACTCTGAGCTTCTCTAACTTCAAACGACGCCCAGCCCATATCTCCCTGAACTGCTTCGTTAGTTGTTTTTCCATGCGCGCCTAAGGCCAAACGTCCTACCGTTGTCTGGTTTACTTCAAGGCCTGATAGAACGTCTGATTTTAAGCAGAGTACAGCATTCGCGAACGTGAGACCCGGAACCATTACTCCTTTCCACATTCCTCTTACTACTTCATATTTGTTATAACCCCACAGAGCTCTATGCTTCATTATAGCTGCGTTTCGCTTTCCCTTAACCTTAAGTTGCTCCTCGTGAGTTCTTAAGTAGCTATCCCCTTCGTTTATCCACACTCCCAAATATTTATATTCCTTCATTCTAGGTTTTTCGCCTTGCTGGATAGACACTACGTCGGTGGTAGCGTCATTGAAAACCATTATTCCTGATTTTTCTGCACTGAAATTTAACCCGAGGTCAGTGGCGCCCTGGCCGCAAATATTTATTAGCCGCTGCATATCGGTTTGGTTATCAGCTAAAAGAACAATGTCGTCTGCGTATAACATTCCCGGAATATGCTGTTGTATCACTTCGCCTTGCAGCATATGGGTTAGGCTAAACCCTGCCATGTAAAGCATGAACAGTATTGGGCTCAAAGGGCATCCCTGTTTCAGTCCCCGACGGATGTTGACCTGCTGGGCGCATTTCTGTCCTTCCCACGTAAGGTGCACTCTATTGTCTTTGTAGATTGCTATAAGGAACTGTACCAATTCGTCATCTAATCCCTGGAGTTTCAACATTCTCCACAGCCGTTCTCTGTTTACGTTGTCATATCCCCTTTAATGTCCAAGAACGTAATCCATAGTAGTCTATTCTGTGCTTTCGCAATTTCAATGCATTGCGTTATCTCGAACAAATTGTCATGCAGTCGCCTGTCTTGTCTAAATCCATTCTGCAGTTCCCCAAGTATTTCATTTTCTTCCATCCATGCTTGAATTTCTGATTTTATCGCCTGCCTTACGAATCTATACACCACTGACGTTACTGTGAGTGGTCTGTATGAATTAATACTGGCTTTGTCTCCTCTGCCTTTGTATATTAAATTCATCCTACTTTCTAACCAGTCCTCTGGTATTTGTTTGGTTTCTATCACCTTATCTATTGCCCTCATAAACGATTCCTTACTTTTAGGTCCAAGTAGGTTTATCAGTTGCATTGGTATTCCGTCCGGGCCCACTGCTGTCTGGGGGAAACCTTTTGCTCTGCTTTTTTCCAATCAAGGTTGCTCAAACTTATTTCCTTTTCCGCAGTCTTTTGTAGCGCTGATGTTATCGGTGCAGGTTTCCCTACCACTATTGTCCTAAACTTCTCACTAATCACTCGATGAATATGCGCCAACGCGTGCTCTCCTTCTAAATGTTCCCCCTCCTCATCAATCAGGAATTTTTGATGGTTATCGTTTTTTGAGCTTAGTGATTTTACATGGTTCCAAAACTTCTTGGATGCGCTTTTTTCCTTCTTCCGTATTTCTGCCATCCATTGTTCGCTTTTCTGCTTGATCTTTGCTTGCACCATTTTCTGCACTTCTAGTTTTTTCCCACGGTAGACATACCACTTTTCCTTCACTACCTCCGGTTCCATACCAGTTCTTTTTGCTTCTCTATGTTCTCTCGACGCCTTTCTTCGCTGGTCAATAGCCTCTTTTATTTCCTTATTCCACCAGCTTCTCGGCTTTCTCTTCCCTTTCCATCGGTTTCGTTCCTTTGCTTCATTCATCTTACCCTTTATGAACGCAATCATTTCGTCGTAATCCCAATTCTTGCCTGGGTACTTATTGAAGCGATGATCTTTAACTGCTCATTATTCAAATTATTTCCTCCTATTGTACCTATTTCTGCATTTGTCCGGGTTGCGCCTCCAAAGTGCAAGCTAAACCGCTTGTGGTCGCTTCCTAAGCTGTCTGTTCCATTTTCATCTATAATCATTTCCCGCAGCCTTCCGTATACTGTCTCGGATACTAAACTGTAGTCTATGCTGGACTGTCTGTTACCGCTTTCCCACGTTATTTGTCCGTCACACTTGCTTTCCGTGTTTACTATTACAAGCCGGTTTTCCTGGCATAGATGTATCACTAGAGAACCGTTGTGGTCTGTGTATCCATCCAAACCTTCTATATGGGCATTCATATCTCCAACTATGATTATTTCGCCCGAATCTTTGAACTCGTTTATATCTCTTCTCAAACAGTTTACCATTTCCTCATTTTCCTCCCTAGCACTACTTCCGGTCCACAGATACACCACTCCTAACCATGTATTTTTCCCCTCTATGGTGCCTCTAAGTTCTAACCCATAGATGCTCTTTACAACTTTCATGCACTCTCTGCCAGTCGGACCCTTGTTTAATGAGTATGCCAACACCTCCCTATTTCTTCATTCCTGTCGTCCTGTTGCAACCTTCCCAGACATAATTGTCTATGATAGGTGGGGCTTCTAGGTCCCGGAGGTGAGTCTCGGCTAAAGCGTACCCGTCTATGCCTTCCCGTTCAAGTTGCTTTTGAATTTCCACCCACTTATCTGACTTTCTGCCTCCCTGTATATTTATGTAGCTGATTAAATATTTATTGCATTTGTTTTTCCCTTTCCGCTTACGGGGTCTGTTTTTGTCTTTTAGAGAATTGTTTGCTCTATTGTTTCCACTTAAATGACTTCTGTCAACGCTCTCAGTTACGTCCGTAGGTTCTCCGTTTAGCTCTAGGCCTGGCTGCCTCCCAGCGTTGAGTGTGCATGTGTCTCTTGCTTCCCCTTTGTCTCCTAGTTTGCCTTCCTTAACTGCGCGGGGCCCCCTAAAAAAGCTACCGCTCTCCCACCTAAGCGCCACCCCACCTTGTTTCCTAGCCTGGGGCTGAAGTGGATCCCGTCCTACTGAAAAGCTTGCCTATGTCCGATGCTGCCCACTACCCTGTTCACGTCTATCACTTCAAGCCCAAGTTCCCTGCCGCCCCTCACGATCTCGCTGTTAGCAGCGAGTACTACCCGTTCGGTGTGCACGCCCTGCTTCATCACCTCCGGCACGGTGCACACTGCAATGCGCACATTTGGGGCCGCCGCCCGCAGGTCTTTTACCCACGCTTTCTCTCACTTTCTCTCTCCTGCGGCTCTCTAACCCATGCTCTCTCTCTCCTGCGCCTCTCGAACCCACGCTCTCTCTCTCTCTCTCTCTCTCTCTCTCTCTCTCTCTCTCTCTCTCTCTCTCTCTCTCTCTCTCTCTCTCTCTCTCTCTCGCTTTTTCTCTCTCTGCCTCTCTCTCTCACTATCTCTCTCGCTCTCTCTCTCTCCTGCGCCTCTCGAACCCACGCTCTCTCGCTTTCTCTCTCTCTCTCTCTCTCTCTCCCTGCCTCACACTCTCTCTCCTGCGCCTCTCGAACCCACGCTCTCTCTCGCTCTCTCTCATTCTCTCTTTCTCCTGCGCCTCTCAAGCCCACGCTGTCTCTCTCGCTCTCTCTCTCGTTCTCTCTCTCTCCTGCGCCTCTGAAACCTACGCTCTCTCTTTCGCTCTCTCTCGTTCTCTCTCTCCTGCGCCTCTCGAACACACGCTCTCTCTCTCGCGCTCTCTCTCCTGAGCCTCTCGAACCCACGCTCTCTCTCTTTCTCATTCTCTCTCGCTCTCTTTCGCTCTCTCTCTCCTGCGCCTCTCAAACCCATGCTCTCTCTCGCTCTCTCTCGTTATCTCTCCTGCGCCTCTCGAACCCACGCTCTCTCGCTCTCGCTCTCTCTCCTGCTCCTCTCGAACTCAGGCTCTCTCTCGTTCTCTCTCTCTCCTGTGCCTCTCGAACACATGCTCTCTCTCTCTCTCGCTCTCTGTCGCTGTCTCTCCTGCACCTCTCGAACACACGCTCTCTTTCTCTCTCTCTCGCTCTCTGTCGCTGTCTCTCCTGCACCTCTCGAACCCACGCTCTCTCTCTCTCTCTCTCTCTCTCTCTCTCTCTCTCTCTCTCTCTCTCTCTCTCTCTCTCTCTCTCTCTCTCTCCCTCCTGCGCCTCTCGAACCAACGCTCTCTTTTGTTCTCTCTCTCTCTCTCCTGCGCCTCTTGAACACACGCTCTCTCTCGCTCTCTCTCTCCTGAGCCTCTCGAATCCACGCTCTGTCACTCACTCTCTCTCTCTCGCTCTCTTTCGCTCTCTCACTCCTGCGCCTCTCAAACCCACGCTCTCTCTCTCTCTCTCGCTCTCTCTCCTGCGCCTCTCGAACCCACGCTCTCTCTCTCACTTTCTCTCTCTGTGTCTTTCTCACTCGCTCTCTCGCTCTCTTTCGCTCGCTCTCTTTCGCTCTCTCTCTCCCTATCTCTCTCTCTCTCTCTCTCTCTCTCTCTCTCTCTCTCTCTCTCTCTCTCTCTCTCTCTCTCCTGCGCCTCTCGAACCCACGCGCTCTTTCTGTCCCCCCTGCTATCCGGGGCTGTTTTAAAGCGAGGTTTTATGTGCCCTACTGGTGGCCTTCGATGTCGCGCCGAAACGCACTGCAGAAAAGCCAACTTTACACAATGCGTATCACAAAATGACGACGACGAAGACGGTGATGATCATAAGCGAAGGTACAGCAGGTGCCTTAAGGAAAAAATCCTTCCTGTTGTCAGAATCAAACGTGGGATGCAAGCGGCTTCATGCACTACGGAACGCCGTATGGACCAGTCTCAGCCATAAAGTCCAACAGCTGCTTGTAAAGAGGACCATGCGTCCACCGATGAATATTGGGAGGGCGGCCTGGGCGATGTCCAGGGGCTACCATATGCCGGATTAGGGCTGGTTGACATGTCACCAGGAGCTTTCCATTCCTTTGATGGCCTGTGGCAAAATATCGAAATAAAAAAAAGAATCAAACCTGGGTTCTTGGCGTTATTAAGCGTCGGTCCTATTAAGCGTCTATCCTATTAAACGTCTGTCCTATTGCGCTGTTCTGACGTGGTCGAAGCAATTTGGATCTTGGATTTTGACTCAGGTGTCATAAAGAAACGCTTCGCGTTTTAACCATCTTTCTCACTACATGAAAGGCGCTTTGATAAAAAAAAATTAATTTAAAAATGCTGTCCTTTTTGCATTTTCCTTGCCGATTTATATGACGTTTCGCATGACGTCAAAAAAAGCTTCGGACTGCGCTACTGCCAGGATATCCTCCGACAGAATCAGTCCAGCCCAGCGTTGAGTCGGCCGGCCGCCAGCGGGTCGTCGCAATTCGTTCGCTCAGTTGAAACTAAGACACGATACGCATTCCGCCTGGAAGAATGTGCTTTTAGTTTGTTAATTTGTAGACCATATCAAGCTATAAGACCAAGTAGCTCCACACAAGCGCATCATGCCACGCTTCGCTGACTGGTACGCTAGTACGAAAATCTAAGGCCGATTGAAGGTGGGAGAAGAGTCAGCGAAGTTAATATATATGTACTAACGAAATAAAACCAACTGAAAATTTTATCGTATACAGTGTAAAACCGAGGTGCGGGAAGCACTTTCTGCGCTGGGTGAACTATCACAGCGGTCAGTAGCACGACCACACACCGGCTAACGCTTTTTTTTTTTAATTCAGCCGCCAGAACCGAGCGAGATATCTGTGAAAATTCGGAGCACGCTTACTGCACAGGCGCTATTCAAGAAATAGTTATCTAAGCTGCTTGGAATGTTAACACTAAATAAGAATGTAAACAGGCATTTAATACATGCTTTATATTTCCATTCATGACAACGCTGGCTTTTGGTCGAGTTTGGCCTGTTGTTTTGCAAATCAGAAGTGCGAATCCCCGACAGAGCATGTATTTTTTATGAAGTTGATTTATTTGTTTTGGGGCAATGTTTTCTATGCTGAATTCACCAGCATTGAGCTGTAGCTTTCTTTGTTCCACGAGCGAATTCAAACAAACATGTTCCTAAACCCGGTACGACTGAACCATCTATTGCCTGCACAACACTCCCAGGAGTGTGCGTTTTGCGGCAATTCAGGCACACTCTCCTCACTTGCGGCAATAATCGCGCGCCGCGCCGCACGCTCAGACACGCCGCGCGCGCAAAAACGCGCGCCGCAGTGCGACCGAAACGCCGACCTTCCGCCCATTCCCAACCCTTCCAGTGACCAGTGGGAGAGCATGTTATCCAGCTGGAGCCTCGACTACGAGGTTGTCTTGGTTGACCGAACGGAAAGCGCCAGGATTGCCCATGGACTTTCGGACTAAGAAGCCACCCCACAATTCATTTGTGCTCATCAAAGTTTCTTCTTCCTCCTCCGCGAGCGAGTTCGCAGAAGACGTGCAGACTGACACTGACACGCTGGCGAGTTATCGTTGGCGTGGTGTTGCCATAAGCACCGACTGCTTGCGGACACAGTCCCGAATGAGCCGACCCTTGGCCTGGTGCGAACACGCCTCTTATGATACGACAAGCTAGAAAGGTGGGGAAAAGCGAATCGCATTTGAGCGTCTTCGGTGACGCGGAGGGCGTTTATCCACTGCATACGCCCTGGAGCAAGGGTACCGGCCCCTGCTGACCCCGTCGGGAACTGTCGCACGTGAAACGAGCCCTCGGTGGAGTGCCGCCCAATGTAAATTAGGCAGTGTCTAGTGTGCCGTCCGACGGCACTCTAGCTGATCGCTGCAGGCGTGGCTAGAGTGCCGTCCGACGACATCCGGGTATTTAACGCTGCGACATTCGAGTATTTAACGCTAGGCTTTTGGTATTTGCCAAAACGTTTTTCCATACTACTATTCGCAAACGCTTCCAGTTAAAACATGGCTGCGAGACAAAGGAATGTCGATCCCTTGGTCAGACAATTGCCGCTTGTGCAACCAACCAGAAACTATTGACCACTGCTTTGTGCTGTGCCGTGACGCGGTGTTTTTCTGGGACGTTTTGCAACGGACACTAAAAAAGGACATTGAAAGGCCAAGCTTTAGGACATTGAAAAAAGGCCAAGCTTTACGTTATCTAGAGCGATGTACTGCCAGACGCGGCAATTTTGTCACAAAACGCCAGTGGACATCGATATAGTGGAGTGCTTATAATACCGTCGCGTTTTCCCTCCTCCTTCTCCTCCTCCTCCTCCTCCTCCTCGGCTAGTGCACACGATTCCAAGCTGTGCTGGTGGGCTTATTCTGACGCATTTTACAGCTGACGCATTTTACCAACTGCATTTTCTGCCACCTTGGCACAAGCGGTGTATGCCGATTACTGAGACGTCGAGAACGCCCAGCCAACGATAACGTCGGATACCAAGCATGTTATTGCATAGAGCCGAAACCGAAACTTCTTTGACATCGTCCAGTCACGTAGCCCTTTGTATGGACGTCACCGCTTTAGTTGGTGCGGCTGCCGCAGACCGCGCATCGTAGTTTTTCTTCTTTGCGGCTTTATAAAATAAATACCACCTTATCGACCGGATAAACAATGAAAAAAAATTACACCATATTCACGTGGGGAACCATGAGGAGGATGCGAAGCATCATGGGGGTTCCGTGTAGGTTCCATTTTGTTGCCGTTATGTTGTTTCATTTATCGGCGCACGAATGGGAACGTTGTGTGAACCCCCATGTATAGACAGAGAAATGTAGAGACTGCGAAGAGACCGACACCCGCGTTACCTGATCGAACACCTCCTGGTTCTCGTCTTTCTTTACTGCGTGCGAACGCTCCTACCCCGCTGCCCGCCCTCTTCGTCCTCTTCTCTGGTTGAGCTGCAAGGCGCGTGGCGCTGCCGCCACAGCTTTCCCGCAATAAATTCAACATCCTCCTATAAATTTTTCAGTTCGTCGTTTCCGTTGACGTTCAGCTTCGCGTGCCTTCGTTGTATCAGTAGCTTCTTGGCGTAGTTTGAACGAGTGAAGGATATAAGGCGCGTTCGTAGCACATGCTCCCGTCTCGGTTTGCAGCACAGTGGGAAGAGTGCCACGTACCTCCCGTTGCGGCCAGAGAGCCGTGGGATCGAAACCAGGCGCCGCCTAACTATTTCTTTTTTATAGTGGACTGCGCTGACGTCAGCCCTAACGCTGACGGGGCTGAAGAGACGCGCATGCGCAGTAGAGTGCGGACGGCGGACAGCAACAAGGGAGGGAGGGATACAGCCCCGAGCATGAGATGTTTCGCATCTAAAAGTATGTATTTGAGGCAGTCTACGCAGTGCAAGCAAATTCGCTTCAGTGCTCCTTTAAAGGGGCACTGACACAAAAATTTTACATCTTGTTTATTGTTGGTTTTGCTAAGTAGCTAATGACCTGTTCATCACGCGTAGAAACCTCAATTAAAGAGCGACCGTGGATGTGACGCAGGCGCTGCGAGTGCGGCTAGAAAACGATGCGCGACGCTCGAGACAGTGGGTGGGGAGACGCGCGCTGGGAGCAGCCGGCCGGTCGCCCTACAGGTGTGTTAGGTGGATATTCGATTGCCGCTCTCGTAAACGGTGAAGATGACGATTTTTAATGCCATGGCATCATTACCTCCTTTCTCGTATGTACTGCCTT
The DNA here is from genome assembly GCF_048455015.1 of Haemaphysalis longicornis. NCBI lineage: Eukaryota > Metazoa > Arthropoda > Arachnida > Ixodida > Ixodidae > Haemaphysalis > Haemaphysalis longicornis. The sequence continues at coordinate 71,501,474 of NW_027526204.1, forward strand.
GTTTGGGACTTGAGTCCGTCTTATGAGCAGTGGGAGAGCGTGTTGTCCAGTCCCGGTCCGGAAGACCAGCATCGGTTGGTTCAAAGGGCCGTCGCCGCTGGCAGCACAAATGGGGTCCTAAAATAAAGACACCACTCCACATTTTTTAGAGCATCTCTTGCTCGGGGGGGTGTCACTTGTCCGTGCTCCGTCCGCAGCGCCTCTGATGATGATTGTGGCAGGATGCCCCTAGGGATTGGCCAATCAAAAAATCCATCCCGAAATAGCTTCGCGTTCAACCACCGTCATCATCTTCCCGTAGGGGAACCGCTGAAGAAGAAGGAGAAGACAAGGCTGCGAAGAGGAGGGCGTGTACGTTGCTCTCAGCCGGTGCACCAACGTCAACAACCGTTACCTCACCAACGCTGACGGAGACTACTGATTCTACCACAGAGGCGACAACATCGACAAGAACATGATGGACGAGTTTCGGCGCCTCGAGAACCACTGCCTACTCACTTTCACACAACAGTATTTGCGTGCCTTTGCCACCGGCGTGGACCCGGACACGGAATTCCCTCTGGCGCTACTAAACACCAGATCACTCAACATAACGGCAACACAATGAAACCACACGGAACTCCCATGATGCTTCGCATCCTCATCAGTGTTCCCCACGGGAAGATGGTGTAATTTTTTTTTTGCTAATAAAGAAGTTTATTCTCCCTCCTTCTCTCTCCGAAGTTATATCGCCTTCAAAATTTTGTGTCAGTACTCCTTCAAGGGCATGCGCAAGCAAACAATGAATGAATCAATCACGCACAATATCTTCGCCGCTGGATGAGACCATATTTCCCTCTTGGTCTTCATCTCCGTGACAATGTCAGGGTTCATGTTGCGGCTCGACACCCTGTTCGTCGTGCAATGCGCGTTCAGGCCCTCTCCAGACGAATTAATTTTCTACTCTCCCATGGTTCCATCGTTTACTTTACTGACGCTAGCGACATCCCCTCAAACTCAACGGGCATGGCTTCATTTCTCCAACTCCCTTCTTTAGACATAGCCACGCTTTCCTTTCTTTCCCCACCGGGTTCGACCTCTCTCGAAGAATACGCCATTGCCCTTGCAATAGAGAGAGAGAGAGAAAATGACTTTATTGAGAAATAAATATCCTGCGGAGGTGGGTTCAAGTGCGACGCAGGGCACCCCTACCCCGACTATACTGTCGTTGTCGCGACGATGCCTCGGCCCGGGCTTCCGCGCGGGCGGTGCCACAAAGGTCTCCGGGGGTCCCCCCCCCCGTTCCCCTCGCCTGCGCCTCCCTGCGCTTCTGCCGGCCTCGAGCCGCCTCGAGCCGCTGGATTGTCCTTCGCTGTGTTTCGTACTCGTGAGAGTTCATCGAGTCCGTGGCTTCTTACTGTTCCTACCAGCACGCCAGTATATATCTTCTCCGACTGTCAGTCATCATCATCATCATCATCACCAGCCTATCTACGCCCACTGCAGGGCAAAGGCCTCTCCCATTATTCTCCAATTACCCCGGTCCTGTGCCAACTGTGACCAATATATCCCCGCAAACTTCTTGATCTCATCTGCCCATCTAACTTTTTTTTGCCGCCCCCTGCAACGGACTGTCAATCAGCCCTTCGCAATTTCGCTCACCATGAGACTCGCCCACACACTACTGACTTCGTCACTCCGATACTTGCATCAAGTTTCACACTGGTTTGGGTTCCTGACCACGCTGGCATGTGCGGAAACGCCTTAGCAAACGCGCTAACCCGAATACCTTACCCGGGTCCACCCATGTCCTGGCCAACCTTGTACCACCCACCGACGGTTCGTACTCAACACCGCGCTTCCCGCCGTTACCAATTACACGCCCAACGCCTATCACGTACCCTGTACCCACACCCCAGTTCCCGTCTAACTCGTGAGGCTGCGTGCCTCATTAGGCAGGCTCAAACCTCTTCACTCCGCTCCCATCACATTCTTCACCGCATCTATCGGCGCCCTGGCCATCCTTCCTGTCCCACCTGTTCTTCCTACCCATCCATCCCTCATTCTTATTGGGACTGCACCCCGCCATCTCTTGACCCATCCCTCGCCTCCATCACCTCCTGGGAGCTCTGGCTGTCTCCCCCGCCGACAGAAAACATCTAGGCTGCCCAGGAAGCTCTCTACAAACACGTGCACCGGATTCGCACGGACATTCTGGAGTACTACGTGGATCCGGTGGATTGAACTTTCAAATTAGGACCTGGTGCGGAAAATAAAGTTTCTTCTCTCTCTCTCCGTGACAATATACTATCGGTATTGACAGCACTTTATAACCAGGAATAAATTTGATATGTTCCGTTTGCGTTGAATAATGTATACATTCACTAATCATGGCAGAAGTTTTAGTAGCTCGGCTCGGTCCTGCGTTCCTTCGGTCCTAACGTTTTCTTGCGTTGCGTCGGCCCATTCAAGAGGCCCATAGCCTTTAGTGTGTGATGACAACTTGCCAGCATCATGAAATGTTGAGAACACCACGGTATTCGCATGCTTAAATTAAAACATTTATTGAAGCTTTATTATCGGTCAGAACCGAGGAAACTTGAAACCACACTTTACAAGATGGATGCAGAGCACTTGGCGATCCCCTTTTTGCGAAAAAAAAATTCGCAACGTACACAATGCAACACCAATGTCTTAAAAAAAAGCGTTGAAGAGAAGGTAGTCAGTGCTTTTTTTTCTTCTTCGGTCATCGTGATACAGCCACGGATTTACTGTCCGTTACTGGTGCCCGACGACAGACCACCGTTTAAAGTTCCCTTCAAGCCTAGTCTTTGTGGCCGTCAATCTCCCAGGCTCTGTCCTCCACCAGCTGCTCGCATTCGGCCCTCGTTTTGCCGCAGGCCTCCACGAGGGTGTCAACCAGACAGTCGCGTCCTACGAGCTTCTTAAAGGCTTCCCTCGAGTCCGCGTCCGAGGAGATCCGCAGTGCGTACTTGGCTGCTCGGTTCACAAGGCACCGGTTCCGGCGGAGAAGCTGGCGCATCTGGCGCACCGTTTCCTTACTGAGGTAGTCCCTGAATGAGAAATTGAGCAGCACGTCATTGTTTTTGAAGCCCCTTGCCAGTCGTTCGAGGGCCAGATCCATCAGGCCCTGGCTCCAGATGGTCAGAGACTGCAGTGTCCTGTTCGCCTGCAGCATATCAGCAAGCGCCGCTGCCACGTGGTACGAGTCGACTTCCATGTAGAGCTCGGCGACGCGTACGGTGCTGTTGTCTTCGAAGGCGCTGAGAAGCATCAGCTTGGCTTCGTCGCCGTGGACCACCGTCTCGACGACGAGCTTCTTCAGCGTCCACGTGCGAAGGAGGAGTGCGGCGACGGCACCCACGACACGCGACGGGTCGCGGTGAGCGCTGCCAATCGTGACTTCGACGACGAAACACGCCGACGAGGCGAGCAGCAGTCTTTCAACGTATTGCACTGGAACCCAGCGCGTCCAAAGCAGCCGCAAAGCTTTGGCCGCGGGTCGGCCAGGCGCCCCTGCGACACTGCTCAGGTAGAGTTGGGTCTCATGAACACCCCAGCTGTTCCACTCGACTTGTAGCCGCCCGAAAACCTTCTCGGGGTCGTTGATTTCGACGCGTGGTTTCCAGTATTCGGGCATGTCCACGCTCCCCAGACAAACTCGTTCTATCCGTTCGTTTCGTACGAGTGCCCGCAAGAACGCAGACACGCAGAGCTCGGTCATGACGTTGTCTTCGAGGTACAAGACCTTGAGAGAGGCGTTCACCTCCAGGGCGTTGGCAAGTGCGGTTGCGCCGACGTTGCCGATGTCGCAGCCGGAAAAGTCGACCTCTTCCAGAATGCTGTTCGAGCGAAGTACCGCGGCGAAGCGAACGGCACCGGAGTCCAGCAGTGCGACGTCCACCATCCTGAGTGTCCGCAGACGTTGATTCGCCGCCAACAGTTCCACGCACTCTGGTGGCACTGCGCCGTATAGGTTGCTCCCGTCGACAAAGGACAGTTCTTCGAGGGTGTCGTTGTCGGCCAGCGCAGCGAACACTTCGGCCACTAGCAGCCCGGTGACCCCGCCGAGGCAGAGGCAGCGCAGATTGCTGCGCAGGAGCTTCCCAGCCCCGGGCATGTGTCTGGCTCCAGTTTCAATGTGCAGTGACGTCAGGCTGGAGCAGTCGCTGAGCGCGTGCAACAGTTTCCGCGCGTCCTTCTTGCCGCTGGGGTACTTTTCCAGCACGAGGGAACGCAAACGGCCAGCGTCCAGCACGGCCACCAGGTGAGCTGCGCTGCAGCCCCTCAGGTCGACGCCTTCACCAAGGTAGAGCTCTGCGAGGTTAGTCATGCGTTCTAGGCCTGACAGAATGGCGTGAGGTAAATTCGCATGCCGAGGGGACGGGCAAAACCTGAAGGCAGCGATGTTGCCGCTGAACGCCTTGCTGACGAGCGTCGGCATGCGCTCGCACAGAAACGCACTCGTTCCCAAGAGGACGGTCCGAACACAGCGATGGTGCCGCAGGAGCCAGTAGAAGACGAAGGCTGCATCGAAAATCAAGCTGTCACCCACGCGACTGTACAATTTCCGAGTGAAGCGAGTGGTGAGAGTCATCACTCCCGGACCTTCCTCGCGGAGCTCCAGGCCGACGCGCTCCAAACTGCGGTTCAGAAGGCGGAGGTGGTAGGCAATCCAGCAGTCCTGGACTGCAGACGCTCCTTCTGTGGTCCCGCAAGGAAGGAACACATCGACTCCCTTGGTCTTCAGGGCGTTCACAAACCCCTGCACCATGGCCAGGAGGCGGTCGGGATCCAAGCACGGCCCCGCTCGCACGAAGTCGTGCAGGAGGCACTCGGGAGGACCCGTCCTCGCTGCCATTAGTTAGGTAGGCTGCGGAAAAAAGGGGAATAAATAGTTTCCATCTGGCCTGCCAGGTCTGATTCATATGCAACAATATCGGAGATCTTATCCTCTGCGCGTGGTTATCGTTTAGACAAACTACGCGACAGCGCTACTATATAAACTTGCTTATTTCTCACCAAGCACTTAAATACCGTAGAGAGCAAAGCTATAAAGCTAATCAAAGCCTAAAATAGATACCGCCCACTTTTGTTTTCATTGATGCCACACGCACTGCTAAAATTAAGGAAAATCATTTCCTTTTCGGCGAAAGTGCTGAGGGCGTCGTCACCAATGTACTAACAAGATACATTGAAATACGAAGAACTCAGTTCATGGATTGATTGATTGATTGATTGATTGATTGATTGATTGATTGATTGATTGATTGATTGATTGATTGATTGATTGATTGATTGATTGATTGATTGATTGATTGATTGTAGGGTTTAACGCACGGAGGGAACGCAGGGATGAGGCACGCCGTAGTGGAGGGCTCCGGATTAATTTTGACCACCTGGGGATCTTTAATGTGCGCCGAAATCTCGTACACACGGGCGTTTTCGCTTTTCGCCTCCATCAGAAAAGCGGCCACCGCGGCCGGAAAGACAAACAGACCAAACTTTGAGTTTGAGTAGCCCAAGAAAGGCTATCGTGGGAGTGGAGTTACGCCGTGGGAGTGGAGTTACGCCGTAAACGAAACAACGAATAGAAACGTGCAACGTAGTATTGATGGCGCTAGGCGGGCCAAGGACCAAGAATTAGACGAGTGAAGCGCACTTCACTTGTGCGCTTCACTTGTGTGCGCTTCACTTGAGTAATTCTTCGTCCTTTCCCGCCTAGCGCCAGCAATATTCAAGTCATAAACCAGCTAGCCCCAATCCAAGCTCTGGTGCAACGTAAGCCCGGCTACATACAAGTTACTCTGAAAGTGCTACCTAAAAGTTACTCTGAAACTGCTTATAGCACAAAAGAGACCCCAAGCCCGGCTACCTAAAAGTTACTCAAACTGCTTGTAGCACGGAAGAGACCCCAAGCCCGGCTACCTACGACTTACTGTGAAACTGCTTATGCACGGAAGAGACCCCGGGACAAGCGCCGTTTGAAAAAGAATGCCACACGGAACAAGTCTCCTCTCTGGCTCAACGCCTTCCTCAATCACGCCGCGAAACCTACGTAACGGCCGTTCGATGACGTGGCTGAGAAATGCATAGCGAACCATCGCTTACCCCTGGTAGATGCTGCGCCGTTGCCTGCAGCTAATCCTGGTGCTTCGATTAGGTCCTTGGACTGAACCAAGCCGGGTTCCGGAGCAGCGTACAGGTCACGTCAGCCCAGGCGTTCACGGAACACTGTCCCTGGAGCCAACCTGACGGCCACGTTTGCTTCAGAACAGCGCGTGGCACGGTGCACGTGGGAGGCGCTATCCACCGATCGTGTCGCAACCGCAGCGCCACTGTCACTGGTGGGAAATTCCTGGATGAGGGGGAAACTTCCTGGCCGTCGACTGACCGCACCGAATGGGCTTTTCCAGCACTGCGAATGCAGGACGCCAATAAAAATTGTCTGCGTCCTGCGCGAAAGGTGACCTAATAGTTCTAATAAGCGTCCTTATTGAGGAAAAATGAGAGGTAATGTAAGGAAAGGAAAGTTATTTAGGCGAAGTAAAAAAATATTTCCGGACTTAAATCCAATCGTAATCTTAATCGCTTTAACTTACCTTTACGTAGAGCACTAGATAAGAACCTTTGTTCCCAACCACTGATACCCGGATCGGGTATGCGCCATTCACCAAGCATCATCATCATCATCATCATTATCGTCTATTATACCCACGCCGTTAGCTTTCTACTTGGTGAGTGTACATCCACATCACATGTGGATGTACACTCACCATGCGGGGAGTTTGAGCAATGGTCCGATAATAAGTAATTTTCAGAGCGGACCTACGAAACTCCAAGTCGACTGCCAAGAACGTGCCGCGTCGTGGGGACGCCACATTTAAATTGAAACGTTCTTCACGTTCGAATAATCATACCTAAAAAAAACGTGGCCAACTGCAGGCCCTCTATCCGAAACTTACACCAACATTCTCCACCATTACAGAGCTCCGCGCCAAGCATCCCCCACTACTACCCCCGTACCTACCTCAACACCTCAGGAGCCTGTATTCAGCGACGACTCAAAACACACATTGTTTGTAATTATGCATATTTTTGCTACATCTCTGGCACAACTTCTTCCCCTGCCAAAACCAGCCCTGCCGGAATAGGAGGACCATTCACCCCTCCTTTCTTTCCTTCTCCCGTTAAGACCCTCCATTTTACAATTGTCAGGCAGCCTGCTGGAGCGTTTTAGCGTCACTAAATAAAGGCTTTTAGAGTATCGGCACTCTTTTCTCTCATTGTTATGTGCCGCCAGGATTTTCAATGGTCGGTCGGCACCACGTGATATATTTGTTTACATATGGGCGCAGCCATTTTGTTTCTGGCGTCTCTCCTCTCTCTGCTGCGCGGACGCTAGAGCGGCCGGTCACACTGTGCCCGTCACAACCGGTGGTAATTTCGTTGGGAGAGATGGCAACACTGCAAGCCAGAAACAAAATGGCCCCCACACGCATCCGGGTGCATGAAGTGGCGGTACTCTTAAGCGTAGCTTATTTAGTGACGCTAGGCGTTGTTATTCTCCGCATGCATGCCTTCTTTATTCTTGCTGTTATTGTTGTTGTTCCTTATAGGGTATGGCGCATATAGACCTCAATATTTTCTTTCCACCCTTGCTGCCAGTTTATAGTGATGATGGTGAAGATATAATATTCTATGTACCTTGACGTCTCAGCTTTTCAACTCCACTCTTGATGAACCCTGATGGTGCAGACCATGTGATTATGATGCTCTCAGCAGTGCCGTATTTGAAGCGCCCCCTTGCCCGACGACTTCAAAAATGTGTCGTTGAACAATGTGCATCCTTCTTCGATCATTGAATCGAGAAAATGCCTTTGCGTTATCGGGATCGCATACGAAAGCCAGAAAGCAATGAGATTTCCGCGGCATACAAGCTATCTAAAAGTGGAGGAGGAGGAGGAGGAGTAACACTTTATTTAAGAAACTGGGTCTATGGGAGAGGGGTGGCGAGGATGCGATGTTCTCCGCGATCTGGGCGGCCCGGTTGGTTAGCGCCAACTGCACTTCCGGGTCGGAGCTCTCCAGGGCCTGCTCCAAGTGTAATGGGGAAATAAAAGGGGGAAATGGGTCGTGGGGACACTCCCAGAGGGAATGGTAGCGGGTATCTGGTGCGAGACATTGAGGGCAAAAAGGCGAAGGGTAGAGATTTGCGTGGATGCGGTGAAGGATATTTCGGCAGGGTTGTGTGGGTTTGAAGTAGTTGTGAAAATAAGGTTGTGAAAATAATGAGGAAAGGGTCTTTGATGCATGCCCATAGGATGTGGGGAAAGGTCGCGAGGGATCCGCATGCTTTGCAGTTTAGTGATGGGTAAAGGGAAGGGTGGATGAGGTTGAGCTTGGCTGGGTTCGGAAAGGCGTTCGTTTGGAGGAGTCTCCACGTGTGCTCTTGTGCGGGTGTGAGCAGCACGTTGGCTGAGGGCAGTTTTCTGCGGGAGAGGCGGTAGTGCATGGTTATTTCTTGATATTAAGCCATTCTGTCTCTGGCGGATCTGGCACCATGGTAAGGGAACGTGCTCGCCCCGGCTCGGATAGTAAGCCAAGCTAATAGGTTTTGAGGGGGGGACAGCGGGAGAAAAAGGTCCGAAACTGTCTGGCGTGGGGTGCCGACAGTTTCGGGCCGACAGTTTCCGATAGTAAGCCCTCGAGCCATACTGGGCTCGTTACCCTACAGGCCAGCGTGCGCCGGAGCCCATACGCGTTCTACTGGGTATTGTGGTGGGTAAAACCAACCTACAGGCAATTCAGGCCATACAGGCCCAGGGTCTTCGTACATGTCTCGGTCTCCCGCGTTGCGCCTCAACTGTGGCCACAATTTGCGTCGCAAGGGATCACCCGATTACAACCCACATGACAGTGGAGACACTGAGGGCACACATTAGGCAACTCGCCCGGTTGCCCCATCACCACCTTGCATCCCTGCCTTCAACACGACCGCAGGCATCTTTTTGTAAGGTGGTTGCCGCTCACAGTGGGAGCTTGCCATCGAGCTGTATACACCTCCGTCTCGGCCCTCGTCGCCACTTTGGTGCCTGTCACAGCCACAACTGCACTTAAACATCCCGGGAATAAAAAAGAAAGCGGACCTTCCACCTAGCGGTCTTCAACAGCTATCCCTACTCTTTCTACATGAGGCATACAGAGACCGGGTCCATGTCTACACGGATGGGTCGGTCACCACGTCCAGTTCTGCCGGCGCTGTTTTGATACCACAGAAGTCGACCGAAATTTATTTTAAGCTTTCAAACTCGACGACGTCAACCGCTTCTGAATTGGCAGCTATTCGGGAGGCCCTTCTATTCATCCAGCAGGAATCGCCAGAAAAATGGGTTGTGCTATGCGACTCGAGGTCCGCTCTTCAGTGCATCCAATCTGCCCTCCGCCGCGGCCCATACGAACAACTTGTGGCTGAAATCCGGTGCTTATATGACACATTAGTCAGGCATAAACATGATATCGTTTTCCAGTGGCTCCCAAGCCACTGCGGCATTACTGGGAACGAACAGGCGGATAGAGCGGCTCATGGCGCCCACACAAGTGCAAGATTGACCCGCGTCCCTCTATCACGCACTGATGCTGCAAGGTCGCTGCGGTCCATTGCCCGGGAAATCACTCTCGCTAAGTGGAATACACCCGAGTTCTCTAACGCTCGTCTTTACTCGCTCGACCCAGATTTGCAGCGCCACCTACCTAATAAACGTGCCACGCTCGGACGTCACCTTACTTTGTCGCCTGTGGCTAGGTGTTGCCTTCACCGGTGCTTACTCCTACACCATTGGAATGGCCAACAGCCCTGCTTGTGATGCGTGCGCCACCGACGAGACGATTGAACACCTTCTGTGCCATTGTGACCGCTTCATAACGCCGAGGCAACAGCTCTCCACCACACTTCGCCGACTCGACGACCTCCCCTTTACGGCGCAGACAATTTTGTGCCATAGGCGCTGTCCGACACAGGCCGAAAAGGCTGTAAAAGCCCTACTGCTCTTTTTGAAGGACACGGGCCTGTCTGAACGATTGTAGGGACATTACTATAGTGCAGTGCCCTTAGTTCGCCCATTTTATCAGTGGACCGTATTAGTTTTGTGCATTTTCTGGTTGTGTGCGTTGTTTGTACCGCCTTTATAGTTGCCTGGTCACGCCTTGTGTTTTTTCTACTTTTCTTTCTCTCATTTTCTCCTTTAATATGTACCGCTGTCCTTTCTTTCCCTTTAATTTCCCGTATCCCCTCCCCCCTGAGTAGGGTAGCCAACCGGACAGTATTCTGGTTAATCTCCCTGCCTTTCCTGTACTATTCCTTCCTTCCTTCCGTGCTGGTGGATAACTTTGGTTGCCTGCGGGGATAATCTTGCGGCAAAATTTTGAATGGCCGTCTTAGAATCAGAGATTATGGTTGTAGGGGTTGGCTTTTGTACGAGCGCTAGGGCTATAGCCACCTCTTCCGCAGTTGCATGCGTTAAGGAGTTAAGGGGGCGGGGGGGGGGGGGGGGGGGTATTGGTTACTGCTATTGCGAATGCAGCACGATGACTATATTCCGCCACGTCCACATAGATTGTTACCACTTTGGTTGCAAATCGAAATCGTTGCTGTAGAGCCTTCGGCATCTGCTGTTTACGTCTGGCGTGGTATACAGGATGCATATTTCTGGGGATTCGTTTGACAGTCAGCTTTTTGTGAATTTCAGGGGGTAGGGGGAACCTGTCGGCCGTATTATTGATCTGATTGATTTTAAGTTGTTTGAGAATGTGGTTCCCAGTTGGGGTTTTGGATAAACGAGCTATTTGATTCGATATGTGAGCTTCTATAAGCTGTTCGGCCGTGTTGTGTACCCTTGAGCTCTCGAATCTGGCAGTGGAAGTGCTTAGACGGAGCTGAAGAGCCGATTTGTATGCCTTTAATTAGTATATTGACTTTTTGCAATTCGGTTTTAGGGGTTGCGAGTGTGGTACTCTCTGCGGAAGTTCCCTCGCTGCGGCGAGAACAACCTTTCGAAAGGCGTAATTATCAGTCCATTGAGTATGACCGATTGGCTTTACCCAAGCCCGTCGAATCGAAGTGGTGATCAGGCGTCTGCCAATCGCCCTACGGAACTTCCACCAGACACCAGGCGCACGCCTTTCTTTCTCTCTGTACCTCGTCAGTTATTTTATTGCATTGCCGCAGTTCCCACAACCTATCCCGAGACACCAAACTTCTCCAAAGCCTAACATGGCGTTTTTTTACCTTCTGTAAATAAACATGCGTGCTACCGCCACTATATTATATTAGTATACTATAACTGCTACGCTGTCATTAGTATCTGTCATTAGTAGGCCGTCGGACGTTGTGTTTGACATTTCTCAGGTTATTATGACTCCGGGTTATTCGCCTTCTAACCAACGCTTTCGCGTTAAATACGCCGAGAAAAAAAATCGCCGTCTTCAAGCCATTACACTTCAAGCCACTTGCATGAAGCTATTCGCCCAGCTTTGAAGAGCGGCATCGATATACGAAAGCAGCTTTCGCAATGTTTAGGAGTCGAGTTTTATTCCGCGAGGCGACGTCTTTCCCCGCCATTCGTACACAAACAAGCTTTGACTACAACTACCGCGTCCTGGCGATAAAGAAGCGCTTTAGCGCTCTTGGCTCAAGGCCCGTACAACGCCTAGGGTCCGCCATCACCGCTCCGGGGCTGCAGCGGAAGGCCTTCGCGAAGTCTTCGGTGCTGGCAAGTGGCACATTTATGTAGCGCGCATTCTCGAGCGTGTCGTTTCTGGGGCAGCGTGTGAATGTGGAGAGAATGTAGAAGAACTGGGCGTGTGAAAGGTGCCAAAGGCTCCATGCTAGTTTTTCCGTGTACCAATCCTTCGTACGGTTAAGGGCACGGAGAACCGACGACAAGCCCAATATTCGCACAGTCAGGTTGGCGGCAGCTGCTCTGTTTGTTTTTGGTCTGAACACGCTTCCCTGGTGGCAGGCTTCCAGACGCCGTATATTAGCGGCAGTTTTCGGGCCCCAACTCCGGCCGTAAAGCACGAAGTGCCAGAGGCTCTCCGCCACGAGACGTCCAAAATCAGCCATTTCGGGAATCTTCAAGTTCCCGGATCTGGCGCCGTCGATGCCCCTGTAAAACGTCGCTGGAAGCTCGTATCGACGGCCATCCGAAAGTTTTGCCGGGCCGTAGTGTAGTATATTGGCCGAACTCAGGCCCCAGGACCGTAGTCGGGTAATTTCGAACTCGTACGCCCGAGCCCGAAGCAAGTTCTCCGCAAAGTTGTGCTGAGGCTTTGGGACCTCGAGTACGCGCTCAGAGGATGCCAATGGAGAGATTATTGAGATGCCCGTGAAGAAATTGTTGACCTCTGGAGCATCAGCGGGCTCGAAAAGCGAGCTGGATTGGGTGTCCATATGCACAGCGTCCTTGACATTAGCGAACACCGTGCTTACGGTCAGATCCTTCTCGCGTGTAGTAAACATTTCAGCAGTAAATAGCTGCCACAGTGCTTCGAAAGACGTGATGGTGGCGTTGCAAGTGTCGAAGCTTTGTACTCCAGCAGTCGGTTCACTCGAGGGGTAGAACCAATCGACGCCAGAATCGATGCTGCCCCAAAGCAGATAGGCGGACTTGTACCCGTCAGCGTGGTCCACACTCTCAGTGCTGAAGGTGTTGTAAATTGCCTTCATAGTGCTGACGTCCTCGACGTAGATGGTGGTTGGGGCAGTGATACCTGGATCGAGAAGTTTCAGACCAGCGACCAGGTCGTCCGCGTTCCACGCATCTCGGTTAAAGCTGCGACGCAGTTCGGACGGCGGGTACGTGGAACCACCGGACCTGTGGGGATGGAACTCGCAGACCGTCGCTCTCAGCTGTGCAGCTTTTTCGCTGGCTGCTGTGACATTCAGGACGTCTTTAAGCGCGACCACGGCAGCTGTTAAAGCTTCGCGCGTGAGCCTGTGAGCGTGAGCGTCACAGCGTGCCAAGCTAAGGAACAGCACTTCTGAGTTCTTCGGGTCGTACTGAGCTCCTAGCTCTGGTGGGAGACGGTACTCAATGGAGGCCATTAGGACGTAGGAGAGGGCGTTTCTCGAGTCTGGCTTGACGAGGAACTCCCTCATGGCCTTCGCGAGACCGACGGCCAGGTCGAGGAGAAGCAGGTCGTGACGCGGTATGGTCTTCACGCAGGACTTGTGGACGGCGGCGAGGAAGAGTCCGGCCTTCTCTTTGGGCGCGCCCCGCAGCCAGACGCTCGTCACCGGGGGGATCTCCAGGTCGGCTTGCAGCTGGACGTCTCGCCACAGGTGGTCCCTGATGACGCGCGAGCAGACGTGCGCGAAGAAGTCTTTGCAGGGGTCCAGGCTGAGGTTCACGTACCGAGACATGTTCTCGGCCCCCTGGGGGCAGCAGAAGGAGAGGCTATCCCGGTCGGCGGAACCGTGGCCCCGAGGGTTGAAGAACACGCTGAACACGGCGACGGCAACGATGGCGCTTGCGGAGGCGACCACGACGCAAGAGAGCCACAAGACGCGGTGCCGCTTTTCCCGGTCGGCGGGGGCGTCACTCGTCTTGGGAGGCGAAGAAACGGGATGCGAGCGCCTGGGGTCTGCCATTCTGACTTCTTCTGTCCTTGTTGTAATGGCGCCTACCCGGTCTTTCGGACTGACCACGCATGGGGGATTTGCGCGTAAAGTGTCGACAAGGGGTGACTGATTTTAGCGACCAGGTTAGGGCCTTAGTTCTTTTTTTATCCTGGCCCGATAAATATTAGGGTTTTGTTAGGCCAGATTAGGCTAGATCTTGTGGCCGCCTCAAACTGCATTTTTTGTCTGAGAGAATGCCTACGACATAAAAGAAAGACATCAAAGGTAAATCATTGCACCCGTTTCGCGCAGAAATACGAGAAGAAGCCGATTCTGGTGCCCGCATTTTACGGAGTATGCGAATCTGCTAATTACGAATTATTGGATTAGCCGAATTATGTCGCATTCATGTAGGCCTTCCGGCGTTTAAAGATTCTACTGATAAGGCGACGTTTGGGCGACGTTCCGTTCACGTTTTTTCAGATATTCAGTATTTGCTCTGTTGTTTTGGATGCGAACTCCTAGGATTTTGAGCGTGCAACTTCTGGTATGGGATCATCCTCTATGTGGACTTTGATGTTGGGGGACACTTTGCAACGTGTCTTGGGGGTCAGTACAAGCAATTCGGATTTGCTAGGAGAGCATGTTAATCCTGCCTTCTCGGCTCCTGCTAACTACTCCTTCCTGCAAGGTTTGTTCTATTTGTGCGTCAATTCCGCCACAAGGTGATTTCATCGGCGTATAAACTGTATCTAAGGTTCGGAATTTGGTCAAGTCCTGATTTCTAGTACGGCCAGATTGAATAGGAAGGGTGACAAAACTGCTCCTTGGGGTGTCCCTCTATAGCCTGGAGTTCTACCGTGTCCGACGTAACTCCTCCAATCTCCATGATGGCCGTTCTATTGGTTAGGAAGCTCCGTATCGATGCCCGGGGTTTCGTTGGGAAGTATTAGGAGCGCAACGTGGTAGACGCGTCTAGTAGGCAGTCTAGTTATGCTTTGTCGGAGGCACTGAGTTTTCAGTATGGTAGGTAAAACGCAGAGCGAGAAAGTACCGCGTTCGGGTTCGGAAATGCCGCGACGCCATGTTTCTTTGGAATGAGCTCTAAATAGCAAGGTTTCTAGGCGTATTTTTTGCTCCTTTGCAAGGGGCCATGAGGACAAAATACAAGTTTGTTTTATTCTAAAGATTTCGTGTTCTACAGTGCCCCACAGCACTTGTCCGGAAGCAAGCAATGCTTTATTCAGGGCGAAATTAAAGGGAAGCTGAAGCGCTTTCCAAAAAAATGGAGTTAGATTAACAGTCATATTGTTTCTTGCGCGCTGATTCCGAATATCACATTGAAATTTATCGTACGTGAGTCCAAGTGGCATTTATCTCGCAAAAAGCGCGGCCCCGTTTGAAAAACGCGCGCTTTTCGTCTTTTGACGCCCCTGATTGGTTGCGCCCGTCATGACGTCAAAGGAGGACACCCTTCGGCCGCGCGGGTTGTCGGAAGCATTGCGAACGATCGCACGGTTGCCTTTGCGGCAATTTAGCTTGCAGTTTAATTTTCGCACATGACTGGAAGTTTGTTTTATAATTTCCCGTGCTGTTGGTTCAACTATCTTGGAGCTTAAATTTGCTTTACACGACAGAGAACCCCAAAGCAGTGACTGTGACGTCGACTAGTGGGTTCCATCAAAATATTTTTGAATTAGGCAACCAGCATAGGGGGATTTTATACCTTATGTTAATATTAGGTACTGCCTTAACTGTTTCTTATTATACACATAACCATTTATGCCGAAGATTAATAGGCGTTTTATAAACAATCTACCAGCGAAAAGCACGTACGTGCACTGCGCGAAAAAATAGCGTTCATGCGCTGTAAACGTATATGCGAGACACATCTTGCCGGTACACGCATAAACCAACAAGCAGACTCTGCTTCCGCGTTTCCTTTGTTCGTTGTCGCCCACCCCAGCCCCGTTACTCATCCCCGTACACAGACCCACACGCGCGCGCCATTTCGGCAGCGGCGCTACGGCGCCTCCGCGATTGCTAACTGCACTTCGATAAGCGGCGTCTTACTGCTTCACATGCATTTATTCTGAAAACACTGCAGCATACTAGTGCCTGCTCAGCATTATTGGCTGTAGTAGGGCTTGATTTTCGCTTGTGCGTTGCGCATTATGCTACAATATTACGGCCACCTCGTTATAATTAACAGACCAGTCGGACAAGGCAGTTACGTTGTCGTTACGTTACTTTAGGTAACAATCACCAAACGTTTGTGATAATGAATCGTTGGCCTGTTTCGGCATTTCTAGATTTAAGCATTTACCGCGCTAGTCGTACAGAGGCCGTATATTTATTCTTCGCTCCTAATTTTTTTAGTATCATCATTATATATATATCACCGACTATCACTGGAGCACACTTGAGGTTCAGTGACAACAAGTGCTTGCCAGGTTATAATATGCAGCCACAAGGAACCTTGGGCAAAAAATTAGGCCCCCGCAGTCAACACAAATTATGGCATGGTGGTGATTCGGAGTGGTGTTTTTTTTTAGTTCCAGACAAACATCACCTTATCGTGACATGTATACTTGCAAAATAAGTAATCTGGTTGTCTTGGTTCTTTTACTTTGTAGGAATACTGTTTACCTCTTAGCCGGGAGAGAACTTCTATCAGGATTGGCCCCTTGTTTTAGTTTCGCCAAAAAATTGTTTTTTTGGACACTGTCCTGAGCCCATAGGGAAAGAAAACCAACGCGTTTAACGAAACAAGTATTTCCTGAACAAATGTGACTTGGTTTCTGGAATGGAACGAAACATCCCCGGCCAAAGTACAGCAGTATTCCCCATCCTTCCTAAATCTAGAATCTAATGTGAACATTCACGTCCATCGCATCAAAAAAAAAAAAAAAAAACGCATTGGAGCGGTTTACAAAGTATTTAACGTAGTGTAATATATTCTCTGTCATCAAGCACAGCCACCTCGGCTGTCGCTTCCGTATGTTATCAAGCATCCCGGCGTGGCATTATTCTGCTTAGGAATACGGCATGATAACGTATGCCTCGTTTGGCGTTCGTGCATACTTTTTGAGCACGAAAATTGTACAAATGAGTGCTATCAACCACAACAACAACAAGTATCATTCACAAGGAAACAGGGCAAAAAGAGCATGGCCGAGGCGGCCGATCCGGCCGATCCGGCCGGAAGTCCAGGTATGACGTTTTTCAGCCGGTTTTCGCCCGCGCTCATCGGTCTTCCGGCATCGCGCGGCGAGATGGGGGCGGGGCATCAGGCCACTTTTGTTTGCGCATTGCGCCGCTTCTATTGAATGTATTGAGAAAATATTTCGTACACATGAACTATTCAATGTGTACTTGCTGCTAGTCAACTTTTCTTTTAATTCTAAAACCGCTTCACCTTCCCTTTAATCAATTTAAGCTAAAATTTTGATTCTCGAGCCAAAAGGTGTGTTTCAACAACATTTGCAATGACATCATAAGAACAGGTCTTTCAGCTGTGGTGTGATGCGAAGACTTGTTTACTGTTAGTATGGTGGCTCCATACTATAGCCACCATACTATACGACCATAATGGTTTGGGGTGAATATAAAAGAGGATCCCTAAAATCTACTGCACGTGGTCCACCTCGCGTTTTAATTATACCTGCAAAGGATTAATCTAATTGCAAGGGTACAAATTTTAAGAGCGCCACCCACCCCACCGCCTGTTTCTGGAATACAATCGAAAACAGAAAGCACATGCATACATGCAGCACGCACACACACTGGATATCATCTGGGCTTGCCTCCTGGACTGTGTACCTAAGTATTCACACATCGGTGGCGCCGCTTCGTGACAAGGAAAGCAGTAAGGAAAGTAGAAAGCAGAAAGGAAAGAAACTGCTTGAACAGCCACATTGTAGCAAAAGAGTAGTGCTGAGGAAGACAAGGACGGACAGAGGGGGTCATATGCGGGGCCCTATGCTGGGGGGTGCGCGGGGCGCTAGCACCCTGTGTGTGTCCCCCGACATTGCGCCCCAGGTGTGACCCCCTCTTGTCGTCCTTGTCTTACTCAGCCCTCTTCTTTTGCTGCAATTGCCGTGCCATTACAAGCCCATACTGGCGCTCTTTTCAACAGCGACTTTTGCGGCAGTGCCGCCCCGATGCAGCTTTTTTCCCCTCGGGAACGTGTTGGGAGGACTCAACTCGGCGCCCCCTCACAAGTGGCGCCCAGGGCACTTGTACCCCCTTGCCCCCCACCCCCCACCCCCCGCCACCCCCTTAGTTACGCCACTGCCTACATACTTGAAGTAACTCATATGGTAAACAAATGTTTTAATTCTTAACGGTCATCAAGTGGCACCGTGTCGTTTGAGCTAATACTGTATTGCCTTTGCAGTTGCAAGCGCTTTCTGCGTCTCCTGGTGTTTTGTGGGCCTAATTTTTGAACGTTCGTGCCACTCCAACCGACGCAAAGTTTAGGAATACGTTGACTGTGGGTTCGCTGATCGCTGTGACCTCACAGATCTAATATGCCCCAAAACTTTGCTATGAGGTCAGAACTAATGACCAAGAACTTTGCGCTTGGCACTGCCTGCGTGTGAGTGAACGAATTTGAATTAATTCACAGCCTAACTTTTTTTAAAGAGCAATGAATGGGCCTGAGGGTCGTGCTTTAGCAATGCCTTGTATCTCTACAAACAGTAATACCTCCTATTTTACACAGCCAGACGTGTGAGGAGGAAACAGCGTCCAGCTTTTTACTTGGCTTCGATGTTTCAGTTGACCGCAGCTGTCTGCTGTATGCGGTTCATTTCACTTTGTGCAGCCGGCAATGCTCTGCTGATTCTGTAGGTTAGAAGCCGCATCATTTAAGAAAATATAAGAAAATTAGCTAGCAACTTGAGAAAATTTACTCTATGTGGCAAGACGAGGGCTTGATATATGAGCCAACCGCCGCGGTGGCTCAGTGGCTAAGGCGTTGCGCTGCTGAGCACGAGGACGCGGGTTCGATTCCTGGCCGTGGCGGCCGCTTTTCTGATGGAGAAAAAGAGAAAAAACGCCCATGTGTACGAAATTGCGGCGCACGTTAAGGATCTCCAGGTGGTCAAAATTAATCCGGAGCCCTCCACTACGGCGCTCCTCATCGCCTGCGTTGCGTCGGCGCGTGAAACCCTACAATCAATCAAATCAATTGATATATGAGCCGCTTGATTATCCCCGAGCCTGACTTATTTGAGGAGTTCTTTTTTTCGAAATTAGTCAAATCAACAAATAGGTACTAAGTCAGATAAAACTACACTGACAAGAAAAACTCAGCAACTTTCCCCTAGAATAGGCGTTGCGGCGAAATAGGTCACATAAGGCCCTGAAAACGTGCACGCAGGTCGTATTTCGTCTAAAAAATTTAGCCATATTCGGCTGTGGCACGGATCAAAATGAGCAAAATTAATTTGCCCTTGCTTTTGGCGTGGCTATTCGGGCTGTTTCGTGCATTTTTTCAAAAGTTCTTTTTTTTTTTTTTTGCTTTTCGGAGTTGGCTTGGCATAGATTCGGACGCGATTAAGAGGTCCGCAAAAGATCTGTCCCCAGATGTCGACGACAAAGTGAACAGATGAAGTGGAGGAAGTGAAGCTGAGAGATGTGAAGCAATCGTTTCATCCCTTCTCTGCCGCCCATACGCAGCAAATCTGGTCATTTTTTTTTTGTTTTACTGCCATGTACAGGAACTTGGCCTATCCCCCCTCCCCCCTTTGAGGGTTCGAGCCACTTCATTAAGAAGAAGAAGAAGAAGAAGAAGAAGAAGAAGAAGAAGATGATGATGATGATGATATGGACGGACTTCTTGCGAAGCGTTTTGGCAATTAGTGGTGGCAATAAAGAGCATGATTATTCCGTGAGTGTCTTCAGAAGTGCCCGAGAAAATGGTCCTGCGAAAGAATTTGAAGAGAGCTGCTTATGCTACGAAGAAGACTGCTTTTCATGAATAGTTCTAGTGTTCCTGAATCCCGGTTGCATATGTTTAATACGTTTTCCACCGACACTTCATCGTACCATCCTTTTGAAGTCAACTTATATCAGGTTTTCACAAGAATGCTGCATCAAATTGAGTGGTCCAGTTCAATGCAAGCCAAATCCAAATCATCACCTTAAGATTACTCAAACCCGAAGCATAATTTTTAATTACTTGTGACCGTGACTTGCCCCTATAGCTGACATGTAAAACATGCCTAATAGCTTTTACAGCGCTGCGTTTAGGTGCGGTAACAAACTTTCGCTTTTTTCTCAAATTCTGTATAGGTGAGTTTGACTCCTTCGAAAAAAAAAAAAGAAAAGAAAAGAAAAGAAAACGCGCCTTTTGCACGCGTGCGAGCTTGCATTGATGAATAGTTTATAAAATTTTTGTTCGCACTTCTTACAAAAGCAGTGGCTATACGCGTTCTCACTTAGTTTTCTTGTCTGCGAATGTTGTTTTCTTCGTACATTTGTTCATTAAAATACCGACAAAAATAGTTAGCGGTTATTGTTTTTCAAGCGCCCGTAAAGGCGCATCGATCGGCAGTCCCATGGGCGCCTAATTAAACGTGCATTACTACATATTATCGTCATAATCATCCCCGAAAAAACTTCCACAGTGCCCCCTCCCGCCCTTCACCCACAAAATGCCGCCCCTGCGCCTCAGCGGGTAGCACGTATCACTGGCGTAGCCAGAAATGTTCTTCGGGGGTGTTCTACGCCTCCGGCAAGGCAGAGAGATAAACGTTTATTTATAAGGAAAAACAAAAAAACGAAAGGACAGAAGCCTGCGTGCAACAGTCATTTTCATTTTCTCATCTGATTTTCTCGTTTTGTTTTCATTACATATTAATACCAATGCGGAGTGTGAGCGACGTGGTCAAAAAAAGGGCCGAAATTAGGAGGGGACAGAGGGGGGGATGCACTACTCAGAAAAATTTTGGGGGGTGTTCTCCACCCCCCCCCCCCTCCCCTCTTCCTTTCCTGGCTACGCGCCCTTGGCACGTATACCCTCCAGGGTCGGCGAGGGATGACCATCATGAAATCTATGCTGGGTTAAAATCTAACTTGTAAGACGGAATTATTTCTCCTGCCGTTCTAATTCTCCAACAAGCATCATCACCGTCATTCAGTAACTGGAACAGTGTGGCACTTGAGTGACGACACCGTACGTATAAGCGCGCGCATTCGTTATGCCGTAGCAGTGACCCGTCCGTACTTGGTCCATACACACCCCTCTCCCTCGCCTCCCCTGCGCTACTCGCCTGGTTGACCCAATGGCGCGGCCTCAACACCACATAGATGGTGTTGCCTCAACGCGTTCTGCTGAGCCCGAGCTCGGACGTCGGAATGCGATCTTTGACATGGACGCTGATTTTCTAATGAAGGCGGAAAGCGAACGCGACCGGTAGTGATGTATCCGCAGGTGGTCTAAATCATCTAAATTGTTCGGTAGCCCTTCACAACCCCACGCCTTTATAGTTGGAGTGGATGATATGCTCTGTTAACGCGCCTTTGGCTTCTATTTGGAGGTTAAAATCACCTCCCCCCACCTCTGCCGTCCCGGGGTACCCCAGTTCTCGAGTACACGACATAATAGGGAGTTTTAGCTGACTGTCTTTCACGGTCCGCTCCGCTCCGATAGCAAGCGAAAGCGCCATTGCGCATGCGTGGCGCGCTTGGCCGCGAACGTGAGCGGGCCGCCGATACCGGAGCGTAGCGTCGAAAACGGTCAGCTAAAACTCTCTAATGAATACCGAGAGCATAACACAACGAACTGGAAACGAAGGAACTGTAAAACAAACTGGTACTACTGGAAACAAAATTTGGCAAGTTCATAACGATTGATAACGAAAATATACTGTAGGCTCGAGAGATCTTTCACGCGAATTGTCATTGCATAATGTGGCGGCCGCAGGTTTTCATTATAAGCTAGGTTTCAAATGAAGTTCGTTTTTTTTTTTTTTTTTTTTTTTTTTGCGGCCGTGATCAAAAGCCCGTCCAGGCTGTTTCATCGCCAAGAAACAAAAAAAAAAAAATGTGGAACGCTTCACGATTTTGCGTGTCATCCTTGCGCAGGGGCCATGCTAATCTTCTCTGTATTTTTTTTTTTTTTCTTTATTGCCATACTTTGACACACAAACAAAACACTACACTCTTAAAGACGCTAGCCAGCACTTGACTAACAGAGTAATGGCTAAAATTGTTTCATGTTTGTTAAAGTTTCAAACACGGGCAACCATTCCGGAGGCTCGGGCTGAGCCCTCCACACTTCAATAATCAGACGAACAGACTCCGAAAAGTACTCTTTGGACCGTTTGGCATCGATGTCGCGATGGCGGATGGCCATGCGCGATTTCCAAATGCCGTGCAGGGCCAGAACCATGACGAGGTCATATGGTACCCCATCCTCGCTTTGAATGGGTAGAAACCTGATCCCGTAGGCATCCAGGGGGAAGTCCTTCTTTAATGTGCGCTGAAGCACATCCCAAAAGAAGACCCCATCCCAACACTCCAAGAAAACATGTTCAACCGTCTCGGGTTTTTTGCATGGGTAACAGTCAACCCCCCATGGAATGTATAGACCTTTCTCATTTTGCCAGGTTTTTACTGGAAGGACGCCCACGTGAAGTTTAAAAAAGAACGTTTTAACCCATGGCGGCACTGCCATTCTCTTTACTCGTTTAAGTACGTCCTGCCCAGGCCCTGCACGGTACATGGATCTGTACATCGGCTCAGGCAAAACAATATCCGCAAGGTCATGATACAGTCTTTTGCGCGTCACGTTTGATAAGTATTCAAGCGTGAAGCGGGCCCGTAAAAACTTTGTTGCCAGTACCACCTCCCGAAAATATCCTCTGGGTGCACCAAAAGTAAAAAACGCAGAAGAAACAACAAAATCAGGTAGCGCCCTAGCTAGCCTCATCTGACACACAGTGCGCAAGAAAGGATCATTCACGTCACGCAAAAACAAAAACCGATTGACAACTTGTCGCAAAAACAAATGCGATAGAGAAAGACCCCCGACGCGCACCCGCCGAAACAAGTTCGTCCGGCTCGTTTGCTCCCACGTGGACCCCCATATAAACACTGCAAACACACGATGCAGAGCCTGTACGTTCTTACGCGAACAGTGAAGTACCTGAAGAACGTACCAGAGTTTGCTCATAAAAAACACGTTACACACTGAGGCCCTGGCAAACATTGAAAGGCCAGAGCCTTTCCATTTCTCGGCCTTTTCTCGCAGTTCAGCAGCCTGCCTGTGCCAATAAGGATCACTATCAACATAATTTTCCAACGGCACTCCCAAATACTTCGCTGGCGTCGTCTGCCAGCTAATGCACTCAAACACACTCGGTGTAGTGTCCCAGTAGCCATGCCAAAAACCCAAGCATTTCTGCCAGTTTACGCCACTGCCACTGTACTTACAGAAAGTCTTAAGCGTGTTTACACCAACGCTTATACTGCTCCTATCGACACAAAAGAGAGCAATATCGTCCGCATACGCCAAAACACGCACCTCGCATGACTCGAGTAGAAAACCATTGAACCTTTGACTCTTAATAATACTCAAACAAAAGGCTTCAATGTAGACACAAAAAAGCAACGGCGACAGCGGGCAACCCTGGCGTACAGACCGTTGAACTGGGATGGGTTTGCCAATTGTTTTGTTGACAACGAGCTTAGTTGTACACCCTGTATACGCCATGCGCACACCATCAAGAATAACAGACCCTACATTTACTTGCTCTAACATGTTTAAAAGAAGTTCGTGCGAAACCTGATCAAAGGCCTTTGCCAGATCAATTTGAAGCATTGCTAAAGTTCCCTGGACGCTATCGCAACATTCCAAAACACTCCGGGCCGTGTGAACATTCGTTACAATCGACCTCCCTTTTATTCCGCAAGTTTGGTGCGGTCCAACAATGTCTTTGATCACAGTCTGCATGCGGGAAGCCAATATTTTCATCAAAATCTTGTAGTCTACATTCGTCAGCCCAGCTGAAAAAAACCATTGGCCGACCAATTGGTCCAATTTGCCACCCAATGGGTCCAAATGGAATCCCAATAGGTCCAAATGGAAACCCAATTGGACCAATTGGACCTTTTGGAGCGATCCGAATTGGTCCCATTGGGCCCATTGGCTCGATTAGGATGGCCAGTTGGCCCAATTGGACCCATTGGCTCCAACTATAAAGTTAATACTACTGACTGCTCCAACATGATGACCCAATCGGGGAGCCATTTTGGATAGTATTTGGATAGTATTCAATTACGACATCAATTGGAAATTTAATTCTCTCTCTCACTCTTAATTTGAAACCTTCAGAAATGTTCAGAACTTCAACCTTTACAAATGTATATTTATGAGGCAATTAATTTTGATATTACAATCAGCAATTCAAGATAAAGTCCTTAAAAAAACATAACAAACAAACACTAATGAAAACTTTCCGACAAGAGTAGCAAAATTGTTTTGAAATAAAACCCCGATCCAATCCAATCGAATCCAATCCATAGACGGACAGTAGACAAGTTGTATTCAACGTGGTGTTGGCGGTGTAGGTTGTAGGCGTGTTGGTCGGTTGCACACGCAGTCTTCTTGGAAATTTCAGGTGGTCTGCAAGAGTGTGAGAAGGGAGAAGTGGCGACGATGATGTCGCACACCCATAGCAGTGTGTGTTTCAAGATGCATCTTTACGCTGAACGCCGCTAAGCCTCGCACCGAAGGAAGCGTGTCTCTGTTTATGTGAGTATACTGTTTATATGTGTTTTCCTTGCCATTTTCACTCCTCATAGCATGAGCGGTGTTATTAAGAATTAATTTGTCTGCCTAAATATATTTCAGGGCTGTTCATGTTACGATTGACGGGTTCACGACATCTCCGCGCAAGGCAGTTCGCCATGCACGGGACGTTGTTGAAGAGAGAGAGAGAGAGAGAAAAGACTTTATTGAATTTTCGCCTGCAGGAGGGACGAGGAAAGGCTCCGCGGAGCCACCCCGTCTCTCGACGCTGCCTAGGGCGTCCTCGAAGCATTGCCCCGCAGGCGTCCGCCAGTTCGGCGCGCGAGGGGCCTTCGGGGATGTCCCCTCGAGGCCTCCGTCGGCGCCTCCCCGGGCTTCTGCCTGGCGAGAGCCGCCTCGAGCTGCTGGACGGCTTGCAGCTGCTCCGTCAGGTCCGACGATGCAACCGCTCGTGCGATGGGATCCGGCAGCCACCCCTGTGGCGCGGCCGCTTCCGTTGGGTAGCGAGAACAGTCCCATAGGATGTGGGTCAGAGTTGCTCTGGCACTCGCGCACACACTGCACACGTCACTTTCATAAATGTCTGGGCACACGTGGCGCGCGAGCGCCGGCGTGATTACCGATCTGGTCTGCAACTGCCGGAAGAGCACTGCCTGCGCCCTCGTCAGTCCCGGGTGGGGTTGCGGCATAGTCCGACGTTTGAGCCGATACCAGCTCAGGACCTCGGCACATTTCAGTGCCTTGTTGTTTTAATGCGCGAAACTGCGGTTTATTATAAAGTTAACCCATTGTTCGCTTTTGCCACTCACTTTGTGAAGGTCCAGCCAGCCTGCGGCGAGCGGAGCGCGGCATGGACAATGGCCTGTGAAAAATTGCTTAAACGACGAACTGTCTGCATGCTGTGTATACAAACAGAGCAATAAAGATATTCATTCATTCCAAGAGTTCTTGTATTTGTGATACAACCAGCGCGCTGCAGCGGCAGCTCAGATGGAGTGGCTGCGGCAGTGGGATGAACCAACTAAAAGTGCAACAAGTTGGCGGCCAATGGGAAGACCTATTGGCGTTCCAATGGGTCGGCCAATAGGTCGCCTAATTGGACGGCCAATGGGTCGCCCAATTGGCCGGCCAATGGGTACGCCAATGGGTGCCTAAAACATCATTGGCCGACCAATTGGTCGACCAATTGGCCGACCATTTGGAACGCCAATAGGTCGGCCAATGGTTTTTTTCGGCTGGGAGGCTAATGGGGCGATACCCAGAGATTTCTCTCAGTTTAGCGTCATCCTCAGATTTCGGGATGAAAATGGTATGCGACTCTAAAAATGAAGGCGGAAGCCTGCCATTCTGATAAGACTCCAAATACACTCTACACAACACCGGACTAAGGTCTTCTTTAAACTTTTTATAAAAGGCTGCGGATAAACCATCGGGGCCCGGTGTCTTTCCAGTGTTCAGCTCGTCGATGGCTCTCCTCACCTCCTCTACGGTGATATCCCTTGCGAGAGACTCTATGGTTTCTTCAGCCAACTTTGGCATTAAACATATGAACTCCTCCTTAAACTTAACCACGTCGACAGGGTGACGCGCGAATAGCTTTTCATAATGCTCACAGAAACACCGCTCAATATTGCTCTGGTCATTGTACACTACCCCATCGGACACAATTTCGGCTATCACATTCCTACGAGCGTATCTTTTTTCCGAACTAAGTGCTCTTTTTGTTGGCGCTTCGCCAAGCAAGAAACGTTCCGCCCTTGCCCGTACAATTGCACCGTGATAGCGTTCCCTGTCGATGACTTCAAGTTGCGCTTTTAGAGTTAGAATATCATCTTTAAACATGCCAGGTGATTTACATTCTTCCTTTACAAAAACGTCCAGACTACTCCGCAGCCAGGCCTCTTTCCTTTTCTCCTCATATTTCATTGCAGACGACCTTTCAAGAGCTTTCATTTTAACCCTCTGTTTAAAATGTTCCCATTTAGAAGCATAGTTAACGTTGTCATTACTGCAAAAATACTCCCGCCCACATACGACGACGGCCTCAACAAATCCTTCATCCTCAAGCAACTTGTTATTAAATTTCCACAACCCCCAAGAGAACGCGTTTCTTCGCTTTCCGATCCTACCAAGTGATACCGACACGAGACAGTGGTCGCTAAACGACACCGGGGACACTTGGTAATCGTCGCACTCAGGCAGAAGCTCAAGCGACATATACAGTCTATCCAGACGAGCGTGACTATTGCCCTGAAAATGAGTGTATTGTACTGTCCCAGCGCCACCAAGGCTGTCACCTACATCTTCCAGCGCGAAATCTGTGACAATGTCGTTCAGCACCGCCGTACTTGCATCTCGGAAATTGGACAGGCTGCTTTTATCACGCGCAGAACACACGCAGTTAAAATCCCCCAACAAAATCAACAGCCGCTCAGTGTTACACCGTGTTCGTAAATCCTCGAAAAAAGCCTTTCTTTCGGCACCGTTGTTGGGCCCGTACACGCAAATAACACGCCATTCTTTTAAACCCAAATCAAAGTCACACACAACAAACCGGCCCGCTTCCGACGCAGTGACAGCCTTTAGAGTCGCACCTAAACTACGCCTTATTAAAAGCACGCAGCCCGCAGACAATCCGACGGCATGAGAAACACAAACATCGTAGCGAGCCATGAAGGGCCGTACCATACGGTCGGTCTGGTCCTCGCTCTCAACCTTGGTCTCTTGCAAGGCCACAATGTCCAGGTCGCCGTCAGTCACGAGTCGATACAACTGGTTTTGACGCCTACGGTCAGCAAGTCCCCTGACATTTAGCGTGGCAATGCGCATAGGCTTGTTTAAAAAAACCATGTTGAGAGGAGAAACAAACCTGTCGCTCAGCGGTTGCCTTCAACACTACGTTGCCTTCAACTTACATCAACCCTAAACACAAAACCAGTCTAAAAACTGGAACGCCACCCGCGTTCGCTTCTACCAAGCAATGCGAGACCGAGCCAACACAAGAGCATAGTCCTCACCGACGCCAGCGTCCCTACGGGCTTCAGTACACATTCCTTTCGAAGCCCCGAAGTGGTGCTATGAAGGTAAACCCGGTGGCGTCCGTCGGTCAGGGGGCACGTTAGGCTTCGACTTGAAGCCCGAACGACGCCCGGGTACCGCTTTCGTAGGCGGTTCCTCAACGCTAGTAACCTCGGTGCCTTGGCTGGTGTCGTTGCCTTCGCGTTGCCGCTTTGCGACAGCACCACCGAGCTCCATGTCCATGACGTCCGCTACAGGAGCTGGCGTCGTCGTCGTCATCACCTCCTTCACCTTGATGCTGCTGGCCTGGCTCGACAAAGCGCACGGGGTTGGCGTCTTCAGCTGGCCTAGCTGGTCTTTCGGAGGAACGCCAGAGCCAGCGTCTGCCACGACCGGCACCTCCGGGACGCGCGTTGTCACCACCTCGTCACTGGTCCCAGCTGCCGTCTCCTCCGCGTCCTCTTCGTCCATAAGGTTTTCACGGAGCTCTTCGTCCCTTACAGGCCCGGTGACAGTCGCGTAGGACTTCACGCACGCACTCGCCTCGTGTCCGAAACGACGGCACGACGAACACCGCGGCACCTTGCACTCACGCCTGATGTGCCCCTTGGTGTTGCAACGTAGGCACTGGGGGGCCCTGCCTGCGACAACAACGAGAGCCCTGTCTCCCGCAACACGAAGTTCGTGTGGCAGGTCGTCTACCGTCACACCCGCCTTCAACTTCAGGGTCACCGAACGCAGCGTTGAACCTTTATCTTGGATGCCATCGACGCGCCATCGCTCCCTACGCACCTCGCAGACGCGCCCGTAAGGTGCTAGCGCAACGCGGACGGCGTCTTCAGGCACGTTATAGAGCAACCAGTGAAGTTTTAGGCGAACCTCCTGGTTTCCCGGATCAACGACGATGCAGCGCCGGTCCTTTACCTTTACGTCGTTCGCGGCCAAAATCTTCTTCACTCCTTCGGCCGACTTGAAAGTCACTGCCCATACGTGACTCATCTGGTATGCCCCCAATGCGACAACATCGGGGAGCAATGACAGACGAGCCAAAGTGTCACGGAAGTCCTCGACGCGATAGGGGCGGGCACGCATATCAGCATGAAGAAACACAGTATTTAACACTGACTGACCTGTTGGGAACTGGGGCAAAAGAACTTGATATTCATCGGTATCCTGGGCAGAAATCCTGTTACCGCGGGCCGAAACGCCCGCCGAAGCCGCTCCTTGGACGGAGCTCGCCATCCTGCGTCCGCTCGCTAGCGCTACCGGAAGCTAATCTTCTCTGTATCGTTCCAATTTTAGTATATGTACTTTGGAAGTACACTGCCAATTGGTTTTCTTTCTGTATATATACCCACCACAGCGCGGTGACAATCTGTCTAGTGGGGTTAAAAACTTTTAGGCAATAAATGAATAGCCTGAAGCAGCTTATTATTTGCAACTAATTCTTTTCTTTTTTATAATTACACATTGCACAAACTTTTTATTGTAAACAATTAAAACACGTTTGTATTACGAAAGCATTGGTGTAATTGCGAATCCAGTTTGTATGCTAAAACTGGAGCGGCGTTATGTTGAATTTCACATCGGCATGTCCTTGGAATATTTTTGGCGAGACTAGTAGTACATTTCCACAGCCTTTAATTGGAGCATGTTCGAATGAATGAGCGAGTAAAACGATGATAGGAACCGAGTAAAAGTAAAAGAAAAAGAAAAAGCAAAGAAATGATGGCGCCTTTCCTCAAGTTTAGAAGCCATGCGCTGTTGCGCGCTGCTTGGAACCGTGACATCGTTTTATTTTTACATTCAGAAGCATTTTTTTTTTTCATTTTTAGCAAGCAATGCGGTAGACAGTACATTTGAGGGCAATTGGTAAGATGGCCGGTATACCGGTGGCATGCGTGCACGTATCAAGTAAATTCAAATCGAATCTCCGCCTGCAGTAGAAGCTCGTGCAGACTTGTGTAGACAGTCAGGGACGTCAGACTCGTGCAGAGAATCAGGGACGTCAAGCCGCGCTCAAATTCCCACCTCCTCATTCCAAGTTAACGACAGGATGAAACAGCACTCCAAACCAACACCTTCCCAGCTCTCCCGACTACACAAATTTACCCAACTCGGTACCCGATGCGTCCCAAATTAAGTGCAACCAGCTAGCCATCCTCTACCATACGGCAGTATGGTACGACCAAAGTCAGAAACACCCTCTAACAGATGTCCAGAGAGGTAATCGGCACTGTCAAGCGCAACAATTGAACAATCCCCAGCGCAGCCACCGGCGCCCTGGAGACTGGAGACTAGGGGCATATCCCGACGTAACGCCCAACGAACATGTAATAAAATTGTTTCTCTTTCTCTCTCATAAGCTAAGCCTTCAACACTCGGCATCCCAACAAAGAATGCACGCACTTTGTTCTTCTATACATCTCTTTATTGATTGAATACCCTGCTGCTTTTAGGGGCGATAGCTCCTAAAGCCATGGGTCTGTCCATCCCTTGTGTCTCGTGGTACGTGACCGCCGCATGTCGCAAAGTGGGCCGCGTTGCACGCGCAAGAACCGGCTGCAACCGGCAGCGCAAACTCGGCACCGGGAGCGCGAGCTTGTCTGTGTTCGCCAACGGAGGCACGAGCGCAAGTGCACTGCGAGGGGGAGATCACGCAAGAGATCACGCCACGAACGCAGGCAGTCTTTCTCGGAGATCGAACGAGACGCAAGGACCTTTGCTCGTTTCCTCTCACTACAGTCTATCGAAACTAAGCTTGAAAGCCTTGCGTTGCTTGACAAGAAAGTATCCTCCTGTATAGACCAAGTCGCTCACTTGCAAACTACTGTGCGTACATTAGAACTTAAGATTGATGACCTCGAAAATCAGCCAAGAAGGTCAAATCTGCTGGTATTTGGCGTCCCGGAAGAACAAAATAAAAGTTGATTTGTACAATGTACTCACACAGTCTTACGTCTTTCTTAATGATGTAATGGGCGAACTTTCACGGGAGAGTTATGGTTACCGATGATCTCCCCCTCTCGAGCTTCGCCCCACTTATCATCATTCATTCCGTGGATATGGCGTGATTTTTTTAAAATTATGTATGTATGCACATATTTATGAACACACAAAATATGACATATCACTATCTCGTTCAAAGCTTACATAATCACTTCATGTGTGTAAATTAATGGTCTGCTACCCGTGCTACGAAAACCCACACAAAGGAATTCCACTATTTAAAATGTTTGGGTCAGTGGTGTAATGCTCTGGGTAACAACTTCTTCAAGATGACTTCAAGATGATCATTGCAGATCGGCACAGCTCATCGAGAGTATCCTTGCATAGGATGTCACGTGCGCTAGCTGTAACAATGTATTTCATCCATGCACCGCAACTTGAACACCGATGCCTGGGCCATTTTCTTTTCATGCAACGAACGAACTTTCCCCTTTATTTTCGATAAAAATTAAGATAAATCTCTACTGTGTACTTGGCCATCTATGTCAACGTCTTGCTATATCAGAGACGATCCCATGCAACGCCCTTTTAACCCCCACCTCAAACCTACGTACCACAAGAGCACTAGGTGCCCCAATTCGTAAAATCACGTCGGTTAACGTTGACGTCTGGCATTAAAATTCAAACAGTGAAACAATTAATGTGGCGCAAGCGAGCACTGTTAGGCAACCGACGCCCAGGGGTGCCGTTGTACGGCGCTCCCGGTAAGAGTATTCCAAGCGCACCATGTCTACTATTCTTCTTTCACGGCGCTACCAATTACTCGGAACTGTGACTGCCTAAAACTACCAAAAATGGTTGGCTCAATGACCATGCTAGGTACAGAGGCTGCTTTTCCTATTGGAGAGTGCATTGACTGTACATGCAGGGTGCACAGAAGATTTAAAGCAGGGGTGTAAATCTAGAAAAATCACAAGGGGTAACACACATCTTGCACTAGTGGCCATTTTGTTTTTATAAATATAGGTTTTAAGAAATATTCCACGCAGGAGGGGGGGGGGGGTGTTAGTACGCTTCTGATCCCCCCCATGATTTACGACAATGATGACAAGTCAGGTCAACGTATTATATGACCGGGTTCTGGCTTACGTGGCCTCATCTCCTCAAGTTTGTGCCGCAAATGATTGTTGAGTAGCAAAAAGGCGTGAACGATTGCTTGTCACCTGAGATCGTCTCGCAATATAGTTTCTGAGTGTGGACGATCCGTGTACTTTATCTGATCAGTACATCGTCATCGAGCTAGCCGCAGCGTAGACAATGCCAAGCTCGATCCGTTGACCCAAATGTGGGTTTTGATAATTTAACAAAAAACAAACAAGAAAAACAAACTAGACAAGGAAGAGTAAGCAAGCAAGTGGTAAACAAGAGTATGCCATGTGAGCACTGTGTGTAGCACTCGCGTTCAAATTAGTAATACGTCAGCTTTTAATTCTTCCTACTTAAATCGCTGTGAGACCCATCGTTGAGGTTGACGGTGAATCCCATACCGTCCAACCTGCTCGATCAAACTCAAATATTTGAAATTGTATTATTGCTTAAAGCAGGCAGCATGAATGCCCCTCAAAAAATGTTTGAATCATTTATAATCACGAGCTTTCGTTATTCTCTTAAGGTCAACATTGCATATTATTACAATGCAGGCAGCATGAAAACGTGAAGATGCAACGAACACAGCTGACAGTAACCATTTGATGAGGGATTATCACCTTATTTTCTTTTAGTGTGCATATGGTCAAGTTGACATAACATAATTATGTTATGTCATTGTTGTTTCATGAATTATTAAGCTTATAGAAGGCAGTTATGCGCACAATATTCTTTCTATCTTGGAGAGCAACTGTGTTTCATTGCAACTCTGAAAAGGTGCCTCTCTTATGTGAGAATTTTTTTAATAAGTTGTAGTGACCTTGCAGATGAAAACAACAGACAACACAAATATAATGGTTGGACAATTTCATATATACAACCACACATTTTAATCTGTGAATATTTTGTAGGTGGTGCCATTGAACCATTCTCATATTAAGTTTCTGTATAACGCTGCTAAATTGGGAGAAGTATAGTCAAATGACCTAGCACCATATGGTGATAGTTGAGACCACATTTATACATTTATTTATTTATTTATTTATTTATTTATTTATTTATTTATTTATTTATTTATTTATTTATTCATAAAGACCTTACAGGGTACTTGTTGGGGCATATAAAGGGAATATCGTAAGAACGTTTACAAGTTGGCCAACTTGATTGATAAAGGATTGATCTATCACAACGGGGTTGGCGATAACACATCAGTATAATATTTTGTGCAGGTAGGCAGGACATATATTTATACGAAGAATTCTGTGGCTGATTCATACACATACAAGAAAGTATGCATGTGGTTCTAATGAAGGCAGGAAAGCCCTTCTTCTCACCCAATCCTGTCACTCCTACACAATTTACATTTACTAAGTGGGCTTATTGTGCAGAAGCTAGTTGTTAGTTATTCAGTTGCTGTTATAGAGAAGGGCTTCCTTGATCTACATTTTGCACACATGATTGGAAACATTATAGCCAGCATGACTGAGATCATTTGATGATACTTTGTGTATACAATGTACATTTCTTAGCACGTATAGTATCAAATTAATGATTATATTGAATTACTCTTCAACTTTCCTCATGTTTCTTCTATCTAGGTTAGAGCAATATTTACACATTGCACTATAAATTTTTGAAACATTCAATTTGCTAGGACTGCTAGGTTTGTTCCCTATGAATAAAAATATCTCATAAAAGACACACATACAAAAACTGCGTAGTATCAGCTATATGCTTATCATTCAGTAATGTAAAACTGATCTACATTAGAACCTATGAGGTGTGAGCTGGTGAACAGCCAAAGCTATATGCCAAACTTAATTAGTGCTGAAAAAAAAAAGTGCAGTATACCATGCGACCAAGGTATGTGCAAGGCTTGAGTGAATGAATTACCAAGTTTAGGAAGGGAATTCAAATGTTTGAGAAGTATAAACAGGAACAGTAAGGCCATATACAACCATATACGACTTTGTCCCGGTCAAAAGGTTGCCTCGTCAAATTAAAGCTGCGCGAACTTTTCTGAACTCTAACTTCTAATAAGATAAGTCTAATAATGACTTACTTTATTGCAATATATGTATTAACATTTCAGAATTCTTTTCATGAACTGTAATAAACTAAGTCATATAAAACAGAAAACCCAAGCTATACGTGATGGCTTGTCCTTGGCTACTTTTTCGCACTCAGTTTGTAATGTTATTGGTCTAATCTGCTCTATTGGGTGATGGCAAACAAATCAACTGAATGTTAAAATGGTGTTGTGAGCATGCAGGTGGAAACCAGCGACTTACAAAAAAAATAACGTTGCTTTGCGGCAGCTAATGTATGAAAAATCAACACAGAAGTTGAAGGAAAACGCTCTGGGCGGTTTTTCGAGAGATGGGGATGTGTCGCTCCCTCTCGCAATAGCATGGCCGCTTCTGAAGTCACAAGAAGTAAGAATTAAGTTAACAGATCACACCCAACATTCTCTCAGAAGGCATCGAGGGTTTTATCTTCATTTCAGTTAAGTCTTCCAATTCTGGCAGAAGCAGAGCCCACGGATATGCTGTTGTGTTACGTATAGGGCTCCTTTACGCTGACACGCCCTGAAAGTATATGTGTTTTACCGGGTTCGACTGGTGATTCCAAACATCTGTTTGCTATATATATACAATGGCATAGTGGCTGTTCTCTTGTGTACGTCACAGCACCGTATGCGTTAGTGCAGTAGGTAGATAATTTTAAATCCACCCCCTTGAATGCTTTTCAGTGGTGGCAGCAACGTTAACTCTCATTGAACAAAACTGTAGGAATGTATGTGATCCCCAATGTTTCAAACAAAGCAAAATTGTCTTCATGGTACTTTTAGAATAACCATAACCCACTTGGATTCATCATCATAACTAATATAAGTTAAAATGAATCCCTCTTGCTCACGACTACACTGTTTTTCGAAGGCAGTGTTGCAAACAAACTGATTATTTGATAAGTGTGAGCACGTTACAACCTTTTCTGGGTTTTCCCAATCTAGGATTTACAGAAAGAATTAACCTTGCGACCGTGTGGACCCGGCTCGAAACGGGCAGCCAGGCAGGATATAAAGAATCAGCGAACTGCATGAATATGGTAAAGTTATTCCTCTGACACATCAAAGCCCGTTCTATATCTGTCCTTCTTTTTGCAATCGGTGCTGCATATTTTTTTTTTACGCGTGAGCGTACATGCCTTCACATTGAAGATACACGCCAGGAAAGAGTGTTGCTAAGTGATATCGTCCTTTCAGAGTATATGAAGCCTTGCAATTAATGGAGGCCATGGAGTCAAAAAATGCCGCATAAGCAAGAAAACGTGTTGACAGTCATTGCGTACGCGTGGTGCTGCGGACGGAAGCATTAATCCCATGCATAACCCACCCGCTCAAGTACGTACTACGTACCACTCGCATTAATCAAATGACCTTCAAAATGACAAATTTAACCTGTAAGATTCGCAATGTGGGCATATAAACAATGAGAGAAAGCATGCATGTTCCCGCAAAATGTGTTCAAATTCACCTCGTAGAATGACTTTCTAATTATTTTATTGTTTCCTTGCCGGGCGTCGGCTATTTGGTGCAGGCTCAGGATGAGTGTATACGCATGGTGCATTAAAGTGCACTGGAATGGGGTGTGAGCATTGCGAAAAACGCAGTGTCTAGAGTTACTGTCCGACGGAACCCAAAATTCAAAACTAGAGTTACGTCCGACGAAACTTTAACGCGGTGTCTAGAGTTACGTCCGACGGAACCCAAAATTGAAAACTACAGTTACGTCCGACGGAACTTTAAGCCAGTTTCTAGGGTTACGTCCGGCGGAAAACTAGCTATATGTCCGACGGACGTTTAGGCCAATGTTTTGAGTTACTTCCGGCATAACGTAAAGCACAAAAAAAATTACAGCTAACGGCAGCTACCGTGACGCTCTAAATGTGTAATCTATACACAACATTAAAAGAGTTATAACAGATCGGAAACGGATTAGGGAGATTAAACTAGCGACTGCGTGAACATGAAGAGGGCATTTTACCTCTACTGCATCTCAACAGATGGCGCCAGCAGGTCAAGCTGGGCTCTCAATACATACGGCTGGCTGCTCCTATATATAGTTTTTCGTTGTATTTGAGAGTCCCTCGCACTGACACCGCCTGTTCCTCACTCGCCGATTTGTAGACGGGCCCCATGTTGCTGTTAATACTAGTTATGTAGCCAGATCGTCTTTATTTAACCTAAAAGAAGCTATTGTACATGCGTCGCTCGATGACACATGCCACGGCAGTTGGTTCGGGACCGTGTTTCGCTTGCTGCTTGAGCTGTCAGAATCGCACGGATTTCGCTTGTTGCAAC
Organism: Haemaphysalis longicornis; assembly: GCF_048455015.1. Taxonomy (NCBI): domain Eukaryota; kingdom Metazoa; phylum Arthropoda; class Arachnida; order Ixodida; family Ixodidae; genus Haemaphysalis; species Haemaphysalis longicornis. Next base: position 71,537,333 of record NW_027526204.1, read on the forward strand.
CTAATTTTTCTTAAACGATCTCATATTTACAATCCGTTCGACTAGGCGCGAGACGTCTGTCAAACTCTTCCAAAGCGGCCGTCCGCTTTGGAACGATGGACACGGTGCGTCTCGGTACCGTCCGGTCAAGTCGCTCCGGTTACGGCGGTTACGGTGGGGTTCTGCTCATGCGGGGTGGCGTCCAGACGGTAGACGTTACCGCTCTGGAACCGCTTTTCCGATCTGTTATAACTCTCTTTTAATGTTGTGTATAGATTACACAAGAGCGTCACGGTAGCGCTATACTGCCGTTAGCTGTAATTTTTTTTGTGCTTTACGTTATGCCGGACGTAACTCAGAACATTGGCCTAAACGTCCGTCGGACATATAACTCTAGTTTTCCGCCGGACGTAACCCTAGAAACTGGCTTAAAGTTCCGTCGGATGTAACTCTAGTTTTCAATTTTGGGTTCCGTCGGACGTAACTCTAGACACCACGTTAAAGTTCCGCCGGACGTAACTCTAGTTTTCAATTTTGGGTTCCGTCGGACGTAACTCTAGACACTGCGTAAGAAAAAAGCCGTTTGCAGCACATGAAATGGGTAAAAGTTTAAGGAACGTCATCACAGGGTAAAGGAACCAAAAAATGAATTAAATGCGTTTTGCAGCTACAATGCTAGCTAGCATTGCTCTCGCAACTCTGAAAAAAGTGTACTCATTGTAGGCAAATTTTCTAGCTAAATATGGCGTAAAAAACTGGCACAGAATTTGGGATGTTTCACGATGCTGCAGGTCATCGTTAAGAAATGGCCATGCTAATCTTCTTATATCATATAGACAACATTTTTTAAGGAGTAGTTAACGTGGTGGAAATAGCTGCATATGGTTATTTGAAGTTGCACATGAGGAATTCTTTTCATTGACGGCACCTGAAAATGTGCGATGTATTGGAACGAGAACTTTTCAGCCTGCTGTGTATTTTTACCAGCATCAAAGTGCTCTTGTCAAGCAAGTGTAACATGTGGCATGTTATATAAAAAAAAACGCAAAAAAATGTGGAACGCTTCACGATTTTGCGTGTCATCCTTGCGCAGGGGCCATGCTAATCTTCTCTGTATCGTTCCAATTTTAGTATATGTACTTTGGAAGTACAAACCCACCTCTTTCTTTCTTGCATTTATAGCCACCCCGACAAAATTGCTACCGTTCCAGTGATGTGACATGTTTTAGGCAAGAAATGTAATTTTTGCAGCAGTTCATTACTACATATTAATTTCTTGCTTCTTAGGTACTGCATAGTGCACTGACTTTTTATTGTAAATAGTATAAATTAAGCTCTAATCGCGAGAACAATACTATAATTGTGCTTCAAACTTACTTCAGCAATGGAGCGGCGTTCTGTTTAATTTTACATCGACATTTCCCGCCCACGATTCGTACTCCGTTCCACCGGCCTTCAATTCCAATGTATTAAACATGCTTAATAATTGTAAAGCAAACTGATAGACAGAAGTAACAGTGATAGACAGAACACAAAAGGCAGCATGCGCTGTAACAAGTGCGCAGTAGAAGACGCATCAGTCGCTACTCATGGGCTGCGCTTGTTACACCGCGAGTATGTGCGAGAGTTACAAAGAAATTAACTTGCGCGTAAGTTGGAAACGTACTTTTCTCGGTGTTTACATCTCATTATTTATTAATAAAACAAGTGCTTCGTAACTAGGCCATTTTCATAGCTAGTGTTGGGTAGCCAGAGATGACCTCACGTGCCTCGCAGAAACCGTCTGCGCGCGCGAGGACCATTGCTACGACCAGTGCCTCAGAGGAGGCACTGCTACGACATACCCGACTTTATAACCAAGTCCGTAATACACGATCGAGGCCATCGCCAAAAAAAGGAAGCGACAGCTAAAACATATCACCGCGCCAGTCCAACGGCTCTAAGCGCGGGGGGAACATCTCCGGCGTGGTCTAGTGGCTAGGATATCTGGCTTTCACCCAGAAGGCCCGGGTTCGATTCCCGGCGTCGGAAGTGTTCGGTCTCATGGTGTAATGGTTAGCACTCTGGACTCTGAATCCAGCGATCCGAGTTCAAATCTCGGTGAGACCTGACTTTTTTTTTCGGTCTTACCATACAAATATTAAAAAAATCCTTTGCGCTAAGCGCTAATATTTTCTCGTTCGCTCTAATGAAACATCGTACGCAGCAGCCCAACAGGGTTAACGAGATGCAGAAACGAACTAACAGTAAGCAAGCAGAGAACCGGCGTGAGGTGGAAACGAACTAACAGTAAGCAAGCAGAGAACAGGCGTGAGGTGACAACTTGGCGCTAATTAGTAGGTGTCCTTTTTTTTTTTTTTTGCCTGCTCAGAGCAGCTACAAGCAGCCCATAACTGCTTCCACCAGACGTTCTATGCAAATACAAAAATACAATAAAGAGCTGATTTGAGCAGGCAATATATATATATATATATATATATATATATATATATATATATATATATATATATATATATATATATATATATATATATATATATATATATATATATAGAGAGAGAGAGAGAGAGAGAGAGAGAGAGAGAGAGAGAGAGAGAGAAGGCGTCAGGCAACTGAACACGACCTTTCCAACTGACATCACTGCAAATTTTTAGATCAACCAGTGCTCCCGAGGCGCTGAGCGTCATATGACCAATCTACCCATGGGAAACAAATAGGAAATGTCATAGGCAGCATGCGCAGGTCATCATTTCCAAATAATCCCAACGCGTCGAACATAATTCTTGGCTGGTTTTGACAGAACTCACATAAATGCAAAAAACAAGCGTTGTCACGCAATTATATATAAAAATTGCAAAAAATGTAAGGTCGAATACTGCCATTGAGTCAACAGTTTCCTATTTACTGACAACTGTACATTATTGGGGGTAACTCCCAAGGCGCTGAGCGTCAAACGACCAATCCACCCATGGGAAACAAATAGGAAATGTCTTTGGGAACACAACGCACACTGCTAAATAATTCCAACGCATCGAACGTAACTTGCCTGTTTTTATGACACAACTCGCGCACACACAAAAAAGAAAACAAGCATACATAAAAATTGCAAAAAATGTAAGGTCGAATACTCCCATCGAGTCATGAATCAATAGTTTCCTATTTACTGACAACTGAACATTACTGGGGGCAACTCATGGGATCCGGACCTAACACGCACCGAGCACGGAAGCTCCCGCTTATATACCCCACTCCTGCAGGGAAACCATACAGCTCAGCTACCTCGAGTTGAATAGAGTTGCTGGATTTATGTCAAGCTAATAAGCAACATACAAGGCGAGGTTAACATTTTAGATCAATGCTGCTGCAATCTATAAACGAAAACGCAGAGATGCGTCCGCGGTGACCGAGGGAACGTTTAAAATTGATACGACGAAGAGGCTCATCCGCGTGAGTTGTACCTCAAGAGCAATAAGGAACATTGACACAGGCAAGCGATGAACATCTTTTATTCCAAATTTATTAAAATTTACGCCAAAGGAAGGGTAATAAACGGCTGCACAAAAAGTACACGCCAGCATTCGGCCACCGACGCAAGCAAATAAAAGCGCGGGTTGTTCGAAATTCAGGAGTCGTAGGGGTGGGACCTATGCACTCTTTTTATTAAAAAAATTGTGAAGGCGTTAAATAAAATGTTGACAGCCCGTCAATACGCTAAACGTTAAAAAAAGTCAACTAAAATTTTGCCTAAGGCAATAAAAAACTGAAGGCGTTTTTATAAAAACAAATGCGGCAGTTAACTGGTAAATATCTCTAGAATAAACTAAAACTCCGCACGGCGGCAAAAATTATGTACATTTTGATGGCCGAACATACGGGCTAAAAAGACAAAAACAAATGGAAAGCTCCGAAGACAATAAAAGAGCTAAAAAAAAAAACGAGGGGGGTTTGTGGGGTGGACGCTTTTATCATCCGAGCACAGGAATACCACTTGTGGCTGTTAATGCGCGGAGTGGCTCCAGGGATGCGAGGCTTTAAGTAAGTGCCACTTTATTCACTCCCCCTTAGCAATTAACCACAGAGCTGCTTGTGTACAGACTACACAAGCTTCTTGCAAAACGGCCCTTTATGGACCTGTGAAACCGCTCAGGTTTTGTCTACCCCGTACTGCACAAAGTTTCTTTCCCGCTTTTTTTTTTCCAGGGAGGTCGGGTAGACAAAGCATAACCATGAACTCTCGAAACCCGATCTTCTAAGGGTCATGACCTCAGGTTCTTGTGGCCTTGGCATATCGTCAGCACTTTCCAAATGCGAGTGAGTTGCGCAGACTTCAGTCCGAAAAAAAAAAAATTCAGGGGAAGGGGACGGCATCTTCGCCGGGGTGCTCAGAGGAAGTCTCTGTCGATGTCATGAGCACACTTCCTGCATGGGCGAGAGCACGGCAGACATCTCCAGGTTACGACGGCTGGCCAGTCTTCTGCTTTCGGATACCTGCGCAAATGTAACGAAGAACTTGGGCTTTGGAACACTGGGGGAACATTGGACTAGTCCAGACTGCCTGGGCTGCTATAGTGCATATCTGGGACCGGCTTCGCTACAACAATGGCCGTCATTTCGAAATGCTTGATACTGGCGTGAAAATGCGAGTTTCCCACAGGTTTCAGAGTCCCGTGGGTGGGTGGGAGACTACACACATCACATGGTGTGCATCGTTTTAAGAGTTGTTTCGAGTTCCACTCCATGCACCGCTCAGGAGGGCGCATTATGTGATTTCTAGTGTCCCATCCGTCCACAGGACTCCCAAACTGGGAGAAACATAGCAAGGGCACATCTTTTAAAGGTAACATGAAGACAAAATACAAATTTGGTTCATTAGGCAGGCTGCCACGGCAGAGTAACGATCGCAACGTATTAAAGCAAATTTTGGAGCAGTTAGGATAGATATAAAGAAAAAAAAACATGATAGAGTGACAACGCATCACATAGCCTTCGTGACGTTGCAGGGATCGGTTTGTGCGATTTGTGGTCACTTGACAAAAGCTACTGCCCAAAAACATGTTTGCGTGACTGATATGGTGTCTGGTTCCATTCAATCATGCCGTTTGGATGAAACAATTGGAGTCAACCACTGATTACTGTTTTAATAGCTTACCAATGACACCACCGCTGATGTACAGTGGGAAATTTGCAAATTTGTCAACGTTTGTTATTGTTATCCTTTTTGGTGGGGCTGGAGTGCAGTTCAGTGAGCTCGAAGTCTACTCCTTTCAAATACAAAGGCGTAATTGTCTTCCTTGTCCTTTTAAACCTCACAGGTGAAGGCAAAGTCACGAAGTTGCAATGTACACGGCAGTGGCGCTTCAAGTGCATAACGCTACTATCACAGGTCACCATTGCACGGTTCTGGCAGCAGACAAATTTTTGACCCCTGCCTTGTAGTTTCCTGGTCAGACTAGCAGCTTGGTGCAAAGCAGTCAACCCAGCTCCGATTTCAGACAGCTGGCAGTCATACTCGGTTACGACTCACCGCGTTGAGAAGGCACAAAAGCGTGGACAGTTTAAAGAAAAAGCAAATGAGAGTGCTTTTACGACTCTTGAAGGCAGATGGCGCAACAAACATTCCAAGAACACTGTCTTCCTTAACCTGCCTGTGTTGTTACACCTTTTCAAGCTGAGAGTAAACCTTTATTGTACTGTGCTTTGGGCTACAAGGTACACACAATAGGACACACAAACGAAGTGGACAGCATGAGTGCCTGTGCTGTCCACTTTGCTCGTGTGTCCTCTGTACTTGGCATGTACCCCTCAACCCCCAAAACGCGGTCTACAATAATGCAAAACCGACCAGCCCAATTCCTGACCCTACTGAGTGTAAACTAGCGTCACTAAATAAGCTACGCTTAAGAGTACCGCCACTTCGTGCACCCAGAAGCGACTGGGGGCCATTTTGTTTCTGGCTTGCAGTGTTGCCATCTCTGCCAACGAAACCGCCGCCGGCTGTGACGGGCAGAGTGCGACCGGCCGCTCAAGCGTCCACGCAGCAGAGAGAGAGAGAGAGGCGTCCAGAAACAAAATGGCTGCGCCCATACGTAAACAAATATCACGTGGTGCTGACCGACCAACGAAAATCTTGGCGGCACATAACACTGAGAGAAAAGAGTGCCGATACTCTACAAGCCTTTATTCAGTGACGCTAGTGTAAACCAACAAGCCCAGCTCACTGCTTTGACCGGTTACGGCTGCTGGAAAGGTAACTCGCTTTGGTGAACCCTAAGAGCTCAGAGTGAGCCAGATATTTGAACACCCTGCGCTACGCCCAGGCAGCACATGATGGCAAGTGCTGTGGGAGGGGGAATTGAAAGGGCACCCACACCACCAGGCCGTCGCTTGAGCCTCAGGGCCTCGGGGGAAGAGGGGCTCCAGTTCTCGGCCGCGGACTCGTCCGAGCTCTCGCTTGGGTGAATGTGCACAAAGCGCTTCTTCAGAGCGTTGGCCAGCAGGCCGCCGGGATCCGTCGACGGAGGCGGTTCCTCCTCTGCGTCATTCTTGCGCAACGGAGTGCCACTCGGAGACCTGCAGGACAACGTACGTGCGAGAAAGGGGTTTTTGAAGAACTATGGCGTTAGTTAAAGGGGGCACATGGGTTTTTTGATCAAAAACTATTATAATGATAACAATTGGGGGACATGTAGTTTTTCATTCTGATTGTAGATATAAATCTTGTGTAAAACGACTATATTCAAATTTATTCGGACTTTTATGTTTGATTTTTTGACAGCCTTCGCAAAAGAACTGCTGGAGGGATGCAGCTGAACAAGGTACCAGTGAACTGCGCACAAACCAAGGTGTGCAATATGACTAACAGCATCATTCTATCTCGTCTGTAGCAGAAGTTTTGACCGTTTGAGAAGCTTGGGCCTTAAAGGTGGGAACCAGAAAAACTGGTTTTGCCTTCCAGGCCCGAACATTTTTTCAGGGATGTATACATATTTACATATGGGTTGTAATACAGACGGAGGTCCCAAGACCGAAGCCGTACGTGGGACCTCCAATGACGATACACAAAATATTACGAGCGACGTTAAAAAAAAAAAATAAAAAGGTATACAGAACTATTGAACCATAAAGAACTACATATACAAAGCCAAACTATAAAACTATACAGAACTATTGAACAATACATAACTATGTTTTCAGCGACAAAATATAAAACTAAATAGAACTTTAGATACAGTTATAATAAGTAGTAGATTTCAAGCAAAATATAAACAACGAGATACAATAAAAAATGGAACATTAATATACCACAAGAAATTTAAATGTCAAGCAGGTATGTAGTTCCTAAGTACAGTTTTGAACTTATAGAAAGAATTTGTTTTAATATAGCTGGGTAAAGAATTCCAAAAAGATATAGCCGAAAACAGTATTGTATGCTTACCATAATTAGTTCGAATCTTAGGAAGCAAGAAATTGTTTTGACTCGAAAAACGCGTGTTATTCGTATTAGTAATCATGCGAACCGGGAAAACCTCTAATACGAGTTTGCGATTAAGAATTTTGAAAAATAAGATACCGAGGCTGTACCGATAAATTTGAGTTAGAGGCAAAACCCGAAGTTGTTAAAATAGTGGAAAGGAAGAAGATCGACGGGGTGCAGAGTTGATGACGCGAATAGCTTGTTTCTGTAATGTAACGAGAGTTGACAAATGGGTGGCGTAAGAGCTACCCCAGGATGTTATACAGTAGGTTAAATGACAGTGAACGAAAGCAAAGTATAAGCTCAGAAGGATTTGAAGAACCTTAAATGTAAAAATCGAATAAATTAGAATATAGTCATTTTACACAAAAATAAATTTTATAACTAGAAGCAGAACGAAAAACTTCACGTGCCACCCAGTTTTCACCATCACAACTGTAAAAATAAACTATTTTGGTTTAAGACCAGTGTGCCCTTAAAGGGGCCATGCAGACAAAATACAAGTTTGTTTTATTCGAAAGTTTTAGTGTTTTATAGTGCCCCCAGCACTCATCTGGGAGCAAATGATGCTTTATTCACTGAGAAATTAAACAATTTAAGCTGAAATTTGAATCCTCCCGCTGCATTGTCTTTTGCGAAATCTGTGAGGACATATTCAGGGAAGTTATAAAACAAATGTTAGTATGTAACTATGGCTACTTCGAACGGCGAAATACCGTTTGTTGCCTTGTTGCCCTCATAGATGGCGGGACAGTACCGCGCAAGAACAGCTGTCCGCACATGCTCTGCTTCGCACCAAATCTGTATCTGGTTGACTTTTGTACCAGTTAAGGGGGATATGGCTCTTGAAACAGCTCCCTTTAGTTGTGAAGTAAACTGTGTGAAACTTGGGAGACTTGCTGCTTTTCCACCCCTGATTTCAAACATGGCATTATTTCTTGGGTAAGTCGACTAGTTCCCAAGATAATTAGAGATAATTAGCCACTTTCGGCGAAACAGTACACAAACCAGTGTTGGTCATAAAACTGTAATCTTCCAATACCACGAATTTTTTCCAACTGTTATTTTCCAATACTATCAACCCTGGTGAGTGGCAAAATAAGAGAATTGGTCACAGGCCAGCTTCGGGACGCCGGCCTGTGACACACACCTGGCGCTAACCCGAACCGAATGTACCGTATAATGCGGAATATAGGTCGAGGCGGAATATAGGTCGACCCCCTTACCTTGTAGCCCAAAAATTAAAAAAATAATTAGGTACCAATCATTGTTTTATTGAGACTATACTTGTTCGTCTCAGATTACTCATTTAAAACTGTCTGAAGTATCGTCGGACGACTGCTTCTGGCTCGCTGTCGGCCACACAGCAGGTCGCCCTGGGTGCAGTCCAGGGAATTGCTTATGCAGCACTTCTTAAACACTCGCAAGAACATGTCATCGTGAAGCGAGCGCAAAGCAGGGGACACTCGTGTGCTGACCGGAGCGACAGCCAGTCTGTGCAGGCGGTCAGCAAACATCTTGGGGTATCCATTCGTAGAGACATCGCACGACGCTAGCGGGTAAAATTTGCCCCTTTGTACAGCAGCACAGGTGCACAGAGCAGTGCCCATGAAATGAGGCCTTCCGAGCGTTGCATACCGAGAGCTGCCCCTTCAGCTAACGCCGCTAGACACACTTCTTTTGGCGATACCGAACTGGCGCAAGGCGGACACATCGTGGGCTTGGGAAAATCCCCACCTTTTCTTTAAAACGCTGCTGTGAACTGGCCTAAACTCATTTTGAGCAAGAAGGAAATAGCATGCACACATTCGCCGACAGCGAGAGAAGCAACAAAACAAAGATGGCGTCGCGTCCGATTGATGGTGGTGGCGATGGTGCCTTTGGTGTTTGGATGGGCTCGAGGGGCTGCCCGGTCGCCAGATGACAACTGCCAGTGACTGCAATATAGGTCGAGGGGTGACTTTCCGGCAAATTTTTCTGTAAGAAATCTCGACCTATATTCCGCATTATACGGTACCCCACTAAGGTCGCGTCAAACGTTTATACCCTCGTAAACACACCACGCTTGCAAACAGAGTGCCTGCTCCACATTATTCTGCATTTCGAATGCGTACAAACGGTAAATCGCAGCCTTGAACGAGCCCCAAAACAACGCCGACAGGTGGAGCGGGCCGGAGACTCCCGCGGCTGCTTTCGAAACGGGTCGCTAGGGGGATTTCAGTGGCGCCCCTACAGGCTGCGCTCGAGGCGCATAGACTGCAGACGACCCTCGTTAACGTTGTTTGTGTGCATGCAGAAGAAGCATAAATCATTAAGCACACGGCAAGATAGTGGGCGAGCAAAAAAAGGGCGATTTTCACGCTTCATCGCTTTACCGCAAGCCGAATCAGCCTAGAGTGAATGTTGTAGTGTGCGATATTTATTGTTTTTTTCCCCCCCCAAAAAATCGTCGTCATACAATTGAATCTTAGATCTGCTGGGTTAGATCGATGTTTTTCAGTTCGCCTTGAATATTTATGACTAAAAGTTCCCTGAAAAAGAATAAGCGAACGTCACATACGTGGCAGTGTGCGATGTGCGGTGTGTCTCATTGCGGCAGCGCCCCGTGATTTAGATTCCGCGCGTCTCGGCAGCGTGCATAGTTTGACATGTTAGAAGACAGACGTCGCGGATGATGATGATGAATAAATCTATTTGTCAAGCTGGTGCAGATGTTAGGGCACCCGCCCGGGGAGGGGGCTTCTTTATTCTGGGATACCCTGAGCTCGGAGAAAGAAAAAATGCCCTCTGGGGAGAGCAAATAAGGGAAGGGGACAGAAATGTACAAAGCCACAAAGACGAGGAGTGAGACCGTGGAGGAGAGCAAAGTGAAAGCTGGGCGGCCGGCGGTGCGGGGACATTATTGGCCTGCGCAAACGATTTTTTCTGGGTCAGAGTCAGCACTCCAGCCCAACGCGCCCGATGGCTGTGCAGCTTCATCCAGCGTAGTGCACGCTATTTACATTGGTGCTTCAATGCTTATGTGTTTGTTGGTAACTTTTGTTGTTCACCCAACCATTCCTACTGCTATAAAAAGAATGTGCACTAAAATTAAGCGCAAATAGCTCGTTTTACAAGCTTATAATCCCTGTTTACTTTGCGTTGTATTTCGTTGGTCTCAGCCAATGGCAACGAGCTGCCCATAATTCGTCATAAGTTCAGTGCAGAAAAGTAGCCAGGGTTTCGCATGCCTATTTTTTCTCATTATATGGTAGCTTGTTTGAATGAAGTTTGCATTTAGAGCGGTGTCAGCATTTTCTAAATAAGGCAATCTTTTGAATGAACTAGACTGTTTTTTCTGGGGAGCAAACCACAATCTGGGTGCTTCTTGAAGCGCTTGCGGATGGTCCAGCTGGCAAGTTGCGTGGTGTGGTGAACGGTTATTTTTCACCGCGAGTGGGCCATTGCAGAAACAGCGTTACAGGTTTGTCCGGGCCGCAAAGCATTTCTGTATCAACCTTAGCGCCGTGTGTATAATACAAAAAGAAGATGGCCGAGCCACTTAGACAGATTTAGACATGTGCCCTTGTTCGAAGCTACCATGGTTCCCATTTGCAGCTTCTGACATACTCAGGCTTCACATAAAAAACTGAGAAAATGCAAACACCAGCAAAGACTGACAAAAAAACAAAAACAATAAAACACAAACATTATTTTGTATGCATGCAGCTAGACGAAAGTTGCTCATATGTAAAACAATAGTAATACACAGGCAAAAAAAAAAAAAAAAAAAAGTCGCGGTGAACTAAAGTTGGTTCCGACTAAAAAAGATCAAGAAAAACAAACATTAGACTGGCTTGGTCACACCGCAAGCACTGGGAATGTGTTGATTAACGTTAACCGATGCAGGCAGTGTTCAGGTTCAGCCGTGTTGGCATAAATAGTAGCAATACTCCACAGACATAATCTCGGGGTAGACAGATCCATGGCTACTCCCGGTGACAACGTTATTATGTTTGGAGGGTAGCCCCATTAGGAGCGCTCCCCTCAAGTGACATGTGACAGCCCCCTTTTGTTTGTTGACTTAACTATCCTGCCCCAATTAGCAGCAGCACAAGCAGCATGCTTACTTTTCGACCTTCTTTAGCTTGACCGAGCCGAGCCCCTTGAGCACTTCGGCGAGCAGCGCCTCGTGTGCCGTCGCCTGCTTCTTGGCCGCTGGATCCTGGGGGGCAAACAAACAGACAAACAACATTGTTGGGGCACTTTATGGACAGTGTAAGCACTAAGATGTCCTCGCAGCTTAACGTTGATATTCCTTTAGTGTCCCTTGAACTAAGCCATGATAGGCAAAGAGAGAGAGAGAGAGAGAGAGAGAGAGAGAGAGAGAGAGAGAGAGAACCAGGAGTCAAATCCCACAAGACACTGCCACTTTTTCTTATGGCGCAAAAACAGCCCAACTACATTTGCGACTCAGCTAGTCACTGCAATGGTGTGTGAATCATGTTCAATCGTGATTAGAGTAAAACCTCGATACAAGAAACACGTCTCTTGTATGTGAAGTTGCTGACATGGCGAACATAGGAAAACCAGCCAAACTGTTTTCATTCAAATGTCCCTTATAACCAAGTGTGTCTCTTTTTTCTAACAGTGTCTTTTGGAACGAGCTTTCACTGCAGCCCAATCTCTGTCGGCTCTGCGAAAAAGGCAGAGCGAAAGAAAGAAAATAATCAAAAAGTCGTACCTTGGGGGCAGCCTTCTTGATTGGCTGGGCCAACTTGGGCGGTGGTGGAGGAGGGGGAGGAGGAGGCGGTGGAGGGGGTGGCGGGATACCCCCCGCAGTGACGTACACCACAGTGTTGCTCTTGCGCGTGTCTGCATCTGAAAAAGTGCAATAACTTCTGTTCACTCGAGACGTCCGGTAGACGGAACTAGCAAAAGTGGCAAAGCCACAATGGGCCCAGGGAGGACGAGAGAAGGATAGAGAGAAGGAGAAAGAGAGAGAGACCGCTTTTTTTATCTGTTTGTCAGGTTGTCTTACTGCTCTACAAAACAATTATTCTACGTCTAACCGAAAATTCGCTAGGGTCACACACATCAGCATCGGTAGGATTTTGTCTCAATAGGGGGAACCCATTGTATTATGGGGAGAGAGGCAATTGTGCTGGCGTGGCTAGTGGCAGCAAATGCCCCTTCTGCACCCCCCTGCTGAGGCCCATGGTCCCACATGCTGCACTTCAAATTTTTTCTTGTAATACGCACGCTATGCCATTTGCATCAGATAAAAACACAGCGATAGTTTCAGAGGGAGAGTCAGGGTCCGGTTGAGAAAAATTTCTTCTACAGCAAACAACGAAATATAATTCCAATTTCTGTTCACTCCTTTACAATGAGTCAGGGGTGAGACGGCTTAATCAGATTTGTGAGCAGTTTTTGGAGCAGCGAAATCTCGATTTTGGAGCAGAAGAACTACATTTATTATGTCACCTTATAGGGGCCTAAAAAATCACATTTTTGGCAACTCCGGGAAGAAAAGTGCAATTTTTAATCAGCTTTGAACGTACATATAACACTGAAACAGCATTTCAATAAAGTTGTTTTCTATTCCACTACCCTTTCACAAACCGTTTTTAAATTCTGAGGCTCTATGCATAGATAGCGTGGAGCGCCGTTGGAAATATCAAATTGAAAAACTAAGCAATTGCAAAGCATTTTTATTATCATTTGAATGCAGAAATTATTATTTATTCTAATCCCAGACTGGGCTTTACGCACAGAACCACGGCAAAAGTTGCGCAAAGCGAGGTGACAGTCGTCGCACCCCACCAGCCCTCCCATTTCAATCCTCAATGTGCACGTCCACTACGATCGTAATTTGAGTAATGTTGGTACATTTAGCCCCCTCCCTCTTGGCATTAAATTTCACTTCACATAGATGAACTATTATTACTAGCGTGTAATAATCACCTGTCCCGCTATCGCACACTGCTTGAACATTTTGCGGCGATGTAGCCTGTGCCGCCACTTCTGCAGTGTCGATCGTTCCATTCCCGCCGCTTGCAAGCTCACTGTCAAAGGCAGCAATAACTCAGCATTTTATAACACCGCAATAAGTCCGAAATTTCACTTCAAGCACGCATCGCGCCTCACACTCAAGGCCGAAACTCGGCGAATTCGCGGGCACCACGTTTCTGATGAACTCCCGTCTTTCGAGTCACGCAACTTCCCGCAACAGACCAAATGACTAAGTGTAAACCCAGCCACCCTCATAACCAAGACCATGGTAGAAATCGGCGAAGAGTGCTCTGCCTGAACCACGAGCAACTGCTTCGCTCGCCGGCCATGTTTCCTAAGCTTCTCCACACCAAGATGGCGGCGCCCCGTGATGTCGTTCCGGAGATACGGAGCTCCGAAAATTGCCGTTTTTTCATCAACTTGGACAAGTAGTTTGTCGCCTCAGTACACAAGTATTTTTTCTATAGGACTTTGCAATGGTTTTGAATGGGAAGACTTTAAAATCTCACAGAATATAACATGTGCAACCCGACATTGTGACCTTCAAAAAAACTATCTCGGGGAAAATTTATTATGCGGGTTTTTTATTAAATGATCAATCGATTAAACCTGTACAAACGGCATCACCTTTGGGGTGCTGGAAAATTATGCCGTCAGTAAGCATTTTCCCCCACCGAAACTGACGGGACCGTTAAAATCCTTGGCTCTCAGACTGTTTTGGAGCAGTTTGGCGCAATGTTTGCGTATTTCAAGCTTTTGGAGCAGCTCGGCGCAGGAAAACACATTTGTATCAGAACTGCGCAATATGCGCAGCTGTCTCACCCCTGATGAGTACGTTTAGTGGACCTCCAAGGGCTAAAATAGACACCACAGCTAGACCACCAGGGCCCCGAATCACCCTTACATACGAGCCGTAAACGTGACACGAGCAATCACAAAGTTGCTTTCACCGATTTCTTTTTTCTTTCCAGAAACAACACAACCATCACGCCACTCATCAGAAATATAGTGACCACTTTAGCTGCGAGGCTTGCGCCTCTGTTCATCAAAACTGGATAGCTAGTAAGCTCTCAAACTTAAACAGTAACAACAGACACCAATTTCATAACGCTCTTTTTTTGAGCAAATTTGAGAAGCAGCTAGTTCCACTGACGCTGGCATCCTTTTGAGAAATTGAACAGGCGACTAACCACTGTGCAATTAGCTCAAGAGAGTAAAATGCCCGTCATGTCCTCTCTTAGGTGTCTCTAGCCTTGCAAGGCTTCCCTAATAGGACTGAATTTTTGTGAGCTTCAAACAAGACCAAGCCACAGCAATGTTGAAGAAAACAACAATAACCCCGATTAACAAAACGTCTGCATCAAGGCATCAGACGAGAAGTAAGAGGCAGGCATAGGAATTGGTGGAGAGTTGCGAAAATTTTGCGCAGCTGCTGAAAGTGTAGGGAAGTCCTTCATCCCTCCCTCTTTCCTCTAATGGTCTAAAAGGCTCTACCATAAATAATGGCTTCACTGTTATCATCGCCCCGCAGTGGACGCGAGTAGATGACGATGATGATGGTGATGAAAAGGATGCTGCGCCTCCTCTCACCCTTCTGGAGGACAACCAGTTCCTCGACCTGCTTCCTGAGCGAGGCCACTTCCTCCTTGAGGAGGGAGATGTCGCTCTCGCCGCTCCCTTCCATGATGGGACTGCACCGACTGCTCGGGTTGGTGCTCACGGGCGACGCACACATGGCCAGGCTGCTCAGGGGACGCAGGCTGCCGCAACTCCCCCTGCTCGACTGGGAGCTGCTCCGGTAGCACCTGGGCACGAAGAGACCAACCGACCACTGCGGTCACTGTCCCTGCAGGCTAAGCACTCACTGCAGCAACCAGCACACTGCACCACTAAGCAGACACACCGGCTTCTTATTATGAGGTGTAAGTATTACGTCTCCTTGTTCAGTGGACCTTGAACTTCCTTGATGCAAACTATGGAACACCTTGTGCTTAAGCGCGGCTCCAGGCTCCTCCTGAGCCAGCAGCCCCACTTGAAACAGTTCCTCCTTGTGCTTCAACCGGGGCTCCTGGATACCTCCAGCAAATTAAAGCAAAATATGGGGGGTGACTAGGCTAACCCAGCCAATTAGGGTGATTAATTAAATGGCTAATTAAGCTGAGTAATTGAAGTGCAAAAATGTGTCCGACAAAGCTGACCTGTGTGATTGCCAGTACAATAGCTGCTGGTAAAAGATATTTCGATGGTGGACATAAAAATAGCGCTGCCAAATGCGCCAATGTATTCCAAGTCATTGCATGTGCCTGTTTTTAATGATTTTCCATTCAGGCCTTCCCGCTTCAAGTCATCTTAGGGATAACATAAGTGACTGAATTTTATAAGGCATGCTACAGACAAAGGGTCTGCTTTAAGCCCATTTGCTCGGTTTCCCCAATCGTACGGGAGATTCCCGAATTTTGATGGCTTTGTACGATTGCAAGACCGAAACAAAAATCTCCCGAATACAAACCCATGTTTGGCCAAACCTTTCTCCCAGCTCGGCCACACTGCACCGGAGCTACCTGAAAATCCAATCCAATCCTACACCAATTGACATTGTTATCAGCGAGTCACTTAGAAAGCACAGCCAGCCACGCGCGCAAGTTGAAGTGCTCAGTACCATAGAAACACTGGATGCGAGAGGCATTGCAGCGTAGTAAAGAAAAAGTGCACCTGGTTTCGAGCATCTATGTCTGACACAACCCCAAGTCACGTTATTTTGTCGAAGTGCCGCAGGAGCGAACATTGTTATGCCGGACAGCATTCCCACGACTTCTTGAAGAGGGTGGCATCAGCCATGTTGAAGATTTAGCAACTGACCAGTGGTGCTGCAGCTTATTAGTAGTCAGTAGGACGAAACAGTTCAGCTCCTGCTCTTTTGTAACTAAATTAAAAATTCATGTAAGATATTCCATCCCCCCCCCCCCCCCCCTCCCTCCTTCGGCGAACCTGGTAGGCATGGCTTTAAGGCTCGAAGGTGAGAACTACAAATGTATTGACAGTGAAATTTCAAATCAAATTGTGACTCGTAGCAACGATTCGTTTCAGAGCTTGAATTCCTCATACGTGAACTCACAAATAATTTACAACTTCAATTGTCACTACTTCCTCCAACACCTGCCATGGGACTGATCAGCAAGGTCTGAGATTTCCAGAGCCTTGTTTTGGCTTTGTTTTGCTGCCCTGCGCTGGCTGACCACTTCAAACTACAGCACGCGTGCGCTTTGGTGTGGGTCACGAGACCCACCGAGAAAGCAGAGAGGCAGGCGGCGCGGTGTGCTTCGACTCGACATCGCTCTGGCGAAGTCGGCACCATTGGGAAGGCAGCTGTCTCACGCGCTCCCCCACTCTCCTGTTCTCTACTCTGCTATCGGCTGATCTGTCTACACTTTACAAATACTTATTCACTTACTTATGTGGCTCGCCTCGCGGCAGTTGTACACCCATTTCCATAACCACACCCAATCACCCTGGTAAACCACCAAGTTATGTTGATTATTTAATTTACATTCTCTAACCTACTCCGCTGCTATGCTTAGCTATGACGGAGAGCTGACAAGTTGACTGAAACCCACGAAAATACAAGAAAAGAATGACGGATACACATTAAACAGGCACATGCGGCCTCGCATCTGTTTTGTGTTAGCCAGTCTTTTCACATCACCTTTTCGCAATACAGTCAATCCCGCATATATCGAATTATTGCATTTATCGAACAGTCCAAACATCCCCTTGGAAATCCTATGCAAAAGAAAATATTTTATATATCGAATTATCGATGTATCGAACTAATTTGCGATCCCCTTAGAGTTTCATATATTGGGGATCGACTGTATACAGCACTGTACAAAAGCACATGCTACTTGTTGCCTGGTGTGACCTCTGACCTCTCTTGCACTCACCTCAGCCTGACCCCTTCCCTCCTGGATGCTACTGACTGCAGCTGCTCGATGTCTCCAAAGTGAACCACGGGTGACTCCAGAGGAGGGGACTCCGCTATCTGCGGCATCTGAGGACAAGAAATTAGGAGGAGATGAATCATAATGAGTCACAAAATCCAAACTCAAAAGCAGTGAAATCCAGAAAAAATATCCTAGCTAATCAGAGGTTTGAGTTGCAAAAAAGCTTCAGTAGCGCATCTGAAAGACTTAGCGAGTTCAGCAAGTTGTACCAATGAGTAACGCCATTTGAAATTGGAGCAAGATAACACCAAAACTTGTTATGTAAAAGGAACAATAACAGGGCGACGCTAAATGACACGAATTCGTGTGTTAACTGGGGCGGTATCCTCGTGTTTTGTCCGTTTTATGACCGTTCTGAGCAAGCCGTCATTGGCTAAAAGAGAACACCTGGATGTGACACCATGCAAGCATGGTGGAGCTATGAGCCGCGGCTTCTCAGAGCAGACGATTTTTCGCCGCCTTGTTGTTGGTTCGCTGGGGGAACAATAAACACATAAAAGACAGTTTAAAATAGGTTTAGTTGTTCAAAATGTGTTTACAAGAACAGTTGTGCAAAAGTCAACCCAAAGCCCGCCTACAACTGGAAGTACGTTGCAATAAAACGGACACAAAATGACGTTTTCAAAACGGGCAATTACGAGAATACCGCCCCTGAAAGACTGCACCTTCTGTAGCTCTTTCTTTCTTTTTTCTGCGCAACAAACGATGCCTTGCTGGTGTAGAAATGAGCACTTAAGCTGGCTTTTCTCTATTTTGATTACACTCCCTTCTTTTTCTTTTCGCTGACAAAAGAGCCCGTTGCTAAGTTTGTAGAACAAACCGATCGAGCCTAACTCAACCACCCTCACGAACTGTTGCCACGGAGGAGAAGGTATAGCCAATAGGAAGTGTTTATTCTCCCAGCAGCCGTGAGAATGACCGTAAAAAATTTTTCATGGCAGTTTCCACAAAAGCCCGGCAGGCTTTCGAGGAAAGGTAACTTGACCTAACCCAATGCAGCCTAACCACACCCAGCCCACCTACCTAAAACAGCCTATCCTGAACCAAACCCAACCCAGTAAAAGCCCTCTGCATTGATCACATGATAATTGTGAGAATAAACGCACTACACAAAATTTACAAACAAGACAGATGAAAGAATATTTGTCATGTACTAAAAGCAGCAAAAAAAAAAAAAAAACAGATTTGAATCGCTTTTTACTGGAGGTAGTCGGCAGAATGAATTTCCACGGAATATTTGACCCACCCAACAACGCTACAAGCTGGCACACTTAGCCAATCAGAGGGGACTTCAGCCTATGGCTATTGTCAGAGTCCTTCAATGCTTTACTGGTCACGAAACTGCTCCGTAACTCAATGGGAGAGCTTCATATGCTGCATTTGGCCGCCGCGTGGTGGCGCCACCCTCTCACTGAGGTCACTCCTCAGGCGGCGTTGCGCTGGCTCGAACGGCGGAGCCGCGGCGAGTTGTGTTTGTTTTGTGCGGGAAAAAAATGTAACGTGCATATCGCGCTCTTGTGATGCGACTTAAGTAGTGCAACGACGATGCCGAACATGTGTTGCGTCCCGGGACGTCGTTCTTTGAACAACGATACCACAGAAAATGTTTCCTTGTTCTGTTGACCGAGCGACGGGCAGCTGTGTGAGAAATGGAGGGGTGTCATTCCAAGGCAAGCAACGGGAGATTTCAGCTTCGATTATAAGTGTGCGACAGTGTGTGGAAATGCACTGTGTGTGAGAATGGAAAAAGCAATGTACCCTTTTGAGAGCATCGTGGGCCTAGAATTGTACAAGGCTAACTTAAAGCCGGATTTTTGTCATATCAGTCAGGTTGTAGCGGTGCTTCATTACCTGTTTGCAAACTTGTATTACCTTGCGCTCAGGCTCGCGTGTAAAAAAAGCTTTGGGACATCCTTGTGCTTTAACTTTTCATATTTCCGCGAATTATCCCTTAGGGTTCGTTTTGTTTGTTTTGTAACCGCGCGTGGCCGATTCCGGTTTCTTATCTGGCGTTTCAACCGGAGCGCCCGTTTGCTCTTTTTGTCGTACGTCCCATCGGGCAATATTGTTTGATATGGAAAGGGTGCCACCTTGTCGCTAACTTGATTGATTGTAGGGTTTAACGCGCCGACGCAACGCAGGCGATAAGGCGCGCCGTAGTGGAGGGCTCCGGATTAATTTTGACCACCTGGGGATCTCGTACACACGGGCGTTTTTGCTTTTCGCCTCCATCAGAAAAGCGGCCGCCGCGGCCGGGAATCGAACCCGCGACCTCGTGCTCAGCAGCACAACGCCTTAGCCACTGAGCCACCGCGGCGGGTACCTTGTCGCTAACTTGATTTTTTTGTTTCTTCGACAATGTTCTCGATCCTATTTCCATGGATCTGAAATTAATAACGTTCCAAGAGTAATGCATGCATAGCAAACACCGCGCAACTCACTTTATCGACGTTCATCTGTTCACGTCACACTGCGGACTGCTTCTTAGACGTTTGTGTTTCATTCTAGTCTTTTGTAGTGCAGGAGATCGCTAGCTCGCTGCGTTCAGAAAAGCTATGCGTCGTTCTTGGCTACGTGGCAATATTCTGTTTCCTCCGTGTGTTGCACATCGCAGCGCGAAAAAATAAATTTTTGTACGCTGGACCACGCTCTTTTGTCTGCCTTCGTAACATAGAAATTTTTTGTTGCGTGTGATAAAATCAGTTTCATTGTTCTTTTTTCGCGTCCTGTTTTTGCGAGGATTGCAAAGCGTGGAAGCAGAAAGACACATGGAGTAACATATATCTCTTCGTGTTTTGATCCTTCGCGTTTCTGCAGCGTTTTTAGATGTTCTCAAGTATGTACCCACTCATCGAAACGACAATACTATTGGGCTATCTCTTTTAGCGTTCTGTGCATTACAGAGCAATCAACGGATTCATTAAGCGTAGTCTGAACGACGCGTACTTGGTTTCTTTCAGTTTTTTATTGTATTATAGATAGGCCCACAGCAGTCCGTCACTACACAGCTACCGTATGTGTGGTATTTACAACTTTGCTTTAAGAAAAGAAGCAATATAGATTTAAAAATCCGTAAACACGACAGCGCAGCGCTTGTGCCAGAGCACACAGAAGCCGTTGCCGTTCGCGGCCGAAGTCTACGGTAACTTGCTTCGAAAAATAAAACCCCATTGAAGGCAGGTGATAAACACAATTACTGGACTATTCCTCGCTAACTACTACGAAAAAAACACACTTAATCAGCGCGCAGGCACCAAAAGCAGCGAGTGTTTGCACGCCAAGAGCTGGCAAATACGCCGCACGCGCGGTGGCTGGATGACCTTCGTGCGGCGGTGGCGCCTGTAGTGGCGCGCGCGGTCCCTATATGAAGCGAGCGCCGAAGTTTCGTGACCAGTAAACCATTGAAGGACTGTGCTATTGTATATACTCTGCCGGCAAACAGGAATGACAGCTGTTACATTCCCGAGCACGAATCTATCAAAGCCAACAAAGCCGAAGAACCAGTAGAATGCAAACTAGGGTTAGTAAGTACATTACGAAAAACCAATGCTAGTGATAACCGCTGGAATATGTTTACTAGCTGAAGTTCATTGCTTTTTGGAAACACTTCCTCTGCAAAAGTTGCCAGACACATTTATTTTATATTTACACATCACTGCTGTACTGCCTCCATCTCTCTCTCTTTTGGTTCAGAAAAATATTTCTACACAGGCTGCACCAATATTTTTTTTTATGCTTTGTGATGTTACAAAATGTGGTAGGTTAAAAGTGTATGGGTTGCAATACCAGTATTCATGCATTCTAAATTTCTTATACCCTTGAATCAGAGGCGCTGTTTCGGAAAACAGGCTAGTTTAGATAGATATCGATTGGACACATCACTTGGCTCTAAACTGCCAAAATGGTCATTTTTTTTTTTTTGCTGCAAAATTTATCCGAGGCAAGAAAATTAATGGCATTTTGATATCTCCCTTTAGTAAACCAAACCGAAGCAAATCACGAAACACAAGTAATGACATAAATCTACTGGAGGGAAGAGAAATTGTACAGGTTTAGCTGTATCTTCGCAAAGCCACTGAACGCGATGTTAACAATGCTATCCTTTTGGAATTACACTGGAGTCCAGTTGATTCACTAAGGTTGACACATTCTGTTGTGGATCCAATGAAAGGCGACTTCGGTCCATTCCCCCTAAAGTGCCTGCGAAACCAGCACTGCCAGAATTACAGTAGGTGCTACCCCACCACTTTTGCAATGCTCTCCGGGCGGGAGACGGAGTGTTCATCACGGCAATACTGGTTTGTTCGGCAATTTTTCAGTAAACACAGCCTGTTCCATTGCTGAACAGCAAGAAAACCACAAAAAGTGCGAGCATTGTGCTAGGAAACAAGCCCAATTAACCTTTTAAGTGAAGCTTATTAGTCTAGGTACAAACCCAGGAAATGCCTGGTAGCATCCCTCTGACCTTTAAGCTCAGCCAAGGTCAAGCAAGTGCCTCCCGCAGTTTTGTGGCACTGAAAGAACCACCACTGACCCCGCTTCAGCTACCGACTGAACAATTTCGTGGTGCCGATGGAAGTGCCACTGACTGTGCCTCAGTCGCTGGACGAACCAATTCGCGGCGTTGACAGAAGCGATCACCGCAGTCACCGGCCGAAGTGAAATTGAAGACACTGCTTGGAACTGGCATCTAAACAGCGTGCTGGCCATGTTTGCGACGCCATGGGAGACAACAAAGCAGGGTGGGGAGCACTACTGTGACATGCAATGATCAGAACAATGCCTAGTGACCTTGTTAGGGCAGCGCTTCTAGTTCGTTAGTGCAGAGAAATACTCCAAAGCGCACTTAGTGAGAGACGAATTTAGAAAGGCATGCAATTGAAGCTTCGCTTCACGTCGCTTCCCAGCTATGTGTGGGATTCATCAATTCTTTTGTGTCTCTTCGAAGTATAAGGGGAGTGGACATCGCCAGAGGGTTATACTCACTGTGAAAATGTCCAGCTTTGTGCAGAGCCATGCAAGGCACCGGTAGGGCAAGGTCTCGTAGCGAGACCTAGGCTTGCTCGACATCCTGAAAAATGAAAGAAGCGGGCAGGGGTTAAAAAGGAGGAGGAGGAGTGGGTCGGCAATCTGTGCGACACTAATAGCCAACTAACAAACAGTGTTAGCTTACACTGTCCATTGTGCAAGTCTTCACATTCCTACACTGGAATTAGCCATTCTTTTGCAGACATTCTGGAGCACGTTGGTCCAGTTTCGCAGTTGGTCCCATTTGACTGACTTTAAGACGGTTGAAACACATCACCATTACCATCATCATCACACTGCATTAGCTCAAGCGTTCCTACCATAGAGGTAAGAAAAACTTAGGAGAGGCCCCTAGCTATCTCGTGATGGACAGTAAAGGCCAACTGCACTTAAATTTCACCTCGACCAAATTTATTTTTGATGTGTAGTACGTACCACCAAATCAGCTGGGACACGAGTGGAGCGCCTCGTTAATAAGTCATAAGCGTTTAAAAAAGCTCCACCGCAGACCACGCTGCACCTGCTGTCGGATCGCGTAAACAGCCATGACGCGCCTGTGACGGCCTGTTCCAGCTGACGGGGGCTCCTTCCTCTGACCAGCCACGCATTTGGAGAACTGGTTGAGCTCTGCTGTGAACGCTTCACCCATTTGCTGCCCCGTGCGCGCGTAGAGCTTGCGCGCAGACTTGCTCCTTCTCGATTTTGGTTTAAAGATCGCCAATTTTTGCTGACCGCTTGCAGCGTCCCTGCGCGTATTTCAGCTGCTGTATTTTGCATCTCGCTTTCTTTTTCAGCACACTATACGGAAATAGTGTTTTCAAAAGGTCAAAATTTTAAGTGCAGTTGGCCTTTAATTGTGATTGCCTCCATATCCCAGCCAGCATCTCCAATCTTGAGGACCGTAGCCAGATAGGCAGTCCCCCCCTCCCCTTCAAAAAAACATAAAATAAAAATAAAGTTTTTTTTTCCAGAACGAAGGAGAGGGGGCAACCTTAAAGGGACACTGAAGTGATTTGTAAACACTGCGGGATTACTAGCGCAAATTGTAGTCCGGAGTCCACAGGCCATGTTTCGACCACTCTGAGTGCGTTTACGCGAATATATTTAGTAGAAAAATCCATTCGAAAATGCTGTCCTCCTCTCTGCATCCTCGCCCATTTTCTGTGGCATTTTCGTGTGACGCGAGGAGGAGATGACTTGGCTTGACTGCGCTACGGCACGGCTTGCCAATCTTCCGACAGAGTTTGTCAGCCCAGCGTTTATGGTACAGCTTTTAGTCTGCCGGCAGGTTGTCGCAATTCGTTCGCTCAGTTGAAACTAAGCTACGACACGTTTGTGAATGGAAGAATGTGCGTTTCTTTAGTTTGTACACTGTATGAAGCTCCAAGTCCAGGTCGCTCCACACAAGCGTCGCTGACTGGTACACTGGTAGGAAAATCTAAGTTCATTTGAAGATGGGAGAAGACAATGAAGCCGAAATAGGTACTAAGGAAATAAAATCAACTGGAACTTTTACCGTACAGCGTAAAACTAGTGTGCAGGTAGCACTTTTTTTGCACTGGGTGAACAAGCACAGCGCTCAGCAGCACGACTTGTATCTGCGAATGCGTTTCCGTCTAAGAAATGCAATTGCTAGACGTAAGATATTGTGGAAATTTGGAGGACGCTTACTGCACGGGCGCTATACAAAAAATAGTCACCTAAGCTGCTTAAAACGCTAAAACTAAATAATAGTGTAAACTGGTTATACATTATATACCTTATATTTCCATCGTCGACAGCGCTGGCCCGTGGCCGAGTGGTCTCGAGCACTAGTTATGATATTTTGAAAGTCGCAAGTACGAATCCCCGAGGGTTTTTTTTTTTTTTGTAAGCTGATTTTTTCCGTTTTCGGCCGATGTTTTCTATATTGAGTTCACCATTTTTGGGCCATAATGTTCACTGCTCCACGAGCGAGTTCTGCGAACTCGCTTGTCTCGTTGGCGTGCTGTTGCCATAAACACTGACTGCTTGCAGGCAGTGGGCACAGGCCAGAATCAGCAGACCCTTGGCCTGGTGCGACGCTTTTTACGATACAGGCATGAGTGAGGCAAGCTCCAAATATGGGGGAATAGCGCAAGGCATTTGAGCGTCTGCGGTGAAGCGGAGGGCGTTCATCCACTGTGCAGGACTCAGCTATTGATTGCTACGATTCCAAGCCGTCCTGGGAGGCTTATCTTAGGCATTTTACAGCCGACAACATGACAGAAATGCGGTATGACAATTACTGAGATATCGAGGATGCCCATCAGATGACGTTGGGAGTTAAGCATGGTGTTTTACAGAACCGAAACTTGTTTGAATGCTAATCGTGGGCATCATCCAATCACGGTGCACTTCCCCCCGTCATCACAGCATTTAGTTGGTGCGGCCGCCGCAGACCGCGCATGGTCGTTTTTCTTCTTTTGAGCTTTATAAAATAATTATTGACTTGTCAACTGGATAACCGATGAAAAGTCTGTTAATTGGAGGCAGTCTACGCGGTGCAAGCAAAAACGGGAGCGTGACAGATTCACTTCAGTGTCCCTTTAACCCTTTTATAAATTACTTTTTTGTTTCAATCTTGGCAGTAGTACTTAATACCCCTGTCACACGAGCCCTTTCAATCACGATTGAGTCAATCCGGATCGGGCGCTGCTATACGGCAGTTTCAATCGCCATCGAGCTTGATCCCGCTCGAACTAAATCCTGGTTTCTCAAGCGCGATCGAACGAAAGCGGCGATACTCTCATCCCCACTCAATAATGGCACAGAAGGTGACAACTTAAACTAACGCCACAAATTGTGTCAAATAACTTGACCCAAATAAGCATGCGGTAACATTTACATAGCTACGTATACCTACGACTGCGCGAAGTTACCAGACGCCTGCCGCAAGTACATTGTTAGCGCCATCTGGCGTACACGAGTGCAATGACGACAATAGCTGACAACCCGGCATTCACGGGCGCCTCAGAAAAAACAAAAGAGCAGCAAGCTTCGCACACCCAACGACGACTGCGTTGTTGGGAGCAGTACCGTCAAAGTCTAGAAAAGGTCCCCCCTCGGCGTATTTCCTGCATAGACCAAGTGGGGAGCTAAGTGGACTGACCCACCTGCTGACAGCCTCACTTTTTTGGAACATCCGGACTGGCCGTGGTGGGACCGGCTTTCCATGCGAGCGTGCTCGGTGTGTAATGCGTACTCTGACATTCAGGCTGCCTCCTGACGGTGCAAAAGAAAACTACTGTGCCAGGAAAAGCTCTGGTGGTGCTGGTGCAAATACTCGATCCCAAAACACCACACCACGGGTGGCAACAATTTATTAAGTGCAATTTCTCCATACGTGCAAACATATGTTCGAACTAACCGGTGAAAATTATCGCGACTGAAACGTGCCGTGTAGCAGAGGCAGTACATCTAGCACGCTCGAAAAATCGTTTGCGATTCACTTCAATCACGATTGATAGTGCTCGTGTGACAGGTGTATTACTAATCTGCTGCAGATCCCTTTGAGTCACTTCGATGAACTCAGAAGCAACTGCCTAAAAATCATTCCAGACTGGTTACCACCTTAAGGAATACCAGCTGCGGGCCAAGATAAGTTAGTTTAGGCTCGAATGCGGCTTCGTCAGTCGGCTGGCAGCGGCCGAAAAGCGCGCTACCAGCGTTGGCAATCGTGGAACGCTGTTTTAGACTACGGTTCGCAGAAGGCTGATGCGGCAAGGTCCTCGGAGGCGTTGCCAAATCACCCCCCCTACCCGGCGATCCATGTCCGACGCTGGCTAGTCAGTGAGAGGAAGCGGTTTTTCCGGTTAGGTAAAATCAAGACAGGCTGATCAGTTGTAGTTGCAAAACGACACCAGCGAGGATTACTGTACTGGATGGGAGCAGTCTGTCTTGATTTTCACCCAACCGGCCAAACCGCTTCCGCTCACTGACTGGTCATCGTCACTGTTAATTATTGATAGTGACGCTGGCTAGTCAGTGAGCGGAAGCGGTTTGGCCGGTTGGGTGAAAATCAAGACAGACTGCTCCCATCCAGTACAGCAATCCTCGCTGGTGTCGTTTCGCAACTGCAACTGATCAGTCTACCCAGCCGGGTAGGGAGGTGATTTGGCAACGCCTCCGAGGACCCTGCCGGCTGATGCAAAGCGTTTTGTTGGACGGGCGACACACCGTATCGTGATTACGTTATAAGTAGCAGAGTGTTGTCCTTTAGTCACCCAGGGTCCACGTTCTAAAACGCGCTTCAACAGCGTCCCACACAGATCAGCTAGAGATTGACAGGTGACATCGATGTAGCGGCCAGAAGACGCGGTCGGAAGCCAAGAAAATGTAGCATTTCCAAACATGAGCAATGACTCTAGCTGAATAAAGCAAAGAGAAATGTGAAAAGCATACACGCACCTACTCATCTTTTAAAGCGCTCGCGACATCGCGTTCAAATGCAACACGCCGTTTCCTACCTGAGAACATTCAGTGGCGGCTCTGAATGAAAGCGCTTCGTCTTTACGAGAACACTATGCAGTCAGCTGGTGGCGTCGCTTCTTGAAACGGTTCGCCCCTTCGTGCTGGCTTGATTTGGGTAAAGCATCGGGCTATTAGAACTACAATCGGCTCAACGCGCACGTATTGCAGCGCACGGCCACAACGACGAGGATTCAAAACATGGCGCCCGGGTGAGTCGAATGGAAAAAGGCGAGGAGGAGCCGTGAACAATAGGTGTAATAAAGTTTTATTAAAGCTATAATTTACTGTAATAAACAACAAACAAATAAAAGTATTAATAAAAATATTATTATATAAGTGAATTTTAGAATTTTTTAAAATTAAAACACAATTTATTGCGTTTCAGGTTTTTTACAAATGGCGAGCGAAGCATTGGCACTTTTTTTGAATAGAGCCGCTAAATATCTTTACTAGTGGCTCTTGTTTTTTTACAGTTTTGATACAGTGCTGGCAGCGAGGGAACTGGTGATCACTGATAATGTGAGGGTATTCATCCTTCTTTGGTTTCACGGTCATAGTCAATTGTGTGTGTTTGCGCAGGGCTCCGATTAATTTGCAAGCCACCAAGGACTTGCTGCTGCTCTACGCGGATCTCGTAGATGAAGAAAAACAGCGAAGCGTGCTCCACAAGGTACTGTCACGTTTTATTATCGACGTTGCTGAATTCTACGTGCCGACGCGGGGAAAAATATTAACTGGGAATTCCTTTGTGCTGTTGCAGGACCAGATGGTGTTGAATTTTCTGGTCTACGTTCTTCAGGAGACGACGGATGAGATCGTGCTGCTGTCTCTCAAGGCAGGTCTTTTAAAAAAGGAGGATAAATCAGGACGGGGGCGGGGCGATAACTATAGACAACATGCTGCCGCCTAGAAAGTGCTAAACAATTGCCAAAGAGAAACGGCGCATTGACAGTGCATTACTTTTATCTCTTCTCCAAAGAATCTTCTTACAACCCCTACATGCCTCCCCCCCTCTCCCCTTTTGTACGCATTGAAGAGTCGTGTGGCGACAAATTTTGCGTCTCCGTTCCTGAGTAGCGCCAAAATCCTGGGAAACCTATCCATTTGCGCTCGCGTCGTGAAAAGTTGCCAACGAGGGGAATCTTATGAAGTGCCCTGTGCATATCATTGCTGTACTCTCGGGAGCAAAAGTCACGATTCGGCGCAGGGAGCGGCCGAAACGCATTACAGCGCCACCTCGCGAAAGCTCGCCTGCTGCCGAGATACCGACTGTGGGGCCTATTTCAACTACACGCATTTTCGTTTACTCCCACGAGCCGAGACACAGTTGGTAAACAGAGTGACCAAACGGTGTCACTTGGGCTGCACATGTTGCGCGTCTTTTCAAAGTGGTCGCCATGAGCGGCTAAATTTGCGGTCGCTGTCTGTTAGTGGTCAGCTGCGTTTTGTTCATTTCTTGTTACTCCTTATCCTTCATGTGGTTTTCAAAGTCATAATCTCTGACTTAAGCATATACCAGTACATGCTCGAGCCTTGTTTAACGAAGCGGGTCGCGTGCTTTTGTTTGCGATAAGAAGTAACAAGAAAGGCACCCTCGTTCATTGCATCACTGTACAGTAATTCCCTTGCTCAACCTGGCACAGCCAGAATGCTTTCAAATGGCGCGATACATGTGCAGCTGAAGCGACACCGTTCAGTCCTTCCGTCTACCACTGCAGATTATCAACTCGAACGAGCCAACGAAGATACATGTGGGTAAAATGGGCCACACAGCCAGTATCCTGGTAGCAGACACTCTTGCACAAGGGGAATGCAGACTTTCGCTCCCAACAGCACCTAGCTTTTTACGGATGCATCTAACGCCATGATTAAAATAATACAATGGGTTCTTTTGGCCATGTACTACTGTTTTAAGTAGTAGTTTTTTTTTTATATTGAAAAAATTATTTCTCAGGTACCAATGAGAAATTAAGCTTGCCTAATGGGCTGTTAAAGGCCAACTGCACTCAAATTTCACCTCGACCAAATTTATCCTTAATGTGTATTAAGTGTCACCATATCAGCTGGGACACGGGTGGTAGCCCCGTGAAACGCCTCGTTAATCAGTCAGAAGCGTTTAAAAAATCTCCGCCGCAGACCACGGTGCACCTGCCAGCAGCGTAAACAGCCATGACGCGCCTGTGACGCTCCAGCCGATGGGGGCTTCTTCCTCTGGCCAGCCACTCAGCTGGAGAACCGGTCGAGCTCTGCTGCGCACGCTTCACCCGTTTGCTGCCCCATGCACGCGTAAAGCTTGCACGCAGGCTTGGTCCCGAGCTGCTGACCGTCTGGCTACTTGCTGGACGGCTGCAACGTCACTTCAATGGCCGCACTCTCCTTGATTTTGGTTTCAAAATCACCGATCTTTGCTGACCACTTGTGGTCCCCGCGCGTGTATTTCAGCTGTTGTGTTTTGCATCTTGCTTTCTTTTTAGGCAGTCTATACGTAAATAGCGTTTTCAAGAAGTCATAAAATTTTGAGTGCAGGTGGCCTTTAAGGGGTAACTTGTCCATGTCTACGCAACGGCACTACTTGATGCATCTGGGATGCTGTCGCCAAATTCAATGTTAAAGTCTAGGCAATTAGATTTTAATGTGTTTTTTGTTGGCTTTCTTGCACTATTGAGGTGAACTTACTGTTTCGTTTGCTTGGTGCGTGCCGCAGAGTTGCAGCATGGTGGGTAGCTGTGACAGTCGGTTGAACAGGTGCAGACGAACGTATTTTCTCGCGTCTAGCGCCCTCTCAACTCTAGCAAAATAAAGTGGATGGGCGTGAAATCTGTGCTCTGGAGCATCGTGGGTTTGAAAAAAAAAGAAGATAGATGCATTGAGGGCTTACAAATGCATCACAAATACACTTGGTAACGTTTGGTAGGTTGCTTTGTTGTATGTAGCTTGAAAAATGGGCAGTGTTGTTTGAGTCTTGCGAGGACGTACTCGTGTCTCGTGTTAATGAGAAAAAAAAATTTTTTTACCTTTATTTGTTTGTAAGGAAAAGCCGCGTTGACAGCCGAGCAAATGCCAAGGAATCTACAGAAGTTGCTGATTTTTTTTTTAACTGCCTAACTGTTTTGGCGGAACCATCCAGTAACATTTCAGTGGTTTTTCAGGCTCTAATTTTGGACTGCTTGGTTATTTGAGCATTGCTTCCGTTTAAAAAATTGGTCTTCGACTGTAAAAAAAAATGAAGTCGCTATGTTGAAACAAAAATTGTGTTTGGTGTTTTTTTTGCATTGTAGTTCGCTGTGGCATGACAGCGCACATTGGTAGAGAGTAATTAGTTGGAATAGATAATATGTTTGCTCATTGTAAAAAGGCCACGGTTGTTTGCAGTGGCATCTTGTTCATTGATTGACACCAGCGTATGATGGGAAAGTGCATGGCGTGTGCACTCGATACGGAGCTAATATCTCATGCTACATGACTGCATGGTAGGAACGGATATTTCTATTCACACCCAGGTCCTGGCTGCGCTGTGCGCGGACGACAACAGATGCACGGTGGTGTCAAAGACGTGCGGCCTAGCACCCTCCCTGGAAACTCTCAGCACTGAGTAAGCGAGCTGTACATTTTTGAGGCGAAAGCCTAAAGTGCGAAAAACTGGCATTCCTGTTGGGTACAGAGGATGCCTGCCACTGTAAAAAGTAAGAAACACATTTGAGTTTGTGTGAGAACTGAACCTGGGTCTCCAGTGTACAAGCTGAGTGTGCTACCACTGTGCCAGAGAGTTACTCAGTGTATGCCAGTTGTGAAACTCCCCATAAGCCCCATGTATTAAAAGCTGGTCCAAGTTGATGAGTTGGCTGTCTGTTGGCATAAAGCTGGAGTAGTGCTCAAGGGCTTGCAGCTGCTGCCGTAAGTCGTAAAAGAAAAAAAACTGTACATGCATATGTAAATATTGCCTAATGCAGTGGTTCCTGATTTTAAAAGCAGGGTTTATTTTATGAAGTTGTGTTTATATATTCAAGGAGTACTGACACGAAATTTTTGTGTTACGTTTTTTTTTTTTACTGCTATGGGTGCCTACCAGCCGACTAATCATAGAATGATACATTTGTGGGATGTCGTGGGGTTCTTCAGGGCGACCTAGCCAGTACTCCGGCATGGGCCACCACGCTAGCTCCCGGCATGTCAACCACGCGGGCTCTTGCACCCACGGAAGCCCAGCGAGGTTCTCTGATACAAGAACACAGTAGACAGTAGTGCCGAAGCACAGCCATTTATTTGGGAACTCCCAAAGCATGCGAGCACAAGGCTCGACGGCGTTCACGAATTACGCCGTCCTGGTCGTGATCGCGAACGGGAGGCAGGCACTCATGGCACACAACATACAACAGTTCCCACCTGAGATACATGTCTGCCATCATCGCCGCCCTGTTCTGCCAATCCTCCCCAGCCCGGACCTCCTAACTCACTCTCCCTTCCGCACGCATACGTTTGCGCCGCCCACGCACTTATGCCCTGCACGGATTGGTGGTGCCATCTCTCGGGGGGCACCGATGAACCAGTGAAGCACCAAACCTGTTTCAGTGCGGCACGTCTCTCCCCGTGCGCACTGGCTCGGGATCGCGGATCACAGTTCTGCACGATTCCCACACATTAGACGGTCAATCACAGCGTAAACAATCATTTATGGCATCGTTTATTCATGTCAGTTTCGGTTGAGGCAGAACCAACGCTGAGCGGCCGCCATGACGGGAGGGCGCCTGTGATGTCACAATTCTTGTTGCACTGCTGCCAATCTGGACATGCACGTGCGCTTATACCGGCCGAGGTCTTCACCATCCCCACACGCCCGGGCAGCACGATGTCAGTCCCAAAACCATGACGTGATACACATGGCGTAGCAGCCTGCGCCAACCGCAGCCAGCGCATCGGCTTCGTCACAGGAGCCCCGACGTCAGCAGGTTGGGGCAAGGAGCAGATGATGTCACGCTGGCCCACTCTGGGCTTTCTCGGGTGGGCAAAGATTAAAATTGATTTAAAATGTTATACTGAACGGCTACTGTTGAAACTTGCTGGGAGATATTTCCTGATATAAAGGAAGCATTTTACATGGTTGTCTCAGCTTTGAAATTTCGTGTCACTACTCCTTTGAGTGAATATTTTGTAGCAATGTCCGGTTTTTGTCTCCTAGGTATAGCTGCACCAGCAATACACTTGCTCCTTAGCTTCAGCGAAGCGGGGGGGGGGGGCCCCCGCTTGCTGTATTCTGAAGTGGAGTTTCACAACTGGTGTATATTGAAGAATTGCCATCTTTGCCAGTGTTGTCCCAGTGCAGTGTTGCCGTTCAGCGCGTTGCCAGTGTTCGAACGAAAGTTAGGTTAGTGCATGTAGTACTGTTGTCTTATCACATGACAGGTGCTAGCCAGCTAAGGCGAGCTAAAACGCTGTGGAGTGAAGTGTTGGCAGCCTGCCGGTCAAAGCAGTTCACACCAGAAGATGAAGAAACCAAAGAAAAGCCAAGAGAGAGATGCAAGTACAATGTAGCAGTGAAGGAGCCTTCAATAAGCATTGCCAGGGGCCGTTGGAGGCCTATTAGTCCATTAATGTTAGTCCATTAACCGCGGTGACCATTAATGTTGGTCACCGGGGTTGGAGGCCTATTAGTCCATGAGAGGTTGTCAGTTTTTCTTTATTTCAAAAATGGCAAAAAGTAAAAAATACAGCTCGGCTCAAACAGTGTTGCAGTTGGGACTTTTTGTAATGGCCTCTCTTGGATCAAATACACATTTTTCTTATTAATAACAAAGCCAGTACAACCATGACAGTATGCTCTAGAGTCACAAAGGTCCACACATTACGAACTTCAATTTCTAAATTTATAAAACGCATTGTACGCTGAAAATTGCAACCTGCTCAAGTTTCACCCCAAGGTGTTCGGGAGCACAAGGACGTGGGTTCGATTCCCGGCTGCGGCAGCTGCTTTTCTGATGGCGGCGAAAAGCAAAAACGCCCGTGTGTATGAGATTTCGGTGCACGTCAAAGATCTCCAGGTGGTCAAAATTAATCCGGAGCCCTCTACTGCGGTGCGCCACATTGCCTGCGTCGCGTCGGTGTGTTAAACCCTACAATCCATCCATCCAAGGTGTTCGGCAGTTACGGCTGTCTTGCAGAGTAAAGCTTGGCTTTGGGGTAGTTGGTGGAACATTGCTTGAAAAGGTTGCACTAGCGACTTTTCACAGAAGCAGTCAAAAGGTGTACATTTTGTCATGAAGACATTGCAATTGTTGCCTTCGTGTCGCCCTAAGGACTTTTCACAGAAAGAGACGCGAGAAAGTGTACATTTTTTCATGAAGACGGTGCAATCGTTTTTTTATTTTGTTTTGTCTGCTTCTGTGAAAAGTCCCTAGCGCAACACAAAGGCAACAATTGTACTGTCTTCACGACAAAATGTACACATTTTTTGCGTCTGTTTTTGTGAAAAGTCCCTTGCGCAGCCCTTTCAAACGATGTCTAGCAGAGCTTGCAGCTGGGGGTGGAGTGAGTGATGGCTCTGGAAGTACATCCATGGTCTTGATACTGTGATGGTGATGCAGGCCTGGCTCATTGGCGATTCGGGAGGCAGCACTGCGACTCAAAATGCGTCTTCTCGAGGCCAAGGTGGCTCTGATCGCCCGACAGCAGGAGGAGGCAGCGGTGGCTGACCACCAGCCACCCCGTCGGGAACCTGGCAGCAACGTTTGGTGCGCCCCTCCCCTCTTAAACTTCTACTGGCTCTTTCGAAGGGGCAGTATAGACAAAGTTGAAGTTTGGTTCATTGCAAAGACTGCGCTTTGTCCCGAATACGGCTATGCCTGTTCTATTGCAAACTTCAAACAGATGACCGAGACATTAGTGAAAACAGGTGATGCAGTGGTGTGCCACTGTCTGGGGACGTCTCTAAATTGGCAGTAGCCGACTGGAGCCACTACCAAGAAATGGAGCCCCTAGTTCTATTTGATGGCACTTGAATGCTACGTGCAGTTGAAACACCGATTACTTTTTTATTGCTGGCCTTGGTCATGTAGTGTAGAGCACAGTTGACAATTTTTTAGTTTCTTGTGTTTTTTTCGTAAAAAAAAATGTTTCTTAGGGCTCGAATGAATCTGACTGGGGCAATAAAGGCTAGTTCCTTCAATGTGAAAAAGGTTGTATTTTTTCTTCATCGCCCCTTTAATGCTGGTATTGGGATGTGCTTATCCAGCTTGAACGAGAAGAGCGTTATGATCCTACTTCTCGTCCTTTTAAACACTAGCGTGCATAGTGAGATGCCTCCCAAAGGAAACTAAAGGAGTTTGTTCTGTTTGCCATGATCTCCTATTCCAGCACTGCGTGGTTACAGTAGCCAACCGTTTTTTCGGACTCCAAAAATTCTGACTTGCTGGATATTCCGGACTTTCCCAAAGAACTGCCAGTTGTCCCACAGTAGTAATGACTGGTGGATTTTTCAGACTGCTCTTTTATGCGGACTATTTTTCGTTCCCCTCGAAGTCTGAAAAATCAGTCTGCTACTGTATAATGCTTGCAGGAATACAAGAGCCTGCTCATGAAAGAGAATGGTTTGTCTCTGCTCTTGTAGCAAGCCCAAATGTGCGATTATACATTAATTAAGGGAGATTAGGAGATTGGCATCTATATGGAGTGGGATGCAAGCCGAAATGTGCGATTATACATTAAGGACCCACCGCAGTGGCTAACGCGTTGCGCTGCTGAGCACAAGACCACGGTTTCGATTCACTGCCGCGGCTGCCACTTTTCTGAAGGAGGCGAAAAACAAAAACGCCCGTGTGTATGAGATTTCGGCGCACGTTAAAGATCCCCAGGTAGTCGAAATTAATCCGGAGCCCTCCACTACGGCGCGCCTCATCGCCTGCGTTGCGTTGGCGCGTAAAACCCTGCAATCAATCTGTTATACATTAAGAGGGATTAGGAGATAGGCATCTAAATGGAGTGGGATAGGAAAACTGCAAGCCCAAATGTGCGATTACACATTAAGGGGGAGACTGGTCTTAGAGCTATTTTTTTTTTATTTACCAACCAATTTTAATGAAAATGCACTGCATTATAGAGTTTTTTGTGCTGATTTCACATCTGCCATTAGATTTTTTGTGAGTTGATTAAATTTTGAGTTAATTAGTGATTAATTGCCATTATTTTGGGTCACAGTTACAAAATAACCACTTCATACAGAATAGCAATTACCACGTGGCTAGGCAGACAAATGACTAAAGAATACAACATAGGAAGAACTTTTTTGGTTCAGCTATTTTTGGTCGTTTTACAACACAGTGAACTTCGTTTCTCCCGCGCTGTGCCAGAAATGGATTGCAGGTGGTGCCAATTGAACACAATAATAATTTTCCAAAGCCTCCATTTGAAAAATTTGTTTCCAACATTGTATTCTCCACACATTTCGGTATCAGAAGCAAAAGGAGTTACAGTTGTACCTGCTCTGGGTGCCGAGATATCCGAGGACGAAATGCTAGCTTTGCTTTGCAAGAAAAGTGCCGTTTCACCATCGAATTCTGATATGAGCTGTAGAGTGCACTTTAAAATGCTGTTATAATATAACAACAACAAAATATGGTGCCTTTTGATGAGGAAATTTACAGACTGATAGAAAAATGGCCGTGGAGGCTGAAAATGCCATTTTTCCGAAAACGCTTTCTTTGACCGTTTTTCGGCCCCAAAGACCCAACTGCCCCCTTAAGGGGGATTAGGAGATTGGCATCTAGATGGAGTTGGATGGGAAAACTGCAGGCCCACATTAAGGGGGATTAGGAGATTGGCATCTAGATGGAGTGGGATGAGAAAACAGGGGAGTGGAATTACTCTCGTGTGGAAGGGTGTCTGTCGCTCATGAGAGCCCCGTTCTCGTCATTTCAGGCAGGACGCTGATGCTGCTCATTCCCCACCCCCGTGTCCTTCGCTGCTCGGACCACACAACGCCACGGCCAAGGTGGTCTCGCTCCACATCGACGGGCTTTGCTCCCAGGTTAGGGTTGCACGGTGCATTGGGCATGCTGCCTAGATGAGTGTTTTATGTGGTTACACTCTTCAACTCTTTCGTTACTGCACCCATTTATAATAGCTCAAGTTGAACAATAACTTCGGAGCCCGTTTTCATGGTGTTTGAGCTGTTTTTGAAACAGGTAAAGCTATTTGGGGTTAGCTTAGAAAATGCCCTTTCAAAATCATTTCAATTTTCATTTATGCGACAAAAATGTAATTTTTGACACGCCCTCGCATCAAATAAGTGTAGAAATGAAGCGTGGTTGTCACACGTCACTGCTACGAAGAAAAAGACAGACTGCTTGTACTTACGCTGCATCACCATTTAGTTTTTGTTGAGGGCACCAGTGGTCAACCAGAAGACGATTTTTCACGTCAGGCTTGCACTCTGGCAGTAATAATAATTGAAAGCAGCTAAAAATATAAAGTAGTGCCTGTTTGCAAAGTTAGTTTTTGGTTTGAGGTAGTTTAATTGCAGTTGTGCCTGTTGTTCTAGGCCGCGTTGTAGTAGGTCTGTAAAGAAAGGGACGGAGATAGGGAAGACAGGCAGGAGGCCGCCATTCTCTTTTTCTACATTCTCTACAAATATTTACAGTTTATTGGTCAAATAGGGAGAAAAAAAATGTGCGAAAAAAGTACACACACAAATTATATAGACAATTGTACTGAGCCTAAAAACTATTTTAGGAATTCTAAGATATATAAGTTGTGCCTATGTTCCTAAGCTATGATTTAACATAAATTAACGTTGTACACCAAGTTTTGGATTTTTGTGGGCCCATGAGGCTAGCGGAATTGATGGCTGTGCCACTCCGCCAAGCCACTTGAGGGTTTGTCTCTATAAAATATGCATCTCACACAAAATCCTTATCACTTCAATGGCAGAAAACAAGAAAGCAAAACATCCAGCAATGTTGAGAAGCGTCGCACATCGCTCCACAGAGCTAATCGGACACGAGCGCCAAGCTATCTTTAAGGTGATAACGCGATACGGCGCGGTGCATTTGGCAAAGTATCCCTGCCGCAAGTTGTCCAGGCCCTACACATCAAAGTAAAACTGCACTTGTCAGATAAGAAGCACGTTTTGTTTATAAATACAGCATAAAGTCAAAAACAAACCTACTGTTGATTGGTAGCGTCTGTATGAGAACTAAAATCTAACAAATCCACATCGTTGCTTGAGCCATCACTGCTGCTAGGGTAACAAAAATGCCACAGCTGTCTGCTTTTACGGAGCGTGCCATGAAGCGGATGCCATGTTCACACAACTCGCCGCTATTGCGGGTTCAAATTTCACTCTCAGCGCCGTCTCCGCTGGTGAAGTGTCAACAAAACATAATATAATCGAAAAAGAAGTTGCCTGTAAGTACGCCAGATG
This sequence comes from Haemaphysalis longicornis, assembly GCF_048455015.1. Classification (NCBI taxonomy): domain Eukaryota; kingdom Metazoa; phylum Arthropoda; class Arachnida; order Ixodida; family Ixodidae; genus Haemaphysalis; species Haemaphysalis longicornis. The sequence continues at coordinate 71,574,711 of NW_027526204.1, forward strand.
GCGTTAGTTGTTTGCAAGGCGCCGTTTTTAGCCTTTGCCGGATGTTTGAAATACTAATTGGAACTCCGTGTCCGATGGTCTATGGTGCCGTAAGGAAAGAGTTAACATGCAGTTCACGCACTGATGAGTACGTTTTTAGTGCTGGACCATGTTACATCACCCCTTCCTAGTCGCTGCGGCATGAAATTTGGAAGTTTTTCAATATTCCTCACATTCTTTCGGATAAAAAAGAAGCGTCTTTCGTTGCTAGAGCAGTGCTGAGTCATTTACCAAAGGCTGGTTCTTTCAAATTAACAAAGCTGAATTTTGTTTTCATGGTCCTCTCAATAAGCACGCTACCAGCGCCTACAATAAGAAAAAAAAAAAATGTGTACTAACTTGAGAATCTTGGCTGGCTCTATGAGGTCTCGCACCAGTGTATGGACAATGCAAGCGAACACGCAAGAATGCCACCACTCAAGGTGGAGTAGAATCCCTGTTCTTCGTAAATGGTTAATGCAGTGCACGGCGTTCAATTGTTGTCTATCTAAGGCGGGACCTCATGAATGATGGGCGTGGCTGCATGTGGATTTATTTTATCTATTCCTCTATGGTTTATCTACCATTATGTGTTGCCATCTATTGTGTATTTACTGCACCCTGTTTTGCTAAAAGTGATTGATTGATTGATTGATTGTAGGGTTTAACGCGCCGACGCAATGCAGGCGATGAGGCGCGCCGTAGTGGAGGCCTCCGGATTAATTTTGACCACCTGGGGATCTTTAACGTGCGCCGAAATCTCGAACACACGGGCGTTTTTGCTTTTCGCCTCCATCAGAAAAGCGTCCGCCGTTTTTTATTTTTTTGTTGTAAAAGTAGCCTTACAATTTGCGTGTGCATTATGATCGGGCTCAAAACCGAAATCATCTCTCAGTGCTCCCCACTTTAGTTTTAGTGCCAGAGGGAAGTGGTTGTATAACCAAGTTTATGAAGCACAAGGAATTTTTGCTGCTAGAGTTGCCTGCTTCAATAAAATGTGTTCTGCCAGGTACATAATGTCATGCCCCTTACATCTGCTCAGTAGAATCGGTTTTAGGTTATTTTTTCAAATTTTCACAAGTAAGCTTAGCTGTGCGTAACAAATGGGGGCACATTAGAATCGTGCACATATGGTATTAACTCCTCTAAGGCCCTCCGGAGGGGTATTAAATGAGGGTGGTCATATACAGCAGCAGTTTGGGGACAATAAAGAAAAAAAAAATTTCTCCCACCTCCCCTCGCGGGAACCCCTGTGTAGATGCGACGCATAGGGGGCCCCGTTGTTGTTTCCAACCACCTGCCGCGGCTATGACGCAACACAATCCACTTTAATCCAATCCAATCCAAAGCCAACCCAACCCAATCGAATCGAATCCAATGCCCCTCGCAAGAGAGTGTTCGCTATCGGTGAGGAGAGGGGGTGAGCGGCGGAAAGCGCAGCTCGCGCGGCGAGGAGAATGGGGGAGGGGTGTGGACGGGCAACAACAACGCTGTAAGCAGGGACAAGGCGAGTGAATGAGATGCAATCGCATCTGAAAAAGGATTGCTACAGATAAGCATACTTTTTGTTGGCACTCTTGAAGTTGACGTGATTAGTTGATCAGTGGTAAAAAAAGCTTTCCCCCTGCATATGTTGTCCGGGTTTCAGAATTAAAGAGTGCCAGCTACTAAATGTCATCGATGTTGGTATTTGATTTTGTATTTCTTTTCATTTTGTGTATTTCTTAAAAGATGAATGACTAGTGGAGGCTTCTCTGCATGTGTCAATGTGGGTCACGTTTGAGGTGCTACCTCTGCCAGGAGCGAGATGCAGCTAATGATTGGAAGTGTTGTCAGTAGAGGGAGAACCTGAACGCATGCATCGTGCTTTGCAGCGAAGCGCTAGCATTCTGCGAAATGACTGTGTGCATTTGTGCGCAAATGTTCATGAACACTGCACAAGTTGTTTTGAGATGGGGCACTCTCAACTACAGAATGCGTGTGAAAAATCTCAGGTTGGCTCTTTTTTTGTTTTCACCTTGTTTTTCCCATCACCAGAGTGACAAGCAGCTGTGCGAGGAAAAGCTGCTTGGCGTGCGAGGGGTGATCAGCTTCACCTTTGACGTCGCGAGGCGGCGGTGCGTTGTTCGTGTCAAGTCAGACCTCTCACCAAAGGTGAGCAAGTGAGGCAGACGGACAGAGAGAGGGAGAATTTGTCGTCTTGGTTTTCTGGTTTTGCAGTGGTAGGGTGCTTGCACGTGTTGCGGCATCAGTAACAGGAAAGCTGTCAAGTTTTTGTGACACTTGCTTTCAACTGTGCTACTATAACCAAGAAATCACGTGTGTTCAGCCAATTTCTTTAAAATTGTGTTTATCAGGTGGTTATACGATGTGCAGTAGAACGGACAATTGGGCTAGTTGGTACCTGTTCATCTTGAAGGTGGAGGCGCTCAAAAAACAGGGCCGAAAGTAGACACGGGACAATTGCGCCGTGTCATCTATGTTTTTTCTACTTTCGTCCCTGTTTTGTGAGCGCTTCCACCTTCAAGATGTTATACGATGTGACAAGTTCTTGTTGGGGTACAGCTTAGAACAGAAGTAACGATGCTGGCGTGAACAAGAAGAAAATCAAGACGAAAGAAGTTCTTAGTGTAAACGCTTTTCATTTTATTTTATTATTATTTTTTTTTTTCTTGACCAGCGTTACGTGCTGGGACATGAGATTGACTGCTTTGTCTCCTGATTTCAATATTATTTTGGATGGAGCATCTTTCTGGTGATTAAAAGTGCTATGTTCTATTAATTTTAACGACACCTCACTGCTTTGATGGCCCATTTTCAATTGTTTTTTCTTTCTTTTGCAGATTAATGTTAGAAAAATATTAATCCGTAACGATTAGGCCATCTGAGCTGGTGAAGAGATTTAATGCTGCTCCATTTTTTTGCCCAACTCGTAGACAGCTGTAAAATTGTTTTCCTTGCTGTGTTTTGTTCTGGCCACCTAAAGAGGTTCTTACGGACGCATCTGACGCCATGATTAAAATAATACAATTTGGCCATGTACCACTGTTCTAAGTTGTAGTTTTTTACATTAAAAAATTATTTGTCTGGTACCAATGAGAAATTAAGCTTGCCTGGTGGGCCCGCTAATGTCATACAAGAATAATGTTTACCCTGTACGGTGAACAAAATGAAAAAGGAGTCTCAGAATTTTTTTCCTACCAGCCCCGAAGGTTCACAGTGCACCAGTTCATTTGTAGATCATTAGTTTTGTAGTCGGCCCTAATTCCCTGCTTCCCATTTTTAGAAATCCACACCCGAGAGCAGTGTGTTTAGAGGAGCCATGAAGAGAAAACACAAGTTTGGTTCATTCGAAAGATTGCCTCGTTAGAGCCATAACGACACCACTTATAACGCAAACTTCGCTCAAATAAGCTACATAATTAGGAAAAAAGGAAATGACCATGCAACCCACCAGCTCATTTTCCGCAACAGAACCTGTGATGTCACTTGGGAATGCTCTGCGATTGGCGGAGGCCGGCAAAAGCAAACGCATGTTAGGCAGGGCTTACAGTTTGCATAGCGAGCTAAATGCCCGTGAAACATACTGCACATTCTTTTTATGACAAAGAACGGTGGAGTAAACGATTGAAGGTCCGAACGAACACACAAGCGTGTGCGCCAATGCGTACGAAACTAGCGCCGGCCGAGCTCGACATGTCGCCGTCGCGCAGACGAATTTTCGGGTTCGAGGCTCTTCGGGGCCAACAAACCGTTCCAGCACGCACAGCCGCGACCTTGCTTCGTATCGTAATCCCTTCACAGGAGGTTGGCCGTCATATCGCCAACCAGCAAAGGTAAAAATAGAAACGAGGGGAGTAAGGAACAGCAAGAAGCGACGAGATAGTGCCAGTCGTCGCGTAAGTTTCGAATGGTGTTGGCTTGCTGCTGTCGTTACGAGCTCGTTTCCAGTTTACAACCACTGAAAACTTCAGTTTGTTCAAGTACTTTACAATGAAATTTCGTTGCTGCGTTTTGAAATGCCCATGTAGTACGGGCAAATCGTCGAGGGAGTGCGACATCTCCGCCGGTGAGGAGATCTCCTTTCATGTGCTGCCCAACGACGAACCTAGGCGAAGCAAGTGGCTACGTTTTGTGAACTTTGCAAACGGAGGAGAAAGAGAGCTAAAGGAAGTACGAGTGTGGTCGCTTCATTTCCGAGGAAGTGATTACGGCAGGGACCCTTACGTTAGCTCACTCCTGGGACATGCTGGCGCTCGTCGCCGACTTCGTCAAATCGCTCTTACCTTGGGAAAAAAAATGCCGTAAACACCGCGCATTGACGCTCGTATCTTTCTGGTCGAAGCAGAGAGCTCGCGCGAACGGCTTTCCATACACGACACTGGCCAACTGGCATAAGTGATACTGCTACTGAAATTGAACTATTATTAACCGTAATCAAAATACGGCACATACGCACCAGTCTATATTCGTCCGTCGCGACGGGGCTGACGAGGCAGCGGTGCCGACGGCTGGGCGTTCGTCTGTTGTGGCTATCGCAGAATGGTCGCTTTCCCGTCCACCGCGTATCCCACAACTCTTGCCGCTCGTGCACTTAGAAGCATTGAGCGTTTTAGTGGTGTGAGGTTGTTAAATGCAAGCCCGAGCTCCTCGGCGAGAGTTTTGTTCTCCGGATCAGGCGATTCCATGACTAGGGCTGCGGGTGCACTAGGTTTTACTAGTATTTTTAAAATGGCCGCCGTCTCGATCGACTCCCGCGTGTGGGTGCTATATGGAGTCGACATACTAAGTATCTGTTTCATGGACCGGCTCTATGACGCCATTGTACACGTCACGGAATGTTCAATTTTAGCGAGAGATTTAAAATTTTGGCTTAAATTGCCTTATTTCTCAGTGAATAAAGCATCATTTGCTTCCGGGAAAGCGCTTGGGGTACTATGAAACACCTAATCTTTCGAATAAAACAAACTTTTGTTTTCTCTTCATGGCTCCTTTAACATGGACTGTTGTTGCCTTTCAGGTGCTAGTGCAGGCCATCAAGTCGACGGGAACCATGTCTGCGATGCAGGTCGCCAACCGCCCACCGAGGTCGCCGGGCACAGCTGCGGTGAGCACTTTCGTGCCCGTAATTTGGAACAGTGCCTTTTCAATGCTTCATTAGGTGCGTCGGCACGAAACGAGCGAGACCAGCGTGCGTGGGCGAATACTCAAGAAGCTGCCAGGTGCTGATTGCGCAATTGCTTGTGTGTTTTGCGTGTGTACTGTATTTACATGATTGTAAGTCGACTCGAATGTAGGTCGACCCCCCCAAAATTGCATCTCTCAAAAAAGAAAAGAAAGCAAGTGCAGAAAGCAGCCTGTCTAAACGCCACTGTGAGCAAGCGCCGAGAGAGTTCTTCAGGCCCAGGGCACTCGCGACAGACGGAACGTTCAGCACAACACAGAAGTGACACAAACACGGGGCAATGTGGCCGCCTAGAAAATCGTATCACAAAGAGAAGCTCATCCGTCAACTAACAATACCCCCCATACAGCAGCTCTTCCATCAATGATCGATGCCCCCACAAGAGCCGTGCGCTCGTGGTGTGCGCAGAAAATGTTAAAAAAGAAAAGCTTTTGTATAAGCACGCGGAATAACCAAGCGCTGTGGGTTGAGCGGGAAAGTTTATTTCCAATAATGAGAACACATTCGCTGCGAGAAGACAACCATCGAAACTATTGGCAGCGGCCACTGCCGCGCGATATCAAAACAAACAGCATGGTGGCTGACACAAGCGGCCGCTTGCGATTTCGTTTGATTCGTGAGTGCGTTACTCGCATTCAAGAACCGTTTTGTTCGTCTCTAATAAACAAAATGAGTATTACCAAATCCCTTGAATCAGTGCACGGCGCTGACCTAGGCATAATCATATTACGTTCAGTAAACTTCCTAACGTGCTGGTGGGAAGTTAGCCGCTCTAGGTACGGTGGACAAAGGGCACAGATCGGGAACGCCAATTTTCAAAGTCGGCATCACCTTTATTGACGCAAGACTGTATGCAGTGGTAAACACTACACTTCAACCGTAACCATAGAAACGAGGGCGTTTTGCTTTTCCCAGCTTGTAGCACCCCTGATTTCTCATGAAGCGGCGAAAAGTTCGAGTTCAATTCTAAGTCGATCCCCCACATTGGATTGTCAAACTTGAAAAAAAGGGTTGACCTACAATCGTGTAAATACGGTACTTGTGCTTACCTTTGCTGTGCTAACCAAACAGCTCCCAACGCCCTAAGATACTTCAAACATTCCTCTTCACCACATAGTAACCGGCAAGAAACTGCATTTGTAGGAATGTTTGGGGTGTCCCATAGTATTTCCTCTGCTGTTTTCACTACATTAGCTGTTAGATTAGTTCGAATGAGTTGATAGATTAGTTGGAAGCAGTGCTTGGGTGGTGAGCGTTGATGGCAGCCAAGGGCTGAACTGTTTGCGTTTGCTGTTCAGCATTATCATTTGCAGCCACCATTTTGCCATCCTCATTGCTTAGTTTGGCTCGCTTGATTCATTTGAGTGATGTTTGGTTCTTGCTATCTGTTGCAAGCTACTCTGCAATAGAGCTTTGCGTACAGGCACTAAATGCACATTGCACAAAATGTTGATGATCGTCTGTTTTGTGGCGTACTTCAGTATTCGTACGGTGGCACTGTAGAAAATGTTTGCGAAAGTGAGACCCTACCTTGTTTTAATGATTGAGTCAGCTGATCCTAGAAAGATTTTAGGTGTCATTTTTAAAGGGGCCATGCAGACGAAACACAAGTTTGGTTCATTCAAAAGATTGCCTCGTTAGAATCATACTGACACCACTTTTAACGTTCACTTCGCTGAAATAAGCTACATAATTAGGAAAAAAGGGAATGGCCATGCGACCCACTAGCCCATTTCCCGCAACAGAACCTGTGATGTCATGTGGCAGCACTGCGATTGGCTGAGGTTGCCAGAAGCAAATGCAAATTAGGCAGGGCCTATAACCTTGCCGAGCAAGCTATCTGCACTTACATTTAGGGCCCATTCCTTTTATAGCAGTAAGAATGGTGGGGTAAACAGTGGAAGTTGAGGAAGTACACGTAAACACAGAAGTACCGATGCATACTGCTGTCGGCACTGCGCGCACTATGCTTGTTTTAGCTCCACAGCAGTGCGGCGCTTTGGGGTTGTCTCAGACGACACTGGCTGGTTGTTGTAAGCGACGGTGTCGTACGTGACCATATTTGTCGAGTGAACACCACGTTTCACGAAGTGATTAGTTTCTACCTTGACAAAAGCAAGCCAGATGCAGATACGTTCAAAAACAAAGAAGAGGCAGGAAACGGCCCGCCGCGGTTTGGTGGCGCAATCTAGTTTGACTAACGGTAAACAAGGCTCCCCAGCACACTAGGTTTAGCTTGAAGACCTGCTCTTGTGAAGTCATCGCAGACGTCAGGAAAATATGACTTGGTGGGAAAATCAAAATTTTTACTTAAATTGATTAATTTCAACGTAAATAAACTATTGTTTGCTTCCGGACAAGTGCTTGGGGCACTACAAAACATGAAATCTTTCGAATAAAACAAACTTGTATTTTATCTGCATGGCCCCTTTAAAGACGAATATGTGTGCATTGCTGATTTGGAGGCAGATGAGGGTGGAAGACGTTCTGGCTGAAACTGGCAACAAGAAGTGCCCGTTACGCAAAGGAGTCGGGTGACGCAAGATTTTGGCTATGAATGGATGGGGGAAGGAATCCCAGGGAAGCCAGATGCTAGATATAGCAATATGAGGTGAGAAAATTGTGTGACAGAGAATGGATTTGGCTATGGCAGGATTCGGCTATTGCAGGCTATTTCGGGTGGAAGTCAGTGGCTTGGCCTTGGCTGTATTTTAGGCTATTAACCGCTTGCATGATGATTATGATAGATCATCTTTGGTTGAAAAAATCGTGGACCATTCTACTGTGTGAGGGTGGACGACCAGCAAAGCTTTTTGGCGCACAACGTCGAGGTGACACGAAATTTAGATGGAAGCTGTGAGCAAATTTTATTTCTCTCGAGCCAGGCCAACTTGATGGTGGTTGTTACTAAGGTCGACGCGTACAGTTGCAGCTTTTTTCTGTTGAGAATTCACGACAAAGTTGGCTTTGCCACAAGGCATTTTTGTACATGGAGAACAAAAATGCGCAGAGCCCTAGCCTAGCCTATGTCCGACCTGTGCTTGGACCATGTCATCCTGTAAGTTCAGCAGCGTCAATTGAAGAAATGCTTTTTCAACATGTTTGGGATGTGTGCTGCTAAGGTCCTGAGCTACTTTCGCAAGGAAGACGAACATTCTGGTGTGTTTTATAACTACGCGGTCACCATTGAAGTCATAGGCCATTTGGAACACACCAAGATGTGTTCATTTTTTCAAAGCTTTAATAAAACAGCTCGTGTTTCGAAGACAGTGCAGCCCCGGGAGTTTTTATTCGCAGATGTGAAAAAATACATGGAACCCCAAGCTTTGCATAAAAAATTTTCTCAGCATAGTTTTCTTCTAAAAACAGCTTTATCCTGTCGTTTCGTCGCTGATTTCCGAAACAACGGTCGCAGGCTTCGTCAGACACGGAGCCAGGAGGGGCGGATTCAGGAACGGCGGAAAAAATGGACGCGAAGGAAAACCTGCCACCCTACCTTCCCGAAGAGGACGAAATCATTCGGGATGACGCGGTTGTGCGCCACAAGAATTCTAAGAACTCCTCAGCTGTCGGCTGGATTGGATCGGCTGCCGCGTTCATTGCCAAGTCGCTCTACTGGTGATGTCGCAAGAACTCACCTATCGGGACGACGCCATCAGACATCATGCCGTCATTTGTGGAAAGAACTGTGTACAGAAAGCGTTAAAAAATAAGTGTGCATAAAGGAACAAAAATAAGAATAAAAGCTGTGCCTTTCTTTGCGCGTGTGTGCAGTGTTTAGTGATGGATCCGCAGTCGTACACTGAAACTTGGGGTCTGCGGATTGTGACTGTAGCCTTGAAAGCTTTAGTAATTTTTTTTATCTGTGAACAAAATACTTATTGGAACGGTACTGAATTTTAACATGTAGGGCCTGAAAAAAAAATGAAAAACAGGTGTTGCTATTGCTTGTGCGGGAATGGCACCCTGTGCAAAGCAAATAGGCTTTTTGAGCATGTCTGGGGAATGCTATGCCCATGTAAAACTGATGCACATACTGTAATGTATAAAGTACAGGGTGGTTCACACAATGAACCGAGGAATAAAGTTAGAGATGTTGAATTTTCCAGCACCATCAAAATCGTGTTTCAGGTTTGCACTTTTTATACTTTGTCTAACAAATGCCAAATCTCGAAGCCGTTTATTGCAGAGCAGTCACAAGCGATATTCCGTTCCAAAATAGGTACAAGCCGCGCCCTTCCGGAGCGATGTGAAACGCTTATTTAACGTGTTGATATGCCGCGCCCAACCTCTAAACCGACCTAAAATATCGCAGACCATTCTCATTTACGGAAGCTAAGGATACAGTCGAGGTAGGAGAACATTTTACAATAAAAAAAATCCTGCATCGCGCTGGGGCTGAAACCCGAAACGTTGGATAAAAGAATAGGAGCGTTCCAGGCAAAGCTGTTGATGGCGCTGGGCGTGCACAGGAAATGCCTGGCTTGTAAACACGAGGGTACGGAATCTCGCCCGTCGCAAGTCAAGCTGGTGGCTGGGGCAAAAGCATGGCATCAGCATGAGCTGCTCAACCCTGTACGTATTTCATGGAATTTGTCAATCCTGGACAGAACAGAAACAGCCAACAGAGACAAGCTGTAACCTGCGAAGGGAAATTTGACACTCACCTCAAATGCAGCCGTACAGCTACAAAAGAAAGGTGTACAGCTTTTTCAGAAATTTTGCAGTTGGGAGAAAAATTCGTCCTGGTTCAGGATGTAGCCGTACGGCTGCATTGAGGTGGATGTCAAATTTTTCTTCACAAAAACTTGCTCCACTTAGGGGAATTCCCCTAAATCTGGTCGATTCACAAGCTGTAGCCTGTTACATAGCACTTGTCCCCTCTGCTATGGTAGTTTGAGTATTTGCGTCCCACAGGAGAACATTTACTTCAGGGGGGGGACATTGAAAGTAAAACGACTTGTTTATTTATGGACTGAATTTAATCAAATTAGGAGCATTTATGTGACTAACAAAGTGAAATCGGTTTTGGATATCTTCTATACTTTTTGAGCTTCAAGGCTAATTACCTGAAAGCTGCATTAAGCATAATTAACTAATTAGGCAAGAACTCAATGAGACTTTTATTTCCATGTGATCAGGAAGGCGTATTCCGTGCCGATAATTTATTATATTATTGTTTTATATTCTTTAGGTATAAAAAAATTAAGTGTTTCACCTTCTTTTCAAAACCATAAATAGCATCATGTCACAACGAAAGTGAAACTTCTTTTAATGCATATGTAAAAGAAATAAAGCAATGATGCAATAGCTTCTTGGCACAAAATAGACCTTCCTAATCACACTGACAATCTTTTTGAGTTTTTGCCTAATCTTGAGGTGACTTGGTGAAGGTAATTATTCTTGTAACTCAAAAAATATAGAAGAAATTTCCAAGGTGATTTTAGTTTTGTAATTAGGATAGTTAACTACATAAATCCCAATTTGATTATATTGGTCCATTTGGGCACTTAGGTGCTCGTGCGTCGACAACTGAAGGATTCGGTGATGATTCCGCAGTATTGTTGTCAAGGGCCCGAGGATGGTTCTTTTGTAGAAATGCTCTCGGCGGGTGTGTGTGATCTTCAGCACCAATGCCAGAAGGAGGTCTTGCTGAAGGTATAATCTCTCAGCACTACTGCCATCAAGTCGCTCTGCCACTGTTTCCCTTAGGCTTCATTTCTTCGTCCCAGACGTTGGAAAAAGGGGCGTGAAATCTCCATCGGCTTGAAGGGGACGTGAGGAGACATTCCGCCTTCATTTATTGAGGAGTGCCAAGTGATCAGCAGAAAGCAAGCTGCGGCGGAGACGGGCGAGCCATGGCACTGGTGGTGGTCTTGCCTGGCAGAGTGTGAGCGCGGTGCTGTCGGCTTGGTGTCTGGATTCCAACTGCCGGCCGCGTGACTCGTGCCTCATGGGTCTCGGCTCGGGACAAGATCTGAGGTCACGCAATGCACTGCTCCCGCGGCGCGCACTCAGCTGCCGCGGCTGAGCTGCTACAGGCTCAACGGTCACTGCTCCTTTGTGCTGCTTCCTGGAGCGGTCAGTGGACTCTATCCAGCAGAAGTTGCCGTCACGAGAATCATCAGCGTGACCAGTCGGGGCTGCGGGATTTATTCTCGAGAAGGGCAGGTGTCTGCTGTGTGGCGCACGTTTATGATGCGAACTTAATGCAGTTCGGCGACTTTCCCGACAGCTCCAGTGTCCGCTGACGGTTTCAGTTTGTCCACTCTGGCGTATCCTGTTCCGTGCAGTGCATGCTTCGTTTTATGCCCCACCCAACGCGCCAGCATGAACACAACCACTTTTTTTTACTTCATATTTTTGCCATGTGGCATATGAAGAAGGTGTAAGGATGAGAAGAAAGAAGAAAAGAGATGAAGAAAGTAACGAAGTAAAAGCAAGATAAGACAGTAGAAAGAAGAACCACTTCTGCCCTAATTTTCTACACCATGCAATGTGTCATCCTTTTGCACCTTGATCAATGTGGCTCTGAGGTTCTTGCACACCAGCGCTTTGTCGCCAATGTCACACTACCCCACTGGGCTAGTGTAGCAGGCTGCTCTGGTGGCTTCACCCATCACAACAAATGGATCCGGCAGGTGTGAGCCTCACCATGCTTTTGCACCAATGACATTGGTCCGACTCGTCAGTCTTTAGTGGTTCAAGTGCCTCCAAACCTGACCGGTAGTCGGCAACCAGGTACAAAATTATTGCGCATATAACCCACCCGTGAATACAACCCGCACCCCCTCTTTCCATTGAAAAATAAAATATATATCCCCGTGTACTGCCCGCTTATTTTATACATAAAAGGATGGACCAAAGCTACTACTCAAGCAACATTACACATTTGTTTATGCAAAAGAACTTACCAGCTGACTACGTAACTAGATGACTTTCGCATACATTTTTTTGTATATTGTTGAGCTGTCTGTGCAAAATAAACACTGTCAATGGGATAACAGTGGCTTAGTCGCTATTACTGCTGTAGGGGCATCACAGCCCAGCATGCATTGATGTGAAGCTGCACCAAAGCAAATACCTCGCATATAATCCGCACCTCTACTTCACCCCTGAAATTTTCACATTTTTTGTGCAGGTTATACGCATGAAAATACAGTAGTTACAGTTGAATCACCTGTTCAGTAGCCAGCAATAAAGTGTCGTGTCGGCACACGATGGTCGCCGACCAAATGGTTCAGAGAATAACGCTTCCTGCTCTAAAACAGTTTGTGCGAAGCCTTTGGCAGTTGACGTTAGAAGTTCAAGCACTCAAAAAAGGATTTGCCACAGTGCGAGCACCAGAAGCGCACCATTTGCATGTCTCTGCCATTGCGAGAACGAATGCATAAAATGTAAGTGGTCCCGATTGCAGAACTGCATGTCGAGGCTGTGCAGGCAAAAAATTGGCGGTGTGTCGGCTCGCTTTGGTGCAAATGTCAAAAAACAAGTCCTCTGCTGTCCCAGCCACATAACAGCCTCTCTTCACTACTCTGCAAACCTCTCGTGCTTTTCCCCTCTCACCTCGCTCCTCTCGCGATAAGCATGGGGGAGGCATGCTCAAGTCGTTCAATTTTTTAGCGTTCCACTGCTAGCACACAATCTATTGGAACCTCTCATTACTGCGAGACTTCTTGGAATGCCACAAGGCATAGTTTTGGGCACAAGCTCTTTTTGTATTTTGGGGCCAAGATATTGTTTACAATGTGTTTTTATATTTGCTATTGCAAAAATCAGGCACGCATCTATTTTCAATCAAAACAACACTGCCAGTATCAGTCGTGTATTGATGGTTTGCCCCCAAGATGCCGAATGTTTTTTTTTTTCTCAACAATGTTGACTAGTACAAAGCGTTGTACCAGATCTTGGGGTTTAATGCGCCGACGCAACGCAGGCAATGAGGGGCGCCGTAGTGGAGGGCTCAGGATTAATTTTGACCACCTGGGGATCTTTAACGTGTGCCGAAATCTTGGAACAGTTGTACCAGATCTAGTGGATTGACAAGGCTTTGCCTACATAAACTTTTCAGAATGTTTACAACTTGTGGCTCAGTGTAAAAATCAAGCGACCGACAGAGAGACATGCAGACCAAAATTTCTGGGTTTAAGTAGCTCAACAAAGACTAATTTTTAAAAAGCGGTGTTTACTGTCAATGAACATGCTGGCACCTTTTTTCCGTCATGCATATACTGCTTCTATTGATCGATCTTACAAAACTTTTCGCTAACTTAGTAAAAGCACATAAGAGGCATTATGGTTACATCTATAAGATACCAATTCTAAACCAATTTTAAAAATTTTTAACTACCTTTCAAATTTTTGTCCTGCCATGTAACAAAAAAATTCATTTGTCCAGTTATGTAATTATATGCAGACCAAATGCACAAGTGCTTGTTTCAGTGACCAGACATTACCACTGCAGTATGTGCACAATGATTGCATACATTAGGTATCTCTGATAAGACTGCACTTGCTGAACTACTTCAGGCTGTGTAGCACTCGCCTCCCTGATTTTTGAGTGCAGTGCACTTTCCCTTCGATTAGCAGATGGCGCAGAGAGTGCAGCGCAAGTTCAGGCCTTATTCCACCCTCCCACGAAAGGAGGTGCAGAAGCAGACGAAGAAAGTTCCAAGCTGGTTCTGTAGTGGTGGCACTTGAGCTGAACTATCGTGCACAGGTTCAGAAAATGCAGGCCAGCCAAATTGTAGAGACCTATTATTGTTAGTATGCAGATCTTTGCAACCAGTGGTGGCATCAAGCCACAGGGCTATCGTGTAATATCTGTAATAGTGTAGTCTAATAGCTGCTTGGCACATTTGAGCACCAAAACTGCCTTCTCCCTTACTTATCCCAACGTCTGCGCATTCTACTTATCTCTGCACAGAAAAAGATACAAAATCCACCAACATACTGCATTACGAAACACCACAGACTCAACAAGCAATGTTTTTTTTTTAAATATATATATATTTTCGCATTCACTTCCACTTTATTATGGTGTCAACACAATCAGCAGTGGCATTTGATTTCACAATGCACAGGAGCAAGCGTTGATGTTTTCGGAAAACAAAAAAAGAGAAGAGGTAACAAGACGCAACCCTGCAAAGGGGGGGCTGTTCGCACAAACAACACTGGCTTTGGCTAGCCTCGACAGCTTTTTGACACGCCTCCTTCCACCAACGATTATGCTCAACTTTGAAAATATCTCTGGCTTTCCAGCGAGACATGGGGACGACAGCAGCAAAGGAAACGCTACGACAGAACTACTCGGCGCTACGGTGAAAGTTGCACCTTAAGCAAAAGCACCGACTGTTGTTGATGGCTGGCTTCGCTCTGCTCGAGGCTGTAACTTTGTCGAGGATTGACAAAGGACTGACCTTTGACCTTGACCTTTTGGAAGAAACGGTGCGCGTGACTTTGATGCGAACGAGCCACTAAATGAGCTGAATAAAAGCAGCAAGCTCTGAGAAAAATTGAGCTCAAGGCCAGGAATGTTACCGAGTGCTGTTCCAAAGTGCACGCCGCGGGTACAACGACTGGATGAAACTGGAAAGACTGAAGGTCCATCTGGACTGAAATTTGTGATTCGCGTTGTAACCTTTCCTTTGCCGCTCCGTGGACGAGAGTATTGGGTTGCTCCTCTAAAACGTCGCAGCAGTCAATGGCCATTCACTACCGCAGGCTTCATTCTTCGCAAACGGCTTCCCAAAGGTACAGTTCATCTGTTTGGGAGATATGTACAGCAGGTTGGTCGACAGCTCGTGGCTGCCTACAGAAACACGCGTAAAAAAAAAATACCCGCAAACGATAAAAACGTTTCATGCTGCCCCAATGTATGCTCAAGAGAATTGAAGAAAGAGCACGCAGAATCCCGTCAGCAGGCTAATTTTTACAGCCTTAAAATAAAAAGTAGTGGCAATACACTCCTCAGGAACAAAAACTTAGCACCAAAATGAAGAGTATGATGACGGGGAAAGTAAAAAAGGAATGCATCGGAGAGTGTTCATCGTGCATATTCTGCGTCTCGTGCTGCGTACTTTGGGCCACAACTTCGACATTTAATTTGATAAAAGAGAAGCCCCTTCAACCAGACCACGCACTGCCTGTTCAGTGCGATAAAGTTCCACAAGGCTAACAGCAGTTGACGGCTTCGCAAACTTTGATGCGGGAACTTGGGGGGGCCACAAAAGGGCGCTGTGAATCCTTTGGCGTTGCCAAGACTTTCGCCATTACCGGCAAATGCATCTCACAGCACGGATGCAAAACAGCATTACATCTGGATTTTTTAAAGCTCAACAATTTCTATGGCGGCAATGCATTACAATGCACCCCACCTTGGACCCTACCAGGTTTTCATTGTAGTGTTCAGCGTTTAGCAGCTCCAGTACAGACGAATGCATCAAGTTCGACACATGCGGTATTTTTGGCCATCAGTCTTATGTGAGTAGACTGAAGTGCTTCGAGAATTCAGTCATGGTGAGACCGCATCAACAACCTCTGCGTGTAAAAAAAATCTCGACGCATTCTCACATTACAAAAAAAAAAAGGGGGGGGGGGGGGGGGGGGGGGGGGGGGCAGGAGGGCACCAGTAAAAAGCAGCTGATTGCAATGCAAAAGGAAAGAAAAAGATGCTCCCTTTTTTGTGGATTATTGCACGTGGTCTTGCTGCAGAAAAGAAAAATTCTTGGGCCCTTAGTGTGTCAGTGCGGATGCTTAGGGTACTCGTCTAGGTCCTCGCATTGAAATATCCGCAATATTTGAGACAAGCTTATCACGCACAATCAATGCACAGTTACGGTGCGTCAGGTCCGAGACAATGACCAAAGTAAAAAGAAATGAGAGGGAAACTCTCTCATCATCTAACCGACCAGCAGGGAAGCTTAATTAATTGATATTTGCAAAAATGGGGGACGAAAAAGTGAGACGCAATTTCAACAATACACCACAAGCAGTCCAGATATGCGTAGAAAGCTAAGGAAAAAGAAAGAGAGAGAGAGGGAGAGAATTTCTGACTTTGGAAAGAGAATTGAGAGTCACAAAGACATCCTGTACTACTAGCTGTTGATATAGGAGAGCCATTCGCCTGCAAGCCCTTGGGGTGTTTCAACCAAACAAAACTTTCGGCTTACACTAGCTGTCGCATTAGCCAGCTGCATAAATCAACAGAAAGGCCCAAGCTTTCCATGAGATGGACCACAACGGCACAGACAAGCAATCTAAAAAGCTATTAATAAAATTGAGGCTGACAGAACGAAAGACAAGGACACAGCAGCCTGCCACTATTCACGCACTTTTTCCATCTGGCCCGTCGGCATAACATCGCTCAAGAAGGAAAAGGCCTACAGCTCAACCTCACCACAAAACTCAGTTTTAAAAAAAAGAAGGCTTACTGACATGCACACCCAACAAATGCCCTGCGCACATGTTGCCAAACTTGCCGTGAAACAACAATTGCCTGGCGAGAACGCTCGTTGCTGAGCCCACTATGACGAGGAATATCCGGAGCAACTCGCTTGTGAAGCGAGCCGAGGGTCGACGCCGGCCAATGCCGCCTCCGTCATCGGCCAAACGGACAAAACCACCACAGCAACCTCCGGCACTGCTGCTGCAACCACCCAGATCTCGCACCACACCACACTCGAATTCACAGTCCTCCGTACTCTCACACACCACCGACGCAGGGCGCGTCAATCCGCCTTGGTGCTGATGCGCTGGTAACCCCGGGAGCCGGACGACGACGACTCGAGCGACTCCCACCCGTTGTCGTCGTCCCAGCCGGACTCCCAGTCGTGGTTGGACGACGAGCCGCCCTTGCCGCCGGACTCCTCGCCAAAGTCGATCAGCAGCTTCTCGTCGCCGGCCTTCTTCTTGGACGACTTGGTGGGCGACAGCTTCGACGTGGGCGGCTTGGCGGAAGACGGCGCTTTGGTCGACGTTGACGAACCCTGTTTTGTTGGCGGGCTCTTGGAAGAGGACGCCTTCGCCTTCGACGACGACCGCTGTTGCGATGAGGCGGTCGTTGGGGTCGTCACTGGTTCCCAGGCCGCGTCGCCGGCCTCCCACTCGTTCCAATTGTCGTTGTTTTGCTGGTTGGTAGGCTTTGCAGGGGAGCTAAAAGTGGACGGAGAAAACGAAAAAGCTGCTTAGGCTTAGCGGGCTAGACCGGGGTTAGATCGTGAGCATTCCGTAAGGCTCACAAGCAATCTATTCTGCAGCCAAGGTTGTGTGAAATTAACAACACTTACTTGGCTATTCAAGGTATCCAAATCTCCAGTAGCATTGGATAACTATGGGGTTTTTTTCATCCACTAATTGGTTTTTATCTAAAAACTGCACTGCGGGCGATTACCCTCATTTATTTTTAATTGGCTCTAAACCTTCACTGAAGCATGTGCTGTTCCCCGCTTTACTTATTGTTCTTTGGGGAAGGGAACACGGAAAAGGTTCATGGAGATGAACTACTAGGACGGCTGACGTTGATCCATGAAGTACATGCACTGAACTTCGTCGTTACAACTAAGCCACATTATCATTTGACGAACAAAAAAAGAAATAGTTTCTGACTGCAGCATAGGTGCAGCTCTGTGAACAAGCATAGTTCAAATGCAGCAGAAACTGTGTTTTAGGCCTGAAGATTGCTTCGAGATTCATCACGCTTTAATGAAGTTTTGATAAAACCGCATCAACAAAACACTGTGCTTGTTTCTTCTTACGCAGATTGTTTACTAATACTGACCAAAGAAGCGCACATTTTGATACAGTTGCCAACCGATTTTTCGGATGCCCTGTCTTCCGGACTTGCATGAATATCCGGACTCTACAATGGCGCCATCACACGCTCCGTAGTCACTGTATGAAACCGACCAAAACTTCACATGTTTGAAACCCTCCTCGTTTGATTTTCCTGACTTTTTTCTTTCAATTGCGAGTCAGAAACTACCAAAAAACGCAAGCAAAATCACAGCTATTTTGTTTTTCTGCAGCTTCAAACCCGCATTGCATGCGTATTGCCAGCTGATTTCACATATAGCCTCGACAGCAGGAACCACTTGCTGCACCATCCCGCTAGTTGTCAGTCTCCACGGTGACTGGTTAGTCGCATATGGCCAGCTGTGCTCATTGCACAACCACCGTCAACGTGCAAGCTGACATATTGGTATGGCAACGTAGCAACCCACCGAAACAGATAGGCAAGTTTTCCAAGCCGCTCGGTTAAATAAAATGACTTAATTTGTGCGAGTTAATTTTTACGGACTGCCTGATTTTTCAGACACTATCTTGGCCCCCTGAGAGCCCGAAAAATCGGTCGGTGACTGTATTGGAATGGAGGCGCCTGAAAAATTTTTTTTTGTTACAGCTGGGTTGGACATGGGGACACTAAGAAACCTCGCACCTCTATCCAGATCCCACAATTCATTCTCGATGCTGTTGTCTGTTGTACAGCTGTACTGCGTGGTACATTGCAAATTTGGCACACAGCTGCATTCGTGTGAAATTCCAAACCAAGCACAAATGTGCGCAGCAGCAAAACTGTCAGAATAGCAAAAGCAACCAATAGCAAATTTCAACAACTGCTATTCAGTGCACTGCGCCGCACAAACTGTCGTCGACGCACACTGCACGAATATGTGCGCATCATTGAAGCAAAATTACTGAAGTGCGTGTAATGAGACGCAACTATCACGATTCATTTTACAGTAATGCACAGTAATGGCTGAGCAAACTGCGGCAGTCATTGGTAGGCTCTTCCAGTTGAGAGCCGTGGGAAACGCAGACCTACAACTATAAGGTCTAAATAAAAAGGACCGAAATCAACAATTCCTCAATACTGCTATGGTCCAACCTACAGCTATCATTCTTAATATGCACTGTACGTAACGTACGTAGTCTCACCACAGTGTTTTAAATCAAATGGATTATTTCTTCTTCTTTCTTGCGTGCGAGACATAGGAAAGGTGACATTGCTAAGCAAACAGCACAAGAACAGCGCCTTAAACTCTGCCCTTGCGTGTAAGGAAACCAACACACCTATTCTCCCTACCAAATGCCTTTGGGAATCAAGTTTTTATTTCAGAAAAAAAAAAGAAAAATTCAATCACGGAAATCTAAATGACATCTGGACATTAGACAGAACCGCTATCTAACCAGAATTTCATTGCAGAGGTAAAACAACACTCCGTAAAACAACAAATCAGGACTGTCTGTAATTGCAAGGTAATTCTAAGCATGCACGCAAGATTGAACACCTCTAGAACATGCAGGCCCGATAGCAACAGCTAATCTGAGACACAAAGCCAGATTGCAGCTAGCTTTTTAGATGCTGCAACATTGCGCTACAAAAACTGAAATACGAAGGCCAAAATCGAGATGGCAAAATGCTGACCCTATGACCCTTGGACAGAACCATTGGTCAGGAAGCCTGTTTTATGACCTAATTTCTCTGTGGGGAGAAGCAGCACACAACTGCTTACCTCGTAGAGCATAGCAGACCCACATTTGTAAGGTCTGTGTACTAAGCACACTAGGTTGCTAATGAAAGCGATACAAAGCTGGCATTTACAGCAATGAAATGGGCCATGTTGTATCGCAAAGCAGCATATTCAAGAGATAGTTTCGCAAGACAGACAAGCAAGAGCAGAAAGCTTTAAAACTGTACGGGACGTCAAATCCCCATGTGCTTACTGATTTCACACCCCACATTTGTTACGAACACCCCGGAAACATAAAACCAAGATCTCTTTTAAACTAAACTTTTTTTTTGTCCAATTCTCGCATTGTGTCTGTGAGAAGAAAATAAGGCAACGACGATTGGCTCGCGGTAAACCAAACTTCAATAATTCGTACTTTGGGTTTCTTTCATGTTTTGGTTTTCCCATTATAGTTTTTTTTCCTGTGTATTTTAAAGCCACTTAAACCGGTTCATTCATTCTTTTGTTCTACAACGTTCCTCCGAGAAGAAGTAGACTTGTAGCGACACTTGCTATCAAGATTTTTTATTTTTGAGATGATAAATAGATGAGTGATGCAGCCCACAAAATAACACCATTAATGCAGAACAACACTGTAACACTACATTAAGATAAAAAATAAAGTAGTTTCAGGCTGTTGTCTGGCAACCTGGGCAGAAGCTAATGCGATATTCAACCAAATATGGCCTCTTGATAATTCTATTATTATTCCAGCATGACTTAGCAAGATATCAACAAAACATTCTCGTTGGCTGCGATCAACCAGTTTTACTTAGACGTAAAAACGAAAGAAAGCCACGTTAATATGTGAACCTACACGAAAAAAAAAAAAAAAATTCAGGATTTTTCGAGCAAAATGTGTGGCCCCAAGAAGTTCAAATTAGCACGAGGCAGCTGTATATATAATCAGGTTTCTTCAACATGCTTGGAATTTTGGCGCGAATTTGGCTTAAAGGACACATTTCCTGTAAAGCTGCACGACACCCCCAAGAAATTGGGTAGCATCTGACAGTCATGCTACAATCGTAAAACTCATCTTGCGACTAAGTAGTGCTTCGTGGCGCTCTTGCATTGAGGCCCAGCGATTCTACTCCAAGGCCTCCCCTATTACACTTACCATTATTTTAATAGCACTCACAGGAAGCTATACACCCTTGAAGTGATTTAAAATAAACTGGTCCTACATGTAGCAACAGCTGCACGCTTCGAAATCACAAAACCCAAGGCTTAGCTCCAAGCCTCCTCACGGCCTACATTATCAGTGCCGCGACTCAGACAGTTCAAAATCCTTCTTGCTAACTCGACGATAAAGCCAGCAGCTTGCTTGGGGCAGACAAACAAGACACCAGAATGCTGGCAGTGGCCAGCTCCCCAAAATGTGGCGAACTTTGAGATAGGATCTGAAGGTCAGTCCCCTTTGCCAACACAGCACACTCTTATCAACACAACGTCCACGGTCAGCCCATGTAGGAAAAACAAAGATACGAGGATGCCGCAATGGGCCCAGGCCACGGAGCAAGAATATATAGAAGGAAACGCCCACTGCGGCCGGCGCGATCGAGCGACCAGATAATGTCACAATGATAACCACGGCGACCTACGGAGCTCTGCAGCTGCGGCGGCGAACAATTTGACAGCGGCACCTGGTTGAATGTAATAAAAGCAATACTGTTGTTTGCTGCATTCGCCACAAGGCGTGAATCGCTATGCACTCGAGCTGCTGCGCAACGCGGGGACGGAACGCGCGTTTATCTCGGACATGGCGCGCGCGCAAGTGTGCGTGCGTCATTGTTTCGCAACGTCGGGGATGCTGGCACTTTTCAGTGCACTGTCGCATAACCAATAAATTGGCCGGTGCACTCAACTCGCTTCGAGCACATCACACGTGAGATAAGGCCGTGCGTTTACAGGTTTTACTTTTTTTTGCGTTTACAGGTTTGTTTTTTGAGCTTGCTGTTCGCTCAAGATTGCTTACGCATTAAAAGAAAATGCCCCTTTTAAATTTGACAGAAAATTAATCGCGAAGGCGGGCTCTTCAGTCAACGGAAGCGCAGGAGAGCGCACACGCTCTCACTTCGGCCACGGAATGTTTCGGCGGCCCGGCGAAATGCCGACGCGATGCCGCGGCCGGGTTGGACTCGGCGAGCGCGACCAGAACGCACGCCAGCCATGGCGATGACCGCGCACTTCCTTCGCTTGCCGCCAGATGCCGGAAACTTGACGTTCGCCAAGTGCTTGTGACGTTATCAGGCTGCCCCGGGAAGCTCAGTGTCCCCTCCTATTTTATTCTCGCACCGTGGCCCAGGCCAAAACTGGTGCCAACTAACTTGTGACCTTCGATTTCAGAACCCAACAACCAAGCAACAAAGCTGACACCACCACACTGTCCTGACTTAATCCTTCACTGAGCAATAAATGCCATCGCAGCTAATTGTCACCTGATTTGTGTTTCAGCTATTCGCACGAGCCGTCGGATTACAAAAATTTCCAGATGATTACACACCACAAAGTTTCATCACGAATTAAGAGGGTTTCCGCGGCAAGGCCTATAAGACATGCCATAGTGGAGGGCTCCGGATTAATATTGACCACCTGAGGGGTTCTTTCATGTACTCTGAAATCTCGACACAGGGGCGCTTTCACTTTTCGCCTTTATTTCTTTTTATTTTCTTTCCGCCCTTGAAGGTTGCTTGTCAATTAAAGGGACCCTGCAACACTCTTTGTGCAGTGCAAGTAAACCTGCGCGACGTTTAGATTAGACTTCCAGGAACACCTGAGCCAAATATTACACGTGCGCGTGAAGCGGTAAGCGCGCAAATCACCGTGAAAGATGCGGAAAAACCAACCGCACTCTCTTCAATTCTCCTCATTATGCACCCCTGGCATGGCCTGTGTGACGTCAATCGGGCCATGGCTGTCCTGGCTGTCCTATTGGCTGTCGCTGGTCAACTTCGCGGTTAAATTCTGGCATTTCCTGCGAACATCAGCCGTCGTCGGCGCTGTGTATGAACCTCTTCTATGTCTGAACCTGTCCGCATGCTTTTGGTGCTTCTTTTGTTTTGAGTGCGCGCGGAGTTTGAGTGACGAACTAAATATTCCACTTTAAACGAGCCCACTCGACAACAAACGTTTACTGCTCCAAAAACGCCCCACCAGCCTGAGCGCTTGCTTGCGAGCAGGCCATCATGCCTGCTTTTTTGTGGCACCAGACCGGAAATAGACCCGTCCACGTTGCGGGGAAAAGGACGAAAGTCCCCGGCCTGTGACATATCGAAGGCCGCCGAACAGAACGCCGCGCGCCGCCCCCCTCTCCGGGAGAGAGCGCGCAGCTTTCGTCGCGTTGTCTCCGGTTGAGTTGAACGGGAACATTTATGCGCAATTTTTCATCGCGTGTAGTTTCGGTGATAGTGAACGGATTTTCATAATTCTTGAGGGAGGAGATTGCTGGGACAATCGACTTTACCCCAAAATAGATTCTGAGTAGTCAATGGTAAGCTTTGCAGGGTCCCTTTAAAGAATGGGAATTCCTCTGATGGGGCTCTGTACTGTTTCACGCACCGCCTGCTAGTGGGGGGCTGCTGACCGTTGCTCTAATATAACATCGATAAATACCTCACAGTTACAAACTTTGTTATATTGCTGATCTGTTCACATCTGAAATGCTTATACAGGGCAAGAACCAATTCTTTAGGTCGACTGCTGACCCAGGTTCCCTCAACCAACCGATGCCGATCGAGCTATCTCACACGAATATGTCTCCTGGTAACTAATTTCTTACGTTGCATTTTCATAACAAAGTCGCCCAGAAGTTCAAATCTCAATAGATGTCAAAACGCCCACTCAGTACGGTAGCTGGAACTCGTAACCACACTCGAATCACTTCCATAACTGAATGCAGCCCGGTTCCTCGTGGTTCCAGTGACCACAGATTAGCCGCAAGCACGATTGACGACGTCATATTTGCGGAGATCACACACTTGAACATTGGAGTACGGATTACAGGTATTTCTGCAAACGGAGTAGCCGACAAGCGAAACAAATGAGGCTTTCACGGGAAAAAAAAAAAAAAAAAAAAGCAACAAGTAGCAGCAGACGTCATCGGACAACAACAAACACTTTGAGACACAAAATGGCACACGGTATTGTTAGTTTGCGGGGGAAGAGGTCAATGAGAGAGAGAAAGAAGTGAACTCGGCCTGGGCATATCGAGCGCACCTATGGCCGCTGTTCCCCGAGGACCAGTTCCAGCCGTCCTCTTCCCGCTCGGGGCTCAACGGCCGCTCGTGCTGCTGCAGCAACGGCGTGTCGCTGCAGTCGGGGTTCTGGCTCCTGCGGCAGACGACACACAGAGATGGGCATGCAGACGGACAGACGAGAACAGCAGGCGACACGGGCACACACACACAAGGGCGATTGCGGCAGCGGGCACACGGACAGGCAGCGAAGCGAGTTGCGGTTAACCCTTTCAGGGTCATGGACATACATATACGTCCTCTGCAAACACCTTCAAAATGGTCAAAATAACGTATATGTACATCATCGCTTGTATGTTTAAAAAGCGCGCCTTTTTCGCCAACTTCTCTTGCTTGGCATGTGCTGCCAGACTGCGGAAATACGTGAAATTATTTTCTTGCGCCGATGGCTCTTCTTTCTATTTTTTTTAACGATTTACTTCAGCGGCGTGCCGGCTATCGCTTGCACATCTGCTAACGAGGGGGTGCGCTGGGTATCGCCCACTGGACGCCTCTCGCTTCTTGCGCCTGCCACAGACCAAGGGCGCCTGCGAAACTGATTAGGCTCTTTTGTCATCTTTTTTTTTTTTTTTTTGTATTTCATAGGAGCGGTCCGCCGTCTATCACTCGCGCATCCGGCCATGCGCCGCGGCTGGTTTCGCTATTGTCCTCCGGGCACTTCCCGGTTTTTGCGCCTATGAAACTGATGTCTATCTGATTTCGATTCACTCAAAATGTGCCGGCTTGTTACTCTCCCATTTTTATTAAGAATTTTTCTCGTGTTACTCATGAATAAACCACATGTATGTAACAACACAAACGATTTTTTCTTGTGGTCACCCTAAAAAAATTACGATAATTTTTTCTCGAAATAGATTCACTTGAAGAATTTAAATCAGCAACAACAAAAATCGACCCTAGGGGGCCGCATTCAGCGAAAAAATTTGACCCTCAAAGGGTTAAAAGGGTGCACGGATCACGAAACACGCAAATTTGTATATGCCATGTGACATATTGAAACAAATAGTGACTGGCCAGCCGAGTACATAGGAAAAACGGGATTCGGGGCTGTATTGCATACGTGTTTCTTCCCAACATGAAAAAGGGGTTATCACAAAAAGAAACAGTCCTGGTCTTGCTGTTCTTTGCTCGGACGCAATTTTGGCCAAGAGAGGTAAAGGAAAGCGTTGAAGCGGCTGCCCAGTGCTGTTAGGGCCTAGGCCGTACAACGGCCGTACAACACCAGCGTGGTGCACTGCAGCGTGTACTTCTATGCCCACTTACGTCAATGCCAGAGTACACCCACATGTGGTTGGGCCTTTAAGCATACCAGCAAGAAGAGAGGGGGGGGGGGGGGACGAACTCCTTTCTTACACTTTCAGGACGGCCCCTGACAACAGGCAGAGCAGAGAATGCTGTCCTAACCGTACAAATAAAAGTGCTTACCACTTCACAACGGTTTATATTTAGAGTTGATAAAACAGAGTTTTATTTATATAAAAACTAAACTGAGAAAAATCCTGCCCTATCACAGTAACAAGCTTCCGAGGCAAGCTCTCATCTTGAAGTGAAAACAAATATTTTCACACACGTAAAACAAAAAGACGGGGGGGGGGGGGGGGGGGGGGGCATAGCGACAAAAACTGCAGGTAGAAAAATTTGTTTACTCCCCACCTAAAGGTATTGTATTGAATTTTTCAGCTTTTTCAATGGGAATTTTTAAGCTATCGCTTTCAACCACAGGACAACACTGTAGAAGAACCCTTTTAAATGTCATTTCACCAGCTGCAGTGGTTGATGAAACACCGTAGCTAATTTTACACAATCAGACTGCCTACTCCCAGGCCTCCCACTCAACATATAGTTCCATGAGTGCTTTAAAATCCTCGGAAGTCTGTTTGATCCAGAACAATTTCAGCACTGCCCTGTTTTAATAAGGCCTGGCTTGGCAGCTTAATCTGTAGGTAGTGATGCCCATCTAGGAGCTACTGTATGACATTTAAATGCCATGCAGTGCAAGGCATTGCAATTCATTTGATTTCCCCTTCAGCTGGACATGAAGGCATAACCAAGTCATAAGCCAGAGCAAGGCAATTATGTCTTTTATGTATTCATTGAAACGCTTGTACCGGAAAACTGCACAAGTAAACCGCCTTTCCTAAACGTTGTATGCCCTTTCGTTTGCCATTCGTATGTTTGCATTGGGCCAGTCTGCAAAGAAGCCTCTTTATGCCATGTAGCACTGAACTTCACTTTCCGAATGGACTGAGATGTTGAAGCTAGGTTTTACCATGGAGCAACTGGTCCATTAGCAATGCGTCCTTTGGCTTGCGGATGAAAGCTGCATTGTATGTGTGGCATTAGACTGCAAGGGTCACTCGCACTTATTATTCCCATTAATGCCAACAAGCCAATTATGAACAGAGCTCTGCTGCTAAATGCCACGCAGGCTACACCAAGTCAATGGGCAAATTTTGGAGAAAAACGGCCCGTGAAATTGTCAGCAGGCATGTCCAACAAATGAGACACATGTACTAAGACAACAATAATTATGAAAACCTGACACTAGTTCGGTGGAGACTGAATTGACATAGTTGCCAGGAAATGCAGAATATTCCATCTAGATGGGTAGTTTGTATTACATGCACGTGCGCGCGCACACACACACACACACACAGGAATATCTGGCCCAATGACTGGGCATCGTGGTTATGAATTGCTGGGAAAACACAAAGGAATGCCAAAACTAAAACAGGTCAAGACCTCTCCTAATGGCTGAGTAATAAAAACGGCAACCCAGCAACACCCCTGATTCTGCATTGAAGAACTCGCGCATATTTCGCAGCTGCCCATATTGTATGGGTAAGCTTGTAGACGAATGCGAAAAAAATAGCTGCATAAACAGCATAAAAGCCCAGCAGCCGTGTGGCAGCAACAATTCAAATGCTGCGCATTAGCCAGCCGCTCGCATAGAATCCAACAATGGATTGCAACACTAAGGGTTATTACAGGGCATTCAACCGACTGTAACAATGTCTTATACCTGTGCTACAGGGCCGTTTCAAAGGCCTTCCGAAGGCCGTTGAACCAATTGTGTATCGAGTGTCCCATTGTAAATGCACAGGGCGCACTTGCAGGCGAGCGTTCAATTATCAATTGAAAGTCGCGCCTATAGCACAGGCATTAGTCACGCCAAAAATAATGCGCAGCTTGGCGGGTCACATGTTCAAGAACAGCACAACCACAGTGCGATGTCTCGAAGAGGAGGTGACTGGATTAATCCTGTCACGTGACCTTATCACGCATCTTTCCCTGTATTGCGTACTTTGCGATTGTGCACGCAGGGACTTCCTTTACTTGCGAAGGGAACTGCGGCTTGACGCGAGCAAGGGTTGGTGCCAATGCTATTTCACAATGCTCACCCTGGAAGGCTGCGCACATTCACGAAGTCCTGACATTCAGACGAGCAAACAGCTGGAACACGCACGTGTCAGCTCAGAATAATGCCACTCTCCTCTTTTTTTCGTTTTTCGTCCCAGCTTGGGTGAGGTTTGTTATGCTCGCGCTTGAAATTGTACTGCGGGTTTTGATTACTTTTACCTTAGTAACATTTTTTTGGGTTCAATCTAGCCATCGAAACAAATTGCCACCCCCCCAAAAAACCCGTTAATCGCTGCTCTTTTTTTTTTTACAAAACCTCCGAGTCTTCCTCCAGAGGTCCTACCAGATCTAAACGCGGCCCACTGAAGCACTGTCACTGGCCGAGGTTGTTGGCTACGCAAAGCAGCAGCACGTCGTCACGACGCAGCACCAAAAGAGCCATGCCGACCAACGCAGCGACTCACTTGGCCTGCTTCGTCGCCTTACAACCCTTTCGCACAGCGGCGCCCTTGCCGCCGGGCTGCTGCTGCTGTTCCTGGAGCAGAAGCGAATGCTGCCCGAGGCCGGCGTTCTTGTAAAGCCACTCCATCGGCGCCAGCTGTTTCGGCGACGCAACAATCGCAACTTCCGCGCGCGCCCAGGCGCGGTGTTGCGAGCTTTTTCCGCTCCCCGGGTGCCGCGAATCCGGCAACAACGCTCTACAAAACGACGTATACTATCGTCGCGACAACAGATCCAGCGCTGCCCGCCAGCACGGAACAAGAAGCACGGCGGGTGTCGGAACGGAGGACTGATCGCGGCTGGAATGAAGTGTGGCTGCAGTGGATCGATGGGCGATTATCCTCGTAGCCGGGGCTCCGGCCAACATCCTACGCAGTCCCGCCTCCGGCTAAAAATAGCAGACGATCAACGCGTCCGATGATCCGACGACGAGGGGACTGCGGAGAGCGGAACTGCGTCGCCGTCGCCGCGACAACGTTCCCGGTCCTCCTCTGGGGAGGGAGCCGGCGTCTTCGGGGAACACGTCAACAGCTGGTTCGCTCGACGGGGACACAAAAAGCGACGACGACGGCCGCTCACGTTTCGCGCAACACACACAAACACACGCGCGGACGCTGTGACACGCACTGGCGTCGGAGACGAGGGGGACTGTGGCTCGGCGCCGCGCCGGAAGCCCAACTGTCAAAAACAACGCATCCTCTCCAACATGGCCGCGCCCTGTTGTCGTCTGCTGCGAGACTTCGTGCCAGCGCGCTAGCAAGCAGTGGCCGAATGGCGCGAACTTCGTCAGCGCCGTGCGTCAGCGGGCGAGAAAGCAGAACACTTGGACAAAAGCGCAACGACGTCTCCTATCTTGGCCAACGCCCGCCTACGCTGCCGCAGGAAGAGTGGAGGGCTCGGAGAGAGCGCAGAAAGGCGAGCGTCCGAGAAATGCGCAAAAGAAGAAAGCGGCCGGCCGACGGCGAGCGGCGGCGGCGGCGCAGTTCCGCGACCGGTCGTCAGAGGTCAAAACGAAACAAGTGGCAAGACGCACGGAACAAAGAAGGAGAAGAGAAAAAAAAAACCGACCCACACCAGACAGCGCAAACCCGTTCGCTCATTCGCTCGCGTTCCTGAAATATAGACGGCAGAGCGGCTTTTCTCTGTTGCTTTCTTTTATCCCCTCCTCTCACAGCGCCATTCCTCCGTGCTCGTTTTCCTGACAGAATTGTGGCACAGGACGCCACGCTCAATACCCACCGTCATAAATAAAACGAAAGAGCTCTAGCATCCGCAACAACCAACAAAACGCTTCCAGATAATTTTTTTTTCTTTCTAGCAGACGACAACCGAAATAACCAACAAAACGCCTCCAAATATTTTTTTTTCTTTTTCAGCAGACGATACCCACAACAACCAACAAAACGTTTATTTCCAGCAGACGACAATAAGTCGACTTTTCTACGCGCAAACAGCCATCGTCTGCGCGCACAACCCCTACGCAGACGACCAATAAATACACGCCTTCCCCCTCATTCATCTAGCTTTAAAATGGCGGGAACGCTAATTAGTGAGCGCGTTTCTTCCTGTCTTTTTTTTTTTTGTTTGTAAGCGTGCCAATCATCCTACCACCACCACGCGACGCCCAGCGACGGCAGACGAGCTGTCGGAAGCCCGCCCAGAGCAGGGTACAAGTGTCAAAAGGGGAAACGCGACGTCCTTCCTGGGCGGGCAAAACAGGCGTGATAGATATGCGTCGGCTCCTTTCGGCGGCCGCCCTTTTAGTCCAAACAAAGCAAGATACGCTTCCTGTCAGCACTTGAACGGGGACAAACATGGAATTTGGACGCACGGAGCGAGCCTCGCACAGCGACGGGCCTTGCCACGGGTTCACCGAACGCGTAACGGGACACCGCTGTTGATTCTCCGCGCTCTCATCATCTGTGGCGGTACAGTGTTTCACAACTCAGCTGTCGATCCCGGAATTGCCTGGCTCGTGACGTATAGCGTAGTCGATGTCCGTGGTAAAAAAAAAAAAATCGCACACAAAAGGTTTGACTCAATATGGCTCCCTAAACAAATTCAATCAATAACTTCAGTTGCGTAATAGCAATCACTACATTAAATTTTGATGGATCGATTCCAGTCAGTAATTAGGTTGACGTTGAAATTCGCAGCACCCGCGTGTTGTCATTCAATCCATTACATTACAATTTAGCAGAAACATTAGTTCCACATTCTGTCAAAGTCCGCCTACGCGCATTCCGGATGATTTAATTTTAACTTCACCTCACTGAACGGCACTTCAAGGCAATCCAAGTATTGTAGAGCCAAGCTGGCGAAAACAACTCCCCCCCCTTAATAGAGAGTTTTAGGAGTCCTGCTGTTCCGTCGTGTACGCAGTCGTGCATTCGTCGCGGTAGAGGGATGAGTTCCGCGGGCCGGCCTTCGCCATGACTGCGCGCGCAGGCGCAGTCGTGTCCCGGTCAACACGGTAAGTACGTACACGACGGAACAGACGGACTGCTAAAACTCTCGTTACAGCTCGCCACCGCCCAGAGCAAACGTTAGCCCACCGAGCGCGTTTATGGGATTCAGGGCCGCATCAAGACGTGACGGGAGGTTAGAAGCGCTCGGCCAAATGCGCAGTTACGTCCCCACCACAGCGGGCACCGGACTCTCGTTCACCTTTAATAACCAGTATTAGTGACAAGATACAGTCGGAACCACAAGTAACAAACCTCACGGGGCATCTGTTCAGTGGAAACGCGAGGCCGTAATAAGCGATCCATCACTGTCCTGATGCGGGCTCGGACGGTCATTTCATCACCTTGGTACGTAATAGACATGGGCTCGTTGTAAGCGCGGCCGTCGTAAGCGGCTCGACCTCATTAGGTCGCGCACGCCATTTCCAAGCGGCCACTTACTGCAAATAGATGGCGGGATTACAGTCACGTCTGCGTGTCCGTCGAACAGCGCGGGCAAAATTTTCGTCGAGAGCTAATCCGATCAATTTTACGCATTTCCGACTCGGATCCACTCAGATCCTACAGTTATGAACTTCAATCTTTTTTTTTTTTACAAAATTAAAGTCATTTCGGCTAAAACACACGACTTCTCCCAAAAGGTGAGGGAAAACGCATCAGGAGCGGTAACCTTAAGCGAAGGCACGTAAGCAGGGAACTATAGTTTCGACGTCGCTCCGTTTCTTACTGGTTCATAAATCATAGCTCGCATTCATGGGCACTCATTTTTCACGGGTTTCCTACGCTGAAGAGAAAATGCCACAGACAAGCGTGAGCTTCGCTGCTCTGCTCTTCGGAAGAACTTTGTATCGCTAACGAAGCTACCGCTCTCATCAGCCAATGGGGAAAGCGTACTCAGGGACGTCAACCAATGAGGGGACAGGACATACCGAGGGATCCAGGCAACGCGTCCTCGCCTCGAGACTACTTTCTTCCGCCCATTCTTGCTGCCTCCAACAATGCCGCACAGAGTTTGCGAAACAGGCACTCAGATTCCGCATTCTGCACTGTCGAAAAAGTGCCCGAGGTCAGTCCAAGGTCTGCCCTCGCAATAGAAAACTAAGAGAGAAAAAAAAAAAAAATACGCAGAGCTCCTCTCGCGCACTCCAAAATGACAGAGGAGACCAAGGATACGAAAAAATTCATCATGTTCGGTGGTGCTCGCGAGAACGCGCCGTGTTGATGAAATGTTAATCGGACCCACGTGCCACTTTCACTTGTAACTGATACAATCATAATGAAAGGGACGCGAAAGCAATTGCTCTCCTGCAGTCATGGACAGGCTAAGGTGAAACGACGGAATGCCGGCCGAAAGATTATTTATTTATTTGCAGGAATGTTTATAATACAGAGGGACAAGCGGATGTGCGACACTTCAGGGACTGAAAAACACACGCACGCACACATGCACACACACACTGCAATTCTACAAATGCGCACTAAAAAGAACACCAGT
This sequence comes from Haemaphysalis longicornis, assembly GCF_048455015.1. Lineage (NCBI taxonomy): Eukaryota > Metazoa > Arthropoda > Arachnida > Ixodida > Ixodidae > Haemaphysalis > Haemaphysalis longicornis. The sequence goes on from NW_027526204.1 coordinate 71,606,498, forward strand.
ACTAGTATTACGCCAGTAAAGAACAAAACAAAATGCAAGCCCTCCGCAAATACAACTCGGTGGTGCACGAGGGCACTTATTTTGTTCGCCTTCTCTCCTTTTTTCTGGCCCCATTACTATATGAAGTATCTCTCGACCGCCTCTCCGTTGTTTCAGCTTAGGCTGTCCACGACTGCGCACCGAAGTCTGCGCCATTTTGGGCGTAAAAAAGGAAGCACGTTATCTGGAGCGGTCCCCGCAGCAAAGGCGACGGCCAAACCTCGCGCACGACTCCGCTGCGGTCGCTGCCGCTTCGAGCGCGTCCTTCGGATCTGGTTACGCCCACGTTTCCTGATGACTTCACCGCGCGCTCTCCACGACAACCACGGCGGCGGCAAATGCCTCAAAATAATAAGGCAAAAAAAAAAAAAAAAGCAGGAACAGACACCTCACGCACGCACGGCCGCTTATAAGGAAACCGGCCTTCCAGCCACGGAGGAGCTCCCCGCCAGTCGTCGATCGTGCTCTCGAACGTGTACGCAAATCCGAAACCGCGGCCCGACAAAAATCGGTTATCTTGGCGGAGCCCGTCCTTCGGGGTTACGCACCGCCTGCATAAGTACGACGTGGCGGCGTTTGGGCGTCCATTAAGGCTAATTACGTTTGACCGCGGTCACATTGCGTCACATTGCCCGCATGTTTCGTTACGGCCTACTTAGACTTGCAGGAAGGAAGAGGGAGGAGGGGGGAGGGGAGGGGGGCAGAAGTCGCAAAAGTCCTGCTTAGCACAATCCTACCATTTCGACTTGAGGGGTGGAGGGGGTGGGGGGGAGATAACCAGCTTTTAACGCCACCACGGCTCAAATCACGAGGAAAAAGTGTGGACTTCGGCAACGGACAACCGGTAGAACACCAGGATAACAGTGGCTTAAGAGACGGGCCAAGAAGTAGACTAGGGCTGTCCATTCTATGGAGGGAGGAAATGGGAAAATCTGGGGAAAAATGGACGAGGGCATCGCAATACAGGAATGGGATGGAGAAACAAGGAAGTTTCGTCCTACACTGGACACAAGCGGAATGATGACGATGATGATGATGGTTATATCCTCCACCTTATGACTCCCGACTGGACGGGGAAAAATGTCCAGCTTAGCAACATCTCCCAAACCGGAAATAATAATGTCACGTCTGATTCTTCCATACATACGGCGGGCTTCCATGCCCACTGTATGTACCATAATTTTGGTAATTAACTTCGCAAATTATTCGAACCGGCGCCCGGGTGCAAGGCAGTTGGGCTTAAATCTTGAAGGTACATCACTAAGGACGTAGTTTTTGTGCCAAAACTTTAATTCCATATAATGGGCACAGAAATTGGGCACTGTTGGGCAAAATAAGAAGAGAACAAGATTAAAGAAAATACGCGCAGCCGGATGCGGAGCAGGCAATTCGGTGAGGCTAGTACGAACGAATACTATTTGACAACGCAATAAATTGCAATGTGCAGCCAAAAAGTATATCACATTACACTAAATACTGGATCACGTATTCTCTCTCTCTCTCTCATTCCACCTACTTTGCTCCTAAATCAAGCTACCACATTATAGGTTTCAGATACGTCCCTCAAACGGCGCTGCCGCGGCTACTTGGTCCCCTTTCGCTCCAACCGGGATTGACCGGTCAAAGCCCATTACAACGTAGGAAGCGGAAGGTATATATACATGGCACATAAATGGCCCGTTTATTTGTGGACACAGCGCGGACCGTCAGCGACCGGTTACCGCAGGGGCGCCCGTCCCGTCAACGACCAGACACTTGCATAGCGCGCTCTTCTCCACACGGCAGCAGACATACACTGCTAGAACCATTATCCCCAGGCGCACGTAGTCGCAAAGGCTATTTAGGATCTGGACTGCGCGGATGGCAACGGCTGGCAGGCGGTTTCTTTTTCTGTCGTCTGCTCGAGAAGACGGATCTGCTCGCGCACAAGATTCCTTCGGGCATATGATTCTCTCCGCGTAGAATATTCTTTCGCGCAGACGATGTTTTCCAGCAGACGATTCTCTTCACATAAAACATTTCCTCTATCACACGATTTTTTTCGCGCAGACGATTTTTTTTCGCACAGACGATTCTCCTTCTAGCAGACGATTCTCTTCACATAAAAGATTTCCTCGGTCACACGATTTTTCTCACGCAGACGATTTTTTTTTTTTCGCCCAGACGATTCCTTCCAGCAGACGATTCTCTTCACAAAAGAATTCCTCGATCACACGATTTTTCTCGCGCGGACGATTCCTTCCAGCAGACGATTCTCTTCACGTAAAGGGTTTCCTCGATCAGACGATTTTTTTTCGCGCAGACGATTTCTTTCAGCCGACAATTCTCTTCGCGTAAAAGATTCTTTCGTGCTGACTATTCTTCTAAGCAGACGATTTCTACAAGCACACTTGCTGTTGTCTGCAGCTAACTATTCCTCCGCCTGCATTCGCCCAGAAGGCAGGATGTATGCAGACGAGCTTCTTCCAGAGGGGGGGGGTCTCAGGGCGGCGACAAAGAAAAAACGCTATTGTTGCCGCCCGCCGTCGCCTGGTGACGCATATAAAAACAGCCCGAGGCTCCATCCGCGCACGCTATTATTAACTCGGCCCGCAGCAGCAGCGACAAAGAAAAATTGCATCGAAGAATCTCCGTACGCGCCCAGCCGAAACGGCGAACTAAAAACCCAGAAAAAGACGACGTACAAGGAAGCTACACCACGCGCAGGAACCTGAGAAAACAAAAAACAAAGAAAACAAACAAACAAACAATAAAAAAACGCTCGAAGTAAGGGAGTGGGGGAAAACGCGCATACAAAAGCGACACGCGAAGAAATTCCGACACATCAGCGCACCTTTCGTTTTGCGTGGGATTTAATAAAAATAGTAAGAAATGTGCGGACGCTTGGAAAGCGTGAATATGGGGGACCAAACGGGCACTTCTCAGGGGAAAAAAAATTTGCAGGCCGAGCAAGAAACGACGACGCAGCAACAGGCCATAGCGGTATAATACGCGCGACGAAGAAACCGAAACTAAGCGAAGGCTGCGAGTAGCACGACAGTTTAAATATACACGCGCGACACAGTCGTGTTTATTATTTTTTTTTTTTTTCAGCACACGATTTTTGCGGAACTCGGACGTTCCGTTGGCGCTCACGAGCGTCGCAAGGTTACCGCGATGTTCGTCGCACGAGTGGGCGCTTGGAAAAGGTCTTCGTCGACATCGGGTCACGTGTGCGACACAGCAGGCGATAGCAAGGCCGCCGCAATGCCGACGCGCGAATGACTGACGTGACCACACACCGATAGGGGTGGCTTGCATAGGCATCCTGTATCAGCCGCCATCCCTGTGTGCCGGAGCCACACCAGTTCTTATCTTCAGCATCTGAAAGCAGGCACCGGCCGCGGGCGCTAAGGGAGCAAAGATTCTGCGGCCGCACGTTCTCTGCATCCTACTCATGCCGTCAGGATTGTCCGCTTCCGCATTTGTTTTGCAAATCGCGGAGGGTGCGGCAGATGGGGCGGTGTTATTCGCAAACTTAAAGGAGTACTGACACGAAATTTCAAAGCTGAGATAACTATGTAAAACGCTTCCTTTTTATCAGGAGATATCTCCCAGCAAGTTTCAACAGCAACCGTTCAGCGAAACATATTTAAAATCCATTTTAATCTTCGCCCGCACGAGAAAGCCCAGAGCGGGCCGACGTGACATCATCTGCTACGTGCCCCAAACTGCCGACGTCGGGGCTCCCGTGACGAAGCCGACGCGCTGGCTGTGGTTGGCGCGCGCTGCTCGGGCGTGTGTACACGTCATGGTTTTGCGACTGACGTCATGCTGCCCGGGCCTGTGGGGACGGCGAAAACCTCGGCCGGTCTGGGCGCGCGCGCTTCCAGAGAGGCAGCGATACGGCAAGAATGGTGACGTCATGTTATACATGCTGTCATGGCGGCCGCTCGGCGTTTTTCAGTCGAAACCGAAACTGGCACGAATAAACGACGCCGTAAATGAATGTTTACGCTGCGCTCGGCCGTCTAATCTGTCATTCTATGATTAGTGGGCTGGTAGGCACGCATAGCAGCGAAAACAACGTAACATAAAAATTTCGTGTCAGTACTCCTTTAAGGGCAAGGACAAAGAGATGCGGGCAGGTTGCCGCGCGATGTCTCCTTTCGACGGCACCCGCTCAACGTAGATAAGGTACGCTCCGTGGGTACGCGCACAGATATACATCATCCGGCGTCGACGTTTGTGATGCGAGCGGACGCCCTTACGCGGCGTTAGCGCCTCTTAGAATAGTAGTAAGCCTTGAAATTCAAGCAAAGCAGTTTGTAAGAACCAGCTTTTCGTCAATCGCTCACCTCCATTCCAGCCACAAAAGGCATTTTTAACCTAACAAAAACGCAACAAATATTGAAAAAATTTCGAAATTTCCGCTACGGTGACGTGGGCAGGACTGACGTATTACGGACAAGCACTAAAAATATAGTTACCAGCGTATTAACTCCGAGTTAGCATTCAAGTGATACTACCAAACGGAACTGGAGGCCCCAATATACATTCGCCCAGTTATATTTGTTGGGGGGGGGGGGGGGGGGGGGATAGGGCGGCCGCTAACCACATAAACAAGATTCTGCGGCATCATGGAGAAATCGCCGGAAAGTGGCTAAACGTCGGCATTGCTTCGTGCGTTTTTTTTAGCGTCTCTATTCTTTCTTTGAAGTTCGAGATAAAATTGCTATCGTTGTTATCGGGACGAAGCGGTCTTTTTAACAAAACGGTGAGCGTCTGTTAAAATAGCAGCGAGCCTATTTGATGGTAGTAAGCTCGATAGCAGATATATCGAGCGCGCATGCGACGACGCAATGGGTTGCCCGCAGAACAGGGTACGCGCGATACGCTGCACGACAAGTTATGAAATTGTGTCGACTGAGTCACGCCGGTGTGGTGGAATATATATTTAGACCGCCCGGACAACTCTCAATCGTCTACACACAGACGATTGGCGCCAGGGTATATGCCTCATCCGGAAGATTCGCGTTGGGCCGTCACTGTGCCGCTAAGCAAAACGCCGCTGGCAAGCGCCACTTTGGCGTGGCGGAACGTAGCACCACAACGGAGAAGCAATAACCATCATCATCAACAACCAGATATCTTGAAAGACGTTCGTGCGTTCGAAAGGTTTTTTACGGGGCGTTTTACGAGGGGTGTTTTACGAGGACGAGGACGAAAAAGGTGGGGACAAAGACCTACGCTAGTGCCATCGCCAATACCCAGCGCGATGTTGACGGAGGAGCATGCGCAGAGCTACGTGTGCAGGGGGATTGGCCGGAGATGTCCCGGCCAATCCCCCACGTATGCGGGCAAAAGAAGAAAAAAAAACGAAGGATGAGACGCGCTACTGATCGATGCATCGCCCTGAAAGCTGTCAAGCCCGATGTGGTCGTTTCTGATACCGGTGGTATTGGTAACAGTTCTGCGATGCAAGTGGGGCTCTTCGATTTACCGTTCCGGACTCACCGCGGGTTGTCAGAGGACACCTCACGCCACAGGAATTACAGGTGAAACACGAATGCCGGATTACTTCTGGAATGGTCCGGTACTGTTAATCGAAGAGCCTCAGCGCGTACAGGATATCGTTCCGCGCAGACCTCCGGAATCGAGCGTCCTCGCCGATAGTAATATCGGCGAGCACGAGCTTCAGCATTTCACGCTTTGGGACCGATTTTAGGCTGCGAGATTGAGTGGCAATTTTATTAAAGAACCGGCGTTGCGAACAACTGTAAGTTCTCGTTTGATCTAGACGAGCGGGTTCCGGGAGGCCACGTTCCTGGCGCGGCAAACACGCGGTTCGGCCTGTTTCCGTGCGAGATCGCGCGCTTGGTTCGGCCCGGCCTCCGCCAAGGAGCAGCCGCAGCGGCACCTGCAACCGATGCCACAGGAGGGAGCGCTGCCAGGCAGGCGATAGCGAGGTCTTAGTTGATTGTGTTTGCCACCAACTCCAACTAAAAACGCATGACGCGCACACACACTCCGCTAGAGCACACGAGCTACAGATCCGGATGAGACTCGAAGTACACGACTTTCTCGCTAATTATAGCGAACTTTAGCAGTGCTCATTGCGGCACAAACGACGTTTTCAGGTCGGTGATTTTTCAGGGCCGTCATGTCCGGCGCAAGAAATCAAAACATTAAGCCTAATTCCTGTCGCTAAATATTGCGAACTTCAGCGCTGCTTATCGCGGCATAATTTCTAAGGACTTTTAAGGACTTTCGGGGCCGACTTAACTTTCGGACTAAGAAATCGGAACACTAAGTTTTAATCCTTGCCGCTAAATATAGCGAACTTTAGCGCCGCTTATAGCGGCATATAATTCCTGTTTTCAGGTCGGCGAGATTTTAAAGGACTTTCTGGTCGTGTTAGCTTCATGTTCGGCGTAAAAATTCGAAACACTTAACTAATTCAGTCAAAAGCCGCAGAGTCACGGTGAAGCTACGTAAGGCGCAAATTCCTACTTAAAAACACGGAGAATTTCTCAGCGCGTTGTCAAACTGGTGAAACCCACAGATCGCCCATTGCAAGACCAGGTTTGTGTCAATACTCAACTATCATTGTCATAGGAGGGAGTAGACGCGGTTGAGTTATAGTTCCCTATCAGTGTACTGACCCTTTTAGTAGAGAGATTTTTCTCTAAAAACTAAACTGCTGTTTTTAAAGCCTACTTCCCCAATATGCCTAGAGCCTGCCTTGCCTCAGATAAAGGCTTTTCCCGCTCCCTCTCTTTTCCAGACTTTTATTTGTTTGGGTCCTTTCTCGTTTTATTTCGGAATTCTATAACTTCAAACTGTACTGCGCACGCCTTTGATCGTCTGCTCACCGCAGAGTGCAGACGACCAGAGCTAAAAGCGGCCTGCAAGCAGACGATGCCAATTTTTTTACTTATACATTCCCAGAAAAAAAAAATCATTCAGGCAACAAAAGTAAGAGAATAAAAATTACACAATAAAACGCTACTTGAACAGCAATTCAATTCTTTAAAAAGCTCATGGAACACGCGGCGAATGCGGCGAGAGGGCGCTGCGGTCAACCGGTGTGCTGTATTGGCTGTATTTCGCGCGTTTTGATTGCTGCGATGACATGCAAAACTGGCGCCGACGACAGACCAAGCAAACTTTTTAGAATGATTTGAGCGTTTATTAAGTGCGCTACTAGCATGCACCAAGTTGCAATATGCCCCCTTCGGAGGTTGCGAGTAGTTGCGCGCCGTTGTGGGGCGCCGCACGTGCGGCGTCCACGGCAGACGATCTCGGTAGGTCCGTGCTGAACAACGCAACAGCAGCAAGCCCCGGGAGGCGGGGCGCTTTCAACCTGCGTTTGCTGTTGAATCTCCGCCGCGCAGCTGGGCGCGGTCACGCACTCCAACCGCGTTGCGTAGTTGCGTATACACATTCTCGCGACGGTAACATACACACAACAAACGCGTTCGGCTGTTCTCTTTTCTTTTTTCCTCGCGGGATCGCGTATCACGCGCACCCTTTGTCCACGGCCGCCAGGAGGACATATTTACGACCTAGGCAGAGTGGCGAACAAGACGGCTGCCCGCGAGTCGCCAAAGGCGCCAAAAGCTTTTAGCGAGCTCCCGCCTCGCACCACTTGTATCTCACTCCACAGCGGCGCATTTAGGAGGGCTACTGGTGAACGCTGCGCGTAGGCCGAGACGCCAGGAACGTGGGCCAAAAAACGCGCGCTGCCTTTCCCTCAAAACTATCCTAAAAAAATGTCGGTGGGCAGCGATCATCGCAGCAGACGGTAGCAACTGAGGCAAATTATAATCATTCTGTCTTACATAGGGTTCATGCTGGCTTTTATGGGGGAAAATTCAAGGGTTTTCAAGGACCTTCAAGGCTCTGCACCGCGATTTTTAAGGACCACATTGTCTGTTAGAAATCTAATAAAGACCAAAGGTCAGGGGAAGATGACGGTTCGGAATGATGAGAAGTCATTGAAAATGGGACCGTTGCTGGAGCTATGCTTACAAGTGGACTTGCCTTCAGGAAAGCCCTTCTGCTGGCTCAACTGCTCCAGCGACTTTTTTCTTGCATGGTTTGTGTTGATTGTTTGTTACAGTTATGGGGAACTGTCAGAACTTTACAAAATGCAAACTAATATCCCTACTACACTAGCGTCCGAATGTCATTTGAACCAAATGACATTTGACTCAAATGCCAAGTTGTGCTGCAACACTAGGTTTTGAAATGCCATCGGCTCAAATGACATTCGAGCCAAATAAGCACCGAGAGAGACATTTGTGATTTCAAATGCCATTTATAGCATTCTCGCACGTAGTATTCGATCGGCAATAAAAAATGTAATACTTCCGTACGTAAAACAAACAAAATATTTTTGTTGGTGGAACTTTGTTCACCGTTCATTTACTTAAAATATGAAATCAGCATATTTAATTTTTATACTCTCAAAACCAGTGGGTCAGTTGCGAAAAAAAATTAAAATAAAACTACGCAAACAGGCCACATTAGAGTCAAAACTGGTGTCTCTTCTAATTTGATATCATTTTACTGCCTTAGACTGCTCCTAAATTTGATTGTTGTATTATTGTACAAAAACGGAACGGGGAGACAACAGCGCCACTACACCACGGCGAGCAAATGCTAAAGCTTTCAAATGCCATCAAAATTGTAGTATAGCACGACGGATTCTGAATGGCATTCGAAGCACCCCATTTGAGTCAAATTACATTTGGTTCAAATGACATTCGGACTCTAGTGTTGGGGTATTACATTCACTAAAGAAGAACAACATTTATTCAAGAAAAATTCAAGAAATTCAAGGATTTTTAAAGGCCTACAAAAATTCCAGGACTTTAAGGAACTTTAGCAGAAGCTTTTTAAATTTAAGGATTTTCAAGGACCCACATGAACTGTTTACAACCCCCCTGCGCCCCAAAATAAAGTTTGCAGTATGCATTTAATATTATATATAATATATATATTTGCATTATATATTTGCATTTATATATTATTCCTCATAAATGTACTAGTGAGTACAAATTTTTCCCCTCGACATTCCTGTACAGTTAAAGGAGGCATTGGAAGAACAGGCGCACAGTGTTCCTGCACACATGCAGTTTCAATATTACTGCTTTTGTCAATACGGAACGCAAGAAGATATCATCACCAAGTCTATTTGTGTCCACTGCAAGACGAAGGCCTTTCCCACGGACTTCCCATCACTCCCACATCACACCTGTGCGGTTTGCAGTGAAGCTAATGCGCCGACTCAGCTGGGGAGGCTGACTGTGTGGTCATGAAAGTTGGCTGAGGGTCCTCTTATAAAGAATCGACTTTCCGTTCCACAGTGGGTACAAGCCAGAGGCTTCCTGAGCGCTCCCAGTGCCATCTATGAGTTCCCTTGGAACACCCCTTCTATTCTTTTGGATGACTACTACAAGGACTACAGTTTGGCCTGAATAGCCCAGGGGTACAATCATGCGCTTCGGACTGAAAAACCTGGGTATGACCACCAGCAATGGCAAATTTTTTCAGAACACCCGTGATTTCTTTTTTTTTTTGTACTGTAAAATATTGTCTTAGTTCAATAACGTGCATTGTTTCCGCACATAAGGGTGGTTTGCTATCTTTTAGGCCGGTTTAGAGGTGGGCGCGGCATATCAACACATTTAATTAACGTTTGACATCGCAGAGAAAGTACTTGGCTTGTACCTACCTCGGAATAAAATATCGCCTCAAAGACTTCCCTGCTGAAGCGGACACTACGAATGGTGCTACAATTCATTGCTGGCACAAAACTGACAAGTCAAGAGCCGGGCTTCATGACTTATGGCTTAGCAGGTGTTTAAAACAATTTAAACGTCAGAAGGACGTCAGAAGGAAATACTGCCATCAGAGTAGCTCTTCAGGCTATCTCGCTCTGTGGTGGATAAGCTCAAACCTGTATTCTTTTATTATACCTAGCAGTAATATTTCTGCTTAACTCTTTCCTTTCGGCGTCACAGGCCATCGGACACAAGTTCCGATGATTTCAAACGTCCCGCGAAAGCTAAAAACGGCGGCGCCTTGCGGACAACTAATGCTATCTGGAATATTTATTGGCAACTCCCTTTTCGATTTCATTATTGTTTGTTTACATTTAGAGTGCGGAGGCAACGTTGAGAGTGAAATCTGAACCCGCAATAGCGGCGAGTTGTGTGAAGATGGCGTCCACTTCACGCCGTGCTCCGCACAAGTGGACAGCTGTGGCACAGACTTTGGCAGCTGCTGGTGCTGACTTTTCTTACCCCAGCAGCAGTGATGACTCCAGCAACGATGCGTCGTCGTCAGATTTTAGTCCTGATGAAGGCGCTACAATTCAGAAGTCTCAGACTTCGACAAGTGCTGAGGGTAAGGTTCTTTTTGACTTCGCACTGTATTTATACGCAAAATGCACTTATCTGACGACTGTTGTTTTATTTTCACGTGTAGGGTGTGGACAACGTGTGCTGGAGATATTTTGCAAGAGCAACAGCAGTAGCTAACCTTTAATAGAGCTGAACAAAGTAGAAGATAGAAGAGAACAACAAGACATGCCTTGAATAGGACCATGCATTGCCCTCCCATGCTAATGCAGAAACGAACTCTTGTTATTTTAAACACTCACCGGTATCTAAATGAACTGTAGTAGAGGGCAGTATTCCAAATTGAGTGAATAATGAGTGGTGTGGTCTGATAAGTCGAAGCAGCTTGGGGACTTGTAGCCATGTGCTGTACGAGAGTAGTACTACAATACCATGCTGTAAAACACAGACGACGTGCAGTCAAGCCGCACTAGTTAGCAGAACTTGTTAGCTGACCGGTTACGTGTTTCTGGTGATCTCTGTTGGTGTCCAAACACGCCAAAGGCTCTCTGAATGCCTTGTATTTTATATCAGCCACGAAATAATGCATCGAGGATCATTTAACAGGTAATAAAAAGTAAGGCCTTGATTGAATGGGCTGCATTTACACGCGGTGCCATCTGAGTGGCTTTTCTTACAAGTGACACTTTCAACATCAGAGGCTTGTTGCTCTGAACAGCGAACAGCAGCCATCGAGTGATCCAATGTGCAGCCTACTCAGCTCAGCTGAAGCTGCCTAATCCAAGCTAAATGATTTCCCAAGTGAAAACTCAGCTGTACAAAGGAACAGAAAGGGCGAGTTCCAGTTTCAGTTATCGTCGGACTGTGCCTTTTAGTATAGGGTTGTCTTATCAACTGCCAGTGTTGGCTGCCTGTAGCGAGAAATTTGATAACCAAACCCATTAACTGCTAATTCTTCAGCAATGGCAGGATTCCTTCCTGCTGAAATTAAATTTTTAACCCGAGTTTCATACGGCGTTCCACTGCACAATCAACCAATGGTCCTGCTTCATCCATGCCTGCACTGACACCACTACCAACATACACTGCACACACAGCAAAGGCTGCCCTAAATGAGGCAGTGCAGCACCAGTGCAGTACCAGTGTAGCACAATCATCTTTTTTGCTGGCTTGGCATTCTTTCGCTGATGAGGCTTCCCAGACTAGAATTCTTTCTCTCGCAGCAAATTGAGCATGGTCACAGTAAAAACCGAGATTGCAGAGAACGCTGTAGGATACGTGCAACTTTTGTTGTACTTCTTTACACCGAATTTGTATTTGTAAGTCCCAAACATTGCCATTATCTGGTACCCCAGTTGTAACAGTCCGTCAGGACATAGCCCCACTCACTCGCGTAACAAAAGCGCTTCTTTTTCTAAAAAAAAAAAATGGGCGCACGTTGGGGTGTGCACAACTATACGAGGTGAGTTGAGAATGAACCTTTTCATGCAAGATTACCTTTATGCTCGCACACTGGGACATGGCTTTATGACTGTCTCAGCAAATGTAATGCCCCTGCCTTTGGATGAAGTTGTTCACTATTGCCCAAAAGACCCACTGGATCAAAAATGTCAAAATTAGAAAGAGAATTGACTAAAGCAGTAGCTTTACTGTGTGTTACCAGGTTCTGCTTGAAAATTGGGAACAGAGTTGTATTTCGCCATATCAAAAGTTCTTCCAAAGTGGGGAAAAAAAAAAAAAAAAAAAAAAGCTGACTTATCTGTTCAGAAGAAAGAAGTTTCTGTCATGCAAACAATGCCAAGATCATTCTGTAAAACAGCTCTTGAGTGGAATTCTTTTACTTAAAATGGGAAGGCGCATTCATTATGAGAGGCCATAAAAATCAAAACATTTATAATGACCAATGTTGGGGAGTGCATTTGTTATGCAAGTGCATTTATAGCAATAAACAGTACGGCACTGCCGTAAGTGTTTTTCACAAGGCAAGGATCAACAGGCCAATTAATTTTTTGAGTTCCAAGAAAATAAAACTGGATTAAAAAAGAAAGTTCCAGTCACCAGTTTTTCTCAGAGACAGCTTCTACAGCTCGGGTGTTCACTGCTGGAGCTACAAAGACTACAAATAGAGTTCAAATCTGCAGTTTAACGCACCAAAGGCTCACCTGGTTCCCAGGGCACTACATGCAATGGAGGGACACCGCGAGATTGTTTGCATACCTTACCGTTTTTGCCTTCTGTGCCCACCAGTCACACCAGCCTAGCTAAAAATCTTGCATACAGTAGGACGACACTCGAGAAGTTCTGTCAACCATGGCAGGTGGTTTTATAAGCCGGCTCCAACACTTTTTTACAACAACGCCTACAAGTGTGAGACACTTCTAACAGGATGTGGCAAAACTGGTATGCACCAAACTCGGTGCAACAGCTACAGTTACACCCTCGCGGAAACGTCAGTGAGTGTTGGTGCATACCGAGCGCGTTCGTGAGTGGTTATACCCCTCCGCCTAAAGCTGTTGAACACCGGTCGTGGTGCGGTCTCAACAACGCAACACCCACTGCAGTATGTGTGGAAGTGACTGTCGTTTCGGAGCCCTCCACGATGGGCAGGCCCACTTAGCAACCGACAAAACAGCGAGTGCTGCGCAACGAAGCCGACTCTTTGCAGCGACACAGAGTTTGGAGCCCGCAACAAGAAATGAGGGCTCTGCAGACCCCCGAGGTCGAGAACCACCGCTCCTATATATACCGGCAAGGGTGGTGGAGAGAAGAAGGGGGCAACAGACCTGTCGCGTGACGAAGGGGAGGAAGAGGAGGCGAATAGGAGCGAGGACTTCTCGGTGGGGGCCCCCTCGGCAGTCTCCAGCGTGGTGGCCTTTTGGGCAAACAGGGTCGAGAGGTCCTGCACTCCACGACGGCTCACGTCCACCACCTGTTAGGGGGCAGGAGGAGGAAAGTCGACGAATGTTGCTGTGAGAGGGCTCCAAAACCTCGAAGGGGCTGCGAAGACAAAAAACTATGGTTGATTCCTCTGTCATAGGAATCGGTACAACACAAAAGTGAAATGGGCAGCGAAATCTGCAGCTGAGCATGATTTGTGGATCGGCGGCTGTCTTGTGGGTGTGCTTGGCGAGCGACGTCCTGCTGGCGGGTCGCTTCGGCAAAGGCGCCTGGCGTCATTTTCGTAACGGATATGACGTCAGCGATATCTTGGTGTATCCCAGCATAAAACACTGTCGTGTTAAAGGCCAACTGAACTCAAATTTCACCCTGGCTAAATGCCTTTGAAATGTGTAGTAGGTACCATGAGAACTACTGCGACGCGACCGCTAGCTCTGTGCAATGCGTGGTTATTCAGTTTCAGGCACTCAAAATAACGCCCTTGCAGACGACAAAGCACCTGCCAGCGTGTCGCGCAAACAGCCATTTAGCGGAAGTGACATGCCAGCCGTCTAGGCCGATCGGCCTGCCTCGCAGCGGGAGAATCCAGGAAACTCGTATTTCGCGCCGCCGGTACGCCTGGCCTTTGTGAATCCGAAGAGGCTTCGTCAACCGTGCGGTTCTCTCCTTTTCGAGTGTCGTCGCGACATCATGCCTACGCAATGTGACGAGACAAGCGCTCGCTTTTCCTCGCGCCTCCCGCACGCGCGCGCTCACACTCTCCTCTTGGCTGGCCGAGCCGGCTGCGTCGCCCGGTCTGCACAGCTCACACCGTCAGGCAAGGCCGTCTGGCCGCTCGCGCCAACGGCTGATATGTCACTTCCGCCTGCCCGTAATGGCCGCGTTATGCCCAGTTTCGTTTTCAAAATCGTCAATTTTTGCTGGTCGCTTGCGGCGTAATTACGCACATTTTAGGCGTCATACTTCTTACATCACGGTCTTTTTAGTCATACTATGCAGGAACAGTAATTTCGCACGGTCAAAATTTTGAGTGCAGTTGGCCTTTAAGGGGGCACACGGGTCTTTGGGACGAAAAAATTGCCCAAAAAAGCATTTTTAAGGTATCACTTTTCTCCACACTTTTTCCTCCAAAAATTCTGTACGTGGAACAGTACCAGGTCCTTATAAAAACCATAGAGGTCTAATTTCAACAGATAGAATTATTTTCCCATAATTCCCCACTTTTTCACCACGACTGGTACCGCAGTGATACAAAATTCTCGAGAGGTACATACCAGCATGTTGTGCAGCTAGGAACATCATTTCTTTTGCATTGCGAAGCTGAATATGTAAACCATGCGATATGGGAAGCAGATTTTGCATTTTGTGTTTCAGTAGTTGTTTAATTAGGATTATTTTTAATTGGTTACCAGGAGTAATTCAAACCTAGAAGTTAGAATTGATGTAAACATATCTGGTTGCAAAACAAAAAAACTGCTTCCCACATTTCATTCTCCACAACTTCTGGTATCTATCTATGCCTTGGTGGTAATCTTTTCTTGAACAGTTTGTTTCTTATTGTTCTAAAGAACAATCAAGGAAATTTTTGAAATAACTCTAAAACTAGTTATGTCACATCAAAACGAATTACATATTTGAAATCAGCTAAAAAAACTGAACAAGCCCATGAAGATTCGTCAAAATTGCTTGGAAAGCAAAAAAAAAAAAAAAAAAAGGTTTCTAAGACCAGTGTGTCCCCTTAAAATGTAAAACCCGAAAACAAGCAACCCTAAGTATAACGTACTCTTTAGTACTAAAGGTTGCTTCCCCGCAAGAAGACGCTGTGTGCAGGGGTGCACCCTTAACAGGCCACTTGCTTCGTTGTATTGGCATCATTTCCGTGACGGAATGACATCTGTCAAATCTTGGTGTATCCCAGAATAAAACAGTTTTTTGTTAATACAACCTTGTTCGATTTGAAAGAACGGCCCTTCGGTAACACACTGAGCTCTACTCCAGCCACAAAAGGCACTCTTCTGAACAACAACAACAAAAAACCAAAGCAAGAAATATTGAAAAGCTTTCCAATTTCGTACTCCAATGATGGAATGAAGGTAGGAGCGACATACTATATCTGCGCGATTCTAACGCGCCCCCGATTATAATGCCCATTGAAGTTTACCGATAAATATTTACCGATTTCGCGATAGTAGATATTTAAAATTCTTTTTAAAAAGGACAACACTTGAAACTGGTGTAGAGGGCCAAGGAAAAACAAATATCACCATGACGTGAACATACTACTCAACACTTTTTCCATCAGTTTGGGCACTGGGGAGAGGGAGACGCTCAGACACTCGCCAAGTTCACTTCCTCAATCTAAGAACTTGGTCTTGGGAACGTTACGAAAAATTAACACGGGAGGAACGCACGCAAAGTCGGGAAGGCCACGATGCAATGCCGGGCACAAAACAGACGCAGCAAGCTCCGCTACAGATCATGCTACGGCAACGAGCGCAAAACGGGAGCCGCCGACCCACCTTGGTGCTGATGGTGGTCACCTGGCTCTGCAGGTCTCCAATGAGGGTGCCGTCCTTCACCTGGCGTCCGCATGCACGCGACGCCGTGGCAGGGGGAGAGGGTGTGGAACCCAACATAAGGAGGATGGGGGAAGGAAAAAAAGAAAGAAAAACAAACAAGAACGAAAACTTAAATGAAAAGAAAAAGAAGACTACGACATCAAACTCGCAAACAAGAGCAGAGAACTCAATGGCACAATTTGCGCGAGGTCTGGGGACACGGAAGGCTGCGAAGGTGCGAGAAAGCGTGCACAGTTTACAAGCCATGCAGACCTTGCGCGCATGTGACTGGCAAGGGTGGCTGACCTGGGGGTGTGGCAGGCATGGCCGTGCTTGCTAGGGAAATGCTCTTCAGGGAATGGGGATCTCCCTGGGGAATAAGGTGCTCCCTAGGGAAACACTCTTTGCAAAACAAAGTTCTCCCTGGCAAATAGGGTGCTGCCTAGGGAACAGATGCTGGAGCACTCCCAGATCCCTACAGACTGCCAGACAGTCGCATTGCATCACTTTGTTGCTCATTAAAGCAATGCTCTTAACCGTTGAAGATGTTTTCCCATCAGTGCAACGGCCTATTAACATTCAGCAGCACTCTGCCCTAAACACCGTACTAAGCCAGCAACAGATACGAGAAATATGCAATGGCAGTTCATTGTGTGACAGGAAGGGGAGCTACAACACAGGGACCAGTCTGAGTTCATGGGGACCAGTATTTCTCCAGTCTGTCCCCAGTCTCCACGGGGACTAGTCCCGAGTTCATCAAGCAAATAAGTTCCAAGGTTCGTACAGGATTCAGGGACAAGAATTTAAGGATTTTCAAAGACTTTCACGGCCTTGCCAAGGCATTTTCAAGGATGCAGGGGAGCAAGTGTCCTAACGTTTCACTACTGTTTACACACGCCAAATGTTTGCTTCTTTACATCTAAAAAAAAATGAGTAAAAAAAAAAAAACTTGGAACAGCTGAGCTCATCCTTTGGAAGTGGACAAGTTTACCCCCACCCACAATAATACTGAGGGAGCTTTACAAAAGCCATGCCATCTTGAACTTTTTCGAACTCTGCAAACATAGTGAGGAACATAACTTAATACCCGCTGCCATTCTAAGATATAAGATATTAATAATATTAATATTAATAATTAATAATATTAATATTAATTATTAATAATAATATTAATAGAATATATTAATAAGATATTCCAGTAAGGCTTAGGAGCTAGATTCACTGTGTTCTCGCATTCAGAGTTTTGCTTATATTTCACCCTAGAGTGTCAGCACCATTCGCTTTTGAAACGTCAAAGCACAGCAGCAGGAAGATAAGTAATATGAATAACAGGATGAGGCAATGCAGAAAGCAGTATGGAATATTGGAAGAGGACCTATGATAATTTCTGCCTCGTCCGATGCGCGGATTTCGTTCCGTACGAGCCATTGTATAAAGCAGCATGCCTGTGCTCCCAAGCTGCCCTTAAATTGCAAAATGTATGTTTTGGATTAAGCATGCAAACCCGGTCACGTAACCGGGTGTCCTTTTTGTTGCCCAAAGAAATTAAGGGCTTTCAAGGAGAGGGAAAAAATTCCAGCCTTTTTAAGGCACTTGAAAACCTAATTTTCAATTCCAAGGGTTTTCAAGGACCTGTATGAACCCTGAAGTGCAGTGAATAAGTACTGCACTGCTTTTGTATCCATACTAGGTATCATCTTCTGTTTAAAACAAGTACCGGCAGTTTCAGGCAATTAAAATGTAAACAAACAAACAATATTAACCAGAGCATCTGAAACCCAAGACTATTTCAGTTTGCAGATGACAGGTAATAGTAATTACAGTTCAAATACATTCAGAAAATACTGTTAACACCAGTCACCATTATAACTGGGCCATACGGCCCAAGTTAAGTTCATCCCATTCCTGAAGCCCTTGGTTGGCGCAAATGACCAACCAGACCGGGCGAAGCTACAAAACATGCCCATCACTAGGCTTGTACGATGCTGGGCAAGGATCCATGCTAAGCACAAATCACGCAAGGCAGCAGCAGTCAACAACAAAAACAAAAAACGTAATGGCTAGCGAAGACAAAGACGGAGTGTTCACCTCACTCACCTTCTCGCTCACGGCCCCAGAGATCTCGGCAGCCTTCTGAGCCGCTATGCTGCCAATCTTGACGGCCTGCGTTGTGTAGGCGGAGGCAAAGTCAGCGACCCCGACATGAACAGGTTCTTACGCAGCATTTTTACATATACAGTTGAACCTCGATATAACGAACCTCGATTTAACGAAATTCGCGATATAACGAATTTTTTCAAGTTTTCTATCAAAATTTTGTGAAATCCATGTATTGTTATCTCGATTTTACGAAGTAATTTTGTGCGGCGCTTTCGATTTAACGAAGTCATGGCGAGAAAGGAAGAACAAAATTCCGGTTGAGGCACGTTTTATTTTGCCTCTCAGAGCCTACATTGAAAACATTCAGTACTCACATTAACTAGTCTAAAATGAAAGAAAAGCGGTGAATTATGCGGTTGACAACAATTAAAAGCAATGAAAGAAGCTGCTCAAAAACCGCTAGCGGTCATGGACGGTTTAATAGTGCGGCCACCATTTTGACATCTCCATCGTTGCCTACGCCAGCACCCTCTATGCTTAGGCTGCTGAAGGCCGAAGCCTACTTCAGTGTTCTTTTCATGGGTTCTTTTCTACGCGTCCTTGCTCACGATGCTGCTGCTCTAGGTTGTTCTCGCTGATAACCACATTAATACTTTGTTCGTCCATCATTATATGAGTCTTATAAGCTGCATGAGCACTCCAAGGGAAAGAAAAGTGTTCCGAACAAGAGCCTGAGGAAGTGTCGGTGAAACCGAAGGACATTGAAGTGATGGATGCCATCGACGTTCTGCGGAGGCACGCAGGCGCACGTGAATGTTGAAGAGCAAGCCTTGCTAGCGCTGTCAGCATACGAGCGTCACGTAAAGCCCATCCTGATCAAGAAACGCCAAGCACTGCTTACGGACTTCTTCACTGCGGCTTGAACATCGAGTGCTGTTGGCAATAAATTGCTCTCCGAACGTGGTCAAAACGTGTTCATTAGACAGCTGCGATGCGGAGAAATCGGTTTCTTTAGGGCTCAGCGGGCATAAAGGTAATTGCTTAATCAAATTTGGTCAGAAGATATTTAATGTAAGCTTTCCACTTTAGTGGGAGCACGTAAGCGCTGCTCCACAAAGTGAAGCGGTCCGTGTGTACTCCGCTCAAATCTCAATCATGGCTTTACCTCGAGTGTCGTGGTTGCATCACGCGGCCATACTGCAGAGCGTTTGTGCACGAAAAAAGTCTTTCGAAAGCTTTGTAGCACCCTTCTGCTGTTGTCCCGCCGCACCCCTCAACGCCGCGCCTTAAGCCTACCACTGAACGGACGAAAAGAGGCGTAACTTCGAACCAGCACCTCGCCGGGGCATGGACGCGAGTTCAATTGACTAACAACGGCGTTTAGTAGTGACCGAAATGAAAAAAAAAGGATAAGTGGAAACCTAGTCTGCTATCACATTTAATGAGGTGTTGCGGAAAAAGCACCAGTTTTAAGACGACACGAACTACGGTCGGCTATCGGAATTCCATTGCCTAAGTGTTGAAGCTATTAATTCCCACAATTTTCGCGGCCAGTTTTAGTACAAATTTCGGTTTAAGTGGAGAGGTAACTACATAGCAGTTGTTTCTGAGCGATGGGCAAGGTTTTGAAACCTCAATAACTGGTTAAATTAACTGTAAAATCAAAACCTCGATTTCACGAAATTCTCGATTTAACGAAATTTTCGCCCGCAAGTACGACTTCGTTAATCGAGGCTTAACTGTATATTTTTTTTTTTTGCAAAGATAGTGTGGGTAAATATCAGTGGATGCTTATTCCAGGGTGCGATGGAAGCCTGTCTGGTCAGGTTGTGAGTTCGTAACATAATTTCAGTCACTGACCCAGTGAAATGCACAATTTGTGATGTTTCAGATCCCCCAAAAAATCATTGTTCGCAATCTCATTGTTCGCAATCTCCTGAACGGGATCCCGTACGGATCTCGCACATTGATCTGTACGGATGCTGTACGAATCTCACACAGATCTGTACGGCTCCCGTACGAATCTCACAGATCTGTACGATATCATACGGATTTCATAAAGATCTCGTACAGATTCTGCACGAATTTCGTACAGAATCTGAAATGTAAAAAAACTGTGCATTTCACTTCGTCAGTGAATGAAACTACGTTATGAGATCGGTGGATGGTTATTCTCTTTTGGGGATAATTTTTTTCTTCACATCAAGGACTTGATGTAATATAGTGCAGAAGTGACTCATCTCTGCAACAACTGATGCAAAGTGATTCGCAGTAACCGTCCTTTACCTATGGCAACTCGATCCTATTTGGTGTGATGACCCATTACATAGCAACGACCACATACAGCAATTGATAATTCAAGTCTCGGAGTGCAAGCTTGCGCACTTGCAACTGCACTCACCTCCATAAAGACTACAGCGGCCAATAGTCATGAGAACTGCACAGTATTTGGCTTTCACCTTGGAGCTTGGGCGAGTGAACGAAACTGAATCTCACAATCACAGCTCCAGAGAGAGCACACTCACATTTTCAGATGCCTTGGAAGCCACCTTGGTGGCCCCAGCTGCGAAAGTGGCGAATCCCTGCAAGGGAAAAGAAAAGAGAGAGAAAAAAAGGTACGAATGAATCCAACCTCCCAACCCAGAACATGTCTATACGTACGAACTCTGGTCACTAAAACTCCTCATCCCCACATCACTTCTGCTTCTACTCTACCGCAACGATAATGCTACTGTTAGTACTAAAACTCAGAAGATGGAATTAATCAGACTTCCCCCATTATAACTAAGTGCTCCTCCCATGCCTTAAAGGGGCCATGAAAACAAAATATAACTTTGTTCAATTTGAAAGAGCAGCCTTCGGTAACTCACTGAGCTCCACTGCAGCCACAGAAGAAGTTTCTTCAAAAAAAAAAAAAAAAAAAATCTCGGGCTATCTCCACTAACGTGAAACCTGGGGAGGGGTGAAGCATGCAGTGTGTAAGTGTATTCTTGGCGCCGTGGCGCTTTTGCCAACGGAGATGAAACCGTTTGGGGGGGTAGAGGTATACAGCGTTGCTGTAGAAGTCTCCGGTCTTTGAAGCACGAAGCTCGCTAGCGCGAGGCGTAAAAGAGCGTCCCGGTGTTTTTTAGAATGCGTTACGAAGCGTTACAGCGCGAGGCGTAAATGAGTGTCCCGGTGTTTTTTTTGGTACATGTTACTTTCTAGCACGAGGCGCAAACGAGTTTCCCCGTGTTTTAGTACCGTGACTACATGAGACGATGGTTACGATGATGACATGAGATGCCAACAGCATACCTGCCAACCTGGGGACTTCGAAAATTGGGAGGTTCAGAGCAGGGGAGCCTTTTTTTTAACGCAGCACATGCGATGTCTAGTCTACATACGAGGTTGCCAAGTGCTAGCACGAGCACGAGGTTGCCAATTTTTCGGCCAGTAGCCTCTCCTCGAAGTTCTTGCATGCACAACAGCTTACTTTCAAACCGCCCGCATTTCTCTACGTAGTAGGTTGCCACGATGGGGTTTAAAGCTGCGATGAGGTGCTGTTGCTGCCGTCAACTGCAAGCGCGAAAACACGATGCTTCAAGCTTTCCACCATTGCACCTTGCGCCTCTGTAGCCATTTCACCGACAAGGGCAGTTGTCTCCGTTCTGCCGCACCCGTAGCGCTTCGCCTCTTCGCACTTGGGAAACATCTTGCGCAGAAGTGGCCCAACGTGATCACTCACGCTAAGCGGCAAATTGTGCTCGATAACAAATCCAGTGAAAAGGCATTCCGCACGCACAACACTGTCTTCGTTGCTGTTGCCAAATAAGTTGCTCACAGTCCTCTGCTTCTCAGCAGCACGAATGAAGCTTTGGTGCTTAGTAGTCGCCAAATGCAGTTTTAAGTCTCCTTTACCACCGTGGACCACGCTCACGTCGCATGCGCAAGTCGTGCAAAATCTGAACTGTTTGCCTTTCCTGGACGGCACGAAACATTGTAAATGCTTATTTTTCGATGACGCTATGATGCCAAGAGGGCTGTGAAAAGCAGAATATTACTACGTTCAGTCCTCAACGCATTGTCCCGACCACATGTGAACAAAGTTAGGCTTGAACACTTGGTGCACACAAACGGCTTGGATTCCCATGTGACTTCGGCTAGCTACCCAGCTCATGATGGCAATCGCAATGCGGCTGTGCTGCATAACGCAGTTCTATATATATATATTTTTTTCGAGATGGGGGTTAGGGCTGTACAATCGGGAGAATAGGTAAAAAATCGGGAGTCTCCAAGGTAAATCGGGAGAGTTGGCAGGTATGCAACAGCCCCAGCCCCAAAGGGGCGCCGCTTCTTTAAAAAAAGTAAGAAATGTTAAAAAACTTTGTTTCCCACTACAGTGACGTAATGTCGGGCAGCTCTAAAAACGCAGTTGTGCTCGTTAGCATTCAGGTTGTACAATCAAACAGAGCTATAGGCTCCACTGCCATCGGCCAGTAATGTTTCTCGGCGGTGGCTTTGGTGAGTGGCCAGCAATCGCACAAACAAGATTCTGTCATGTCACAGAGACGTTGCTGGAGAGTTGCCACTGCTTTGTGCGTTCCCCTTTAATATCTTGAATATTTGTTTGAAGTTTGCCATAAAAGTGGTATCATTGATATCGGGGCAAATCGGTCCTCGGTGAGCCAAACTTGTATTCTGCCTTCACACCCCACTTCCACAGTACAGATACATCTTCCCCAGCCCAATTTCTCAAGCATTTGGATGAACCTGGACCTCCTGGGGGTTCCATTACTGCACAAGGAGTGCCCTAATCACAGGCATATCCATGTTTCCCCTGCATGAGAAACACAACTTTCGTGGTTGAAAAGCGGGCAACATTGTGCGTGACAGCGTAACACTTCGCAACAGGTACACCGCTGCTGTTGGCACCACTGGTTATTTTGAACCCCTGATCTAGGAGCGGTACTGACGCACTGTCTCAGGAAACTCCGCACCTGCTATAGATGACAGAACTAAAGAGTTTCGGCCAAAAGTCTAGAAGGCGTGTATGAGACTGCGCACAAATGAACCCCAATTTTCAGGTTTTCCAATACATACAACCGTCCCGAAACGTGTTAAACTCAAAAACAATCCAGCTACCTTACAGAAACAAACACAGTAGTAGTTCAACTGCATGAAAATAGACCTAAAATTACCGGTGGGTTGTTCTTTTCGTAATTCACAAGTGATTGCCCTCCAACGCTCCCTAAGGAAGTCTTGACAGAGACCAGCTAATTTTCCTACAAGAAAAGAGGGAGAGAGAGAGAGAGAGAGAGAGAGAGAGAGAGAGAGAGAGAGAGAGAGAGAGAGAGAGAGAGAGAGAGAGAGAGAGAGAGAGAGAGAGAGAGAGAGAGAGAGAGAGAGAGAGAGAGAGAGAGAGAGAGAGAGAGAGAGAGAGAGAGAGAGATCTCACCGAACTGAAGGAGGACCAGGCTCCGTCAAAGAACTCAGTGGACTGGCTCCGTGGTGGCGCTGAGACCGTGTTGCCGAACCCACTGTAGCGCCCACCCTGGCTCGGTGGAAGGTCTCTGCAACAAGGGGCAGGGAAGCACTCTAACTGACGGACTCTGGGCGACCAGCAACAAGCGACTGGTTCGTGGGTGCAAGCCAACCAGTGAACACCCCAACCCAGCCTCCACAGCGATATGCGGTGGGATGGTTGTTTGTTCCTTCTACCGAAATGCGCTCACCCTGCGGCAGGCACGTCCTACAGGCAGACAAGAATTGACTCTCTCCTCAGAGTACCACAGACATCATATTTCTTAAAACGAGTGTGTTAAAGTAACCTTGTAGGAGAGATAATAACACCATCACCCAATGGCTAAATTCACCACAGGGCAAAGATGCCACCCGATTACTGCAAACGGCCACGTGGCATCAGCCGAAACAGTCCCTCTATATGCACGTGGCCTGACTGCTGTCTGTCCTCCATATAACGTACCTTGTACAAACCATATTTCGTGAGCTCAGACCGAAAACAGCCTCCCCCCACCCCCAAATTTGTTCTCCAAGCCTACGTGGACCTTGCTTGCCGCATATCTTTTCTTTTATAAGGCTGTGCGGACCGCTTCTAACACCCCAGACACCAACAACTACCTATCTACAACTGACCTGCTATAATGCTTGGTCAAGCTCCGACACCCAGTTGATCGGGAATACCACCCAGCAGATAGGTGCTTGTTTTATGTTTTTTTTTAAATGCAATTTGGAAGCCTTCCTCTGAACCCTGTGTAATGCATAAAACATTTACAGTAATATCTCGATGATACGAATCTCGCGGGACCGTGAAAAATATTCGTATCATCCGAAATTCGTATGAACCAATACAGACCAAAAAATGTAGCGCTGAAAAAAGTTTTCGTGTATTTCTTTTTTTACTTTCGCCTGAAGACATTCGTGATTTTCTTCGGCATTTTTTTACCCCCACGTCGCAAAGCTGTCCTTTCTGGAACGCGTAACACTTTGCGCTCGTCACCTCACTCGCGGTGCCCAAGCTCGCTACATGCCGCAAGTCAAGCGTGAACCGCATGGTGCGTTTTTGCACGCGATTCGCACACCTCGGCTTTGCGCGCACTGTATTTTCACGCTTGTATCGACGATTTCGCGCCCGCGGTAGCTCCTACCTCAACCAGAAAATGACGCACGACGCGCGCGGCAAGATGGAGGAGCCCGACGACTTGCGAAGCACTCGAGACAGCCGGCTTAGCTCCGCCGGAGATGGTGAGGCTTAGCACCCCGGCAGATATTTCATGGGCGCTTTCACTAGCGCCGTGGATGATGTTTTATAGTACCGTTTTCGCATGCATAATCAGCTCCTTTACCGCACAAGCAACTTAGCGTCTGCCTTGAGCGGCATTTTAAAGAGCGGTTAGGAGCGGTCGCTCGAGCGGCCTCGCCACTTTGCGGCTGCAGCCGGCCATGCCGCGAGAAGCGTGCGGGGTTTCGCGGCAGTGTCAGCAAGCAGAAAACAACGGCCCGACCGTTTCTAGAGAGAGAGCAACAAAGAGGGGAGAGAGAGCCGTCACTTGCTCGTTCGGCAGTCGGGCCCCTCACCGGCTCGTTTGTATCATCCGCCGGGCCGCGCAGGTCCGTTCGGAACAGCCGAAATGCAATTTCGCCGGGACTTTTCAGAAATTCGTATCATCCCGAAATTCGTATCACCCAGAATCGTATGATCGAGATTACACTGTAGTGTGATGTTCAACTTAGTGTTCTCAAGCCAAACGTACACGGCAATTTAATTTCAGGACCAAATTTAGGTCCTCTCCCCGAAAAAAGCGTTCTTGGCGTTGAAATCAACACCGGCAGCAAAAACAGACCTTCTGAATCTTTGCTAGGGTGTTGCCATGCATGTTGAATAATGAATGAATTAATTCATTCAAATGCTAATTAATTAGCAGTCTCAAGATTATTGCGGATCACAGGGAGGGTCCCAAAAGGTGCTGTGTGAGCCGTTGGTACCCACAGAAGTGAATGCTCCGGGAATTTCTGAAGGCACAAGCGATACTGTATTTGCGCGCATAATGAACGCACCTTTTTAACTGAGAAAATTAACACAGATTCGGTATGCATTCATTGTGCGAGATAAGCATTCAAACACTGTTTTTGTTTTTTTACACTGCAATTTCAACGTTGCGTTTCTTCACTCACAGCGAGGGCACCACTTCCTCCAACTTATTCTGTGAATATCACACCACTACAAAATAAAGTCGCCGAGTTCCGTGGCCAGTGCTTCGGCCTGAATTAAGCTGCAGACAACAGCCCCTTTAAGGGGTACTCACCTGTTAACATTCGTATAGAACTTACCACTTCACGACCCACGGTCTAAAAAACAATCGTGTCCGAATGCGAACACATGTGCACAACAACCTAGTTTGCTTATTTTAGACATACGTCACTTCTGCACTGAAATAACAAAAACTGTTGCATGGAAGACCGCTAGCGCCACCTAATAAGGACTAGATAAATTAAAATGCATTTCTTGTTTCCTTTTTATTTCAGTAAGGATGGCCTATATTTCCACAAGAAATATACTACACTCGGTTACAACTTAAGAACGGCAACGGAAGTTGCCGCTGTGCCTCATCACAGTAGCCGGATGTTAATCCGCATAGCGCAAGTAGGGCGTTACTGGGAATATTTTGAAGATGGAGTGAGCCGTTCCCGTGATTTTTTGTACTTAATATGCTTATAAACGACTCCAGCGACGACAAACAAACTGTGTGAGACAAGGCAGACGATATCACGCATTCATAGCAACCCCCTTTCAAAACGCGCGCCCGTTGACATCCGGGTCCGTCGCTTAGGCGGAGTGATACCGTACATGAGCTGTTGCTGTTCTTAACTTGTTCCCGAGTATAGGCCGTTGCGAACATTTAGACGGATTTGTAAAACTTTTCACATTGGCGCATGATGATTTCTAAGCTCGTGGGTCATTGATTAGTACCGTATTTTCGCGCGTATAACCCGCACCAAAAATGCGAAAATTTCAGGGGTGAACTAGAGGTGTGGATTATATGCGAGGTATTTGCTTTGGTGCAGCTCCACCGCAATGCTCGTTGGGCCGTGATGCCCCTACAGTAGTAATGGCGACTAAGCCATCGCTGTCCCATTGACAGTGCTTATTTTGCACACAGAGCTCAACATTATACCAACCTGAAAAAATGCATGCCGCAAGTCGTCTAGTTACGTATAGGTAAGTTCGTTTGCGTAAACAAATGTGCAATGTTGCTTAAGCAGTAGCTTTGGTCCATCCTTTTATGTATAAAATCTGCGGGGATACATTTTTTTTATTCGTTGACGAAAGTGGGGGTGCAAGTTGTATGCAGGGGTGGGTTATAGGCGTGAAAATACGGTAAGTCCCATAGGAATGTGATCAGGTGAGTCCCCACTAAAGCGGGAAAACTGGCTTCCAGAGTCAAAAATTAGCTGAAAAATGAATTTTACATACCAGTTATATAATCTATTATTTCTAAAGCCGGTACTTGAAAAATATTACAGTTTTATTATGAATATTTACGAAATTGTTGCTTTCCAAAGTCCTCTAGGTGATCATTTTTGTCTACATTCTTAATACCCGCTGTTCCTCCAAAATGGTGTTACTGACCACCTTGCATGTTTCTTTTGTGCAGTTATCTCGTGACCTCGGGCAGCCAGAATTACAATTTTCCTTTAAAAATGAAACTCAGTGTAGTATATGTCAAGCACCCCTGCAAAAAGATTTTCATTTAAAAAGTTGCCTTTTTTTTTATTGCTCAATTGCCATGCTATGAAACTGAACTTCAGTCAGTGAACGTGGTGAGATTTAAAAATGTGCTCTTAGCACTGCATTCCTTATATACTACATTGGAGCGCCTACTCATATGTTAATGTTAATTTTCTGATCAGGTTTTTTTCTATTGCTGGCAAACAATGCAAAGGAATTCTTAAATATCGTCACATGTAAATGACCTGCCACAGAAGTAGTGGCATATTTGAACTCTGGAGAAAAAGCTGAGCAATGCTGTGAAGTTTCATTAAATAGTATCCAGAAAAACAAAAAAAATGTCTTAATTGATTGGGTATGGGTTTGGATTGATTGGGGATGGTTTTCAGTTTTGTTAAAGGAGCCATGAAGACAAAATACAAGTTGGGTTTATTAGAAAGACTGCTTAGTCCCGATAACAATGATACCAATATCATCGCAATCTTCGAACAAATAACGGAGATACAGTCGAACCTCGATATAACGAAGCAGTACTTTCCGGAAAAAACTTCGTTTTATCGCGAACTTCGTTGCATCGAGATTTTTGCCTTTCACTGACACAAATGATGTCATCATGAAGATATTGATTTTAATAATTATTTTAGACGAAACTATTAACAAACCGACCAGCGAGTGTTGTATATTGAGGTTATTTGGAAATCTTGACTTGTGGTTCGAGGTAAAAGATGCCGCGAAACGCGCACCATGCTAGAGCGACTACCCCGGGGCGGGCGCATTCTGATTCACCAAATACGAAAACGAAACTCAGTGAAACTCAGCGGCAGTCCTCTAATGCGTCAAGCAACACTCGGCCGGTCACGTGCTATTGCGGGCTGATGGGAACGGGACGCGGGGGTGCCCACAAAATGGCGGAACTCAGTTTGTCAGCGCTGAAGTAGAGTGAACTCTACTAAAGGCCCAACCACATGCAGCGTATTTTCGGCGTCGCGCGAGCGTCAGCGTCATTCGGCGTCAACGTGCGCGCCCGCAGGAGAGGGCGAGTAACCGAATGGGACCGGCGAAATCACGCGCCGGCGTGCGCGCTCGACGCTGCATCTGTGTGTGTTGCCAGACTTGCTTGCCTAGCTCTGTGCCAACATAAACAAGTTGTGCAGAGTTTTTTGTAATTAGGCTTTAAAGTAAACGTTTATTTTTGTTTATAAATGCACTGAAGTGACTTTAACGTTGCTAAACCGCATCCAACTGCGTTGTTTAAATGCTGAAGAAAAACTGCCGGCTGCATCAAGCCGACGAAAGCCTTTCGTTCGAGCAACAGTGGCAACAGTGTGTCGCCATATTCGCCACGGGCGCCACGGCTGCTGCCACTTCGTCCCACAACGCCTGTTTGCGGTGTTTGTTTTTGTTGTCTCTATGTTTAGCCTGCCATAGAGCGGGGCGGGCAGCGACTGCACTTATTAGTGCCTCAGCGTTGATTTTCGGCATGTCGGCCGCCATTAAAACTGCGAGACGGACTGGCACAACCGGAAACTGGCACCAGCGCCGCTTCCGGCGCTCGCGCCGAGATCTGCCGAGCGTAGATATCGGCGTCGCCGGAGCGTCAGCCCGCGTCGCCATGCATTTTGGCGCGCGCGCTGACGCTCGTCGACGCCGAACGACGCTGACGCTGGCGCGACGCCGAAAATACGCTGCATGTGGTTGGGCCTTAACTCTAGCTGAAGTGTTTGTCCGGTACCAATTTACCGCCCGAGTGTGCGCGCTCGGGCGGTAAATCGGTACCGGCCGTCGACTACCTGATTACCGCTGGGTCGCTTAGTGCGCTGCTCTAGCTCTGCAGTACGAGTGCAGTGTTTATTATTATTGCGTGATGTCTGCAACTTCACCAAAAGTTACGCCTGAAACAGTGCCGACGCTTACCCTGCCAAGTGCTGTCGTGGTGCAAGAGAAGCCTTGCAGTTGTTAATTCTTGAAATAAAAAAGCTGTGTTCCCGGAGCAACCTGGTCGAAATATCTGGTAAGTTTCTGCGAGCTCTTGTTGAAAGGCTGATCGTTACTGGTGCAATCGTTAAAAGCTCAACTTATAAACTGTACTTCAAGGAACTGTGCTGAACTACAAATTTTTCCCCCGTTGTTTATTAAAAGGTAACGAAGCCTCACTGCAGCTTTTGGAATCTCGTCGGTGGTGAAGCAATGCCAAACACGGCACCTGCAAAACCAAATAGGATTGGAAGCAGTGAGGAGGCCAGTCGTGCATCGTGTGTCCGCACTTGCACGGGACCGGTCGCAATGAGTTGGGCGTGAATTATTTCGAGCGTTATTTACAAATGATGTAGTGGGATCTGCCGAAATTTGATTTCTGTACTCGCAGAAACTTCGTTGCATCGAAACTGCGCCTTAAAACTACTTCGTTAAATCGAGGGTAAAAACACATGCACCTTAATAGCAACAAAAAACTGAAACGTAAAAAGTTCGTTGCATCGCGAACTTCGTTATATCGAGGTTCGCTATATCGAGGTTAGACTGTATTAAAGAAAACGTGTGAACCAGTCGCGACCCCCTAGCCAGTTTCCCGCAACTTTTCCATGACGTCACAGAACCTTGTTTGCGCGATTGGCGGCCGCCTAACTGACCTGTCGCGACGACGCATGACTGGACGTCTGTAATGGGGCCTCTAGTTCCGTTGGACCGCATCAACTTGAATGCTAACGTGCAGCTAACGCACTGAAAATTATGTTTTATTGTTGGCCCGTATGACGTTATTCTTGCTCATAACACGTCACTGTGGCGAAAAATTTGAATGTTTTTAAATACCTCTTGCTTTTTTTTCGTTAAAAAAACATATTTTGGGGCTGTAATGGAGCTATATACTGAATCCTAGTTCTTTCAAATTACACGAAGTTGTATTTTCTCTTCATGGCTTCTTTAAGGGTTAGTATGGTTGCTAATGGCTGTTAAAGGCCCGACAACCTCCCCTTACAGAAAAAAAAAGGCTTGCCATAGCTATCTTTAACTCTGCATTAGAGGCCACTCAAAAACAGAGCGCGAAATTGTCAAGCTCAAGGCTTGACAATCTGAAGGCTTCCTACACGTGAAGTTATCTACGTGCAGTGGTCAAAAGTGTGCACTATGCTATCAGCGCTCAAGGTCCAACGCCTCACTCTGCGGAGCCAAAGGAGTTCAGATAAGCATCGTAACAACAGCTGTGTTCCAACAAACAACAATGCGGTCGTTGTTTTTGCATGCATTTTTCCAATTGGAAAGGACAGGTTGTTCGTGATGTACCTGGGTAAACAAAAAAACTAAATTCTTTTCTAGTTCCATTACACAATTCATTACACAAGTAAATATGGTGTAACCCAAAGCTTCCTATTTCTGCAATGAAAGACACTCCAGTATCTTCAACATTCAAACACACGTGGTAGCTGCCGAACAATTAAGGTTTTCGATTTTTTCAATGACAGCCCGTTTGCTATTTTTAATAGTCAACGTGCGCAGCCTGCCTGCAATTCCCCCCACCCTCCCTGCCCTATTTTTGTGGCCTCTAAAAACTCAAACTCGTTGGAACTCTTACATTTACTAGAGGTGCTGTCTCTTCCCAGGTACACCATTACAGCAGTACACCTACCAGCGTAAATTCCCCACATTGTTCTATTATTCGAACCATCTTTTAGGTCCTATCAAACCCCCCCCACCAAAACCCTTTCCGACAAGCCCCCGTAAACACAGCTGTTCTCCGCAGGAGTAAAACACAGGGATGCGGTTCCATTTGAAAGGGCATAAGCTTTGTTGGAACAGAGAACACTTTATTTATTTATTTGTTCAATTGTTTGTTTGTTTCTTTGTTTGTTTATTTATTTATACATACTGCAGCCCCTCTAAGGGCTATTTCAGGAGTGGACATACAAATGATCAAGTGATAAAAAGCAGAAACAAAAACACGAATGCATGGCACAGATTGTCTGGTTCACAACACTACACAAGATACAGAATGAACAAAAGCAAGACTAAAGAAAGCAAGAGAACATAGAAATCTCTATCTAACACGCATTTGATATTGCACTCAGAAGCTGATCTAAAGGGGGGAGCCCGCGAGTATCACCGGGTAGAGAGTTCCAGAGCTCAATAGTCAAAGGAAAAAAAACTACATTTCAACGAACCAGTTTTGGGCTGAAATGGAGCAGTATTTACTGCATGTTGGCTTCTGGTGTGAACAGAGGATAGTGTGGCAAACTGCAGGCAAACTTACTCGGGCCTCGTTGCATTCTGCGCCTGGACTCGTGAGAAAAAATCGTCCCTGTGCGAGGCCACCTGCTCCGAGCTGAAGTTGTAGCTGGACACCCCGGGGAAGACAAGAGAGGAGACGAGGAAAACGTCAGAGACAGAAGCGGTAGGCGGCTTACGGTGGTGGCAGCTCCACACATGGGACACATACGGTCAGAAAACCATGAGGACACAGCAATGAAAGAGCTGAACAGAGAAAGTTTCTGCTACGTCATGCCCCTACGGAGATGTAGACGGCGGTGAAGCAGACTAACGAATCAATGCATCCAACTGACAGTCAACTAATCAAAAACTGCGCCGCATTCGACGAGCCGGTATCTGTGTTACACCCCAAAGACCTTCACAGAAGTGTGCAACGCAGTGATTGAGAATCACTTCGAGGAACAAGGAGTGCAGTACAACGAGCGTGCACTTTCCACTTAGTCACGACAAGAACTAACTGTGCGTGGGTTGAAGAAGGAAACAAAAAAAAAAGTGTGTAGTTTTTTTGTCTTTTTAATGCGCAAATGTTGATAGTTTAACCGCACTACCACTTAGAGGTTCCCGCTGTCAAAGCGCAGGCTATTTCTATACCGACTAATGCAAATAATGAAAAACTACCTCCACACTTTACACTGGTTATTAAGTTTGCAACTTACTACGAGCCCTCAATGACTACTCCTGGCACTGCTATTGCAGCAACTACAGTAAGACTCCGCAATTCTGAAAAGCCAACCCACACAGTTCTAGTTGGTTCCCAGACAGAACCAGAAGCAAAAATGCGAGTTCACGACATTTTTGGTGAAGAATAACAGCACGAGCCATTGTTGGAAGAAGTGCATCACACAGACACACACAGTTCTGTGCTAGTGAGACCATCACATGCACGTTTTCGCAGACACGATCAATAGAAAGGTGGCTTTTTATCAGCTCTAACAACAACAAAAAAAAAAGTCAATCCAATTCTTCAAAGACCCCATTCAATGGTTTGAAATCTGTTCATTCAAAACTCACGATAACTAAAAATGCCCCTACAGCCACACAATGCAGTGCACAAATCACTTTTCTTTTTTCTTTAATGATTTCCAGGCCGCATCAGTACACCTGCAGCACGAGTGCCTCCAAAATTAATCAGGTATTAGTGCAGTTATATGCAGTGACAACAAGGCCCGCACCATTTTCTGCGAGTACCATATCACCACAAATTGTCGACAAAACATTATTCACCAGTAGGTGTACGTTTCAAAGACAATGCTCCCGGATGAAGACCAACCTTCTGACCAGGGAGTGAGGGGGACAAAAGGCAATAAAAGAATCTCCTCGTGGAGAGCATACATCAAACGCCAACTGCACTCAAATTTCACCTTGGCCAACTTTACTGTGTACGTACAATATGTACCTCCGAACCAACTGGGACATGACCTAGCCCGTGAAATGCGTGGTTAATTAGTTATAAATAAGCGTGCAAAATAGCTCCGTCGCAGGCGACGGTGCACCTGCCAGCGGCAAACAGCCACGAAGTGGAAGTGGCATTGCGGCCGGCCCTGCGCTTTTTATTACGGCCAGCCAGGAGAACCGGTCGAGCTCCACTGAGCGAGCGCACTTCTCCTAGGACAGCGGTGAGGGTGAGGCGTTGTGCGCAGGTTTTCCCTGGACGGCCGGCCGCGTGCTGCTGCTTGCTCGCCGGCCAAGCTGGCTGGGACATCACTTCAGCCCGGCCGTAAGAGCGGCGCTCTCCTCAATTTCGCTTTCAAAATCTCCGATTTTTGATGGTTGTTTGTACAGCGGATACGCGCATTTCAGCTGTCATATTTTGAATCTTGCAGTCTTTTTAGGCAGGCTATACCGAAATAACGTTTTCCGGACGTTGAAATTTTGAGTGCAGTTGGCCTTTAACCACAGGCATCCCCCAGTTTTTGCCGCTTTCTGGCACTTAATGACAGGATCACGGAATATGCAAAATAGTGTTGCGAGTGGGCAAGCACAAGGCCTTCAAACCGACCACACTCTTCAGCAGCCTTTGAAAACCAGCTTGGAACCAAACAATTTCACTCCAGCCTAAGTCAACCCCACCACCCGACCCCTCTCACCTCTGGTAGCCCCCACTCCAGTCCTCGGCCCGCGCTCCCGAGTCGTCGAAGCGCGAGGAGCCCGTGCCGAAGCTCTGCTTGAGCTCGGGGCCCGAGCTGCTCTTGGGGAAGGTGCGTGTGACGTGATTCCGTGCAGATGACGTGTCCGCCGACCACGTCTTGCCCTGGGCCTCGGTCGCTATCTGCACGGCCCAGAGACACCGAATCACACAGTCGGAAGGGACACGGAACAAAGCATCAAAGTATTACAAGACCACAAAATTTGCTGAGTGTCACAAGAGATTGATTGATTGGGTGGTGTAACGCGCCGAAACTATGCCTGGGGTATGAGGCACGCCATAGTGGAAAGCTCAGGATAATTTCCACTACCTGGGGATCTTAAACGGGTGCCAAAATCTCAACATATGGGCGTTCTCACTTTATCGCCTCACCAGAAAAGCGGCCACTGTGACTGGGATCGAACCACCATCCTTGGGCTCAGCAGCACAATGCCTTAGCCACGGAGCCGCCGCAGTGGGTCGTAAGAGGGAACAATGTTAAACGCAATTAAAAGCAATACTAGGCTTGTAAAACCACTACTGGGCAGTTGTGTGTATGACCATACAGAAGTACAGTTGAATCCCGCTACAACGAAAAAGTACAGTTGAATCCCGCTACAACGAAATTGACGGGATGTGTGAAAAAAATTTTGTTGAAGCGGAAATTCGTTGTGGTGAAATCTGCCCCGAGACACCATGGAAGGGCAAGAAAAATAGCCCCGAATGTTATCCGTAGGGCTGTTCATTTTTGGGTTTTATATTTTTTGAAGTAAAAAAAAATCAGGTGCTATTTTTCGAACTGATAATCCGAGAGAAATCGGGTCAAATCTACAGATGTACTTATTAAACTCAGTTTATTTGAGATGGAATCACGATCTTCTCAGCTCTAATGCGTCAAAATTTGTGTATATTTCCAGCTGGTAATCGGGGGGGGGGGGGGGGGGGGGGACATCACGGTTTTCTAGAAAAGGCTCTCCGAATCAGTAACGATTACAGTAGGGACAGTTGATAACTTCGAAGAAATGAAACATTATTTTCACAAAAAGCTGGCCATTGATTTTTTACTCTTCCTCGTTTACATCATACATTATTATCTGCTTGCGCAACATGTCTGTCTTCATTTGAGACCTGTCTTATTGCTGAACGTATCTCAACTGGGAGAAAGTTCTCTCGACAACACAGCTATTAGCTGGCCCCACCAATGCCAATGCAGCATTTGCCAACCTGACGTAGCGAGCGGTAGTCATGCGAATACTTAAAAGAGTTTGGAAACTCTGTTTGTGGGCCTTGCTTCCAGCAAATACTGGTTGAGAACGGCGGACGGTCGGAGCACGATTGTGCAGATCGCTACTTTGAAAAGGTCCGCTTGGGAAGAAATCGGGTTTAACCCAATTCTGCTGAAACATGGTCGGGATGTAAGAATCGGGTAAAATTGGGTTTTGCCGCAAAATGAAGAACCCTAATTACCTGCAACATTGGCAGCGTAACGCAATATTTATAAAAAGGAGTGATGCGCAGTTACGTTATGTTTTTTCGAATAACAAATGCGACAGTGGCTACCTGTTTTTTACCCTCACATAAAGAGCGCCTTACCCTGGGGGGGATTCAGTCGCAAAACATATTGCGGTGCAACAACGCATATCAACCAAGCCGATTACTTGCAGATAGCTGCTAGTGATAGCTGCCCCACTTGCTTGAGACGGGAGTGGCACCCATTATCTTATCCTCTGACTGGGCACAGGGCAACTGACATCGACAGGCAAGCAAAGTGCTCTTGAATTTATCGCGAGTGATGACTCATTAAGATAGGATGATGCAGGTTCAAAAACATTATTTTCGCTCTCGACTATGAAGAATGGTACTAGTAAGAAAACGGCAATGACACCTGCTCACAACGCATACGTAACGGCACAGCGCAAGCACGGCACATTCGTGCAATCTCAACTGGATACGAATTGGCTGTAGCTCCGGCTTGGCAAACCAGGCTGAGGATTCAATTTCAATTCAATTCAATTCAGGTTTATTTTTCCCAGAATCAACTGGACGACTTCCTGGCTAAAAGCTGCTTGAATAGCTTGACAAAGGCCAGGAAGCCGTTACAAGGCACAGCAGACAAGGTACATAAATACAGCTGGAATGAGACACGTTTTTGCCTAAGTTTCGCAAAAATATTTCATAAAGAAGCAATTTTCGGAAGGAAAAGAAACAAACTTTTTGACAGGATCACAAATGAGAATTAAAAATTTAGATTCATTCTCACGCAGAAAATTCATATACACTATACATAATCACAATGCAACAACTATGAAAGCAGAAACAAAACATGATGTACAACACACTGTACAGGCACACTGTACATAACCATCAGGTCGGACACGGAAGCTAGATACAATAATGACTGAATGCTCCAGATCTTTTTTTTTTTTTTTGTTACAATTGCACCATGTATTTTCGAAGCTGCCTCCTGCTGTATCCAGTAGTTTCTTGGTGTTCGTTTAGAGTCATGGGAATATTATGAGCTAATGATTGAAACTTGTAATTTGTACAGAAGTGTGGTACCGCCCAGCACATTATGGCCAGAACATTATCACCAGCAAGCAATGGCATCCATCTAGGTGTCTGTTTTTGTTTATCGGTGGTGGTGTGGGCACACAGCGCTTGTTATCAGTGAAAATCAGTGCCCTGAATGTATAAAAAGCTACATATAGCTGACGTAATGCTTATTTCATTGTGAAATAAATGTTTAAACCCGGTTCCCCGACGTGAAATTTTCGCCGAAGTGAAAACAAGCCAGACAAATGGTCGCTTGTGGGGAGCACTTTGTTTCCCTGACTTCTATGGCTAGCTGATGAAAAATCGGAAATATTTCGCTGAAGCGAAAATTTTGTTCAAGCGGGGTTCATTGTGGCGGGGGTTTGACTGAATGTGATGCGACTAAAAAGTGCCTCCGCTCCTTCACAGAAGAGGTGAAACGTTGCTCACATTTGAACAGCTCGACTGGGAGTCCACGCTGGTCTGACATAACATTCAGGTGGCTTAGAGCAGCCACACCCACCACAGAGACTCCATTTTACTGCGGAGCAGTATACCTCTACCAGCCAAGGAAATTCTCATGTCCGCATCAGCAGAAAACGCCAGGCTAAATTGAAGAAATTACTGGCGCCACCACGAGTCGAACTTGGATCCGAATAGAGAAACGGAGCGACAGCCCGTCGTCTTTCCGACTAAGCTAATCTTGCACGAGGAGACGGGGAAGACAGACGGTGTACTCAACAAGCACCGCGGCAAACTACCACCTGCGCTTATTCAAACTGCCTCGCTGTGCCACTCAGAGAGGCAGTCACGCGACGGCAGAAAGCAGGTCTTGCAATTCCTTCTCTTCTCCATCCTTTTTAGCTGGTGCTGTACAAGATCCACGGGGGATAAGGGGGTGTGTCTTTGTGACACTACTCGTACTCAAATACGTACTGAAAATAATATTGCTTCATCCAAACTCTCACGATCCCTCATTGTTGCTGGAGTCATCACTGCTGCTGGGGTCTGAACAATCAGCAGCAACAGCTGCCAAAGTCTATGCAACGGTAGCCAGCCTTTGTGGAGCACGTGGCCTCCACACGTGGAATGTAAACAAACGAAACAAACCGAAAAAGGAGTTGCCAGTGAATACACCAGATGGCGATAGTTGTTTGAAAGGCGCCATTTTGAGTTTTCGCGGGAGGTTTGACGTCAACAGAACATTCAACAACTGTCTCCAATGGCCTATGGCACCGTAACGAAAGAGTTAAGGGACAGGAAACAACTTTTTTTTTCTCCCCCCCACCCCCCCCCTCGGGTATCAGTCCTTTGCAACCGCGACCACTGCCCTTCCAATAACAACCCACCTTGTCGCGGTAGAGGGCGGCTGCCTTGGAGTCGTACCGCTGGGCGAGGGGCGCGCAGGGGTCCCAGTCGGGCTGTGCCTCGAGGAAGCGGCGGGCGCGGTCGTTGCCCCCGCACCGCATCTTCTCCAGCTCCAGGTCCTTCCACTTGTCCATCGTGATAGAGCGCACAAAGCTGCACGCACGCACATGTGGAACCCCCCAGGGACCACCATTAAGCCCTCTTCTGTTCATGATTCTCGCACATACAACTGCTGCACCACACTGTTCTCAACCCTTGAATCACACCCCCTCCTTTTCAGTGCCCCAGAATATCCTTAAACACTGCTTCCCTGCCCAATGCAGTTGTGCTGCAATTGAGAATGTTGCAGCAGCAACCACTACCTGATGATAAGCCAGCAAAAAAGCAGTTGTATTCCCCACACCCTGTAACGAGGTCGAAAAAATAACAGCGAAATGCCGATCTGGCCTAATAATGTCCTTACCTCAAGGTAATGAGAGACTGAACATGTTACATATTGACAACCTGTCAGAGGCTTCTGCCAGCAAATGAGGTTTTTCTCTGCATCCGTTCTGCTATCGCAGGAAGTTTCTGCACTGGAGTATAACTGCACTTATTTGAGAGGTCATCATCTTCACTAATTTCGGGGCACCACCAGCACACCGCAGGCACGAGAAAATTGACACTTTGAACCTTTCAAGACACTTAAAAATACATCCGTACATTCCCAGCATCTGCAACCCAGTTCCACAAAAATGCACAAATTTTGATAGGGCCTTTTGCAGCGTAGTTAAAGGAGCCATGAAGAGAAAACAAAAGTTTGTTTTATTCGAAAGATTAGGTGTTTCATAGTACCCCAAGCGCTTTCCCGGAAGCAAATGATGCTTTATTCACTGAGAAATAAGGCAATTTAAGCCAAAATTTTAAATCTCCCGCTAAAATTGAACATTCCGTGACGTGTACAATGGCGTCATAGAGCCAGTCCATGAAACAGATACTTAGTATGTCGACTCCATATACCACCCACACGCGGGAGTCGATCGAGACGGCGGCCATTTTAAAAATACTAGTAAAACCTAGTGCACCCGCAGCCCTAGTCATGGAATCGCCTGATCCGGAGAACAAAACTCTCGCCGAGGAGCTCGGGCTTGCATTTAACAACCTCACACCACAAAAACGCTCAATGCTTCTAAGTGCACGAGCGGCAAGAGTTGTGGGATACGCGGTGGACGGGAAAGCGACCATTCCGCGATAGCCACAACAGACGAACGCCCAGCCGTCGGCACCGCTGCCTCGTCAGCCCCGTCGCGACGGACGAATATAGACTGGTACGTATGTGCCGTATTTTGATTACGGTTAATAATAGTTCAATTTCAGTAGCAGTATCACTTATGCCAGTTGGCCGGTGTCGTGTATGGAAAGCCGTTCGCGCGAGCTCTCTGCTTCGACCAGAAAGATACGAGCGTCAATGCGCGGTGTTTACGGCATTTTTTTCCCCAAGGTCAGAGCAATTTGACGAAGTCGGCAACGACCGCCAGCATGTCCCAGGAGTGAGCTAACGTAAGAGTCCCTGCCGTAACTGAACAAACTGAAGTTTTCAGTGGTTGTAAACTGGAAACGAGCTCGTAACGACAGCAGCAAGCCAACACCATTCGAAACTTACGCGACGACTGGCACTATCTCGTCGCTTCTTGCTGTTCCTTACTCCCCTCGTTTCTATTTTTACCTTTGCTGGTTGGCGATATGACGGCCAACCTCCTGTGAAGGGATTACGATACGAAGCAAGGTCGCGGCTGTGCGTGCTGGAACGGTTCGTTGGCCCCGAAGAGCCTCGAACCCGAAAATTCATCTGCGCGACGGCGAGATGTCGAGCTCGGCCGGCGCTAGATTCGTACGCATTGGCGCACACGCTTGTGAGTTCGTTCGGACCTTCAACCGTTTACTCCACCGTTCTTTGTCATAAAAAGAATGTGCAGTATGTTTCACGGGCATTTAGCTCGCTATGCAAGCTGTAAGCCCTGCCTAACATGCGTCTGCTTTGGCGGCCTCCGCCAATCGCAGAGCATTCCCAAGTGACATCACAGGTTCTGTTGCGGAAAATGAGCTGGTGGGTCGCATGGTCATTTCCTTTTTTCCTAATTATGTAGTTTATTTGAGCGAAGTTTGCGTTATAAGTGGTGTCGTTATGGTTCTAACGAGGCAATCTTTCGAATGAACCAAACTTGTGTTTTCTCTTCATGGCTCCTTTAAAAGCTTGCGAAGAAAAAATTAAGCAGTAGCTTCCCTGCCTGCCAACGTCTGGAAACAGCTGTAGTCAGAGAGAGTCACAGGACTAGACAGACAGACATACGACTTGACTGCGCGTTAACGAGCTTACAGCCACTCGTTAGGAGCTACTGGTTATGCCTAACGTCCCGTCTTTCCGCCGGCAGCCGCTACGTATCGTTAAGGCGCAAAGCAGAAATGAACTTCAGTTCCTCGCCTAATCACGCTTCTTTACTGCACTTTTGAATGAGAAGCGGTGTCGGTACCTGCCTTGCTGTAAACGGTGCCTCGAATGTACAGACGAAAGCTTTACGACAGCAAACATGGGAGCGCGTGTCGCTCGGTACATGAAGAGCGGTCTAGCGATGGGATGACAAACTGTTGCAGTTCGTACATTTGGCGGATCCATCCCCTGACAACAACTGATTGTGCTGCTGTCTGCTGCGGTAGCTACTTTAGATATCTGGAAACGATTCCAGAGAACACATGTGCCGATGAGGGACTTTTTATCAAGAGCGAAACGGTGCGAACGCATTACAACATTTGCTTTTTGCTGCCTGATGGGCAATAAAAAACAAATTATCCTCCTTGGCTTAACTAATATAGCAGGCAGCCGTGCGATAAAGCGCTTTCAGGGAGTGCGCCCGTCAACCACGCAAACTACGAGAGCATGCCAGCGTCTCACCAGAGCGCTGTGCATGTACTGAGTGGCACACGCTCCCGTGTTTACTGTTGTAAAGCTTTCAACTGCGATTTAAACTTGGGCTCCAACTAGCTTCCCTCAATGTATCTAACCAACTAACTTCACTCAATGTATTGTGCTGTGAAGTTGAGTGCCTCTCCGAAACGTTTGGAAAGCGTGGTTGCAGTGGTGCTCTCACCTGAGGTGCACGCCCAGTCCCCGGTGCTTCCCCGAGCACTCCAGGCAGATCCAGATGCCATAGCTCACGCTCACCCACTGCGGGTTGTGCGCGCCGCACTCGAAGCATTTCTGCGATCGCAGGGAGGGAGGGAGGATATTGTCATGAGAAACGGCCAGTTCCAGATGGAAGGGGGGTTTAACATGTGAAGAGCGGCGACTAAAACAGCTAGTGGAAGAAGTGAGGAAGAAAAAGAGGCCTCCCGCAGCAAGCAGGCTGAGCTGCTCGCTTATCACACCAAAGAGCCGCTTGGCGGCGGAAGCAACTTGTTGGAAGTTTGTGCCTCTTCAATGCCGTATAATCTTGGCACAATTTTACTGAACTATGGGAAAGGGTAGGTACCAGTACGAAAACAACTAGGGACCCCCACAAACAAGGAAACCACCTCATTACACGACCTGTATACAGTAACCGACCGTTTTTTCGGACTTTCCCGAGAAACAGCCAGTTGTCCCATATGAGTAATGACTCACGGATTTTTTGGACTGCTTTTTTTATTCGGACTATTTTTCGTTCCCTTCCCAGTCCGAAAAATTGGTAGGCTGCTGTAGATCCTGCAGAGGCATCGCGTAATTCCAAAGTTGTACAATCAGAAATACAACAATTGATGACAGGAGCATTCCCACTTGCATGATAGGATGATAGAGGAAACAGGAACTAAAACAATAAATGGCACGGCTGTGGGAACAAGCTAAAGTCCCAAGCAATTAAAGCGAAATAAAACAAGACAAAACAGCCTTACTTTTATACATGTGAAAACACGCTCTGTTTCTCACAGAAACACTCAACTAGATTCACACACTGTGTTTTATCTCCCTGTATGTTGGCTGCAGCGTTTCTTCTAATTTTTGTTTCCCCGCCACCATCTCAAATTCCACTTCCACTAAAATTTACAAATTCTTTACCCCGAACATTTTTTTTTTTTCACATAGCTTGCAGCAGCACCGGCCCAAGAGTACAGCAAAGCAGCCACTCACGTTGTTCGAGTCCTTGGGCCTCAGGTCTTGTAAAACCCGCCTTGTTCGCGGACTAGCCATGGCAGTCTTTCTCTGTGGGGGACTAGCTGCCTGCAAAGCAATAAATAAACAGACAGAGAGAGCACAGCACGTGAGAACACAACGGTATAAAGAAGAAGAAAGAGAAAGCATCAGTCTGCAGAAATCGATTTGTAACCGTGCTTGGATTGGCTGCATGCCACTGAATTGGCTAATTGCAAGAACAAGTCTCTAGGGTACCCTTTGAAACCTCATTCCTGTGCATTACGTTTCTGCAGACACATCACTCTTTATTCCCCTTTGTTCCCGCACGGTTGTCACGTTCTGAATAAGGCAGGACTTGTGCATTCGGCTAATGTTGGGGGGTTCAAAAAAAGCCACAAGGAATAACACAGGTTCATGGTGCAAAACTAGGGCTTTTTGATTATCAGAACCAGGCTCACCGTGGACTCCTCGAAAAGCAATCCGGCATTTGTTTTTCACATGTATTTTTATGGCATGAAGAATCCTCAGACTACCCAGGGACCATCCGCGGTGAGTGCGAGAAAGAGCCCCACTGTCAGGGTGTCAAGGGCAGGTTTACTTTCTATGCCGCTAGGGCCCATCACCTATTGAACCACCAATACATCAGTAGCAATGTGCGCTTGTTCTTTTATCAATCATTCCACTAAATACCCAGCACGATAAAAATGATAATGTCAATGGGAGACGATTCCTAAAAGGAACCAACATCCAACACTATTGTATGTGGGTGAACAATGGCACATGATGTGCTTTGCTGGTTACTATGCTAGTTGCAACGCCCGAATAGCAATGGCATTCGAAGAAGGGAAGACAGAACATCCAAGGTAGATGAGCAGAGGTCAGTTTCAGATCCTCAGCTGCAAATGCAGGGTTTTAGTAAAATGTCAAAGCTCCTCCAACCCCCTCCCCCCCCCCCCCCCTTAAAAAAAAAAAAAAGAGGAAGCTGCAGTCTAGACGCGAGCAGTCATGCAGTGAAAAGTAAAATGCTGCGCGTTCAAACGAAGACAGCGCGAGGGGGTTAATAGACGCTCCCCGCGACTTCTGACGCATGCAACGAGCGGAGCGTCTGCAAGTGCAGAACGAACGTTCGTCAGATCTAGAGTCGCCGAAACTCCGAGCGTCGTTACTCCGGGAAACCAGGCAACGCAAACAGCCGGCGAGCGCGAGACGTCACAATCGCGACAGCGTCACTCGCGATCGCTCGCATCTGTCTTCTGGTACGTGCAGAATGCCCTTTTTTTTTTTTTTTTTTTCCGCCTCCACCGAGATTAGCAGACGCCCGGGCGCTGAGCTTTACGGCGTTTCCGCTATCAACATCGAAACGAGCAAGCTTGCGCGCTCCGACAACGACCCTTCCCTGAACTGCTGCGGCCTTCGCTGCACGCCTGAACGCTTCGCAGGAGATATTGCGATCAAAATACTATCACGCGCGATAACAAATGTTCGTAGGGTTAAAAAAGGATAGCCAACGGAACTCTTCCTTTGCCTGTACCGGAAAAGTGTTTGCACGTTATGTGGGTGTAGCATATTGTTTACACAAACAATTCTGCGAGCTCCGACCGTCAGCTGCATTGTTTATTTCCTTGTTTTTTTCGCCGGGCAAGGTTCATAACACACCGCGACAGGCTACGCCGGTGACATCCGCTATCTGCAATGTTCGGCCCAGAAAGCACCAAGCCCAATTTCCCAATTTTTGCGACAGCCGGTACAAAAATGATAACTCCCACATAACCTTCCGTCTACAACCAGTTGAACTTTTCCAAAGCGGCGTAAAAAGTTGGTTCCGATAACGCGGCTAGGTTTGTGCGCGCGTGCGTGACAGTCGGGCAAAGTGCCAATGACATTAACATTCAATGAAAGGAACGAAGACGGAAGAGAGATCTCCACTTCTTTGCCCCTTTTTTTCTTCCTTACGCCACGCTTCCACGGCGTGAGACGAGCAACCGGAAATCGTTTTTCTTATTTCGGTCTGTATCTAGCTCACCGCGTTTTAATCATGGTGCTAGCTGTGAGGCAGCTCCCTTTTTTCGGGAACTGCGGGGCGAGAGCCCAACACGCGCACTCACGTCCGCTCTCCGATGACAGGCGGCTGATCACTGACAACCAGACCACATTTCTCGCGAAAAAACGACCTAATGCGTCGAGTTACACCGATGGCTTCAACGATTGCGGTTCACACTTGCGCAACCCCTTCAAAATACACCTGTCAGCAGCTCTGAATTGCGGTAGTCGACCACAGTCGACGCTAAGGCCCTATAAACAAAACAAAGCAGCGGCGATATTACAGATCGGCGAACTGGCGCTGTCTTATAACGACGCAACGAAGAGACCTGCCCCAAACGATTGAATGACCGCGGAAGCTACCCGCAGGCCTGACGTAGCAGTAGCGCCTGCCGAGGAGTCGCCGAGTCAGTTTTACGCCGACACATCGCGACATACGCGTGAAACAGCCGTATAGCGTTACGGTATACAAGTAAAGGGTGCGGAGAACGCGAACCGACACCCGTGAAAGAGGAGGAGAATTGAATTTGAGACGAAAAATAAGCTGCGTGAAATTTACTTACAACACGGCCGCAGTGCCAGCACGGACAAGTCGGGAATGGCGGTTGCAGCAATCCAAACAACAGCGACATTACGGCTAGTTTCGTAATTGACGGCGCTCATTAGTTTAGAATAGTGAGTGCTAAAACTCCAAACACATACAATTTTTTCTTAATAAAAATTT
The DNA here is from genome assembly GCF_048455015.1 of Haemaphysalis longicornis. Taxonomy (NCBI): domain Eukaryota; kingdom Metazoa; phylum Arthropoda; class Arachnida; order Ixodida; family Ixodidae; genus Haemaphysalis; species Haemaphysalis longicornis. Next base: position 71,650,864 of record NW_027526204.1, read on the forward strand.
TGTACAACTTGTTCACAGGTATAAACATGTTAGTTTTAGCTTTTTTGCATGAGTACACAAGTTTCGTTTTCTCCACAGCTATTATTTGTTGTTTAAGTTGACCGCTAGCTGAGAAAGAGCTCTTTAGTTTATTATACTTAGATTATAATGTTACAGCATTGGACTGAAGGGTCTTCAGCGCTTCAATTTCACTCCTGAAAATCACACCTGAAATGTGTTCTGAAATGATACTCCGTAGGTCCTAGTGCCAACGCCATCACGCTCTCTAATTTTGTCATGAATTTTGTTTTCGCGAGTTTGTTTTGTTGTTTTGCTAGCGAGATCTGCAGATTTCTTCGAGCGAGCCCCGTCAGCTTCATGTCGTGCTTCGACCGTGTCTGTGATGTGTGTGCCTAGAAAAGCCCCGGGCTGTCAGCGTGTGAGTCATCGACGGCTGTCCGCTAGCGCAGGCGGTCATCGGTGCCGTTACTTTCACTTGTTGCGATCGTCAGCTGCCTACGACTGCGCCGAGGCGGTCTAAATAATCTGTGCAGCAATGCGAAACGGGACGCATTGCTCGGACGGCCGAATGTGCCCTTGGTGTTGTGACCGCAAGACAGCGCTCTCGAAAGTAGACGCAACTCAGGGAAACAAAGTTAAACAGATCGGAGCGACTGTCAGAGACATTCGTGGCAGACTATCTTCCTAACCTGCATAGAACCCGTGTTTGTGTGCTGTGTTGCAATCTCGATTTTCAGGTGGAGGCGAGAAGCGAAGGCGCCCGTGTGTCGAGATTGCGGCGCACCTTAAAGATCCCCAGGTGCTCAAATTAATCCGGGACTTTCCACTAAGGCGCACCTCGTAGCCCAGGTTTTACTTCCGCGCTTTAAACGCTTAAAACCTAAAAATTTTTAAACATTAGCTGGTACTACTAGTAGGACACGTTTATTTGCTCTGGCCTAATTTTGCTCCCTCCATAGCGTTTTATTTCATGCGTCATTTGCAAATGTACGGCCATTTATACCCTGACGTAGCGATAGCTTGTTTTATACGTTTTCTCTTGTTACACCTAGCGGTTGTACGAATTTCAAGCGCAAAAATTCAGACGCGACAGGGACAAGTCTCTGCGCTTGTCTCTGTCCCGTCCGTCCCCTGTCTGAATTTTTGCGCCTGAAATTCGTACAATGGATTACCCGCTAGCTCGAACCCACACGTTGTGAAGTTATATACCTAGCAGTTGTCACTGAGACCCCTTATTTGATACGCTGTTTGTGCGTATATAACGTCACTTTTGACTTTAAATAGCGCTTTAACTCGTCACAGGTGTCATCTGGACTAGCTATAAGTTATATCGTACTGCCCAGCATGCAAGCTTTCAACTAATAATTATGTCCTCAACATTTATGCAGCAATGTTGCTCAGTGACCCCTTCTTCGGTGCATCCTGTAATTTTGACGAGTATCATGAGTGCAGCAATTACTTGTTGCTCTTCGGACATGTGTTGGCCGGGTGCGGAAGATACAGGGGTGGAATCAGGTTTACACGATACTAAATAACAGTGCAACTGCGAGAGACAGATGGGGAAGCTAGTGAACGAAGCAGCGTAAATGGGTGACTAAGATAGTGAAAGTGGCATGCCCTGTGCTGTGTCCGTTGTGTCATTCTATTGTCTTAGTCGTTTGTAATGCTGCAAGTGAGAGCCTCCCTAGACGCACACCGTGGGGCAAGATGGCAAGCGTTTTGGGGAACAGAACACGCACACCGAAGTGCCAAAACATGCACGATGTGGAGACCTGTTCTATCCACTCCAGCAATGTGTCTATCCGCACCAGTTGTGCACCACTTTTACACTAGCAGTGTCCACTGCAATCTCTGCACTCACCGAAGGCCTTTCACATTTCCCCCTGTTGTGATGTGCATTTGGAAAGATTTGCAGTTCTGGCGAACAGCTTCTGAGCATGTGCCTTTCAGATGGTTAATTGTGTTTTACCAATGAGACAGCCTTGTGAGCATCAGGTTGTCTTGAAATTGTTTTTGCTAAATAGTATCTCGTGCTGCATAAGACACTTCGGTCGAGGGGCATGTCTGTGTCACCCTGTTCACCCTGTTGTGTGGCCAGTTTAACAAAATGTTGCTTTACACCCCACAAGGCCGTGTTCGATTTGATAACATCATCTTCCGTTTTTGTCCAACTGCATGTAACAAAGGTGGCTTTGGCACAGGCTGCCTTGGCCTGCTATGTGGGCACACAGCCCTACCCCTCTGGTCGGGTGGCTACGTGCTGATTTTAAAATAGGCATTCTGCGATTTGTTGCGGACATTTATAGTGCCGACTTTGGAGATCACCGCGCCCTTTGTGGGATCGCCAACACTGTGGCTTCTGAGCTGCTTGAGAAAGCGTGTGCATTGCCATGGGCGGCTTTGTTTTGAAGCAGCCAGGCTGGCCTGTGGCAGAGGGCATATCACCCGTCTCTAAGAGTTGACCTCTGGAAGGCGTTGTTGAGCTGCCAGTGTTGCAATGGTGTAAGCTTTCTGCCTACTTTTAACTTAAATGTGAAGAAACTTTCTAAGAGCTGCTGTTCATTTCCATTTGTGCTTAGGCCTGTGCCAGAAGACTTTTTATTATTGTGCTCTAGATGGAGTTTGTGCTGTAGAATTCGCATTGCAGGAAAGTTGTTGGTACTTCTGCTACAGTTTATTTTAACGATTATGCATTTTTAACAAAAGAATGGCGAGGCTATGAGCTCAAAATGACGTTACTAACAGCTACATTTTAGCTGGACCAAGATATGTTTAGAAGCAGCTGGCAGACAAAATTTTGTCCGGCTTGCTACCAGCAGCTAGGTTTTGTGTGCTCTTGAAGTGTCGTTTTAACTTCAGCTACTTTTAAGAAACCCAGCTATTTTTAGAAAGCTTTATTGAGGCATCAGTGAGGCTGTGTGCTTCTCATCTTTGTCTCATCGTTTTGCCCTGCCCTGCCCAGTGTTTCTTAAGGCAGGCAGCCCTGCTCTCATGGGCCAAGAAATACTAGAAAAAGCATGCTTGCCGTAGTCAGGTGGTTTTTTAAATTTCGATGTGCAGAGCAATAATCGCTCTGTGAAAAGCAGCATTGAACACGGGTTGCTTGCGCATGGAGTATAAATGCGAACCTTTTATTGTATAAAAGCATCGTTCTGCAAGAGGATTTTAAGATTGTCCACAAACCCCAGAAATATACTTCTAAACATTCATGAAAACCACCTCTCAATTGTAAAATGTGGCCTATTCTAGGCCGTTCGGATGGAGAGACAGAGGTCTACAGGGACAGTTGTAAGACAAAGAGTTCATATCACAAAGGGCCGTAGCCTGTGCTTTTGCAGAAGGTGGCAATAACGTGCATTTATTTTATGTACAAGGCATACAAAGACGCCATGTTACGCTTTAGTGAATTTTGGTGTCTAGGGGAGAGGGAAGTATAGTAACCAACCTTTCTCTGTTTTGCAGGTCTTCCACCTGGTGGCAGTTGCGCGTTGCAAACCGCCATGATCATCATCATCGTCACCAATTATTATCATCACCACCACCGATTGGGTGTCCGTTGCAGGACAAAAAAGGCTGCTCTCGGTGGCTGCTCATCACTGCTAATTATGCCTGCTTTCTGGCTGCAGAGCGAAAAACACTGTTTTTCACTGATAGTTTGTTGAATGCACACGTGCGTACACTCACCTGGCTTGGGGACAGTGTGAATTGGTTTCTAATCGCCTTAGGCACACTGAACTGATTTCATTATTATCTAAAACATTGTTCCCCTCTGTGTAAACAGAATTGTAATTGAGTAAAATGATAACTGCTTTCAGCACCCTTGTTCATTTGCAATCAAAGGAAAGGAATAGCCATTTGGGTTCGAATCTTGCGGATAACTGGGCAAGTGCAAAAAATGAGGCTATGGTAACAGACTGTTTGTGTGGCTGATTCAAACAACCAAGAACTAACCCGTGGGAAAAATGTATTGGTTTAATAAGGTTAATTCTTCCACAAGTGACTTCCTTGCTGCTATTCTGGTGTGTTGCCTTGTTATTTTAACTCACTGCTGCCTCTCACATGTCTAACTTTCCTGTTCGAATGATGACAGAATTTCCATTTGTGTGGGGGACTGTGACAGTTCTGCAAAGTAAAAGAGGTGTATCTGTAAATGGATTCCAGAGTTGCCCCATATTTCTTTACATGTTATGAATCAAGAAGTATGGACGCTCAGTGCTGACTTTCCTGTCAAAAATTTATGGTGTGTGCTTGTGTGGGGAGTTGAACTGCAATTCCACAATTTATCCCCACTCATCCTTTTGTATGGAGTAAAGTCAAATGCAGCAGTCCATCAAAAGAAGCTCACTCCAAAGAAACGCATGATCTTGATTCCCCTCATTAACATGAGAAGTAAGATGAAATTCCATTCTCTTGCACCAAAAATACTTCATTCTTTCTTTTCCAAAATTTTTCTCAGGTTTTCCACATTGCGATGCTGTATTGTTTGAGAAGACAGAACGGCCTGCTTCTTATAAACTGTGTTGTATGTGCGAGTCATCCGACATTCAAGCCACATTGATTGTCATTTCCTTGTTGTGAGAGATTCATGACCTCCTTTCTGTTTTGAGCTGTGCTGTTTGTATGGGCCGTCTCACTTCCGGATGTTTACAAGCTGCACGAAATATCTTTTTCTTTTGTCAGAAAAACGCTTTTAATGAGTGCTATTGCAGCGCTGCAGTTGGTGCAAATCTACGATGCAAAATAGACAGGATGGGGAGGCGTTGATTATAAAGGCATGTAAACAGAAAGGTGTTGTCGATATTCTTAGCCTTTTGGAACCTCTGGTTCGCACGTTTTGTTGTGTTGTGCTAGCTTAACCAACTAGTTCACACCCAAAGTTTCGGTTAGTTGCAATGTTTCCTCTTTTTGTGATCAATTTCTTAGGTCTACATATCTTTTCATGTACAGCTCACTGGTATTGCCTTATTGCTTGGGCCCATAAGCAATCAGTTGAATGTACCTTTTTACAGAGCACGAATGAAATGGTGTCAGTAACTTGTTAGCATGAACCTTGATGGAATAGATATCTTCAGACTTGATTAAATCTTTCAACTGCCAGTACAAGTTGTTCTAAAGAAACTGCTGACATGGAGCAGTGCCTAAAGTGTAATTGCAGCATGACACCTGTTTGCTTCGGATGTTTATGAAAGACCCTTTGCTAAGTTTGAAAAAAGTGCGCATCGATGCTGAAGTGCTGATCAGTCATCAATTCGTGCAGCATGCTCCAGTGTCTTCGGAAGTGAATTTGAATGGTATTCCGTATGTCTTAAGTAGGACCGATAACTTGTAGCCTTGACCAAGATTAATTCCTTTTTTGTTCCAGACAAAGCGATTCCAATACTGGCATCTGTTCATCATACCCACCATATTGCAAACTGGCCTTTGCTTTTCATAGCTAAAATAGTTTAGACAGTTTGAACCAACTTTTGTCTCGAATGTTGTCCCTCCTAGTTATGTGACAGTTTTGGCACAACCTGTGGCTGGCTGCTTCAACTAGTTATTCTGACTTACAAGGAGAGCTAATGTGGGGAGTTTATTCCGTACCATGGCTATCTTGCACCCATTGCATAGTGTTTAAGGAGCATTTTGTGCAGGGGAAAGGGAAGTGTCAGAACTTCCCTTAGTGATGACAGAAGCTTGTGAATTCAGGGTCAAGGCAGCTGCCTTGCAATAGGATTCTCATTGTAAACAGCGGAGTAGTCGTTTTAAACTCGCAAACTGCTTGCTCTCAAATTCTCAGGCTATGCAGGCTCTGCCAACGTCGCCTATGACGGAATCGTTCCGGACATGGGTGGGTTCTCAGCAGCCAACGAAAACAGCAGCTTCCAGGCGATTGGTGGTCTCCCTGATACGGATGACTTGTCCAAGCAGAGCGGCCAAGTTTTTCACACACAGCAGAACCTGCTCCAGCACCCTGCGGCCTCACACCCACCACCAGAGCAGCAGCAGCAGGTCTGGTGCAGCCGTTGCGGCAACACCTTCATGAACGCGGAGAGTATGGCGGGTCACGAGTGCTTGCTGCAGCGCACGGCAGACCAGCGCTACTGCTGTCGCATCTGCAGCGAGACCTTCACCCACCAGGCACGCTACCACATGCACATGGCCTCCCACCAGGAACCAGCACCGTCGTTCTCTTGCCGGCTCTGCCCCATGACGTACGTATGGTGGCAACATGGTGGGTGGCATGGCAGGAACCTGTTCTTTGAACTGGGGTGCGCCGATAAGGACACAAGGACAGCAGAAGCTGAAAAAATTACTCTGCGCTAAAACAGGGACGAAGGAGCAACACGTAACACACAACACAGTGCCGAACTTCCAGCTAGATTTTATTGAAAAAAGACGCTGCTTATATGCACAAAACTAAAATACTAAAAGCATTGTCACGTCAAAATGCGTCACATTTCTAAAAAGACCACTTCTTTATCTGACAGCAATTTGGATGCAGTACTAACGCAGTTATCCCCTGCCTGTCTAATAAAATGAGCTTCAAGAATTTGAAATTCAAAAATTAAATTCTTCAAGAATTAAATTCTTGAAGCTCATTTTATCAGACAGGCAGGGGATAACTGATTTTGTAGTGCGTCCATATTGCTGTCAGATAAAGAAGTGGCCTTTTTTAGAAATGTGATGCATTTTGACGTCACAATGCTTTTAGTATTTTAGTTTTGTGCATATAAGCAGCGTCTTTTTTCAATAAAATCTAGTTGGAAGTTCGGCACTGTGTTGTGTGTTACATGTTTCTCCTTCGTCCCTGTTTTAGCGCCGAGTAATTTTTTCAGCATAATGTACCAACTCGCCCACATCAAGCTTTTGACAACAGAAGCACTGATGTTGTATATGCGCTTGTGTTCTCGCTTCCTTTTGTACATGGTGGCATGGTGGGTGGGATGGTGGGAAACCTGTTTTCTGAACTGAGGTGCACGGATAAGGACACAAGGACAACAGAAGCACTGGTGTTGTATACGCACTCTTTTTGTCGCTTCCTTTAGTGTCCTTGAGGGAAGGAAGGGGCAGCTCAAGTGGTGATGTTACATGCATACTCGTGTTGTGTTGTCACCCCTTTCTGAACCAGCATTGTCACTTCCACTTGTGTTGCTATTCTTTGGCCGTTGGTGTGTGCATTGGAAGCGTCAGTCTCTCCCACCTCCTTTGGTGCGCTCCCACTGAGAGACAGCATGGAGTGCAGTTCACTTAAACATTTGACAGATGGCTAAGCAGTGAGTTAGAACCAACTTGGGGAAATTAGAAGTGCCAAAGCATGCTTGTTAACAGGTGCAAGCGGCCACTTGTGTTGCAGTTCAAAACTAAAGTGCAAAGATTCCACTTTCAATTGGCAAGATGGTTTATAGTAGCAGAGGTAGGTTTTAGTGCATAAGCATCACCCATGCATTACTCGGCTTAGTTGGCAAAAAATTTGGCACCCCCCAGGTCAGCGTAACCAAACGGTGAAGCTGGAAGCTGTTGGCAAAAAGTGTGGCCAGAACGTGTCGGCAAAATTCTACATAGCGGGTGATTCAAAACGAACACCTGGGGGTGGTTCTAAAAAAGGTCCTAGGGCCTTCATATTTTGATGTAACTGCTTTTATCGCCCCCAGGAAAGAAGTCTTCCCACCGATGAATTGCATACAGTAGTGTAGCCAACTTTAAGGGGCTAGATGTAAAGCTGATGATAATGATTGCTATTGGTTTCCCCTTTGTAGCGAGTTGATGACGTGTCATCTTACCAAAAAGGACTAATATAACCATGTTTTACACTCTTGGTTCAATACTAGCGGTGCGTAGGGCAGGCACAAAAAACTTGCTTGGTCCTGGTCTTTGGTCTTGGTCTTTGTAAAGCTTGCTTTCCCGCATTATATGTTGCAGTGAAACCCACTCATGAAGGAAAGCTGCATTTTTGTGTGTTCCGCAACACGAAACTTAGTGACATAACTAAGTGAAAAGTGATGCTGACATGTTATTACATCATCACGAAAAACTTAGGTACCCTTTTAGTTCTTGCTACTTATAAATGAAGGTTGTGGTGAGATCATTTTTGTGACATTAAGAGGAAAATTCGTAGCATCAGTGCAGGTTCTTAATGATACATGAGTTAAGAGGAAAAATCCTCGACTTTAAACGCAACCTCTGTTCAGTTTGAAAGGATTGGTGATGATCTTGGCTGGATGTATTGGAGGCTGAATAGTTAGTCATGCTAGCTACTCCATCACCTCCAGAATATGAGAAATGGTCACTTTTTGCTTCCTTTATTTTGCTGTCTACGTGGCAAACAGAAAAATAATGCATCCTCTGCATCTGGGTGCTAGGGGTGCCAGTTGTAAGGGGTGCTGGCCCTAGAAATTTCCGTCATGGTCATTGTAAATGTCGATTGTAAGTGTACATGTAGCACCAAGAAACAGGGGTTTATGAATAGAGAACTAAACCACTGCGTAGCAGCTAGTAGAATTTCATTTTTCTAGTGTACCATAAGAAGAAAAGGGTATCGTTGCTTTTCTGTCTGTCCAGTAGACACGCATGTATTATTATTTTGCTGCAACACAGGAAACTACTTGACTTAAATTTGTAGCCAAAGTTTTAATTGCTTCCAGCATTGCAGGCGACCTGTCAAAGATTTCGTGTCTGAGTCTTCAGGCTTGTTTTCATCAGCAATACCTGGCTGTTGTGCACCACCAACAGCAAGCTTCTGAGTCTGTTTTTGTTTTTGTAGCTAACTTTATTTAACTGATGCTTAACTGTGGCTGTGTCCTTAGATGCAGTGTAGATTTCTCCCTGTGAGTTGTAACATCTTCACACCACAGAACGGCGAGCAATGATGAGATCCCAGCAAGTAGCCGACTCGGCTTGTCTTGTGCCGGCTTGCAGGTTCACGTTGCGGCGCCAGCTGACGAGGCACTTGCGCACCCACGACCAGCTGCTGCCCTTCACGTGCGAGCAGTGCGGTGCCACTTTCCCCTACAAGGAGTCGCTGATCAGGCACTACCAGATTCACACAGGCGTGCGGCGCCACAAGTGCATGCACTGCCCCAAGGCCTTCCTGCAGAAGTGCCACCTGGTGGAGCACCAGAGGATCCACACTGGAGAACGCCCCTTCAGCTGCAACGTCTGCAAGAAGAGGTTCGTGCAGCGCTCCCACATGGTCGTCCACAGGCGGGGACACTACCAGTCGAAATAGACCACTGAGTGTCGTGGCCCTGTGAACTCTCTCCAGATGTGCCACCTGGGATAGTGTTAGAAGGTACCGTATTTACCCGATTCTAACGCGCACTTTTTTTCCGAAAAAATAGGCCGAAAAATCGCATGCGCGTTAGAATCGGATACAAACCCGAAACAGCGGAAATTTTGTCCCACTCATCGCCATCGCCATCTCAAGATGGCGCCAAAACTTTTAGCAACGATTTTCCGGACGCAGCAAGCCTGGGCATCTAGGCTTTTCTATCGGCGTTCACACAAATCGTCAAATCGTTTCACTTGCGCGCTTGATAACAGCAATGGCAGCAGCGGCTCCCACGCGTTCAAAACGAGCGGTCGGCTGAAGCGTGCACCTCTGGAGAAGCTCTCGGGACGGGGGTGCGAGGCGTGGGTCACGATCCCATCGACTATGGTTGAACGTTCGTTCAGAAGTGTGGCATCGCGAACGCGTTTGAAGGCACCGAGGACGAGATGTTCTGGTCAGCGGAGAGCGACGAGGAGTGAGATGAGTGAGATTACTTCGGGAAATAAATCGCCCATTTCTCTCGCATTCGTTTGTCTGGGTCACAAAGTGCCGTGCACGTTACAATCGGAGGTGCAAGTTTTTTCGTTTTTTGTTTTTTTTTGCCAGGAAAATCGGGTGCACGTTAGAATCGGGTAAATACGGTAAACAGAATGCCACAGAAGGGGTGCAACAAGATAAGTGCTCACTATCTTTTTAGATGCTTCACTTTGAATGTGCCTATGTCATCCCCTTTTGTTTTTTGTTGTTTTTTCTGCGGGTTCAACTGCCCGTGCTCCCCACGATAAACGGTTGTATTTATTTATGGCGATGCTTCCAATAAATTTAGTTGAGAATGAGTGCTTGTCCTGTCATTCTTCTGTGCAGTGTTTATCACGCTCTACTGTTTATAACGTCAACTTGCCCAACAATGTGTTTTAACGAAGCGTTAGAGGAAGAATCACACTGGTGAATGCTCCTTCAGCTGCAACGTCTGCGGCAGCCAACTTTTTTTTATTATGCGTGATTTCGGAACACTCCAACACACTGGGCTGTTTGGACTGTAAAAGTGTGGTGAAAATCAAACTGAATAGCGAAGGCTTTACGCAAAGTATTAAAATATTTGCACACTTGCAGTAGTAAGGCATTATTAATTATTATGCTCATTTTAAATTTTCCTAGGGCATTTCTTGTGCATGGTGTTAAACACTTGTAGATAAGAAGCAAATGACCAACAGTAAACAGTGCTGTCCTTCATTGCGTTCTACTTCTGAGTACTTTTTTTCTTGTACTAATTTGAGTAATTACTCCCTTGCATTCAGCGACATCTCTCACCAATTGATCAGTTACTGGTTAACAATATACTGGGGGGAACATCTTACAGGACAAGCGACTATAAAAAACGAACAATGGCCAACTGAAGTGCCCTCGATGTCGGCCACGCTTTCGCAGAAAAGTAAAATGCATTTGTCAATTTCGCACATTATTCATATGAATTTGTGCACATGCCTTCTTTATTGGAATGGCTTAAAAATGCGCCACTTGGCTTGGATTGGCCTGGCTTTTGCTTAGTTGTGAGCCGTCCTTGTTGTCTCATTAGCAAAGCAGCTAAATTATTTACAGAAAGATCACACACATGCGTGATATTGTTACACTGAAAATTTAGGGAAATCATCTTGATGGTCGCAAGAAAAGTCCAGAAAGGGTGCTCAAGCAGTCGGATAATATTTTGTCTTGTATCAGCATTTTCTTTTCGGTACAGTATTAAAGCAAGCATAGCTGTTCTTTGGACAGTAAAATCAGGCCTGGCTTGCTTAATTGTGACCTCTTCTTGTATAAAGCATGCTGGATGTGCACAATCATAAATGAAGCTTTCAGATCAAAGCATTCTGACGGGCTAGTTGGTCTGACATGGTGGAAATAAAATTGCGCTACAAGAACAGCACGACAGAAGAAGACACACCACACAGCGCAGACTAACAAACGGAATTGATTTCCATGCACATATATACTACTATCAAGTCAACACATGGAATTAAGAGAAGTTTAAAATACAAAACTAAAATCACGCACAAAAAATAATACATAATATTAATTTTAAAAATTTTAAACGCACAATTTCACCATGACAGAAGCCGTCTCAGTTAGATTTAGACACCATCAAGAAACGCGATTTCTTTGCCCAACAAAAATATTGAAGCAAGTTGCAACACTATAATGCAAACATCCCCGCACGCACAATTTCACGCACCTCTGTTATTTCTCGAGTGAGCGAGTCACGGGTCCTTTTTTCAAAAAATGGAACACACTTACAGTTACGGCAATGAGCGCCCGCTTATCGCGTTACTAACATTATTTTTGTGCTCACGGAGTCTATCATTAATACATCTGCCAGTTTGGCCGATGTATACTTTTTTGCAGGGCAACGGAATCAAGTAAACCACTCCCTCCGTGCAGGCAACGAACATCAAAATCTCCCATTTCTCTCTAAAATAGGGGGTGGGGGGACGACGCTTATGGTCACTAGACCCAACAGGTCATTAGATCCAACGAGTCAGGAGATCCACTAGGTCACGTGATGCCCGAGTCAGAAGATCCCACGAGTCAAGAGATCCAACCGAGTCACTAGATCCAACAAGTCGAGATCCATCCGAGTCCCTAGATCCAACGAGCCATTACATCCCAAAGGAGGAACCGTGCGTAATGAAATCTAAGGTTTGACGAAAACTCGTCTGGTCCGGTGAAAGATACATAGTTGAAGAAAGTGGTTATCGCCGACCAAAGGTTTAGTTAAACAAAAGGCTAAAAAGACGTTTCGGCTTCCATACGGAAGCCTTGTTCACTGCGCGGAAAGGCGCGAAGCTCGAAGCTTTTAAGTAGTGCGTCAAAGTAATCGCCCCAGGCCAAAGTAATCGCCCCGGGCGATTACTTCGACACACTTCTTAAAAGCTTCGAGCTTCGTGCCTTTCCGCAACCGTGCGTGCTTGTATTTCTTGGGATTGGGTGGCCGTTGTGTTTATCGGTTTGCTTTCGTTTACTAGCCTCCACGAATAACCGGTTGGTGAAGTACTTGCGCTCTCTAAATGCCTAAGTGTGAAAGCAAGAGAGAATTGACTGCAAGATTTTTTCACCCTTGAAGTGGTACTGATTTTGTACAGGCCACAATTAGGTCTCAACCGTGAATTAGATATGCATACATTTCGCAACAAGAAAAAATAAACGGAAGGCATGACTAAGTCGTCATGAATTCACAATTTCAGTAACTCGTTTCAGTAGTTAGCGCTACTATTCAAAGAACATTTACAAGAAAGGTAATTAAATGAAAGAGGATTGAGGAACGATCCCTAATAAATAATTCAAATTTCAGCAGTTTAAAAAATATGCGGATTCATAATTAAGCTTAAATATTACAATAAGAGAACACACGCCGTTTTTCGAAAAAATAAATCCTTGAGATACTATACTGCCCAAAGACAAATCAATACAACGCGATTGAGAAACAAACTGTGCCGCCAAGCCTACGTGTTGCCAGGTTTGGTAACGGGTGAGGCAGCACCCCCAAAATTGTCTTGTACATGTTAGAGTTAGCAGAAGAATCCTCCGTGCCTTCTGAAACACTACGTGCACTGTGTGTGTGTGAGTTTTTCTTATTTTGGGTTTCGTTATGAGGCCCCGTAGGGCCATCCAAAAATTGCCATGGCCGACGGTATTTCACGTCGTCCAGGCGGGGTATTGGGAAAAGTTTTCAACTAGCAATAGTCGCCCCTCGGCCGGGCCTCATTGGGTGCGACACTGCCTCTGCGCAAAGCTGACAGTTCCTGTGCAGTTTCTTTACCCCCATCTCGCAGGCTGCCCGTTGCGAGCCGGTGGAGACCGTCTATTACAAAGAATACTACGCCGGATACACATATTTGAAGCAACTTTTGGTATAATGAAATGCTTTCAGTGGTCCCTTCGCGTAAATTTTTTAAAAGAACAGTCTGGAAACAGCGCTTATAGTGCTGAGAGAACACATGATTGACACACGTGTACATATATGAAGCTAATGTGGACCCCTCCCCCCCCCCCTTTTTCTTCCAAACACACGCGTGCTTACATAGCGCAGGCGCAGCACGCGCACACTACGGCGCGAAGTGAAATCACATTTGGATCGCGCTGAGTTAGGCAGGCCTCAAGGACTATCGGTGACCAGCAGCTCGGAAAGAGCCGAAGCTCGCGCTGCAGAATCCATGAATCCTACGCTCAATCTAAACCCCTGCCCGTTCCAATATCTTTGACAAACATCGTGCAGGCTTTCGGTCGCGCAGGTTTCATAGCCGAGGATATCAGTCGTACTGTACTGGCTAAGTTGCCTATTTACAGCATGAAGGGGTGTCAACACTAGGACGGCTGAAAAACGTCACGCTGTCATATGCTTAGCGCTGGTCGTACAGTTTAAAAACAATTAGCCACTAGCCACTAAACATTTTGCCATTAATGTGGTCACTGACATCGTAAAGTACATTGCATTAGCTAACTCTGCCAAACGCCAATACTCCGAGCCGTACTCACATTGGTGGTTACGCGGTTACGCCATCCCCTTTCCATTTTTTTAATGTGTGATCAGACGCACACAACTTGGCTCATTTGCCAAAAAAAGCACCGTCTACAGAACCCCGTAAACCGGGCCTGTCAGCAAAATTTCTATTGGCTGCCAAACCAGGAAATAGAATTCGCATTGGCTGCGTGTAGCCGCGAACTCCTAATCAAAATTCAAATTGGCTACAACAGCCCCCGTATCCTTGTCATTTACATCAATGTTGTGGGAGCATGGCTGGCTTTACATTAAAAAATAGCTGACTGCTATTCATGGCTGTTAAATTTGATGTTGGCTTTGCCTTGTACTTACTTGTTTCCAAGCCCAACATGTGAGGGTTAACCAGGGATGGTCCTGTCCGTCCAATTCACGGATTTTCATTTGGCGGCAACGTGACACACCACCATCGCTAAAGTGCTAACAAATTTCGCGAAAATGCAATTTTGTGGCTATGGCCAGGATTCGCACACACATCCACTGGCAAACAGTTGGACATCTGCACCCCGTGAGCATTAGTCAGCAGGAATAATGTGTGCTACGTAAAAAATTGAAGCAGAAGAAGGAATGTGTTTTGTTTCATTTCTTTATTTCCTGCATAATCAGCTGGGCAAAATCTGGAAGTTACTCCAAGTAGTCACGCACCCACAAACATGTACACATGTGCAAACACACGAACCCCAGTCCCATCTTTCAAGCCCCCTTGAGCACTCAAAGCCACACAGCCACGTATTTCCAAACTTGTAAGCATTTCTGGCTCCGTTAGCAGTCATTTGCAGTCACTGTGTACGCTGTATAGTAATATCCTTATGATAAATGCGAAAACAACATATATGTACCGGGCATTGCATTGCACCACAAATATGACAAAGCCCACTTTAGCTAAAGCCCACTTTAGCAATCAAAGCCACACAGCGACGTATTTCCAAATAAACGTTTATGGCTCCGTTAGCAGTCATTTGCAGTCACTGAGTATGGTGTACAGTAATTTCTTCATGATAAATGTAATAACAACATATATGTGCCAGACGTTCCACCACAAAAAAGACAAGCGGCACCGTCCATCCCCATGTCAGTGAGCATTTTGTAAATTCTGTTTCATGAGAACGTGCCCTTACCTTTCGTCGGGTGTTGTGCAGAGGGGGCCTGGGGAGGGGACAAGTGCGCGCAGTGGACAATATATATATACAGTCGAACACGGATATATCGAACTCCAAAGGGATTGCGAAATAGTTCGATATATGAAAAATTCGATATACAAATATGGGCTCTGAGACCTCACCTGTGGCAGACGACCACTTACCGATCGGCGCATTCAAGAATGACAACTAATTCCGCACTAACGACGCAACAGGATGCTTTATTTGCGTGAAAAGAAATCGCTGATCTTGGCCTGCTTCTTCGTCCTGTACATGGAATTAAAGGCGCTGGTCTCGATATTCTCGAAGCTATCCAGGTGTGACAGCCCAGTTCCTCCCATGTCGTCGCAACTACGCAGAATCAAGCTGAACGCAGCCGCCACTTCACCGGCGGAGTACGATCGTATAGCCGCATCCTCGTCCGGACGATCTTCGCCACTCGAGCTATCAGCCTGGGTTCCTGCAACCGCAGCTACGATATCCTCGTCACCGACGCTCGCAACAGCCTAACCATTGCTGTCAGTGTTCACGAAGTCGCCGGCAGACAGTCCGGCTGGAACAGCAGCCAGGAAAAGGGACGACAGCTCGCGAAACGTGTCGTCCATGCCCTATTCGTCGTCGTCGCCGTCTTCCCAAGCTTCCGAATGTTCGGCCGTCACGAAGCCTGCCTTCTGGAGGCAGTTGGCCACGCTCTGCTTTACGCTGTTCCAGGCACCCGTCATCATGTGTATGGCCCCCAGCTGGTCAACTTTAAGCTCGGTGCCCACACGGAGGTTCATCAAACGCCTATCGAGGAGTCGCATCCTGTACCCAACCTTGAACGACTTAGTCGAGCGGCTGCAGCCTGGCTGTTGTGTTCGGAGGCAGAAACTTGAGCTCGATGTTGTCGAGCTCGCATTTGGTTTGGTTGGCCGATCAGTTATCCATGAGAAGGCAAGCGTGACGCTCCTACGCCCCGGCTTCTGTCCCTGTTGAGTTTCGGCGAAGGCACTAAGCGACCGCGGAAATCGGGGGTGCAGCGACCGCCGAAGAGCACCTTCCAGCTCGGGCGGTGTTCGATATACCAAATGTCGGGAAAAATACCGTTCGATATAAACGTACGAATCCCTATACTTTTACACAGAATTTTCAAGGGGATAATTCATTAGTTCGATACAGACAATAATTCGATATACCCGTGTTCGACTGTATATATATATATAGCGAATCAGAAAATGGGAAATGAGGGGCTCCGTGAAATAAGACAGAAAATAAGGGTTGGCAGTCAAGAAAACCTCGGAAAGCAAAGGGGAGGTTGTGGTGGGTCATAGAAAGAGATGAAGAATTTTTTGAGTTGAAAAGAAAGTGGTGAAAAAATGCCCGCCGGGTGGGATCCGAACCCACGACCTCCAGAATACCGGTCTGGTGCGATAACCACTACGCTACCGGCGGGGCTGTTCCCCCAGCACTTTCTCGGGTGTTTATGTTAACTCTTTCGCTACTGCGCCTATCAAAATCGATCAATTTGATCGATACTTTTGGGAGCGCCTTTTCATAGCGTTCCAGGCGTTTCTCGAACAAGTAAAGCTGTTCGGAGTTAGATCAGAAAATGGCCTTTCAAAATCAGTTTTGTTTTCATTTTTGCAACGGAAACGTGATTTTTGACACGCTTTTGAATCACCTGGTTGTGGAAAAGGGGCGTGGTCATCGCGCCTCAAGGCTACCAACGAAGAATGCGTGCAACTCGTAATTACTCTGCACCAGCGCTTGTTTTTTGCTATCAGGGCGTGAATGGGGAACTAGCAAACGATTTTCAATCGTCAGGTTCACGCTCTGACAGTAATAATCCCAGAAATCGGCTGAAAATGTCAAGCAGTGCCTGGTTGCCAAGCTACTTTATGATTTTAGGCAGTTTTATTGCCTTTGCGCAAGTTGTCCTAAGTACTCTGGTAGTTCTACTTACCCCAGGAGCATTCCCAAACAGTTTACAACAGTTTTGGTTTCGTTTCTGCATCGCGAAATTCATATTTAGCGTAACTACGCAGTTACCCAACTTCAAGGCTAACTGCCATGGCGCCTGAAGCGTCCGCGACTGATCCTCGAACAAAGCACGCCGCTCCTCATTTCCCCCCACCCTAACCCGATTTCTGCGATAAGAACTTCAGATGCAAGTCAAAAGGTCACACCCAGTCGCCAGATATCTGTTCCGCCGAGGACAGCGCTTCAAACCGGCCTTACACTGCCAGCTGTTCGCCTTCCAGTTTCGTTTTCATGCGAGGGTATATCCGGGTGTCTAATGTTTGTTGAACTGTCTATTCGGACGGAGTCTCTGATAAGTTTTTGTACTGTTTCATTTGAAAAATGTTAGGTGGCGCTGCAATAGAGGAGGCTCGTTGTGCTGATCTTTTTTAGCGCGCGACTGCTACTCGGCCAAAGATCGCAGGGGACGATTCTAGCTCATCGTACCTCATTTTTGCGAGCAAGGCTACAATTGCGAGTAAGAAGATGATAATAAAGCTCAGCTTTATGTTTTGAGAGATAACTGACCGTGAACGACAACAAACATCAGCCACGGCGTTCCGTTTTCAACTTCATGCATGTTTTTTTCTGCATCGCGTGCTTGTCCCAAATATTGTGCTCGCTGTAAATGCAAAGTCAGCCATTGACAAGATGTTTTACGTTATGTGGGGGCAAATTGGTGCCTCTGATAACGTCAAACCGCCAGATTTATTCCAAGGAACCACCCAAAATTGCACAGTTTGAATTAGAGGTTGGGCTTCACCGCATGACACGAGCACCGTGCGTGCTAACATTTTTTTTTTATATCTGAAAAACTGTTCCGCGCAAGTCGACATTTTTTTTAAGGTGTGTTTTTGAAATGTTTCCCTGCAAAATGTATATTCTAATTTTTTTCTACTACCGGTGGTTTGATATACACAACTCCTTTTTTATCATTTTTTTCGACAACTTGACAAAACTTTTGATTTTGATATTTTTTTTCACAACTATGATATATGAAAACCTTTAAAAAACTGGTGTTATTGGAAAGGCCGTTAAATAATCTGCATTTTGTGCTCCTGCAATTAGTGCCTAAATAATTTTTTAGCAGAAAAAAAAATGTTTTCTTGGACCCCCCAAAATTGGTCAATTTTCTGCGGTAGCGAAAGAGTTAAGGTATTTTTGTTTCCTGCACTTGGGGGTGGTAGCCAGCGCCACTCGGACTACTCGGGGTGAAGGGGACCTTCTTTTTAACCCCCGGGCCGTGACTCGAGTGTCTACGACATGTCGAGAGTGGTCGACCAGCGTTGAACCCTCTTAAGCTCCCTTTGGCACCAAGACCACGGGGCGGCCTCTCTAGCATCCACCGTGGTCCCGCGTAATTCGCGCCAACAGCGCCAAATATTCCCCTAGTGGTACGTGGCGTCTGAAAAACGTTGCATTTATCGTCATGGCAACGAGTGGCGAGGGGGAAAGGAGATTGGTGACGTCGCGGATGCTGATGACGTCATTTGTTCCGCGGCAGCCGGTCCGGGCCGCCGCGCGCCGGCCGCAGCAACCGACGCTCGCCCAACTTCCGCACCTGCCGCCGGTCGCTGCTCATGGGCCGCTCGGCAATGGCACCAGGCGCGAAAGTTGGACGAGCGGCGGCGATGCCTCGGAATGGCCGCCGCCTGTCGTTTGGTATGTGTGTGCAGTAACGTGTTTAACAATTGAACGAAGGAAACATGTTGCTAATAGTATGTTTTCTGGTGTCGAATTGTTGTCTTTGTGGCGATAATAATTGGAGCGTTACACAAACATTCTTTTCGCTTTTCTTTTATTCAAAATTCATATAAAGACATCTTTGATTCGAAGTCATGAAAACACATGCACTACACAAAATATAATGCTCATACATTTTATGTACACTCTGTTGGATTCTAAGCAAAAATATGACATGCAAATTTAGGCATCCAACATTGCAGAATAGGAAAAAAACGTGCAAGATGCACATTTAGGTACACAATAATTGATTACGCAAGAATAACTTCGAAAGTTCTAATCACTATACATATTTTTTTCGCGCACACCTCGGCGGAAGAAGGAAAGAACTTGAAAGTTCCACTCAATTTATATTTATTTCTTCGGCTCGCCTCGAGACGGGAATGTTCTTTAGACATTCAAAAAATTCGTTTCGGTTGAGAGACACAGTAAACGGGAACCTATAATTTAAAAGAAAGCACGCACAGGTATGCTTCAACGCCTGCCTTTTGGGCCAGTTAACGCAAACTCTGAAAGGAAGCGTTGACCCGACCATACACTCCCGAGAAATCTTGTTCACACCAACAAAATGCAGCGAGAAAAAACTGTTGCAACACAATAACCGCACTATTGACCACTCATTGCTAGATTATATCTGCGTACAAAAATAATGCGCAACCACGTCGTATAATACAGAACACAATCGCAACACAAATCGAGCGCACCCGTCTTTTCTTTTAATGGCGCGTGAACAGTCTGATTATGAGGGGGCGGGGAGGGGGGGACGCGCAGAAAAAAAGTTTTCCTGTATTGTAAGCCGCATGTACCGAGCTCATTACTTGCAGATATCGGCTAGGTTGTCACACGCTACTCCCTAGCTCGTGCCTGGGCAGCGCCTCTTTTCTCATCCTGTCCGATATTGATTCTATCTTTACAACTATGGAACAGCAAAGCCACTCGCGATAAGATGACATGGCGCGGGCGCGAAGGTTAGATTGAACAGCAAAGCCAGCAATGCTACTTTTTTTTTTTTTTATGAGCGAAACGCTTGCAATGGCAGCTGCAGACAACGCATGTATTTCGGCGTGGCCTTCCACTGCTCCCTGTGCAAATTGACTGGCATTGAACACCGCGGTTTTACGTCAGATTTTTTGGAGCACTGAAGCAACGTTTGGCAGCAGTTTTGCCGCAAATATCCGTTTTGGAGCAAGATGGCACCGGAAAAATTGGTTAGGGCACGCCACCCCGCGCCAACAATCGCCGTGGTAATAGGTACGCAGTCAATGACAAGAAGCGCGTACAGTTGAGCTTGCCTTCTTTGTGAGCAGGTGCAGCGTGATAACTTTCGAGGGATTGAGGTGATTCACCACAGGAAACGTCCAATGAAGTCTCGAACCGTCCTCGACTTGGGACCCCACCCAAGACTCAAACCCACTGCACGAAACAACAACAAAAAATACATCGATAAGAATCCTGAATCGACGTTCAAGCAGTTACTAAGGCAATCGCAAAACGGCAATGCCGCCTCAAATTCCCCTTACTAGCAAGAGTCTGCGCGCCGAATGCGCGTTTACTTCTATTAAAACTTTGTGTACCTGCAAGGCTGGGATATATTTGCACATTAGTTTCCACTCCAAGACGACTGACATGTCTCATTAACTTCACGTTACATGTGCGAAGTGAAAATAGAAGAGTGCAATCGGTCGGCTTCTAAGGAATTCACTATAACTTGTACAAAGCTAATTTGCTTACCTGTCATTTTTGGAGAAGACGAGAAACTTGGCCGAACTGTTTCGCCCTGTGTTGCTGCACCACAGAGCTGCGCAGGACTGGTGACGCTCCTTCCCCCGAGGCCCCATATTTAGAATACATTCGTATATATTTTATAATGCAGCGAAACTTTCAGCCCGTGGAGGCGTTTAGGCTACCCGCGCAGCCCTTCGCACGCCGGCTCGCTTACGCACGCACCGAACTGGCCCGCCGTACGCGCCCAGAGAAAGAAAGAAAAAAATATTGGCGCCGGTGAGCTGTTGCGCATGCGTGAGGAGGCGCGGAAGCATGCGTGGTGTGGAAAGAAAGAAACGATGAGGGAAAGGGAAGGGCCACGCCGCAGCACCCTGCCGCTAGGATCGCCCCACTTTTGAAACCGAAACTAGCCAGAGTCGCCGACCAGTGCCAAGACTGCCAGAACAGAGGCCCTCGCTAAGCATGTAGCGAATCAGAAAATGGGAAATGAGGGGCTCCGTGAAATAAGACAGAAAATAAGGGTTGGCAGTCAAGAAAACCTCGGAAAGCAAAGGGGAGGTTGTGGTGGGTCATAGAAAGAGATGAAGAATTTTTTGAGTTGAAAAGAAAGTGGTGAAAAAATTCGGTATTCTGGAGGTCGTGGGTTCGGATCCCACCCGGCGGGCATTTTTTCACCACTTTCTTTTCAACTCAAAAAATTCTTCATCTCTTTCTATGACCCACCACAACCTCCCCTTTGCTTTCCGAGGTTTTCTTGACTGCCAACCCTTATTTTCTGTCTTATTTCACGGAGCCCCTCATTTCCCATTTTCTGATTCGCTACATGCTTAGCGAGGGCCTCTGTTCTGGCAGTCTTGGTGCCAAAGGGAGCTTAAGAGGGTTCAACGCTGGTCGACCACTCTCGACATGTCGTAGACACTCGAGTCACGGCCCGGGGGTTAAAAAGAAGGTCCCCTTCACCCCGAGTAGTCCGAGTGGCGCTGGCTACCACCCCCAAGTGCAGGAAACAAAAATACCTTAACATAAACACCCGAGAAAGTGCTGGGGGAACAGCCCCGCCGGTAGCGTAGTGGTTATCGCACCAGACCGGTATTCTGGAGGTCGTGGGCTCGGATATCTATATATATATATATATATATATATATATATATATATATATATATATATATATATATATATATATAGCAGAACAGAGAGATACGGGACGAGGGACTCGGGTAAAGATACATATCAAGGTTGCAGTCGTCATTGCCAGTGCTATTCGGCTTTTTTTCGAAATATTTAATAGGGCCGAATGACGTGTGCTTGTCACGTTTCTTTGATTCATTGATAAATAAGCGAAAATATAAGTCGAGAAAAAATCCGCCGTTTTTCCGGGAGCGGGACTCGAACCCACATCTCCGCATAACCGGTGCGGTGCGTTAACCAATTACGCTATCCCGCAGCGGCTTCTCTCTCGACTTTTAAAGCGGGGTTTATATTTACAAGAGCTCTGAGGCCGGTCAACTAGCGCCGCCCCTCGACTACCGCGGGAGACGTAGAACGTCTTCTTTCCCAGCGGCCGCCACGTAGAACGTGGTCGGAGGTCGGGGTTAGCAATTGGCATATCCGAACTGCTGGAGCCAGTGCCTCGTAATGCATGTAGCAGAACAGAGAGATACGGGACGAGGGACTCGGGTAAAGATACATATCAAGGTTGCAGTCGTCATTGCCAGTGCTATTCGGCTTTTTTTCGAAATATTTAATAGGGCCGAATGACGTGTGCTTGTCACGTTTCTTTGATTCATTGATAAATAAGCGAAAATATAAGTCGAGAAAAAATCCGCCGTTTTTCCGGGAGCGGGACTCGAACCCACATCTCCGCATAACCGGTGCGGTGCGTTAACCAATTACCCGCGGTAGTCTCCCGCGGTAGTCGAGGGGCGGCGCTAGTTGACCGGCCTCAGAGCTCTTGTAAATATAAACCCCCGCTTTAAAAGTCGAGAGAGAAGCCGCTGCGGGATAGCGTAATTGGTTAACGCACCGCACCGGTTATGCGGAGATGTGGGTTCGAGTCCCGCTCCCGGAAAAACGGCGGATTTTTTCTCGACTTATATTTTCGCTTATTTATCAATGAATCAAAGAAACGTGACAAGCACACGTCATTCGGCCCTATTAAATATTTCGAAAAAAAGCCGAATAGCACTGGCAATGACGACTGCAACCTTGATATGTATCTTTACCCGAGTCCCTCGTCCCGTATCTCTCTGTTCTGCTACATGCATTACGAGGCACTGGCTCCAGCAGTTCGGATATGCCAATTGCTAACCCCGACCTTCGACCACGTTCTACGTGGCGGCCGCTGGGAAAGAAGACGTTCTACGTCTCCCGCGGTAGTCGAGGGGCGGCGCTAGTTGACCGGCCTCAGAGCTCTTGTAAATATAAACCCCCGCTTTAAAAGTCGAGAGAGAAGCCGCTGCGGGATAGCGTAATTGGTTAACGCACCGCACCGGTTATGCGGAGATGTGGGTTCGAGTCCCGCTCCCGGAAAAACGGCGGATTTTTTCTCGACTTATATTTTCGCTTATTTATCAATGAATCAAAGAAACGTGACAAGCACACGTCATTCGGCCCTATTAAATATTTCGAAAAAAAGCCGAATAGCACTGGCAATGACGACTGCAACCTTGATATGTATCTTTACCCGAGTCCCTCGTCCCGTATCTCTCTGTTCTGCTACATGCATTACGAGGCACTGGCTCCAGCAGTTCGGATATGCCAATTGCTAACCCCGACCTTCGACCACGTTCTACGTGGCGGCCGCTGGGAAAGAAGACGTTCTACGTCTCCCGCGGTAGTCGAGGGGCGGCGCTAGTTGACCGGCCTCAGAGCTCTTGTAAATATAAACCCCCGCTTTAAAAGTCGAGAGAGAAGCCGCTGCGGGATAGCGTAATTGGTTAACGCACCGCACCGGTTATGCGGAGATGTGGGTTCGAGTCCCGCTCCCGGAAAAACGGCGGATTTTTTCTCGACTTATATTTTCGCTTATTTATCAATGAATCAAAGAAACGTGACAAGCACACGTCATTCGGCCCTGTTAAATATTTCGAAAAAAAGCCGAATAGCACTGGCAATGACGACTGCAACCTTGATATGTATCTTTACCCGAGTCCCTCGTCCCGTATCTCTCTGTTCTGCTACATGCATTACGAGGCACTGGCTCCAGCAGTTCGGATATGCCAATTGCTAACCCCGACCTTCGACCACGTTCTACGTGGCGGCCGCTGGGAAAGAAGACGTTCTACGTCTCCCGCGGTAGTCGAGGGGCGGCGCTAGTTGACCGGCCTCAGAGCTCTTGTAAATATAAACCCCCGCTTTAAAAGTCGAGAGAGAAGCCGCTGCGGGATAGCGTAATTGGTTAACGCACCGCACCGGTTATGCGGAGATGTGGGTTCGAGTCCCGCTCCCGGAAAAACGGCGGATTTTTTCTCGACTTATATTTTCGCTTATTTATCAATGAATCAAAGAAACGTGACAAGCACACGTCATTCGGCCCTATTAAATATTTCGAAAAAAAGCCGAATAGCACTGGCAATGACGACTGCAACCTTGATATGTATCTTTACCCGAGTCCCTCGTCCCGTATCTCTCTGTTCTGCTACATGCATTACGAGGCACTGGCTCCAGCAGTTCGGATATGCCAATTGCTAACCCCGACCTTCGACCACGTTCTACGTGGCGGCCGCTGGGAAAGAAGACGTTCTACGTCTCCCGCGGTAGTCGAGGGGCGGCGCTAGTTGACCGGCCTCAGAGCTCTTGTAAATATAAACCCCCGCTTTAAAAGTCGAGAGAGAAGCCGCTGCGGGATAGCGTAATTGGTTAACGCACCGCACCGGTTATGCGGAGATGTGGGTTCGAGTCCCGCTCCCGGAAAAACGGCGGATTTTTTCTCGACTTATATTTTCGCTTATTTATCAATGAATCAAAGAAACGTGACAAGCACACGTCATTCGGCCCTATTAAATATTTCGAAAAAAAGCCGAATAGCACTGGCAATGACGACTGCAACCTTGATATATATATATATATATATATATATATATATATATATATATATATATATATATATATATATATATATATATATATATATATATATATATATATATATATATATATATATACACACAGCTCTTAAACGCAGTGCTGCTATTATTCTTCGTACTACTAGCTGCGTGTCCTGCACCAGCACTACATTTACCTACCCTGCCAGCTCACGGCTCCAGGGCGGCTTCAGAATGCTCGTGTGTGCTGTGTGTGCTGAACTGTGTGGCGTTAACGTATCTTGTATTCGTTCAGAACCCAGCACGAGCTGGCTGGCTTTATCCACTCAAAAAGGCACTTCAATCATTATAAACCAGATAACTTAATAAGAAGCGTGAAATTGCACGTGCGATAAAGTATTGCTGATTGATCGTAGGCGTGCCGTAGTTGAGGGCCCCGAATTAATTTTGGCTACCTGGGGATCTTTAACGAGCGCCGAAATTTCGGAACACACGGGCGCTTTTGCTTTTCATCTCCACTAGAAAAGCGGCCGCCGCGGCTGGGAATCGAACCCGCGTCCTCGTGCTCAGCAGCACAACGCCACCGTGGCGGGTGCAAAGTATTGTGCCAATTGTTACTACGCTAAGTTACATTTCATTGAGAAAGGTGTGTAATAATAATATTTCCGCCGCGTGGATCTTCGAAAAGGGGCAAAAATACACGTCCGAAGGTTGAGGGGTAAACGAACAATAATTTTTAAGCGCCACATAGTTGCATTTCACATCGTTTAGCGAAGCTTTGTTTTTCAGCGAGGATGTTTAAGGGCTTACCATGGAGATGCATTATGCGTGACTTGGTGGAATCCATGCGAGAGCGCCTGGAACGCGCTGCTGTAATTGCCAAATAGCGTATGTGTAATGCAACAAGCTCCGAATTCAATGCTGTCCGTGAGTGTCAACACTCACTGTAGAAGGGACATTTATTTCTTACAACGTGTATTCGTGTTCAGTATTGATTGGATAAAAAATATGGTGAACTATGATAAATTTCAATGATTGATACAGCTTCAAATAAGTACATATGTACCTCGATCAAGAGCATGATGGGTGGTAGGCGTGAGCGGATAACGGCGCCACAGCCCATTATGGCGAATCACTGCTCTGCACTTCCGACAGCTTTCACATTGAATGGACCGGCTTTAGTTTTTTTAAATGCGGGAGCTTTTCCGCTGGCATAAATGAACTGAGTTCTACCGGTACAGATGCGCCCCCGTATTCTTGAGAAATCTAAGCAGGTACCGGCCGTGCGGGGAACTCCAGATCCACCGCTGAAGGTTGGGAGTGCTGAGAGGTCTTCCAGGATTGGGGCCTGTGCATCAAAGGAGTTCGGTTCTGGCTGCATACAGCGATTCTCATTTAGTGTTATGCCGGGTGATGTATGTAGTCAACAGTAAACTGTCGAAGCATGCGAAACAAGCAGCTAACGAAATTACGGGTGGTTATCAGATGGAACCACCGCATGCCTGACTCTCTCCATGACTTGGTTTGCGTGCAGTCTGCGTTGGTACCAGTGCGGGAAAGAAAACAAAACTTTATAACCCCTTATCAAAGAAAGTTGATACAAGCGCGAAAGCTTTCTCCCATCAAATGTGCCTCAAAAGTGCGTCAAAACCTTCGCTGAAAGGGTATCCAATCGGACCCGACGCGGTGGCTCAGTGGTTGAGGCGTTGCGCTGCTGAGCACGAGGTCACGGGTTCAAATCTCGGCCGCGGCGGCCGCTTTTCTGATGGAGGCGAAAAGCAAAAAAATGCCCGTGTGTACGAGATTCCGGCGCACGTTAAAGGTCCCCAGGTTGCCAAAATTAATCTGGTGCCCTCCACTACGGCGCGCCTCATCGCCTGCGTTGAGGGGACGCGTTAAACCCTGCAATCAATCAATCAATCAATCAATCAATCAATCAATCAATCAATCAATCAATCAATCAATCAATCAATCAATCAATCAATCAATCAATCAATCAGTGTCCAATCGATCGCCAAACCTTCAGACCCAAATCATGATCGATTGAACGAACACATGCGACCATTTTTCGTGCAGCGCAGCTATCATGCAACGATCGAAATGTTACCGATACGCGGTTTATGAGATAAAGGTATACTATTGTACTCCTTCGTCATGATCGATGCGTGCATCGTCTTATCGCGGTTTTCAAGTGATTGATTTGACACAATGGAAGCCCTGTCTCACGCATGCGCCGTGTGTACAGAGATTTTAGCAAAGCTTTTCGGTCGACGAACGGGTCTACGGAGAAATGCATCAGTTTTTTGACAGGATGCCATCGGTGCGACTAAGAAAGTTTTCGCTTTAATATTTCGTTGAATTCTAGCTAAACGAATATTACGCATTGAAGGTACGACAGTGGTGGGGAGAACTTGCGCAGTTAAGATTTTCGTGCTGCCAGTATATCGCCAATAAAACAGGAAGGAAACACCGTAACGCCGCCTCAAACACACGAGGCGATAAAGACGAGAAGGGCAACAGAATTGTAAGTTGGGATGAATGAGGCTAGGTTCAGACGGTTGCCGCAACTGTTGTAATAGCTTTAAAGAATGACGTCATTTCACGTCCCAGCCAACCGAACTCCGTGACATGACGTTTTTTTACGTCCATAGATCACGATATGGCTTTAGCGTTGGTAGTCTGAACATAGCCTAAGCCCTTGTCGAGTGGAACCAATCAAGCAATTTTTTTGCACTTGTACACAAAGTTTACTTTCGGCTTGCAAAGAGACATGCGCCAGAAACATTGGAAATCTGCAACGAAACTGATACCGCACTGAAGTGCGCGTGGCTGCAGTTAAGGGCAAACGTTTGCGTCAGAGGCGTGACAAGAGTCGATTCACTAACAGGCATGACAGACATCTTAATTCACCAATAAGATAACTCAGACCACAAATTCAGTCAAAGACGGCAACATTTCGGTTACGCGAGCATAACGGTTGTGAGGGTGCCGAGAATAGCACGCAGTTCACCGAACGACTGCTTAACTCCAAGGCCACCCTTCCAAGTGACGGGGAATACCGTTTGGAACCCGTTATCCACGGGGGTACAGGAAGTGTACACCGACGCCCAACCGTGCAAAATCCTCAACCGGAAAGTTCTGACGACTACGTCGCTGAAGTCTGCCAACAGCTGAGCCGGTCGTGCCCTTACAAGTTCAGGTTGAGAGCCAAACGCTGTCATGGAGGAAGAGGACAAGGGTGACAAAGGCCGGGCCTTGTCGCCCGAGAGCGCGGCAGCCACTGGAATCCTGTCCAAGAAGCTGAAAACGCAGTCCAGCGAGGAAGAGGACGACGTGCCGATTCCTCCTCGTACGCGCCACGTCTCCTTCGCCGGCGATCTGCCCCCTTTATCATGCGACACCAGCAGTGCGGGGCAGCCCGAGAGGCGGGGGGAAGCCTCTCCGGGCAGTCGCGCTTCCAGCAAGTCGCCGGAAGGTCCGGCCAGGTCCAAGTCGCCCCTAAGAAAGATCGCGGATTTGTTCAGAAGGACGCCCTCGCCGAAGCCGCCCACCGAGGGAGGATCGCCGCGGGACCGAGCGCTGTCGACTAGGATGTGGCTCCAGGATGGCCGAGTCTCGCCACGGATACCCGACATAGACTTGGTGCGCCCGGGCAGCAGCCGTTCTCGCCACACGTCGTCCAGTTCGGAGCGCAGCGATCGCCAAGTGCCGATGTACCCGCACCCAAACTACACCACTTTTGAAGGCAGGAGAACCGTCTTCGAAAAGTTGTCGGACGAAGTTCTCGCGGAAGCGGGCCTGCGACCCGGCGTGGCGCCGATGGCCTCTGTGGAGGAGCTGTCGTCGTCCGGAGGCTCCGAGGAGGCGGCCATGAGCACCGCGGCGTCGAGCTCACAAGCGACCACATCGGTGGTGGTGCACTCCGAGCCGGAGCCGAAGGTCGCTACGCCTCCGCAGCCGGCGGTGGTGCCGCCGCCTCCGCAGCCTCCGGAGCCGGAGGGACAGGCCGCAGAAGAACTGCCTCGGAGGCGTCGCCGCAAGGGAGAGCCGAGGCAGTGAGAGCCCAAGCACTGCTAGCCGCACGTCACACCCTTTTCTATATCACCAACGCTTGTTGATGTGCCGCCATACTTCTTTCTTTTCGTCCTCTGCTTTTGCAATCGCATTTTCTTTTAAATTCACGTCCGCATCATGCTGGTACGCGCACTAACGCTTGACGCCGCTATTAATCGCCGGAACAGTTTTCCCACTGTGTTCGGTGGAACAACTTGCTCGACATTGTGCATCTGCACCGCAGCTTCGCCATTTTTATTGTTCCTCATTGAACGTCATTGGGTATTTGATTCATATAGCTTGACTTCAGCGTTGTCAGCCCATTAGCTGCATCCATATAAACGCGCTGTTTCGCTTCCATGTATCCCAGGCTTTTCAAATAAATACGCGCTTTCGTCCGTTATTTTCCTTGTGTACCATCCTCTGCAACGAAGCTGCATGCTGGATCACCTTGTTAAGATCACTTCTGAAACACACGGACGAAAACTACGTAGCTCAAAGCCTTTGCAATACCACACATGAGGCGGCTCCGAGTCCCGTTAGGTAACTATGACGTTGTGCAGCCGCCTTATTTTAAGTGCAGAGCACTTTAGGGGCTTGCCGTGTCTTCGCAGCTCGCTCGATGGACCGAAGTGGAGCCACACGGCGTTTCGTCATCGCGGCGTACCCCAGAGGCGTCGAAACCTATATGGTCATAAGTTCATAACCGTTCGCAACTTGTGGTCCGCTGGCGCTTGTCGGACACCTCCCCGTTGTTTATAATATAGCGCAGATAAAGCTGCAGCTACGTTTGAGGCATAATATACGTAATTAACCGGCAGTGCCCGCGTTCATTTAGTTAGGAACGCTCGTTGGGGTGGTTGTTACAATGGTAAGCGAAAAAAAATGGCTGTGCACCGCCGGAACGTGCGGGAGCAAAAACAAGCGCAAAATGAACGGAACTCCCGCACTTTCGCTGCGCAGTTTCAGGACCGAGGGCGCGTGAGCGCTCCGAAGGCGGGAAATTTGAATTGCATTGTGTGGTAGCAGTTAGCGGATAACGGCGCTGCAGCCCATTATGGCGAATCGCTGCTCTGCACTCCGACAGCTTTCACATTGAGTGGAACGGCTTTAATTTTTGAATATCGCGGGAGCGTCGACCGGCGGGTGGGGAAGCGCCTCATCACGATACAAAGGGGGAAAAACTAGCGAGACTATTTCGCATGCCGCCAGTGCATCCGTCGCCTCCTAGCTATTCGCACAAGCCCGACCCAACCCCCGTTCCCCTTATAATCAGCCGACTATCTTCATTGCGGAACGCTGACAGCAAATTCACGTGCGTCTTGTTTACGGACGCGACGCGGCTTCTAACCAGCAAAAAGGGGGTCGGGTCGGGGTTTCGGGAACAGTCCAGCAGACGGCGGTTGCACTGGCGGGTCAGTTCTGCGCATTGTGCACTGTGAGAACTACCCTCGCTTGTTTCGCCGCTGTCTACCGTGATAAGGCGCTGAAAAATGCATCAGTTTGAGTCATGGAGCCCTATTCTCGACTGCACAAATTGCCGGCATTTCCTCCATGTTTTTTTGCGTAAGCACGACGTAAGCAATCAGTGACGTGCTGCACCTATAGCTATGACGACATGCAGTGTAATTTGACGAGTCACTCATAAAGATCGCTACCAAGGTATCAAATATTGTGCAAGAAAGATATAAAAACGCTTGGCATGTACTATAAAAATTAAGACGGTAGACAAGGCTGACAAGAAAGACACATTTCTGGAGGTCAAATTTGGCGCCAACACCACAAGGTGATCGAGTAACGTTGATCCAATAGCGAGCGAAAGGCGGATTTCAAGCTCAAGAACATCACACAATTTTTTTTACCGTATCTATTTATTTCTTTCAATCGCTTTTATTAACATAGCTGGGCTCTCTGCTTCAATGCAAACTTTGTTGCGTTATCACCTTCCCTGCCGCCACCGCCGCCACGCCATCGTCTGCTGCTATGCTACAAGTTTATGGCGTGATCACAGAAAAAGACGGCCGCGACCATCGCTTCTATGACACATAAGAGCAGCGAAACGCTACGCCTGATAACCGCGGAGCGCACCGATGTCGCCGAATCACTCATTCGTCAAGCTCGACTGCAATCAGCGCTGTAATGAACTAAATAGTCACTTTTAATTGTTATTTTTCTCTTGAGTTCGATCATGTGACCCAACAGCTTACTAGGACAAGTATGGACAAATGCCATGCATTGGGTTCTCTTTGTCATGGAGAGGCTTGTACTGCCCTCTTATGTTGCGGTTACGCCAAACAAATAATTTTTATTTTATTGCCAAACATAAAAGCGAAATACTGCATCTTATTTGTATGTTCCATGATCGCTGACTTGGAAGCAGTTGAAACTATAATTTGTTTAGGTAGGAAACATGATTTAAACAGCGCGCATGCGAAACTGCGCCTGCTGCAAATTGCCGCACATTTCGCGGCGCCGTAAGCCGCGGCAATATTGTGCCCCATTTTGCTTGTATTTTGCGACCAAAACAGCCGCCATTTTCAAGCTGTTACGTAGCATTACGTCACTTTTACGCAGGCTGAAGTTGCCAATGCATGACGTAATCGTTCCCGCCAACTGTTTAAATTACGTCACGCCTTCTCAGCCAATCACAAAGGGGGTGTGTATTACAAGCAGTATTGTTGTTGAATAGCAAAGACAGGCTTACGTTGTCATGTCCGCTGCATATAGTCTGGTTTTTCATTGCTGGCCAAGAATTATGCGCCTTTAGTAACGAGAAATAAGGCAAACTTTAGAACTGGTGTCCGTAGACGACATGAAACGTCAAAATGACGACAGCACACACAACCGCTTTGTCAACCGGAAGCACGGGACCAAAATTGAAAGCCAATCGGAAAAGACTTCCGGGAAATTGCCTGAATTGCCGGCAATTTGTGCAGTCGAGAATAGGGCCCATGCTGTTGTAACGTAGTATTTTGGTCACATACTGCCGCTACTGAAGCGTGAAGATTGCAGTGAAGAAGTCGAAACGTTGAAGAGAGGTTTAAGGTTAACTTGTTTAATTTACTGATGACATTGGTGACATTTAGCACATACAAACTTGAAAACAATTACACTTATTACATAGATGAGAAAGACAGTCAAAGGATTCAGAGTACTTAACGAAACATGGTTGGCGGGCGAAGGGCTCCCGGCGTCTGGCCCCGACGATCGGCAGCAAGCGGCTCTCCTGGTGTTGCTCGCCCTCTCGCCAGAGGGGCCGCGTTATATTTGCTTTGGGGGGACGCATTGGGGGAAAAAGGGCATCCTAGCGTGTGCGGACGCGCGGGAACAAGTCTAAGGCACACCCGCAGCCAATCAGGAGGACGCTTCTTAGCTCCAATCAGACATGTCCCCGCCAAAGTGAAAAGACCAAAAACACAGACACAAGGTTTCGACTCGAAAACGCGCGCCTGGAGAATTACGGGCGTAGAGCAAGTAGTTAGACAAAACGCACTAAAGTAAACAGGGTGAAAGGGAAAGTCGTCGGAAGAACACTGGAGACACGGAGCGCGAACGCGACCAGCGCACACGCCACGGGGGGGCATGGAACGCCGCGGCCGAGGTAACAGAAGCCGAGGCGCCTGCTCGCTCCCCGTCGTCTCCTGGTCGGCCGACGGGCCAACACACACTCGGCAACACGTTTTTAGAAAAGCGGGGTCCGAAGCGCTTTCGCACACAACATTTTGGAGGAAGAGCCCTGGCTGTGGGCAGAACTTAAAAAACAACCAGAAAACATCAAGAGATCTCCGCTTCGCGACACTGTATTCTTCCAGGCCTGTCTCGGCTTGAGATAAATACGCAAATGATTGTGCCCTTCCCTATACCAGAGGTGGCTCTTTTTCTTTTTTCATTGGCAGCAAATAAAGTGGGGCAGACCGTATCTTGGCACGGTTTAAGAACCTCTGACGAGAATTCCCGACCAATAGGGGGAAAAACTGGCTCTAATCCACGCTGTGAATGTGGTTGGAAAGCAAAGCTTCAAACGATACCCACAACTATTGCCCATGAGAGGTCGCTTGTAGAGCCTTCATATATAGTGGTTCTAGTCGCTTGAATTCACACACGTGGCTCTACAAAGAGTGAAACCAGAGATTCTGCCAGCCGTTACCTGGAATTTGCGCGGGCGCCGTCCCGAACGCAGCGCAGCAGCGTCGGCCACGGCCGGGCGGCGGGCGCCGCCCCTGTATACCCCCGCCCCCCACCGCCCCCCCCTGTATACCCCCGCCCCCCCCCCTCCCTCCCCGTCCGTGAGTCGGGAGAAAGAAAACAGAGAAGAGCGTCTTTCGAAGGGTGAGACAGCGGAACCTAGCCATCCTGATGTGCTCAACAAAAAACAACAAACCTCAACAAGCCCCTAACAAACAAAACCTCAACAAAAACAAGCCATGCACGAATACGGTCAAAAAAAAAAGCTAGGGCAGAAAACGGCCTCTTAGCCATGGTGGCGCTAAGTTAAGTTAACCTATAGCTAAGTTAACCTGTAGGTTATAACTTAGGGAAAACAAGGCTCCACAATCAGCTGCAAAGCAGTTCCTGTGATATCATTGCAGACGTCACGAAAACACACGAATTGGTGGGAGAATAAAAATTTTACCTTAAAGTGATTAATTTCTCAGTGAATAAAGCATCGCTTGCATCCGGA
The DNA here is from genome assembly GCF_048455015.1 of Haemaphysalis longicornis. NCBI lineage: Eukaryota > Metazoa > Arthropoda > Arachnida > Ixodida > Ixodidae > Haemaphysalis > Haemaphysalis longicornis. The sequence goes on from NW_027526204.1 coordinate 71,684,045, forward strand.
AAAGCGATGCGGGCAATAGAACACATGAAATCTTTCGAATAAAACAATCTTGTATTTTGTTTGCATGACGCCTTTAAACAGTATGTTTGCCTGTGGGTGCGTGTGCGTTTGCTTGCACGCGCGCGAGAATCAGCATGCAACAACGGCGTGAGAAAGAGAGAGACAGAAAGTAAACCTGTATTGATAGCTAGAGATAGCCTTGTATTGAATCTTCGAGGAGGCGTCCTCAGTACAAGATTCTTTGATAGTGGGAGGCATCGACAGCGTTTTGGCCCTGCCAAAGCTGGTAAACCGCGTCCCGAAATATGTCTGTAACTGTGGGAACGAAAATTATTTTCTCTTACAGCCACCGTTTGCCCTTGCTGTCGTAGACCCGCTATACACCAGAAGCCGTAGAAGGCGTTGCGTTAAGCAATGCAAGCGACAGAGCAACAAGCCGCAGACCAGGCGACAGGTTCCACCCTTATGCCTGGCACGTGGACTACACAGGTTTTGATACTATCTCCCCGAAGTGTTCAAAATACTGCAGCCTGCCAGTTCCGCCAAAGCCACTAACATCTGCACCTCTGTGTTGCGAGAAATCAAACGCCGTACCGTTATTGCCACAGCTACCGGCCAGAGGCGGTTACTACAAGGGCGTCCGCAGAACTTTTTGTAAGGGGGGCATGCTATTAGCGGGGGGTGGGGGATGGGGGGGTTTACGGTTGGATAGCACCAAAAAGGCGCTATTTGTGGTTACAAAAAGTACAAACAGCGAATTAGAACCAGACTTGGAGGATACAGGTTATACATTGGATTTTATTACCGAACAAAAAAATAGAGTTAATAAAGAAAATGCGAAAAGTTACTGTCACTTTGTAAAGAAGAGTGGCCAGTCTCGCTGCGTGAGGGTTCTCGACTCACGCCAACTGATCAACAGCACACAGTACAATACATTCACATACATAGAACTGCACTCCGTCAATCTTCCTTGAATAGCAGCCTCGGGTTTTTCTGGGCAAATTGCGAGATGACATGTGTGATGAAGTCTGTCAAAATGGCTCACACAATAAAGATACTACTGGACTCCCTGACTTTCAATGCAGTACAGGCGCACAAGCGTTTTGTGGGGCTGATTTATAGATTTCGTTTCGGGGCTTGGGTGGTGCCGACATTTCGCAATTTCGAAGGTAAGGGTGTACAAGGTGATGGGACGGCACGGCAGGATGTTACACTCGCCCTAGCGGTGAAGATTTTTTGCTAGATATAGCTGCAACTTTGTCGGAAAACTGAAGTTCTTGCGGTAAGACTGCATAAATCTAGAGTTTAGAAAAAAAAAAGTCAATATATTCAATAGCCAGCACAGGCAGTCTGTTTCACTGCTGTCACATGACCGGCAATGTTAGTCAGTGTCCAAAGTGCAATGTTGACCGCAGTCCTGAAGGGCGTTCCATGCGGATACGCAGGACCTGAGTGTGCTAATCATTTGAGTAGCGTGAATTGTTGCGCTAGTTGGTTCACGTACATAATTAAAAAATTGGCCGCGTACTGCTCCTTTCGTTGCAAGTGTCTTTAAAAGACGATAGTCTTTATCGGCTTTTGCGAAGTAAATGCCTCTCTTCGAATTAAAAAAACATTGCGCTAAAGGACGGGACAAAGAAGAGAACGCCGGTGTCGTTCTCTCCTCTCTTCCGTCCTCCAGGGCAAAGTTATTTTAATTATGGGCAAACCAATCTGTGCAGCTTTTTTTTGTAGTGCATAAAAACATCCGAATTTCCAAGGGGGGGCAGTTGCCCTCCGTTGCCCCCCCTTCCGGACGCCCATGAGGCGGTATTACTCCCGCGAAAGTATTTCTGCGATTCGTGCAGTGCCGTTTGAAATTCGTGGGCTTTGTTTTTGTTCAGTTGGTTTGTTCAGTAGGTTTTTATTCAGTAGCTTGGATGTGCGCCAGTCTGGTCCAGTCAGTGCTCTGGCAATGGACGCCAAGCCGAGTACGTTGACAGCCGCGGCACGACGTGCAAAGCTTCGCTCGTAATCACTCAGGGATAGGTTTCGGGTTCTCCTTCCCTCTTCATGGGACGTGTAATTCGAAACGAAGCAGTCCAGCAGGCGTTCAACATTGGCTACTGTCTTTGACCCCCAAGTGTCGTGGCTGAGCACCAGGTACCAGAGGCTTTCTGCCATGAGGCGGCCAAGGACGGTCATGCTGACTAACTCCGATCGGATGGACGTGCCTGTTACTGAGCGTGTGTAGAGTTTCGGTGGAAGGTACAGCAATTGTGGGCTTCTGAAATACACTGCAGATTTGTAGGATGTTATCGAGGTTCCAAGGTATGCAATATGTTTTTGAAAAACAGCAGAGGTATAGGCACGCCCTCGCAATAAGTCCGAAGCAAAAAGGCCTGTCGGCCCCGGGACTTCAACAGGAGATTTCTCATACTCCGAAGGATTGAGAAGAGAAATGCCCCTCAAGAAGGTTTCAAGTCTTGGACGGTCCTCCGGTGCGAAGAGAGTACTGGACCGGCAGTCCTCGTAAACAGTACCTCTGATTGCAGCGAATGTGGCGGTCGCCTTCGCTTCGATGTTTGGGTGTATAAGGAGTTGAACTATTAATAGATCTCTGAGTCCTCTGACAGAATCCAGGCTGTTTTCGCAGCTTTGGAACACAAGTGAGGACGTCATGCCAGGCTTTATATCCAACAGGATTTGGCCGCTTTCGACACTTTTCCAAAGAAGAATAACCGCCTTTAGTGCATATAGAGTCTCATTCGGTGGTGCCGAGAAAATGTCGCGAATTGCTCTGATTCCACTGAATCCTGTTGCGTGTAGCTGGGTTACTTTGGTTACTTGGTATCCGAACATTTGGAAGCCGTCTTTCAGCTCACTGGCGCTCCAGACATCGTTGAGGAAAATGTCATCGAAAAATTGGATGTCGTTGAAATGTACGTTTGCGCTTGGATAACGGCTACAAAGACGCTCCTTAATTTGAATTGCTCCGTCCTCAGTTGCCCTCATGTTGAGTGTGCTTCTAAGGGCGAGAGCTGCATATTTGAGAGCCAGTTCTTACAACGGATATGGGCTGCACCACAGATCGACTGGAAAATGCAGAACGGCAGACGACAGGTATAAACCCGCTTCAGTTACAGATGAAAGTTTGTATTGAAGAGACATGGTAATGCGGTACGCCATGGCGTTTCTGGTTGTGTGGCGTCAAGAGCAGCTGGCGCATTGTTTCGGCGAGACTCACGGCCAGGTAAGTAAAGAACAGTTCATGGTGCGAAAGGGGTTCCACGCATGACTTGTGGTAGGCCTTAAGGAAGAGCCCGGCGTTGCTCATCTGCGTACCCTCCGGAGGAACTCCCGTCACAACAACCTTATTCCACCACCTCATGTTGAACTCCGAGGATCCACGACTGCGGTTTGTGCACACGTACGCAGAGAAGTCTTTGCAAGGATCCACGCTGTTGTTCACATATCGATACATTTCTTCGGCTTCTTCAGGACAGCAAAACGGGGTACCGGTGAATTCGTGGTGACTTCGCTGCTTGCTGATGTAGACGCCCAATCCCACGATGGCTGCGAAGAGGGCTGTAACAAACACCATGGCACAGGCAGTGCAGATCTGGCTCCAGCAAGCACCACTGGTTGTCAGAATGTCTTTAAATGCCGTAATTTTTGAACTCCTAGATGGCGGGATAGGCGCGTCTGCGTTGGCAGCGTTTCCCTTCGAAGTAACAGGAAGTGGGACCGGTGAGCCTGCATTGGCAGCCATTGCTTTCGAAATCTGAGTATGCGGGACCAGCGAGTCGGCGTTGGCAACCATGCGTTTCGAACTGCGAGGATGTGGGACCAGCGAGTGTGCGTTGGCAGCCATTCCTTTCGAATTGCGAGGAGGTGAGACCGGTGAGCCTGAGTTGGCAGCCATTCCTTTCGAAGGAAGAGGAGGTGGAACCGGTGACCCGGCGTTGGCTTTCGAAATCCGAGGATGTGGGACAGGCGAAACAAGCGAGTCGGCTTTGGCAGCCGTTCCTTTCGAAGTCTGAGGAGATGGGGCACCGGTGAGCCTGCGTTGGCAGCGATGGCGTCTTTCTTTTTCGTCGTCGTCATTGTCTAGGCTGGCTCGCAATAAAAATAAAACACTTAGTGCCATTCATGATCATGTTTTTACAAATTTGGTTTTGGTAGCTCGGGAATCAACGGTGATGAGTATTGAAGCGGACAAGTGCTTCAGTTTGCTTTGAAATGAGAATGCTTTTTGATTTGGAGTTTTATCACTGGCCGATGCTTTATTATTGAGGCACACGCCTTTATGTCTCAAATAAAAGTGACCTTCAGCCCGGGCTCGGGACAAGGGTTGCGAAATATCGTTAGGCTGATAAATAAGCTTAACTGCTTTGTAGACGAATGGCTGGCGATACTTATTAACAAATTTGTTTACTGCTGCGCCATATTTCCGTTTATTTCTTCGCTTTCGTTTAGTTCTCTTTAGGCGCGAACTACGCTGCTGACTGCTCTTCTGCTACAGCGTGTACGCGCATTTTCCTTCTCCTTACGGCGTAAATTACGCCAGAAAGCAGACTAGCACACCCCACAGCTTCATTGCAATTATTGTTTTGTGAGCTGTTGGTGCGCACGTGCTCTACACACGTACCATTATGTTCAGGTGACAGGCGCAATACACTACTGAACAACTTTTACGTTTCAAGCAGATAGTTATGTGAATTTCGTAAAGCAGGCACACTAGCGCCTCAAAACGCCCGACTGCTGGAAAATCCCCCAAGCATGTAGTGCCTTGCATAAAGGAACAACAACGACAACTGTTGTTCTAGGCTGCCGATGCGCGTCACTAGCACGGTTGGTATAGAGCCCCGGGCTGCGTATTTCCAAATAATTCGCTGCACAGAGAACCCACGCGACATGTCTGTTCGAGCGATGGAGAACGGCAATTCAACGTGGTCATTTTTGTGCCCCAAAGCTAAAGCGACCTAAAACATACCAAAACACCATAAACGACATGCAGATTTGAGCTACAGAAATTAAATTTTGAAAATAAATAGGCAATGAGAAAAAAACTTAAAGATAGGCTTGCGGGGGATCGAAGCCAAGCCGTCAGCGCGAGCACTCAGTGCTCTATTTCGAGGATAGAGAGCCAGAGCTGTGGGTTCAGCAGGCGCTCAAAAGAATAGCGCGCGCGCTGACATCACACATGTCACGTGGGTGCTCTGTGCAGCGGAGCATTTGGAAACATGCCCCTGTGCTTGTACTGCATAGACATGGTTTGAAATTTCATTTGACCGCACGTGTTTTTTAGGGATGGGCGAGTAGTGAATTTGTGAATCGAAGCGAATTCGAAGCGAATATTGACTTGGCGAAATAATTTTGAATCGGCTAGTTCTAATGGTACACATCACAAATTACGAAGATAAAAAAAAGAGCAAATCTTGACCCGACTAAAAATTCCAACTAACGTAGGCACAGCAATTAGAAAAAAAAAACAATTACCAGTCGAGTATTTATTCACAAATAACATGCACAGCTTTTATATACTGTATTTCCAAGTTTCCGTGAAGAAATCGTAGTTGCTCCACATGTTTTGGGGGATGCAGCTCCCGCCGGCGCCTGACATTTTCTACAGCCGAGAACAGCCTCTCACACCTCGCCTGCCTGGTAGGAATTGAAAGCTACTTTCGTGCCGCCTTGGCTAGCGCATGAAGAGCCGGCTACCATGGTTCCTCCATCACTCCGGAGGGTTTTGAGATCGTGGGAGCAAAGCGGCACCCAAGTAGACTAGAACTTGTCGAAGAACACTTTCGTGTGCACTCTGCCGCCGTAGGATAGAACTCACGGAAGAAAAAAAGATCCTACAGAGTGTCAGCCTGGGCCTTCTCCATGTCTTGGCCAGGAGATGTGAGGGCACAATCTTCTGGGGCTGGCACCAGCTGATATGTTACACCTGAAAGTGCGGTTTTTGCCTACCTTTCTGTGCAACAAATGTCTTCGTATCGAGGGCCAACTTGCATGAACATTGCTGGAAGAGGTGTCCTTTGTAGTTCAGGAAACCGCGTCGCTAGGCTCCGCAGAAGGCACCTTGCAAATGTTGCTGCCTCATCACCTCCACATGTGCTGACGCGGAACCACGTCTGAGAAATGTACAAGAGGTATAATAGGGAAAGTGCTGGGTAACAGTCTGCGCACAGCTCAGTGGTTGGTTAGTCACGGGGCTGCAATATGTTCACAGCTGCAGCAAATAATTTCCACTCTGCTGCCCCCAAGTTGTCTAGATCAGACTCGCAGTTGTAGTGATATTGGGCAGCAAAGTTCGGCCAGCCTGATTATTATTGCACAATTTCACCTAAAAGCTCCGCTAAAAGGAGTATTATAGCCAGTAGTAGCCGCGGTAATGGTCAACCAAAGGCATGTTAGAGGCCGCCTTTTTAAACAGTGTTCCGGTAATTCCCTATCGAACCTGCAGTACGTACATGTGCGCCAGCTTGGTGCCGCAATGTAATCAGCGGTGTCGTTTCAATTAGGCGTTCGAAAGGAAAGTCTGATGGCGGTCGAGAGTTCGTCGAACGTCTAGGCATGACAACAACTAGGCACTGAATACCGAAATGTCTGCGTCGGCGCGGTCTTCCGACAAGCCAGGGATGACATCTCGGAACGTTTGACCGAAAAGCTTCGCGTCTGGCTGCACATACCACGCCGCAGCAGCGGCCACCACGGGTGTCCCGAGTTCAACTCGGCCGTGCAAAACCATACCCGAGTTTCCTCCGAGTTGTGATGTCAGTCAAACACATCCAGATCCCTCGGGGGCGCGGCGTAACAACCGAAGCCACACCCACCCCTGGCGTCCGCTTTGTGGGGGCGTAGCGTTGTAGCCACTAAGTCGTCACTTGATGCCCCGTAGCAGCGATAAGAACTTAGCACGAAACAAAAATGAAGGTCTCCAGGCCACCGCCAGCTAACGGTGTCACAGTCGCGAGAGTGTTCGGTCCCAACTGGAGTTCACTATTGTACAACTTCGACAGGAGAGGCAAAAACGACACGATTTTACCATGGGAGCCTTCTTCATACACCGTGAAAACATAGTCGGTGACTAATGACACAACTTCAACGCCTAAAACGCACTCGCCAATTCTCAAACACGCTCTTCAAATGACCGGGTCGATTTCTGATAAGCGGCCGCCGTGCACACTCAAGCAAGCCGTAAACAAAAGCCATATTTGATGGTCTGGGGCAGGGCGCGTTCTATTGGCTACAGTGGACTCGCTTGACTACTTGGTTTGCGCGTGCGCAGAGCTGCACTGGGACTGCCCTCAGGCCACGTGGAAACATAGTTCAGTGAAAGAACAGAACACTGAGAAAAACGGACCGCCCCTTACCGGGCGTGGACAACAGCCACGCTGGGGATTTCAAAGTAGCAGTGGGGTTATGTAGTTTATGCTCGGGAATGAGCATTGCAGAGCGATTTCAGAGGGTGCTGCATGCGGAAGATAGCAGGCGCCGTACTTTATCAACGTAAGCGGCCCCAACGCAACGCGCTGAATATGCCAGGCGTGCTGCGCACGATCCCGGCGGATTCGCTCGAGGTGCATCGAATGCTCCACTATCTCTACTTTCATAACCCAAGCAGCTGGAAACTCCGGGAGTAGGCGAAACTCGGGAAACACGAGCTCTAGCGACGCCCACGTAACGTCATGATAATTATTTCGAGGCGGAGTTCAAGTGCTAAAAAATGCAATTCATGCTATTTGCTGATTATTGGGGTGACGTAACCGGTCCAGGGCAGCGCGTTCCAAGGAGGCGCGACTAGGGCGTGGCGCGCTTTTCCCTGGTGTCTCTCATTCCACTGCTCCACTGGTAGGTACTTCAGGGGCAAGCAAATCCAACTACATTACTTCATCGCACTTTTAAATGCAGAGCATTTCTTAGCCTCGCCTGTTCCTGCGTCGGACGGTGTCAACAGTTCCGCGTCCGCAGCAGGTGCGCCTCTCCTTCCCTCCTCTCTCTCAACAGCAGCTGGCGCGCGCATGCGTCGTAGTCAGCCCGTTCGCTCCGTCGCGGTCTCGGCGTAACATGTGCGTGATAGCAGCGCGGTGGGGCGTGGAAGAGCGCGCGCTGCTTGCGCATGCGCGCTCTCCCCCCCGTACTGCTCTCCCTCTACTGCGCGCGCTGCAAATATAGCGGCTAGCGGTCGCTTGTGTTTCAGTCACTGCGTTGCTCCTTCCTTCCTTGGTTGACGCTCGTGCCCACGTTTACTCGTGTCTGCTACTCCAGCATCACGGAAGAAGCGATGGAAGCAACACTGCCTTCAATCAGTACAGAGGCCCCAATGCTCTGCATTTACTCGTGTTCCACTCGCGGGAAGGCGCGGGAATTTTTCTTTTATTAATCTGTATTTCACTACAAAATTCATTGTTTTTATTTTAAGCGTTCTTATGAGCTTTTTGTTCGAAATTCGCTGTCCAAAGCAGCACTTTCTGCCCATTTCTGCCGTGGGTGGCAGACAATGCATTCACGTGACTAAGGCCGACTGGCAAAAAAAGGAAGCGGGTGATAAAAACGCGCCAAATTCAAAGTAATAGCTGCTCGGTGTTATCGAAACTCTCTGTCCGCTTTGACATACGAAATTGCCTAGAAGCACTTCAGTCTGCTGACGTGATTTGAAGGCGAAAGTTTAGCGATACTTAATAACAACTGATACATTGTGCTTGCGATACTTATTAACAACTGAGCATTGTACTTGCGGTAATTCTTAACTGATATATTGCACTTACGTATTTTTCCTCGCTTTTTTTCACTGTTTTGGTGAAATTTTTTCACAGTGTGTCCGCGATTTTTGGTGCAAAGGACCGTGAACACACCCGAAGTGAGTGGACAGTGTGCGTTCTGGACAATTCGCCGCATTTTTTGGAAGAACGTTTGCTTCACGTCGGCGGGCGAATTCGAGCCACGCCTAGGCTTAGCTGGTGTTCGGCCGCGCCGGCCGGTGGTAGGCCTAGGCGCAGTGCAACTATGGACGCGATAAGCACCCCTTCACCCTCCGCGGCCCTAAATCAGCCTTTCGAGCTCTCCACAGCAGCAGGTACGGCTTCTCAACCGAGTGAAACCACCATGGACCATCGGGATATCAACACAGCTGTCAACACACATGTGGGGGCGGCCGGCTCGGCGCCCCCGACGGCGGCATTCACGATGACGAGCACAGAAGACAGCATGGAAGACGAAGACGAGGACCCATCAGAGTGGAACACCGTCACGTACCGAAGATACACTACGAAACGACTTCAGGGCGAACTGCGAGCGGAACGGGTGAGTAGGCCTCACTTTCTCGCGCTCGTCAGGCCACTCAACCAAATGTCTGTACAAGCAATCCCCAAGGTAGTTATCACTCGCCTTATCGAACACACTGCTCCCAGCAGTGTTGCAGCTGAACACTCAGCATTTAGGTACATCGCTAAAGCCAATGCAGTTCGGCTTTCCATTAGGGATCAACAACACTTGGGAAATTTATTAGCCCAGCGAGAACTCACTCTGCCCCCGGCATCGGCAGGTGAGGCGCGCAAGATTCCTGTTGAGATTGTGGACGCAACCCAGCCTACTGAGGTCACTAGCAAAGGAGTCGTGAAGATTAGGCCAGAACACACCGAGGCCTACATTGCTAATCACATTCGGTGTGAGTCAGCTAACATCCTGGGTTTTCGTATCATGGGAAAGTCACGGATGCTTCTAATCACCTTTGATACGCCACGTCCCCCCAAGAGACTTTCGTTGGACTATGAAATTGTCCCTGTGTATGAGCATCGGCCTAGGGCCCTGGCATGCTTACGTTGTCACGCACTCGGTCACATGGCCAAATTCTGCCCTTCAAGGGCTGTTTGCGGTCACTGCGGTCGCATGCATGAGGAAGATAAGCAATGTGAAGAGACCCCATTCTGCGTAGCCTGCCAAGCGGCCGGTCACATTTCGCTGGATCCCACCTGCCCAACCAGAGCGTGGAAAACCGAAATTTCCTCAGCACCCAAAAAAACCCTTCCCGCTAAAGCTGAATCCAGAGAGCTTGCGTCAGCGTTAGCAATGAATGCAGGAACCCCCTACAAGTCATATTCCCAGGTAACGGCCTTGAACACGGCTGTAAACAACAGCAAGACTGAGGCTAGGTCCACGTGTGTCGAGCACGCCCAGGTTGTCCCGGCAGGTGCCCTTAGCAAGCTCCAACAACAAATGGAAAGCTTCATTCAGCAAAAATTTGAAGCAATGCAAAAACAGATCATGTCTTGGATGCAGGACTCTCAAGGGCACCGCGATCAGCCAGCAATCAACCCAGTGCCAATCGCAAAGGCTGCAACTTCAGCTGGATTACCTCCCCCCAAGAAACCTCTTTTAACCTCCCTAGAACGCCCCTCGAAATCTAACGCTCCGTCGCAACCAAGTGTGCTGTCGCAGGTAGCGCAGGAACCCAAAACCCAGGCTCCCAAGACGCAGTTACCCAAGTTGCAAAAAGAGCCACAAAACTCACCTCTCCCTCTTGAACAACGGAACCCTGTTTCAACGGACTTGCCACTGGAAGCAATCACGAAGTTGCTGGAGAAAATGAACTCCCGTATGGAGGCAATAGAACGGGCCTTAGAAAAACAGGACGAATTACTTAAGGAGCACAAAGAAACCAACGAGCGGGAGCTAGCCCAATTGAAAGCTAACCTAGACGAATGCAAGAGAAACTACCGCCGCGCCCGTCATCGCAGCAGAGACTAATCATGAAAACTCCGACAAATATATGCATACAATGGAACTGTAGGAGCATCTCTCAAAATTTCCAGGCATTAAGATATCATGTAGACCAATACAAACCCCTCATTATTCTTCTACAGGAAACTAGAGGCAAAGTTTCGTTGCAAAATTATCACACATTCATGCACCCAACTATCACCCACGGCTCCAGAAGGCGCATAGACCCTGTTCCCTCACAGAGAGGCCAGGCAGCAGTATTAGTCCACAAGTCATGCACTGCAATTCTCATGCAGACTTCACAGGAAAGCAATCAATACAGAGAGATTGTGGCAGTCAAGCTTGGGCTCCCCGGCAAAAGCAGACAGCACTCGCTGGTGGTTGCCTCTGTATACTACCGACCGAATCGCGGCACCACATTGCCGGGCGAGTACAGCTGGATACCAAAATTAGTGCACGAAGCCAGTGGCACCCAGATCATCATAGGCGGAGACTTCAACGCCAAGCATCGAATCTGGGGATATGCCACCACTGATTCGAGAGGACGCTTCCTGGCTGATCAACTGGAGCTATTACCGCTTCATATCTGCAACACAAGTGGAGTACACACCCGAGCAGGGCTCCATGCGAAACAAGCCGACACTACGCCTGACTTGACCATTTCCTCCCTGAAAGCAGTCAAGCATTGGGAGACGCATTCTTCAACATGGGGCAGTGATCACTATCCCATTATTGTTACCGTCAATAAAAAAATTCGAAAACAGCGTACAACCATCCGAGCCGTAAACTGGTCTCACTTCCGAGATGGCATAGGAGCTCAATTCGACACCATTGAAGAGCTCGCTCAGCTTATGCGAAGCAATCTGAGCTCTGCAACCGAAGAAACAGTTGGCGAAGAAGACACGGGACTCGCCGATTCTCGGATGGTAGCACTGTGGAAGAAAGCTAATAAGCTCACACATCAGTACAAGACTAACGGTAAAAGATATCAAACCCTCCGTCAGATCAGAGACACCTACAAGCTCATCAAGCAACACGGGGAAGAACTCAGTAGAGCCCAATGGGTCTCTACCTGTGAGCGGCTCGGCAAAGCTAAAGGAATGAAGCAGCTGTGGGCAATCGTCCGCAAAATGCTCAACAAAGGCAAAGGTCCTTCTCCGCTAGAAACTCTTACTCTCCGCCAAGACAGCGACACGCTCGAAGAGGAAATCATTAAATCTTTTTTCCCTCACGCCAGCCTCACGCCACCTGCTCCCATCGAAACACCCAAGCTCGAGTCCACAAACGCAGAATTAGACGCCCCCTTTACGCTGGGAGAACTTCATGCCGCCCTTAAGCATGGCAGAAGTGACTCAGCACCGGGACATGACGGTATCACTTGGAAGATGTTGCGGAACTTAACCGAAGACACTGAGACAGCTCTGTTGAAAATCATAAATGAGCAGTGGACCATGGGAACAGTCCCGGAACACATGCGCCTTTCAATTATTAATCCGATACCTAAACCGGGAAAGGACCCGACAAAAGTCACCAATCTCCGCCCCATATCGCTGACACCAACCTTATGCAAACTCGTGGAAAGAATGATACACACCAGGATAACCCACTACATCGAATATTGCAAGCCAGGCTTACACCCGTCTCAGGCCGGGTTCAGACCCAACATGGGAACGCATAATAACCTCTGGCTGCTTCGGAGGGTCCTGAACCGAAACGCAAGAAAGGGACCACCAGACTACATCCTGGCAGTCGACATAAAGAAAGCGTTCGACAATGTCAAGCAGGAACACATTCTGTCTAATCTGGCCGGGATTTACCCCAGTCAGCGTGCTCTCGATTGGATTGCCAGATTCCTGGAGGCCCGACCAATTCGACTTCGGAGCACCAGCAGTGTCCAGCCTGTGACATATTATCTCGATCGTGGTGTCCCTCAGGGCTCGATTTTGGGTCCCCTGCTCTTCAATGTAGCCATGCTTACTGTGGCCCAAGAGCTTGAAACCAATACTGGTGCCCGCTACAGCATTTATGCGGACGACATCACCATTTGGACAGAGGGACGGGACTACAGTGGGAATATTGAAGATATGGCCACCGAGCTCCAAGCTGCGCTAATTGCACTTGAGGAAACACTTCCAAAACTAGGACTTACATTAGCGCCGGAGAAAACGGAACTCCTCTGTGTCAATGGAAGGCGGAGTGCCCTCCTGGCAGGGGAGGCAATCACGTTAACACTTGGGCAACATGAAATCAAGACTAAGCATGGACATGTCAGAATTCTCGGCATTCCTATACACAGCTGCAACACGGGCCACCATTGGATCATGGAACTCAAAAGGCAATGGTCTGCGGTCCTACACGCAATCAAACGCGTTTCCAACAAGTTCGGCGGAACACGACAGACAGCCTGCACTATCCTTTTGAGATCTATTGCAATTGGTAAGATCACCTACGGGGGTACAGTCGTAACCCTGTCGAAAACAGCTCAAAAGACATTGCAAGTACTCCACCGACACATCCTTCGGACTATCACGGGGCTTCCCAAGTTCACCGATCTACGAAAGCTTCGGGACCTTGCACCCCTACCGCCAATCGAGGACATCCTCAGAAGCGCTCAGTCGTCATTGGACAACCGGCTGCACCTCACAATACAGGGCCAAGACACCTTGCTTTGGGACACCCGACGAGTCTGTACAGAAGCCCGGGTTACTCCAGGCGAAACAACCACCTTGAGTTTCCCTACCCTGCACCCCTCCAAGACTTGCACGCCCCCCGCAAATGACGCCACTTCAGCCAGAGAGAACCTCTCCCATAGGCACAATCAGCACAGCGCCAATGCCGTATTTACTGACGCCGCTCTTAATGAATTTCGCTTGGCCTTGGCCTGGTACAAACCCTCGACAAGAGAAGCCAGACGTTACGTCTGCACACTGGACCACGCAACACCTGCACAAGCAGAACTTTTGGCTATCTGGACAGCTCTGAGGGACAACACCGGGCCTTCCGTCATATATACAGACTCATTTGAGGCACTACGTAGTATTGAGGACCCAAAAACAGACGACGCCACTGCTCAACGCATCCGCCAGATACTCCAGCACAAGCAGAGGAACGACATTGACGCCAGGGTCAGCTGGACGCCGGGACACGTCGGGGATCACGGGGGTGGTAACGAGGTGGCACATGGTCTTGCCACCTCACAATCTGGAGTTATACCTGTACATCTCCAGCCTCTCCTGCTCGGATCTCCCGACCTCCGCGATCACCCCTACGCGGACTCGCTGCCAGGCGGCCACTTCGAAATGGCGCGAGTACGACGCTACCTCCGGTTTCTTCACCGCGAGAGATTAAAAAACATTACCCCTCCACAAATCTTTAAGAATTTACCCCTCAGCCGATCGCAAGAAATATTTATTAACAAAGTACTTGCCAACACGGCCACTACACCTCATATGATCCATAAATGGCAGACACTTGCTGACCGGAAGAAGGGCATTGGCACCGCTGCCCCCTGCACATGTACCTTCTGCCACACTGTGTGTGAAGCAAACATGGACCATCTTATTCTGCACTGCTCCGCTTTTGATCTTCATAGACTAAACCATAGTGTTTTTCAAAATTCAAATATGGAAGCATTACATAGGGACATTCTCGAACATCCTCAACACCTGGTGACCTTAGCCGAGTTTGGCGTTGCCAGTGGCCTGGCGAGCGTGATTTAGTGGGTGTCTACCTCCCTCCCTATTCCCCCTCTTCCCCCTCCAGCGACCTTCGGTCCTCCCCTTCCTAATAAAAGAATTTATCATCATCATCCTCGCTTTTATTTATCTTTCGCCATGAATTTTGTCATTACTTCTACCAGCTTCTTTGCTGCTATACCATGTTTGCGTCATGCAGTTTTTTTTTTTTTTCATTTGGTAGGGAACTCGCCAGCAAGAAGACTGGCACACAGCACAGCCTCCCTATTATCGTGGTTCTGCGCGGCTGGTGTGCACCTGTCATTCTCATGTACCATCACGTTCACGTGTCACGCTTTATTCTGCAACTTTTATTTTACAATTCACAGTTTTGCGAACTTTCAAAACGGAGCCCATTCGCTCCTCAAAGCTCTCAATTGCGGGTAATTCACCCAATTGGCCATGTGCTACGAAGAAAGGAATAGCAACAACCACAGCTTTTCAAATTTGTTTCCTTTATTTCACTTTGCTCTTCGCAGCTCTTCTTCGACGAAGCTCTTCTTCGACAGTCTAATGTTTAGACTGCAAAAAAAAAAAAAAAAAAACTTGAAAAATTCGCTTTGTACTCGGTACTCCCGCCGCCTGGATCGGATTACCCAAATGTAGTAGATCAGTTTATCACGCTTGCTCTCACACTGTACGCCAAAACAGCGCTGAGTGTGTTCGGTCCGTGTCAGCTGCCTGCAATGAATGGCTAATCGTTTGATTGATTGATTGTGGGGTTTAACGCGCCGACGCAACGCAGGCGATGAGGCGCGCCGTAGTGGAGGGCTCCGGATTAATTTTGACCACCTGGGGATCTTTATCGTGCGCCGAAATCTCGTACACACGGGCGTTTTTGCTTTTCGCCTCCATCAGAAAAGCGGCCGCCGCGGCCGGGAATCGAACCCGCGACCTCGTGCTCAGCAGCGCAACGCCTTAGCCACTGAGCCACCGCGGCGGGTAGGCTAATCGTTTCGCCAGCACTAAAGTACGTCTTTATTTTTTTTGTTCGAATGTGCAATCGAGCAATCATTCGCATACAGTGCAGCTTGTTTCTTTCACATGAAAGTACAATTCATTTCTCTTTTTTATTTGCATACAGCGAAACGAAGCACATCATCTCGTTCCGGAAATTTCCACGAGTATTACGAACCTCGTCTATATTTCGGTATGCAGAACGCAAAACAAAATTTGGACGCCTAAAAAGCTGTTGATGAGGGTCTATGCTATCGTTCAAAATTCCCATGGTAAATGTAAGCCACTTAGTTCTAAGGCAGAAAACAGCGGTTGGGCTCCAATGTCTAAGATTCGCTACTTTTTTATTTTGTGTTGGAAAGCAAGACAGACAAAATTGTCACAAACAGCGCTTTCTCAAGTGTTTTGTTCTTTCTGGTGCGTTGAATACCTCCTACATGTCGTACGACCTCGTTGCACTTAATCTCCACAGCCCACGGAAAGCCACCTCGAGCATTTCGCATGCTACAAGTGCGTTACCTAATATTAGCTCTCTACGGAACAAACAGCCCTTCTTACACCTACTTACCACACACCTGTAGGGTCCGCCTTTTGCCTTCTCGTATGACACTTTCGCTTTTGAGTTATGCAATGCAGAACGCACACACGCATCCCGCGCTGCCCTTTTTCCCCCGAAAGCAGTCGGCGGACAAGCTTCCCGGGAACGCCTCTTGCAATTGTCCTGAAAGCCTGTCCTGGCACGCTTGGCTTAAGTGCGCGAAAACAAACGTCGCTTATCTGTAAACCGATTATGCGCTTTGCGCCGGCAAATTTGCACCCACCTCAGCCATTTTCGCGGACTTAGTTCTTACGTAAACAAGTTGTTCCGCCACACATATGTATGTACCCGGGCTTCTTCTCCTGAGCTGGTTTAAACTATGTGTCACGTGGCTGAAGGAGACAGATCGGGCTCTGGCGCACCGCGCACAATTTGTGTTCCGAACTGAAACCCTTACGGAACTATAGGTCGGCTTCAACCCCATCTGCGACGTATTGTCTCCGTGACGTTGAACCCCTCGGGCTCCATCTTCGCTTATTTCTCGCTCCTTTTGCTCGTGCCTGTGCCATGCGTAAAGAAGAAGTTGTGCACGTTTTTCTTTGACGCGTGAGGCTTCCAAAGACATGCGTTAAAGCGCAGCCCCACAAAAATACCTCAGCGTTGCTCCAGAGATGTTGCTTATACCACTATTCGCTCCCGAGTGTCTGTGTGCAAATGGGGGTTAAACACTGCTTTAAGCTACATTGGACGCGCAATTTGTTCTCATTAGCCAGTCGCTGGCTGTGCAAGGAGATTATGAGTGTCTGTTCTGACGCTCTACGTCTCCAACAGCTCGTGCAGAATGAGTGTGGCAAGCTGCTCATGTCTTAAGTGACCAAACAATGTCGACAATTAACGAAATGCTACTAATATGACCACATGTGTTATGCAAAATCCCGCCCGTTTGTCAGGATGCGCATTTTGTTGTGGCTTAGTGGCTAAAGCGTTGCTGTTGTACGATTCAACTGGCCGATTCATTTACCGGCCAGAAAGGTATTCCGGACAAATGTAGGAAAAAGCCTCTTACGTTAGCATATTGTGTCGGCGCAATTTACTAAAGTGGCACTCACGTGAACATATCAATATCGCGCCACCACAAAGTGTCGCTAATCTGTGGCCTTAGCGCATAAAACCCCGATATCCTGGTGATAGCCTGAAACGTGCTTCGTTCAGCGTGTTACCTTATTTTCCTACTGAACAAGCACTGCGTCGGACGGTTTTCATTTTACGGTCTCCAGTTATTCAAAAACTGAACCGCTGGGCATGGACGGTCGGTCAGCAGCTTCTTCGAATATAAGCAGCAGCCCTACAGAACGGCACGGCTTGCCTAACATTGCCTGGAATTTATTAACTATGCAATTTTCACTTCAGTCCTCCCTTTCTCCCAGCACCTAACGAACTATTCTCGATTACCGTGCATGCTAAAGTGTAACGTTGGCTACCGCTCACATGATCGCAGATAGTGGGGATCAATTTGTAGGCATATATACTGTCTAAAAGTTTGAGAATTTTATACAACATTCACAGTACATTTTCTGATAATCAACAATTCCCGTAGGATCGTGTTAAGCATGCAGTGTGCTTCTTTGTAGAGTGTCTGCACAGAGCTCTGGCGACTTGTTAGAGCAAACAAGGAAGCACGCACCCTGCATCTCATCCGTGCCCCCACCATTTCCATTTCCGGCGATTGGTGAGATGCCCACCATCAGCTTCACCCAAGAAAAATTGTGGTCTGACACGCAAGACGGAGTAAATTTTATTTGCTTTTTAATTTCTTGAAATCCATGCTGGCGGTTAGGTCATGCTTACGGCTGTCGGTGTGAACTCAGTTGCGACATTGGAAGGGCGTGGTGACCATATTCGTTTTTTTTAACAAGCCCTCATATTATGGGATAATGTGGCACGACCGCCACGTAATTAGCCGGGAAAAGAGATATATAGAGTTGGGTGGATAGCTTCTGACAAAAGTAAGGCGTTGCGCTGCTGAGCACAAGGTCGCGGGTTCGATTCCCGGCCGCGGCGGCCGCTTTTCTGATGGAGGCGAAAAGCAAAAACGCCCGTGTGTTCGAGATTTCGGCGCACGTTAAAGATCCCCAGGTGGTCAAAATTAATCCGGAGCCCTCCACTACGGCGCGCCTCATCGCCTGCGTTGCGTCGGCGCGTTAAACCCTACTATCAATCAAAGCTTCTGACAAAAGGCTCTGCAACTAAATCCAGGCGGTAGAATTTACGCTCAAGAGGTGAAGACATTAGAACAGAAATACTACTTGTAAGGCCAGTCTGATCGCAAATTGCGGTAGAATTTACGCTCAAGAGGTGAAGACATTCGAACAGAAATACTACTTGTAAGGCCCAGTCTGATCCCAAATTACCAGCAGACCTATTATCACAATTGCTGCAATTGCAGATGACTTATGTGTTCGTTGTATATAGACAATCTTTAAACTATTACACGCGCGGCAACCTTAACGTTGTTGCGTTAACGCGTTAACAGACTACAAAATTACTGACGCACCATAATCGTATAAAATACACCTGTAAAAACACGGGTCCCGCTTCGAATTCACTTGTTTTCTTTGCTCAACGAGACCGACCAAACTTCGTTTCGATGCTCTGCAAGGTCCCATGTCAAATCAACTAAGTTTCGCAACGACAAATAGCAACAGCGGTACAGGTAGAATGAACGTTAAATGTCCATTATCATCAAGACAGCGGAAATGTTATATTCTCAACGTATCGTCCGAATTCATGACATAAAATAACTAGAAAGACGTTCGCCTAAACTTTGCGGTAGGGTTCGCAATTAATTATAAATAACTTGAGAGCCTTCAGGAGGCTATAGCCATCACATATCTTTTCTAGAGCAGCCTGTGGACCCCCAACAAGTCGTCGGATTAAGAGTATACAAGTGCGAGCCACGAAATTGCTCACAATACGTGGCGCATAAAGAAGGCTTTCCCGCGCTCGCGGGCAGTCACGATGGAGCACATTGGATGAGCGACGCTGGTAGCTCGTTGATCATGTGGGCGACTGCGCGGACCAGGTAGGTCATGGTGCCGAAGCAGCCGCTGGGCGCCGAGTCGTAGAAGTGCTCGCAGATGCCGACCACGGTGTTGCACGGGCGCACTGGTGGCGACCCGCAGCAGCACAGCGTCGAGTTGCCGACGTACTGGCGCTGGTCCTCGAGGAAGATGCCGTGCGCCCGCAGCACGATTCCCTCGACGTCCAGGGGGTCGCGGAACATGTACACCGCGTCGTTCTCCAAGGTCAGGCTGATCACCATCAGGGCCTCTACCAGCAGCTGCCGGTACTCAGGCTGGGGAATCTGCGCACCGTAACAGTTCGTGCGAAGGAATTGTGGCAGAAAGCCATCCCCGTCTTTATAGTGTTTGCAGGGCTCAAGTCGCGCGGTATCTTTGCAGGCGCGTTGGCCTGTGCCCTTAAAGCGGGGAAGCACAGCCGTGAACTGAGTTTTATAAATGGACAGTCATTGCGTAGAAAACTAAAGCGCCAATCAATCAATCAATCAATCAATCAATCAATCAATCAATCAATCAATCAATCAATCAATCAATCAATCAATCAATCAATCAATCAATCAATCAATCAGTCAATCAATCAATCAATCAATCAATCAATCAATCAATCAATCAATCAAGCAAGCAAGCAAGCAAGCAAGCAAGCAAGCAATACACAAGACACAGGGCAGGAGACAGCGCGATGGGCCTTGTGGAATAAACCATTTCAGCTCATTTTCTCTATCTGTTGGGAGGCGCTGATATAGAATGCCAATACCTCGGCGCCACGGGGTTACGCGCGCGCCGGCGTTTGAGTTACAATCATCGGGAGATGTGGCTCCAAGTGCCATTGCTCCATCACACTGGACGGAAGAAGAACTGACACTAACTGCGTATGATTGAAGAAGGGGTCAATTTATCGTAAGTCATCTTTAGCGTGCTTCGTTGCTTCGATATGCCCCTACTTTCCCAAACATCACGTGCTTGATCAGGGTGCTTAGTGAAACATGCTTTCATATTAGGTATGACACGTCGCTTATCCCAAGGGCCATCTCTGCTTTGTCCCGAGATTAGGCATCTGGAATCAGACCGCCTACTTACAGGCTAGTCCAGCTGCCTTATCGAACTGATCGCCGTACCTTGTTGAGCATCTCTTCAACGCGGAGAGCGAACTTGAACTCCCCCGCCGTCATCTCCCTGGTGAGGCCCTGCGGCAGGCACTTTCCGCGGATCCAGATGCCCGGGCAGCGTTCCAGGACGCCCCAGACGCGGGAGTAGAAGCCCACGGGGACGCGGTTAAGCGCGCCGTCCAGCTTCCGCCGTCGAACCCACTGGCCCCGCTCCGGGTGCTCGCTGGGCACGGACTCCTCGCCTGTTAATCGGGTTTCGCAGTCATAGAGTGGTCACGTTCTACACCCTCCGAACTACAAGGTCAAGTATACAGTCAAACACATTTATAGCGAATTGCAATATGCACAGCGATTAGTTCGATATATCCAATAGTTTGGTATAGCCGAACTCGCCTATAACGACTTATTGTTACAAGTTCGCAATCCGCGGGACCCCCTCCCTCCCCAGCCCAACTCCACCATCACCAAATGCAGAAACGAACACAGTAAAGTAGCCATTACCATACCCAAAATAATCCATTTATTGCAAGTAATAAAGCTACTTTCCTTCTGAACTGCCTACTTTGCAAAGAAAAAAACGGTGATTTTTGTTTTCTCTTTCGTTTAGGCGGCTTCAACTAGCATAGCATTCTCTACACGAAACATTGTTTGCACCAGTTCGAGTCCGCGTCCTCCGAAATCTAAGAAGCATTGGCGGAGCACATCGACTGCCGAAAGCGCTCCTTTATAAGCGTCGGACGGCTTTCACTCGCAACATCATCGGGAACGTGGGGGAGCTCTTCCCACAGTTCACCGATGCTGCTGTCTTGGTCCGGACTCGCTGACTGCGCGGGTTCCGACGTGAGTCCCGCGCATCGGAAAGAGTTACGTAAAGTGTCTGGCGTCACGTCGTCCGTTGGAGGCGCAATGTCTCAGTCGCAACTCTTGCTCCGTGGTCGCGGCCAATCCACATCTCAATCGTCGCTCTGAGGCTCTGCATTTCTGCGGTCATTCTAGGCGCGCAGAGTTCGATATATCGGATGTGAACTTCGTTATAAGGAATATGTTTCCCATGTATTTCGGAAACTGAATTATTTTTGTTCGATATATAGCATAATTAGCTCTAACCGGGTTCTTTATAGCCCGGTTTGGCTGTAGTACGCGTGGCTCTATGCGCGAAACATAGTTGTGATTGAAAAGAATGCGCACATAGATGATGCCGCTAAAACGGGATAAAAGCGCTGGCCTAAATGTTTGAACTACATCCTAACGTACATTAATGCGACATGAAGCCCCAAATGTTATAACGTAAAATATTGTCCGAGTGCCTGAGCGTAAGTAAAGAACACAACTTTGGAAGCTTCAAGACCGACTACCCCAGCCCACACCCCAGTAACAGCCCTGCTTGCTTGCTTGTTTTCTTTGTATGTATGTATGTATGTGTGTATGTATGTATGTGTGTATGTGTATGTATGTATGTATGTACATTTCCTCTATACATACATTTCCTCTATTATGTGGACGGACGGACGGACGGACGGACGGATGGATGGATGGATGGGTGGGTGGGTGGGTGGGTGGGTGTATGTATGTATGTATGTATGTATGTATGTATGTATGTATGTATGTATGTAGGCGCGTACGAGCGTCCGCGTGCGTGCGTGCGTGCGTGCGTGCGTGTGTTCGCGTCCACGTGCGTGAGCGCGCTATGGCTCTGCTTGCGCGAACCCGACATAATAAATATGGCCCGATATGGGGCGCTATTCCAGAAGGCCCGAGATAGCTCGGTCCCGAGTTTCCAGCTGCTCGAGTTAACAAAGTAGTGATAGTACAGCATCCGATAAACGTCGTGATACCGGCGCAATCGCGTGGTACACGCTTAGCATTTTCAGCGCGCCCAGTTGAGGCCGCTCCCTTTGAAAAAGCACAGCTTGCACGAACATCCGCGTGCAGCGCCGTCTAGAATCGAGTTGCAATATGCACTCCGTTATGCAAAGTAGATAACCCAGCTATTCCTTTTAAAACTCCGGCCTGGCCCCAGCCTTCTTTTAAAGCTACGCCCTGTAAAGCGGTGCGGGGCGGCTGCGATTTTCTCGGTGTTCTGTTCTTCCACTGAAATGTGTTTGCTACGTGGTTTGAGGGTGGCTCCAGTGCAGCTCAGCGCAAGCCCAAAACAATTGAGCGAAGCAGTTCACTGTAGCGAAAGGAACGCGCCCTTCTCCCGACTGTCAAACGTGACCGGCTTTGTTTACGTGCGGACGGCGGAGTATCAGGCATCGCCCCTATTTAGCGTGTCGTGAGCGTGCTTCATTTTACGAGTGCGTTTTAGACGTTGAAGGTGTGTCATCTGTCGTCGATTGTGTCTTTGCTGTGTGTAAATACGGCTGGCGTGAGAAAATCTCGTCTTGGCCGCTCCTATCGCGTCCGGACCAGAGCGAGCACAACGTTCGGACCGAACCCCCCGTGGGACTGTGGCAGCATTTGACTGACGGTGGCTGGGGACATTGTTTTCTGCTAAGCTTTGCTACCGGGGCATCAAATGCAAGTGACTCCGTGGCTGCTACGCTACCCCATCGCAGATGTGAACGCCTTGGCAGCCATAGTTGGGTGGGGCTTCGGTCGCTACGCCGTGCCCACGAATGAGCTGGGTGTGTGTGATTGGCAGGAGAACTCGGAAGAAACTCGGGAGAAATATTGCACGGCCGATTTGAACTCGTTGCGCTTGTTTTTGGTGGCTGCTGCGGCGTGGTTCGTGGTTCACGGTCGCCGTAGCACGCATATATCTATGCCGACAGAGTTTTAAGTGCACTTTATAAGCGACCCCAAACCATCCACCGCCGGCGTCGGCGGCGGCGGCGGCGTCGGCGTCCGCAGTGCTCCTCTATAAAGAAACAGCATCCGGCGCCAGGTTTCGATCCGCGGACTTTGCGGCCGCAGCGCGACGCTCTACCGACCAAGCCACGGACGCGACGGTGATATCAGTGTTGACGCGCCTTATATCTTTAACGCATTCAAACTACGTCGTCAGCGGCGTGCGTTGGCGACTCAGCGGCGTTATAGCGGCTTGATAACTGCGTGGTGTACACGTGATACTACAAACCCGATGGAAGAGAAGGCGGCGAGGCGGTGGGCTGCGGGGGCCGAGCGCAAGCGCCGCAAGCGGGCCGACAACCGTGCATTCGCACTTTCACATTCTCCCCCTCGGGGAAATGCGGGGGAATTTTTCCTCTAGCGGCGGAGGAACTTCAAGCCCTTTTTCGTCTCTCGAAAGTACTGTGCATTGGCTGTGCAGCCATTTGGCGCCCGACACCCTTTGCGACGACTTTGAGGCGGCTTTCGCTTCATAACTGCCGAGGAGCAAGTGTTGCGTGCGCTGTGGTTTTACGTGATGGACACCTTCCACGGAAGCGTTGGTTGCGATCGCACCAGCGACCGCCCTCAGTCGAGAGTCAGCCGGTGTGCGCGCTATTGGCGCTGAGATGTTTGTGTGGCGCCCCCTATCTGTGACGTCGGCTTAGGGACTCGCCCCGCGGTCGTCTTCTACATTCCGCTTGTGAGGGACAGCCGTGCCCGTGCTAGAATCACCCGCTTTAATGCTTTACTGCATTAAAAAGTGTATTTCTAGTAATTGAGTTATTTTTGCAGCTTCTGACGCATCTGAGTAATTTCAAGCTGTATCCCCACAAGTTTGTAACACACGAGGAAAGAGACAACAACTTTCTTCAGAGCATCGGTTGGAAGATAGTGGGTAACTCGTTTTTTCTAGCTTATTCGTGAGGTTCAGCGCTCAGAGCTCATCGATAAGTATTCAAAATGCGTAGGCTTCCCTACAGTATTTTTGAGACGCTGTTATGAAGACTCAACAGTCTAATGGTATACGTACCAAGCAGCGGGCCCCTGCACGCGCATCAGACATCAGGAAATAAAGCGGCTGTCTTCTATATCTTTCATTGTTGTTGACTTGTATCAGATGAATGTTTTTTTTTTCTGTGCCCAACACATTAATTTTTCTGCACAGTCATAAACGTCTTATTAGTAGGTTTGGGGATGTCTGGGAGGCTCACAAAGATCGTGTTGGTATATTTTTCAGGCTGTATGTCATACATTCCCTTCTTCACAAATTGGCTGTCGTTATGGCAGCGTGCAAGGGGCATATTCGCAGCGTGCGTTGTTTATTCACATGCAAATACAATGATAAAGTCTGTGCTATGCCGCCGCGATCGCGCCCCAGACAACGCTGTCCAGAGTACTCGAAGGCGGATTTTGTATTCCGAATTTCTATCGTAACCATCGTTATCATAACGAACTGACTCTCAACCCGAACAATTATGACATGATTACGGGTCATGAAGGCTTGATGTACTCGCTAACGAACGCAATAAATAGTATACGTGCATATATTACAAGAATCGAAACCGATGAATATTTCCAAGCAGCTATTGTTTTCCAACCCTTCCAGGCGTAAAGAAAAACTCCTAATCTACTCGGGATGACGCTTTACGAAATGAAGAAAATTACTCGTACTCTCTGGTCCTGGACTGAGGACCAGGGCCACAAATCAGCTCGATTTTACGGTTAACAAAAGTTTTCTCCTCCTTCTACTCCCCCTCCTCCTCTTGAGCAGTTTTCCTGTAATGCATAACTGAAAATTAG
The DNA here is from genome assembly GCF_048455015.1 of Haemaphysalis longicornis. NCBI lineage: Eukaryota > Metazoa > Arthropoda > Arachnida > Ixodida > Ixodidae > Haemaphysalis > Haemaphysalis longicornis. The sequence goes on from NW_027526204.1 coordinate 71,708,799, forward strand.
GAAGATATGGCTGTGTAAAATGTACCGAAATATCACTGCAGGTCTGAAAAAAACATTACTGTATCTTTACCGTAGACGTGACTCGTTTTGCTCAATAAATATACTGGTTAGAACATAAAACCAGCGCGCGCCTGCATTTGGAACCTGTATTTGGCCTGTTATTTGGGACTCAACTTACCTTTTTTTGGGCGCCATAGTGCACGTCGGCATACTTTCATGCCATGGAAACGTGAAGCGATGTGATACAATACCTTCCAGCGTTCGGCAAGGTTGCAAAAACTGTTTTGCCTTACATATGATTACCGGAATCGTAACGACTTCTGCCAAAACCGACATCCCCAAAGGCCTAAAGTTTGTTTTGGTGTTGTATTTTCGCTGTTGTCGGTTACTTACAGCCAGCTGTTCCCTTTGTTCGAAAGATTGCTTAATACAGAAGCTGACGCCTAGCTCCGACTCTTCGCGCTCCGCACAGGAGCGCCTTCGCAAGGAATGGGACGACGCCGGCAATGTTTCTCCCGTAGCGGTATCCAAAACTATACTTCAACTCACACCTTGAGTTAGTGTATGCGATTTTAAGTCTATTATTATGATAAAAAGTTACGCACACGCAAAATCTGGCGCGGACAAAGATCAGACGTCAACCGAACACAAAGAAACACAAGGGAGAGCGAGCCCGAGTGAAGCAGACGACAAAGGCGAGAATCCCTAAGCCGACGTCACGGAGGCGCGCTTCGCAGCGCCACCCGTGGTCGCGCTCACCGCCATATTTCGCCTTTTTTAGGTGGTTAGCCGGACATGGCTTCCGAAGGCTGTACCATGCGTTTATCCGTCTGCATGCAGAGCATACGCTTCAGTTGCGACCATGGTCGCGACCGCTCGATGGAAAGAAGGTTTCCATTGAGTCAAACCATGGAGGAAAAAAAAAAGCTTAGGAGAGGCCCCCACCTATCCCCGCGCATTGGCAAAAGTGTGGAGGAAGTCACGTGTTTTCGGCGGCCATTGGAAGTCGCGTTAGCAACGGCGTCCTAGGAACGGCCCGCCCGCCGTCCGCCAGTCATGGAGGAAAGGCAGCGCCTGCCTTGTCGTCCGATTGCGAAGATTGCTGCTTCGCTTTGCTGCGGTCTTGGGGAACTCGAAAAGGATGCTGCGAGTTGCGACAGGTGCGCCGATGTGAATATGTCATTTAATTTCTACTTGCAAGTGCACCTTGTACCGCGTCAAGCTTTTGCTCCGGTCGCGATCACGACAGATATCGTGAACGCGCCGTCCCATCGTACGCGCGGACACCCGTCAGGTAGATTTTCGGGAAGTGATGCACGGTGTGCAATACGTAGGCGACTTGCAACCGAACGATTCGCAACTCAATTTTTTGGTTATCGCCGCTGCATGTAGTTTGCTAGGCCGGCAATGCGCGGCAGTGGCTTTGCAATTGTTAAAAGGTAGATTCCCAGTTGATATAATTCCATCGTCCTATTACCTTAGTAGGTGTCCCTCTGTTGACTGGAAGAGTGCTGGATCTGGAATCTGGATCTTTTTGTGGTCTCGCTCTGGATTTCGCTTTTCAACGCTTCAGACTGCGAGGTTAGTGTATGAACGTTTTCAACTGATATCACCTTGAATTTATTGACACTGAGGCAAGTTGAAACTTGGCGAAAAAAAGTTTATTGACGCCACGCACCCTCTCCTTTTTTTTGCTCAATAAAACGTTTTGCCTCCTCCTCCTCCTCCTCCTCCTCCTCCTCCTCCTTCGCAAAAAATTCTATCGAAGGCACGCGAACAACGGTAAAAACGTTCCACAATTTTTTAGCTTGAAATCTGCATGAAGTGCTGCTTACCTATAGATATAGAACGGCCATTTAATTGACTAGTGAACGCTAATTGACTAGTGAATTTTGTATATATTTGTTGCTTTTCCGCCCTGCTGCTGCAACTTACACGGGTTGTAAGGGCCAGTCAAGTTGCTTATGTGCAACTTTTTCCCTTTCTTTCCCCATAACCTTGTACAGTTTATGAAAAAAATAAACTATTACTATTACTAGTCATCTCTGGGATTGCCAGTGAAACTGCAACGCAAACTTGGGCACTTTCCAGTCCGGTAGCCGCACGGCGTTCGCCCACTGTTTGCGGCGTTCTCCATCGCTTGGGAACCTATAAACGGCGGCGATTGCAAACAAAGGATGAATGTACACCAATGTACAGCAATACTAGTCAGCAGAATGATGCACTAACCGCTGGAAAGTGACGCCCAATTCCTTGGGTACCGATCGCGACTTGCAGCCTGGCACCGAGCATTGCGGCATTGTTAGAGCGAGCCGCTTCGCAAAACTGCTGCGGCCACACTGAAGGCCGTGTAACGGTGTAACCGCGCGTTTAGGATCACGGTCACGCGCTGCAAAACGGCCTTCTACCTGCCTATCAGCTGATTTCCGCCGGCTCGGCGCTGGCAGATGCAGACGACAAGAGAGGCGATACAAGACGGAGGAGGCGGAGAAGGTGCACCGAGAGAGAGGGAAAAAGAGTCCGCCATTCGACTTACAAAAATGGCGTTTCCGGCTGCGCTGGGTGTGACGTCAGGGCCTCTCCTAAGCTTTTTTTTCCTCCATGAGTCAAACTTTCCGATGTGGAGTTGCATGACCATGCGCTTCATTTATCGTCAGCGCGGCAGACGGTTTTCTTGAGGCGTTTCGTGTCACACCATTCTTGCGAAAACTTTACTTGCAGGATAGTATAGTATAATCAACGGCGTGTGTCTATTATCGGGGACGATGTTTACGCATTTCAACGGGTTTTGTCCGGCGTCTTTGTCGTCTCTCTGGAAGCGGATCATGAAAACCTTGTGAAGGGCACATTGAGACAGAAAGAAGGAAAGGGCGCATTTTCGCGAACTTGATGCTCTTTTGCGCACACAAAATTGTTAAGAGAGTGCTGGCTTAAGCACTGTACCGGGCGGCGGCATTCTTTCTCGCCGGCGTGGAGACGGCATTTAAAATTGTGAGCTTGTTTTGGAAGGACAAAGCTTATGGCACTAAACCCACCATCGATCAACCTATATCACAGATAGCATTGGAGGCACGCGACTATACTCGGTTACAACTCAACAACGGCACCACCTCATGTAGTGTATCACTCCGCCAAAGCGCCGGACCCGTGACGCCAGTGCGCGCGCGTTTTGAAATGGGTTTGCTATGAATGCGTGATATCGTCTGCCTTGTCTCACGCAGTTTGTTTGTCGTCACTGGAGTCGTTTATAAGCACATTAAGTCCAAAAAGTCACGGCAACGGCTCGCACCATGTTCAAAATATTCCCAGTAACGCCCTTCTTGCGCCGCGCGTAGAAACATCCGGCTACGGTGATAAGGCACAGCGGCAACTTGGATGCATGGATGCATGCATCCATGAATCATGCATCCAGTAGGATGGATTTAATATATAAAGGCAGAGGAGACAAAGCCACTGTTGATTCATACAGACCACTCACAGTAACGTCAGTGGTGTATAGATTCGTAATGCAGCCAATAAAATCAGAAATTCAAGCATGGATGGAAGAAAATGAAATACTTGGAGAACTGCAGAATGGATTTAGACAAGACAGACGACTGGATGACAATTTGTTCGTGATAACGCAATGCATTGAAATTGCGAAAGCGCAGAATAGACCATTATGGATTACGTTCTTGGACATTAAAGGGACATACGACAACGTGAATAGACAACTGTGGAGAATGCTGAAACTCCAGGGATTAGATGACAAGTTAGTACAGTTCCTTATAGCAATCTATAAAGACAATAGAGTGCACCTTACATGCGAAGGACAGAAATGAGCCCAGCAGGTCAATACCCATCGGGGACTGAAACAGGGTTGCCCTTTGAGCCAAATACTATTTGTTTTACATGGCAGGGTTAGAAAAAAAAAACCGGAAGAAAGTTAAGTAGGGTTCAATCCTGCAAGGCAAAGTGGTACAATAGCGGATTCCGGGAATGTTATACGCAGACGATATTGTTCTTTTAGCTGATAACCAGACCGATTGGCAACGGCTCATAAATATTAGCGGCCAGGAAGCCACCGTCCTCAGGTTAAATTTTAGCGCAGAAAAATCGGGAATAATGGTTTTCAATGATGCTACCAATGACGCAGTGCCTATCCAGCAAGGCGAATTACCCAGAGTGAAGGAATATAAATATTTGGGAGTGTGGATTAACGAAGGGGATAACTACTTAAGAACTCACGAGGAGCAACTTAAGGTTAAGGGAAAGCGAAATGCAGCTATAATGAAGCATAGAGCGCTGTGGGGGTATAACAAATATGAAGTAGTAAGAGGAATGTGGAAAGGAGTAATGGTTCCTGGTCTCACGTTTGCGAATGCTGTACTCTGCTTAAAATCAGAAGTTCTATCAGGCCTTGAAGTAAACCAGAGAACGGTAGGACGTTTGGCCTTAGGCGCGCATGGAAAAACAACTAACGAAGCAGTCCAGGGAGATATGGGCTGGGCGTCGTTTGAAGTTAGAGAAGCTCAGAGTAAAATATGCTTTGAGATGAGGTTGAGGGCAATGGATCAACGAAGGTGGGCAGCTAAGGTTTTTAGGTACCTATACTTGAAAAGCGTGGACACGCAGTGGCTAAGGAAGACTAGAAGGCTAACGATGAAATACGGAAAGAACAGTGGGGAATCCAAAACAGCCAAGGTAACAAAAAAAGAGGCAAGGCAGATTGAAACGAATAAATGGAGGGAAAAAATGGAAGCTAAAACGTCGTTAGAGATGTACAGGGCTGAGAAAATGAACATCAGAAAGGAAAATTTCTACGATAATTCCCAGGGCAGTGCTTTGCTTTTTGAGGCTAGAGCAGGTTGCCTGCGAACTAAGAGTTTTGTGGGGAAGTATTCACAAAATGATGGGGTATGTGTGGTCTGCGGAAAAGAAACAGAAACTATGCGGCACATAGTGTTAGAATGTGAGGGTATCCATCCAAATCTACATGTAGGGAATATTGGGCTTTCAGAAGCCCTAGGATTTAAGGGTATCAGAGAGGAAGTTAACTTTAAGGCTGTCGAGGGGACGAAAATAAGATTAGAATGCTGGTGGACGAAAAGCAGAGAGGGGAATATTGCCTAGGACAGTTACCACCTGTAACAGGGAAAAGAAAGTATTTCGGGCCTAATAAGCGTTAGTGCTTGCCCTAAGCAGCACTAGTATTAAACCAAGAGTGTAAAACATGGTTATATTAGTCCTTTTTGGTAAGATGACATGTCATCACCCCGCTTCAAAGGGGAAACCAATAGGAATCATCATCATCATCATCATCGGTGCCGTTCTTAAGTTGTCACCGAGTATACAAGCCGACAGGCAGGCGTGGCATCTGAAAACGTATAAGCCTCGAACCGATACCGCACTCACGCGTGGAAACGCACCGTATAATTTGCGATTCTGGCGAAATACAAAAGCTAAGTGCAGTTACCGTTTTTACCTGGTGTGGTGTCACGATACAGAAGCAAAATCAGAAGTGAATGCCATAGCTTTGTCACGGGACGTTGCTTGCCACTATTGGCCGCGAGGCCCACCACTGGAGAGGCCGGCGCTGCGATCGTTTTGACGTCACTTGTAGGATCACCGTTCCTGTCTTGCTCCGTAGTTGGCTTGCAGCGTGTGACACTTCGCTTAGGAAGCGCGTTCTAAAAGCATTTTCGTGTTAATTTGTGTTTTCGTGTTAACGTTCTGTTAGGGACTGTCACTCGCAACTCTAATGGCGATGAAATATCTGCTGCGACGCCAAGCCTATAGTTCCCAACATCCGCAGATTACGTGCATCCGAAGCCGGCTGCGAGCTGTTGAAGGCCCTCCTGTCGCGCACGCGCGTGTTGCGTTTGGGTTCCTCTAACTTCTTGGGGGCCCCCAACGCTCGGTTCTCCTATTCTAAATCTCCCCATTACCCGAAATCATTAACGACGTGTTTCGCAAGCTTGTACGCAACCTCGCCTTCTGTGAGCAGTCGCGAGATTCGAATTTGATTCTTGAGAAAGGCCGGCTAAACCCCCGCCCACTGCAGGATCGATGTGAATAAAGTCCTTTCCAGTCCAGTCCAGTCCAGCACCTGATGAAGACTAAATGTAGCCTTGTCCAAACCCGCTCGAAGGCGTTAAAAAGTCCAATAAACGTTTCTCTCCTCCTCCTCCTCCTCTTACCGTTCATACATTGCGGACAAGTTGTCGCGAAAAGTAAACATCAGCCATGCAGAGTGCAGGCTACGGCAGTGATCGTTAATCAAATCCGGGCATGATATATAAAAACATCGTAGGGGAAATAGGCACTGATTAATCCAAACTGCAGACCATAACAATACTTTCAAGCATGTGCAGCGAAGCAATCTGATCACCGCTCTCGCGTAGTCATTCATTTACGAGGTAATACGAGCAGTTCGCGCGGTGAGATCATAAGTGAGCGGTGCGTTTCCGTCGCCGTTACAAGGTGTTTCCATGCACACACATATCCCGTTTGATTGTATACGGTTTAACGCGCCGACGCAACGCAGGCGATGAGGCGCGCCGTAGTGGAGGGCTCCGGATTAATTTTGACCACCTGGGGATCTTTAACGTGCGCCGAAATCTCGTACACACGGGCGTTTTTGCTTTTCGCCTCCATCAGAAAAGCGGCCGCCGCGGCCGGGAATCGAACCCGCGACCTCGTGCTCAGCAGCGCAACGCCTTAGCCACTGAGCCACCGCGGCGGGTCAAACATATCCCGTCACAAGTATTTCATAATGAATTTACAGCGTACTTTTTTCGGCATTAGTTGCATCGTCCTTGGCGTTAGCTGGCTGCGCAAGAGCTGTGGGTCGCGATGGTAGCAACTACTTGAACGCGGCGGTGTCGCCGGGAACAAGCGAGTCGCTGATTACTTGCCGAATTGTTTGGTTTACAGACAACTTTTGGGGTAATTTGCATCAAATCCACAAGGAGGGGGCGAGACGGTGGCCACAACAACAAAAAAAAAAAACACGTTTACGCATACGCACGCGAAATGTGTTGTAGCAGACGACAACACGATTCGGCGTCCTACAAGTGACGTCACTCGTAGGTGGCGCCACGGTATGTCCTCGAGGCCAATACGTTCAAAATCACCATGACGAATTTCGTTTTTAGGCAATTCTAGACGTTTTCGTAGATGCTGGCTCCTTACAGTAGTGCTATTATTCGCAAAATTAGTGAATTTCTCCCGCGGATTTTTCGCCAAAAGTGCAAAAAACAATGACTGATAAGCTTAGCGACTTCGTTGCATCCAGGTTAAATGCCGCAACGTCTTCGTTATACATGGAGGTCGCAAACACATGGCTTTCAATGGGGCTTTAAACGGGTAATTGAAAAAGTTCGTTAAATCCAGGAATTCGTTACACAGAGGTTCGTTGCATCCAAGTTTTACTGTAGCTGATTATTTCAGCCTCGGTAAGCCGCTGTGCTGCTAAACCCCAGGACGCGGTTTAGGGGCCGGCCGCGGTGGCCGCTTTCAGTTGAAGGCAAAGGCAAAGTTACGGCCATCTTCCCGCGAGGGAACCCTGGTGTGATGCGACGCATCGGGGGGTTCGTTTGGAGTGACGCTGGTATTGGATTGTGTCACACCACTCGCTGAAGGGACCGTCGCTTCCATCACGTGTTCATCGGAAGAATCAAGTCAAGCACGCAGTCGTCAAGCAAAGTGACGCGAAGTCGAACGAGAGCGAGCGCTGACTGAACCGCCGCAGCGCGATACCCGCTTTATATCCACAGCGCCTCAAGGAGAGGAGACAACGGAGGAGAGTCGCGCATGCGCACACTTGCGCGACGGGAGCGGAGCGAAGCGCGCGCACATAGCTGTTGTTTATGATAATGAGACGGAGTGACAGCGTTGCGCGCACAGCTGTCGGAGAGAAGACGGGAGGAGAGTCGCTCATGCGCAGCTGGCGTGCGGACGCCGGACTACGCCGACGCAGGAGGGACATGCTTCAGAGCAAGAGGTGCGTCGTATCTAAAAACGCCCATGTGCCAGAGACTTAGTCGCACGGTAGAGATCCCCAGCCGGTAAAAATGTATCCCAAGCCCTACACTACGGCGCGCCTCAAAGCAGGCTAATTGTAGCTTCGCCGCGTAAAACCCGAAAATTTGAATCAAGTTTCAGTCAAGCGATCTTGCGCTTTCCCTCTCGAATTACCTAATGTACGTGCGCTAATTCAGTAACGTAATTGACTGACCTATAGTTGGTATTCCATTGTGTGAACTTCAGCGCAAAAAGTGACAGGGACGACAAAAGACAACACAACACACTCAACTTTTTTTCCTCCCATATACTCCCTAGAGGTTTTTTTTCGCCTTTTCTGTAGTGGTCCTGCTTGTAGGAGATTTTTACTACATGGAACAGGGAGATTTTGTTTACCTCCTCAAAACAGGGCGTTTTTAGGTGATAGAAAGGAGGTATTTAGGGAGTGTTAAGAAATGTTCGGGAGAATTTAAGGAGATCAAAATGGAGTACTCTTTACTTCCTCAAGGGCATTTTTAAGTGATGTTTATAGAATTTTTAGGCGGTTGAATAGGGCCCTATTATGGCTCCTTTGGGAAGTACTTATGTTTTTTTAGGGGCGTTTTTAGGAGGTTGAAGGGAAGCGTTTACTTCTTTTGCATGGAGTTTTAGGAAAGCTTGGGGAGTTTTGTAGGCATCGCGAAGGGAGTTCATTCATTAGCAGCGTCAGAGATCTGGGGGATCAACTTGCCTTCGTCGAGATCGACGGAGCCGAGCACGAAGACCTGCGCAACGCTCATCTTTCGGCGGCTGGTGCTCGCGCTCTCCGGCTGCGAGTCCGGCGCCGAGATGGCATCCAGGGCGTGGATCTCGTGGCCGCTGAAGGTGGCGAGCAACAGGGACTGCATCTCATACGGGCTCAGGTTCAGCAGCACTTCGACGGCGTCCTGTGCATCGCACCTTGAGGCGCGCGCCACCTCGGAGGCCATCACCTGCGGCCGAACAATGCGCGAGTTCTTTGTTCACGGCAAAGTGTTTCTGCCTATACTCGGTGAGAACTCAAGGACGGCACCGGAAGTTGCCGCTGTGTCTTATCACTGTAGCCCGATGTTTCTCCGCGCGGCGAAAGTAGGGCGTTACTGGGAATATTTTGAACATGGCGTGAGCCGTTCCCGTGATTTTTTGGACTTTATATGCTTATAAACGACTCCAGTGACGACAAACAAACTGCGTGAGACAAGGCAGATTATGTCACGCATTCATAGCAAACCCCTTTCAAAACGCGCGCGCACTGACGTCACGGGTCCGGCGCTTTGGCGGAGTGATACACTACATGAGGTGGTGCCGTTCTTGAGTTGTAACCGAGTATAATCGCCTTCATTCGCTCGTGCCACGTTGTCTGCGCGCCCATTACTTCGCGAGGAGAGCTGACATAGGTATTACTCGAAAGTTGGTCGTCACCTTGTGTCGTGAGAGCGCCTACACATAAACGACCAGAATGTCGCGTGAAGGCAAGTTGGGTGGAAAAAACTCCCACCTCCCCTCGCGGGAACCCCTGTGTAGATGCGACGCATAGGGGGTTCACGTTGCAGCGTTAGACAGCGGAGGAACGGCGCTGGAACGTTGGAGCGGAGCGGCGCAGGCACCGCGTTTTATAGTGCGCATAACGGTGAGGGGACGCGCCGGCGCCAGTGCGTCTGCCTCGGCTATGACGCAGCACAATCCAACACAATACACTTTAATCCAATCCAGTCCAAATCCAATCCAAGCCAAGCCAAGCCAATCCAATCCAGTCCAATGCCCCTCGCGAGAGAGTGTTTGCTATCGGAGAGGAGAGGGGGTGAGCGGCGGAGAGCGCAGCTGGCGCGGCGAGGAGATTGGGGGAGGGGTGGACGCCGACGACGACGCCGTATGCAGGGACAAGGCGAGTGAATGAGATGCCTTCGCATCTAAAAATCGATACTAAGCTTTGCTTGCACGGGCGAAGAAAGATTACTTCTGCGTCTAACAGACCACACCGAATTCCCGCCTTCCGCGCTATTATGCTTTATGAACAGTAAACAGGCATTGAAATTATTTTAACAGCAGAGACATAGTGCGACGGACTTAATTTGACCCTCCCCTTCCTTCCCCAACGTCCTCCTAGGCCTCTGAGCCAGCCTGTTCCTAATAGAGTTGCATCTACCTAACCGCACAGCTGTTTAAGCTAGAGCTTGGTCAATTAAAAAAAAACTGGCACGATGGAAACCTACACGACCTTCGCGCAGTGGCTCTAGCAAAAAAAAAAAAAAAAAAACCGGCGAACGTGAGCGTGCGCCTCGTGATGAGCCACCGCCTTCGTCATCGTTGTCCTGTAACGACCCCAGCGTCGCGGGCCCGCCATGCTGAAGCGACGACGACGACGAATCTGTCGCGGACGCGGGTTCGATTCCCGGTCGCGGCGGCCGCGTTTCTGATAGAGGCGAAAGCAAAAACGCCCGTGGGTACGAGATTTCGGCGCACCTCAAAGATCCCCAGGTGGTCAAAATGAATCCGGAGCCCTCTACTATACGGCGCGCCTCATCACCTGCGTTGCGTCGGCGCGTTAAACCCTACAATCAATCAATCAATCAATCAATCAATCAATCAATCAATCAATCAATCAATCAATCAATCAATCAATCAATCAATCAATCAATCAATCAATCAATCAATGAGTGAATAAATGAGTGAATCAATGAGTGAATGAATGAGTGAATGAATGAATGAATGAATGAATGAATGAATGAATGAATGAATGAATGAATGAATCAATCAATCAATCAGTCAATCCCATCCATACATACGCCACATACACCAACACACACCGATACACACACGCGCGCATGCATGTGCACACGCACAATATTATGTATCCCAGTCCCACACCTACCCTCTTTCATATGCCACAGTTACCCTGGCTGCCATCTCTCTTAGTGCTCTCCCCAGTAAACCAGTCTTATTTTATCATTTATTGTCCCTGAGGCTAAAAACACGCGTTTTGCGTGAGAGCCAGCAACAATACAGAATTATGAATACAGAACTATATTACTTTACCCTTAGTGCACAGATGAAACACGAATAACAATAGCGCTAGCAATCACTTGTATTTCTTAATGTTTTGCGCAATGTTGAATTAAACCGGATATGTAAATCAAGCCGCACCAGAAATCGATATTTTAAGAAATGTACTTTTCTCGCCCTCTCGCAAAATATAATTACAGGCTCCTCCGAACCATTTCCTCATGCATTTCGGACCATATTTCGGGCCTATACGTTACTCCGAATTCAAAAGCCTTTTACGAGCAGAGCTGTTTAAGCTTTTAGTTTTGTAGAATATTGTTCCCAAAAAAATACAAAAAAAATTGGCCGCGTATCTGCTCCTTTAGTTGCAAATGTCGTCAAAAGACGATTGTCTTTGTAGACATTTCCCATGGAAATGCCCCCCTTTGCCTTCCCGCTCACCTCTCATGCTGTTCCAGTACCGTCGCGCTCATGCCAAGGTAAACACACTAAAGGTTTGCGCAAGGCGATTTGAATTTACCGCGTTCCACTGCTACAGGCCGGGTTCCTCGATGCCAGCGCTGCAGTACGGCGGAGACGCGCGTGAATGGAGGCGGCCGACTACAAGGTTTATAGAGCCGCGTGGCCGTGCTCCACGTATTTTCCAAGGAGAACGTGGAACCTAGCTAGTGGAACCTTTCGTTGCTGTTGCCGCGTGATTTTTCATATGCCGCCAGGAGGCGGCGGTTTTCTTCAGTAGATGTATACAATATCATTTGTTATCAAAAAACCAAGCATCCATGAATTTTTTAATAAAGGAACACTGTAAATATCCCTTGTGCATTATTTTCGGTCTTATATTTGCGTAATGTCTTGTTCTTGTTGAACAAAGTTGACAAGTATGAACATATAAACCGGGCTTAGACGTTTACATTTGGCTGTGAGTATATAAGACTATTGCGCAATATCAATTTTACTTTAGGCGGTTGCCTGAATCGAGTTACAGACAGACAGACGGACAGACAGACATACAGGCAGACCAAAATTTCTGGGTTTAAGGGCACAGGGTAAGGCGAAATTTTGAAAAAATGACTTTTTGTTTTTCTTCGCAATTAGGGAAGTTCAATTCCTTGTGCACATTTTCCATATTCACACTTGCCTTAAAAAGTCTTATTTCTCGCTAAAAATCAGTTTTCCTGTAAGCAAGTAGCAAGTGCCCACATCCTCTTATGAATGTTCTCAGGGTTTATTGTCATTTTTTTCATCAAAAAACTTCCAGTTTGAGATCAAAATGCTTTTCTGGAACCAGCTGTACAGTCAAACCCGGATATATCGAACTCGCAAAAAACGGTCATTAGTTCGATATATCGTATAATTCGATATATAATGTTTAAAGAATTTGACAATGCACAGAACGTACCTCATCACTAACTGTTGTTTACTTGCAAGATACATGCTCCGCGGGCACACTAGCGCGAGAAATAGTCTCCGATCTTCTTTTGCTTCATCATTTTCGAAGCATTGTTGAGCACACACTTTTCAACATTGTCAAGTGACTCGAAACAGCTGAGCCCACAGCCTTCTATTGCCGCGCAGTGGCGGCGAAGAACGCTCAGCGCGTGAAGAGCATGAAGAGTGTGAAGAGCGTGAAGAGCAGTTCTTTAAAATGGTGCTTAGCGTGCTTCTCGGGATGCTGTACTCCGCCGCGACATCAGACTTCTTTTCCCCGCATTCACCTTTCTTGATAATTTCGAGCTTTGTGGAAATTGGCAGGTTCTGCCGCTTCACAGCAGCCATCGCAAATGGGGCAGATGAACAAGGCGTACCGATGCGTCGTCAACCGCGAAAACACGAAAAGGGAAGCATGCGTAGAAGCGAGGGGAGAGAGAGCCCGCCGCGCGAGACCGTGACGGCGAGACTGGCGAGACAGCGGGAGAGTGTGGTCCAACCACTATTTCCAGGGGGTGGCTGTCAGAGCGAGCGAGAGCGCGAGCGCTTGGGCTAAGTGACTTTTCAAACTGGGGGAGGAGGCGTAGGCAGCTCGCCCAGCTGCCGCGCGGGAAAGCCAACTTCGGGAGCAATCTTGCGCTGCCGAAGTTCGATATATAGGTTGCGGCTGCCTTTTTTGTTCGATGTAGCCGTACTTTTTGCTATATATTCTCCCGGTAACATTATAGTGCACAATAATTGTTCGATATATGGGATAATTCGATGTAAACGGGTTCGATATAGTCGGGTTTGACTGTATTAGGAAATTGCTTAGCAACCATCGCATAGCTTATTTCTCAGTGAGGGCAATCCAAAGACCCTGTTGCAGGTTTTTTCCACATTTGCCCTTCGAAGCTGCGCACAAAAAACATCTTTTTTGGGCTTCACACTCTAATGATTGCAACATTGGATGCTGTTCTTTCATTAAATGATGAAGCAATGCATGAGCCAGCATTTTGAAATCATTCAGACGGAAACCTGGGCGCAACACCACCATCGATTGGTTTAAAGAGGTTGACCAAAAGCAAAATACTTTGTGAACAGATCTGTACGATGGTGCACAAAATAGTCAAGGAAGGACAGACGACCGGGTGAAAAGCAAAAAAATGACTTTGACAGTGATTATGATGCTGGTGCTTTTTCAATAAATGGCTCCAGTGGTGTTTATGGCAAAAAAGTATGTTTTTTCACCTCTTTTTTAAAACTTTAAACTCAATTATCTCAAAACAATGTTTTTTCTTACATAGGTACCATTATTTCCTATATCTTCCAAGACAACAAGCTGATTCTTTTCCCATGTCATCTACATAACTTGTCACACCTGCTGTACTAGAATTAAAAATATGCACGTAACAGTTTTTTTGGTACAAAACTTTTAATACTAAAACAATGCCAAAATTTAGGTACTAACGAACAAAAAATTATAAAAAACTTAATTTTTTAAGAATGTTTATAATTCTAGTACAGTTAAAACAGCACGAAATTTGAAAGAAAATGATATATAAGTTATGGAGATACCTTTCTTAGATGCCGAGAAAAATGTACCTCAATATGGCCAAAAATGCATGGGAAGTATAGGGCTTACCCTGTGCCCTTAAGTAGCCCAAGAAAGACTATCGTCTATAAAAAAGACCCAGCGCACGCTCACGTGTGCCTCGTGCGCGGAGCGCCGAACAACATATGGTCGCCTCGCCGGCGCACTGTCAACCCCTAAACTACATCTTACACCGTGGTGATTCCTCAGCACTGCTGCGTCTCCATCCTTGCACAAAAATGCACTTCCGGTTTATCCAGGACTTTTATCCGCGTGTGCTGAACTAAACGAAAAAAGCGGCCACTCCCTGCTTCGTTATGTCCTAACAACTACTAAGCGTGGGAAATGCTTGGAAAAACTCACATACAGATACAACATCGGCGCAATGATGACATGTGCACGCAACCGAATGGACGGGCGATGCTTTACACGACGCTCGACTAATCTACATGACCGAACTCCCACTAGACGAAGGCAGAAGTACTCATGTATGTATAACGTAAGCTGCACTTACTGCAAGCTGTCCATGCTGCTTCGTGTCACTCCGGACTGTCGTTCCGCTATCCAATATTCTTGCTACCTGATTTCGCGTGATAAACGACTCGTAGCATATAATCCCATTTACTGCGTGAACACACTACAGAAACTGAACAGTCGAGAATTCAAAGTATAGCGTGCTTTATTTGATAGATGTCAAAACAACGAAAGAGGGGTGTATAACGTCCACACGGTGTGATTGTCTTCCTCCCTGCAACAGTTGCAGCTTTAACGTTGCATACCATTGAATAACGTGGTAACTTTGAATAACGGGCGCACCTATGGCTTCCTCAACAATCCTTCGCAAAAAAACTGCTGCTTTAAAAATCCGGAAGTATTACAGGTAAAAAAAAAACTAAGCCTCCTTCCTGGATTGCAAATAGGAACATGCTATTTTAGAACTAAGAAAAGGCACAGCCAGTTCCTCTTCGGGACCCCTTTAAGGGCTTCAGGTATCTTATGACTGTTGCCGTAGTAAGGGTTTCTCCTCAAGTTATCCAAACAAATAACCCAGTACGACAACGTTTGAACAATCAATACGAGTATTACAAATCTAGTTTCCGAGTACCTCTCCGTTCATCTAGCCTGACCTGCGTAATTCTAGCTTGGTTAGCAAGGAAAGCTTTCCTGCGCACACTTTCTTTATGATGTGTTAATATTATATTCGAGCCGGTGCTTTTTATCTCATAGGCTTCTGAGTATTCAAAACATCTTTATTTGCAAGACCTTAATAAAGGGGCCATGAAGGCGGAACACAAGTTTCGTTCATTCGAAAGGTTGCCTCGTTAGAATCAGGCCGGCACCACTTTTGACACACGCTTCGCTGGAATAAGCTAGATAATGAGGCAAAAAGGAAATGGCCATGCGACGCACTAGATCAGGGGCGGTATTCTCGAGTTTTGTCCCTTTTGAGTCCCTTTCAAAAGTGTCCCTTTTGGCGAGCCCTCATTGGCTAAAAGCAAACAGCCGGAAGTGACGTAACGCAAGCGCAACAAACATACTGCCAACGCCCACTGCCTAACCGGAAGTACGTCAAGATGAAAGGGACTCAAAAGGGACGTTTTCAAAAGGGGACAGTTACGAGAATACCGCCCCTGTTCACGCAACAGAACCTACGACGTCATATGTGCCCAGCTGTGCGATTGGCTGAGGCTGGAAAATGCAAACGAAAATTAGGCAGGGCTTACAGGCTTGCCGAACGAGCTGTTTGCGCGTAAATGTAATGCATGTTCACTTTACAGCAGTAAGAATGGTGCGGTAAACGATTAAAGTTACGAAAACACATGTTAACAAACAAGTACCGATGCGTACTGCTGTTGGTACGGGGCGCACTACGCTTGTTTTGGCTGCGCATCAGTCCGCCGCTTTGGAGTTGTCTTACATGACATTGGCCGATTCGGGTTAGCGAAGTTGTCTCACCTGACCCTGTTGCTCGAGCATACCACATGTTTAACAGAACAATTCTTTCTACCGCAAGAAAAACAAGCTAGGTGTAAAATGGTCAAAAACAAAGCAACGGCACCCAACGCTCCGTGGCTCAGTATGGTAGCGCCACCTGGGAGGACTGACGGCAAGCAAAACTGCAGAGCCTATTGACGCAGTGAAAGTTCGTTTTAATACGCGCCGTCATGACTTCATTGCAGGCGTCACAAACATGATTTGGCGGGGGAATAAAAATTTTAACATAAATTGATTAAGTTCTTAGTTATTGCGGCATCATTTGCTACCGGCAAAGCGCCGGGAGAACTATAAAACACGAAATTTTTCAAAAAAAAAAAAAACTTGTATTTTGTCTGCCTGGCTCCCAGTTGCAAGATATGAACGACAATTTCCCCCTGCATCGACGATACGATGATGTCAAAGCGCCATGCTCTGCGTCATTTAGCTTTTGTCCGATACTTATCGGCTACAATTGGTTTACGTACTACAACGCAAGGCTGTTGATCGAGGGCCCATATTTTTGTTACTTGTTCCCCGTCCTAGTTTCAGATTACATAATTTATATACCCCACTGTGTTGCATAAGTGCTATCAAGCAGCTCGAAAGAAGGAGTTCTTTTTCCGCAATCGTAGCCGTACCTGTATGATGAGCCCAACTCGCAGGCGTACCACCTCACGGAACAGGTGCGGGTCCGTTTGTATAAACATCGCCAGATATGTCAAAAGTTCCTGCATGCGTGAAAGCACATGAAAAAAATTGCACATGCCTGCATTAGCCCATTTTTAAACCGATGTCTGCCTGAACTAAACGCTACGAGGGGAATACAGCAGGCCACAAGACGGCGCTGACTATCACAAAGTAAACGCTGTAGCGCTAGCGAGGGCATGACCTTGCGGCACACTGAGTATTGTGCTGGTAATGCTTAATGAGTCATTGCAGCCAGTGTACATGAAAAACTACCGGATGTGATGACAGTGGGGCAAGAGGTTACTCGGAGCAGCCAAGCTAAACACCCACATTATGCAACGTTGTCTTAAGCGGGATAACAATAATGTCGAGGTCATTTTTCGCGCGCGTGGGTCACGTTAAGCAGGAACATGGGAAAGAGATCCCTGCGATCACAGCACAAAAATGTAATCTTGAACGCAAACCAAAAAGAAACCTTCATTTATGAATCGTTTATTTATGAAGTGGTGATTTTGTTGGGGCGAAGTTTACTAAAAGATTAATTAGCTTTGTATTGTGTGTTAATTCCCACTAACCACTCTCATATATACGGCCATTCTTCTCCTGCTGAATCATGATATTTGTGTAGTTATAAGTTTCTACCTTAAGTACAAGCTACGAAAGATGTACGCCGCTAGTAGTGAAAATATGCAAGTCATAGCTATGCCTCATGGCGTGAGTGTATATGCAGATTGTTAGTTACACTGTTAATGTTGAACTGCCCACAAAGCAAGCCTATATCTTCAATAAGTGCTGTGCAGGAAGACCTGAAGGACTCTGGTAATACCCATGCGAATTTTCTGTTCAGGGTGAGCGTGCCACGTTTTAATTCTTTCTTGTTTTGTATATTTTTACTGCAAAGCAGTATAACTCTAACCACCCAATTTTCATGCTGGTGAAGCCGCTTTACTCGGCGCCGTTCCGGAGCTCCTCCTCGCCACCGCCGACCTCTTTCACAACTGTCATTCCTCGCGCCCCCACCGACACCTCTTTCACAAGTTTAGCAGTCAGCTGATAACGGCGGTAGCACCGTCACCCCATTATTGCGGAGAATAAACAGAGGCACGAATATGCTTAAACACGACGGAAAGCCGCTCCCGCTGAACACGTACAGGCGCCGTCATAAGTAATTGGAGCACGGGAGCTGTGGCCGAACTGTATCGGAGCGCCGTGTAGCTGCACCGGGAGTAAATGAAAGGACGAGAACACGCATGCGCGCCTGCCGACGGCGATAGCCCATCTATAAACCAGTTTTTAAATTTGTGTTCAAGCATTGCTCGCAGCATAGTGATCTCGGCGACGGCGCTGATAGCAGAGACGATTCTGGCAGCGTCTCTGGCGCACTTCCAGCTGCCGGAGAAGCGGCGCGCTGTCACAGCAATTTGCAGTGAGTTTTTCGTTCGAATATTTTTACGTCTGTACGCTATCAGCGCCATCGCCGAGACCAGTATGCTGCGAACAATGCTCGAAGCCAGGTTAAAAAAAGGGGTTTGAGAAGCATAAATGGGCTATCGCCGTCGGCAGGCGCGAATGCGTGTTCTCGTCCTTTCATTTACCGCCGGTGCAGCTACACGGCGCTCCTATATAGTTCGGCCACAGCTCCCGTGCTCCAATTACTTATTACGGCACCTGTACCTGTCGCTGTTGCCGCCTCAAGTTCCATTTATCCAGAATTCCTCCCGGATTAAACCCAACTTGCCCGCTTGGAACGCCGGCGTGAGCCCGTAATCCTTCAGCTTGAAAGGCTTCCCGAGCGCCATTTTCGTCTGAGCATTTTACGCCTAGGTACACGCCAATCACCTGTTGCCCGTTTATATGTACATGGATTAACGGTGGAAGGAGCGGGGCGTGCAGGCATAGCTATAGGCTTCACAGCCCCACCGACGACATGTCCGTTGTGGTGGTGGGAGATTTAGACACGGGAGTATGACGGTTCAATGCGACCTGTCGGCTGTCCGTCGTCTAGCGGTTTGAATTTGGGTTGGTGCGTTACACAGACAGCAAGATGCCTACGACGCGGGAAGGAAACGGACGTACAGCTTCATGTTTGTCCGCTAAAATAAAGGCCGAGTTCTTCCACATTTTAACTCCGTATTGCACAGACGCATAGTTCGCTCGAGGGAAGAGGAGCAGGAACTGAAGCATCGTCGGCCCAAACAAAAGCGCGAATCGGTGCGAAAACAACTGAAAGCTGCTGCCGCCGCTGTTGCAGCCGCAAGTTCCAGCTCGTCGAGTAGCTGCGAATTCCTCCCGGGTGAACAGGAACTTGCCCGCCTGGAACGCCGACATGAGCCAATATTTTTGCTCAGCTTGACGGGCTGTCAGACCGTCATTTCCGACGGCGTACGTGTATCACTTCTAAGCGCGCGACAGTAACCAGTTGCTGGTAGTGGTGGGAGGGGCGCGTGTTCGCACAGCTATAGGTTTTATGCCTCCGCAGTTGGTATGTCTGTTCTGCTGGCAGTAGGTTTAGACGTGGAAGTCATATGGTCCAATGCGACTTGCCCGGAGTCCTCAGGAGACGAGCAGATTGGGTTGGCGTATTTCGCGGACAGTAAGGTGTCTGCGACACAGAAGGGAAACAGACAGCTTCATGTTCGTCCGCTAGAAATAAAGCTCAAGCCCTTCCAATCTTCATTCAGATGATTGGTTAGGAAGTATGCTCAATCCCAAATTTCAGACAAACGCTCGGTTGTTTTGTGCGCTCCATGGATTTTGTCGAGCTTCAAAGGCCATCCTTCTTCACAGGGCACTTTATTTTTGTCTTTCATATCTCGCTTACATTTTAACACTCAAGAGGACGACTATTAAACGCACAAAAGCTGTTACGTTATTAGCTGAGGGCACCTTTGAGCAGCCCGCAGTAATAGTTAACTGATCGGTTGTATTAAAGCGAACCTTTAGTGTCCCCAATGATGGCGTTGTACGCAACACGCCGGGCAGGAAAGCCAACTTTCTCTGACCATGATGATGAATTATTGTGGGTTAAGTGAAAGAAAATGCGGTTCCCCTGGCGGGCACCGAACCTGGGTTCCTGACGTCATGAGGCTGGCGTCTATCCGATTGCTCCATTTTGGCATGGTTCAGGCGAACTCCAAGCAGCAGGCACCGATTCGTGCCGACACCCCAAACCCAAATATTAGGCTTACGGAGTGTAAACCCGAGAGTTGCTGTCAGCATTACAGAAACGTGGTGTTAATCGACCAGATTTAGGGGAAATCCCCAAGGTGGAATAAGTTTCTGTAAAGGAAAGTTTGACATCCACCTAAATGCAGCCATACGGCTACAAAGTAAAGCTATACAGCTTTCTCAGAAACTTCGCAGTTGAAGAAAAATTCGTCCTGGGCCAGGATTCGAACCCGGGACCACTGCTTAACCGGAGCAGTCGCTCTACAAACTGAGCTAACCAGGAGGCTAGTCGTTAGTAGCGCGAAAGCGAATTGATCAACAACTCGAAGTGATCAACAACTTTCCTTTACAGAAACGTGGTGTGTAACTTCAGAGCAGCATATACTCGCAGCTTGGGATTTGCTAACCAAACAATCCATCACGAGAGAGCTTCGCGTTCAACTATTGTCGTCATTAGATGGAGGGGTGCATGATTTTTTGTTTATGACGTCAAACGTCTACACTATATCGGCGAGGTCTCTTACTCGTCAAAAGGCATTCATAGGGTGCGATTAGCTACATCCCCCAAAACTTGGCAAAAACAATTAAAGTAGTGTCTAATTAGGTGGTGATGCGCGAGGGCTCAGCACAGACGTGGTTTTGGAGAAGGTTCTGAACTCATGTTTAATGTGATAATGACGGTGATGATGATGATGATGGTTGTATGTTTATGGCGCAAGGCCAACTGGGGCAAAGAGCGCCAAAACAATAGTCATATATGAGGGGTGAAACCTTAAAAACTAAGTAAAGTCAGCAAAAACAAAAGTTAAATTACAAAACGACAATGAGCATGGCTGGTGTATAGGGCCAGATTTCATGATACGTGATAGGAAATGAGGTTTAAAAACTTGACGTCTAACAAATACTCAAACACACGTTTCACAGAAACAATGGCATCGTCACCTAGAAAAAACGATGGATGTAGGGGAATATGTTGTCTGTAGAGTTCTCTGAAGTGTTTGTGTCGTGTTGTGTGAAGTGCCTTGCATGTGATTAGTATGTGCACTACGGATAGGGCCTCTCCGCACCTGCTGCACTGGGGTCTAGAAGATCCCATCAGCAGATACGAGTGCGTCGCATGGGTGTGCCCCATCCGTAGCCTACCCAAGGCGACTGCCGTGTGTCTGTTGTGTGAGTCAGATGTGTACCGTCCCAAGTGTGGCTTTATTACATGTAGTTTGTTGTCTGTCTGTTCATCCCAGTGTGTTTGCCATGTTCTGCGCAGGTGTTGTCTTATGTGTGGCTTGAGGTCTGTGTAGGGTACCGTTGTAATGTCCACAGTGTTCCTGAGTGCAGCAGCACCGGCCCTCTCGTCTGCCAACTCGTTCCCAGCGATCCCTGCGTGTCCTGGGACCCAGCAGAGGACCAGCTCATGCTTTTGTGCATACACGGACATGATAGTGCTGAATACAAGATTAACTATGTGGTTTTTGGGGGGCTTGTGCGATGACAGTGCGCGAACAACACTCAAAGAATCTGTATAGATGATGGAATTGGGAATTTGAGTTTCAAGAATGTGTCGTACAATCAGTAAAATTCCATACGCTTCTGCTGAAAAATTGATGTATGCACGCTCATGGTTCTGGCTGCATTGAAATTAGGACCATGAGCAGCGCACGACACCATACTGGAGGTTTTAGAAGCGTCACTATAAAATTCTGCAAATGTGTATTTAAACTGCAAAGACAGAAAGTGCTGCAGTATTGCAACTCGTGGTACACGATTTCTGTCAAGTCTCATAAAAGAAAGGTCGCACGACACAGGGCGAACTTGACAAGGCGGTAAACTGTTAGAAAAGGATGACCTGTACACATCTAAAAACGAATCACTGAGATCCGAGGCTCGCTCTCTCACTCTAAGCGAAAAGGGCAGAGGAACGGATGGGCGATTTGCAAAGAGCAGAGATGTTGATGTATCGTTAAAGACAGGATAAAAAGGATGATTATTCAGTGATGAAATTTTAAAAGCATATAGCAAATCCATGTACGTTCGTTGGTTCTCAAGGCTCCACTTATCACACTCGACATACAGACTCTCGACAGGGCTAGTGCGAAAAGCACCCGAGGCGAGACGAAGCCCCAAGTGTAGCACTGGGTCAAGCATTCGCAACGCTGTTTTAGTCGCCGACCCATATACCACACTGCCATAGTCTAGACGAGACCCAACCAAAGCAGTATAAAGCCGTAGTAGGAGTTCTTTGTCGGCACCATAAGATTGATGGGAGAGAACCTTAAGTATATTCATTGTTTTCAGACATTTATTTTTAAGTTCCTTGATGTGGGGAATGAATGTGAGCTTGTGATCAAACACAACACCTAAGAACTTGTGCTCCTTGTTCACAGGAAGCGACACGCCATTAAGAGTAATGTCTGGGTCCATATGGACCCCGCGCTTCCTGGAGAACACAACGCAAGAGCTTTTTACAGGATTTAATTTAAAACCATTCTTGTCTGCCCAGCCGGCAAGTTTCTTTACACCAAGCTGGACTTGACGTTCGCAGATTGACATATTGCATGATTTATAGGATATCTGTACGTCATCTACATACATGGAATAAGAGATTGTAGGTGGCAGTGCCTTACCAAGAGAGTTCATTTTTACTATGAAGAGAGTGCAGCTCAACACGCCACCCTGTGGCACGCCATTTTCTTGCACGTAAATGTTTGAGAGTGCACAACCGACTCTTACTCGAAACGTTCTGTCTGACAAGTAACTAACAAGAGTGTTAAACATGTTACCCGAAACACCGCATGACTTGAGGTCACTAAGGATCCCATAACGCCAAGCGGTGTCGTATGCCTTTTCAAGGTCGAAAAAGACAGTTAAACAATACTGCTTATGCGCGAAGGCATCCTTGATATACGAGTCAAGAGCTACCAGTTGATCGTTCGTCGATCGCCCCACCCTAAAGCCTGCCTGGCAGCTCTCGAGAAGACCGTTGTACTCGAGGAAGTACACGAGCCTGCGATTTACCATCTTCTCGAAGAGCTTGCACAGGCAGCTCGTCAGGGCTATAGGACGGTAGCTTGAGGGGGACGACGGGTCCTTTCCCTCTTTCAGGAGAGCTACAACTATAGCCTCCTTCCAAGAGTTTGGAATGTGCCCCGAAAGCCATATCTTGTTGAACAGGTGGAGAAGTGTTACAAGAGTGTCTGTGTGTAAGTTCTGTATCATTGTATATGTAATGTTGTCTGGGCCTGGAGCTGAGGGTGTACTATGACGGTGTACTATGACGGTGTGTACTATGTGATAATGACGGTGACCATACCAGTCGAAGCACAAGCACAGTCCGGTGCAGCGCCTACCTGCGTGAGCATGGCCATGCTTTGGTCTCCAGGGTGCGCATCGCTGATTATCTTGCGCAATTCCTTGGCGGGTAGCGGTCTCATGATCACGTGCTCATGCATCGGAGGCCTGCCCACGGTCACCTGCAAGGACAGTTTTATCAGATACTGACAAGGCACAATAGATACCCCCGCCCTGTTTAGTAAGGGTAGTAATTCCCGTTCGAAGAGAAGAAAACACGAAACACGAGGAACCTGTCTTGAACAAGCATAAATATACTTGTGGTATTTTTAAGTGTAGCGACTCTGTTAGTTTTGCCTATTGAGAGATCCAAAAGGATGGTTTAACGACGTTGTTTGAAGACATTCTGTATCGGCTACTTGATAACAACATAGTGATAACAACATAGTTCTGCCGGGACCAAGTTCTTATGGGCTTTTGCATGCAATTTCACACCATAGGATTTAACACAAATAGTTTGGTCAAGCTAATGCCGGCTTCAAGCTACCCTTTTTAGCTTCAAATGTGGTATAGCCAATTTCCGATTTGTTATAGCATATAGAAAAGATGTTTCTTGTTAACGTTGTGAGGACACATGAAAAAAAAAAAAATGTAAGTGGATACTTGTGGCACACAAGTAATATGGCCGGTTGCCAAGGTTTGCTAAAATTATTCCAGTGCTCTACCCTATAGCACGCCTCAGAGCAAGATTGTAGCTCCAGCGCGTCACAACCTTGAATTGTTCACGCTTCTGAACGATAAGAATTACGCCCACCTCCCCTCGCGGGAACCCTCGTGTGATGCGACGCTGAGGGGGGTTCAAGCGCACGCGGAGAGCAACCGTCGACCGAAAGGCCGCCGGAAAGCGGCACACCGGTTATATGCGCAGCGCGCCCGAAGGAGAGGAGACCGCGGAGAGAGAGAGAGCGCCGCGGCTATGACGCAACACAATCCACTTTAATCCAATCCAAGCCAAGCCAAGCCAAGCCAAGCCAAGCCAATCGAATCCAATCCATCGACCCTCGCGAGAGAGTGTTCGCTATCGGAGAGGAGAGGGGGAGAGTGGCTGCGGACAACAACAACGGACGCACGCAGGAAGGACAGGGCCGCCGACAAGAGATGCTCTCAGCGTCGCATCTAAAATGAGATTACTGCTTTTTTAAAGTGTCTTCAGTCAGACAGTAGTTCAACCCGAGCCATAATTCGCCCTCATAACGAAGTCCCACTGATGTCAATGCTATTGTCACCCCAACTTTGACCACCCCCTATACCTCCAACGAGCCCTTCGCTCCCTCCACCTATTTTGTTTCAGTTTGAACGCAGCACCTTTAAGAAAACTGTTATACAGTTGCCGAGAGACGAACAAATGGGCAAGATCTATTATAGCAATACGGAAACAAAGTTAGGTCGAGACTCCCGGTTGGATACAGTGTATTATATAAAGATGGAATATTAGGAAAATACCTATTTTGTTCCTTGCGCTCGCTGCTTTCACCTCATTATGATATATGAGCATGAATTATAGTTTAAGAATGACTTTTATGGTGTTTTTATTGGGACTATAAGTGCTTATTTTGGCATTTGGGCATAAACATCTATAAATGCCCATTTTCAAAACCGGCGCCTCCATGAGTACTGTTTACCCTCAAGTATTGTTTTCCAGTGCTCTTTGAGATCGTGATCATTGTTCATGCTAACGGGCAACATCGACTATTTTGAACTCTATTAGGTTCACCCCACCCCTCTAGTTGTTCAACCGACTCCAGGAAAAAAAAATGCCATCTCTTTCTAAAAAAAATTTAGGGAAAACTGCGTCAAAAGTTCGTCAACACCTTCGCCAAAAGTGCGCCCAATATTAGCTGTGCCGCCAACCTTCGCTTATAATGCGTCCAATTAATCGATCGTCAAAACTTCACAGACGCAAACAGAAACCAAAAACGGACGCACGCGACGAATTTTCGGGAACTAAGTGAACGCATCTACGAACGACCGATACGTATACTGCTGACACGTGGTTTATGAGATAAATGCGTACTATTGCACTCCTTCATGATCGATTCGTGTGTTTCCTCAGCTAGAATAACTCCTTTTTCTGTATTTTTAAGGAACCGTTATTTTAAAGTCCGGTTTTATGCACGCGCCATGTGTCCAGAGACCTTAACAGAGCTATTAGGTCGACAGTCGGTCTACGGGGAAATGCATTAGCTTTCTGACAGGAGGCCATCGGTCCAACGAAGAAAGATTACGCTTTAAAAACTGCTAACAGAAGTAAAAGAACGAAAGATGAGATGAGAATACACATGGAAGTTCTTGCCGCCATGGATGATCATGATTGGCCTGGTGAACACCGGCCCCGGAACAGCAGTTCCCGCCGACGTCGTGAGGAAGCGTCCAAAGCCCTCAGAGACGTGCCGAAGTTTTGGGCGGGGAATGGCGTCGGCTTGACGTCAGGTCGTCAGGTCTCGGTGAATCATGAGCAGGAGACACGGGACTGGGGAATGGTCACGTCCGTGGCTTACCGGGCTGGGGCGGGCCGACACGATCCAAGAGCCGGTATGAGACCGCTTTATGAGCTAAGACGAGCTGAAGCTCGGAGCCGGGACGGGGACGAAACCAGCACCCTCCACCAAAACTTCACGTGGCGGCAGGGCAGATATGAGATGAACCATGGCAGATGAGGAGCGATATATTCACACTATGTACATGGTGGCCATCCGAGAGCCCGCGTAGGTTGCTTGCCTCACAGCGCTTCGTCGTCATCGGAGGATGTGACCCCAGAGAGAGAGAGAGAGAGAGAACAAACTTTATTTTCCGCAGGACCTAAGTCCAGGTCCTAATTTGAAAGTTCAATCCACCGGATCCACGTAGTACTCCAGAATGTCCGTGCAGATCCGGTGCACGCGTTTGTAGAGAGCTTCCTGGGCAGTCTGGATGTTTGCTATCGGCGGGGGAGACAGCCAGAGCTCCCAGGAGGTGATGGAGGCGAGGGATGGGTCAAGAGATGGCGGGGTGCAGTCCCAATAAGAACGAGGGATGTATGAGTAGGAAGAACAGGTGGGACAGAAAGGATGGCCAGGGCGCCGATAGATGCGGTGAAGAATGTGATGGGAGGGGAGTGAGGAGGTTTGAGCGCCACTGCCCTCTTCATTGTCGTTTCGTGGCAATATCATTGTGTATAAGAAACTTGCAATAGTAACAGACCTCATGTAAGAACAAATATGTTAATTTCGTAAGTTTTTGTTTGTCTTGCATTATTTTAAAGGCGGTAGACTTTCTTGGGCAACATAAACGCAGAAATTTTGGCCTGTCTGTCTTTCTGTCTGTCTGTCTGTCTGTCTGTCTGTCTGTCTGTCTGTCTGTCTGTCTGTCTGTCTGTCTGTCTGTCTGTCTGCCAGTCTGTCTGTCTGTCTGTGACTGAATTCAGCCAGCAGGCCAAAGTGAAACTGAACCTCCGCAATAGTACTCACAGCCAAATCTGAACGTATAAGTGCAGTGTTAATCTTCATACTTGTCAACATTGTTGAACAAGAACAAAACATTACGCGAATATATAAGGCAGAAAATTAATACGTGAGTGATATTTGCAGTGTTCCTTTATTCAAATTTCACGGATGCTTGCTTTTTTCTGCGACACAAATGAAATACTACTTAAACTACAGAAAACCGTCGACTTCTGCTACCCGCGCTACCTGGCGGCATTTAAAAATCAAAAGGCAACAGCAGCGAAAGGTTCGACTACATAGGTTGCACATTCCGCTCGGAACGCTCGTGGAGTACGGCAACGTGGTTCTATAAACGTTGTAGTAGGCTGCCTCGATTCACGCGCGTCTCCGCCGTACGGCAGCGCTGGCATCAAGGCACCCGACTTGGAGAAGTGGAACGCGGTAAATTTAAATTGTCTTGAGCAAACTTCTAGCGTGTTATGTTTGTGGGAACGAGACGGGAGAGGTACAGCACGAGATGTGCGCGGGAAATAGAAGAAGGACATTTAATTGCCAGGAGCGCCAGTTGACTATCGTCTTTTGTCGACATTTGCAACCAGAGGAGCAGACACGGGGTCATTTTTGTGTCTGTTTTTGTAGTGCCCATTTTAATTGCGTCAGGCACACATAAGGTAGCGCTTTTTTAATAAATATACCAAGCTTTCAAATATTCTTTTTCATGCCTGCTTCAGTATTTGGACGCTCCAGAAAGTGACATCGAACATGAATGGGAACGGTGCGATGGTTGGATTAAGTCCATTTATCCTCGTTAGTCCAACAGCTTTACATATCTATTGGACGGCTATAGTCCCCTGTTGGCATCTGTGCCACCATATTGGTTTGGGTATCGCAGATAGAGATCGTGCAAGTTTTTGTTTCAAATTGTTTGTACGTATTTAAGAATGTATGGTACCTGCATTTACATTAGAGGCCTGAAACATCGTTTTCCCGCATATTTTTGGCTCCAAAAGCGAGTTTACTAATGCCTAAAAATCTGGCCCCTAGTCCTACAGTGCGCACCATTAATATTTGAATCATCATCGTCGTTGTTTCCTTTTAGGCGACAGGCGGATTTTACTGAATGTATGCGCTTTAAATCATCCGAACACAGTGTTTCGTGCCAGTCCGCGGATGTGAATTTGAGTTTGAGTTTATTTTGTTGAAATGGTACATAAACGTACAGGCAAGAAAATGTTGGGCCAATAGCCGAAGCTAGTGGAGGCCCACATACAAATGGGTTTGCAGCAAAAAAACATCAACACAAGATTTACGCTAATAAATTTAAAACTAGTAAATAAACATCAGCATATATGTACAGATACACAAACGCACACATGAATCCATTCTGCAGAGATATATATACATACATACACAACATGTATATATATATATATATATATATATATATATATATATATATATATATATATATATATATATATATATATATATATATATATATATATATATATATATATATATATATATATATATACAGAAAGAAATGCTGGCAGACTACAACGCCAAAGAAGGCATAGGGGAATGGTTAGAATATTTTTTTTTACCGTTAGTGACGTTACATTTTTTTTTAATATTATTATTAATTACGTGAGAAAGAAAGAAAAACACGCGCCCAGAGTGGGGACCGAACCCACGCCTTTCGATTAGATCTCGAATGCCTTACCAATTCGGCTATCTGGGCGACTCTGTCCTCCTTCACTTTCTGGGGTATTTATATTTACTACAACTGTATCTGACGCTTGAGGGTGGTAGCCAGCGCCACTCTGACTACACGGGGAGAAGGGGACCTTCTTTTCAACCCCCGGGGCTTGACGCGAATGTCTACACCCTGTCATATGTGGATAACTGGCGGGAAACCCTCTTATGCTACCTTGGCATCAAGGCTGCCAGAACCGAGGCCCTCGCTAAGCTTTCGCAGGATAATAGGATTTGGAAATGAGGGGCTCGCTAGGAAATACAGAAAGAAATGCTGGCAGACTACAACGCCAAAGAAGGCATAGGGGAATGGTTAGAATATTTTTTTTACCGTTAGTGACGTTACATTTTTTTAATTATTATTATTAATTACGTGAGAAAGAAAGAAAAACACGCGCCCAGAGTGGGGACCGAACCCACGCCTTTCGATTAGATCTCGAATGCCTTACCAATTCGGCTATCTGGGCGACTGTGTCCTCCTTCACTTTCTGGAGTATTTATATTTACTACAACTGTATCTGACGCTGTAGTCAGATGTGTAGTCAGAGTGGCGCTGGCTACCACCCTCAAGCGTCAGATACAGTTGTAGTAAATATAAATACCCCAGAAAGTGAAGGAGGACACAGTCGCCCAGATAGCCGAATTGGTAAGGCATTCGAGATCTAATCGAAAGGCGTGGGTTCGGTCCCCACTCTGGGCGCGTGTTTTTCTTTCTTTCTCACGTAATTAATAATAATAATAAAAAAAAATGTAACGTCACTAACGGTAAAAAAAAAATATATTCTAACCATTCCCCTATGCCTTCTTTGGCGTTGTAGTCTGCTAGCATTTCTTTCTGTATTTCCTAACGAGCCCCACATTTCCAAATCCTACATATATATATATATATATATATATATATATATATATATATATATATATATATATATATATATATATATATATATATATATATATATATATATATATATATATATACAGTGCACTCATCTATTTAATCATACATGCAAAAATTTACCCATACATACATGAAATTGTACAAGAATATATGCCAGTATCTGTTGTGTTTCTGACGTTTGGGCACACCTCACGACAGAGAGGGGTAAATGTTCCCTCTGCCTCCAGTTCTGTTTGTTCTAGCTCACCTTTTTTAGATGTAATTCTGTAGCCCATACACTGTTTTTTTTTTTGCTTTTTGTCTTGTGTTTCGCGCGCGCCACTCCCGAGAGCGTGAGGCGAGGGCTTTTCTTCACCGCTTGTTTTTGTCCTGTATTTATCTCGCCTCTTTTATACAGCTCTTAAAGCGGCATAACATATATTTCAACAAAAACCAGACCGCGACGTTCATTTTTGCAAACGAACGCGGAAATTTTTGTCTGTGTGCTGGTGCTTTGCCTCAATCTGCTCACGACCGCCTGTGCGTTAAGAAATGTCGACATAATTGAACCATACCATTAGTGGTACACTTTGGAAATGTTTTGCTAATGTACAGCATCTTCAGACTCGCTATTATCGGAGACACATAAACTTTACCAAAGACATATCGCTCAAAAAATAATTCATACTAATTTTGGCAGACTCTCCCAATACATCGAGGAAGCATTAAAACCGAACGTTTATGAGTAACACCTGTGTCTGCTTATGCCAAGGCCAATGCGTGCTACATGCTTGATCGCAGCGCCAAAAGAGCACTTTGTGGTGTGCGTCTGGCCGCAGGAACAAGTTCTGTGCTATGTTCTTCACCAGTGGTTGGGTATTCAGAGACCACTCCGGCATTTTAGCACGCATGCGAGACAACATATCTCGTGCCATTTACGAAACAGTTGGAGATACTGTTTGCCTCTGAAATCTAGAAGTTATGGAAAACTTATAGGAAAAAATGGCCGCGTATCTGCTCCTTTCGTTGCAAATGACGTCAAAAGACGATAGTCTTTGTAGGAATTTGCCAAGGAAATGCCCCCCTTTGCTTTCCCGCTCACCTCTCATGCTGTTCCTGTTCCGTCGCGCTCATCGCAAAGTGAACACACTAAAGGTTTGCTCAAGGTGATTTGAATTGACCGCGTTTCACAGCTACAGGCGGGGTTCCTCGATGCCCGCGCTGCAGTACGGCGGAGACGCGCGTGAATGGAGGCGGCCAACTACAAGGTTTATAGAACCGCGTGGCAGTGCTCCACGTGCGTTCCAAGCAGAACGTGGAACCTAGCTAGTGGAACCTTTCGTTGCTGTTGCCGCGTGATTTTTCATATGCCACCAGGAGGCGGCGGTTTTCTGCAGTAGATGTAGAATATCATTCGCTATCGAAAAACCAAGCACCCAGGAATTTTTTAATAAAGGAACACTGAAAATATCCCTTGTGTACTAATTTCCTCTGTTTTATTTGCGTAATGCCTTGCTCTTGTTCAACAAAGTTGACAAGTTTGAACATATAAACCGGACTTAGACGTTTATATTTGGCTGTGCGTATATAAGACTATTGCGCAGTAAGCATTTTACTTTGGCCGGGTGGCTGAATCGAGTCACAGGCAGACAGACGGACAGACAGACATACAGACATACAGACAGACCAAAATTTCTGGGGTTAAGTAGCCCAAGAAAGACTATCGTCTTTGATAGCCGCTCACCTGCTTCTGTCGAACAAGCAGATCAGTGACGGACATCGCGAGGTCACCGACTCGCTTGCCCACAGGGCCTGCAAAGTGGCGCACGAGGCCCCACCTCTGCTCTTGGCAGGCGCGCTCGTAGAAGTCCTGGAAGAGGTTCCACACGGTCACCACCGAGGTGGGAAAGCCCAGGCCGGTGTCCCAGTTGAGGCCCTTGTTGATGGACAGGTAGAACAAAATGTCCCCCTGCTCCTCCATCATGGTCGTCTCGCGCAGCGTCGTCAGCAACTCGAACTCCGCCACCTGACGCCATCGTGCGGAGGAGACAAAAACACCGTCAGCCCCATTATTAGATTTCCAGTGAGTACGTATAAATAAAGGCGATCCGAAAGTTCAACGGAGCACGAAAGCGGGTACCAAACTGACAAATATAAAAGTTCTGTACGCTTCGCCAGAGTTGCGCGTCCTCTTTCCAAGAGCCGTCATGCCGCCGGTTCCAGTATGATAGGAAAGCCCACTTTCAATGCTGCGCACCGAACTGCAGCCGCAAGCCGGCGGCTGCGGCTGCCTTTCGCGGCGGCCGGCCTGCTATTGGTAATATAGCAGAAGCTGATTGATTTATTGTAAGGTTTAATATGCCGACGCAACCCATGCGACGAGGCGCGCCGTAGTGGAGGGCTCCGGATTAATTTCGACCACCTGGGGATCTTTAACATGCCCCGAAATCTCGTACACACGGGCGTTTTTGCTTTTCACCTCCATTAGAAAAGCGACCGCCGCGGCCGGGAATCGAACCCGCGTCCTCGGGCTCAGTAGCTATAGCGCAAGCTGATGAGGTCTTCAGCCGAAACGCCTTGAGGGGAATCATGTGGACCCGTATCAACGGCTGCATCCGCCATTCGAGGCACTTATGACCGCACCTGTTCGAACTGCAGCTCCGATATTGCGCAGAAGGGCACTTCCTCCTCGCCGGAGACCGAGCCCCTACGCGAGACGACCAGCGAGGAGAGGCCGGAGACGAGGGCGGTCTGCTGCAAGCGGTAGTCGTGGTACGTCTCCTCGCTGGCAGGGCTGGACCGGGCCAGCGAGCGCGAACGGCGAATCATACCCGTGGCCACGGACTTGCGCCGGCCTACTGCTATTCGGTCGGCGCTGCTGGCACGATGACGGCGAGGGGTTCTCTCAACGGGAGTAGAACCACCGGAGGAACTCGGCCGTAGCCTGAACGCCAACTTCTCACGTGTGGGACGCAGGAAAGTGCTGGACATTTCGCGCTCCAGGTAGTCCCGGATCTGCATGCCGATACGGAAAACAAGGCGCGCAGAGTGCGAGAAAGAAGTGAACGGAGCTGGCAGGAGCTGCTATTGTTTCGCTGTATATGAAGAAACAGATGGCTCTTCGGAGATACGGAGAGACGGCGAATTAGCACCAATGACATGGTTGCTTTTTACAATTTGTCGTTGTTGCAAAAACGGAATTGAATTTGATGATGAAAGCGTTAAGGATGTACAAAAATAGATGTAGTTTTAACTTCAGAAGGAGCGCCAAAAATAACATAGAATAAGTTGTTGGTTTTTTAGTTTTTATTTCCTGAAATGTAGCAAGTTGAGGTGCTCATCACAAAAAATATTTCCTTTCTGTTAGATTCACTCTGTTTTAACCCCGGTTGAACGGGAACATAGGACGCTTTTAATGGGAATGTTTCACTTCCTTGGTGATCCCCCTTGAGCCCTTTTAGAGGACTTATTTTGTCTGTCAGGTATGAAGATATTGTGGTAAAAATTGTCTCCTCCCTAAATGATTTGCCAACTTAACATGTCTGCTTTGTTATAGCTACACGAGCAACAAAAATTCCATCATTCTTCCCGTCCTATGCCTGTTCATGCCACGTTCATGACCAAAGGCAAGTTTCGGTACGCGCAGGACATGGGCCAGTCTTAGTGTAAGCCAGGCGTCCGCCAGAATTTATACTTGTACGGCGGCTCTGCATCTGAACTAAGGAATCATTACGAAAGGGTAACTGAATTTCGTTAGCAAAGCTGTTTAGGTTTTTTTTTAAGGGATGAAAACAACAGCACTATGCACGGTACACGAGAATGAATAAATACACACTTGGGTTGTCCGCGAGCATGTGTCTCGAATCAGTTGCGTTTTTTTTTTTATCCCTGCGATTACGGGCCAAACCAACCCATGTTTCAACCCTTCCGATGTTCTTTCAATGGCTCCCGCGAAGTGCGGCACAATGAGGAAGAACGGCAGGAACAAAGTTTCTCCCACCTCCCCTCGCGGGAACCCCTGTGTAGATGCGACGCATCGGGGGTTCCGTTGTTGTTTCCGTTAGGTTGATTCTCCAATCGCGTGAAACGTGCCGTGAACCCCCTGCCGCGGCTATGACGCAACGTGGCGCGGCTATGACGCAACACAATCCAACACAATCCACTTTAATCCAATCCAATCCAATCCAAATTCAATCCAATCCAATCAAAGCCAAGCCAAACCAATCGAATCCAATCCAATGCCCCTCGCGAGAGAGTGTTCGCTATCGGAGAGGAGAGGGGGTGAGCGGCGGAGAGCGCAGCTCGCGCGGCGAGGAGAATGGGGGAGGGGTGTGGACGGACAACAACAACGCCGTATGGAGGGACAAGGCGAGTGAATGAGATGCAGTCGCATCTAAAAGGGCGCGTACCATTTTGGGCAGCCGATCCGGGTAGCCGTTCTCGTAGTCGCCGAGGAAGTCGAGGCTGGTCACGCACGAGGTTTTAAAGAGCTCGTCGATGTGGTTGAGGGACACGCGGGTGCCGTGCACGTAGCCGCTCACCAGCTTCTTGATGGTCTGGCGCAGGCTGACGGGCACGCGGTCCCCGCTCAGCTGGCGCGCCTGCAGGGTCACCACCATGGTGGGCCTGCCGGAAGCGCGCCAGTGAGCGCGAAGCATGGCGACGTTTGCGCGGAGCGTGCTCGAGAACAGGTCGACGTCGTTCAGCAGGTGAAACTCCTCGCTGTCCAGGTTCTGCGGGGTGAACACGCACGGCCGGTCCTGGGGCGAGAAAAACAAAACACGTAGCCATGGAGAAGATTGTCTGATTGTAGGGTTTAACACGACGGAGCAATGCCTGGGCTATGAGGCCCGCCGTAGCGGAGGGCTTCGGATTAATTTAGACCACCCGGGGATCTTTAACGCGAGCCGAAATATTGACACACGGGCGTTCTCGCATTTCACCTCCATCGGAAAAGGAGCCACTGGAGCCTGAATCATACCCGCTTCCTTGGGCTCAGCAGCACACCATTTCAAGGAGCACTGACACGAAAATTTTATGTTACACTTTTATTGTTTTTATCGATGATTAATGGCCTGGCAAACCTGAAAGAGCACATCAAATACTTCAGCGCGCTATAGTTAATTACATTGAACGGCCTGAAAATCGTTTGTTTCAAATTCCCTCGCTTTCATCCCGAACGGCGCATATGAAAGACTCCCTGCCTGACCTCACTGCTTTGTGCGGACGTCACCGGCGCCCGCTTGAGAGGGTGTTGCGCCCGCTCGCCGCTCGTGGAGCCGCGCGCGTGAAGTGACGTCACGAGTTTTTGACGAGCGCTGTCGCGTCACTTCTTTTTCCTCTCCTGGAGTGATGTCACGCTGATGTCCATTTCCTGAGTGCCACTCCGCGCGCTGCTCCGTTGGCGCGATAAATGAGACCCAATTAAACTATGTTCTTCGCGACGCAGGCCGCTCATATTTCAGCCAGGGTATTCTGTTGAGTGAAGGAAGCGAACTGTGCAATAATATTAACGCCGAAAATTGGTGTCAGTGCTCCTTTAAGCACCCGAGCAACCGCAAGAGGTTCGCCACGAAGGAGGGAACATGAAAATATATCTGGCAACATCAACTCCTCACATCGTTAAATTTCCAAATGTCTGTCCTGTTTGTGACAAAAAAAAATGAAGGTGTTTTCAGATGTAGCCTGGCATCTTGCACAATCCCCGATGAGCGTTTTGAAGCAGCTAGGTGGCTATTTTCGAAAAGCAGTGCGCCCCTTACGTCTCCTCCTGCCCTTATACCTTACCTGTGCGCGCGAACACCTGGGTAATTACAAAGGATCGTTACACTTTCTTTTGTAAAGTAGGCGTTTCTCCCGCTCAGGAAAAAAAGCAGAAATACTGCACTAATTGAATTATTCGTGTCACTTGAAAAATGTTTGATATCTTTCCGTTATATGCCAGCAAAAAAATTATTTTTGAATTCACGCGCTAGGTGAACGCCCGTCTTGTGGGATAGGCCTAAGTTAAGGGTTACTGAAAATCCAGTTTTTCGGCTTTTAATGACAGCTGTAGGGCATCCCCACGTTTTTTTTTGCCTTTCTGGCAAATCCAGCAACCGCGACTGATAATTGTAATCGTGATCTCGTTCTTAGAAGCAGCATGTGGTAAATGCTTGTCAGTGATGGATGGTATCGATGCCAAAATTACTTTTTCTGAGCCCTTTCGCTCAAAGGGGAATCATTAATGAAAGTACATCACAACACCCTTTTTGGGACCTTTAAAATTGGGATAACAATGTTTCGTATTTTGTTTATTACAAGCGCTCCCCATTAAGCGCCTCCTCACATTTTCGTGGAAACTAAATAATGTCACGTCAGTGGGACTCGAAAACTAAGCATCCCCAAAATTTGATCCCAGTGGTTTGAAGAAACAAGTGTCTACGTCAAATAATAATAAAAAAAATGCCCGCGAATCTGCTCCTTTCGTTGCAAATGTCGTCAAAAGACGATAGTCTTTGTAGACATTTGCCAAGGAAATGCCCTACTTTGCTTTCTCGCTCACCTCTCATGCTGTTCCTGTACCGTCGCGCTCATTCCAAGGTAAACATACTAAAGGTTTGCGCAAGGCGATTTGAATTTACCGCGTTCCACTGCTACAGGCCGGGTTCCTCGATGCCAGCGCTGCAATACGGTGGAGACGCGCGTGAATGGAGGCGGCCGACTACAAGGTTTATAGAGCCGCGTGGCCGTGATCCACGTGCGTTCCAAGCAGAACGTGGAACCTAGCTAGTGGAACCTTTCGTTGCTGTTGCCGCGTGATTTTTCATATGCCGCCAGGAGGCGGCGGTTTTCTGCAGTAGATGTAGAATATCATTTGCTAACGAAAAACCAAGCATCCAATAATTTATTAATAAAGGAACACAGTAAATATCCCTTGTGTACTAATTTCCTGTCTTATATTTGCGTAATGTCTTGTTCTTGTTCAACAAAGTTGATAAGTATGAACATATAAACCGGGCTTGGACGTTTACATGTGGCTGTGAGTATATAAGACTGTTGCGCAAGATCAATTTTACTTTGGCCGGGTGGCTGAATCGAGTCACCGACAGACAGACAGACGGACAGACAGACAGACAGACAGACAGACAGACAGACAGACCAAAATTTCGGGGTTTAAGTAGCCCAAGAAAGACTATCGTCTTTAAAAATGAAACCTGACCACTTCTGGGATGTTGATGCAAAAGCATTACTGTCCAATTAAAGGTCGCAGGGTGTTCAGAACCACAAGATCACCCTACTCACTGGAGAGTGGTGCGCCGTTAGGTGAGGTTAGCAGCAGTCCCCATAGTGCGTTGCTCGAAGCAAAGGTAGTGAACACGGAAGCGGAATAAGACACGTCTTCGCGATGCGTTTATCAGGTACGTAATATTTCGGCGTTTAAAGCTGCCCAGTCAAGCATAAAACGCAACAAATTTAGACAAAAGACGAATGACACAAGGACAAGCGCTTAGAACGAAAATGTGCGTGCCTTGCACACTGTGATGGCGATGAGAGTGATTACAAGTGAAGGCTGAAGAGTTACACATGCAAACGGGCTCGTAGAACTAGAAATATAACTTAACAACGTGAGGGTTCGAGCTAGTTGGTACTCCATAGTGAAAATTTGCATAGTGCAAATAGGGCATAGCGCAAATCTATGAGCGCTTGCCCTTGTGTCATTCGTCTTTTGTCTAAATTTGTTGCGCTTTAAATTTGCACTAAGGAGTACCAACTAGCTCGAACCCTCACGTTAAGCATAAAACGTTGATTACTTTAAGTGGGCCACTTGGGCCAATATAACCTTACCTGCAGAATGTATATTTTGCTTGTGGCCAGCAATCCAACGTCTCTGGACAGTCTTCCAGACAGGCCAAGCTTGCGGGCCTGTCCCAGGTAAGACCAGAGATCACCCAGCACGCGCGCCGGATACACCTCGATGGGCGCGGCTTCCATAATCGTCTGAATGTCAGGATAGATGCTCGAAACCTTCTCCTTCACCGTCCAGTCCTCTGCCAGCAGCGCCACCTGTTTCGGAAGGCAGCGGCGTTTCCTCTCAAACCTGCCACTACTACCGCGCCCCCATTCACTGAAATTCGTTGGTCAGCGCTATATCTACTGGATTCCTGCCTCAGAAATAAAAAAAAAAGCAATGAGCAAGTATAACTCCCCAACCACTTTTACAGGGAATATTATTTCCCAGGCTACGTTTAGGCCGGCGCGCCATAGTTATGTGCACGCCGTCTTCACTTAATTTACTAAGTGCTTTCAAGCGAAAGCCCAGCAAACTCTTATGCTTGGCACCTTTTATGCACACGCACACCCGTTCACGCAGCACCCACGCGTTTACTCATCTTATTAGGTCATAATCTACCTAAATGCACATTATTCGACCTTAATCGGCCTTAATACATTGTAGTTATTCTTCCTTGACTTGTGCCACGTTATTCTACGTGAATTTATCTTCGTTTACCCTAGTCACCTTACTACTCCACCCTAATCTTATCTTAATACTGACCACTAACAATCCATAATCCATCTCAATTCATATTTAACAGGGTAATTGATGCATTTGGTTTTATTCGAGCTAGGTGCCCCTTCCCGCAACTCTTCAATCAATAAAGCATTAATAGTATCTCATACATGGCTGGCAAGCTTAGGTTCGCATCTGGCCTCCCCTGGGTCACGGGGGAGTTCGTACAGTTCGTGTAGATGCCGGGGTCATTCCAGGTAAGCTTACGATGAGGCATTTAGGAATTTAGCATTTATAAGGCCTTTTACTGCCTTCCTTTGGTTTAATATCGGCCAGGAGTGGTGGATTGTGCCACATATCACTCAAGTGTCACTAATCTGAAAAGCCAAGCCCAACTTCAGAATCTAGAATTGCGACGCAAGGCCGCTAGACTAACCCTTTTTTACAAATTCTTTCATTCATCGTTTCTGACGCATCCAGTATCATGCCCGCACATCGAATCTCCTCTCGTACTAGCCACCGCAACACTGTTTATCCTGCGCATGCCCGTACAACTGCCCACCTTCGCTCGTTTTTTGTTCAAACACAAAGGATTGGAATGATCTTCCACCCGACGTCGTGCACCACTCAAGCCCGGTTGTGTTCAAAACCCACATCGAAAGAAACAGCCCACCCCTCATGTAACACCCCGTACTGGGGTATTTGAGGTATAATAAATAAATAAATATTCACACTTCAAATTTCTCATAATCCTTCTGAAGCAGAAGGCGAATCTGGTTCGGGAACATCGTTCGCGAGTTTGGAATCGTCAACGCTTAGGATGCAGCATGTACCCTCTCTCTGGAACGTACCTGTACGACAAGCTCGGGCTTTTTGAGAGAGGTGAGACGCCGGTTGAGGGGGTCGAGCTCCCCGGGCGAGAGAAAGTGTTCCTCGAGCAGCCTTCCTACGATGTACAGCGACTGCGCCCACATGAACGGTATCTCTCCGATGGGCACTCGAGTCTGGCTGAGGGGGTGGTTGTACTCGGAGACCGCAGCGCCTGCCGGGACAGCGTACATCTGCGGCACTAGCTTGAGACCTGCAACGTGAATTCCAAGAAACGAAACGTTGTTGCTCTGGACTGCGTAATTACGGTCCCGAAAAGAAAACTGCCGATGATGACACAGATTCAAGAGACTCATGTTCAAACTTATATACAGAGAAAACTGCTCCTTCGTAGTCCAAAATTGTCGCCGCTTCGCAGTCGAATAAAGCCCCAAACACCGTTGCAAGTAGCGGAGACTGCTGATTTGAATGGACCCTTTTTTTTTTGCCATTCCTCCCCAAAGTACGGGAAAAAAATGTATAAATTTTCCTAATGAAACAACAAAAATTGAAGGTTCTTAAGAGGAGCGCAAATGCGCTTGTGTCAAATTACGTATCTTTGAACCTATTTTGTGGGGCACTTTGTGGTTCCTTTAAGTGTCAATATCGCAGCGTAGAAAAACGCACGTTTTTTAACAACATTAATGGCGCGTAATTCATCTAGTTTTGGCACAAATTTTCGGAGACGACAAAAGAAAACATCAATGCATTTTTATAGACATTTACGGCCAACTTATGGCTAAAAAACTGCACGTCTTGCAAAATTTCGTGAGGAATTCTTTTACAAGACGTATAATCTTCACTAAAACATTGGTTTACAGCAACGGGCAGAAAGTCGAAGGGCTATAGCTGGCAAGAGGCCGCTGTAATAATGTTAGTGAGCAAAATGATGCAACAAATTTGGTGACAAATAATTGCTGGGTCATCAAATATGCTGCGCGCACGTCTCATAATTATGTTTAGTGACAATAATTTACGCGTGATGCAGCTGAAATGGGCGAGTGGTAGCAGTCGTTCGGGGTAGTCGCAAAAAAAAATTGATGTATGTGAAGCGTTCTGTTCTGATACTGTTCACCAGATCACTAAGTTCGATTTCCAGTCGTGGTGGGGATTTGGTCACAGGTCAAAATGACAAATAATCATGCACGAGCAAGGATGACGCCGAACTCAGTGTACGAAAAGAACGGCAGCGCAAGTCTCATCATCATCGTCATTGTCATCGTTGTCCCCGTCATCATCCTATTTATGTAACTGCACGACGGATGCTTCCGCCCATATGACAGGTTACCGCGGTTAATCAGGGTAATCTGCAGTCAATGCGTTTGAAACATAGGTAATATCTTCGTGTTGCAACAGCATTCAATTGTTTAAAATGCTATACCCTCTGAACAAATGCCACGAGTTCGGTTGCTTTCGTTTCGGTTTGGTCGCCATGTTTGATATAGCGCCGTGAAAAGGTTAGGGGGTCAACCAACAGTTAAACATTCTTTAAAAGCTGATTAGTTTACCACCGGGACAATGGGCCATGCTGGAATACACGCTAATTTGTTGTTGAAGCTATCAACGACGTTCTATAGCGGAACATCCATTACCATCGTCCGTCTTCACGAGCAGCTTGTCCAGCATATCCACGTACATGTCCGCCATGGCTCGATCGTCGCGGAAGTTGGCATCAATGATGAGGAAGCAGAAGAATAGGGGCCATTCGCACTCAATCCGCTCGAACGCCTGCAGCTCCCACGGCTCATAGTAGGGCCTGCACAGTACGCGCGAACCACAACTCTGACACCTCCCCTAGGCAAGCTCCGCCTCCAAACATGGCGTGGCCTTTTAACGATGACCGTGTTTCTTGGGCTCCTTAAATGCAAAAAAATTTGCTAGTCTGTCCGTCCTCCGCCCGTCACTAGAATCAGAAATGTTACCACTGAACGTGCTCAATGATGGGGTACTAACACACTGGGAAATAGAAGGCAAGGGATTGTTAATTAAAGAAAGGAGCGCAGAGATTGAATGAAGAGGACTATATATATATATATATATATATATATATATAGGAAGACAGGTCGGCAGTCTATCTTCCTGTATTTCCTCAACGAGCCCCTATTTTCCTATATATTATTCCGCGAAAGCATAGCGAGGGTCTCGGTTCTGGCAGCCTTGATGCCAAGGTAGTATAAGAGGGTTTCCCGGCAGCTACCCGCTCATGACAGGCTGTAGACGTTTGAGTCACGCCCCGGGGGTTGAAAAGAAGGTCCCCTTCTCCCCGTGTAGTCACAGTGGCGCTGGCTACCACCCTCAAGCGTTAGATACAGTTCTAGTACATATAAATACCCCAGAAAGTGAAGGAGAGCACAGTCGCCCAGATAGCCGAATTGGTAAGGCATTCGAGATCTAATCGAAAGGCGTGGGTTCGGTCCCCACTCTGGGCGCGTGTTTTTCTTTCTTTCTTTCTTTCTTATGTATATATAAAAAATGTTAACTTCACTAACCATAGTAAAAAATAGCCTAACAACACCACTATGCCTCCTTTGGCATTGTGACCTAGCTTTCTCCGAAGGGGCCTGTGGCCATCCAACGGTAAGTCTTCACCCAGTTTCTCCACTACCTGGAGACGACTGGCCTCACACAGCGGCTTTAGCCCGAACTGCCTTGCTAATCACTGACGTGCACGAACTGACTCGGCCCTATCTTTTATTATTTCTTCTGTCTCCCTCTGGCTTTCTAACACTCTGCTCTATCCTTCCAATCTCCACCTAACTTCACCTTTCCCGCCCTGGTTCGTAAGATGTATGCGGGTGAGCCCCTGCCGGCCGAGCCCAACATGACCACTTCATTTTGTCGTTCTTTTTCTCAAGCCACAAACAAAAAGAACATTCGCATTTCTTTGTCAGGAATGAGATGAAACACACAGTAGTGTGTCATGACATTCAAACTTAATTTTGAGCGCGCAAAATTGTGGACAAATCAGTAGACAGGAAAGGTGGGCAGCATCTGTACCTGCGGGAGTCCTCGCGCGGAGTCTTGTACCCGTCACGCAGGAAGCGCTTGCAGCCGTACTGGCCCTGAAGCTTTTCGATGATGGTGTTGCGTGTCAGCTCAATCAGTTCGGGGTCGTCGATGGCAAACGCCGGAAAGCCCGCCACGGCGATCAATGCCCCATCCACCTCCTGCGCATCATCCACCCATTGAGGTGCAACTCAAGTTTATGCAGGAATCTAACAGATTGCAGTTAGCAGAGAACTTAGGGCCACAAGCGAAAAATTATGAAACTGAAGTATGCTATGCATACGTTGACGGCGAAAGTGTATCGAATATTTGACTTCTTTACTGCTACTTCTCGTTCGCGTCTTGATCTTTCTTTTAGTTTCTTTGTCTTTCGACGCGTATTAATCTAGACAGGCAGTCTGGATGCACTCACTTTGCAGATTCCCAGTTGACGCGCCACCACGTGCACCTGCCAGGGCACACACATAAGGCTAATTCTTGTTGTACTCTCGCAGGGCTCCAGGTCGGCGCTGTGGCTGGCGCAACTGGCTGCTGCCCTGGTAAATGAGGCTTACATCCCACACGAACCCTATTTATTTTCCCTTTATAGCGGCGGCCATTCTGGCTCCCTTTGTTCTGACGCCGACGCTGCGACGACGAATACAGTCGCTTTTCGAATTTGTTAAAACAACTAAGCTTTTAAACTTAAAATTATGGGCTCACACCCGCAGGAATTAAGACAAAAGCAAGGTTACCGTGCGTGTTTGAATGTTATCGTCCACAGTTTCAACTCCCGCTA
Organism: Haemaphysalis longicornis; assembly: GCF_048455015.1. Lineage (NCBI taxonomy): Eukaryota > Metazoa > Arthropoda > Arachnida > Ixodida > Ixodidae > Haemaphysalis > Haemaphysalis longicornis. Next base: position 71,751,198 of record NW_027526204.1, read on the forward strand.
CGTGTTTTACATTTATCCGTCCAACCGTAGGGCACCCGTACACGCGTGCCTATCCTCTATTCCCGATTACTTACTACCGGAGAGCAGTATACGTCTTACACGCGCCGTTCTCATTCCGAGGAAGCAGACTTACTTGGCGCTGCTCCGGGGCTCCTCCTTGCCACCGGGGACCCCTCTTTTAGAACGGTTATCACAACGATTATTCCCCTCGCCACCACTGATGTCCCTTTCACAAGTTGCGCAGCCGGCTGACAGCACCGTATATAGCGAAGTTATCAGATGATTTCGGAGAATGAACACGAGCACGAATGGGTGCAAAGACGCCTGAAAATTTCACTTCGCCGACTAGCTGCGCGCCCCTGACGGTTGGAAGCAACTTGCCCCTGTTAGAACGGCGGCGTGAGCACATTATCCGTCTTCAGTTTGAAAGCCCTTCCGAGAAACATTGTCGAGTCGGCGTCCCTAGTTGACCAGCTGGTCATAGTTCTTCTGGTGGAAGAATAATAATAGATCTTAGTCCAGTCCGAATATACAGTCTTTCTCCATTCGCCAGCGTATTTGACGCCTAAGTACGCGCATCTGCTCCGTTGCTGTTTAGGCGTGCAGGGGTTGGGGTGAAGGGAGGGAGCACGCACACGTAGCAGGACTTAATGCCGCTACCGACGATATACCCGTTGGGGTCGTGGGAAACAAACTTGGCATTCTCATTGCTCAATGCGCCCACTCAGCTGTCCTCCGAAATCGAGGGGCTAGGGTCTGGGTTGGTGTGTTGCACAGACAAAGAGATGTCTACGATTGAGAACCGAAAGGGACACCCACGTGTGTCCACTATACAGAGGTCGAAGCCCTCGAGGTGTTAACTCGCTATGGAACGGACGCATGTCGTTCGGTTGTAGTAAGAAGAGTAGAAACTTAAGAAGCGTCGGCCGGAACAGAAGCGTAAATGGGCGCGAAAACCACGGCAAGTCGCTGCCGCCACCATTGCCACTTTAAGTTCCAGCCGGTAGAGTAGCTGCGAATCCCTCCCGGATGAACAATAACTGGCTCGCTTGGAACGCCGACAAAGGCCAATATCACTCGTTCAGTTTAGAGTGCTTTCAGAGCGACATGTTGGACGGTACCTTGCACTTCTAAGCACCCGCTCATGACCGGGTGCCGGTTTAGGCGTGCTTGGGTTGAGAGAACAAGGTGGCGGAAGGGGCGGGCACGCGCAGATATAGGTGTCATACCCTTACTGACAGCATGTGCGTTGTGTTGGCGTGAGTTTCCCAGTGCGACCGGCCCGGTGTCATCTGGGGTAGAGTGGATTGGGCTGGCGTGTTACACCAATTAACGGTAAGATGCCTACGACGAGGGAGGGAGAGACGGCTCTACGCTGTCCGCTAAGGCAAAGCTCGGGGCTTTTTTAAATTTCATTCACGTAATTGGCTAGGGGGTCTGCTCAGTCGTAGATTTAAAACAGACGTGTTTTGTTTCATGCACTCAGTGGAGGGCGTGCTACTTTGCAGGTCATCCTTCTTCCCAGATTGGACGGGCACTAAAATGTTTTTCAGTTTAAGTGGAGGACATCATAAATTTGCCTCTGCCTAGAGTCTTCATTGCAGAGATGGTTCTCGGAGCATCTATTCTATTAACTTTGTCACTTTAAGCAGTCTACGGGAAATATACCGTCAGCCTCACACACACGGGGCTAATGAAGTTAGTGTCTCAATACTTAAGGGTAAACCCGTAGTGTATTACTCATCACTTCGAAAGACGCAACGAAACTCGCGTCAAATGGTGGTCGTTCGACCTATAATCATCAACCCCAATTGAAGAAAACGACGTAATATTTATTCTCAAGCACGCGCAAATTGCCTCAAAATGATGGGAATATTACGCGACAATAGGTTTGTACCAAATGTCCACAAAATGAGGCTTTGCCCTGCCATAAAAAATTTAGTGCTGTCCCGCTCTGGGAAGCAGCATGACCAGCGAAGTTTGGCGCTGTCCAAGCGCTGCACACAACAAAACACGTCAACTTGTAATTTCAGATGGCGCGTTTTTTCTGGTCAATTATATGAATAAAACACTGAGGAACTGGATCTGATTCCAGAGGAGAAACATGGGGTTGTGCGTTTACCATTTCCGTAGTAGGCGTCGTACTATCTGTGCAACATACGAACCCAAATCGTTCGACAGAAGATTGCAGAAAGGTCGCTTTGGGGTACGAGGCATGCACATTTAAATATCCAACCAGCACAACGGACATGGGTGAGGTCATGAAGCCTAATAGCTGCGCGTGCACGTTCTCCCTCTCCCTTCAGCCCCACTCGTGCACGCATATACCGGCAACCGATGATGCGCGCGTGCTTAGGCAGGAAAGACACCGGCAAAAATGTCGCTCTGAAAGCCCTCCAATCTTGGCGATAATTATTGGCGCATCTACTCGACGATGTGTGAGGTTATAAATAGAATATTCAAATCAGGTATCTTCCCATCTCACCTTAAACTATCCAAAATCGTGCCGATTTACAAAAAGGGAGACAGAACATCAATTAATAATTATAGACCTATCGCTATATTATCATTCTTCAGCAAAGTAATAGAAAAATGCTTTACAACGCGTCTGACTAAGTATTTAACAAAATTTAATGTTTTGTCGCCTAATCAGTTTGGTTTCCGTGCTGGATACTCCACTAACCTTGCCCTCGTGTCATTTACTGATAAAATTAAAACCATGATCGATACCGGAAGATACGCCGGATCCCGTTTTATAGACCTCACCAAAGCATTTGATTCTATTAATCATAGTATCTTACTAGCTAAACTTGAATCAATAGGCGTCACAGGCCCAGGCCTGGCATTTATAAAAAGTTACTTGCTTAATAGATCGCAAGCCGTTTCTTTAAGTAACACACTGTCTAACTTTAAAACAGTTAATAAAGGCGTGCCGCAGGGTTCCATTCTCGGTCCCATTTTATTTCTGATATACATTAATGACTTACCTAAAAGCCTTAACTATTGCGAGCCCTTTCTTTACGCCGATGATACAACGTTACTAGCTGACGACACCTCCATTCATAATTTAACCGAAAAATTGACCTGCGACCTTAAAAATGTGTTGCATTGGTGTGAACGTAACTGTCTGCAAATTAACGCGTCTAAAACAGCTTTTATGGTCTTTACTTCTAGCCACAAACGTCTTACTTTTGACCCGGTCTTACACATTAATAATGTATCCATTCATAGAGTAAACGAATTCAAATTTCTAGGAGTAGTACTCGACTCAAATCTAAAATACACCAGCCATGTATCGCATATCAAACGAAAAGTGTCTTATGGTATCCGCATACTAATTAAAGCTCGTGCATGTTTTAGTTTATCAACCTTAATATCGCTTTATTATGCATTCATTCACTCTCACCTCACGTACTGCATTGCATCATGGGGTAATACCTATCATGCCCATACCGCTCCTATTCAGCACATCCAAAATCAAGCGATACGAATAATTACATATAGTCCGTATAACAGCAGCGGCGCTCAGCTACTCAAGGATAATAGATTACTAACAATAGGCAATATTTTCAAATACAGTCTTAGTATCCTTATGTACCAATCAGTTAATAAACTGATACATTCGATCATATTCCACCCCGAAACACTAATGAATAACAACTGTACCCGGTTCGTCTCAAAAAATAACTTTTTACTGCCAAAAGTGAACACTAACTATGGCAAACACACTGCTTATTTTGCTGCAATTTCAATCTGGAATAGTCTTCCTAGTGAAATTAAAACACGACCATTTATAAATTCCTTCAAAACTGCACTTTTTTCTTCTCTTCATGACATTTAGCATTGTATAAACACTTTTGACGACTCTTTTCATTCGATAATTCCCCTTGTTGTTGCTTTGTGTACTGCTCTACTTGTATTTTATTGTTGTCAAAGTAGCTGCTTTGATCTTTTTGCATTTTCTGTATGTACTTACTCACAGGAGGTCCCCTTACAGCCTAGTGCTATGGGACCTCCTTCTGTATATTCACTTATGTACACAGTTTATGAACGCACAATAAACATTATTCTTATTCTTATGTGAAACTTGAGGTGGCAACAGCAGCGGCAGCATGCTCTGCAGCCGTGGCGTTCCGTGCGCTGTTTTCGTGTGAGACTTTCGCCTCTTTCTTCACCTCCCAATTACTCCACAGGGCCTCAGGCATACGTCTAAATAAAGTCGTTTATTCATTTCGCAACCATTCGCTATTCTCTGCGCCCCGACGGCCCTTCTATTGCCGCTGTCTTTCCTCCGAACGAATGACATACTACCGTTCCATACCGAATTAAAAGTGCGACTGCTGATAACTGCTCTAGCAATGTTATCAACCGATTGCACAACATGTGAAATAGGTATCGGCGGTGACGAAGAGGAGCGGAGCACCAATTCCTAGTAAGGCGGCTTGCCCTGAAGGAAAATTGTGGGGATGAGTCATACACAGCTTCGCTATAACTGTCCCGGACGGATACCGCCTGCCCGACTGATGAGCTACACTTCAATGTTCTCCGACTTTCCAACTGCCTGACCGAGCTTACCCGGCCCTCTTCCCATCAGTAAACGTGGGCATAGATGCCTGGTTGAGGCGCACCCGTACCTTGGAGTTCGACTCCCTCGGCAGCATGGAGGTCAGCACGGCGTCGCACTTCTGCCTATCGTCTGCCAGGACGTGTATGGTGGAGGCCGGTCCCCCGCGGCCCCCGAACAGGTCCAGCTCGTTGAGGGCCTGCATGGCCGCCTTGGCCATGCCCACCGAGCTGGCGTTGAGCTCGCGGATTCCCCGGTTCGTCTTCTCGCCGCGCTCCCACATGCCGAAGTCGGGAACGTAGTACGCGCTCTCGATGTAGAACACCAGGTTCTGCACGAAGGCCACTTCGTCCAGGTTGAAGATCACCTGTTGTGCGCACGCAGCAAGAAACAGACACGAGGGGAAACTTCGCTTCCTGCGGGGGCTAGGTAATGTCACAAGCACTTGGCGCAGGTTAAGCTACCGCCATCTGGCACGGGAGGAAACTGCGCAAACCACCGCCATCAGTATCCCACCGCGTAAACCAAACGCGGTCTCGCCCCGGAGTGAGTCCGTTATCAAGGCCTCCATTAGGTGCTGCTATTCTCTCTTTACCGTCCCAGCTGCGAAACTTTGTAGTCGGGGTTAGTTTTCATTGTTACACCTGGTCACTCGCCCGCACCCCCCAGAATGTGTATTTTGCCTTCTGTATGTTCTTGCTCATGGTGATAGAAAACAACCAGCGCAAGAAAGAGGAGGACGAGCTTGCGCTGGTTGTTTTCTATTACCATGAACCAATACTAACTCGCCCAGCTTGCCGTCTTGGTGCAATGTTCTTGCTCCGGGCCTGCGCTGAAATTAAGAGGGAAATATATGCTCACACTGAGCGCCCTTAATTAAACCCTTTTGTGTCAAAAAAGGTGTAGCATCAGTGGAAAAGGGATTATGGGAGCACTTTACGCTCTTTTTTCTTTAATCTCAATACCTTTTTCGTAGCTCTACACCTTTTTTGTACGAAAAAAGGGTGTTTATCAACTTCAACACCCTTGGTTTTTCTAAGGGTGCTGGAAGGGTGTGGAGAAGATGTTCAGCTGTTCATTGAAGAAGGCCATGCATGCATGTATAATTGCACTGTAAGGAACGAGACATCGCCTAATACCCTCCTCTGCTGGTAAGAATTGTTCAAAAGCAAATAAAAAATTGTTCGTCTGCAATGATCGCTCGTTCCATAAACGGTACGCCCTTGACTGCCCCAAGTTCAGCTTTGGCACGTGAAATATCAATTTGAACCTTTAAAAAAAAACTATAGTCATGTGGCAGGAAAGAATGTTGATGAACTGCAACACGCTTGTTTCTCTGTAAGATTTGAAACGATGTGCAATATGTGTTATTTGCAAAAAAAGTGCCCGCGTATCTACTCCTTTCGTTGCAAATGTCGTCAAAAGATGATAGTCTTTGTAGACACTTGCCACGGAAATGCCCCCTGTTGCTTTCCCGCTCACCTCTCATGCTGTTCCTGTACCGTCGCGCTCATCCCAAGCTAAACACACCAAGGGTTTGCTCAAGGCGATTTGAATTTACCGCGTTCCACTGCTACAGACCGGGTTCCTCGATGCCAGCGCTGCAGTACGGCGGTGACGCGCGTGAATCGAGGCGGCCGACTTCAAGGTTTATAGATCCGCGTGGCCGTGCTCCACGTGCGTTCCAAGCAGAACGTGGAACCTAGCTAGTGGAACAAGCAATTTAGCCCTGGCCAATCCCCCCTTGTGGGTGCGTGCCAAAATCTTTGAGGACATCATCATCATCATTTTTAGTTGCTGTTATGTGGTTTTTCATATGCCGCCTGGAAGTGGCGCGGGCAACAGCAGGCGGCGGTTTTCTGCAGGATGCAGAAAACCGAATATCATTTGCAGAATATCATTTGCAGATGCAGAATATCATTTGCTATCGAAAAACCAAGCGTCCATGAATTTTTTAATAAACAACACTGTAAATCCCTTGTGTACTAATTTGCTGTCTTATACTTGCGTAATGTCTTGTTCTTGTTCACAAAGTTGACAAGTATGAACATATAAACCGGGATTAGGCGTTTACCTTTAGCTGTATGTAAGACTATTGCGCAATATCTACTTTGCTTTGGCCAGGAGTCTGAATCGAGTCACAGACAGACAGACAGACCAACATTTCTGTGTTTAAGTATCCCAAGAAAGACTATCGTCTTTAAAAGAACAGTGCAGGTGTGGGTTCACCTAGTTTGGTCCGGTGGTGCTAAGGTTTGCTATGTTTTCTAGGCTTTGTGATGTTCTTGATAAGCTAGGATAAGCGCTGAGGGGTGACGCCAAGATTAACCGGATTTCACAAGGCTGTGCCAGTGTTTACCCCACACTGACAACGGCTCCAAGGGGGAAACAAGCTATGTAGACCCCCGGCTATGCTGTTTCTCCAGCATTTCACCACCATGGCAAGCTGCCCCAATATTTTTCGTTTTAGAATCCCAAAAAGACTAGTACCCTTGAAATGATATCGTAAGAAGTGGGTATACGCTTGCGCCTACTGTGATCACACTCGAACAGGCTCCAAAGACGGCTTCACTGTTATAACAGTTTTTCTGCGGTGGTACATCCTTTACAGGGGACGCACTTCTTTGTCTTTTTTGCTAACGCCATTGAACCTAGTTCAAGCTTAAACAGCTTCACTTGCAATAAATTATGCCAATTTATATTGTGTGAAACCTCGTGAGGTACAAAGCATAGTCCGCTTGTAGAAAATGTTCTGTCCACCCGTGTAAAATGGTATGAAATACCTCCAAAGTTGGAGGTCTCTTACACCCTTTTTCTCAGTTGCCGGTCTTTTCTTACCTTTTTCTTACACCGTTTTGTTTACACCGTTTTTCTTAGCTTCCAGCTCCCTAATTTGTAGCTTTACACCCTTTTGGGAAAAAGGGTGTTGAAATGACGAACACCCTTCCTGAAGGGTGTTGAGATGGCGGGGAATATTGTTTTGCATTCAACGAAATTCTGACTTATTGAACATAGTAACTGCCTCGCGATAAAAAAGTTTTTCCAAATCCGCGTGCTGATTTGTATATGCTTACATTAAAATGCATAACTATGAAATTACCCATAAAATATAAAATTTTAGGGGTAAATTTAGGGGTAAATTTTAAATACTCATCGACACTATTGAGGTCTTTCCTCTGCTGGCTATAAAAGCAGGAATAGCAGATTAATTATTAAATGTACTCGCTGTCCCCATGCATCCCGTTGGTTTTCGTGCTGAATTCATTTCATGGTCAAGTGTGACTTGTACGTGTTTAATGTGTCTGTCTTGGTGCACTCTCGGCCCATCCACATCGACACGCGTAGCTGCGCTGCCCACTTCCTTATTTCAGTGTGTGAGAGAAACCTTACACCCTTTTGTAAGTTGTTCACACGAACAAAAATTTTCATCCTAACACCCTTTCTTAGTCAAAACACCTTTTAAAGGTGTTCACCATGGAACGAGATTCTTACACCCTGTTCGGCCAAAAATAGTGTGGCAGAAAGTTTATTGTGCAGGCCTTACAGCTCGTCTCGTTCGTAAATTTCATCGTTACAATCAAACATTAGATACACTCAAATACACCCAGCTGCTGAGCATGTTGTCCTTTGAAAGCCTGCGTGGGGGCAGCTTGAAATGGGAATACGCAGAAACGAAACGGATGGGTTTTTGGCTCGTGGTGTGCTCCTCATCGAACTATCCCTATTATGACCCATTTGCAAAACCGTGAAGGGGGTATGTGTGAGTATGCACTCACTGTGATTAGCAGGGAGCCGAAAATATGGGTATGATCACTGTGAATTTTGTAGTATGCGTATATTTACCAGCATTACATTAATAACTTTTCTACTTTCAGACAAAGTTTCAGCCGCCGATCAGGTGTCCAGCGGAATATTAGAACCCTGCTTGAGCTGCTTACTGCACTATACTGTTTTGGTTATCTACAGGAACTCATTAGGATATTTGCAGCGGAGCAACCCGACACGCCACACATTTCTTGCTTGGGGTCGAGATGGTGCACATCCATATTTTACATAAAAACAAAACAAAAGGGCATAATCGCCATGCTCGCTCTGCACAGTCAATATAGCTCTAATGTTCTTATTACACGCCATATGCGCTCCTCCATATCAAGCATAAGAAGGTGGCGATTGACAAGCTGACTACCCACGGAGGGGAGCACGAGCCTCCGGCGCTCACCTGTACTCCCCCAGCGGTGAGCTGGGCCAAGACGAGCAGAAAAACGGAGGTGGCGTCGACCTGCAGGTGGCCATAGTCGTTGTCTCCAACGCAGGTCTCCCCCGTGGAAACGTCGTACTTGGCGTGAAGGCTGTCGGTGCCACACTGGCTCTCCTGCGACGAGGCGCAAAAGGCGATATGTGGCAACGGCTTCGCACGAAGTGCGCTGGCTCCTCAGAGGGCATCTAAAGTATGCCCGCTTGATTTATAAATATTCACGTTGAAATGCCAGCAATATGAGCAGACGGTATGTTAGCTGTACTTGCCTTGCGCATAATGCTTTATGAAAATGGTACAATGCTGTTCCCGCTAGGCTCACAAAACAATCGAATAAATCATTCATGTTTCAGCATTATAGGCGGCCGGAATGGGTTATCAATTAGCGTAGCAGTTCTGGGGTGGGTAAACTAACTACTCCCAAGCAGACTTCGACAACTACGGTCAAAATGATTTTACAATCTAAAAAACAATTACTGTTGCGCTTTATTTATAACCCGTCAGAACAGTTGGTATCAATGTGGCGTGGACTCAGACTATAGCGAATCGATTTTTGGAGCGAGTTTTGCGTCCATGTTTTAAGACGATTGGATAGTTTTGCGTCCATGTTTTAGGACGATTGGATGCTCCTATATACTGAGCTCGAACAAAACACCTTCGAGGACAATGTAACAAAATGAACATAGCATTGACATTTAGAATAATTATCCATGCTTTGAAAAACATGATATAGTATTTCTGCACTGACCATGAAAATGTGCACTCCATACAAATGTGTCTAGAGTACCTTCATACTCCAAGAATAATGACATTCACCTTCCCGAGCCGCTGAGCCTAGTTGAGGAAAGAGAATGCAATGCCCAAGATGGTCAACCCTCAGCCAAATAGGCAATCTGATCTGATATAACAGAGGTATCTACATATAAGGCCTCTGTTGTCGATAAGGATAGCGGCCACGAACATTTTGACGTGCGAGCCTACCAACCTCGCAAAAACCAACCGGTTCCGCAGCTCCTGATTAAATATACGGAAGCTAACCTCCTCCAACAAAAAAAAAGACAGCTCAAATAGTAAAAACCTTGTTGCTTAGGCTAAACCTCTTATGGACACAAAAACGCTGCTTGCCGAACTCAAGTACAGGCGAGATTGGTTATTATTCGTCGCTGCGTGCACATGCGTGTGTGTGTCTGTGTGTGTCTGTGCGTGCGTGCGTGCATGCGAGTGCGAGCGCGCGCGCGCGTGTGTGTGTGTGTGTGCGTGTGTGTGCGCATGTGTGTGCGTGAGAGTGTGCGTGCCTGTGTACGTGCGTGCGTGCATGCGCAACGAGGTATTTAAAGTAAATTGCCTCAAACAAATCGTCCGCATTCTGGCAGCCTATATCAACAATCTTTTTTATAACCACATTGTTTACAAGCTTTAAACGTAAGCAAGGAATCCTTGCAGCAGCGCACGACTGAAAAGAGACGTTCAGACTAGGAGCTCAGAATTTTTGCTTCACTTAGGCATTGTGTTGAGATAAAAAATCTGTATCTTTAATTTTTCAAGGTAGGCGCATTTATTTTGGACTCAATCGAAAACAAAACCGAAATGGGATCAAACCTTAGTAACTCAGCATAGCAAGTATTGAGCTGCATCCTGCGGTGTTTTTTAGCTGGCTGATGTGTCTGTCCATAGCCACACTGCACTGAATTCGCATGAAGACGCACTAGGCTTAGCCTAAGGGTGCTTCTATGGTTTGACCATGGAGGTCTTCGCACTGCGGGCACTCCCCACGAGGCAGACGCGGAGACGTCGCCCGTCCACCTTCTGAGGGACCACCTAAGTTACGTGCGCTCTAGCGTCGTCGGGCCGTGCCGCGCGCCACTTGTGAGATGACGCGCTAGTCACGTGCGCGCCAACCCGTTCCCGCTGCCCCACCGGAAAGCTCTCTGGATAGAGCTCCAGCAGAATGGCTGTACCACGTGACCACAGCGGCGGCGAGTTGATGCTGCCTTCACCGACGGCGCGGCGCCACGCCGCTGGCGGCCGTCGGCAGGGCGGCACGGCAAGTTCGACGCTAGTGTGCACGTAGCTTTGGGCCGCATCGCTTACGGACAGGAGCGGGACAGTGTCCGGCCTGAGACAAAAAGGAGCGGCTTTCTTCGACTGTTGGGTGGAGGTCACCATGTATGCGCGTTCTCCGAACGCCCCCATCTCAGTCGGTGAGTATTGTACCCAGCGTCTAAGCCCCAGGGCGAGCTATGCGCCCTTGCATATGCCCTGTAAATATTCCTATACATAAACTGTACGCAGTTTGGACACTGGACACAGCGGCGCATTCCTGGAGAAGGAGAATTCCTGAACTTGGCTGCGTCTAGTCTCACAGCAGCCGTGAGAATTACCTCCGGGAAATTCTCACGGCAGTTTCCATAAAAGCTGGCTGGCCTAAAATTTCATGAATAATATTACGTCCCAACATATCCTAACGTAACAACACCTCACCGAACCTGACGTAACCTAACAGAATGTGTCATAACCTACTCAAATCCGGCAAAACTGCCACAAACCTAATCTAACCCAGCCCAAAGACACAGAACGCAACCAATATTAAACTTAATTCACCCCATTCTAGAAGTCCTGTGCGTCGATCTCTTGATATAGTAAATACCAGAGTAAGAAAAAGCTTTCAAAAATCACGATCACCGAAGGATTCCGAAAGCTAAAAAAAACATTGCAATGTCAGACTCGAACCTGAGCCTTGTAGTCTAAAACCAAGTACTATACCACAGCGCTACATGGGCAGCTGCAAACACGGCTTTTTAGGGAATACTTGTCCCAGAGAATCTCCGTGGTAGCGTCCTTAACCAATGAGAGGCGACTGCTGTGAGAAACTTCTGATGGTAGTATGCATGGTTGCCGTGATAAAAGACACTGCACCTGAAATTTACTGTGCTGTTTGGATCCCGTCTGCGGCGGCGGTATTTCTGATAGAAGCGAAACATTGAAATGCTCGTGTGTCTGAGACCTCGGAGGACGTTAAAGATCCTTACGGAATCTAAATTATTCTGCAGTCCTCCACTACAGGGAACTTCACAGTCGATGTGAATCTTTCATGACGTTACACCTTCCATATTTGAATTAAGTCTACACTATCCCAACACTAGAATGCGGCAGACAACGCGCACCACTCGCCACCTCGGCCAAAAATAGATATAAAAGAAAACGCGCGAGTGACTCGGGAAGATATTTTGCTTAATACAGGGCTACGCTGTAACGTTGGCTGCCCTGCTCGAAGGGCTTCACGCTATCCCGGGCCGCCAAACAATGAATTCACCCCTAACTCTTCCACAGTTGGCACTTAATAAAGTATGTGGAACCAGCATTCAAAAGCATTCTGTTCTAAAAAGAAGTCTGAATACGAGCGGATTGCGCAAATCGCCCTGATTAGGCGCAGAAAAGACTTGGGATGAGTAAAATTTGCGAAAGGGGCAGGAGCCACCCATGTTCTTTGCCCTTTGTCGAGAGCTTTAACGTTACCAGCATAAGTGACATTATCTAATTCCAAAAGCCGTCAAACTAAGCACTTTATTGCGCAGACGGGCTTCCGATAACGGCAAAATTACTCTAAATGTGGAAACGCATGCTTTCAAGAGTTGCGGGGTCCATCGCTTACCTTGAATCGCTCCAGCTTGTCTGTTTGCAACATCATGGCTTTGAGCAGACCGCGCATGAGCTTGACGGCGCGGTGCTCGAGCTCGTACGCCTTGGCCCGGTCCTCGTCGAGGTCGGCGTGCTTCTTGTACGCCATAGAGAGGCCCCACATGGCGTACACGCAGTACACGTTGTCTCGGACCCAGGCGTGGTGGCCGCCGCACCTGTACCCCGGTATCAGGCCGCTCACGGGGTCCTGGTAGTCCACCACGGTGGCGTACAGCAGCTGCTCATAGTGGTCCAGGCGGTCTGTAGTAAAGCGCTTGAGACGGCGGGCCATGTCGGTTTGCGAACAATGGCGTTCTCAAGATAAAAATCGCGCTGGTGGGCGCTTTGTGCAAGTCCGCTCGAAGGAAGAGACGGTGAAGCGAATCTTTTCCTGCCGGAGGTCAGCCTAATATCTGGTGCTCGTGCTCAGCTAGAACGCCCTGCGGTGGTGGTGGTGGTGGCCCATAAAATGGCGCATACCCACTCAGGGGGATTGGCCAAGAAGAGTGTTCTTTTTTTAAACTAAAAACCCAGATTAGCAAAAAGGTGCAGTCGAAGAAAGAATTTAGAATATAGGTTGAAGACAGAAATAGAACAAGAAAGAGGAGCGAGAGAGCCTGATCAGAATCATTTCAACAAGGCAGACGAGCCGTCTCTGAAATGAAGGAATGGATGGCTTGACAGACATCCCCATGGCAGTGGCCTAGCTGCGTGCCTCCAAACGACAAAAGCACTGGCAAGGTTAGTGGCATTCCAAGACGCCGCAGGGGAGCCTCCAGCAGCCTTCTCCGGTGATGCGAGAATCGGCGGCAAAAAATGAAGAAATGCTCATCCGATTCAATTTCATGGCAGAAGTGGCACAAGGGTGAGGTTGCTAGATCTGCCCGGTATAGATACCTGCTAAGTGGGGGAACACCACACCGAAACGAAGTCAGCGAAACTTCGCACGAGCGAGTTTGGCAGAGGCTTCTTTTCCACCGAAACCTGAGGTGGTCGAGTTCCGGAGAGGTATGCAGCCCGTGATCGGACACGTCCTGGGCCAACAGGTACTGTCGATAACGGGCTAGCAACACGCAAGCAAACGGGGGAAGCACCTCCACAATAGGTAACGACAATGCCATTTTCGCTAATTTATCCGCGGCTTCATTAAGGGCTAATCCACAGTGGCCAGGCAGCCAGACAAGCCTAATTGCCCGCAAATGCGTGGGAACGAAGGAGTAAAAAGTTTTAAGCATGGGACTGACATTATCTGAAGAAAGGACCATGCACACGGAGAGGGAATCCGTGAGTATCATCACTGAAGATTGCGCCGAATCGAGTTTCAGAACAGCAAGAAGAATAGCCAGAAATTCTGCATAAAATATGGGAATATAATCTGGTAGACGCAATGAAAAAGACCAATTCAATGCCGGAGAGAAGATACCCACGCCAACTTTTTCATTTTTTCCAGAGGCGTCGGTTGCAATAACCACGTGCGATGGGTATTCAGACTGGTGAGCCAGGAGAATGTTTTTAATTAAGTTGGTTGGAAGCAACTTAGCATGTTTTGGGAAAATGTTATCAAAAGAAACCTCCACTACTGTGGGTTGAGACTGCGAAACGGGAACTGATAGGAGCGTGGAGTTTAATGGTTGAAGTAAAGAATTGGCAAAAATGCCCTGCGGGCGCCGGATACGAGACCAATTAGAGCCGAAAAACGCAAATGCGTGTTGGACAAACACAGCCTGTGATCTGGCCAGCGGTGACTCTAGGAACTTTGCAAATGCATTGATGGTGAGATATTTAAACCTGGAATTCAGCGTTGGGACTCCGGCCTCCAAGTACAATGCCCGAATCGGGACGTAACCGGGTAGGCCTAAGCAGCAACGCAAAGCTTGTCGTTCCAGCTTCACCAAAGGCATGAGCTTATATGCCGCAGCGCCAGAGAATACAACACACCCAAATTCTAAAATTGGTCGAACATACATGCTGTAAATCATCAAGAGCGTATCTGCCCTCAGACCTGTTCTTTTGTGGCTAAGACCCCTCAGTAGAGCCACAGCACGGGAGCCTTTTGCAGCTATATGTTCAATGTGTAGGCGCCAATTCAATTTCCTGTCATATATGACCCCAAGATATTTTAGCGAATCAACCTGACGAATGGTTTGTTGGTGATACGATAACGAAATCGATATTTGGTCCGTAAGAGGGAACACGAGGATGGCACACTTATCAATGTTTAAAGAAAATTTCAAAGTATCCAACCACGCTTCCAGGGCATTCAAATATGATTGAAGGGAATGAAATAAGGAATGGATGTCTTGCGATGAAGAGAAAAAGGCGATGTCATCTGCATATACATATGTATGCACATCTCGGTGAATGGGTATGGAGCTCAAAAGCACATTGAATAACACTGGGGAGATAACAGACCCCTGGGGTACTCCACGTGTCTGCTTATACCGGGAAGAGGCGTAACCATTTTGGGAACAGAAAAACTCTCTGTTTTCCAGAAAAGCCGCTACCCACGCAGTAATGTACTCCGGAAACGAATAGCGAGCTAGGAGATGTAGAAGGATGTCATATTCCACACTGTCGTAGGCTTTCGAAATGTCCAAGGTGACCAATGCTGCGACCTGCTTATTTTGTCGGGCCCAGTGGATGCGACTTTCCAAGTCTATATGCGCCCACCAGATAGAGCATCCTTCCCTAAAACCAATTTGTCTGCAGTTGAGTATGTTCCTTGTACGCAAAAACTTGTTAATACGGAGAAGCAAAACGCGCTCAATTACTTTTACAAGGGTGGATGTTAGTGCTATTGGCCTAATATTATCAATTGTATATCCAAGCTCCGGTTTCTTTTAAAAAAGTAAAATCTTGGCCAGGCGCCATTCAGGAAGTATCCACGCGTTTTTAAGAGAAATATTAACCACATTCAACAGGTCTGCCGGGGCTTCATTGTACAACAGTTTAATCATTGCTGCGGTGATACCATCTGGACCAGGCGCAGACGCTGGAAGACGGGAAATTACGCTATCTAGCTCGCCTATAGCGACCTCTTCAAAGTCAGCCGTGCCGAAATTTCGAGAGCCTGTCGACGGCATCCTTGTCGCAAACCGCAGCTGTAGATCACTCGCTATGGTCTCTAAGAATTCAACGGATTCTTCTGGTGTACGAACCAGGGAGGGTGTGTTCGGAGAGACGGGAGATGATTTCCTAGACCTGAGAAACTTGAACAAAGCTTGTCTACGATTCGGTTGTGATAGGGCGGAAAATCGGCCAATATTAAATGTTTCCTTCGCACGTGATACAGTTCGCTTAAAATTTGCGCGGTGAAATTTAAAATTAACCCAGTTAGCCGGGCTGTGATTGTGGAGAAGCTGCTGCCAGGCGGCTTTTCTACGCCGGAAGTCTATAGCACATTCCTCATTCCACCAAGGGCTACAAGCGGTGCTATGGACTGAGGATACCGGCGGTGATCACGAGGTACGAAGACGACGAACGGGATGATGATGATGGCGGTGACGGCGACGTGCTCTGTGAATGTAAAACGCAATAAAAACGGCTGCAATAGCCAAAGCTGAGAAGTCTTTCTTACTGCCGTTTTAGCGGGTAAGCAATATTTAAAACATAGAAAAAGTAACTGTCCGGGCTCTTAAGTAGGTTATTTGAGCGCTGTTGTTTCGATTATTTGATTTTGGTCTATGATGAGTCAAAGAATTTGAGAGAGCCATGCATCTATGTACTGTTAAAAAAGGCACAGCGAGAAATGCTTTGCAGGGGGTGTAATACCCTGCCGGTGAAAAAAATTTAATATAGATAATCAGCGCCCAAACAATATCTCATTCTCATTTTTACAATTAAATTTATTAATGAAGTGTGTAAAAAACACGACCGGAAAACAAAATTAGCAGTGGCTTATTTCTGCTATACCAGGATATAGGTACGTAGCGTGATCTAGGTTCAGCTGGTTATTCATAGCTTTCCTGGTTGTCTAGGATTAGCTGATTATCACGCTTACTGCTGCTAAATCGATTTCCGATCCAATCTAATCCAACCCAGTCCAGTCCGGTCTAGGCCAGTCCAGTCACTGCAACTTGCGCATGCGCAGCACGGCTCTCTAGGAGCCACGCGAAACGGCTACCAAGCGGATGATGATTATGATGATGATGATAACTTTATTTTGCCCAAATCTGGGTGAAAGGAGGAGGGGGAAGTAGGAGCCTTCTTGAATTCCTCCCCCTCAGATGGCGGCCTGCAGCCCTTGGGCGCGAGCGGCATCTTCGGCCAGTTGGACGACCTTAACCTGTATTTCGGGGTCGGAGCTAAGCAAGCAGGTCTCCCACTGCTCCGCACTGGTTATTCGCAAGCATGCTCGTATAGTTCGCGGCTGAGAATCACAAGCCCAAATCATGTGAGAGAGTGTGGCTCGCTGGGTACACCACTTGCATTGGTCTTTATAAAGGTCGGGATAAATGTGGTTCAGTACTGCAGGATTGGAAAAGGCATTAGCCTGCAGCTTACTCCAGGCTACAGATCGACATCTGTTGAGGGTGGGACGCGCTGCGGGATATTTCTGGCGCTCCATGCGACAGTGCTCAGCGATGCTCCGGTAGGTCACCAGCCTGTCCCTAGCCCCCTGGTCCAAGCCAGCAGCGTCGTCAGGGCAATCCCGGGAGCTGAAACCTCGGGCCGCCTCGTGTGCTAGCTCGTTGCCTGGGAGAGATGCATGGGCCGGTGTCCAGATTATTTGCACGTTGCGCATACGAGTGGCTGGGACGGAGCGTAAGATGCGTAGGGTGGTATTAGAGATCCTGCCAATTTCGCAATTCTGGAGAGCTGTTTTAGAGTCACTCACTATGGTTTTAGCCGTTGTGGAGGCGACGGCAAGCGCAATAGCGGCCTCTTCTCCTTCCTCAGCGTAATTGGTATAAATAGAGGCGGATGCAAGAGAGTTGCCTTTAGCATCTTTTGCCACGATGGCCATGGCGCGCGTAGGGTGGTAATCAGCGGCGTCAACATATCCTTCCAGTCAGAGGCTAAGCTTCAATAGATCGCAGTGTGGTGGCTGCTCTACTACTTACGACACCACGACAGGTACCTAAGTTGTCTTCAGACGATTTGACACTGCAGCGATTCAATAGCATATATCAGGATCATCTCTGAAACTCTGGTGTAGTGCAGACGCTCGGGCATGGCGGCGATCTTGGTGGTGTACCGGGTGCATGTTTCTGGGTATGGGGGAGAGGTAGATGGCCTTTTGAATGTAAGGAGGTAGCGAAGTCCTGGTTCCATGTTGGCTGGCGTACGGAATGCCTAGTTTCTGGAGTAGAAGGCGTCCTGTGTGACTGCTAGATAATCGCTGGTATTGTGCTGTGCGCTGTGCTTCTACAAGTTCCATTAGAGTATTATGGATACCCATATATAGCCATGAAGCGTTCAGTGGATGCCGTGATGGGAATGCCCGCGGCCTGTTTATAGGCTTTGCGTATTATGAAGTAAGTTTTACATTGTTCAGCTTTTTTGAGGCAGAGGTCCGGCGCAGCGTCACACTTGGCTACTATGCAACGGAGGCGCACAGCTGTGCACGTACCGGCGCCAGAGCGTCTGCCGCGGCTATGACGTCACTCCTCTGGAATGCACAGAGCGGCGAAAGTGCAGACCCAATTCTCTACTCACCCGTACTTCAATTAGATTTGAATGCAATCCAATTTAATCCAATTCAATCCAATTAAAATCTAATCCAATCCAATCCAGTGCTCCTCGCGCTTGCGCAGCACGGCCCTTCAAGGTCCACGCAAAACTGCTCAACCTCGGCAAGTGTAGCTTATGCAACTAAAGGTCGACAGGAGAGGGGTATGCGCCATTTATGAAATTTCGAGGGGCGTTCTGACCCCGATACCCCTCTCTGCCCCTCCCGCTGCCTAACGCCCTTGACTGTTTAAAGGAGCCATGAAGAGAAAATACAACTTCGTTTAATTTGAAAGAACTAGGATTCAGTATCTCACTCAGCTCCATTACAGCCACAAAAGATGTTTTTTTAACGAAAAAAAAAAAGCAAGAAGTATTTTAATACTTTCAAATTTTGCGCCACAGTGACGTGTATGAGCAAGAGTGACGTCATACGCGCTAACAATAAAACATAATTTTCAGTGCGTTAACTGCACGTTAGCATTCAAGTGATGCGGTCAAATGGAACTAGAGGCCCCATTGCAGACGTACAGTCATTTGTTGTCGCGACAGGTCAGTTAGGCGGCCGCCAATCGCACAAACGAGGTTCCGTGACGTCATAGAAAAGTTGCGGGAAATTGGCTAGGGGGTCGCGACTGCTTCACACGTTTTCTTTAATGTCTCCGTTATTTGTTCGATGATTGCGATGATATTGGTGTCATTGTTATCGGGACTAAGCAGTCTTTCTAATAAACCCAACTTGTATTTCGTCTTCATGGCTCCTTTAAGACCTCTCCGGCGTCATTCTTAAGCTGCCGCGGAGAGACGTCCACTCTCGAAGCGCTGTGTTTCCAATTGAAGTATCGGTGGACGCGTTCCTCCTAAAAATCGTGCACCCTCCGCCTGACGACGAAGATGGTTGAACGCGGAGCTTTCCTGTGAGGGACTCTTTGGTTGGCCAATCCCACACTGCGAGTATGAGCTACCCTAGAGTTTTGGCGCGCTTTCCTAGAATAACCGCGCCATCTTTCGAGTATACACTCCGTTTTCCTAAAATTTGGGTTTGAGGTCTACAGCGTGAGTCGCTATACCTGCTGCGTGGCATCCAGTGAGTACTTTTTCGAGTGGGTGCCGGATTTGGGTATTAAACCTCGAAATGCGATGTTGGGTATAACCTCCTCCCCTCAAAATGCAACGTTCGGCCTCACGTCCTGCGGCCAACGGCCTTACCCCATTTAGACCAACGTCATTCTCATCGTAAGTCGAGCAGTGCGCACCATTTCGACCATGTCCAAATGAGCAGTCGGACAGACGCCGGCTTCATGATGCCAGGGACCGAGGGTCGAGAGAAAGAGAGAGAGCGAGAGAGAGAGAGAGAAAGAGAGAGAGAGAGAGAGAGAGAGAGAGAGAGAGAGAGAGAGAGAGAGAGAGAGAGAGAGAGAGAGAGAAACTTTTTTTAGAGAGGAAAACGCAGAGAGGCTTGACGACATCAGTTCGCCGAGATGCTACTCTGCAGGGAAAGGAGGAGATGGAAAAAGGTAGTAGGTGTAGTTACATAGAGTAGCAAAAAAAAAATACAGTCCGGCTTCAGGGCATTGAGTTAAATGTTTCTTGAAATGACGTGAAGAGTGCACCGTTGTAGACACCAATTTCCTGGAGAAAGCCGATTAGCGCTGAGAGGACTTTGTGTTGAGGAGAGGGAGATGGCCATGATCCTAGTAATAGTCTTAGTGTGATTGATCGAGGATGCGGACAATCAAGTCTATTCTGTAAACGGCACCGTTATTCGGCATAAGCAAAGCACTTCAGTAATACGTGCTTGACTGTTTCAGTTGAGCCACAATTATCGCATTATGGGCTTGATGTCTTGCCTATACGATGTAGGTAGGAGTTTGTTAATGCTGCGTTGAGGTTCGATTGTGCCACGCTAAGCGTTTTTAGCAGCGAAACTGCTGAAGAAATCGTTTGTGTATGGTTCCCGCAGTTAAGAATACCAAGGAAATGAGGTTGACAAATACTCACAAAAAAAAAACTCCAGCATTCGCCGTATCGTGGCAATACTTGCCCGGTACGAGAAACACACGTCATAGCGTACGCACCACGTTCGTTCGTCCTCGTGTCATTGTGCTCATGCTCTCTGTACCGTAGAAGAGGAGGAGGAATAGACTTTATTGAAGCCATAAAGGACTTCAGGTGATCAACCTGGGCTGGTCCCTACGTCCAGGGTCCCATTGGTCCTGCAGGCCTCGTCCGCTAAGGATATTAGCTGGCGCTGACCCTCCGCATCCGAAGCCCTGATAGCCGTCTCC
Source organism: Haemaphysalis longicornis (assembly GCF_048455015.1). Lineage (NCBI taxonomy): Eukaryota > Metazoa > Arthropoda > Arachnida > Ixodida > Ixodidae > Haemaphysalis > Haemaphysalis longicornis. The sequence goes on from NW_027526204.1 coordinate 71,771,653, forward strand.
CAGGGGTTGGGGTGGTCTCGCAGTCGTGCAGCGTCTTGTGGTGCCGGATGGTTGGGGCAGGCAAGGACCATGTGGTAGATGGTGCCACGGGCCTGTTGGCAGTTGGGACGTGCGGGTGAGGGGTAGAGCCAGGGTAGAGCAGGTTCATTCTGGATGGTCGAGTAGGTGTTTCTCTGGAGCAGACGCCACTTGACTTGCTCCCCCTTGTCAAGCAAATGATGAGGGGGTGGTAGAGTGCGCCGCTGCTCCCTATAGTGTTTTGTAATGCTCCTAAAGGTGGTGACGGAGGTAGGTGGGTCCAGCCGCTCTTCCGGATCTTCGTCCCCCGAAACCACGGCACGGGCGCTAGCTTCTTCGCGTGCCAAGTGATGGGCTCGGGCATTGCCTCTCACTTCTGTCTCATTATGGGACGGAGTCCAGATGATGCTGATGGTCCGCTTCCCTTCTGATGGGTGGTGGGTGTCGAGGATGTGATGAGCATCAGGGCAAATGCGACCACGTAGGTAGGCACGGCAGGCGTCTTGGGAGTCAGTGTAGATGTAGGGAGGATGCTGTATTATGGCTAGAGCGATGGCCACCTGCTGACCGATCAGAATTTCTTCACTTACAGGGGTGCGAATAGAAGCTACTTTCGAGTTGTCGTCCCCAGTACATGCCACAGCTACCACTTCACCTGCACAGACTAGGGCTGCGTCTGTGTAGGCTACTCTGTGAGGGGCTATGTACTGAAGCATCTTGCTGAGTGCTTTGGCGCGCGCTTCTCGCCTGCCCTTGTGCTTCTTTGGGTGCATGTTTTTTGGTATTGCGCGGACGTCGATAAGGGACCTCCAGGCAGGTGGTATTTTCCAGGGTGCATCACCAACGTGGATGGGCTTGAAGTTCAGTTTAGTAAGGATGGTCTTTCCTGCTGGTGTTTTACCAAGTCTAACCAGTTGGTTAACGTGGTGAGCCTCAACCAATTCTGAAAGGGTGTTGTGGGCGCCCATCTCCATAAGTATCTGCGTGGATGACGGGGCTGGAAGATGCAAGGCTGTTTTTCTAACTTTCGGGAGTATAGCTTCCAGTCGGGCTTGCTCAGTTTTTAAAAGATTCATGTAGGGAGTCACGTAGACTACTTGGGAAATGGCGAAGGCTTGTACCAGGCGGAGGGTGTCCGCTTCCCTCATTCCGCGATGTCTAGTCGTAACTCTCCGGGTTATGTGGCCTAGTTGGTCTAATTGTTGTTTGAGGAGGTTGATCTGATGGGTCCATCTGTTGTTGGCTTGAATGTGGCGACCCAGAATCCGGACTGGCTTGTATGCAGGGTATACCTTTTGGTCTTCTATGGTGAGGTAGACTTGTTGGATTGCAGGGTCTTGAGAATTGCCTCTCTTCATAAACAGCAGTTCTGTCTTCTGAGGTGCACATTTGAGGCCCATGACATGCACGTGTTCGGTAATTATGTCCGCGGCTTCTTAGAGTGTATCTTATAGCTTGCCCAGGGCGTCCGGTTTGGGGGTCTATAAGGTAATTTCATCTGCATAGAAGGCTACCTTGAGGTTTGGGATGTGTTGTAGTTTCTGCGGTGGGTGGAGTCCGCTCCATTGCCTGATGAGTCGTTCTCAATTTAAGTTGAACCCTCTTAGTGAGCCTCCAAGTTTCTGCCCCGTAGGTGAGTACCGGTAAGATGCAGCTGTCGTACACTTTCTTCTTCAGGGACAATCGTAGGCTGCCATTCATTACCCGAGAATGTCTGCCGTATGCACTCCACCCCATTCTTATCCTTTTAATTATCTCTGCTTCATGGTTGGTATCCGGGGTCACAACTTGGCCTAAGTATATATATATTCGCTTACCACTTCCACTGCCTCGCCCCCTATCCCAAACTACTGTGCTGTCCCGAGGTTATTGATGATTGGTTTTCTGCATATTAATTTTCAGGCCCATGGTTCTACTCTGTTTTTCCAGCGCGGAAAGCATGCTTTGCAATTCGACCCCCCAGTTACATAGCAAGGCAACGTCATCACCAAATCTGAGGTTACTGAGGAATTCTCCATTAACCCTTACTCTCACCTGTTACCAATCCAACGTTCTGAATACTTCTTGTAAACATGCTGTGAATAACATTGGAGAGATTGTGTCTCCTTGTCTGACACCCTTCCTTATATGTATTTTACTGCTCTCCTTATGGAGGGTGATGGTAGCTGTGGACCCATTGTAGATATCCTCTAGTATTCTTACATAATGCATCTACCCCCGGTTCCGTAATGCCTGAATGACTGCTAGGGTTTCGACCGAGTCAAATGCGTTCTCATAATCTATGAAGGCTATACATAGGGGTTCAGTATACTCAGCGCACTTCTCTATCACCTGATTGATCGTGTGAATATGGTCCACTGTTGAATAGCCTTTACGGAACCCTGCTTGTTCTTTAGGTTGACTGGAATTTAAGATTAGAGAAATTCTGTTAGCGATTACCTTGGTAAGTACGTTGTAGACGACCGACAGTAAGCTGATCGGCCTGTAATTTTTCAAGTCCTTCACGTTACCTTTCTTATAGATTAGGATGATGTTCATGTTCTTCGAAGATTCCGGGACCATTGCGGTCATTAGGCATTGCGTATATAGGTTTGCCAGTTTTTTCAAGTACAATTTCTCCGCCATCCTTCAAGAGGTCTGCTGTTATCTGATCCTCCCCAGTGCTTTGCCCCCTTTTATTTGTTTCAAAGCCTTCCTTACTTCTTCGGTCGTTACTGGTGGGATATCTATCTCCTCTGAACTACTTTCTCGTTCGGCATTATCCTGGACGTCCCGGCTACTGTACAGATCCTATAGAACTCCTCGGCTACTGTGACTATTTTATCCCTATTTGTGATGACATTGCTTTGCTTGTCTTTAAGTGCATACATCTGCTTTTTCCCCACGCCAAGACGCCCCCTCGCTGCTTCAGGCTACAGGGAAGCAGCGGTGGCGTAGAGGCAGAGCATCCGCCACGCGTGCAGAAGGACCGTGGTTCACTTCCCGGTGGCAGACAATTCCCACCGGATTTTTTAAAAAAATTCCACGTATTGATGGAATTGCAGAATGGGGCTTGCGGTGCGGCCTGACCCCGGCGACCATTGCCGGTAGCGCACTCCCTCACCAGATAGAGATTGGCCACCCTGGTTTAGTAACGGCCACAACCTCCCATGAATAAGCCAATTATCTCAGCTACTCAGCCTGGCCTAATCCCACCAGGAGCAGTTACAGTGCGTTTTTTTCTCTTTTGTTGCATTGTGCAATAAACAAAGCTTGCAGGAGAATTTTCTGCTGTTGTTACTCAAAGTCCCAGCTTGTCAGCAATTAATGTAAACTCAACTATAAATGTCCACCGTTTTTCCGCTTTAGGTGGGCGTTGTATGTTGCAGCCATTCTTTTAAATGCAATGAGAACACTGCGTGGTTAGCACTGCGTGCATAAGGCAGCCACCTATGCCTCCGCTTATAATATTGCCCTGCAGTTATGTTTCAAAAGTGTTACGGGCGTAATTAACCAAAGGTATACACAACACCACTGAAAATCGTGACACTGTCTCAAGTTCTCACAGCACTCTCCAAAAAACATCTTGTGTGCTGCTGGTATCTTCACAATAACTGAGGATTGGACAGTGCCTCGTTTATGCTCAAGGCATAATTGGCTGAAACGGGCCGGGCCGGAGCATTGCGTTTTCGGGCCGTGCCGGGCCCGGGCCGGAAAAAATCAGCCCGTGCAGTGCTCTAATCCTCATCATGACCTCTGTTCCCAACATTCATTTTACGTAAGCGCCGCCGCCTTGACCGAGATACCGACAGCCATGATCAGCACGAGCCACGGGCGCCCACACACAGAATGCTCGTGGTAACGTCATAACACGAGACAAGACGAACCAATTAAGTGGCGCAAGTGACAATACGTCATTCGCTGATATCCCAGCCGATCAATCAGGGTCCAGGGTAATGAAAAAGACAAGGAGGAATTGATGATGACAGTTGGATGTTCATGGTGCAAGGCCAGCTAGGGCAAAGAGCGCCAAAACAATGGTTATGTATGACGAACGAAGATATCAACTCTAAAATCGCTCAACAAAAACAAAATTAAAATCAGTAAAAGAAAATGAGGATGGCTGGTGTAAAAGGCCAGGGTGTGATACTGCATGACATGAGATTAGGTGCAGAAACTACGCGTGATAGGAAAAGGAGGTGTAAAAATTTGTTTTCGCTAAGAAACTTACAAGTGCGCTGTAAAGAAATAACGGGATCATCTGCTAAAAACAGTGCTGGGTGTAGTCGGATGTGTTGTCTGTATAGTTGTTGGAAATGCCTTGAGGATTTTGTCTTGAGGGGGGCAAACCCATTGTATTTAGTGAAGAGAGAGGGCGAGGGGGCGGGGCAATTGTTTTGCGGTTGCCCGGGGCGGGGGGCAAGTGGTCCTTTTTGCACGCCCCTGCCGACGCCCATACTCACGCATGAGCCTCGTCACTTTGGAAGGAGTGAGGGGACAGTATGTGCGAATTCATCTCGAAACGACGACAAAATGTGGGGAGCCGGATTGCCTCCATTGTCGCGACGGCACGTGCTTTTACCGAACGCTGTATACGGGCTCAGGAAACGACGACGCCAGCCCGCGCTACGTGGATGCATGCGGGTAGCAATTCAACATCTCGAAGAGAGGGTGCCAAGTCAACAGCTGGAAGGCATGGCGGCGCGTGCGTCCTCTTTTGACCGTCGCCCGTTTGGAGGGACGCAGTAGCGACTCTCGGCTGGGTGAAGACTGCGTGAGCCGTGATTACCGGACATGCGTGGGTTTCTTTTCATCTCAATGGCATTGATGGCCCTGGTCAGTGACGCTTGGCCCGATCCATGCGGTAAGAAGCGCGCTGCCCTGTCCTTAGCTTGCTGATTGCACGAGAGCCTTGTCCTGTTTCTCTTCCAGCTATTGCGCTGTTTGTACTTGAGAAATAAGGTGAAGAGAGTCCGAGAACTCGGACGGTCTCGAGCGGTCCTAGAATGAGGACTTTAATTCCCCAGGGCTGACTACTTTACAAAGACGGGTATAGTGAAACCCGATTATAACGAAGCCTGGTAGTGCGAATTATGCTATATATCGAACGAAACCAAATCCGTTACGAAAATGCATGCTAAACATATTCCTTATAACGAAGTTCACATCAGATATACCGAACTCGGCGCGCCTACAATTGCCACCGAAATGCATCGGGTCGCGTAGTGGCGATTGAGTTGTTGAGACCCGCATGGAGCGACGTGACGCCCGACACCTGCCGTAACTGTTCCCAATGCACGGGATTAACGACGGAGCCCATCCAGTCAGCCAATACTGCTTCGATATTGAAGGACATGGACTTGAAGTGGTGCTAACGATGTCTCCGCCAAAAAGAAAGTGAAAACGAAAGTCACTGCTCTTTTGCGAAGTGTGCAGTTAAGGCGGAACGTAGCTTATTGCATGCAATAAATAGATTGTTTTGTGTAAGATAATGACATACTTTATGTGTTCGTTTCTCTATGTGAGATTGGCAGCGGGGTCCGTGTATTGCGAACTCATAACAAAAAACCTTCGTTATAGACGGGTTCAGCTATATCGAACTATTGGATATATCGAACATATCCCGGCGCACATTAGAGTTCGCTATAACCGGGTTTGACTGTATTTCTCTTCCTCCTCATTCTCCTCCTCCTCCTCTTCCACCTCCCACCGGAAGTCAAAGTAGTAGAGCCCCTCGCGTTTCGGAACCCGTGCGGTTCCTTCCCCAAAGGTGGCGCTGCAGCGGGCACGCTTCAGCAACGTCTTATGACTACAAGACGACTATAAGGTGTCGCTGCAGCGTCTTATAGTCTTTAAACTACTCTTTAGACTATAGTCTTACCGTATTTAGACTAGTGTTTACACTATAAGACGAATATTTATAGTTTCGAAGCCTTTATAAGACCTCATAGTATAAAGACTTTAACACGCTGGAGCGGCGTCTGATAGTTGTCTCGTAGTCTTAAGACGCCGGTGCGGCGTGGCCCCAGCCACCCCGGCAAAAGGAACAGAGCTGGGTCCGAAACGCCCAATACTTCATTTATTTCACGAGAGTGTAAAGTTGGGCTTGTTGGTGATGCATTTTTGTAGGCTAAGCGCGAGGCAAACACAGGACGAGACAAGAGATGGGACGAGGACGAGCGCTAACTTCCAACCAAGTTTATTTCGAGAAGCAAGCGAATATATACCCCGCCCCAAAACAGTGAAAAAATGCGCACAATCGTCTAGAGGTAACACACTTGCCATGCGCGAACATTCTATAGCCTCAGGAATTTCAACTCCTTATCACAAAGCGCGACGAAGGGGGTGCTGACACATTCCGGCCCCACTCTACAAATCTTTTCCGCTTCGACGAAAAGCAAAAGCAGGCTCACGCGCGAAATCATAATCAATAAATACCCCTTAGGGAGCGCTATACGCTGAGACCTGTTAAGGTCAGCTTCACAACTATACACATCTTTATTGCTGGGAAGACATCTTTAGGTGACAGTATAATTGATTGATTGTAGGGTTTAACGCGCCGACGCAACGCAGGCGATGAGGCGCGCCGTAGTGGAGGGCTCCGGATTAATTTTGACCACATGGGGATTTTTAACGTGTGCCGAAATCTCGTACACACGGGCGTTTTTGCTTTTCGCCTCCATCAGAAAAGCGACCGCCGCGGCCGGGAATCGAACCCGCGACCTCGTGCTCAGCAGCGCAACGCCTTAGCCACTGGGCCACCGCGGCGGGTGGTGACAGTATAAACACATTGACGTAAAAGTATGCAGGGCATGAATCATGGTTTAGGGCAACTGCTTCACAATGGGCGGGTAGAACAGGCTTATGAACCCAACCTTGTATTTTGATTCATGGCTCCTTTAAACACTTGCACGAGACCTCGTGCATACCTACGGTGCGCTATACTCGGGAACAAGTGAAGAACGGCAATAGCTCATATACGGTATCACTCCGCCTAAGCGACGGACCCGGATGTCAACGGGCGCGCGCGTTTTGAACGGAGATGCTGTGAATGCGTGATATCGTCTGTCTTTCCTCGCGTAGTTTGTCTGCCGTTGCTGCAGTACTTTGTAAGCATATTATGTACAGAAAATTACGGAAACGGCTCGTGCTATTTTCAAAATATTCCCAGTAATGCACTAGTTGCGGCATCCGGCTGCGGTGATGACGCACAGCGGCAACTTCCGTTGCCGTTCTAAAGTTGTAACCGAGTGTAGACAGCTAGCCAACCTAAAGCCGGCTTCACTATTATACACAAATGCATTGGTGGTAAGACATTTTAGAGGATAAGCCCACTGGGGTTTCGGGCTGTCGGTGTCTCATGTCGCCGTGTCATATGATCGTCTCGCGTAGTCACTGTATTAAACCACCGGGATACTCGTTTTCCAACGCCTCGCACGAGAACGCTTCGTGCTTCGAAAGCACGAGGCTGTTACAGCAAAGCTGTATACCTCTACCCCCAAACGGTTTACATCTCCGCGGGCAAAAAGGTCGAGGCGCCCAAGAATACTCTTGTATACTGCATGCTTCGCCCCTCCCCAGGTTTCACGGTAGTGGAGATGGCCCAGGATTTTTTTTTTAAATATAAGCTATCTGATAACAAAGTATGAAGGCCCTATGGACCATCATTAAATACCTTCATAAGACTCTATGTATTCCTACGAAACGCTATATCCCTCACGCTCTGTTTAAAGGAGTACTGACACGAAAATTTTATGTTACACTTATTGCTTTTATCGATGCTTAATGGCCCGGCGAACCTTAAACAGCACTTGAAATACTTCAGCGCGCGATATTTAATTACATTGAACGGCCTGAAAATCGTTTGTTTCAAATTCCCGTGCTTTCATCCCGAAAGGCGCATATGACAGAATCCCGGCCTGACCTCACCGCTTTGTGCGGATGTCACCGGCGCCCGCTTGAGAGGGTGTTGCGCCCGCTCGCCACTCGTGGGGCTGCGCGCGTGAAGTGACGTCACGAGTTTTTGACGAGCGCTGTCGCGTCACTTCTTTTGGCTTCACGGGGTGATGTCACGCTGATGTCCATTTGCTGAGTGCCGCTCCGCGCGCTGCTCCGTCGGCGCGATAAATGAGATCCAATTGAACGATGTTCTTCGCGTCGCAGGCCGCTCATATTTCAGCCAGGGTATTGTGTTGAGTGAAGGAAGCGAACTGTGCAATAATATTGCCGCATGGAATGTATTTATCTGCTAATTATCTGCCAATAGAGACACATTCGCTTACTCCTTGTGAATAAGCGTTTACCTTGCTCCGCGACAATATTAACGCCGAAAATTGGTGTTAGTGCTCCTTTAAGGTCGGCTTTTTTGCTATACACAAGTGCATTGCTAGAAACTTATTTCTGGGGGGGAAGGGGGGGGGGGCAATACTGGCAGTTGTAGATGAAAATAGCAAGACCCCAACGACTTTTATTATTGGCATGTTACTTTGCGGAGAAAGTGTCTCACACGAAGCGTTGCAGGCGGACAGGCGGGTTGTCTTGTTGAGTTTCCATTGAAATGCTGAAAGGCGCCATAAAGAGAAAATAAAGAGAAAATACAACTTTGGTAAATGTGAAAGATCTAGCCTTTCGTCGCTCGCTCAGCTCCACACCGGCCACGAAAGGCGTTTTGTTAACAAAAAAAAAGGCGTAAAACGAGTATTGACAAACTTTCAAGTTTCTCGTTACGGTGACGTAATATGGCCAGGGGGGAAGCCGTATGGACTACCAATAAAAGCAATTTTCGGTGTGTTAACTGCATCTTAGCATTGGAGTGGTGCTATCAAACTAAAATAGAGGCCCTTTGTACAAGCGCACGGTCACGTGTCTTTGCAGGCGGCCGCCAATCACACGAACAAGATTCTATGACGTCATAGAAAGTTGCCGTGGAGTGGCTGATGGTTTTCCACTGTTTCATGTGTGTTCCCTAATATCTCCGCTATTCGATCGAAGTTTGCAATAAAATTGTTATCACTGTTGTCGGGACAAAGCAGTCTTTCTAATGAACCAAACTTGCATTCCCTTCGTTCATTTAAAAATTGTAAAGCACAACGTTGCTATACTCGGTGACAACTTAAGAACGGCACCGGAAGTTGCCGCTGTGCCTTATCACCGTAGCCGGATGTTTCTCCGCGCGGCGCAAGTAGGCCGTTACTGGGAATATTTGGACATGGTGTGAGCCGTTCCCGTCATTTTTTGGACTTAGTATGCTTATAAACGACTCCAGTGATGACAAACAAACTGCGTGAGACAAGGCAGACGATATCACGCATTCATAGCAAACCCCTTTTAAAACGCGCGCGCACTGACGTCACGGGTCCGGCGCTTTGGCGGAGTGATACACTACATGAGGTGGTGCCGTTCTTGAGTTGTAACCGAGTATAGCACGGTGGTTTTGACCTGAAGCGCGAAATGTTCGGGCTACTTGCCTTCCCTGTCTACGTCAACAGTTACAGGCTACAACAAATCGTCGTCTCCCTGATGGAAGTAAATATGTTATTCTGAAAATTTCGATTGTGTTCGCTGTCGCCAAATTGCTTTCACAACTCTTCTGTACTTTTTTTTTTGTTTCAGATGTCCCTTCGTGCAGCTATCCAAAAGGTATAGTGGCTTGGCTATAAATTAAATTTTTAATTTTTTAACGAGTGAAGCGCCTTGTCAGAAGATCTTGTAGCAATTGACAAACATTCGTAAATAATGACGTTACATGTTTTGCCAAACGCACGAGGTCGCGGGTTCGATTCCCGGCCGCGGCGTTCGCTTTTCTGATGGAGGCGAAAAGCAAAAACGGCCGTGTGTACGAGATTTCGGCGCACGTTAAAGATCCCCCGGTGGTCAAAATTAATCCGGAGCCCTCCACTACGGCGCGCCTCATCGCCTGCGTTGCGTCGGCGCGTTAAACCCTACAATCAATCAATCAATGTTTTGCCAAACCGAATTACGTGAAGGGCTCTTTCTTACGCTTCTAGTTTACGACGTGAATGTTGCATCACCTTAGTCTGAGCATGGCGTTAAACTTGCTCTGGGAGGAACGCACTGCATATCTAGTTCATTAAGGGGAGGGGGTGGGGGAGGCGGGGAGCAGCAAGCCTTCACGTTTCGTTAGTGCGAATAAGTGGAAACTGGTATGTATTGCCGCGAACCATACATTGGGTTTGTTTATTTGTGTTTTGCTTTTACCTCGATCCCGGCTGCGCCGGTCTGTGTTATCTCTGCGCCAAGGGAAGCGCGTGTTCCATTCTTTCTTTCTGTGCCGCATGTGTTATCTGTTGTGATAGGGAGAGCATTCCGATCTAACGTGAACAGCCCAGAATAATCTTCTTGGATCTACTATGTTCTCGATGCGAATCGACGTTTCGAGAACCACGCGCGCCGAAAGATAAAAAAATTCCCGCGCCTTCCCGCGAGGGTAACACGAGTAAATGCAGAGCATTGGGGCCTCAGTACTGATTGAAGGCAGTGTTGCTTCCATCGCTTCTTCCGTGATGCTGGAGTAGCAGACACGAGTAAACGTGGGCACGAGCGTCAACCAAGGAAGGAAGGAGCAACGCAGTGACTGAAACACGAGCGACCGCTAGCCGCTATTATATTTGCAGCGCGCGCAGTAGAGGCAGAGCAGTACGGGGGGGGGGGGGGGGGGGGGGGAGAGCGCGCATGCGCAAGCAGCGCGCGCCCTTCCACGACCCACCGCGCTGCTATCACGCACATGTTACGCCGAGACCGCGACGGAGCGAACGGGCTGACTACGACGCATGCGCGCGCCAGCTGCTGTTGAGAGAGAGGAGGGAAGGGGGAGAGGCGCACCTGCTGCGGACGCGGAACTGTTGACACCGTCCGACGCACGAACAGGCGAGGCTAAGAAATGCTCTGCATTTAAAAGCCTGCAGTGCGGACGCCGGGGCATTCGATTCGACGACACTCGCCTGTGCAAGTCACTTTGTTGACCGCTGCTTCGCCGCCTCTGTATTCTTTTGAGTTGTTAGGGGAGCACAAGTTCGCTCCAATAAACGTGTTTCTCATTTAAGACAACTGCATCGTCCTTGTCTTCGTGACAGTATAATTCGATCGAATATTCTACAAAAAAGGGCACCGGGGAATTCAAGCTTCCTCTTATGTAGCCTATTCTCAATCTCGACTCTGTAGGCTCGAATTTTCCGTAAATTCGCCATCTCGCCCGGAAGCATTTCCTGATTTATTGTTTGAGGGTTTTAACGCGCCGACGCAGCGCAAGAGATGAGGTGTGCCGTAGTGGAGGGCTCCGGAATAATTTTGACCACCTGGAGATTTTTAACGTGCGCCGAAATCTCGAACACACGGGCGTTTACGCTTTTCGCCTCCATCATAAGAGCGGCCGCCGCGTCCGGGAATCGAACCTGCGACCTCGTGCCCAGCAGCGCAACGGCTTAGCCACTGAGTCATCACGGCGGTAAGCGTTTCCTTATAGACTGTCAGGTTTGTCTCGCGTATTCCGGCCGCAAAAGTGGCTTTTGACAAAAAGCAAAAAGTGGCAAAAGTCGCAATTTTGACGTTTCGGGGATTACCTCAAAGGTTTACCGGCTTCCTGCACTTCCCGCTGTGTACCATTACCAGGGCTGGTGTTGAAAAACAAGGGTAAAAAGACCGGAGATCACGATGTACTTTTCGGGTGCTCTTTCGCAAAAATACTGCGTGCGCAACGCCCTAAGGCAATCCTTTCTTTCTTTTTTTTCCTGGCTGCTATGTCCTGACGTACTGCAAATCTTTAGCGGGAAAGGTGGCGCCACACGTTGCTGCATGAACTTCCGTTCACCCATATTTCGCGTGAGACGGATTAATTTTGACGACCTGGGTATCTTGAACCTGCGCCGAAATGTATGTCATACTGGCGGCACCCGGTTGCTTCTCGGGCTTCATAAACACCAGGACTATACTCGGTTACAACTGAAGAACGGCACCACCTCATGCAGTGTATCACTCCGCCAAAGTGCCGGACCCGTGAAGTCAGTGCGCGCGCGTTTTGAAAGGGGTTTGCTATGAATGCGTGATATCGTCTGCCTTGTCTCACGCAGTTTGTTTGTCGTCACTGGAGTCGTTTATAAGCACATTAAGTCCAAAAAATCACGTGAACGGCTCACGCCATGTTCAAAATATTCCCAGTAGCGCCCTACTTGCGCCGCGCGGAGAAACATCCGGCTACGGTGATAAGGCACAGCGGTAACTTCCGGTGCCGTTCTTAAGTTGTCACCAAGTATAGTAAAGCTCTGCTCAGTAAAAACGCAAATTGCGCATTGACCGGAGCAATCTTTCATGCAGTAAACATTTTTTTCCTTCTATGCCATTTGACGTTCGATTCGTGGCTAATTGCGGATGGCTGAAACCGCTTGCAGGATGCCAGGAGCCGGCCTCTGTGGGACCTTGTAAAGCGCTCTTCCCAAGATTCGCCTTCAACTCGACGACAGGCACTTGCCAGGAGTTTTACTGGGGAGGTTGCTGCAAGCATTGCAACCACTTCGACTCCGTGGAACGCTGCAAAAAAGAATGCGAGCAGCGTCTTTGAGGCAGCTTCCGCAAACACTGCTTCGGTCATAACGCTGTCGAGATGTGCTTCGCAATCAAAATTCTCCGAAATGAAAATTAAACGTGGTATGTAAAACTTCCGCTATACAAAGAGGAAGTAAGCCATTATTAAACCTTTCTGCAAAATCGATTTAAGGGTTAAGGGCTTTGAATTTGTTCTTTATTTTTTTGTAAGGAATCAACTAAGAATTTTCTTTGAAGTGCATGCGGTCCTTGTGGTGGCTACTCTTGTTGTTTCCAACACACCGTACAACATTTTGGTTATTTAAATGTGCTTTATCGCTGAAGCATCTCGGGAAGTCAATAAATGGCAAGCAATACTTCCTGTCGTACGCGTGTACTTATACTGCATACGAGTGCAGCCCTTGAGTTTCGGCTTACGGGAGACAAGTTTCTTTTTTGACGACGCCGGGACGCCGCTCGACGACGCGGCTTAAGCCAAGCGTCGCGGTGGAACGCAGGAGTGCAGAGGCGGCGGGAGCGTCTCAAGAACAGTTCGACGACTTAGCGACGCGTTAGATGTGAGCGGTGAACATTATGCCCCCGGTTTCCGTTTCTTCACGGGGAAATGTCTTCTCTAGAGTGCCTGAACCTAGTTACCCTAAACGTCTGTGGTCTTTCGAGAAAAAGACGGCAGAGTCTGGTGCACCGCCTGCTAACAGATGTAGACGTAGACGTCTTAGCGGTTCAGGAGACAGAGGTGCCAGGCGGCACAGAAAGTGTGCCCCAAGACCGGCCCGTCTATGGCCGCTTTCTGGCATGTCCGGCCAGCATCCAGGTTCTGGCAGCCACTGATCATGCGTTGAACGGCCAACATTCGGCAACCAGCGCTTCGGTATTTTTCCGCCCGCCAGTGTCCGGACGCACAACGGCAGCTAACCGGCTGCCAGATATTCAGTTCTCTTACGGCTGCCGATGTTGAGAAAGAGAACGGCCGAAGTACGGCCTTAGGGCATCCGTTTTTTCTTCGGGAAGCGGTAATCGGCCGAAGCACGGCAAGCGACCGGCCACAGAATATGCGTATTCTTGCGGCAGTTGGTGTTCGAAAGGAGACCGGCCGGAGCGCGGCTGCCGTGCATTCGTTGTTTCAACGGTGCGCGTCCGGCGGTAGAATATTCATTTTCTTCGGGCAACCAGTGTTATGAAGGATACCGGCCGACGTATGGCCCCAGAATATACGTTTTTCATTCGGTTAGCTGCCTTCGGCCGAATTACGGCAAGCGAACGGCCACAGAATATTTGGCAACCGGTGTTCAAGAGGAGACCGGCCTACGTAAGGTATCTGGTTATACGTCATTTTTTCGGCAAAGGGCATACAGCCGAACAACAGCACGCGCCTGGGCGCCGAGAATTCATGCACAGACGTGTTTGCAAGGAGACCGACCGGTTTTTTCCTGGGGGGAGAAAAAGCCGTTAGGGAGCCGAACGACGGGGACGCGTTTTTCATCCGCTCCGTGTTTCTACGTTTTAAATGAACGAACATCGTTTGTCAAACTGTAATGAGTGTTCTCGGTGAACGAGCAAGGTGCAAGGACTCAATGGACATTAGCAGGGAACCTTTTAGGCCATTGAAATGTCATTTATTGCCACAAGAAGACTGTGCCACACCGACGGGTGAGCTAAGCCTCGCCAGTCATCGCCGCTACCACGCCTGTGCCGCCGGCTCCGTCGACGCATCAGCTCGAGGCTATTCGCCCCCTCAAGAAATGGAGAGCATTGGAGACATCGACCCGGCAGAGATGTCCGATCCGAGATGGAGATGGTTCACCAAAATAACTGGCCTTCAAAGGCGTTGAGCAAGCGGCCACCACGCAGGAGCTAAACCCCCACCATGTCAAGGACTCCCCACCAAAGAAAGGCAAGTGCGAGCAAAAGCGCAGGTTATTCTGCTTACAATTAAACTGCGACAAGCAATGTTGCACTATGTTGTTGGTGATAAACGTTGAAGAGACTCGCTCGTGCATTGGTAGGATCAACTTCATGCCCTGCAGTATGTTACTTCATGGGATTTTACGACTGCCTATTTAGAAAAAAAAATTATTTTAAATTTGCGATAACAACAGAGCCTTGTCACTCACGAAGCCTAGCTGTTCATTTAGTTCCGATGTTTGAAGGTGAGCTTAGCTACTCTTAGGATATGACTCATTTGGTTAAACATAATCGCCAGCATCCTAGCAAACATGGTTTTTGTCAGTGTTTTCTTGCTCAACGCAGATTGTTGAGTTCACGCACGATTTGGCTCTTGCAATAGATAAGCTTAAAGTGGTTGACTGTATATTCTTGGACTGCAAAAAAGCAAATCATGGTGTTCCATATCACCTTCTGCGTAGTACATTTCATCCTATGAACTGAATGAATCGGTTTTTGCATTGTTATTACTATTGGCCCTATAGCTTAGTTCAAAAGTACTGTGTAGTTTACGGGACTAAAGCGAATGAACGTGATTCCGTATACCTGCAGCTTTATTCGAGTTTAATAACATCCTGGTGTGCTGATTCAGAAAGGTTTTTGGATGGTAAACAGTGTGTTAACGGCACCTTTACAAGAAAACCTTCATTCCAATTGAATACGTATACCGTAAATTATGCTGCTGTGACAACGGCCGAGGAATATAAATACCTAGGAGTTTATTTAGAGAGTGGTTAGAGGTTAAATAGGCAGGTTTACACCATAAAAGTTACGGCTGCATATGTTTTTAGCTTTCTAAGACGAAATTTCAGTGAACCTCCATCTAACTGAAAAGAACAACCGTATTTCACTCATGTGCGCTCAATCTTGGAGTACGCATGTGTTTTCGTGGATCCCTACACCAAAGAGCTGGTTGATACGCTCGAAAACATACAGAATATGTCAGTGCGATTCGTATTAGGTATTGACACTGTCAACTTAGGATGAGGGAAAGTAAAAGTAAACTTAAATGGCAGGACGTGAAAGATCACAGACGAAACCACAGGTTGAACTTTTTTTCGTAATATCTTTCATTCGAAAACTGGAGTAGAAGGGGAGAAGTATGCCCAAGCGCCATTCTACATATCGCAAAGTGGGACCGCTAGCTTAAACCAGAAAATTAACTTTCCTTTAAAGGTGACGCCTTGTGCGATTCATTTTATTTTACATAAATACTGCAGTGTAATTATCTTCCACGTATGAGTGCATTAACTGTTTATATTGACGATTTTCAGCACGCTTTGTAGAATTATTTTGTTATTTTGTTTCATATTTAATGTTTAGTGTTATGTATATCCCTTCTGTAATGCATGCAAAGGCAAGCAGGCATCAAATAAATAAATAAATAAATAAATAAATAAACAAATAAATAAATAAATAAAACAATGAATAACTAAATGAATAAAAAAATAACTAAATAAATAAATAAATAAATAAACTTCCAGAGGCGCCAGTTTGCCTCCGACGGGTTGAGAACCCTACGCATTCAACCTTGACCAATAAAATATTTATTGCCCTATTCATTGCACTATGCAAGGTTTCCTGTATGCATGCTACCATTGCTATTTTATTGGTTTGAAACAAATAATGTAACTCTAATTTTACGCCTTTCCTTGCGTGAACACAGAGGGATACAACTGCAGCCACCTCAAGCAGGGCGTCATTCGCAACGCGCCTAGAATTTTTTTAACGAAGTATGACATTAGAAGAAAATTAAGTTCTTTTGGACTATTAAGTGGTGTGGACGTATACTCATGAAAACAACATTAAAATAGATTGAAAATGAAAGTACCTGTTCGCTCCTTCTTAGGATCAGCCCTGCGCAAGATCACCAGAAAAGTTGATCGAGTAGAAAATGTCTTTGCAAGAAAAATGGGCAAAAACTGGACAAACTTTTTTGTGAAGGAGTTGTATTAAATGCTCCTGAGTGTTTTGTTGAGAACCAAAACGCTTCGTAAAGGCATTCACGCTGGTTTTATATACATCAAAATTGGTCTAGCAACTGTTATAAAAATAGTTTATGTAGTCATAGCACAAAAGTGTTCCGGAATATTGCCCTAAAGAAATTGGCTAAAAGCGGCGCACTTTAGCTCTATGAAATTCAACCCACTAAAGTATGCGCCCTCCGCCGCCCCGCCCCCCCCCCCCCCCTCCTCTTTCCCCGTTTATTACAGGTAAGCCGACCCACAGAGGATATCAGGACCTGGACAATACAGCTATTCAAGCTCTACAAAGAACTGAATATTTTCTGTGTTCGGCAGTAAAAGAGGCACAGCAATTAAAGGAACGACAATTTGTGAGCACTGTTTAATAAATGAATTTTGCTGTCAACTGAGGCTGGTAATTAAGCAAGGCTGCACTGAAAGCTTGACGGCTAGTGGTTGCGCGCGAGCTCACTTTGAAGTGGCTGCATTGGACCCAAACTGCTGGGTTTGTGCTGCTTCTGCACTGCGCGAATGAGTCATCTGCTTGCGCGACACGCAGTGACCGGCCTCAGTACAGTTAACGTACTGTGGCTGAACTCCAATGCCCGTAGCACGGCCGTATTTCCGGTAGCTTTAGTCCGGCTGGAGTCCGACGACCGCATCTCGGCTGTCCTCCGGCGGCCGTACTTCGGCCGTACACGGGTGGCTTTGGAATGGCCGGAGCGCTACGGCTGGAATCTGGCCGTATCTCCGTAAGCCCGTCGACTGGCCGACGGACACTGGCCGTTGGACAGCCATGGGAGTACGGCCGTATACGGCCAAAAGGCCCACATTTTGACATGGGCCGAACATGGCTGCCGGAAAAAGGCCGGACAGAAAATCACCGGCCAAAGTACACCGGCCTGTTTTAGGCCGAACAGCCCTGTGCTGCCTGGGACGCTGTTGGCTTTTCTGCTGGCTGCATGTTATTGGCGAAAACGTTCCCGGGGCTTGGTGTGCGAGAGGTGTGCTCTGGCTTGTCAGGGCGACTCGTAAGCGATGTAGTATTGAGTGGTGAAGACTGGCGAATAGTGTGCTTGTGTGCGCCGAATGAAGTTAGAGAAAGGGCTGAATTTTATAATAACATTAGGCCGCATCTCTTGACAGACAAGCGTGTTATCGTACTAGGGGATTTCAATTGCGTCTTATCCGCGCGAGATAAGATTAGTACCCGGCCATTTCATGACGAGAGCACGGCTGTGCTGCAGGAAATCATAAATACTATTGGGTTAGTGGATGTGGGTAAATGTCTAGAAGGAGGACGGGAGGTGCAATTTACCCATTTTCAAGGAGTCAGTCACGCTAGACTGGATAGAGTGTATGTGTCGTGTGATTTAGTTGAAAAATGTGAAGGGTACGAAGTAAAGCCTGTATCATTTTCAGATCACTGCCTGGTGGTGTGTAATCTAGGATACAAGAAACGGACCAATGCTTTCACGTGGGAGCTATGGAAATTAAATGATAAGTTACTTAAGGATGAAATTTTTTTGAAAAAGTGAGTGGTATGATTCGGGAAATAGAAGAGGATAAAATCGGTGAACAGTGGGAGTGGTGTAAACAGGAGGTAAAAATGAGGGCCATTGAGAGGTCCACTGTCGTACGATACGAACAGAAAATTATAGAAAGGACACTGAGGTCAAACCTAGAAAAACTTATCCGTGAAGAGTGCAATGCGCCTGGGGTGCTTAGCGAGGATATCAGAAAAATGAAACAGAAGCTTCATGCGCTTGATGATGAACGCTACCGGGGAGCCCTCGTGAGAGTGAGAGTGGAACGATTAGCCCTACGAGAGGCCCCTACCAAGCGTGCGCTGGGTATAGAACGGGCGAACGCTCGACGTAACCATATAAGGGAGATAGAGTGTGAAGGACGGGTGACGGGTGATCAGCAAGAGATTGAACGGGCTTTTCATCACTACTACAAAGAATTGTTTGCCTTCGGCAGGGTTGAGGTGGAGGCCTTTAAAACCGAGGTTATCAGTGCTTTCCCAAGGATTGATGAAGAGTACAAAGAAAGTTTAAGCCAGCCTATTGCAGTAGCTGAAGTTGAATGTGCGATCGATAGTTTGAACAACGAAAAGTCTCCGGGTCCAGACGGGTTAACTGCAGCCTTTTACAAGGTCTTCAAAAACGATTTATCGCCACTCTTGGCAGCACTATTTAACGAGGCCTTCGAACTAAAGGCATTGTCACCCTCTTACCGAGAAGCGCACACGATACTCATTCCTAAAACAAAGGACATGGACAACCTTAAACATGTTACAGCATATCGATCGCCCTATGTCCTGGACAAATGTCGATTACAAAATTTTTATGAAGGTCCTTGCACAAAGAATTCAGTCATCAAGCCGACTGTAGGGCCACACCATGACGTGTGGCATCACAGGACGCACTATTTTTTTCAAACACACACAAGGCGAGATGTGTGCTGGAGTGTTGCGACGCTGCCCGAGCTCGCGTGGCTGTTCTCCAGCTTGATTTGAGGAAAGCTTTTGATTAGGTGTCCCATGAATTAGTGTTGCTGATTTTAGATCATGTGGACGTTGGAACAGTCAGCAAGGAGCTGGGTGGCTCTGGCGTACCGCAAGTGCACCACGAGATTAACTGTAAACAAGACGCCAGGTGCGCCAGGGCTGCCCTCTGAGCCCACTTCTTTTCTGACTGTATATCGAGACGCACTGCTTGAATATATTTTAAAGTGAAGGAAGGAAGGAAGGAAGGAAGGAAGGAAGGAAGGAAGGAAGGAAGGAAGGAAGGAAGACTTTGTTGAATGCCTGCAACAGACACAGTGTGTACACTGCGCCCGGACGTAGCCACTCGTCGATCCCGACGTCAGAGTATTGTCACGAAGCCAAGGACGACGCAGTTGTCTTGAAGGAGAAACAAGTTTATTGGAGCGAACTTGTGCTCACCTAACAACTCAAAAGAATACAGAGGCGGCGAAGCAGCGGTCAACAAAGTTACTTGCGTCGGCGAGCGTCGCAGAATCGAATGCCCCGGCGTCCGCACTGCAGGCTTTTTAAGTGCGATGCACTTTATAAGCGACCCTGAATCCGCCGTCCGCATTGCTCCTCCTCCTCTCCCCTAGCAACGGCGCGAGGAGCGGAGAGGAGCGTCTGTAGCAACGGCGCAGCGACGTCACACCCCACGTGACCCGCGCGCGCTCCGCCTCCCGCGCCGTGGCTGCGCGCGCCCGCGCCGGCTCCCGCACCGCTCCTCGCGCCGTGACGTCACACTCCCACGTGACCGCGCGCTGGCGCCTTTGCGTCTGCTCCCCCTCTCCTCGCGCCGTGACGTCACATGCTCTGCAGCTGGCGCGCCTCTCCCCCGTTAGGTTTGCACTCACCCTCGGCGCGCGCCTCTCCCCTCGCCTGACAGCTCCCCCTCGCCGGTACTGCGCCTCTCAAGGCGATGGCAGAATTACTACGCCGTGTACTCTCGGCGCAAGAAATGCATTCGCACTTCCTCACGATTCCCTTCGGGGAGGTGGGGGCAATTTTTATCTTTCGGCGCGCGTGGTTCTCGAAACGTCGAATCGCATCGAGAACATAGTAGATCCAAGGAGATTATTCTGGGCTGTTCACGTTAGATCGGAATGCTCTCCCTATCACAACAGATAACACATGCGGCACAGAAAGAAAGAATGGAACACACGCTTCCCTTGGCGCAGAGATAACACAGACCGGCGCAGCCGGGCGGTAAAAGCAAAACACAAATAAACAAACCCAATGTATGGTTCGCGGCAATATTCGCAGGTTTCAGCTATGCGAGGCAGAGGTAAAACTTCTGGCCTACGCAGACGACATTGCTGTTTTCTGTACGACCAAGGAAAGTGTTACAAAAGCGGTGGACATTGTTAAACGTTTTGGGTCAATCACAGGTAGTGGGGTAAACTGCGGGAAATGTTTGGGTTTCTGGCATGGGGACTGGTCTGTGACACCGGAATTTTTTGCCAACGTGAGCTGGGAAACCAGTCCCGTTAAGTATCTAGGGACGCCACTGGAGTGCTACCATGACAGCGAACCGAATTGGCGTGCCCGAACGCAGGACAGCGCACCTGTTTGTCAGCCAGTTGGCGAATAGGTTCCTTTTTCTTCGCGATACAACTTGCGGTCCTTTTTGACGAACACTTTGCCAGGTGCGGCTGTCTCAAGCGCTGCCGGAATTTGTCGTATCCAGTTTGCACATGCAGGGAAGGATTTCAGGATATTTTAAAGAAGTTGTCATGTCACACAGGTTTCTGTCAACTCGCTTTTCGATAGACTATTTGAGTACAGTGTCATGTAGAAAATTATATAAGGATGTTTGCGGCTGTCTGTTCCCGGTACCGCGATACAGAGAACTGCACAAAGAAAGCCCAGGGCAGGATGTACTGAAAAGAGTTAAGCGTATGGCTGTAAAACCGGGGAGTGAAGTCCTTTCTTTCAAACTTCATTCGAGGACACTTACTGTGCAAACATGGTTAAAAGAAAAGTGGTTAGATACACCGTGGGGTACTGACTGCACAATTTGTAAACAACCGGATAACATCGATTACGTTTTTATACGCTGTTGGATGGCGGTTCACTTTTGGCATGTTGTGCAGCAAACTTCACACAAAGACTTCCCACTTAACCCGCATGGTACACGGTATTTACCCACAGAAAATAACGAAGGAGCCCCCTACGATTTAATAATGCTCCTGGGCCAACACCGCCTGTATAAACATTGCCTAACGCGTCGCCCGCTTTCCAATGGGAGAGGTAGGGCGTGGCCTCCGCGATCGGCTACCGGCGGCGCGCCGTTGCTCCGGCCGTTCCAATCGCCCAGAAAGAGCGTAATTGCGAAGAGGCTGTTTCGCCGTTTTCCGCCGCACCGCGGCACGCGTAGCCTAAGGTCGCTTTCCCTGGCGCGGGCGGGCGCAGAGGAAGAAAACTCGGCCTTCGCACCCGGTGTGCGACGTTTAATAATACAAAAGTTACCGCACACCAATGCAGGAGAAAGGTAGAAGTAGTTGCTGGTGCCATTAGGGTAGTTACTGGTGCCTTTGAATTTTCGACGTAGACTATGCCCGGAGTGATGCATAAGTGAATTCATTGCACAGCAGTATTCTTTTTTGTAGTCACGCATGGTTCCAAAACACAACACGTTTTCTGGTTTTATTTCTGAAAATCTCGTACACGGAACGCATATTCCGTGCGTTCCGAGCAAGAACCAAATTATGGGAACTCAACCGGCCGAAATCCAACCATTAGTCAACACGAAAATACCCCCTATGTCGTTTCCTTTTTTCTCCTTTAAATGTGGCGTCTTTGGCAGATAAAGTAGATGACATGGAAACACTGCTTGAAATGTTTGGCTTAACTTTTACCGCGATACTATTAACAGAGACGTCGTATACTTCAGCATCTGAAGTGTATACTGTCCAAATGGCTATCGGTATTTCTTCCGCAACAGGCAGATTAAACGTGCTGGTGCCGTTTATTGGCATGCATGCTTGCATATACAAACGTACAGAGAGACTTCCAGTCTACCATACATGGACGTGGTCTAAGTAATGTAATAAAAATCTTTACCTGAGTTACGACTGATATAGTTCTCCACTTGATGTGTTTATTCACTAATATCCCGAACAACTTACTTACAACCGATGTTGTGCATAAGATATTAGTGATCAGCTTAACTGCTAACCGAAAAAAATAATGCCCTTAATATATCATGCCAACAAATTATGTACAGAATATATTACCCCAGCAAATCTAGAAATTCAGAAACAGCCTTTCGAAAAAATACATATGTAGAGTCGATAACGATATGAAAGGCATCGCGGAATACCATGACTTTTTCACTCACGGCAAATAATTTGGTAGCGAGATTGCAGTATGTACTTGAAACCCCTAAGCATATTAAATAAAACGCACAAAAAAATGATTGCTTCGTACTCGTGGAAGCCTAATAGATTATGTGACTATCGTAGTCGCCTGCCTAAAACAATACACGAGAGCTTATCGGTATTATGCTGTTTTCGCGCACGTGCACTCGCACACGCACACACACGCACACGCACGCGCACACGCGCGCGCACACACACACATACGCGCGCGCACACACGCGTACGCACACACACACACACACACACACCCACACACACCCACACACCCCCCCCCCCACACACACACACACACACACACCCACACACCCACGCACACCCCCCCCCCCCCCACACACACACACACACACACACACAACCAACCGATACCCAGAGCGTTCGAAACAACTTCAATGGCAAAAAAGCATACTTTCGCGCAGCGATATCGCGCGAAAATGCTGTAACAGCGAAAAAAGAATTCAGCACGCTGGCATTCACTCTGCCCGAGATGACAGAACCCTGGGCTAAGGCATTTGCCTTTCAAGCAAACGACCACTAAAGCTGCGTGCAAAGGCAATCGTGGGTGTTAAACAAACATACGTTTAACAACTTTGTACTTTTAGGACCGAGTCAAAATACAAAGACCACATATTGAGTTTTCTTTCCCGAACACGCGACAACGAAGGCTGATTTACAACTCAAAGCACAGGCAGCGTCGGCCCGACGAGCCTCCCTTCAACCTTAGGCTAACGGCGCCGCCTCGCGGCGTGTGTCGGAGTTAGCAAAATTACACCGCTCCCCTTGCTTCCGCGCCGAATGGGACGGCCGGAGCAACGGCGCGCCGCGGGCAGCAAATCTCGGAGGTCACGGGTAGGGACGCTTAGTTCAGGCACTCATCCGCTATGTGGCGCGCGCCGACGGACGTCCCGCCTTACGTCACTGCTCGCGAGTCGCGAACACTGCACCCACTTCTACCAACGTTTATAGATAAATGTTGACTTCTACGGCGTGTGTCTGTCAGCTGGCCTCTTCGAGGCGTCGGAGCGCCACCTGGTGACCGCTAGACAAACTGTCAACTATTTTGCATAATTTCCGAGAAGCGCCGCTGGTTGGTGGACATGAAAGCGGGAAAGGGTAGCAGAGAGCAACAGGAGAGTGGCCGTTTGGCCATTTTTCGCTCACGCGTTAGGCAAGGATTATACAGGCGGCGTTGCCTGGGCCTTCACAGCATATGGCGGGCGCGCATGGCGTGGCTCCATGGCGACGTGGATACCCGACTGGCCCGGCAGTTTCTGCGGGAGTGTCACGCAGTTCGTTAAGGGGCTGAGTGTCCAGCAGCCTGTACCAGATTGGTTGGATTGTCTAGAGCCGTTAATTACTCTAAAGTGATGATTAAACGACAAAGCCTAGCCGGAGGCACGGCTGGTATGTTTATGTCGGTGTGTGTTGTACCACATGCATCGTATGGTTATTTTTGGGTTGTACGTGTTGAAGACTGGTATGACGGCCTGGGTTCGAGCTCCAGCAGGTCTAGTTCACTTTTCTCATTTTTTTAAACGAATTTTTTTATTGCAGAAGAACTCAATTCTTCGACCGCTTTAGGTTCGGGACGCAGACTATGACCACGTTTAATTAACGCTCTGTTTCGCACGAAGACGGGTCACGTGGGGCGTCCTGCAGAGAGAGAGAAAAACTTACTGAGCGACTGGGGTTAGGGAAGCGCGGTGGCCGCCGGTTGGAGGTCGGCGGCGACGATGGCAGCTCGTTCCACCAAGGAGATCTGTACGCCCGGGTCGGAGCTACCCAGCGCACCCTCCCATTGCTCCAGCAAAAGGGAAATTTCGGCCAGTCGGTTTGGAATCATGATAAACAGGGTAGGGAACGAGACGATGAACAGGAAGACGCGGGACGAGCGCTGACTGACAACTGGACGTTTATTCAGAAAGAAATGCAGGCTTTCCCAATGACGCCCCCTTGTTTCCGCCTCACAAAAAATTCTCAAGAGGTTCAAGCGCAAGAAACAACCTTACAGAGAAAAAGATGGAAAGCGTAAGAGGCTGGCGGTCATACCGTATACCTCCATGACATCTCCCATCGCGTTAAGAAGATTGCAAAAAAAATTACGCCCCCATCCCCTCGCGGGAACCCTGGTGTGATGCGACGCTGAGGGGGGTTCAAGCACACGCGGAGAGCAACTGTCGACCGAAAGGCCGCTGGAGAGCGGCACACCGGTTATATGCGCAGCGCGCCCGAAGGAGAGGAGACCGCGGAGAGAGAGAGTAGTGCACATGCGCAGCGCCGCCCACCGGCGGAGTGAGAGCGCGCTGGGCCGCACACCCGCAGATGTTGAGAGAGAGTGTTCGCTCTCACCTGGGCACGCGCCGGCGCCAGTGCGCCTGCCGCGGCTATGACGGAACACTATCCAACACAATCCACTTTAATCCAATCCAATCGAATCCAATCCAATGCCCCTCGCGAGAGAGTGTTCGCTATCGGAGAGGAGAGGGGGTGAGCGGAGGAGAGTGCGGACGCCGACGACGACGACGGACGCACGCAGGAAGGACACGGCCGCCGACAAGAGATGCTCTCAGCGTCGCATCTAATATAATGATGTCATGAGGGTCAGTTTTGCGCATGAGCAATGTTTGTACTGTACCGGTTTGTTCCGTGCAAAAGCAATGTGGTGCAATCCATTCCGCTGTCGTGCGGCAAATTGTATGTGGGGCAGACGGGGCGCTGCCTCAATGTTCGTCTGCGCGAGCATAAAAGCTTGTTAAAAGGAGCACCTTGTACACATTTGTCGGCGCGCATTGCTCTACGTGTGGCTGCAGTCCGGAAATTGGTCGCACCACCGTCAATTTTGTGCACTGTGATTCTCGCACAAGAGAAATTGCAGAAGCTTTTTGCAATCCGTAAGCATCTTGACGCATGCGTAAATGCGCCGCCGCTTGCGCTGCTTGATTGTGAAGTCAATTTTTTGGAGACATGATAATGCCTACTTTCCACTTTTTTTCTTGCCATTTTTCTCTTTCGTAATGTGCGTATGGTGCGCGCGCATCTCTAATTTCTGTTTTCAGTCAGCACTTGTCCCGTGTCCTTCTGTTCCTCGTCTCGTTCCCTGCGCTGTTTATCATGACTCTCATTGCTCGTCACGGGTGACTACAGGGAAGCGATTGGAAGGACAGGCCCACATAGAGCGCGCAAGTGTGGCGCACTGGCCACATGCGGGGCAATGAG
Organism: Haemaphysalis longicornis; assembly: GCF_048455015.1. Classification (NCBI taxonomy): domain Eukaryota; kingdom Metazoa; phylum Arthropoda; class Arachnida; order Ixodida; family Ixodidae; genus Haemaphysalis; species Haemaphysalis longicornis. Next base: position 71,797,239 of record NW_027526204.1, read on the forward strand.
GCGAGGGGTATAGGGAAGGGTGAATGTGATGGAGCACCGCCCTTCAGGGACAGGAATGAACCTGCAGAAGTCATCAGGTGGGCGCTTGCTCGTGACGCTGGGAATGCACCACGGGGGGAGGGGGGGGGGGGATTTTCGGCGGGCGAGGCGGTAATGCGCAAGCATATAACGATACGTAATGAGGCGGTCTCTGGGTGATCGGGCCCCGTGGTAAGGAACCAGGCTGGCTCCCGCTCGGATTGTGAATCCTCGAGCCGCGTCATGGGCCGCCTCGTTCCCCACGAGTCCCGAGTGCGCCGGTGTCCTGAGTGCCAGTGGCGAAATGAGAACACGGACAAAATTTTGAACGGCCTTCTTTGAATCAGATACGGTCGCGGGGGTCGGCCTTTTTACAGGGCGAGCGCAATTGCCGCCTCCTGCGCCGTGGCAGGGCAAGCGGTACGAACTGTAAGGGAGCATAAGGGGGGGTCGTCCGGCCGATTCACGATGGCCAGAGCATACGCATTGTAGTAATGGTGCTGCGTCCACGTATACGATATCCAGTATCACAGGTATACGCGTCGCTGAGGTCCTGCGCTCGTTGCATTCTGCGACCCCCATGGTAGACAGGGTGAATGTTGCGTAATACAGGACGGACGACAAGTCGAGCGTGAATAGCGCGAGGGATGGGTGATTTATGAGCGGGCAAAGGACGGGCACGAATCCCGAGTCGGTCTAGGATGTGCGGACTGGTTAAGGTAGTGGATAAGCGTGTTATTTGTCCTGTGAGGTGCGCCTCCACAAGCTCCCCGGCATTATGGATGCCCAGCGGTCTAATCTGGCAGTGGAAGAGTACAGGGGTGCCGCTGAAGTGCCGCTTTATAGCAGCAGCACTGGCATGAAGGCAGGGGAGGGAGTATGTTATTCTGCTGATCACGAAGGCCTGAATAAATCCTCACTCTCACACAACCCATGCCGGCGGGTTGGCAATCCTTTTGATGAGAAAAATTGTTTGGACAACATGCTTAGTTAACTGGGTGACAAATTGTCGATTCCGTTGTATAATGGGACGTGTCCAGTGGAGCTGACAAAAAGAGATGAGATGCAGAGGCCGCGCGCGCACGTGCTGCAGAGAGAGAGAGAGAGAGAGAGAGAGAGAGAGAGAGAGAGACAGGCAGGCAGACAGATACAGACAGACAAACTTTACGCCACCAGACCCAGGGAGGGCCGGTACAAAATGTGGCATTTATTCGAACGACCAATCGGAATTGAAATGACCGAATCGAAATCGAATTGAAATGACCAATCGCATAAATTGTAATTGATGTTATTGTAGTTTTCACGTCAAGTGGGGATAATCGCCTATCATACCGTGGGGGTGAAAAACCTTGCCTCCCTCTCCTGGCTGGGCTAAAAAACACCCCCACGGTGACAGGTCTGGTCTCGTCATCTCCTGACCAGAATAACTTTAGGGTACAGAAAGTTGTCAAGACGGCATCTTGCTCTTGCTCTTTTGGCTCGTTCGGTGACGCTGAGGTGAAGTAGACGGTCATTCCTACTCCCGAGCATCGCATGTTTTCTCTCGTCCCTTCACCTGCACCGTTAGGTCTGCAAAGAGAACCCCCATTAAACGCCCCCCACCTAGCCTTCCCCGTTGTGATACCGCCCGTGTGGCACCGATTAATAAGCCTCCTTTAGGCATAATTAGTAAAGGAAAAGTGGATTGATAAGAAGACTAGAAACAAACAGGGGAGAGCGAATAAATAAAGATCAAGTTCACAACCGCCTGCTTCCCCTTCAGAATTTCGTTCCAAAAAATCAAAATGGCCAATCCAAAGTTAGACTTGAAGAGAGAATTTCAGGCACCTGTGGCTGCCATCGACTCCCACTAATGTATCTGCTAATTCTTCAGTGGAATTGTCGTTCGGTAATTGCGGCTCACAGCGATCTTAAATGCCTTTTTAATAGTCATTGTCCAGATTATGATGTTCTTCAAGAATCCGAGCTTTTTATAAGAGCAGGCACTTTGTGAAATTTGATTCTTATATCACCGAACTTTTGCAACAAAGCCAGATTGTACAACTCATGGCCATTGATGTCTTTATTCCTGGGCGTCTAACCCTTCGCGTTAGTTGATTGATGCTCATTTCCCTAACGGGGTGCTTACGACCGGTCCTCTTGATCTTGTCCTTTCGTCCTGTAAACAGAAGGGAATGGGTGCAGGAGACGTCGATTCTCATCACGTTAGCTGGGGTTTCACAACAAATATGAGCGGCTGCCGTTTATTGGATTCGACAGCTGAAACTACCCTGGTTTCCTTCAACTCGGGTACTATATGGTTTCAGTGTTTAACACTTGCAAAGGGAGGATTACTTTCTTCGTGCAATACTTCAGATTGCCCTACATTGTTTTCGAGATAGCAGTCTCACCGAGCACACCAAATCGTACAGTACGCACTTTAACTATCAGATAATGCAACACAAACTACGTCCTCCCCACTCCTCTCAACCCAATGGTCGTCTGCAGGCAAGGTGTTTACAGATAACACCCTCACTAAAACCATAAGGATGACAATTTATTGTTTGTTCAACCAAGAAAGATGGAATCAACACTTGCTGGAATCAGGACTGCAGCGCGAATTGCCGAAGGAAGGCAGAATAGAAGAAATTCGTTCAACATCAAAGCCCTGATAACAGGGTGAACGAATATTACTCCGCGATTTTCCAGCGAACCATATCTGTGGCGAAGCAGGAGTACCATAAATTTCGCTTTTTCGCGCTTTCGGAAAAGAAAATACGGCGACGGCTGTTGGCATTCCTTCGCAAGCGTAAATGTGCAGACACTCAAATTACAGTTGCAGCAATAGGAGAGACGCTGGATGAAATTCAACGCCTTACTCGGCCGACGCGTGTCCTTTCTTTCGGGACCAAATCCCTGGGGTTTTGTCAGAGGGTAGACGTGGCCATCCATGCGTACATTTTAGAGACCACACGCCTGTCCCGTTAACCCGTTCAAAAATAGGTCTCTCCCCTATTATAATACATATGTCATGAACTTGTAATTCTCCAATTCTATTATTAAATTCCGTGGCTGTTTCCCCACTTCCGATTCCACAGGCTGGTTTTACAGTGCTACGAGGTGGGCGTCTTAGGCCCAGAAAGCTCCCCCGTTTCTTGGCCAACCCGCCACGTGGATGTAATTCAGAACCTCCAGATTGCCAGCAACTGGTTGGGCGCAAGGGCAGCTCTTTATGGTGCGTGGCCCCCCAGGATACTGTGGGAGCTCGACCAGGGAGAAGGGGAGTCACAGCGCGGAGTAGACTGGACGTCCTAGACAAGAATCAACAACAAACGTAGCCGCCCTAAAATTGGCGTCTTCTGATAGCTCGCACTCCGAGTCTCCCCTCACAGGGAGAGGAGGAAAGCGCGCGAAGTTACTCTCGTCCCACTAATGAAACGAGGGAGCCTTTCAACGTGATGTCGGATTTCCGCTCGGTCGGCAACCAGCGCCTCTTCACGGCCGAACTAACGTCGTATTGCGGCCCCCGCCCGCGCCGCGTACCGTGCTCCTCAGTGCGCCTGGCGCGTGCGTTTTTATTGCTTTTGATTTGCAAAGCGCTTAGTACCAAGTTCATTCCAAAAGCTGCGTGCAGCACTGTGGAGGATAACGTTTTGCCAACAGTCCGCTCATTGAGGGCGCCTAACTCACTGTGAATGGGGCCTCGAAAGAACATTTCCATCTCCTTTCTGGGCAGGTGGAACCGCAAAGCCCCGGAGAGTTTCCTTCACGGTGAGTTAGGCGCCCTAAATGGGCGGACTGTTGGCAACAATGTAGCCTCAACAGTGCTGCACGCAGCTCCTGAAACGAACCATATAACTTCAGTCACCGCCAGCTGCCAGAAGAACGAACAGAACCCCGTCGTCTCCGCCTCCAAGAAGCGGATCTTTTGTAGCCCGCGAGCAAAAGCTCCGACCTCTGATCGGAGCTGCGAGCCAAGGAGTAAGCGTGACGTAGGCGTCACTTCATGGTTATTCCGCACACGGTGGAAGGATGGCAAGTTGGGGTATCTGGTTCATTGTGACCATATCGAACAAGCAGGGCAAAATAGAAGGGGCATAAGAAGGATGGACGACAACAGCGCAAAGCACAATTGTGTACTGGGTTCAGTCGTTTCGCTTGGCTGAGCCATACTGTGCGGACGCAAAGTCCTCCACTGAGGGGTAAGGTATTCACACGACGAAGTCCGCCATGTGGCCATATCGAACAAGCCGCGCAAAAGAGTAAGAAGGACGTCATAGGCAATCAACATTAATCGAAAATCAATACACCAACGCAAGCTGAAGCACCCACACTCACTCGTCAAGTCAAGCTGACAAGAACAGCGGGGCAAATGTCCAGTTCACCGGCCTTGTACATCTTAGCCCCGACATTATTTGTTGACTGTTCACCCAAACGCACTCTGCTGTCAGACCAGCACCTGTTGCCGCAGTGTCTGCAAACTTGTTTTCCCAGACACCAGAATGGCCTGGCACGTGACGCAGAGGAGCGGAGAAGGCTGACGTTCTTGTTGCAATTGACAGATGGGGCAGGACCGCTTTTTTTAAGGGAGAGAGCCTTCTAAAAGATCGATGTAGACGAAAGCGGAGGAAAAGGCGTGCAAAAGAAGACAGGAGTGTGGCAGCTTCATTCCACTTCTGCGCCGAATGATGTCGAAGAAACGTAAACTCCCATCATCGACCTGGATTTTTGGGCCCATCGGTAGCGCAGTGTGACGAAGGCATGACCAGTGCTTGCGGTTTTTAAGCTCCGTCACATCGGCCTCGAGTTTTCGGCCCATCGGTAGCGCAGTTGTTCGATAACTGACCATGCTTTGAAGCTCCATCACATCATCGACCTGGATTTTTGGGCTTATCGGTAGCGCAGTGTGACAAAGATAAGTAACCAGTGCTCGCGGTTTTCAAGCTTTAATTATGGCAAACGTGAATCAATAAAGGAGCACACGTAATTTTTGTTGGTGCACTAACAATCTGCACCGCTGCTGACTGGGCACGCACGCCGGCAAAGTAAGGTAAGGGCCGGTTGAAGTACGTATTGACACAGCTACCTTCCCAGAGAGTTGTGGTGAACGTGCCTGACGAATTGCAGCGGGAGACCCCTTATACCAGTGACCAACCTTTGGCACGCTATTAAAGTGGACAATGGTATTCCTCACTCGCGTTCGGCTCCTCACTTGCTTTGCAGTTTGACTCTAACCCGCCTCAGACCCTATGCTGGTTTACATTTACCGATAAGCGTACCGATACCGATCTGTAACCGTATTCGCGTGGGCTAGTGAATTAGGATGACGATGACATCGGAAGATGCATGCAGCACCAGAAATTTGAAAACGACAAAGCTGCAGATATTTTGATAAGTGAGGTTGGAAGCAATGAGCAGCGTGACCACAGTACCATTTTTAACGAACCGTTAAGACGGCGAGGTTCCAGTTCACAAATAGATGAATGTTGAGATGGCAGGGACATTGTGGCGTGGCCGCCTTTCTTGAAGGCATCAACTCAGTGTCGAAATTAACGGCTGTTGGAAATTTGGGTGCGATCGTTTCTGTGCGACCCTTCGTAAGGCTTGAGGCGGACGACGTGAGCCACTACAGGCCACATCGGGCCTTGGACGACTTCATAGTTAAGGCCACCGAGACGACGAAGTATTTTATGCGGGCGCCGTACGGGTGTCGAAACCGCGGATCCTCTGAGGGCTTCACATTACCGCGTCTTCGTGGGAAAGGTCTGTCGCTTGAGGAAGCAAGCATTGCACCGAGCATTGCATTCACACCCCGGTCGCTTACTATACGTCTTGTTTTGTCGAGTGTGTTGTGTCCTAGCGTCACAAACAAAATCACTTAGTACCCCTTACGGCGCTCAACGCTTGTGTTCATGGCGATCAGAACTGTAATGAGGCACTCATACCGTTTATTTGAGGATAACACGCAACACGGTGTAAAGCAGAACCCGCGCTACTCAAGCGTGTCAAGTGCTATAGGCTGGGACGAACGCAAACCTCAGACCTTTGTATAAATTGGATATCGACTACAGCCTGTTAGCAGGTTGACAATACGCATGCGTTGCTTGGACAGTTCGGTACATACGTGCGTTCCATGGCTATTCCAGTGTTAAATCTCCTGCTGGGTGTGCACCGGTCATGATCATCATGTAGATTGGCCGTGCCAGTAGTGATCATCCGCGTTTCGGGAAGCCATGGCCACGGTCTGCCTTGCGTCGTCGTTCTGTTACATTCGGATGCCGTTAAGCCCGGGAGAATGAACACGTGCGGCGAAGGAGACCACCAACGTCCCCTCCGGCTTTAGGTTCGTAGAACCCCGCTCCTTTGACTGCTGTTTACGCTTCTCAGCCCCGCCCTCAGCCGGAGGTCGCCATGGCTGGCACTGACCGCCTACCTTCGACCGAACGGAACCTTCAACGGGGCGCAGATACACACCGTCACTTCCAGGGTACCACGCTTGGGATCAACTGTACGTCCCCAAGTACCAAGCTGCTGATGACCTGGACGCCCTGCGTTCGTTAAGGTTCTTCGCACTGCTGTTACGAGGCTGCTAAAGGCAGCGATTGAGCTCCGGCAAGTTCCCTCACCGTCCGCGTTCTGAACAATATGATAGGTTAGCTGCTGGAAGGAGACGAGTTCGAACACGACTACTAACGACATTTTGCACTACCAGGGAAGAATATGCGGGGCTATCAGTCGGCTGCGATCGACCTTGAACTATCTGCGGGCAGCTGGCATTAAGTAACCGGTAAGGGAACTTCACCCCGCCCACACGACCCCTCCCACGTCAGCTCGCACACGTCGACTTCGCCAGTTGTCCTGCCGAAGCTGCAGGATTCAACATTCAACGGTGAGCCACGTGGGTGCAACGGGGTTCGGTGCCGTGTCGAGACGACGGCCCACAGCCACGTTCCAGAATTGATGGCATGGGAGCCAGCACCGAGGTAGCGTCGAGCGTTCCAGCGAAAAACTGAAGAACGCGAGGCCACGCCAGCCGCTTACAACAACAACTCAGCTGCTCCCGTCCAAGTAGACGACAAAACACTTGAAGCAAACGACCCGAACAAAAGGATATAGCCACTACCGTGTGAGCTTGAGTTCAAGTACATCTTTGTTCCCCACTTCATGAAGGGTGAAGCGTTACCGGACATTCATAAAAGCCGTCTAGCACCAATCGTAGACGTAGTCCGCGAAGTTGCATCCAAACGCAAATATGTATCCTTCCGGGTAAGTGAAGGCACGAAGGCTGAACAACCTTTGCTGATCACTTCTTGTTCTTGCGTCAGTTCTCGCGCTCGTCAGGAACGGGAGTTACAGAAAAGAAAACCCAAGAAGAAGCCTAAAACCGATTCAAGAACACCGCTCGACGACACGACATTCCGGGTTGGCCGCCATCATCTTCAGGACAATCGCAGCAAGCCTCAAGGACATGAAATCTTCTGGGAAGCAGGGCGCCGAGTTCGGTTGTCGTCCGCGTCACCTTGTCGGCGCTTGGCTGTCCTGAAAGTGGCAAGATGGTGCAAGCACCGCTGGAAGAGTTAAAGGAGACCGGGTTTACCTGCAGCTATACAAGGATTGACCTCCTGGAACGAAAAGAAACTTTACGGTTGTGGACCTATTCTTTATCCACTAGGAACTATCTTGCGGGCTGGAAGAAATGTTAGATCCCAAGCCGGGTATGCGCGGCTCCGCATTACAGAAGTTGCAGCGTTTCGAAGCTCCAAGAACGCTCCAAAGAGCTGCATCCGCACAATCAAGCTACGCCGCAGCGCTGAGGTGTTCAAGACGCGTCAAAGCGAGGCATCAGCGGGTAGTTCCACTACTACATCCCACGGCGTTCTTGAATGTAGAGGAACACCGCCTCTCCAGTTCCGTCCGGCCGTCTGCAGAGCCCCGTCCAAGAAACCGTGCTGCCATTCCCTGGCTTAAGGAAACCTTGTCCCGTGTACTGCGAAGTTATGACGTAGAGGCTCCACGTGCCTGCGTGTAAGCTGGGGCATGCAGTAGCGGGCGGAAAGGATAGGCTCCCCAGAGGATCGTTTCCTGGTGTGGTCTACAAGATTTCCTGCGCGAATTGCGACTACGCATACATCGATTAATATGGCAAGTTTAAGCAGAGATTGAGGCAGCATCAGAACTACGTGAAAAAGAAGCGAATAGCGTCGAATGCTCGTGCCGAGCACGTGGATGCAACGGGCCATAAGACTGATTAAGATAATTAAAAAATCCACGGCCAGGAATGGAACTTCAAATCGCGGCTTTACCTCGAGTCTTTAGATATACAGAGGAAACGTCACACGCTTAATCGGAGTGGAGGGTCCTCTCTCCGTAGAACACTCGCTCCTTACGTCACCTGCCGAATAAAACATAAGCGTCCATGCACTTTGATTCATTGTAGGGTTTAACGCGCCGAGGCAACGCAGGCGATGAGGCGCGCCGTAGTGGGAGGCTCCGGATTACTTTTGACCACCCGAGGATCTGTAACGTGCGCCGAAATCTCGTACACACGGGAGTTTTCGCTTTTCGCCCCCATTTGAAAAGCGGTCGCCACGGCGGGATTGAACCCACGACCTCATGCTCAGCAGCGCAACGCCTTAGCTACTGAGCCACCGCGGCGGGTCTTCATGAACTTTGCTTCACCTCATTATGAACAACGCTTTTCAACTTTCTTTTGGTCGGTGTCTACGTTTTTACTTCAACATGCCTGCCGACCAGACGGACTTTCGCCAAACCTTCAACTTCATTATTTTTGCGTGTATCAGTTTAGATTGGGACCGGTGCGTACTTCCGATGCTCACTTCTTGGCCATAGAGATTTGAGGTATTACTGTTAAATTTTCTAAAGCGTGATAGGAGGGGCCTAGTAAGTGAAGTGCACAAAGCGCCACTTCGATACCACCTATCAGCCCCTGCAGTGGACATAATAGGGCTGCGGACTCTATAAATGACAAATCCGTGGAAGCCATTTCATTGCGCAGCACTTAAGCCCCGCTCCTGTGGTGTCACGGGAGACAGACGAACGAGACAATGATTAGAAAAGCGGAGGAGGAATGTGTGGCCAACGTTTGAGAGGGAGGTCGGTATGCCGAGGCTGCGCGAGACATTCTCCCCGGCGGTGATGCACTAACAGATAACCAAGACAAGAAAGGCCACCGAAGATAGAGCGAGCAGAAAGGAGGAAGGTGAAAGTATGGCGAAATGCGCGAGACATCATTCCCCGTTGGCCTTGCGCACAAATTTTGTATTACGAGTATCGTAATCGTCAGCCAAATTTTTTTATTGACTGACAGGTGGTACTTTTTTACTTATTTCCTTTCTCCTTTACGCCGTGTTGTTTGTGCTCAGCGAGCGTACTTTTTGCGTTTTGTTTTCCCATGGCCCCAATTTAGGGGCCGACAAGACCCGGCAACGCGCTGTAACCCGTATATGGTTCCAGCCTTTTTTTCGCAAGGTAAGAGAATGCCAGGCATGTCCAGTCGCGGGTAGGAACCGTTGCTTTACCTGTCTATCGTCAATCCCATCCCGTTGGCGCAGTAGTATCGCAAAAGGTATTCGTTATCACCAATGTCGGCATATACAGGTCGTCTGCACCTTGCAGCAGTGGAGGACCATTGAGGCAATCGACGGTTAGCTCTTCCCGAAATTGCGGTACAGCTTACCCTCAGGCATTTTATCCCCAAAAAGCGAATGCACAACTAGGAACGGTTCCGAGGAAACGTCCGCCTTCAGCTTGGGCTTTGTTGCGTGTGCGTTCTCCCCGCGCCTGCAGTCAAAGCATGTTTTTCGATAGCATTTTTGATACAGCTGATGAGCTTCTGTTAGGTTTGTCGTATCAAAAGAAAGTATCACTACTTCATTCTTTAGCGCCCCATGTTTTAAGGACGTATATACAGCATCAGCGGCCATAAGCTTGCGAATTGGCGCGAAGGCATTGCATGGCCCGGTCACCGCCATCTCGCGTTCCTTTTAAGCGGGATTCACACGACGGAGAAACCCTCTCTTTTTGGCCCGCAGGACCCGCTCACGTGACCGGTTTTAGGCTCCGCCCCTCGGTGGGGATAGCACGCGGTGGCTCCGCGAAAGAAAATGCCTCCGCGTGTTTTCGCTCGACGGCGGTGGCCCTCGGCGGGGAATAAAACCTGTTCCTCGGCGCTGTCGTCTGCTACTCACTCCGCGTAGCTCCGCACGTGTGGATGCGCCGCCAGGCCGGATAATCCGGTCTCGTGCTGTTGACGGCACATATCCGTCCGCCTCCGTGAGAGGGTTCCTCCGTCGTGTGAATCCCGCTTTAAGAACCGTTCATGATCCTGCCAAACCACCATCCCAGAACTGCCGCTCTTCGCGTGCTCACCGGCCACCGTTCACCACGGAGCTTCCCCCTAAGATGTTATGTGCCGCCTTAACGCCAAATAATTTCATTGCGTGGTCTTTGCCTCTACCGCAGCTGACCTGCGCAACTTGGCAGTCTTACATGCCATAATTGTGCAACGGCTAGTCGTGGCAATGCAGTTCTCAAAAATAGTGCGTCAATTAGCTGATGTGACATTGCGTAAGAATTCGGGGCGCGTTAATAATATCGGGCAGTCAAAACAGCATCCTCGAATACCCTACTTACCGTAGGCCTCCCGCGCATCTTTGAAGTGAAGAAACTGATTTTATTGCGAGTCAGAAGTTCTTGAGAAATGTGCGGAACAGCAAAGCTGCTGGCAAAATCTGGTATGCAATTGTAGTAACGATAACTGTCAGCCGACTTTTGAGAATCCATGCACATTGTTTGTCGCTTGTTCCTTCATCACATACGTTCAACCTCCTAAACTGAAAGCGATCACAAACTGATTTGTGAGATGAGTGCGACTGATCGTGGTTTGACACAGCAGCTTCATGTCAGGGTAAATCTATTTTTATTACACAACGCTAGTTCAGTTTAAGGTCAAATATTACTTACCGGCACTCGGGTGAGCGCGCCCGCGACGATGGGTGGAGCTGGTTTCGTTAGGATCGTAAACGAGCGCCGCTGTGGCTGCAAAACCAAAACAAGACTTGGATACTCCGCCGGGTTGCACACGAGTCGTTCACTTTACTATAAACTCGGTATATTTGCAAGATCCGCACCTGGAGAGCTGTGTAAACGCGGAGATGGTCGAGAAGGAACGCAGCGGCTCGGTACACAAAGAGCGTGGAGAGCTTTCCACTAAGGGGGAAATGTTAGCCCAACTGATGAGTCGCCTGCCACATCACGCCGTTAAGATGCACAGAATCATGGATAAACAGCTCGGGGCCTATGCACCGCATGAGCCTTAGGCCCGTCGTGCTCTGCCTGTTCGATACGACATGAGGTTATACGACGTATCGCGCTCTGCACTGGTCTGCACATCGGCTTTTTGCCGCGAATGATGGAGACATTCATGTTATTTTAATTCAAACTGTTGAGCACCCACCCTCAGTTCACCGTACCACTCTTTTCGAATTTTTTAATGCCATTGCCTTGCCGCACCAAGCATAGCGTTGACGCTTACGAAATCTAACTATCGGACGCACATTGCGTCCTAGTGATCTGGCATCGCACACATAACCATCAGCTTTTTCAAATCCGTAACTCATACGTACATTTACCTCACATTTAGCTTGGCGAAAATAGGATTAAATAATGGCGAATAAGCACAGAGCAAGTGTCGGTTCTGCGACCGTATCCTTTGTGGCTGCAGCCGGGAACTGGAGGTGTACATTCATAGGAGTACCCGTAGGAGCGTGTTCAGTCGTGCCGGTTAAGCAGGCCACCCGCTTACCTTTGGGCCATTGCACCGAACGTTCATTGACGCTCTCTAGAATTCTCACTGTGCGGCAAAAGCTCGGAAGAGTTCACGACAAGAAAGTGTACGACACCTTACTGGTCTCCTGAAATACTTTCGCTTGATGCCCAGGGGCGTGCGCCGATAGGTCAAACGTAACGCGGGTCTTCGTAGTCCGCTTTACCCGTATGACTGTGTTATGAGCCATGTAATAGACGCGGCCATCAGTGTTGACCATATATGCTGCAGCTCAGCCGTGTCATCGTAGGCGTACCCAACGTCACGGTGTTTCGCGCACTCCCCCGCAATTTGTTGCAAACTTAAACTAGAGTTGGGTCAGCCGTTGTACCATGCTCACATTTTCGCCGTCCAGCAAGACTGATGGCTTCCAGGGTAGCCGATCTTCCTACCGATAATCAACGCTCTGCATGAAGTCGTTCAGTTCAGCGAGTGTTTCTTCTTGCTCTTGCGCACGCGTTTCCGAGCGAATACCGACTGTGTTAAGGCGCAGAACCGCATTCGGACATTTTGGGTGGTGGTTCTATAAGATCTGAAGACCACTGCTTGTAAACAACGTCCGAAGGCTGTTGTCTAAGTAGTAGATCTGTACAGAGTCCAACCAAGAACTGTTTCGACTGCTTTGAGGCCATTTTCGATGTGTTTGTTCCACCTGCGACGGAGTCCCGATAATGCTCAGCGCCGACGAGGATGTCGATGTCATCGGGAACCACACTATCGGTGATCCATCTCCACACCAGTGTCTCCACACCACCTAGTGTCTCCACACCACCTAGTTTTTTTTTTTTTTTCAAAGCATTTTCTGCCGGTACAGGAATAAGCCGATCGCAGATCTGTTCCTTAAGGAGGGGGTCGATCTTAAAATCGGGGCCTCCCTTAATTCCACGTAGGGCAATCTCAACTCTTCGGTTTGTTGTTGCAGACGAACCTTCTCAGGTAGCCAGTCGTAACTAAGATTCGTTGACAGTCCCCTTATAGCACAGAATACACGCGATAATTTCTTTTGTATAGACGCGTACATCAGGGCAGTTTTAAGTTAGACGATTTGCTTTGTGGAACCGGTTGGGCCAGCGTCTGCTTTTAGCTGAGCTGTGTAGCCTGAGATCTTTGAAGCCGTGAACTGTCGCTTTCGTGGGCTCGCACATTGTTGAAACGTGTCGGCGGCGGCCCTTAGTGCAGTTGACCTTTTTCCTACAGGCTATGGTCACGTGATTCCTGGCACCTTCTTTTGGTAAAAGGAACAGGGCGAGGTTTCGCGACTTGGACCTGTCCCTGAGGCGATTTCTTGACTAGTAAGTGCAGAATCCTTCGGCATATGCCGATGTCCTTCCTGCGTCCAGCATATTCCGGTTCTTTTTAAAAAGCAGGCAACCATCTGTGCGCGCTCTCGACGCCGTCTTAGTTTTAGGCACTCAAGCAGAGGGGCCAAATTTACAGGATTGGAAGCAGTTGCGTCACCACAAGTAGCTTTGTTTCCCTCCTGTTCTGTATGGTGATTAAACTTAAGGTCACTTGGCAGACACCAAACAATCAAGGAGCTGACACAGTAGAGAAAGATACCTCAGTGACGTGTAAGGCCTTAGGATCTCGAATAAGGGCCCTGAAGTGTGTCGTAAGACAACTCAGACCAATGTGATCTTGCACGATCAGGACTGATTGCGCAAACCTGTCGACGAGTATGTACTTAGCGTCTTGGTAGCACCGAGATGTCATGGTAAGGCCTGTGGTGGAATCCGATGCATGACCTAAGAAATGCGAGCTTGGCGCAATCGCTAAGCGTCGGATTGTTGTGCACCGTGTAGTAACATTGCTCCCAGAAAGAGTTCCAGCTGTGCGGATGGACATCAAATTCGCATAAGCCGATCCTTGCAAACTTGATGCTGCGGCTGGCCGCGCTCACCAAATCTGTTTTGGCGGAGGCGGCTGAAAAAACGGCGGCTGCGGATCTCGGGTCGTTAATTGGTTGGCAGTATTGTCGTTATATTCGGCGGTTCGAAGATACCCTTGATTCATGTGCGGCCCAAGAAATGGTGCTCGATCTCGGGGTCAGTTTCCCTGAGCTCGGTGGACATCGCACTAGTGCGGCCATGGAAGGTAACGTATTCATTCAGACTGGCACCACCTCGAGTCAAGGCAGCCTCAGTTTCCGAAATCGGCGTCGCTAGTGAAGAGCGTTGTGACTTCCACTTGCCTTTCAGCTGATCCATGATGATGCCGGCTGATGTGGTCGGAATGTGCATCAGGTGCGGTTACAGTGGCCTTGAAACACTCGTCCGCCTTTCGGTTCCGTGAATGCCGTCGTCGGTTCGTCGCCCCCACAGGTTTCGGCCCCAAGCTTAACAAGACGACGGCGGCCTTCAAGAAACAAGTGCCTTTACTGGACCTCTCAGAGACCACCGTCAGTCGGTGTCCATGACTGAACAAGAAGAAACCAGACGAAGTGCATGAGTTGGACGCATACCTGAATCATACAGGAAACGCCCAGCGGCGAAAATCGGTGACTTATCCGCCACTAAAGTTGCAAACGTAAGGCATTTCAAAGTGTTTACCCTCTGATGTCTTCGCCAGACAACCTTTTCTTTACTTTTTGTCACAAGAGAGGATGAAGATCATTGTTGAGGAAATATATGACGTTTCCAAAAATTGGCTAAAGATGGTAGAGAGATCAAGGGTGGAATCTGAAATTTAGACTTGCAGATGCGGCAGCGCCTCTTGTCTTCTAAATCCGTTCACACTGATTTTGAGGTAACGGGCTGCCCAAACCTCCTTTCCATGTTTCGATGGCAGTGGAATATGTAAGTCTGAGATGTCCTATTGGGCCTACCTTAAAGGGACACTGAAGTGATATGTAAACATTGCGGGATTACTAGCGCAAATTGTAGTCCGGAGTCCCCAGGCCATGTTTCGACCACTCTAGGCGCGTTTACGCGATTTTATTTAGTAGAAAAACTCATTCGAAAACGCTGTCCTCCTCTCTTTACGCTCGCCCATTTTCTGTGGCGTTTTCGTGTGACGTCAGGAGGGGATGAGCTGGCAATTGGCTGCGCCACGGCTGCGCTACTGCACGGCTCCCCGGCCGACAGAGCCAGTCGGCCCAGCGTTTCGTCCGCCGGCCGCCGGCGAGTCGTCGCAATCAAGGAGGTTAAAAAAAATTGCTTGGTCGCAATTCGTTCGCTTAGTTGAAACGAAGCCAGGACACGTTTGTGAATGGAAGAATGTGCCTTTCTTTACTTGGTTTGTTGAACACTGTATCTAGCTCCAAGTCAAGGTCGCTTCACACAAGCGCTCGACGCTTCGCTGACTGGTACGCCAGTAGGAAAATATAAGGCCTCTTGAAGGCGGGAGAAGAGTCAGCGAAGTCAATATAGGTACTAAGGAAATAAAATCAACTGATATTTTTACCGTACAGCGTAAAACTAGGGCGCGGGAAGCACTTTTTTGCGCTGGGCGAACAAGCACAGCGGTCAGCAGCACGACTACGCATCTGCGAACGCTTTTCCGTCTACGAAATGCAATTGGTAGACGTGAGCTACTGTGGAAACTCGGGCGACGCTTACTTCACGATCGCAGTACAACAAATAGTCACCTAAGCTGCTTGAAATGCCAAAACTAAATAAAAGTGTAAACCGGTTGTACAATATATACCTTATATTAGCAAGGCCTTTGCGTCCCGCTCCGTGGCTCAGTGGTCTGGGGCGACGTTTATGTCGCCGCAAATATTTTGCAAGTCACGAGTTCGAATCCCCGCTGGTACGTGCTTTTTTTTTGTAAGTTAACTTTTTTGTTTTCCGCCGATGTTTTCTATATCGAGTTCACCTTTTTTTGGGCCGCAACGTTCATGGCTACACGAACTAGTTCACAAAACGCGCGCAGGCTGGCACTGGCGCGCTAGCGAGTTCTCGTTGGCGTGCTGTTGCCATAAGCGCCGACTGCTTGCAGGCAGTGGGCACAGGCCAGAATGAACAGACCCTTGGCCTGGTGCGAACACGCTTTTTACGATACAGGCATGAGGGAGGCAAGCTCCAAATATGGGGGAAAAGCGCATGACATTTGGGCGTCTGCGGGTACCCGGAGGGCGTTCATGCACTGCGTAGGTCTCGGCTAGTGAATGCTACGACTACAAGCCGTCCTGGGAGGCTTATCTTGTGCATTTTACAGCCGACAACATGGCAGAAGCGCGGTACGATGATTACTGAGATATTGAGAATGCCCATCCAACAACGCCATTGGTTATGTTTTACAGAACCGAAACCGAAACCGAAACTTGTGTGATTGCTAACCTTGGGCATCGTCCAATCACGGCGCCCCTCCTCTCAACGTCACAGCCTTAGTTGGTGCGGCCGCCGCAAACCGCGCATGGTAGTTTTTCTTCTTTCGCGCTTTGTAAAATAATTACCGTTTTGTCAACCGGATAAACGATGAAAAGTGTGCTAATTTGAGCCAGTCTACGCAGTGCAAGCAAAAACGGGAGCTTGACAAATTCACTTCAGTGTCCCTTTAAGACATGGCTAGGTTGCGTGAGAGCGGGTGTATGTTTTCCCGATTTCAACAGAGTTTTAAGTGAATTTCTGATGTTCCCGCAAAACATCTTCGCACACAGATTTTCAGATACTTGTGCTTGTTTATTCTCCTCCACAGAGTTTGCGATTCTTCGGCATTGAGACCCTCTTGTAGAAAGAAGAAATGCCGTGTTTGTAGGCGTGGGGTGAAGAAACGTTTTTTAGCGTTCGACGGGCCGGTCCGTGCGGTAGTCGACGTCGCAAGGAGTGCGGCGAGGGAGATTGCGTGCCTCTTTGTCGGTGCCTCGTTGCCTTCTAGACCTTTGTGTTCAGGTGTCTTGGTGCCGTTAACTTCCCTCACTGTGGCTTGGAGAATTTTATCGAAACCATTAGTATGGTGACTGCCGCCAACAGTCTAATCCCGTTGAGTCTGCAATGATGACCATTTTATTCGAGCCTTTGGCCAGTCGGATGGCCAAAATGGTGCCTCCAACTTCCGCTTCTTTGATCCTGTTTGTATGAGGATCACGCATTGACAAAGATTGTTAGAATGGTAAGCTAAGACAATTGCTGCCTCGTACTCTCGAGCACCCCGTAGCCGGTGTACTGTGGTTTCCAATTTTGGAGCTTTCCTCGACTGAACTTGCCATATCGCCTGTTCTTGTACAGGTTTGGATGTATGTATTTGGTAAAGGAACGTCCTTATGCGTGTTCGCTAATCGTTGACACGCCCATCACTGCGTGCTGTCGTTGCTTTTTTTCGGGGTGCCTTTCATACGATACCCCGTCCCGCTTCTGTTTTCTTAGGCGCTCTCTGGGCGCTAGGAAAGTGGGTTCTCTGGTTTTGGAATTCAAGGACTTATCCTGTGTAGGTAAACTGCAGGATGAAGGCCTCTGCCATCGACCTTTACCCACCATCGATTGAGCTTCTGTCCTGCGCTGTTCGAATTCATTTTTTGCCTTCGAATGTTACTTCGTCCCCCTCATCGAGTCCATGGCCCCCCACTTCTTATGGACACGTCTCTGGCTGCACATTCTGCTACCCTGGTTCTTCACCAGTTGTCGGTTCATCTGAGGGCTACCTTGTACACAGTCGTAAGAATGTTGTCTCTTATTTTCTTTGCTGTGGTCAAGTTTCTGGTATGGTGGGCTCTGCGATATCCGGCTCATGATCTGCGGCTGCATGATGCTTTAATCTTTTTTTCTGTCTACCACTCTCCTCTTGGTTAGACGTTTTACAATGTGAATTTTAAAGTTTTTTTTTCTTTTTTGGCGATTGGGAGTTCGATTGCGCCGCTTGACTAGACCCAGGCCCAGCATTTTTACGACTGTTTTCTGCGAGGGCATCCGTACCTTTTTTAGGGTCATTTTCACTTGGCCGCGTGGCGTCTTGCGCTCTCTGCCAAGCGGAGAAAATTTGTGTTTCTGTTCGTAATCCATGCGTGCCCTGATTTTTGATAGACTGACAGCGCAGACGCGGCCCCTGCTAAAAATGCATGTCCTCCCTTTCACCTCTGCCCTAGTATCACTGTCCTAGTCTCCCCACTTCTATTACCATTGCTCTATGTTCCAGCTTCCTGGTAGCAGCGACGACGTATTTTGCAGACGCGTAACCAAGGCTGATAGTGGACGGCTCCCAGCCACGGGGAATTTGAAAAATGATCCTAATAATGCTATCGTGTTAAACATGACGCGGTATGCTTCGAACATTCTTGAATGTCAAGGTGAAAGCCTGGTTGGAGACCATTTGCAACAAGATAGAAGGGAAGTTAAGGGTAGCTGAATGTTCGCACCTGCTACACCTCAAACCCGAAAGGTATCAAAGCAGCCAACAGGCAGCAAATTGAACGCCTGGTGCACGAACACGAAGGCACAGAAGAAGAACTGCTAGAGGAGCTCAAATAACGCTACATTGTACATTGGAGAAGTGCCGACAGTCTCTCCCGCCATAAAAGGGCCTTGAAAACGTAGTCCTGGACACCTTAATTACAATAGCCAAAATAGGAGCTGCAACTAATAAGCTCAAAACGGGATCGGCGGCTGGACCAGACCGTTAACAACAAGATGCTTAGAAACCTACATGATGGATCGGAAAGGAATCTCGCAACATTTATGCAGGAATGCTGGAGCACAGGCAGCGTTTCTGAAGGGAAATTTGGCTCAGATCATTTTAAGTCCTAAACCGGGTAAGAAATTCAGCCTTGACAACCTGAGACCTATCTCGCTCACGTAAGGCGTAGGAAAGCTAATTGATCATGTCGTTCAAACAACACAAAAAATACGTGGATGATTCTGATCTCTGTTTAAGCACCAGGCTTCCGTTCACACCTGTCAACGTATCATGATATGCTTCAACTGAAACATGATATTTTTTGAAAAACAAGACAAGGGATACCTGAGTAATCGTTGCACTTGTTGCGAAGGCCTTTGACAACTTTAAACACACTGCTATACTGAACCTACAAAGCCTTAACGTGGGGAAAAGATATACAACTACATGAAGAATTTTCTCACTCACAGAAACCAAATATCTCAATTGGACAAACCTTACTTGATGGCATAAGCTTTGGAAATAGAGTTACTACTGAATTCTTAGTTCTATCCTCCTTTTACCATCGCCATTATAGGAATCCCTGAACGCCTCGAGAAAATATAAAATCTAAATCACAGGATATATGCGGACGACGCGACCCTCTGGATAGCAAGGGGCAACAACGGTCAAATAGAGGAAGCTTTACCGATGGCAGTAGATGAAACTGATGAATATTTCTCGGGAAGTAAAATGCACAGCGTGGAAATCCTTCGCATACTGGTCCTATGGCTTTAAGCCAGCTGCAGGAATAATGAGACAATAACTCTTCCAGACTGCAGTGCACAAGAAACCAGTAGGCTCTTTCGCAGACTTGCAAACAAGAAGAACTCGGGCATAAAAGAAGCCAACCTCCTCCGACTGTTCAAGCGTTTGTGATCCGTAGAAACACGTACGTAGTACCAGATTTGAAGTAACCAAGAAAGAAAAAGACAAGCTGGACGCGATCACCAGAAAATCACTAAAACTGCCCTAGGGCTTTCCATTTGTGCGTCCACGAACAAGCTGATGAAACTAGGCTAACAAGATAGACGGGCTGATCGAGGCGGTAAGCATTGGACAGCCCCAAAGACTTGTCAACGAAGAGGGGCAGACATATACTGAGCAAACTCGTTATCTCCTATGAAGCCACAGCCGACCCGCAAGAGGATATTCCCCCGGACGTCGGAAACAATATCCTAATCCCTCCCCATCCAGATAACATCAAGCAGCGTTTCATGAGGATAGGCGACAGGGAACGGCCTAGGCGCTACAAAGGAGGTACTGAGGGCGGTGCAATGTACCATACACTGATGCTGCGGAATACTATCGCAGAAGAGACAATATTGCGGTAGCGTCCGATGAGAACCATAGGCGCACGCTGCGCGACCAGAAATGGGACTCCCAAAAGGCGGGAGAAGTGGCGATATCGCTAGCAGCTACGTCCAAAAATACCAACATCATAATCTGCGACTCCAGAAACGCCATAAACAATTGTAACAGAGGACGAATATCAGCTGAGGAGATCAGAATCCTCGTAAAAAACCCAATGGACCACCAGGATTTACTAATCAGCACCCCGGCCCATCAGGCTCTCAGGAGCAATGAAGGAGCAAACAAGTTTGCCTTGGACTCGCTTTCAGGGCAGGCTCAGACACCCGTTTCACAGAATGTCTGAAAAAGAGAGGATGCTCACTTACAGAGAAGTAACGCAATACTATAGATTACCAAGCAAGGAATACCCAGACACAGATCGTAAACTCAGCAAAACGGAAAATGTACTCTGGCGAAAATTACAGGTCGGAACATACCCAAATTCGCCGCTGCTTAGTGAACTCTACCCGGGCTAAAAATGCAAACATTGCGAAAGCCTGCAAGGCGTAGTAATCATACCCACATTATCAGACGGCACACACACCATAAACACTTGGGATGCTCATGTTTATGGATGCTCAACGGAAGATCATCAATCAAGCACAGGCCAAAGGCATACTGGCCTACTCCAGCAAGGGTTGTAGAAAAATTGAGTGAGACCTAATAGAGATTTTCTATCATATACTGTACAACTTCGTGGCCGCGCCCATCCCCGTTTTACCAGCCCCGTGGACAGCGCTGTGCGAAGCTGGTTCCGCACCCTCGCCATCGCCAGGAGCCTCTTGTTTGCCCCTTTCGGCACGTTCCTCTGGCCCTGGCGCTTACGTTTCCCGGCGCGCACTCTTCCCACTACCAGAGCTCTCTGTGGTCACGTTTTCACGGCGCGCGAATTCCGTGGTTACCGCATATTACCAGCATACAAGGGGACGTTCTCTGCTACCACCTTGCATCAGCGGCGGACGTTTTGGTACCACTTCTATTAACGATATTCGTTAGCGTTAGATGAGGCCGAATATTTTTCCCTCAATATCGAGCCTTCTATTACCTTGTTTAATCTTTGCTGGAGGAATAATAGCCAGCAGCTAAAAATCGCTTTTTGTCTGGCGGTGACCTGTTGCAAGATCAAACAATTCAGCGCCGAAAATTCCGAGTCTTTCTTACAAATGTAAAGTAGAATTTGCATACGAGTTCAATGTTTACGTTTAATTGTCATACGCAATTTTAATATCACTCGTTCTTCAGCCGTCCCGGCACACTGCAAAAATATGTTATGCGAGTTTAATCTGCTATTAAACACAGTGTGTGTTCAACTACAAACATACTCCATTTAGCTGGTATTGCTGGAACAACCTGGTCAGCGGTCGCATCTCCAGCTGATTATTTTGAACACTCCATGTCGCAGCTTTCCAACGGCTTGCTCAGAGTCTGCAAGGCCCACTTATGAGGTCAGTGGCGAAGCGCGCAGGCTGCGCGTGAGAACCTGCCACTCTGTCTGGTGGCTCAACACTGCGGACTCTACGCGGCAGCCGTCGCCAATTCGTCACGGCGCGCACAGGAGACGGATTGTCTGGCCGACCGAATCGCGGGGATAATCCCCCATTGAAAACGCAGACGGTGCCGCCGGGTTCCGAGAAGCGCCGGGGAGGTGTAATTGCCGACGTCGGAGCATGCGCCGCGCGAGCCTCCATTCTTAACGCGCTCCTTCGGCATAGTGCACTGTCGCCGCCTTTCGCCCTCACCCCGCGGGGTCGCGCACGCTTGCTCGTCCGCGAGCGGGCCCGTTGACCCAAAGATGGTGGCGCCTCATTGAATATTCCGTAGCGCACTGAGTGGCAGCTGTCTACGTGAATTTGGGCACTCCCTTCCGCGTGTACGAATGCTACGGGGGCGTTCCCGAGAGAGCGTGAGCTCGAAGTGTTTAAGGCCGAACTTGGCCGTTACAAATCTTTCTTGTCTGAGCGCCGAGCTGGGCAGTTCCCGGCGGGACAAGGAGTCTCGACCGTTAAAGCTAGGATTTGTGAGGCCCCTAGGCTAGAGCTTAGGATCGCGTCGGAAGTTTAGGGTACAGCGCCGTACCGGGCAACTAGACGGATCCTGCGGTGAGTCAGGGTCTCGGCCGCCAGTTCTCGAGCGGTTTGTGTACGCTCCGAGGATAGGAGAGTTAGGCGAAGTTGAGTAGCTCCAGTGATTTGTACGCACTTAGAGCTAGCGTCTAACTGCAGTTTGAAGTTTTCTCTTTATTACTCATGTACCCAGTTTTCCTACTGTAAATTGCTGTATATAAACTCTTCGTTCCACTTAATCAGCCCCAACGCCTCGAGTTCGTCAATTCGACCGCCATCGATCTCCAAGAACTTCAACACCATCGCCCTGCCAGCCTCCTGCCAAATCAACCGGAGCCCGGGCGATTGGGTTCCTGATCGACACCGGACTTCGGGGAAACGAACCACAACAATCTTTACTGAGTCTTTATGTGGTTGATAAGCAAAGCCGCCCCCTATGTCGAACGGTTGAAAACTGCCGACTCAACACTTACAACGCTCTTAGGGTGGAGCTTCGCAGTCAAAACGCCGCGTGCTGCTTCGAATGATTGCAGATGCGGGGCTCAAGGTTCTTAGCTAAGAACATACTGCCTCACAGTATTGAACAACGTTTTTACATTTCTATCACCGCTCAGATATGGCAAAATGCACTCTCTGCTTTCACTGTTTCATTTAGCATGCATAGATTTTACTTATGAATTCCACTATTATTTAAACTGCGGATGTATTGTACATGCAGCGATACATTTTTTTTAATTCTACAAAAACGTATGTTCGTGAAATACCTCTGTTTCTTGTCCGTCGAAGAGCCCCGCCAGGAGCAGAACCCGCGGAGCTGCTGCCTGGGGTTCGTCGGGGAAACGGACGAAATACATGCGGCGCCCACTCCGGGAGGACCTTCGGGCCTCGTAGTACCTTCGGGTAAGATACGTGGAGGCTGTGGTTACATTTTAGATGGCAGTGCGACAGCAATAACGAATAGAAAGCACGCTGCTTACCGAGACTCCGCTTGCTGAATACAACTGAATAGCATTTCGCCCTTTGACCACCTGCGACCCAGTAGTCGCGGCTCTGCCATCGTGGCCTCAAAGACAGAGTGAAAACCCGCTGAAATGAATTTTAAATGCAGAGCATTTCTTAGCCTCGCCTCTTCCTGCGTCGGACGGCGTCCACAGCTCCGCGTCCGCAGCAGGTGCGCCTCTCGTCCTTCCCTCCTCTCTCTCAACAGCAGCTGGCGCGCGCATGCGTCCTAGTCAGCCCGTTCGCTCCGTCGCGGTCTCGGCGTAACAGGTGCGTGATAGCAGCGCGGTGGGGCGTGGAAGGGCGCGCGCTGCTTGCGCATGCGCGCTCTCCCCCCCGTACTGCTCTCCCTCTACTGCGCGCGCTGCAAATATAAAGCGGCTAGCGGTCGCTCGTGCTTCAGTCACGGCGTTGCTCCCTCCTTCCTTGGTTGACGCTCGCTCCACCCTTACGCGACTTTACTCTCCTCTCTCTACCCCAAACCAACACCAACGCAACTACGACCCAACTACCCACCCTAACGCGACTTTACGCGGCGTTAACGACCCCCAATGCTCTGCATTTACTCGTGTTCCCCTCGCGGGAAGGCGCGGGAATTTTTAACGCAATCAGGGAACTTTGTTTACGCAAAACGCTTCGAATATCATGCGCACATTTATCTGTGTCTGGGTCATTCCATTTCGTTCGGACTATACCGCAGCGTAATCCATGTGTAACCAACACTATGCTTCTTGTATCAAGTGACGGTTACCCGTTAAAGTAAAGGAATGCAGCTGTCTTCAGTGCAGGGGTGCAATTCCAACCTGACCAGACGAAAATCCCTTTGGACTCGAGACCCTCTTTTGACAGCCTCATGTGTGCGATACTTTTCACGTCTGGAATCCCTAAAAGTGCGCTCGTTTCCTTTTCTCTCTGACATCGGCTCGCACTTTTAATTCGTCTGTCTCACTGCATACCGTTAGTTTGCAACACAGCCGTACGTTACCGCAGAGTGTATCAGGTGTGGCCGCACCGCTGGCCTTGTCGTCCACTGCATTGTATTTGCAGTAAAAGCTCGTTCATTGGAACTCGAAGGGGGCAATAATATTGCGAGCGCTAGAATGAATAGACATTGCGCCACAGCGCAGGGGCAGAAGACAAACAATCCGCGGCTGGACTTGAATTAGGCGCTACGACACTACACAGCGACCCCGCACAAGGAATATGCACCCAACTTACCACATGGGGCGGCGGGAGCAAAGGGTGCGCGCGCTGAATAAGCGACTCCCCGTCCGACCGGACATTATGTGGACGCGGCTGACTACCGCCACTATGATGCGTATGCGGTAGCAATCGTTGACCGCCCTGATGCACTGCCAGTTGACTCAATTTCTGTCCGCACCATCAATCCGATTCGAAAATTGGAAGCCAATTTAGAAAACACGGGTCCCGCGACCGAGAGAAGACGCAGTGAAACATCCCCCTCGCGAGGGGCACGATCAAATGCAGAGAATTTCCGGGGGCGCACGACGTTAAGTAGTTTGCGTTACGTTAATGTTGTTGCACTTGTGGCAACTGCTGACGAGAGAGCGCTCGTCAGTAGTAATTTGAATGAGTCAACGATATAAGGCGCGTTCGCAGCGTCCTATTCTGTGTCGGCTTTGTGGCGCAGTGGGTAGAGCACCATGTACAACATTGCGTTCCGCCCGCAGGGTCGAGGGATCGAAACCGGGCGCCGGATAGTATTTTTTTTATATATATATAGTAGGGACAACGACGGTGCGGACTACGGACGTCAACGCGGGTGACATCGTGAGTTACTGAAATGCTCTGCATTTAAAACCTGCAACGGCATGTGTTGCGCACTGGCGGCTGCGGCGCGGCGCCTGCTTCGGAAGTGAAATAGGCTGTGGCTGCAGCGTAGCACGCACGCTACGCTTTTTTTTTTTTTTTGAAGTGCAGAGCACTTTAGGCGCTCGCCTTGTCGTCCTAGCTCGCTCGCCGGAACCAAGCATATCGCTACGGCGTTCCGGTGTAGCCTGCCCGGTTCCTTCGCCGCGGCGTAACCCAGCGGCTTCGAAAGCCAAGCGGCCATGCCAGGATATATGTTGAGTGAGCTAAGGTTTAGGTGGTTATTCTTAGCTTTCGTGGATGTCTAGGATTAGCTGATTATCATGCTTACTGCTGCTTATCGTCCAATCCACAATTCAAATCCAATCCAATCCAAGGCAGCCCAATCCAATCCAATGTAATCCAGAACTCCCTCTGGCGCCGTTTCAGGCAGGGGGCGCGCGAGCACTGCGAAGGCAGAAAAATTCTAATTGCATGGGGTGGTAACAGTAAGTGGATAACGGCGGTACAGCCCATATCGAATCGCTGCTCTGCACTTCCGAAAGTTTTCACATTGAGTAAAACGGCTTTAATTTCTTGTTTCGTTTTTATTTTCGAGCAAATTTTGTTCGGTTTGGATTTGCAACAGATTGTAATCACTCTGGGCCAACTCCATCTGCAAGGAGCGATGGAAACCAGGGGATTCGAGTCCGAATTAACCGTTCTGGATACTGACGTGTTCGAATTGCAGGGCAGTGCTGGGACCAGGGTTTCAGTTCGAGAGTAAGTTCGAAGTAACCGACTTCCAATTAACGAGCAGTTAGGGTATCTCGTACTAGCTAGCTGACGTACTTGTATGAATAAAACTTTTTCGCGTTCGTTCCCTCGTTTGCAGCCATTGACTAGCGTAGTGTTTTCGGTCATTAGTACTGCATCAAATACTGGCGCATATTACTATGCTTTGATGTTAGAGTGATCAGCGTATCATAGCCAACGTATTAATATTTCTTTATGGTAGAATAGCAAAAGCGATACAGAATTTTTGTTTAGGTTTGTAACAGGTTGTGCGAGACCTGTTTCGAAGGGAGTGAAAAAAATGACGGGACAAGTGCATATAGTCTGCACCAATAAGAAATATTTACTGCGCATATTTCACCAAGCGCAGCATTGTGTATGAAAACGGTGCGCTTTTAGAAACTTTGGGGAACTCAAAATCGTTCTCGTTTACTTGGTCTGTCTTCCTAGTCACGATCGTCGCTTGATGTGGGCCGTGAAGCGTGTTAGAAGCGATAAGGGTAAGGTTCCCGGATGCCCATTTGGCGACGGTGCGCTCTCCCGCTTTTCTGCGAGTCCAGGAGCGGAATGTTGTTTTTCTTAACTTTCGTGCGCGATTTCCTAAAGCAAAGAACATTCTCCTAGTGCCCTAAGCGAAGAAGGGTGTACACACTCGCTCTTATTGATGGCCCCCGTCCCCTCCACATCAATTGCTTGCGTCACTTGCTTAACCCAAGTGGCCTACCACGGAAAAGTGGGGTGGAACCCCGATTAGCCTCAAGGCTAGGCGTGTTTACCACAGCTTCTGTTGTATCGTGGCGTCCCACACATTAAACACCGCATCCTCCTGCTATCTCGTATATACCCTGAACCGCCCTGGGCGTTCAAAATTGCACCTTGGGTAGAATGAGTATTTTAATACATCAGAACACCCCTTTTTACGGCCTTGTGAATGCAGGGCACTGACTGTGGGCGACAGTTAAGGATTTCTGAGCACCCTTGCATACACCACGCCAGGGTACAGGCTA
The DNA here is from genome assembly GCF_048455015.1 of Haemaphysalis longicornis. NCBI lineage: Eukaryota > Metazoa > Arthropoda > Arachnida > Ixodida > Ixodidae > Haemaphysalis > Haemaphysalis longicornis. The sequence continues at coordinate 71,823,695 of NW_027526204.1, forward strand.
CTGTGCACAGCTGTCAGTTGTGTATATGACGACAAGCACCTACGGGCTGTTTGTGGCCAGTCCGGCAGTGCCTTCAAGGGTGTCCCACACGAGGTTAGAAATCCCCCACAGCAATAAATAGACAAGAAATATGAGTTTGCTTCCCCCCCCCCTTTCTCCAAATGACAGTAACAGTAAATTATTTTGAATGCAATACGGATTGCAGCCTGGCCAGTTGATACACAACCGAGCACGAAACGGCGCAGAAAGCACACGTATAAAGCGCTGAAAACAACCCATGCATTTGTTTGACAAGCAATAAATAGGGAAAATTGTCCTGTGACTTCAAACTACTAAGATTACAGAACATGCAAAACTAATCACGGAGATCTACTAGGAAACAATATTCATAGTACACAGCATGGAGATAATGTTCAAAGCCGCGTGTTTTCACCACCCGTATATTATTTAGACACTAATTGACAGAGGTTTTGACGGAAGCCTCTATCAATGTTTTACAGAACCGAAACCGAAACTTGTTTGAATCCGAACCTTGGACATCGTCCAATCAAGGTGCACCTCCTCCTGTCGTCGCAGCCTTTAGTTGGTGCGGCCGCCACAGAACGCGCATGGTAGTTTATCGTGTTTCCCGCTTTATAAAATAATAACCGGCTTCTCAAACGGATAAAGGATGAAAAGTGTAGTACTTTGAGCCAGTCTAAGTAGTGCAAGCAGACCCGGAGATTGACAAATTCATTTCAGTGTCCTTTTAAGGGGGTCTTGTATCATTTATTACTTTGTTTTCTTTTCAAAATTTCTTAACGCTTCGTCGGAATTATGTTCAAATATCCGCAGTCATATTCCCCAATGCCGCTCCAATCCAGTTCGTAAAATCGGCGGAAGCATAGAGGAAAGGATAATCCGCGAGAAAGAAAGAAAGAGCGAGGAGGGGGTGCGGCTGAAGGGCTGCAGCGAGGGACACATGTCCGTCCGCGCCACCCGGTTCCCGATGCGGTGCGTCAGAATATCTACCCGGTTGGATGCACCCAGAACCTGTCGGTGCGGCGGGTCATCCAGCAGCCGACTCGCCCACATTTCCGCCTTGATTCAAACCAAGCCGGTTCTCGGGGCGGAGACGCGTGCGGAGACGCATCACTTTCCACCCATGTGTTCCACCCTTGAACCCTGTTCGTATGTATATGGTGCGCCTATGTCCGCGTGCTGCCGATGAGAGATGACGCCAGCAGTAACGGTGCTGACCTAAAATTACCTCCACTAGCTAACAATTTCTTGCTTTTTTAGACCGGCAGTATACTAAGCTTGCTGTTAAGCTTGCTGTTTGGTACAAAACATAAATGCATATGTAAATGCTCCTGCATTATTCTTAGAACGGCGTCTGCTTCCGGTACGCTACGTAATGTAGACATAGGTGGCGCTGGCTAACACCCAAAATCGAACAGGAAATTATGTAAGGATCTATCAGCAAAGTATGCAGCCAGCTATAAAAGATGGTGCTGCTTGCCCTACTGGTCCAAGGCTGGAGCAACAGCAGAGCTTGCGGCCCCTCGCCCTCGACGGAGACCCGGCTGGTGCACCTGACATTGGTTTCCGAACTTGACGCTGAAGTTTGCCATGACTAGCAGGCCCGGATGGTTTTGACCGCAGCGTTTCACATCTCTCGCAAAGTGAGCCGCGTTATCACACGCTAGAACAGGTGTCAATTAAGGGGGGAAGTGGGTCTTTAATCTATTTTTTTTTTATTTCTTATCCAATTTTGGTGAAACTATGCACTCTTGTACAGTTTTTTTGTGCTGATTCCAAATATCCAATCAGTTTTTGCAAAAGTCAATTAGTTTTAGAGATAATTACTAATTAGCCGCCATTTTTTAAGGCCTAAATTTATTAAAAAAAAGTGGTCCATAAAAAAATGTTTTGAACACATGATTGGGTAGTCAAATGCATAAGCAATGAACTAATGGGAGCACTTGGCTTTAGTAGCAGTTTTACAGCTCATTGAAAATCGGTGTTGAGATGGTGGCCATTAGTGGTGGAGGATAAAATGCAAAATAAGTAATTATTAAAGCTCATTTTCATACATCTGCACCCATTAGTGCACAGTACGCATATTTAGCTTCCTGGTGCAAAAAAAAATTATAGCTCTACCTGCCATACATGCAGAGATATTGAGGCCTTAAAACTGAGTGGAGTGCAAAATTTGTGTTTTGAGGAAATGGCAAAAAACAAACTACATGAGATTAATTGACAACAGCAATTAGTATGTACATATTTATGATTGAGAGTTAGTAGCCTCCAGGGATGTAGTCTGTTTGCTTTCCAGCATTGGTGTGCCGCTTTTTCACCGCTCGCTGGACATTTTCAGCCGCTGCTCGCTTTCGACCCGATTCAGCTGCTCAGGACCACGTAGTCCAGCACGAGCCCCGTAAAAAGTTCGATCACGGTCCCGACGCCGATGTGGGATGTGTGTCCGTGAGTCATCCATGAACCGTCGTAGGAAACGGCGATGTTTCCCGGATTGTCGGTGTCGAGCTCGCGGTAAAGTTCACGAACGGACTGCGCGGACTCAGTCGTGACACTGTCGGCTGCACGAGTAGCAGCAGGGGTCAGCTTTGTTTTTACGTAGTGCTGCCCCGTCTTCGTATGCAGCCCACGATGGGAAATGTTCATCTCGGCAAAGACGTTTAGCGCCGTTTAACGATTTCCGCTCGACTGCATCGCGCGTGCAGCCAGTACGTTCACTACGAAGGGGTTCACCTTCTGTTCCCCTTCAACACGCGGAGAACTCCACATCGACGACACGACTCCGCAGTTCGCGCATTCAAGGCACAATTTCACCGCGAGGCCGTATTCGCGTTCACCAGTGGAGACGCTAACGTTCCCGCCGCACGTTTTACACTTTACACCATTCATCAAGCCGTTCAACGAGTTCAGGCTTGCAATGACGAAGTTCGTATCGTCAACGGGGCCGGTCGCAACGTCGGGGCTTTCAGAAGCAAAGCAATCCATCTTTCTCTTTATTGCTGGTTTTGACGCAAGGTCATGTAGGCGCTTTTCAGCTTTCGCTTTTTTCTCGCGCACTTCAGACGGCTGCCGCATCGCTGTATCTAGTCGAACGCGCTGGCTCGGTCCCGGCGGATCCGTCGGGGCTGCTAGGCCTATCTGGCTGTCAGGCACATCGACGGCTCCGTTGGCTCCAGCATTACGCTCAGGGTCGCGTGCTATCTCTCCAGTTTCCACTGATGCGGAACGCTTCTTGAAGTTGTTCACTCGGGACTTCTTCCTTTTCTTGCCATACTTCTTCCGCGTATGATGTTTTTTCGCCGAACCAGGCATCGGTTTGCGTTTTCGCTGCCGTTCGCACACAAGAGAGATGGCGGCGGCACTTCCAGGCAACCGATGCGCCCGCACGCTAAGCAGACGGCCCGCGCCGCACTCGGCCAATCCAATCGCGCCGTGGCATCACGTGCGCCCAACGTCCAATCAGGCCTCGAGTTTTACTTTTTTTCAATGCTTATTTTCTCTTTACCGGGTGGACGAAGCGGGACAGCAGTGGCGGGCGATTGAAGCGGGAAGAGCGCTCTTTCAAATGACACCGCGATGGCGCCTGTCGCTCCAGGGGGAAAACGGCTGCGCGACGTGACAAAAGTACCGTTTTAGCGTTCGCTTTTGCGCGCATTGGGCTCGCGCAACTGTTTTGAATTGTTATTGCGAGCGAAATACTAGTTCCCGAGGTTTGAAACATAGCAGACTTAGGCAGAAAGACTTGAGGATTCCGAAAATGCCACTTTCAAAAAACCGGATTTTTTCGCCAATTTTTGGTCCGACCCGTGTGTCCCCCCTTAACCGGCTTCGCGAATTTGGCGTCCGTAGCGCGAGCTTTTCTGTGCCCCCCCCCCCCCTTCAGGCACAAACACACATGAACCGGCGAGAAGGGGAGCACGCGAGACAGCACAACACAAGCGCTAGGCAGAGTGGTTTCGAAAGCAGAGCTGGCCGACGCCGAGCGCTCCCCACGGGGCAAACGCCCACGTGTGCTCGATATTGATATTTTTTCCGCATGTCAACGGACCACGCTCAAGCATAAACACTTTTACGTCCCAGTACGGAGAACCGCTGACGGAAAATGGAAGGTGGCTCACAATACCTTCGCCTCTCCAATATCCTGTGCTTCCTTTATTTCGTCCCTCCTCCTGTCCTTGTGCCGGCCCAGCAGTGTGGCACTGCTTAATTCTGTGATGCACATTAAGTGAGCATCCTGAGGAGCTGTGCACATTCCATGCGTTCTGCCGCAGTCGACGTCGTTACAGCCTCTAGTCTGCCTTACATAGAAGCGTAAGGCAGTAACCCGCAATAACCACATCTCAATAAATTTACGAATGGTCGGGGGGCTTAGAGCATTGTTTTGGCGCAGAGCCGCCCTAGTTTACTTTCTAGCAAAGGCTACATAATTTGTTAGGTCTACACCTGTCCTGATTTTATTTTACCCTGTGGCTTACCCATCCGTGTAAGGCATGGCGACGATTTTTTTCTTCTTCGACAAAGGTTCCTGTACACGCTGCGTTTGCGCATGCCGTTTAGGAGCTCGTAGCCTACGCCCCACAAAAGAGCCTGATAATAGCTCAAGGAGGAGGCCTGCTTAGTCTTAGACGCTACTCTTAAACACGATGACGCCGATATCTGGAACGCGAGTTCTTCAATGCAGACGTCGCGAGTCACCCTTTTACAACCTTGGAATGAGCACACGTATATATAAGGCATGAAACCTTCCGTGGGACATCGGCTAAGTTCCAAGACTCCCACTGCATAAAACATGAAAGTGCTTGCGCCGCTCCTGAGTAACCTTGTGCTCGCCCGTGGTATGGTGTCGAGGTTAGCGACAGACTGCCTCGTGTTCGCAACGTTTCCGGTAATGGGCGGTCGCAAGACAATAACCTCTTCCGTATTGTTACGTAGCCAGAGACGACGCAGCTGTCTTGAAGGAAAACAAGTTTACTGGAGCGAACTCTGTGCTCCCCTAACAACTCAACACACAGACGGTGAAGCAGCCGTCAACAAAGTGATGAGCACAGACTAGTGTCGGCGAATAGAATGCCACAGAGTCCGCTCTGCGGGCATTTATCTTTCGGCGCGAGGGCTTCTCGAACCGTCGAATTACAGCGAGAACTCTGTTGATCACAGATTATTCTCGGCTAGTGACGTTAGGGCGAAACACTGTCCCTATCAAATGCGAACCCGGCGGCATAAGTAAGAAAGAATGGAACACCCGCTTCACTTGCCACACCGATAGCAAAGCCTGGCACGACCGGGCGGCAAAAACAAAACAAAACAAACCAACCCAATCCATGGTTCGCTCCATTACCCTTTCTCCAAGGGTGCATCGACCCGATGCTAAAATAAAGCGACAGTCCGAACAAAGAGAAAAAATTCCGTCATCTTGCGCAGTAAGGGCGGACGACGTGGACGACTTCGGGCCGCGTGCGTCGTCGTGATGTTCCGGAATCACCATCGAGGATCACTTCGTAGGTACTACCTTGGTCAACACGTCGTAGAATCTTGGTAAGGTCCGAAATACTGCTGCAGAAGCTTCTCACTGAGTCCGCGTCATCGGATGGGAGTCCAAACCCCCTCACGATCCCCTAGGCGGTACTCGGCGTCTCGGCGTCGGAGGTTGCAGCGCCCCGCATCCACCTGCTGCTGGTACGTTGTACGAACTCGAGCGAGCTGGCGGGCCTCCTTCGCACGCTGAAGGTATCCTTAAGACGGCAGCGTTGAGGTCGTCGTCTTCTACGTGCGGAAACATGACGTCAAGCATCGTAGTTGGCCGTCTACCGTAGACAAGCTCCAATGGTGTCATTTCCGTAGTTTCCTGGATCGCTCTGTTGTACGCAAACGTGACATACGGGAGGACTTCGTCTATGTTCAACGTCGACGTACACTGACAGCATATCCGTGATTGTCTTGTTCAGACGTTCCGTTGGTCCGTTCGTTGCGGGTGGTACGCCATCGTTCTTCGGTGATCCGTGTTGCTGTAGCGTAAGATTCTTTGCTTAAGCTCCGCGGTAAAGGCCGTTCCGCGGTCCGTGATTAGGACTTTTGGGGCTCCATGTCGCAGCACAACTTGGTTTATGAAGAACTTCGCGACTTCATGTGCAGTCTCTTTCGGAAGAGCGGCGGTCTATGCGTAGTGCGTCATGTAGTCTGTGGCTACGATAATCCCCTTCTCGGATCGTGACGTAAGAAACGGGTTCAGAAGGCTCATTTCAATCTGCCGGAAGGGCATTGATGGGACGACGAGTGGCTTCAGAAGTCCGGCGGGTCTCGTCGTCGGCGTTTTTTCGCCACTTGCAGTCACTGCAGCTCCGGACGTAGGGGGACACATCGGTTGTAAGGCAGGGTTAGTATGATACTTTGCCTTAATCTCTCTATTAGTGCGAGCTATGCCGAGATGTCCGGAAGACGGGTCGTCGTGGCACGCTTCCAAATCTTTCTCACGAAGATCTGCGGGGATGACAAGATAATTTGTGCGTGTTTCAGGGTTTAACTTTTTCTTCACAAGGAGGCAGCTTTTGAGGCAGAATGCTGGTAAGTTGCGTTTCAACGCCCTAGGAACGGCGGCGTCGGGTTTTTGGAGGTAGTCGATCATGACGCTTAACACTAGGTCGGAACGATGCTTGAAAGCTAGGTCGCTCTCCATCACGACTTTGAAGAACGCGCTGTCTTCATCGGAGTCTAGTGGTAGAGGGTCGACGGGGGCGCGGAAGAGGCAGTCGGCGTCGCCGTATTTCGTGCCGGCTTTATTGACGATTGTAACTTCGAACTATAGCAGTTGCAAGCTCCACCGCCCAAGGCAGGCAGAGGGGTCCTTCAAATTGGAGAGCCAGCACAGCTCATGGTGGTGCGTCACAACCTTGAATGTTCCATCATACACGTTCAGCCGAAATTTCTGAATGGCCCATATTGCGAGGCACTCTTTGTCTGAGGGTCAGTTTTACTCCTCGTTCAAGAGACCACGGCTGGCAAACGCCGTTACTTTTGCGCATCCTCTCTGCTTTTGGACGAGGACGGCACCCAAGCCTGTCACCGGCGTCCGTGTGCATTTCCGTTTCGGTGTTTTCGTCGAAATGAGCGAGCACAGGCGGACTTCGCGGACGTTGTTGCACCTCGCAAAATGCTTTTTAGATGCGACGCTGAGAGCATCTCTTGTCGGCGGCCCTGTCCTTCCTGCGTGCGTCCGTTGTCCGCGTGCGTACGTTGTCCGCAGCCACTCTCCTCGTCTCCTCTCCGATAGCGAACACTCTCTCGCGAGGGGCATTGGATTAGATTCGATTGGACTGGCTTGGATTGGATTGGATTGGATTAAAGTGGATTGTGTTGAATTGTGTTGCGTCATAGCCGCGGCAGACGCACTGGCGCTGGCGCGTGCCCAGGTGAGAGCGAACTCTCTCAACATCTGCGGGTGTGCGGCCCAGCGCGCTCTCACTCCGCCGGTGGGCGGTGCTGCGCGTGGTGCTGCGCATGTGCAGTACTCTCTCTCCCCGCGGTCTCCTCTCCTTCGGGCGCGCTCGGTGTGCCGTTCTCCGGCGGCCTTTCGGTCGACGGTTGCTCTCCGCTTACGCTTGAACCCCCCTCAGCGTCGCATCACACGAGGGTTCCCGCGAGGGGAGGTGGGCGTAATTTTTTGACGTTTTCCCAGCTGAAAGGGGTGGTATCTTTCGTCAAGCGCGTGTCTGGCTATGCAATGCGTGCGAAGTTTGCGATGAAGCGCCGGTAGTATGCGCACAGAATCGACCTCCGCCCTTATTGTCTTTCGGTCTTGGGAAGTTCGCTATAGCTTCAAGTTTTCGGCGGGTCAGGCAGGACTCCCGCGGCGTTGACGACGCAGCCCAAAAATAGTTCCTCGAACGCTAAGCGGCACTTTTCAAGCTTAAGCGTTAACCCCGGCGTACGAATGGCTTCGAGTAGACTCCAACCTTTCAAGGTGTTCACCGAAATTCCCGGCAAATACCACAACATCGCCGAGGTATACGAGGCATGTGTGCCACTTCACGCCAGCTAGCACAGTGTCCATGACTTGTAAACTTTGCTGGTTCTGTGCAAAGCCCAAAGAGCATCACCTTGAACTTGTTTAGACCATCCGGGGTTATGAATGCAGTCTTCTCTCGGTTTCTTTCGTCCACTGCCAGTAGCCTGTCTTCACGTCCATTTCGCTTGGCAGAAATGGTCGAGGGCGTGGTCAATTCGTGGGAGAGGGTACACAACTTTTTTTGTGATTTTGTTCAGCCACCGTTATTCAACGCAGAACCGTATTCTGCCGTTTTTTTTTCTTTCTTAACGAGTACGACCGGGGCAACCCAGGTGCTTTTCAATGGCAGTATAATGTCGCTGAGCATGTCTTCAACTTGTGTCCGGATGGCTTCCCCCTCCTGTGAAGACATGCGGTACGGTGACCGTCGGGTAGGTCGGGCTGCATCTTCGGTTATTATTTAGTGCTTTCCTAGAGGTGCATGACGTAACTTTTGAGTTCGAAGAAAAACACTCGCTGTAGCGACGCAGCGAGGCCAATAACTTTTTTCGTTTTTCTTGCGGCGGCGCAGGGTTCACTTCGAAGGGATGCTGAAGCTTCAAATCATCTTCGAGTGCGCGTTTAAAGTCGGCGACCACGATCACGTCACTTGATTCGCCAGGGTATACATGCACACTAAACGCTCTGCAAGTCGCCAAGCGAGCCTCACTCGAACCAGCCGCGGCCCACCCCGTTTCAATCGTTCGCCTTCGTCATGCCCAGCACCTTCACCCGATGTCACGAAGCCAAAGGTGACGCTGTTGTCTCTAAAGAAAGACAAGTTTATTGGAGCGAACTTGAGCTCCCCTAACAACTAATACGCAGACGGCGATGCAGCCGCCAGCAAGGTGACGTGCGCAGGTGAGTGTCCGTGAATCGAATACCATGGCGTGTGTTCTGCCGTCATTTATCGTTCACCGCGAGTGCTACTCGAACCGTCTAATTATATCCGGAACACTGTAGACCAACGAAGAATATTCTAGGCTCCATCAGCATATTCCATAAGCAAACTCTTCTGAAATTCTAGGCTGTTCTGGTCACTAATGTTACCGAGGTGTATCAGCATTTGAGCAAGGGCGCTACAATTGCGCCAACGTCAACATTAGTGACCAGAACGTGGGATTTGCTTTGCTAAAAGTGTGCAATGGCTCCTGCAACGAAGACACCATGGTCGAGAAGCACGTTTCGGTCAATCTCTACGACAGCGTCGACGTCAGAGACAATCTTCTCAGTAGACGGCAATCATCAAGCTTGCGCGGGTTAGCAGGGTGACATGATCATCGGCGATCCTTACAGCAGCGCGGTGTTCGGGGTTCGGTTCCGTCGTCATGGAGTGATCGGAGGAAAGATATCGACTTGGTCTGCAGATCACTTATTACATCGTTGTCCGTAAAAAGTCCATTCCGAGAATTACGTCACGGGAGCAGTTAGGCAAAATGACGAACGCAGCGGGGTACGTGGTGCCGTCTTTGGTGATGCGCGATGTGCACGTTCCACCTGGCGTTACGAGATGGCCTCCTGCTGTGCGTGTCTGGACCGTCCCATTTCGTAACTTTCCTCAGCTTAAAGGCGAATGATCCGCTCATTACTGAGTAGTTGGCTCTTGTGTCTATATGGGCGACTAGATTAAAGCCATCGATGGACAACTGGACGTCGGACGCCACGTTCCTCAAATTCCAGGTGCGTCAGGGCGTCATATCTCGGCTTGCACGTGTTGATGGTCGGGCACTATGCGTCGTCGTTTCCTTCTCAGCGGCAGGCTCGGTCAATTTAGGTACACGTCGCGCCGTGTGGCTGTCGTCCTGTTCGGGAGTCACGTCATGGTTAGATCGGGTGGTCGAGCCTAGGGCATGTCGTGAATCGCGGTTTTCTGTGAGTCTTTGCGTCTTTGTAGGGCTTTCGTTTTTCCGCGGTTGAGAAATTCACCTCCAGACGATAGGGCTTTCGTTTTTCCGCGGTTGAGAAATTCACCTCCAGACGATGCTGCTTTTAGTTTCCCCTGCGTTGGCAGGAGAACCTTCCTCTTGCCAAGTCAGCATTTCTACGGCGGTTCAGCGATTGGTATGGGTAGGACGACGACAAACGGTTGAAACGGGCTGGGCTACTGCTGGTTCGAGAGAGAGATTCGTCGATCTCACATGGTCGTTGGCCAAGGAGAGGGAGGGGTGCGTCGACATAGAAACCACGCATTCCGAGTCTCTTGTATGGGCAGCGACGGTAGACGTGGTAGGCCTCTCCGCAGTGGCAGCACAGCGGACGATTATCGGGGGTTCACCATACGTCAGTCTTTCTCGGTGTCTGGTTTTGGACAGCGGGGATCGGGCGGGCGACCGTGGACGGCGATACGGCGGGGCCTCTTGAGGGATTGGAGCAGGGCGGGGTCGACGAACAGCTGCGGAGTAGGTCATAGCTTGTTGCTCGCGGGGTGCTTCGGACGGCATAGAAGTCTCCAAAGCGTGTTGAAATTTTTCCCGGATGCCATCAGTCAGGGAAGCGACTTGAGGTTGCGGCGTCGTCGGAAAAAGTTTCCGCAGCTCCTCCCTGACCACTGCATGCGCGGATGGTCTCGCGTGTGTGTAGATCGTCTGCAAACCCAGTGCATTGGCTACGCGGTCGTACTGCCTCGTTTGTACTTCAAGCGTCTTCTCCATCACGGCCGGCTCAACCGTAAATTCGGCCACCGTCTTAGGAGGGTTACAGACAAGGCAAGCAAACAGCTCTTGCTTTATCCCTCGCATCAGAAACCTTAGCTTCTTTTCTTTTGTAATTTCCGGATACCCACGGCGAAACAATCTGTTCATCTCCTCAACAAAGACCACTACCCCTTTGTTGGAGTGTTCCGAGCGCTTTTCCACCAAAAGTGGGGCTAGTTCCATTCGCAAGACGGTGGCGAATGTTTTAAGGAACTCGCTTTTCAAAAGACTCCAGTCAGTCAGGGAGCTTTCATTATTCTCGAGTCAAGTTACAGCGGAATCCTTCAAATAAAAGAACACATGCCGAAAAGTTACTTCGTCGTCCCTCTGTTAAAGATTCGGACGTGCTCCACTTTTTCAAACCAGTCCTCGGCGTCTTCACCGGGAGATCCGCGGAACCATGGTGGTTCCTGGGGCTGTTGCAGGACGATGGGGGGAGTGGCTTAATGCGTGATATCTGTTGGGACGGTCTTACTCTTGGTTCTTTCTGGCAGGAGACCAAACGCAGCCGTAAACCTTGAAGTCGTGGCTTCCTCGGCTTGTACTGGCTTGTCCACAGTGTACGTTCCACAGGGTATAGGGAGCATTAAGGGTGCGTACCCAGCACCTCTACCAGATGTCACGTAACCAAAGACGACACAGCTGTCCTGAAGGAGAACTTTATTGGAGCGAACTTGTGCTCCCCTAGCAACTCAATTAATACACAGGCGGCGAAGCAGCAGTCAAAAAAGTGGCGTGCGCAGGCTAGTGTAGGGGAATCGAACGCCGCGGCCGCCGCTCTGCGGGCATTTATCTTTCGGCGCGAGTGTTTTAATGAACCGTCATATTACATGGAGAACATTTTAGATCAAAGAAGATTATTCTAGGCTAGTGAAGCTAGAGCAAAACACTCTCCCATGAAATGAGAATGGAACACCAGTTCACTTGGCACACATATAACAGAGCCCGGCGTGGCCGCGCGCCAAAATCAAAACAAACCGAATGCATGGTTCGCGCCAGTATACATCTTCTCTGAATACTTGAGCGGATTCGGAGGAGCTCCCTTCTCTAGCACTGAGCGGCAGTTCATTTTGCACTTAGGGGCTGGGCACCTATGTTTGCGTTATGCCCCACGGTCGCATAATTGTTCCACGCCGTATGCGTCTGCTCATTCCAAGGTTCTAAAGATGGGAGTGGCAACGTCTGCACTGCCGAACTCGAACTGCAAACAGATCAGTGTCTTGATTTTACCCAACCGGCCAAACCGCTTCCGCTCACTGACTAGCCAGAGTCATTATTAATAATTAACAGTGACTCTGGCGAGTCATGTAAGCGGAAGCGGTTCGGCTGGTTGGGTAAAAGCTACTATGACTGCTCCCATCGCCGCCATGAAGCGACACTAATTAGACCGTTGCCCAAGGTGGTATCACCATGTCCAAAGCAGCTTTGAAGACCAAACACGGCCTCTTTGTGCTGCCAGTTTTCCATGCTGATTCCTAAAAACATAAGTTCGCCGAAAAATCAGGTAAAAAAACGTTTCCGCTTCCGAATGGAGGCGTTTTCGCCGAGGGAAAAAGTAAAGCGCCATGGCTTTAAGTGCGCCGATGTTATCTCCCCAGGCGTCTTGCGTAAGTATGGAGGAGATCGCCTGCACTGCGGTTCAGGGATTTTGCCGTGGTTTGAATAATCCTGAAATCAAGATGTCGACGTGGCAGCCAATTTCTTTTCTCTAACGGTCACTCGAGCTTCTTGCCAGGCTATTTTGTGCCTTCCGGCTTCCCCTTGCCTACATTTGCTGTATTTTGCTACGTACCTAAATAAAGTGTATTTCGCTATGCTTATTTTCGCATGATTCCTAATCTCCACAGTCTGAAGTTACACGTCCTGTTCCTTATATTATTTAACGCTTGCCAGGCAGTCAATTCCCCAGTTGCTGGTCAGCGCTCTGCCCGTTTGCTCTTGTGTCGTTATTCGCGGGCTTTCGTGCCAGCCACGTTTAAATCCGGGTGTCACTTGACGCCCTCCTGCTGCATTTAAAATGGTAAAGGTTCGTACCCTTGACAGACGACAGCGCAGCGCTGGCGTTGGAGGACTGCCGCACTGAAGCTTCGCCTGTCTGGGGCACTCTCGACCCGGCAGTTGCTTGTGCGCGGTTGGAAGCACTCAGCCGGCCCCCCGAACCAGCAGGGCACCAGGCTCCATCGCATGAGACGTAGCGTTCTAGCGTCTGCCTCCGCATTTGGCCAAGGGGCCTCCCCTCCTACCTGATGCGCTGGCTCAAGCACCAGCACAGGCCTGCGACGAACATAGGACACATTTACATAGACGTTAGGCCACTCGGGAAAAATGGGGAAATCAACACACGGGATCGCAATCAAACTGACGCTCACTCAATGCGTCTAATCACGCCGTTTTCGAACTATAGCGTTTACACAACGCCCTGAACACGTTTTACGAGGCACTTCTCCGGAGCCGATCAGACGTTTAACCTCTAGCACGATGCAGCAATTGCTAACCCAAGCAATGTGCAAACACCTTGCGGTTATACCATGCTATTTAAACTCTTCCCGTTGGTATTGGTACAACGTTTGGCAGCACTTGGTTACACTACCCCCGTGCTCTCGGCACAAACGGTTTACAATGGAGTTGTCGCTGCGAATAAAGGCGCTCTACAATTAAGCTACACGCTTTGTAAAAATATCCTGGCCGAACAAATGGTCCCATAGAATGCGCGCTCACATGTTCATGGCTTGGACCTCAATCACGGCCTCCCTTTATGCACTCAATATGCTCCCCCTAACACTTTCTCCAGACGCTGTTCCATTCTCCGCTAATCCAAACCACGTGATGCCTGCGCGGGTGGTTCAAACCCGATATGCAACAACACGCCCGCTGTTCCCTTGTGCGGGGCTAATCCGAATCACGTGACATTTGCGCGGGAGGTTCAAACACGATTTACAACATGCTGGGCGGCGGCGGCGGTGCACTGCGAGGTAGCAGAAGAGTAGCACACGCTGCCGTACGTTCGCTCATCACGCGAACACTTCCTAAGACGCAGCAGAAATGCGCCGTGACCGAGAAGATTGCAGCTCCTGTGGCGCACACATTTCATATTAGGGAGTGGAGCAATCGTCAGTGCATTTTTTACGTCCATCCGTGCTTCTGTTTATTTTCGCAATCATCTGATAACCGCAATACCGCCGTTAGCTGCCGACTGCGCAACTTGCCAAAGGGGCATAGGTGGAGGCGAGGTGGAAAATAGTTGTGAAAGAGGGTTCAGCGGTAGTGAGGAGAATCCCGGAGCGGCGACGAATAAATCCATGACAGGGGGCTTAGACATATACTGCTTTGCAGTGCAAGGATGACCTGCGCAGCCGGATGCAGTACCCGAAATTAACGAAACCAAACACGTTTGTTCGTAATTTCCGATCGAGCAATTAGCCCTTAGCCCGATGAAACTGCAAACTACTGGAGATTTATTCTAGTGGACAAACATGGAGCTGTTTAAATCTTACTGTCTGCGTAACACATTAATCCAACCTGCTCGACCACTGACCACTGACACCGGAAAGTTCGCATTATGGCGTTGGACGTACCCGTTTAAACCTCCCACCAGCACAAAGGAAATGTTACCATGTGAGCGCATGAAACCTTTATCTGCGCGTGCACCCCCCCCCTCACCCCCCTCCCCCCGTTCCGTCCAATCCCAACTCGTGCCTAGTATACTGGCAGCCAGTTATGTGCGCGTGCTTAAGGTACCTCCAAAATTGTCGCTCTGAACGCCCTTGCTCACGTGACGTTGCTATTCCTCCGGGAGAGATTCCCAGCTACTCGGCGAGCTGGAACTTGTGGTGTAAACGGCGCCGGCAGCGGCTTTGTTGTTTTCGCACCCATTCGCGCTTCTGTTCCGGCAGACGCTCCTTCGATCCCCACTGTTGTTCCTCCGAGCGAACGACACGCGCCTTTCCATAGGAAATTGGAACCTGGATGAACTCGAGTACGTGGCTTTCTATTTCCGTCCCGCGTCGTAGGCATCTCACTATCTGTGTAACATGCAAACCCAAACCCAAAGTGATCGACCATTGCGGACAGCTGATAGGTCGCATTGATCCGCGAGACATCCGCGTTTAATTTTCCCGCCAGCAAAACGCGCATGTCATCGGTAGCGGCATGAAGACTAGCTCTGCATGCACGCCCATCTGCTTCCACCCCCACCCAGTGAAGGCATAAACCAGCAACGGGGGATGGGCGCGTGCTTAAGCGTGAAGTACACGGGCGAAAATGTCACGCGGAAAGCCTTTCACGCTGAAAAAGAATTATGGCCTCACGTAGGCGTTCAAAGCGGGCAAGTTGCTCTGGTAACGTTTTACAAGGGCGCTACCGTGGTTATCAACCGACTGCGCAGCTTCTGAAAGAGGTGTCGGGGGTGGCGACGGGAATAACAGTTGTGAAAGCGGTGTCGGCCGTGGCAAGGAGGAGCGGCCCCGCAACGGCGGCGAGTAAATCGGCTTCACCGGAATGAAAACTGGGGAGTTAGACATATAGTGCTTCGCAGTAATAACATCTCGCATTGTGGTTTTATATTTACAAATAAAATAACAATTATTCGTTTTCCGTAACAGTAACACACGAGGGCAGTACAAGCCTCTCCATACAACGAACCCAACGCAACACATTTGTCCACACTCCTAGTAAGCTGGAGGGTCACATGATCGAATTCAAGACAAAAAGCAATCTGACTTTATTAGGTGTAGCGTTTAGCTTTGCTTTCCGTGTCATGCAATCGATGGTTACGACCGCCTTTTTTTGTGATCAAGCCATAAGCTTGTAACTTGGCAACAGACGATAGTGTGGCGGCGGTGATGGGCAGGAAGGTGATAGCTCAACAAAGCTTGCATTGAAGCAGAGAGCTCGACCATGTTACTAAAAGCGACTGAAAAGAATGAATAGATACAATAAAAAAGATTGTGTGGTGTTATTTAGCTCAACACCCGGCTTTATCTCGCGTTTGGATCCACGTTACTTGATCGCGTTAGGGTACTGACGCTAATTTTAACCTGAAGAAATGTGTTTGTCTTGCCAACCGGCCGGCCGCTATTTTTATAGCCAAGTGTTCTTATATCTTTTATGCGCAATGCCACATAGCTTAGTTTGCGATATTTCTAAGCTAAGCGTCAAATTACACTGCATGTCGTCATAACTATAAGTGTACACGGAACTTGTTGCTTACGTTTTGCTTGCACAAAAAATCATGGCGCCTTCACCATGACTTTATGAAGTCGAAGGTAGGGCCCCAAGACAACCAGGCTAAGCCAAGCTTTCACCACGCATATCCAGTGTTTGCTGAGTTAAGACGCCGCCATTTTTATATTTTAGTAGCTAATGCACTGCGCCCTGCATCTCGCTATCTCGCCCGATACGTCGAATCCATTTATATCTATCTATATGCATGCGCAGAGCGGTGTGCACTGGTGCTTGCGAAAGGATTTAAAGTGCTGCTTGCATGCTGGCTCTCGCGGGGCTTCACAAAGACGCCGATTGCGGAGCGGACCGGATAGCAGTTTCTGGGGCACACTAGCGACGGGCGGGCCCTGCTGCACGTGGTCCATCTACAGGGACCTCTGCGTCATAAAATCCCGCCTGTGGAACCGGTTCACCGTGGAAATGCGCGATTCGCGAGAGCTGTTACGAACGGGGCTGTTTTAGCATTGACCACCGCCAACGCCACTCCTTCAGAGCATGAGCTAAGGACAAAACTCCGTCACTCGTGGGCCTTGAGCGCCCACCCGAGGCACCGGTGTACTACCGCACGAGATGAGCCGTGGAATCCATTGTGAACGGGACCCGCCTTCAAGCACACCTTCAAACGAGATCACCGGCAATCGCAATTGAGGGAAGATAGCGCCGTTCCTGAACACGCCGCCGCCCAAGAAGGACCACCTGGTCTTCGAAGATTTTCCCAGGCACTGGTCTTCAACAGCTAGGCCTCAGTTGTCACGAGCAGAAAATAAACCCCTGAAGTACTTAACTAATGGATCAGTGTACGACCGTTGCGGCTAGCAGCAAGGTAGATCTGCTTTAACCTCGATACCTAAGCACACATGTCCTCTGCGACTTTTTGCTGCAAGCAGCCTGGCATGGAGACGGGGCAAACGTTATTTTGGGCAGAGCACTAGCCCTTCCGTGCCGCCCCTGCAATGTACAGCCATCCTGCCTATATTCTTACCACATTGTTTACTCTACATATATGCTTGTGGCAGGCTGGTGTTGTGCTGGTGACGCGGTTCATGGAAGCGTTCAACACTTACGCTTCGTCGCCTGGCGAGATGTTGAAGGATGGCCTGTACCTAGCGCTGTCGGGAAACGCCGGCCGCAACATCAACCCATCTCGGTCATAACGAACGGCATCCGAGATAGCAGACCCTTCCAGGCCACTGCAAGGAAAAGGCTCTTTGAAAATGTTGCATGTATAGTTGCAAAATATGATAAGATATCCTTCCAGTACTAAGACCTTGTTGCGTTCGTTTCCTAAACGTTTGTAACAGTGCACCCCTACTAGCCAGTGAACATCGTCATTGCGTTAAACCTCATAATCAATCAACCATCTACACCCGATACCACCTACATCTACATCACTACCATCCACAGCCTATCATTAATGAACAAGACGGACCACCGATGGGGATTTTCACTGCTACGGCCACTGCGTGTAAATAATTTGTGCACAGATTATCAATGCATAGCATTTCTTGCCGTGTATCCCCACAGCCAGGACCATGCAGGGGTTTATGCAGAATTTCGATTTTGGGGGGGTGTCGGTAGGATGTTTGGGGGGTGTTGTATAAATCCGTAGGCAGGGTGCCTGTGGTTGTGGAATCTTTTTGGGGGGGTGTCGAAGTCCTTCTGGGGGGGGTGTTGGGGGGGTGTTAGGGGGATGTGTATAAATCCCTGGGACCATGTAACGCCCTGCATTTCCACAAAAAGCAGATTTGGCGGAAGTAAAGATACATCTTAAGTTGTTATAGTAGCGTAAACGGAGATAACTGGTAGGACAAAACTGAAAAACAAAAGAAGAAAAAAAGAAAAATATGTAACGAACATGGTCCGACAAAATCCAAATAAAGAATCGCACACATCTCCCACAAAAGTCGAAGGCTAAACAAAATAAGCCCGCAGAAGAACGTTGGAAACGCGAATAAAATATAGCGAAAACGGACCAACCTGGCACTACGCCTTGCATCTTTGGAAAAAAAAAACACATAATAAGCGAAGCAAAGCGCCTCTTCGCGTTAATTCTTTGCCCCCGCCCCTCAATGTATCCTACAACATTCAGCAAGCACTGCGGGGAACAGGACATCATAAGTGGACTTGCAAATCTAACCCCTCAGCTTTCATCCCCCCCCCCCCTTCGAATAGTGAGTAGCCGCGCTGGGATCCTGAGATTGGATTTTAAAGGGGCCATGAACCCAAAATACCCATTTCTTTTATTCGAAAGATTGGAGGGTTTTATAGTGCCCTCAGCGCTTCCCCGGCAGCAAACGATGCTATACTCACAGGCAAATTAAGCAATTTAAGCCAAGAATTCTGATTTTCCCGCTAAATCGCATGTTTCGGGACGTTTGCGATGACGTGCCCAAGATAGGTGTTAACCGAAACACCTTTTTTCACCGTCATTTTTTTAGATGGCGCCCCAATACCACTCAGGGCCGCTTTACGCCGTCGTTATGTTTCTGACCGTTTATGCACCTGGCTTGTTTTAAACACGATAGTCTTTCTTGGGCTACTTAAACCCAGAAATATTGGTCTTTATGTCTATCCGCCTGTCTGTCTCGATTCAGCCACCAGGCCAAAGTGAAACAGAATTTGCACAATACGTTTATATACCCACAGCCAAATCTAAACGTCTAAGTCCGGTTTATATGTTCATACTTCTCAACATTGTTGAACAAGAACAAGACATTACGCAAATATATAAGACAGAAAATTAATACAGAAGGGATATTTACAGTGTTCCTTTATAAAAAAAATCATATATGCCCGATTTTTGCTAAATGAAATACATCCACTGCAGAAAAACACACTTCCACCTGCTGTCGCCCGCGCCAGTGTAGCTCTGGCGGCATTCTAAGAAATCAAGCGGCAACAGTTACGAAAGGTTCCACTTGATAGGCTCCACGTTCTGCTTGGAACGCACGTTGACTATAGGCAACGCAGAACTACAAACGTTGAAGTAGGGCGTCTCGATTCACGCGCGTCTCCGCCTTATGGCAGCGCTGCATCGAGGCACCCGGCCGGGAGCAGTGGAACGCGGTAAATTTAAATTGACTTGAGCAAACCTTTAGCGTGCTTACCTTGGGAGAAGCGCGACGCAAGAGGAATAACACGAAAGGTGAGCGGGAAAGCGAAGGGAGGCATTTACTTGGCGAATGTCGACAAAGACTATCGTTTTTTTGTCGACATATCGTTTTTTTATTCCTAGCCCCAGGCTAGGAAACAAGGTGGGGTGGCGCTTAGGTGGGAGAGCGGTAGCTTTTTTTAGGATGCTCCGCGCCGCTAAGGAAAGCAAACAGGAGACAAAGGGGAAGCGAGGGACACATGCACACTCAGCGCTGGAAGGCAGTCAGGCATAGCGCTAACCGGAGAACCTACAGACATAACTGAGAAGGTTGACAGAAGCGATTTCAGTGGAAACAATAGAGCGAACAATTTTGTAAAAAACAAAAATACACCCCGTAAGCGGAAAGGGAAAAACAAATGCAATAAATATTTAATCAGCAACATAAATATGCATGGAAGCAGAAAGCCTGATAAGTGGGTTGAAATTGAAAACCAACTTGAACGGTAAGTAAACGTGTACGCTTTAGCCGAGACTCACCTCCGAGAGCTAGAAGTCCCACCTGTCAGACAATTATGTCTGGGGAGGATGCAACAGGACCACAGGAATGAAGAAAGGGGGAGGTGTTGGCATGCTCATTAAACAAGGGACCGACTGGTAGAGAGTGCATGAAAGCTGTAAAGAGCATCTATTGGTTAGAGGCACCATAGCGGGGGAAAATTACATGGTTAGGGGTTGTGTTATCTGTGGACCGGAACCAGAGCTAGGGAGGAAAATAAGGAAATGGTAAACCGTTTGAGAAGAGATATAACCGAGTTCAAAGATTCGGGTGAAATAATCTTAGTTAGAGATATGAATGCCCAGATAGAAGATTTAAATGAATACACAGATCTAAACGGCTTTCTAGTGATAGATCTTACGGAAAACAAGTGTGACGGCCAAATAAAGTGGGAAAACGGAAACAGACATGCAGTCCAGCATAGACTATAGTCTAGTCTCCGAGACAGTATACGAAAGGTTGCTGGGAATGAGGATAGATGAGAATGGATAGACAGCTAAGGAAGCGACCACAAACGGCTTATTTTGCACTTTGGAGGCGCAACCGGGACAAATTTAGAAATAAGTACGACCGCAGGAACTAATCTGAACAATTAGCAGTTAAATATCATCGCAAATAGGATGGCAGATGAAATGAATAGATACCCAGACAAAAATTGGGATTATGACAAAATGATTGCGTTCATAAAGAGCCAGATGAATGAAGCAAAGCAAGGAAACCGACCGAAAGGGAAGTTAAAGTCGAGAAGCTGGTGTAATAAGGAAATAAAAGAGGCTATTGACAAGCGAAGAAAGGCGTCGAGAGAACATAGAGAAGCAAAAAGAACTAGTATGGAACCGGATCTATAGTGAAGGAAAAATGGGACATCTACCCGGGCAAAAAAACTAGAAGTGCAGAAAATGGTGCAAGCAGAGATCAAGCAGAAAAGCGAACAATGGATGGCAGAAATACGGAAGAAGGACAAAAGCGCATCCAAGAAGTTTTGGAACCATGTAAAATTAGTAAGCTCAAAAAACAACATCCATCAAAAATTCTAGAAGGAGAACACGCGTTGGCGCATATTCATCTAGTGATTAGTGAGAAGCTTAGGGCAATAGAGGTAGGGAAGGCTGCGGAAAGGGAAATAAGTTTGAGCAATCTTGATAGGAAAAAAAGCAGAGCAAAAGGTTTCCCCCCAGACAGCAGTGGGCCCGGACGGAATACCAATGCAACTGATAAACCTGCTTGGACCTAAAAGGAAGGCATCGTTTGTGTGGGCAATCGATAAGGTGATACAAACCAAACAAATACCGGAGGACTTGCTAGGAAGTAGGATGAATTTAATATATAAAGGCAGAGGTGACAAAGCCAGTATTGATTCATACAGACCACTCACAGTGACGTCAGTGGTGCATAGATTCGTAATGCAGGCGATAAAATCAGAAATTCAAGCATGGATGGAAGAAAATGAAATCCTTGGGGAACTGCAAAATGGATTTAGACAAGACAGGCGATTGGATGATAATTTGTTGGTGATAACGCAATGCATTGAAATTGTGAAAGCGCAGAATATACCATCATGGATTACGTTCTTGGACATTAAAGGGGCATATGACAACGTAAACAGACAACTGCTGTGGAGAATGCTGAAACTCCATGGATTAGATGAGTTAATACAGTTCCTTATAGCAATCTATAAATAGTGTGCACCTTACAAGGGAAGGACAGAAATGCGCCCAGCAGGACAACGCCCACCGGGGACTGAAACAGGGATGCCCTTTGAGCCCAATACTGTTCATGCTTTACATGGCAGGGTTAGAAAAGAAAATGGAAGAAAGTCAAGTAGGGTTTAGCCTAACCCATATGCTGCAAGGCGAAGTGGTACAACAGCATATTCCGGGAATGTTATACGCAGACGACGTTGTTCTTTTAGCTGATGACCAGACCCATATGCAACTCATAAATATTAGCGGCTAGGAAGCCACCGACCTCGGGTTAAATGTTAGCGCAGAAAAATAGGAAATAATGATTTTCAATGGCACTAGTACCACTGACGCAGTGTCTATCCAGCAAGGAGAATTACCTAGAGTGAAGGAATATAAATATTTGGGAGGGTGGATAAACGAAGGGGATAACTACTTAAGAACTCACGAGGAGCAACTTAAGGTTAAGGGAAAGCGAAACGCAGCTATAAGGAAGCATAGAGCTCTGAGGGTATAATAAATATTAAGTAGTTAGAGGAATGTGGAAACGAGTAATGGTTCCGGGTCTCACATTTGCGACTGCTGTACTCTGCTTAGAATCAGACGTTCTATTAGGCCTTGAAGGGGACCAGGAAAGGGTAGGCCGTTTGGCCTTAGGCGTGCATGGAAAACCAACTAACGAAGCCGTGCAGGAAGATATGGGCTGGGCGTCGTTTGAAGTTCGAGAAGCGCAGAGTAAAATATGCTTTGATATGAGGTTGTGGGCAATGGATCAACGAAGGTGGGCAGCTAAGGTTTTTATGTACCTATACTTGAAAAGCGTGGACGCGCAGTGGTTAAGGAAGACTAGAAGGCTAACGATGAAATACGGAAAGAACAGCGGAGAATCCATAACAGCCAAGGTAACCAAAAAAGAGGCAAGGCAGATTGAAACGAACAAATGGAGGGAAAAAATGGAAGCTAAAAGGTCGTTAGAGATGTACAGGGCATGCTCCCCGCTTCGCGTGCACACGACCGAACTGAACTGCAACGTTCGACTCCTCCTTGTGTATGGGTACGCGGTGACAACTCTCAATGTCTCATTCGGTGATAGCTTCGTTAATGGCCTTAATGGCCTTATATATTTGCGTTGTGCATTTCTCATCGAGGGTCCCGTTACAGTCGTCAGACTCTGGGACCCTCGCCTGTATAATAATTTGCTTGTATGTTTCCGTACAAAATAAAATGAATTTGAATTTGAATGGCATTTCCACGCTTACCAACAATTGCGGCTACGTTGTCGTCCACTCGCTCTACTACCCCGCGAATCTCTAGATTACAACAGCGCGAGTCCTGCTCGGCCTGAATAAGGCGCTGCTCTACTTCCCGCTTGCTTATACATGAGGTGATGCATTTCGGTCAAAGCTCCCCGCTTTCACGAGCCCGCTTGAATTTTTTCACTATCTCAGTTTCCAGTCCTTTTCCTAGGTCCTCAACAACTCCATGAGCGTGCTCCATGCCACGAGCAGTTTCTTCCGGGTCGCTTCCCCAAGTCGCTTCGAATATTGCGTGCAAGAGTTTCTCGCGACGACTTCTATTCTATATACCTTAAGTTCATCTGAGAGTTTCGAAAATTCAGCTAACACCGTCTTTGCAACCTCCTTAGCCACTTGTACAAACGATATAAATGCACTTACTCTCAGCTTGCCAGACGCGACGCCGGAGAACAGACTACCACGATTGCTGAGGTCGTGGTCTCTTTCCTCACGTCACCACAGCAAGCGAACCGGAACGTCTGCAAAAACGAGCAGAGGAAGGTGAGGTTGCTGCTCGCCCTCTGTTGTCGCCGCTGCAAATAATTATTACTAGTTAAAAAGCTAGTATTTCCTTTTTGTGTCCATTAACTCTTTCTCTAGCTCCTAACTTTTTCTGGCCTTCTAGGCTACGGTTAGTAGCCTCGGTGATCTCCTGCCGGAGAGACCCGACTTCAGCTTTGAAGCATTATGAATCCCAGAGGCTGTTCAAATCAGCAACCGTCTACGTAAACCTCGTGTGCACAGTTTATCGAACACAATTTTATTTAAGACATTTTATCGACGGGCGTTTAATTTGCAGCACGTTTTGTAGTTTTCTGCATGTTTATGCAATGAGAAAAGCGTGTCTCCAAAGTGAGTCAGCAGTAATTACCAAATTTTGTAGTATTTTATTGTAGCTGCCTTTTACTTCCTGCGTGTTTTATATGTTTTTAGTATGCGCAAGGTTTGTGTCCACAAATTGTTTGCTGTGTTCATTGCTCAGGTGGAACTACTAAAACGAATCTCCTTTTTTCCCTATTCGTTCCTTTGACCCGCAGCCTATCCCGGCATCGTGGCGCACAGGCTACAATGCGGTGACATACGTCGTACCCTTTTCTATACTCCGCTTTGTTATCGGCACATAATTTTAATTATTTTGCCGTGTCTGTTGCACATAAGTAAGACACTTGGGGCTTAGTCGACCTCGGTGTCGAAAATCCAACTAAAACGCTTCCAAAAGTATCCTCCGATTTCAGAATTCCTGCTGCTGTATCCGCATCAAGTGTAATTACTAACAGGTTACTTTACTAGGGAACAAGTTAAGAACGGCAATAGCTCATACACGGTATCACTCCGCCCAAGCGACGGACCCGGATGTCAACGGGCGCGCACGTTTTGAACGGAGATGCTATGAATGCGTGATATCGTCTGCCTCTCCTCGCGTAGTTTGTCTGCCGTCGCTACAGTACTTGAAAGCATATTAAGTACAGAAAAGTACGGAAACGGCTCGTGCCATGTTCAAAATATTCCCAGTAACGCACTACTTGCGGCGCACGGAGTAACATCCGGCTGCGCTGATGAGGCACAGCGGCAACTTCCGTTGCCGTGACGTCACGACCGACGTGTGACGTACCCCGTGATAGGTCCATTAAATTTTGGAAAGGAGGACAATGATACTACGGCCTAGGCAAAAGAAAAGATACGCGATTTGAGCAGGCGGCGCGCCTGCACAAGTTCGTTGCTGACCAGACACGGCCGCCAGCAACAACGCACGCCCCTGCCAAAGCGCCTCTCCGACGGCCTAAAATGACGCCGGAGCCAACACTGTCACCTAGCTTTAAAAGGGAGCAAAAGATGGACAGACTCTCAAGAACCAAGCAAAGCTTAAATTGCAACCATTTAGGACAGACTCAAGAACCAAGCAGGTCCTAAATTGCAACCATAATCCAACTAAAATTGTCCCCTGTTACGATTGAGCCCGCCGCTGGGCTTCGTTTCAATACTCCTCGGCTGTGCGGCGAAGCCTCCACTACGTGCGCCTTTCACACAAGCCCCACCGTGTCGGTGACTCATGTTTTCACGTCTCGAAAAGCCCGGGTCAGACGCCTCGCTTTCGGCAAGTTTCAAACTTCGACGGTTGCCGGCGAGGCGCGTCAACGCGCCCCAAGGATACGAAAGCCCCGCGTTCGCAGCAGAGTCCTCCTCTCTCCCTTCTCTTGGACTCAGCGTGCGCCGCTACTACCGACTACTCACATGGAAAAAGTGTGTGTGTCTGACGTTCGTGGCGTGAGCACGATCTAGAGGGAACGCTGTTTGACCGTTAGCGCTTTGGGTATAAATAGACCCCGCCTAACCGCTGTATTTTCATTCCTGTTTGAGCAGTGAATCAATGTTGTCACTCTGCTCGAGTTCTGTACTGTAACCTCGCACGTCGGGGCACTGTTTTTTTGGCTTCGGCTCACCTCTCGCTATGAAGTAAACAGTTACGTTAGCCTACGGACTTCACGGCTGCAACAGCGGCTGGCCGCTCGCTTCGCACCACGCTACCACACGTATGTAGGAGGCGACGGAGCTCGGCTCGGGTCTGCCTTCCCCGTACGCAACACCCTACTACGAAACAGGACCGAGTATATATGGCGTCTAATTAGACAAATTTTAAAATAACCTAAAAAATTTTCGTGGTTGTACTACTGCCACAAGCTCCGTCGGGCAAACGATGAATGGCCCCACGCGGCAAATTTAAAGGGACAGACAACCGATTTTTGTCGAGCATACATTCTCTATCCCAAATGAAAGGGCATCACTTAAAGCACCTTGACGAGAAACGGTTTTGCTGATAACGCTCTAGAACTTTTTAAATCGAATTTTCTGATCTACGAGCCGTATGTGTCCCTCCCAAAGCTAATGCTGGCAACCATGATGTAGAGTAGCTCGGCAACATACTTTTGTCTGTATGCGGAATAAAAAACGATATTTAAAAACTTGTTCCCAGCTAAAAAAGTGTGAATCGCAGGTTTCCTGTTCCTTTATGTGTTTTTTTAATGCAAGGGTCCATTTTGCACGAATGCGCCATCTGTTGGGGTAGACGATAGGTAGAATCTGGCTTCACGTTGTGGAGGCGGGAAGTTCGATTCTCCCCGGGCGCGACTTTTTTTTTTAAGCTGCCGTTGGCGTATTTGGAGACTGAAATCCAATATTTTGGCAGAACAAACGCCCCTGACTCAGACAGAATCGTCAAAGCTCCTTCGCTGGGTCTGTTTACTGAACGCTGCCGTTGATTCTGGGCATGGTGGCTCAGTTAGCCACACTGAGAGCAACCCAGCGGCGGCGGGCGGCGTGTCTTTAGAATTTTCAAAGTAATGTTTAGAAATACATATACTATTTAAGCTTGTACAAATACTTGTGTTAAAAGGTTTTCAATACGTAAATAAACGTTTCAGCAGTTACAGTAGCTGCTAGGTTTGCAGGTCACGTGACAGGGACACATATTGTAGTGTCAAGTTTCGGCACTATGAACCGCCACCCTTCCGATTTCAGGAAGTTTGCTGCCAAATTAAAATTATTTCCGCCAGTTTGTTTAAAAATTGTTACTGGGCTATATAAAACGCTGGCTTTCATATGAGCTAGAGAACATATACGCTACAAAAATCGGTTGTCTGTCCCTTTAAACGAAACCCTTAAAGGGACACTGAAGTGATTTGTAAACATTGCGTGATTACTAACGCAAATTGTAGTCCGGAATCCCTAGGCCCTGTTTCGACCACTCTGAGCGCGTTTACGCGAATTTATTTTGTAGAAAAATCAATTTGAAGATGCTGCCCTCTCTGCATCCTCGACCATTCTTTGTGGCGTTTTCGTGTGACGTCAGGAGGAAATGACTTGGCTTGACTGCGCTAATTCACGGCACGCGTCGGTCAGTCGGCCCCAGCGTTCAGTCCGCCCGCCGCCGACGGGTCGTCGCAATTCGTTCGCTCAGTTGAAACGAAGCCAGGACACGTTTGTGAATGGAAGAATCTGCCTTTCTTTAGTTGGTTAGTTTGTACACTGTATCAAGCTCCAAATCCAGGTCGCTCCAACCAAGCGCTGCACAAGCTCACATGCGACGCTTGGCCGACTGGTATACGCTAGTAGGAAAATATAAGGCCACTTGAAGGCGGGAGAAGAGTCAGCGAAGTCAATATATGTACTAAGGAAATAAAATCAACTGATACTTTTACCGTAAGCGTATAAAACTAGGTAGCAGGAAGCACTTTTTTTTTTTTTTTTTGCGCTGGGAGAACAGCAGCATGACCACACACCAGCTTCAGCTGGTGGACAGAGCACATAAGCGGCGCGGACAGCATATGGGCTCCAGTGAAGAAGGAACCACTCCTCTTGGTCTTTGAGAAATTTGAATAAAAGTATTTCCTCCTCCTTTGCGAACACTTTTCCGTCTAAGAAATGCACTTGCTAGACGTGAAATATTCTGGAAATTTGGGGGACGCTTACTGCACGAGCGCTACACAAAAAATAGTCAGCTTAGCTGTTTGAAATGCTAGAAATAATAGTAAACTGGTTACACATTACATACCTTATATTTCTGAAGGAGGCAGCGCTGGCCTGTGGCCGAGTGGTCTGGAGTGCTAGGTTTTGCAGTTGATTTTTTTTTTCTGCCGATGTTTTCTATACTGAGTTACACATTTTTGGGCTGTAACGCTCACTGCTACATGAGCGAGTTCGCCGAACGCGCGCAGACTGACACTGACGCGCTAGCGAGTTATCGTTGGCGTGGTGTTGCCATAAGCACCGACTGCTTGCATCAACTGCGTCCACTGCGTAGGCCTCGGCTAGTGATTGCTACGATTCCAAGCCGTTCTGGGAGGCTTATCTTAGGCATTTTACAGCCTTCAACACGGCGGAAGCGCGGTATGGCGATTATTGATATATCGAGAATGCCCATGCAACAATAACGTCGGTTGTCAAGCATGTTTTACAGAAGCGAAACCGAAACTTTTTTGAATGCTAACTTTCGACATCGTCCAATCACGGTGCACCTCCTCCTGTCGTCACAACCTTTAGTTGGTGCTGCCGCCGCAAACCGCGCATGGTAGTTTTTCTTTTGGGCTTTATAAAATAATTACCGACTTATCAGCCAGATAAACAATGAAAAGTGTGTTAATTTGAGCCAGTATACGCAGTGCAAGCAAAACCGGGAAGTTGACCAATTCACTTCGGTGTCCCTTTAAAATCGGCGAGCATGTGATCCCTGAAAGAAGCCACGCAAGAATTCTCAGAGATCACTCAACATTATAGGCTTTCCTTATATCTGCCAGGTCATAAATCCATCACAAAAGAGCAAGAAACCTCACTTCGGCAGCTACAGACCTATACTTTTCCGCACCCTACCCGGCTCCACGCTATATTCCCCACAATGTATACATCCATTTGCCCTCACTGTGGAGAGCTCTCAACCTTGTATCACATGGTGTGGCCATGCCAACATAAGAATATAGGCAGAATACGAAATTCAACTTTAGAGCAGTGGGAGCGAGAGCTGGCCAGCTCTGATCCTGATCATCAGCTTCGGCGAGAGGGCGAAGGCGGCAGCAAGCTCTTCTGGGGTACTGGACTGAGGACTCCACTCACAGCGCTCTTATTTGATGTGAATAAAAGTTTTCCTCCTCCTCCTCGGCACTGACTGACGGAAAGCGGCAGAGCCGATCTCCCAATTGCCAAAATACAGGAATTGTTGGACCCTTTAGCCGACATTTTGAAACGCCTGCACAGGGTAAGTGCAGGAATGACAGAAAAAAAGATAAATCTTCTGCAGCTACTGACCACGAGCCTGATATCGTGCAGCCTGCAGCACCAGAAACTTTATCCGCCCTGAAGAAGGCCACATTAGACTCCATCATCACTGCAGTATATAAGGCAGCTTTTACCCTCCCTATATTAAACAATCACCGCAATTAAGGGCCTTTAAATTCTATCTCATAATACCTTTCAAAAAATCACTCTTCTAGCAGAAAAGGAGCCCCTGGGAAAAACAAAATAGGTACCGGTCCTCCTGTAAATTATAGCCCACTTCCCGAGAAAAAAAAACAGAAAAACACGCACGCGTACACCCAGAAAATATTATACTTCGCAGTTAGGCTACCTATAGTCTAAGCTGTCTACAGTAAAACAATTTTATTTACTATTCATAGTTCCTCAGTTTAGAAAAAAATATTTGTTACGGGAGAGGCAGCAACAGTGCAGAATTAAATTGCGCGAGCAAAGAAAATGCGACAGCATTAGTGAAGACAGTAACCAGATCATCTTAAACTTCGTGCACAGCTGAAACAAGAATAACACTATCATGGGTAACCACACGTATTCCTTTATGCTTTCCCTTAGATTGAATTGTGCCGCCTATACAAATCAACGAACACGAGAAAAAACCTTTTAAGAAGTGCGATTCTCTTCCCCACTCGCCCAGCCGATACAGCGCGCAATTTGTGGAAAACAGAAAAATGTGTGAGCTCAGTTCGGGCTATATTTTAGGCCTACATTAAGAAGAATTGAGTAGGCCTTTGTCACCAAACGATTTTGCGCTATAGGTGGTATTCGTTGCAAAATTTAGCTGTCAATTTCTTCGCTTGGCAACACTGGAAACGGCCACGGACATAGCCGCTGCGCCACGGACATGGCGAGGCTTGGGCCACTGCGCCCCCAGGCCGAAGGAAAAAATTACGCCCACCTCCCCTCGCGGGAACCCTGGTGTGATGCGACGCTGTGGGGGGGTTCGAGCGCAAGCGGAGAGCAACCGTCGACCGAAAGGCCGCCGGGGAGAGGCACACCGGTTATATGCGCAGCGCGCCCGAAGGAGAGGAGACTGCGGAGAGAGAGAGAGAGTACTGCACATGCGCAGCACCACGCGCAGCGCCACCCACCGGCGGAGTGAGAGCGCGCTGGGCCGCACACCCGCAGATGTTGAGAGAGAGTGTTCGCCCTCACCTGGGCACGCGCCGGCGCCAGTGCGTCTGCCGCGGCTATGACGCAACACAATCCACTTTAATCCAATCTAATCCAAGCCACGCCAAGCCAATCCGATCGAATTCAATCCAATGCCCCTCGCGAGAGAGTGTTCGCTATCGGAGAGGAGAGGGGGTGAGCGGAGGAGAGTGCGGACGCCGACGCCGCCGCCGACGACGACGACTACCACAGACGCACGCAGGAAGGACAGGGCCGCCGACAAGAGATGCTCTCAGCGTCGCATCTAAAAACACCGGCGTGCGTCGTCTGCTCCGTTTCAACCAGATTCTCAACGGTGGTGTCAGCATAGAGGTCATTAATCGCACTCACATTGTACTCGAGGCAATACTTTGCGTGCGTTGAGGTAGTGTTTATTAACGTGCAACACAGTCAAGTGCTTAGCACGGACAAGTACCGCCATCCCGCGGAGCCCGACGTAACCAGTGACGGCGCAGCATGGCCTCTGCGATCGGCTACCGGCGGCAGCGCGCGAAGGCCATGGGCGCACTCACACGGTTGCCTGCATGCGCGCAATTAGGATGCGTTCAAGGCATCGGAGCCCATTATGCCTGAGCTATTTGTCACCGGCCATGCGCTCACACTACGCACGAAATGAACGACGAGAATAGAGTTCTAGCATTCCGTATGCCCCGTGTGTTCCGTTGGGACCGCGTTGGGCGGGACCCGGCAGCGCATGCGTGCGTGGGCACGGCGGGGAGGAACCCCCCCCCCCCCCCGCCTTGACGAATGCGTGGGCATGGTGAGGGCCGGCCTGCGGAACTAATCCACCCTCCTGGATGAATGCGCAAGAGTGTCCCGGTCAACACGGTACGAACGGTACAGACGGAGCATACGAGGTGCTAGAACTCCAAGATGTTCCCGACCATGTACATAACGTAACGACAGGATAGAGCAAAGCTAGCCCAACATATGGCAGGGGTCGGCAACCTTTTGAGGCGGAGAGCCAAGTTGCATGACGTCGACACGACGGGGGCTGGACGGCAAATCGGCATCAGCTGGGGGCCAAGGGATTTCCAGGGAACGTTCGGCGAGTTTTCACTAACGTACAAACGTGGAACAATACTGTGCCAAACTGGAATATTGTACTAGACCTGTGTAAAGAAAGGAAGTGAAGACGGTATCTGGCTAAGTGCGAAGATGGGGGACAGACAGTTATAACTGGAAGCAATCTTGATTTGTTCCTCTGCAACCACATTTGAGATCAAAACTGCCGGGCCGGTCTTAAGATTGGAAGTCAAAAGTGGGGAGGGTCTGACGTCTCCCGGGGTGGGGGGGTGGGGGGGGGGGTGCACATTCAGCCCTCAGGCCATAGGTTGTCGACCCCAGATCTGTGGTATCCCGGCCCATCGTTTGAGATTACTGCGCTTTGAGAGCCGAGTAAATTTTAAACGCACCGGAAAGATTCATACACTTAGGCCTATAAAGCTGTATGCTGCAATTAAGACGCGCTGCGTCTACACGTTCGAGCGAACCACGCGCAAGCTGGCACAACTTCTGCAGCAACGTGATCGGGCCCATCATACACTAGCGCCGCAACGCCTGAAAACATGTGATTGCTCGGCCGAGCGCAGTGTAAACACCCATAAAGTATTTTTTACACTGTGGTTTCAACACAGCTGTATCATTAAGAGCACCTCAAATACCAGTCAACTCACATAAACGCTTAGGATAAGCGCAGACGTCGGTACTCCAGCCCCCGGAGAGCTGCCCCTGGTGGCGCGTGCTGGTCTTCGACGGACTATCCCAGGGCGTGCCCTCTCAATGGTAGTGCGCGACCAAACTCGGCTGCGCCTTGGAAAACGCCGCGTAGACAACTCGGCGAGGGAGGCAGGGGCCGGAACGCAGCCCTCAGACCTGGCGGCCAACCGGCGAACGAGGCCTAACGGCGGTGGCGAATGCGCCGAGAGCCCTCACGGCGGTGTTGTTCACCACGCACTCGATCGCTATGGGCACCGGTCAAGAAACTTACCGGAGGATGCGGCCGAACCTGTCCTCCTTGTCCTGGCCCTGGCTCGGCGGCGCAGGGGATGCCCGGACCGTCAGACGACCAGCCACTCACGCCGGCGGCGGAAGCAGTAATGGCGTCAGCAGCCTTCTGCCACGCTCGCGCCCTGTGCGCGCGCGCCCTCTTCTTCTAATCGACGCTCACGTGATGGTGACAAAGATCAGTTTACGACGATGACAACGAGTAGAAAAAGCAAATGTTTATTGAAGAATATTGGCATTTACTCGTTCAGACTCACTCCTATCCTTTGAAGAGTATCAACATTTAAAGTTCGGGATGAATGTTCATTTTTGTGTTTCTCGGCAATGCGAAGTGACCTTCACCGAGCTGCACTGCAGGATTCCTAGGCTAAATTTCTATCTGTTCAGACCAGGGTTTTCGCCTGCGGAACTATGTGTTTGGTACCAGGTGGTGGTGGTGGTGGTGGTGGCCCGAAAAATGGCGCATACCCACTTAGGGGGATTGGCCAAGAAGAGTTATCCCTGAAACAATCGAACGTTTTTTTTTTTGTTTTTTTTTTCTCGACTGTCGCTGTTTCTCAGCAGCTAGACAACTGCTTTTGAAGGACCCTATTGAGCGCTTGGGGTTGACTTGGTCGATTCCACTTGTATTATCTATTGGAGGAACAAACTTGGGGTATGCAGAAAGGGATATATATAATTGCATTCAAGTTTCTTCTTTCTGCTTCACGTTCTTTGAATTGCTGAATGTTGCTAATAATGGGAAATTCGGGTTTTATTTATAACGAAGTTTCCTTTTACGGCCTCTTCCCGGAAATAAATTAGTATTTTGAGGCCCTCACGCATTTCAGCAACCGATTTAGCTTTGGTCAATCACCCCTTGTGGGTACGTGCCCAAAACTTTGAGGGCATCATCATCAGAAGAAGAATTGATTTGATTGATAGTGGGGTTTAACGCGCCGACGCAACGCAGGCGATGAGGCGCGCCGTAGTGGAGGGCTCCGGATTAATTTTGACCCCCTGGGGATCTTTATCGTGCGCCGAAATCTCGTACACACGGGCGTTTTTGCTTTTCGCCTCAATCAGAAAAGCGGCCGCCGCGGCCGGAAATCGAACCCGTGACCTCGTGCTCAGCCATCAGAAGAAGAAGAAAAAGAAGAAGAAGAAGACGTGCCATGGTGGGAGGCAACCAACCAATCTGGTTTTTTAGTTAAAAAAATACACTCTTCTTGGCCAATCCCCCTGAGTGGGTATGCGCCACTTTATGGGCCACCACCACCACCACCAACCAACCAACCTCTCAGCAGGGGCGTCGCCGGCCGCCGGTACTACGGGGTGACCTTCGTAGCCCAGGCTAGGTGGTCTTGTGTCTCTCCGGGTTAGAGCAGCTCAACGCTGCCTCCCGGAGCCCTCAGGAGTAGGCTTGGAGGAGATAATCACGTGGACGGGCCCTCATGTGATGACGACGTCGACCCATGGTTTTAATACTACGCTTAGCATCACTTTCGCCGCAATTTTCTCAGCTTTGATATATTGTTGTTGTTGTTGATCCTGATAATTAATGGCGCATACCCAATCAGGGGATCGGCCAAACAACAGAGGATTGTAAAAATGAATGGTACTCTTATCAATTCACGACACGCCTAGGAAGGATAATTTAGATCAGTTGGTTTTGAGAAGAAAAAAAAACTGGAAAATTAAAGCGAGGATGACCAATCTCAATCATAAAGAGAATCGTTTAGAATTTTCAATGTAGCGCAGGAGAGCAGAGCATACATCCCGGCGGCAAAACCCCGTTTCGGATGCCCCGAACGATAGTATAGCCGGCCCTGTTAGTGATATCCCCAAACTGCAAAGCGGCACCTCCAGGGACTGACGTCTCAGTCGGGAAAAACGTCGGCATGTCAACAGGTAGTGTTCGACAGACTCGTCTTCGTTGCAATAGCTGCACAGAGCTGTTGGCGCCAGACGAGACCTGTGCAAGTACCTATTTAACTAGGGTACTCGACAACGTAAGGCTGTGATAACCACCTCTAAGTTGCGGGAAGGGCACCATTCAGGTTTCCATGAGAATTTAAGATGATTAAATTCACTTAATGACAGTAAAACCGATTCTTGCTGTTCTCGGAGTTTCAGCATCCTACGGTACCTAGCTGCTGTTATTAATGGTGTCGGCTCTACGACGTCTACTACAGGACCTGAAAGTGCTATCCTTGCTAGAGAGTCGGCTGTCTCGTTGAATGTGATCCCCGCATGACCAGGAACCCAAAGAAGGTTAATTTCAGTGAAGTGAGGTGGCAGGAGTGACCGAAACGTCCGCAGAAGAGGAGTGTCTTTAGGGGAAGAAAGGGCTAAGCATACAGAAAAAGAATCAGAAATTATGATTGGAGATGTAATTGATACATCCAGCTTTCGTAGCGCCAGGACAATTGCCAGGAATTCCGCGAAGAATATCGGGATAAAATCAACCAGACGAACCGAAAAGGACCAGTTAAGGGAAAGGGAAAATATTCCTATACCGGATTTTTCTTCTCGTTGAGAGGCATCTGTATATATTATAGCACCTGGCTGCATGGAGGTCAAATAACCTTCGAGAAGACGATTGAGCAGTCGGGCTGGTAAAAGTTTAGCATTTTTGGGGAAAATGTTCTGGAAATTGATAGAAAGAGGAGAACTCCTGTCTCTGTATGGAATAACCTGATTTATTGCTACACCCAACGGAGAAAGGAGGCTCTGTACCAGAGTGCTTTGTGGACATGAGGACTTGGGCCATTGGTGCACCATAAACGCACCTGGTTCTACAATAAAGATAAACTGCTCCCTGTTCACCTCAGAGCTATAAGCTCTCAGAAAAGTTTCAACAGTCAGTGTCCGGAACCTATTAAGCAGAGGAGGAACGCGCGCTTCCAAGTAGAAAACTGCATTTGCTGCATTCTTAGGCAACCCTAAGGAGCAGCGAAGAGCCTGGCGCTCCAGAATAACCAGACGATGAAGCTTATACGCCGCGGACCCAGCGAATAACACGCACCCAAACTCTAAAATGGGGCGAACGTACATCCTGTATATCATAAGAAGGGTCTCTCTGCGCATTCCCTTCTTTCTATGACTGAGACGTCTTAACATCCCAACAGCACGTGCACCTTTGGCCTCAATGAGGGCAATATGTGGGGTCCAGTCAAGTTCACTGGTGTAAATTATCCCGAGGTACTTTAAGGAAGGAACCTGAGGAATTATGCACTGCCGGTAACTGAGCGTAATGTTAACAGGGCCTGAGATCGGAAAAACTAATAAGGAACATTTGTTGACGTTCAAAGAGAGACAAATACTGTCCAACCAGGAGGCAATGAGGTTCAGATATGACTGCATTAAAGTGTAAAGTGATTGAATGTCAGGAGCTGATGCAAAAAATGCAACATCGTCGGCATATACATATGTGGAGACACCAGAAACCACCGGAATATCGCTTACAAGGATGTTAAAAAGAACAGGGGAAAGGACCGCCCCTTGCGGAACGCCCCTAGACTGTGGCCGCTGTGAGGAAGTAACATTAAATTTAACACAACTGAACTGCCTGTCCTTCAGAAATTCACAAATCCAAGCTATAATGTACCTTGGGAAGTTTAGGACTTGTAACCGGGACAACAACACAGGGTATTCCACGCTATCAAAAGCTTTTGCTACATCTAGGGTAACTAGAGCCGAAAACTGGTTAGTGCGACGGGCTAGTTTAATCCGGCTTTCAAGGTCAATGTGCGCACTCCAAATGGAACACCCAGGGCGGAAACCAATTTGTCTCGGGCTAAAGATTCTAGAGCTAGACACCAATTGCATTATGCGTTGCTGCAATATCCGCTCGACTAATTTAACCACGTTCGATGTCAACGCGATAGGCCTGATGTTTTCAATCAAGAGGCCCTGACCAGCATTCTTAAGTACAGGAAGTATTTTGGCGAGACGCCAGACATCGGGGATCCATGCATGTCTAATAGAATAATTTATCATGTTAAGTAAATGATTCGGAGCTTCATTATATAATAATTTCAGCATTTCAGTAGTAATGCCATCTGGGCCAGGAGCTGCAGCTGTCAATTTAGTCATGACATCAGCGAGCTCTGAGAGCGTTACCTCTATGAAGTCGTCTGCCACGTCTGGCGGGGAAAAGGACACCGCTAAGGAAGATGAAAAACGAGCTTGAAGCCCATCAGCTATCGACTCTAGGGACTCTGAGAGTTCACCTGGAGATAGCACCACAGAGTCTGTATTATCTGGACAGGGTACGGCTTTCCGCAATCGAAGAAAGCGAAAAAGCGCACGCTTATTGTTAGGCTTGGAGAGACTCAAAGATCTATCTGTGTCATAAGTCTGTTTAGCATTGGAAACAGCGCGTTTGAATTCCGCTGAAAAATATTTGAAGTTGCACCAGTTAAGCGGGGATAAGTTCTGGCAAAGTTTCTTCCAGGCTGCCTTTCTACGTCTAAAGCTGCGCGAACACTCTTCGTCCCACCAGGGACTAGGCGACACTGACTTCTTCGACATCACTTCAAATAATGACGACTGAGCTGAAGTGGAAAGGGCAGAACAAAGGCCTGTCGCACATTCAGCTTCGTTTTGTGGGACCAGAGAGGACAAGGACTCCTTCAGAGAGATTTGAAACCTTTTATAGTTGACAAAAGATCGGCTTTGGCGGTTAATTAAACGGATGGGACACCCGATGTCAAAAACTATTGGGATGTGGTCACTACTCGACCCGCCATCAATGGTCGACCAAGAAGGCACTGAAACACCTCGAGAAGATATAGTTAAATCCAAAACAGATTGCGTTTGTCCCTTAAAGTAGGTTGGAGAATCCGAATTTATGCATGTTAAGTTGTTATCTGTAATCCAATCCAACAAGCGATTACCGCAAGAATCCGTCCGGAAGCCCCAAGTAACGTGGTGGGAATTAAAGTCTCCTGCAAAGATAATTGGAGGTACAGCCGAAGCAATAGCCAAATCAAGGGGTTCAGAATCAACGACGCCACTGGGAAAGTAAACATTGGCTAATGAAAAAGGGAGGCAACCAGGTACGTAGCTTCAATTCCAGCACTAAAATTTCACAGTCAGAGCGTTGAAGTTGGAAGGACACCTTCGCGTTATGAGCAAACTTTGTAGATATCAAACTTAACAGACCGCCACCTCGGGTTGGTCTGTCTAGCCGAAAGGTGCGGTAATTATAAAGACCAAATTCCTGGTTGCTTCTAAGCCAGGTTTCCTGTAGCAAAATTACGTCTGGGGAAAATTGGGAGCACAAACAAAGTAAATCTGCAAAGCCTGCCGAAACGGAGCGACAATTCCACTGAATAACTTTTAGAACCCCTATGATTGAGAGAGACCGGCTGCAGCAACTGCAGCCTCTAATATCTGACCCTTGGGCTTTGAAACAGATTTACCTTTCTTGGATTTTGCCTTTGGCTGCACTTCCAGGGTTTCGGTACTAGGTGATCCGGAACGCTTACTAGACTGATTTACAGTCTCCATGGGCCAAGTCTGAAGCTCCATGTCCGAGTCTGAAGAGGGCGAAAGGGGGGGAAAATAGTCTGTGTCGGCCGTAGCACCACGATCAGACGAAGTACCAGCCTCAGCGTAAGTAAGATGTTCGGATCCACGCACAGAGGTAGTGAGAGTAGACGAGACTTTAACTGAATCCGAGGCAAGATTAGCTGCTGAGAGCAGCGGACCTTCAGGG
Source organism: Haemaphysalis longicornis (assembly GCF_048455015.1). Lineage (NCBI taxonomy): Eukaryota > Metazoa > Arthropoda > Arachnida > Ixodida > Ixodidae > Haemaphysalis > Haemaphysalis longicornis. Next base: position 71,860,980 of record NW_027526204.1, read on the forward strand.
GCGGTGGAAACTTGTTGGATCACTTGGGGAGAAGAGGTACACGAAAGCGGAGCGGGCTGCAAATATGGCGCCAGCTGAGTCACCACTGTGCGGGACACGCACTCGATTATGCTGGAAGTTAACTGGGTGATAACTGAAGTGACACTTTTCTCAACGGCCGCCGCAACCACGGAAGCAAAAGCTGGGTCAGCGAGGGAAGGCTGTTGGATCTTGGCAACCGCTTTTTCCACCGCGGCAACAATGGTACTGACTACGGCTGCGTCAGCGAGTGATGGAGATTGTTTGGCAGTAACTCCAGCGTACCCATGTGTCCTTTCTTTGACAATGGCAACAGCATCCCCGCGCGAGCAGCGACGCTTACCCATGACCTCAACCACTTGGACTTCTTGAGCTCTAGCAGGGCAATTAGAATAGTCAGCTGGGTGTGCCGCTCCACACAAACAACATTTGGCATCTTGGGCAGTGCATAGCTCGACAGAATGGCTCTCACCGCATGCGCGACACCGGGGAGACGATTTGCACGCCCTGGATGTGTGGCCAAAACGCCAACAGCTGTGGCACTGAAGTGGCCGAGGAGAGAGAGGTTCCACACGGTAAATGAGTGGCCATAATCTCCGATGGACATGCGGTCCCTACAAATGTAGCGATGACAGATTCTGTTGGCACCCTGTTTTTCTCTACAGCACGGCTGCAACGGTAAACTGACGTGACTCCCGCTACTGAAAACTGCTCTAGTACCTCCTGAGGTGTCATCTGAACATCAACACCTCGAACGATGCCCTTCACGCAAGCAAGGTGAGGGGGGATAAATGCACTCACCTGAACAAAGCCAAACATTGTACATTTCAAGAGGTCAGCGACACAGGTCTTGTCTGACGATCGGCACAAGACGCCACCTTTGCCGAACGGGCGAACCTCCGCAATGTGCTCGAACTTCTCAGTAGCCGCTCGAAGTGCCGCCTGTACAGCCCGCGGGTTTTTCAGCCGGATGAATCCGCCGCTTACTGGCACCAGGGCCACGGGGATGCTGCCCACCCCACTGCGCTTTAGGGCTTCCAATTGCACGTCCTGCGGACGAATAGAGGCCGCCCAGGGGGAACTCCCCTGGCCAGGAGACTCTAAAGACATCCAGGCGCGGAAACCAGCAACCTGGAAGAAAAGAAGACCAGAATAATGACGGCAAACAACCGCTAATCTGCCTGAAGGTTGGCCGATCACCTGAACCAGGAAAGCGAGAAACCAAGCGGCTTAGAAGCAAGCGACCACGCTGGCAGACACGTCTCCGCCCGTGCAGTCCGGAAAGCATTGGTGAGCCGGTGGATCAGGTCGTACGGTATGTTCAGGTTTTGTTCTGCGTACCTGCGTCGGTCGCTTCTGGGGAGCACTCTTTTAGTGCTCTGCGCTGAGTAAAATCTTTTTTCCGGATTCAAATGACTTGGAAGAACTTATCGCATCTTCTAATTTTGCACATGCATAATATCCTTAGATCTAATTCTTTTTTTTTTTCAAAATGAGATCATAGTGCAACTTGGCCAATCCCCCAGGATACAACCCCATGTTATCTTTACTCCAACCAGCCATCCAGCATCATGCCTAACATTTCTTTTAAAGCGAAGCTGGCTATGCCTCACTGATGAAAATCCGTGTCACTGCATAACGCACCACAGGCAATCCAACTTTACACAATGGGCAGGGTTTCACAAAACAATGATGACGATGAGCGAAGGCACATCAAGAAAATATGCTTCCCGTGGTCAAACTCGAACCCGAGACTCTTACATTAGAAAGCCAACACGTTTTCGACTGTGCCATTCCGACACAGTCAAAGCCGTTTGTATTTCGACTTGGACTGATTATTCGGGTAACCGATCCGGGGTTTCGGTTTCGATGCCGGTAGTTCTGCCAACATGGGGCTAACCCCAGGGTGTATATTGTTTTTTTTTGTGTGTGCCATTTTGCCCCAGGGCATCAGAGGAATTGAAAAAAAAACGAAAGTGGCCGGAGGCAAGCGGCTTCATTACAAAGCAGTTTCTACAAGGGATGTTGCCTCCCGGGTTCCTAACGTAAAGGGATTCGCCAAGCCTGCTGTGGTTTGAGAGAAGATGAGGTTGAGGTGGTGACTTTGCCGGCTGTAATAATCACCTCTATGTTGTCAAGTACCCCAGTTAAATAGGTACTTACATGCACAGGTCTCGTCTGGCGCCAACAGCTCTGTGCAGCTACTGTTACGAAGACGAGTCTGTAGAACACTACCTATTGACATGTCGACGTTTTTCACGTCTCAGATGTCAGTCCCTAGAGGTGCCGCTTTGCAGTTTGGGGATATCCCTAACAGTGCCGGCTTTACTATCGTTTGGGGCATCCGAAATGGGGTTCTGCCGCCGGGATGTATACTCTGCCCTCCTGCGCTGCATTAAAAATTCCAACAGATTCACTTTATGATTGCGATTGGTCACCCTCGCCTTGATTTTCCAGTTTTTTTTTTTTCTGTCGTTTATGGTTCCTAAACTCTTTCCAACCGGTCTAAATTATCTTTTCTAAGCGGCTCGTAATTAGATAAGAATTCCATTAATTTTAACCGTCCTCTGTTGATTGGCCGATCCCCTGATTGGATATGTGCCATATCTAAAGACAACAACGATTTTGCTGGTCGCTTCCCGATCTATTCGCTAACTTGCTGCCTGTGTGGAAACTCTCATCCGGCGGACTACTCCAGGTGTCCGGTTCGCGAGCAGGAAATGAAAATCCTTGAAGTGATTGAGAAACGTCGGTGCACGCGGAGTGAGGCGATGACAGTGGTTCGCGAAAGATTGTCCGGCTATGCCTCAGCAGTTGCCCGTGGCTCTACACTTGTTGATTCGTCTCTGGCTGAAATAATTGCCTCTGCAATAGAAAAAAGTCAGGCTAAAGTAATGGACAGGTACATGCATGCCATGACAGAACTTTTGGCAGCTCACACATCCCATGTATCCCAGACTGTGTCTGCATTGTGCGGCGTAGCGGTACAAAGCGATTCAACAGACGGGTCCAGTTCAAAAGCTGCAGGGTCACTAAACCAGCAAAGCTTTAGTGAGTCAAATCTTTCGGAATCACCAGGCCAAGTCATCTCTAAAGCCCTTCAGTCCCCTGAACTTCCAGCCTCTCCCCCTAGTGTGCCCCCTTCGCCTCAGTCCTGTTCTGGACGTGATCCATCTTCCTCCAAAATCGTTTTTCGACAGCCCACTTTGCTGCAATCCTCCAATATTCATCCTGAAAACAAACCTAGTGCCAGTTCTTTGAACTCTCCGGTGGACATGGAGTATCAAACAGTTCCGTTTAAAAGAACTGGATCTCCGACTGTGGGCTCACTGGAATCGTCTCCCAAACAAAAAGCAAAAAAAGGTCAAAGCGTTCCCAAAACAAATGACATCTTGGAAGCTGCGGTGGCAGCCATCAATTCATCGTAATGTCGCTTCGGGTCCTACAATGGAATTGCCGCTCTGTCATGTCAGCTCTCACAGACCTTGATTTTATAGTCTCTAAAGAACAACCAGACATTATTTTATTGCAAGAAACCTGGCTGACTCCGTGTAGGCCATTTTATTTCCATAATTATCGGATATTCCGCTTAGATCGACTAACCAGAGGAGGTGGATTGTTAATTCTCGTGTCATTGCAATTTTGTCATAAAGCCCATAAGTCATTTGAATTCATGTCGGTGGATTGTGAAATTCTAGCAGTTACATTTAGCCTGCCCGGGTGTTTTGCATTTTCGGTGGTTAACTCCCATTTTCCGGAAGGCGTCATTTCTACCTCTCCTCTCGATGCTGTTTTGCAATCGTGTGAGAATCGCGTTATTATTTGCGGTGATTTTAATTCCCACCATGTCTCTTGGGGGCTCCGCACAGATTCCTGTGGTAGGCGGCTAAGTGGTTGGATGAATGATAACAATATGCATTGTTATAACTCTGGTTCAGCAACATTTTTTCGATGGAAGACTACTTCAGTCTTAGACTTGACTTTTTCAAACTCCGGCATTATCTCTTCGTGGACTACTTTAGGTCACGCGACAAGTAGTGACTATGTTCCTATTTTATTTGAGATAGTGTGCCCTTCTAGGTCCCCACGTGCTCGTATGATTCGGCATACAAATTTACACCGTATGCAAAACAAGGTAAAAATAGCACTTCAATCTGTTCCATCCGGTAACGAGGAACGCAGGGCAGTTCAAGTTACTTCGATCATTTCGGATGCTGTTAGGTCTTCCCAATTCATTATCTCTTCTCAAAAAGATGGCAATAGCCCGTGGTGGAACGAAGATTGCGCACGGGCGTATAATCAAAGGCAGGCGGCTTGGAAGGTACTGCTAAGAAACCAATGCCCGTCTAATTGGACCAATTACAAATTTGCGGCCGCCATATTCAAACGGACAGTGTCTAAAGCGAAAGAAGCTCATAACACCCAGAAGTTTGCCGCTCTCTCAAAGCCAAAGAATAGGCGTTTGCTGTACCAGTTTCTTCGCTCGAGAAAGGTGGTTCAAGAGCTCCACAATGAAAATTCAGTGGTTCATTCAACACAGGAATCTATTGAAGCTCTCGAACAAATTGCACAAGAACTTAAATCCCGCTTTTCTTCTGTGTTCTCCGCTCCTTTTGTCAGTCAACTTTCTAATGTTGGTTTCAACCCAGTGAAAATGTCGGAATTGGCTGACGTTGTTTCACAGCTGTCTGAGGCTGCTCCGGGGCCAGATGGCATTACTGTGCCAATGTTACAGTTTTTATTTGAGGAAACCCCTGAAGATTTACTCAACATAGTAAACACGTCAATGAAACATAGCTGGATACCTCCAGAATGGAAACTCTCCAAGATAGTGCCATTGCTAAAAAACGAAGGATTAGGTTATGTCCCAGATAACATCAGGCCAATTTCCTTAACTAGCAACTTGGTAAAGCTCGTCGAGAGGATATTGAATGGTCGCCTTATGCGGTTTCTTGAAAGCAATAAGATTTTAAGCCCCACTCAAATTGGCTTCAGACCCGGGAATTCCATTTGGAAGGCTCATATTGACATTGAGAGCCGCGTTAAACTAGCCCGTAGCCTAAAACACGTGAGCGCACTTGTTACTCTTGATATAACAAAGGCCTATGACAGCGTAGAGTATACTACCTTAATGTCTCATCTTGAGAGTAGCGAAATCCCTCTATACATCCAATCGTGGATTAGTCAGTTTTTAACTGGAAGGACATTCTTCTGTTCGAAAGGTGGCATATCATCTTCGCACTATCAGCAGTTTCGAGGGGTTCCTCAGGGGTCAGTCCTTTCTCCGGTTCTTTTTAATATTCTTCTCAGATCAGTTCCCATAATGGATGGCATATCAACTTACGTTTATGCCGATGATATTGCTTTTTACTCATCGGACAGAGATATTCATGACTTGTGCCAAAGACTACAAAACTATCTGGCCACCCTAGATAATTGGCTTAACAGGCTACATTTGTCACTTAATGTGGGAAAATGTGCGGTCTTAGTATTTCCGGTGACCATCCCTATTTCTTTATGCCTATTGTACCGACAGCAATCCATCCGTCAAGTTACAGAATTAAAATATCTCGGTATAATTTATGATGACAAGCTTACATGGCGTCCTCATATTAAACATATTGCTACTAAAGGAGAAAGAGCTGCAGGCGTGCTCCGCAGGCTATATAGCCACAAATTCGGGTTGCGTAGAGATACACTGTTAATGATATATCGCAGTTATGTCCGCCCGGTATTAGAGTTTGGCTGCGTCCTTTTTTCTGGTTGTGCGGCGTACAAATTAAATCCCCTATTTATCGTCGAGAGAATGGCTTTGCGACTATGCTTGGGACTGCCAAAATATGTCGCTAACCCTATTTTACACCTTGAGGCACGGTTTCCTCCACTGAAGTTTAGATTCCAATTATTAACCGTACTAACCTTTGTCAAATTGTTTGAACCCCCACTGCATGACGCCCAGTTCATTTTCCGTCTGAGGCCTAGCTGATCTTTTTCAAGGCATTCAGTGGACGCGGTTCCAGAGACCCCAGATGGATCTAGTACAGTCATGGCTCCAGCCACTTCACGCAGACCTTTTCCGGCTCCCCTCTACTTGTATTAGTGTGTCATCTGTTGAAATAATGTTTGATAATATCTTCCCCCCGAATGCCAAGATGTTGCCAGCCCGAATTCTAAATGGATTGCTGGAGGATCATTTGTCAACCCTTCATTCCCATATCGTAATTGCTACCGATGCCTCACAAGTTGATGAAAAAGCTGGAGTCGGGATATTCTCCCAGTACCTCGATTGGTCCTTTTCGATCAGGTTACCTGATTTCACACCTATTTTCCAGGCGGAATTATTGGCAATAATTTTGGCTCTTCAAAAACTTCAGCATAGATTTTCCCATGTAGTTATACTTTCTGACTCCCTCTCTGTGTGTTCCGCATTAACATCCGAAAAAGATTCTCCAATTATCCGCACATTCCGATCATTTGTTCCACATCAGCTTTGTGAGGTTCGGCTAGTGTGGGTTCCAGGACATGCAGGAATCTCATACAATGAAGTGGCTGATCAATTATCCAGCATGTCTCTTGGTGGCCCTGTGGTCGTGCAATGTCCAAATGACAGTTTTCTATTGGGGGCGAGATTTAAACGTCTACAGCTACTCCAGGCTTATAAGCAAGACGCCCTTCTATCCTCTAGAGATTATAGCCACCTTCGTCATGCATGGAAGCCAATGTTTTGTGAAACAAGGATATGCGAGGTAGCAATCACTAAACTTCGGTGCAAAATTCCCCCACTAAATTTTTATCTTTATAAATCACGTCTGGCTCCATCTCCGCAATGTCCTTTCTGCGACGAACTGGAAAATTTAGAACATTTTCTATTTAATTGCCGCAGCTTCTCCCCAATGCGACGCACGCATCTGGAGTCAACCTTTAGACGCCTTAACCTTCCGCTATCTAGTTACGAGGTCCTGTCACTAGGCGCTTCCGCCCTAGGAGTCTGCCACAGGGATGTTGTGTCTGCCCTCCATTCTTATGTTGTGGCGACAGGCAGGTTTTCCTGCTAGCCAGCTAAACATTCACACACACCTCATTTTTCTTCCTGAATCTACTTTCATATTATACATATTTAAAAAATTCTGTTGGGTATTTTCTTTTCTAAATTTCAGGATCTAAAATAATATAGGTCACATCCTCATTAGGCACAAAACTTCTTGGCCAATCCCCCGCGTGGGTATGTGCCATGGTGGGAGGCAACCAACCAAACAACCTATTCGCTGGGCGGTCCCTGGATCACGCCACTGTAAATGAACCCATTTCATCAATCAAGATCGTGTCACGTGGTAGAGGTGCTGGGACTCCTGTACCCTGTGGACCCAGCGAAATCAGGCGTTTTCCGTCGGAGTTGGCGAATCGCCGAGTTGCCTTTGGACCCGGGTGCGTACTTCCAAACGCTTCGCTGCACAGACCACCCACGTGACATGCCTGTTCGCGCGATGGAGAACGGTAATTCAACGTGGTCGTTGGCTGCGCCCCAAACCTAACGCGACCTAAAACATACCAAATCACCATTATTAACAAAAACGACGCGTAGATTTGAGTTTAGAAAAAAAAATAGAAAAAAAATAGGCAATAGCTTAGACATAAACCTGCTGAGGCTCGAACACAAGGCGTCATCACCAGTACGCAGTGCTCTACGTCTAGGCTACAGAGGCAGAACGGCTTGTTAGTTTTAGCAGGCGCTCAAAAGAAAGCGCGCGCAGTGACATCACACATGTTACGTGGGTGCTCTGTGCAGCGAAGCGTTTGGAAACACGCCGCCGGGACACGAGACACGCTCCCTGTGCGAGGAACGGTTAAGAGAGACGCTTCCAGGATGCTAAGTGACGTTTTCTCTGCCATCCGGCTGCAACTCCGTTGCGCCGGCGAAAGCCCGCCAGCCCTCCTAGCTCCCGACCATGCCTTCAGCTGCTTCTCTTGCCCTACGTACCTAACACTCGACGATCACGCCGTGTGGTACGCACCTGTGAGTGAACGGACCTCGTCTACCTCGCTGCTGCGAGCCGATCTGGCCACCACGGCGATGCGCGCGCGCAACGGTGCGCCGCTCCCCGGAATTTGCCCTGACCGAATTAAGAGCCCACCGGCTCTGAGCGCCGACGACGTGCACACTTGCGCGTGGCGCCCCATCGCCCCTTTCACCTAAAAAGAACTACGTAACTGTAACCAATGTAACAGGGAAGTTGGTCTAGGAGGCGGAGGAGGATAAACATCTTTTTTGTGTAGCAAATTTGTATGGCGTCTTTAGGAGGTGGATTCCTCAGTCCAGGACCCCATATGCTGTGCCAGCCGCTACTGCCCGCTCCACCAGTCGAAGCTGGGCGGCAGGCATGAGCTGGACAGGGCGCGCCTCCAGAGCTCGGGAGAGTTGTACGGATTCGGTTTGGGGAGAGGGTGGGGGGTGCATCCCCCAACCATATGGAAAAGAGTGCAGACTGCTCCACAAAAGGGGCAGCTAGGGGCGTAATTTGTTCGGTGTAGTGGCAGACTCTTTTAGGGTGGAGAAAGGTGTTTGTTTGCAAGGCACGGTAGTGGTGTGCCTGCTCAATAGATAAGTGTCGGTGGGGTTGGGGAAGAGTGCGTCGGGCCAGGCGTAGATATTGGGTCATTTCTCTGTATGCCAGCCGGGGAGTAAACCTCTCAGGGGCGGCGTCTTCACCCCTCGTGCGGCGTATCATTTCTCGCGCAAGGTCGTGGGCCGTCTTGTTCCCTCGCACTCCCAGGTGGTCTGGAGCCCATACGATCTGGATCTGTCGCTGCGGAGGGTGGCGGAGTAGTATTGCGCGGGCCGCAGCGTGTACCGTTGCGGCCTGGAAGTGCCGGCAGGCCTGGTAGAGGAGATGGCACGCGCGATTGCCGCCTCTTCAGCTTCACATGAGGAGCGTGTTGTGATAGAGGCAGTGATAGTCGGTCGATCCTTCTCGGGCGGGGCTTACTGCCAGGGCGAACGCTGGGTAGGAGGGGTATGCCACCGCGTCTGTGAAGACTCCATCAGCATCTTGACTGTACTGCCATGACATGGCATCCGCGCGAGCCTTACGTCGTCCGCTGTGGTGTTCAGGGTGCGTGTTACGCGGTAAGGGTCGGACTTGAATGCGTCCTTGAGTATGTCGGGGGAGGGGCTCTAGAAGTGGGCCGTTGTATACTGGTGTATTTATTCCCAATTCTGACAGGACACGGCGGCCAGCCTTGGGGAGAGAGAGCCGTTGGTATTACTGTAACAGACGTCCTTCAACTAGTTCCGACGACGTATTACGGATGCCGAGTTGAAGGAGCAGTGAGGTGGGTGTGTTTGGGGAAGGCACAGTGCGCGCTTGAATGATCTTCGGATTATTGTATTCCCGCATTCTTCTTCTTGCTTGTTGAGCAGAGCATATGGGACTGTGTAAGTGATGCGGGAAATAATGAAGGCCTGCACGAGACGTAGCATGCTCCCCAAATCCGCGTCTCTTCGTGATGATCCTGCGAAGAATATGCGAAACCTGGTCCGTAGAGTGTTTTAGGAGAGTTACGGGGGTGGAGTTTCGTTTGTCGTGCTGGAAGACCATTCCAAGGATCTTGATTTCAGGTGTGGGGCGAATAGTGTAGCCCTCTATGTGTATCTCGACCGGTGGGAGTGGGTCCCGTTTGGGCTCCCCTGGTTGGACCACGAGGAGTTCCGACTTTTGCGGGGCGCAAGAGAGTCCGCAGTATTTGGCACACTCAGTGACCACATCGGCCGCTTCTTGAAGGCGAGCTTCCATGCCCCCCAGCCTGTGCCTGTCCAGACTGTCACAGCGTCGGCCTAGATGCCATGCTTAATTTTTAGAAGAGCCGCAAAGCGTTGTGGCAGTTTGATTCGGGCAATGTTAAAGAGCATTGGCGATAGTACTGCTCCTTGTGGAGTGCCTCTGCTCGCCAGGTTGATGGGGTGGGCTTTGCTTCACCGACGTGGATCACCGCTTGCCTGTTTGTGAGGAAGTTTCGCAAGTATGCATACGTGCGTTCCCCGCAATGCAGCTCTCTCAGGTGGGCCAAAATGACAGAGTGAGACACATTGTCAAATGCCCCCTTGAAGTCCAATGCCAGCATCGCTGTGGGGGAGTGTCGGGTGGCCGGGGTCATGACCTGTTCTTTATTCTGGAGGAGGATGTCCTGGGTGGCGAGGTGAGGTCTGAAGCCAAACATAGAGTTTGGTATGAGGTCCCGATGGCCTAGGTGACGCTGTAGGCGAGCGAGGACGATATGATCCATGAGTTTAACGACGATGGACGTTAGCGATATAGGTCGTCGGTTGTCAATGAAAGGGGTCTAGTTCGGTTTGGGAAAGAGGTGAACGTAGGCGAACTTCCATTCTGCAGGGATCTTTCCCTCGCGCAACACTCTATTGAGGCACGCGGTGTCGTCATCGAGGTTGGCTAGTAGCCTGTTTGAAATTCCATCGGGATCCGGCGCCGTGTTTTTCCGTGAGCAAGCCAGTGCCGCTCGTACCTCCGAGATCAAGATGTCTTGATCCAGTGTGGGGTTTGGCTCGCCATCGTAATCTATGTGGCGCTGTTGAGCACCGGGTGGGAAGAATTTTGACTCAAGGTTCGCCAGAAGTGTGTCTGTTGAGTGCTTGTGCATGAGGGCCCGTAGCTGGTTCAGTGACACTGTATTCGAGGTAGAGCAGTCCAGGAGGTAACGAAGAATTCTCCAGGTTTTTGGCGTTCTCACATGGTTGCCCATGGCGTCACAAAGGGAGAGCCAACTCTCACGGCAAAGTTCACGCGCGTATTTTGGCGCCTTTTCAGTGAGCTGCGCAATGCGCATGCGGAGATTTCAATTGTGTCGTAGCTTTTTCCAGCGCTTTTGCAGGCTGCATCTAGCTTCCCATATGTGTAGAGAGAGAGAAACAACGTTTTTTATTGTCCGGCAAAAAGACGCGGCCTGAACGTCACGCTGGACGGCCACCCGGCGCCTCCGAGGAGAACGTGCTGTCGGCCGCTGGCGCTCGAGAGCCTCCAGCGCTTGCTGGAAGGCCTCGCGCTGGGCGTCGTAGTCCACACTCGCCACCGCACTCGCTAGGCGCGGCGGCAACGCGTCTGTGACACCGTCCTCTACTTTGCATTTCCACAGCATGTGCGCCATGGTTGCTCGGTCCTCGCCACACACCGCACACACGTCACTGGCGTACACCTCTGGGCACACATGTTTCGCGGTGTGTGTCTACGCAGGGATTGTCGGTATTTGCATGTAACTTAGTAGTACAGGCGGCCTGGTCCTGAATAAGTTGGGTTATCCACGCGGAATATTGGTCTTCCTCCATCGGATCTGGGATGTCCTCTGTATGCCGTGATGACCTCATTTTCCTAAAACCAACCCAGTCTATCAAGGAGGCACGTCCCACCGTGCGGACTAACTCAGGGCCTGAAATGACCAATTCAATAATAAAATGATCACCGTGCCTCTTGCTTGTTTCCCCATACGCACATCACCTGCTTGTTTCTCAGGGAGAGGTATTGCATTGTATCCCGGCATGGTGCTTGTGCCCGTGCACAAGCACCTACCTGGTATGTTGTGCTCATTAAGTATCACCGCGCTTTCTCGTCTATATACTTGTGAAGGTAGTTGCCCCTTGGATTAGCGTAAGCGTAACCCCAAAGCGGGTGGGCCGCGTTGAAGTCTCCACTGACGATGAGCTGATGCCTGCCTGCTTTTTTTCCAGCCACTTCTAGCGTGTCATTTAGGGCCTGTGGGGATCATTTGCGTCTGCAGTATTCGTTGAGATGGAAGATGGGTAAGGAGGTCTTTGATGCCTCGGCGAGGAGTAGTTCTAGTAGTACGCCTGAGACTCCTGCTAATGGAAGGGAGTGCTGTGTAGCGGTGACTGACCTGGGTACCAGCGTGTGTAACACTCGCGTGCCATCCGCATGAAAGGTGACTATCCGGGTAGCGAAGCGTGTGAGTGGGTTTCCTGCAAGGCTATAACGTGCGGGGGTGTTTCTTGAGTTGTAATATACTGGATAGGTTCTGCGCGTTTCTCGCGGAAACCGCGGCCGTTCCCCCTGCCAAACTTTTGTTCGCCGAGGTTCCGTCTATCCTTATTAGGAGGACCCATCTTCTTCCCTGGCATCTTTGAGTGGAGGAGGAAAGGAAGCAGTGAAGCGAGTGCACTGATTAGGAGATGCTTCAGTCTTCGTAAGTCGTTCCTCGAAATTGGCAAGGATATCTTTGAGGGCTTGCAGGGTCTGATTGAGTTGCTCCGTAATCGTTTGTTGCGAGGAGCTACTGCAGGAAAGAACGTATACCCATCACCTCGTCTCGAATTATAAATGTCGTGGGATTAGCTGGCGGGCCCGACTTGGGGGGAAGGGGGGGGTGGGGAAGAGGGGGGTTGCACCACCGTTTGGTGGGAGGAAAGTGCGGATGCGCTTGATAGCGGGGGAAACTTGTTGCGAAGAAGGTGAAGGCGAGTTTTAACGAGGCCCGCAGTTCTGCGAGCTCCTGTCTTAAAGCAGCGTTTTCATCTTGTACTTGTGTTAGTATTGCGCCATATTATCCTCAACTCCGAAGGCCGCTATTCCTGCCCGGCTCACCTTGGGGCAGTCTTCCTGGCGTGATTCTTTGTGCCCGGTGCCCGTGTTGAATGAGCAGATTGTCGAGCGTTGGCCCATGGGTGGCTTGCGCTGCGTCACTGGCGTCGTACCTCGATAGCGTGCCTGGCTGGGCGGGCGTTCCCCGGTGGTTGAACGCTCCCTGGTTGCTGAACGCCCGTGTTGTGGCCCGTGACCCTGGTCCCGGCTCGGTCTTGAGCTCGAACGATGAGGTCCCAGGTTGCGCCGAGAGCCAGGAGAGGGGGAGTGCGACCGGCAGGACTCGTTCGATGTGGGCTTGTTTGCAGTTTTCTTGGCCTTGTACACGGTTGGCAAGTACCACTTAGGGCAGTCTTTAGATGCGGTTGTAGTAGAATAAACGTCTTCTTTCCGTACGCTGAGCATAGTTCTTTGTCGCCCCCTCCTCCAGAGGCGATATTGAGTTGGTGCGACGGCGTTTCAGTATCGTGAGCGTGCTCAGTTAGCTCGAACTCATGGTGGTTCCTCACAGTGTGGTTGCCTGCCATGCTTTGTAATGCATTGGTTATGTATATTGTGAGGTATATATGTATATCTTTGTAAATAAATGTGTTTCGTGTCCGTACCAGGATGTCCTCAATAGAGTGTGTAAAATGTGTGTTCCGCCAGGTGTTAAAACATTTTTCTTTAAATTACACACTGGCATGCTCCCTGTTAAAACTTGGATGAAAGATCGGGGTCTGTTTATAGCTTGGTCGATAGACTGTCGGCTCTGTACTCGACCAGAGACAATTGATCACTGCTTTGTAGACTGCAGAGATGCTGTCTTTTTCTGGGACATTTTACAGCGAACGCTCAAAAAAGACATGGATATTACGCCTTTCTCTAATCGATTTTTGCCATTCGACTATCCTGGTGAGCCACCTTATGACATGTTCATGTTGATTGGTTTGCACAGTCTGTGGCGATGCCGCTTATGTGATAGGCATGCTGAGCCACCAAGATCAACTAAGTCTTATTTCCGAGAAACTGCGGCATTTGTACATAGTGTGTATAGTTCGCTTGACCAACCACCTGACTGGTTCCCTCTTTTGAACGCTTGTGTGTGTTTGCCTGATTTTTTATGTATATTTGCTTCTCATAACTTCAGTGTATTTTTTTGTTTGCTTGTATTCCTCGTACTGCAACGTCTGAGAGTATTTTCCCATGTAATAAAGAAGAAAAAAACAAGAATCAGGCGCCGTTTATAGTGGATAGGATATCTGTCTGTGACCCAGAAGACTCGGGTTCGATTACCGGTGTCAGAAGCGTGTGCAGTCTCCGGACTCTGAATCCAGCCGTCCGAGTTCAACGCTTGGTGAGGTCTGCTCATTTTGCCCCGGAAAGGCAGTTTTTTTTAGTGTGCGGCGGTAGTGGTGTGGCGGTCAAGAATTTTTTTTTGTTTGTTTCGGCAAACCATTACAGTCAAATGATTGATCGCGCGGTTTAAACCGCGCAATGAATTCACGAATAATAGTTCGACTAATCGACTTCAGTGTTCTGTTCAGTTCCCGATATGTTTTGAGACATAAAGCGCGACTAAGGGCTTAATTGTGACCGGCCTCAAGTCAAAACGTCGTTCCGATGCCGTGGTCATAGAATTCTTATCTGAGCTTATCGGCGTTCCGTTATTCCGAGGTACAACTGGTAACGGCGAATTGGCCGCGTTGTCTTGCTTTTGGCACAAGACGGTGTCAAGACCGTAAGACGCGTCAGCTGTGATCTTCGTCCGCCTGTTGTGACTGGCCAGGGCCGAGCTCATTAACGAGCGCAGTTTTCTTGATTTTGGCGAACGCTCACAATTGTACGGCCTTCCCATGCCTTGAAGACAGCGTGGTGGACTGTTGCTGCAGTAGTTCTCAGCAATGCTCAATACAAAACGAACGTCATGAGTACCGGTACCGCTGTCTTTCTAGCTGAGTTAAAGGGGCACTGACACAAAAATTTTGCATCTTGTTTTTTTGGTTGCGATAAGTAGCTAGTGACCTACTTATCACATGTAGAAACCTCATTTGCTTCAGCGTGCGACGGTTGTTTAATTAAAGGCATTTTCAATGCGGCCAGTCGCAGTTTCGGTTTCAGCGGGTGCCGCGAACCGATGGATTTTGTGTGAACAAAGCTGACCATGTGACCGTCGGAGGGATATCACAGAGCAGAGCTGCGGTAGCACTGTCGAATCCGCATCGCCGGCAGTTTCTGCGAATGCCCCCACGCACTGATCTCGTGAGCCGCTTAATTAAAAAGCGACCGTGGACGTGACGCAGGCGCTGCTAGTGCAAATGCTTCCGCAGCTAAAGAACGACGCGCGATGCTCGAAACACGCGCGCTGGTAGCAGCTGGCCGGCCTGCCTACAGGTCCGCCTACAGATTTGTTCGGCTTAGCACTGCGGCGGATATTCGATTGCCGCTCTCGTAAGCGGTGGAGATGACAATTTTTAATGCAACCCGCCATCGCATCATTAACTCCTTTCTCATATAAGCTGCCATGGTTGGGACTGCAGCGATAACAATCTATCGCTCGAGCTACATGCGCCGGCCTGGGCCACTTCGCGTCCGTGGCCGCCGCCTGCACAGCGACCGTGCGGCTCGCTCAGTGGGCTTTTCGTGTCTCCTGCGCGTTTTCGCGTCCAATGTAAATAAAAAGTATTAGAAACAGAGTGCCTGGAATTGCTGTAGAACTTTGGTCGCGGCCAGCTGCCCGATGAGCTGACGAAATCACGGTGCCTCCGCCGCCAACGATCGGGTCGTTCGTTTTCGAGAGCAGAAGCTCCGCCCTCCGGCCCTCCAATTGGAGCGGCGAGCCGGCGAAAAACGCCGGCCTTGCGGAAGCGGCAAACAGAAACTCGTGACGTGTTTGGATGTTGTTTATTTAGAAAATATCCTCGGGATGTCGATTGCGCGTGGTCCTCTGCTGGCTGCTCGGTTGCGTTTCGCACACTTTAAAATTTATTTTAAATATGTTCTGGGCTGTATTCGCCGCTGATATTTTGCAGATGATGTATATGTGTTCACACCAATCTATCTCCGAAGTTATCTCGCCTTCAAAATTTTGTGTCAGTACCCCTTTGAGGGATCAGATAGGAGACCAGTACTAACACCAAAGGTCATTGTCAGCAAACTAATATGGTTCGCTTCGTGAAGATTTCGAAGTGCCTTCCTCTGATTATGGGCGCCAGACATAGCAACAGGAAGCTGTTTTAAAGTGATATTGTTGTGGTGCATCAGTCGTAACAATATTATTGCCGCAATTTTGACAGACGGGAAACGACAGCTTAGCCGCTCCGTGACCTCAACTATGCCTGGTTGTCTACACCTTCATTCGTGTCAACGAACCACGGTCACTCGGAAAAGGGGGAAATCGAGTTGCCCTGGACAAACATACTTGCTGACTATACTTCCGCATCTTCAAAGCTGATGGCACCAAATATCATTATTTGCATTTACTTTCTTGCTCACGCAGTGCCGTGCATAGTTGAACACGATGATCGACGGATGTCACCGCGAAAATTCGCGCAATCGATTCTATTGCCCATTCGCCGCAAATTTCAGTCTAATAGGTCGATTTTGTAGATGTATAAATTTACTTTAAATGCAGTACTAGCACCTACACGTACGGTGTGTGGGACTACGCTCGGGGGATTCCGAGCTACAAACATAGTCAATAAATTGAAGCGAGAAGTTGGCGAGAAAAGGACTGCTAAAACAATTGAATTCCATAATTACTAGCGGAGCTGGAGTCAAAGAAGATCTATTTTACAACGCCATTGGCGCTAAAAGGGCATTCACTAAAACTACCCCGCCAAAGCGGAAATATTTGCAAAGCTGCGTAAAATTTTCCCACGGTAGAATCGGTTTTATAACGCGGAAATTTCTAAATTTCTCTAACATTTTTTGTTTGTGAGGAATAAAATTCACAGGCGCATTACAGAAAGCGTGTGGAGGAGTCTGCGCACACAGCTACATCGCTGGAACCAAGACTGAAACACTGACATTTTTTTTTCCTCTCTGCCTCGCTATTTATCCCACAACTATGTCTCATTTTTAACTCCGATTTGGCGCCGGTGAGTTCGGTGTTGGCGCCCACCTATTTCTGCTCTGGGCGGGTATCAGACTCGTTTCAAAACACGCGCGCTCTTCGAGAGCGCGAAAGCGCGAAAGCACAGCGTACTTGGCTGCGACCGACTAGCGTGCCTACGCCAATCCAAATCCAGTCGGAAGTCGGCCGCGGCAGATGCAGATGCAGATGACGACCGTGACTGCCGTGACCGTGCTCTCTGTCCTTTGACGGCACAGCTCGCTGAAGACGGCGCCTGGTCGTTGCTGCCCCGCCATTGCTAATAATACCTGCCTTCTGACTCGGCTGCTGGCTCCAGCCATATTTCTTACCCTGTTCGTTCAATATACTGCGTTATTTCTGTCTGACAGGCGACGTCGCTTGAGTTCTGTTGCGTAACGGTGTGCCGGCCCGCATCGGCAAAACATCGCCATGCCGGCGACCAAGAAAGTCGTTCTCCTGGCCTGCGGCTCCTTCAACCCCGTGACAAACATGCACCTTCGAATGTTCGGTACGTTCCTTGCACGTCTTTTGTCGTCTGTGAGCTGCTAACGGTTGTCACGAAGCCTCGAAAAGTTCGGTTGTCATATGCGCCGTTCTCTCGAGTGGAATGAATGCACTATCATCCGGCTACTCCAAAAGAGTGTCCGATAGATACGGGCGTTAAAGGATCACCCGATTCCTTTCTTACTTAATCCGCAACACAACCCGCACAAACCCCCCAAAAGAGTTGCCGATGTTGTGTTCACATTTTAATTTGTTCTTTTAATTTGTGGCGTACAACGTAACGCTCGTTGAATCAGTTCGATCACCTTCGCAACAATGCGTCTTTGAAGCCATGCCATGAGAACGTCTCCAAACGGTAGCGACAGCTGCGTGATAACGGTGGATAGTGCGAACGCCCGAGCAAAGAAACAGCCGCAACCGTTTTGACAATTTTCGATCCTCATTCTTTAATCAGCTGTTGCTTGTTGACCTTACGACGTTTGGATCACGTGCGACAGCCTGCAGGTGCTTTTTTTGTTTGTTTGCTTGTTTGTTTTCGTTTGCGTGTTTGTCTCCGTGCTTCTAGGATGACGGCTTGCTGGCATCCTAGCTAGAGACAGAGCCAGGGGGATCGGGGAGACCGGGCAATCGTTTCGGACGTTGTGGCCAATGTCGTGCAATGTTCCCCCCTCCGGACGGCGGCGCCGTTTTTGCGTTTTATATTTTCTTTTTCATCCGGCGGCAAGTCAAACATGCAGCCGGCGCCGTTTGTCGCCGATGTTGGCGTTTCCTGCTAGTCTAGGCTCAAAAAGATATGTAGAAAATAAGAAAAAAGCTTCCTGTATGTCTTCTATGACACGTGTGCCAGTCTAGACGGGAAGAGATATGTGGAAAAGAAAGAAGCTTCCTGTATGCCTTGTATGACACGCATACTTCGACATTGAAGCACATGCAGGAAGAAAAAAACGCTTTCCTGTAATCATGCCGCACATGCTTTGTGATGCTCGATACGCTGTTTCCTGTCGCTGCCTCCTACGGGACTTTTTTGTGAAAGCTGGCCTTGCTTGAGTTTATGTTAAGGAAAGTAAATTGAGCGGTGCATTGATTTAGACGAAGAGACGAGATGATTATGGTGAAGCACTGATATGCCCCGTACAATGGCGACCTTATCAGCTTCGTTTGATCAAATGTTGTCGGTAAAGATACCTTTTCAAGCTATCTTTATTGATTATTTACTATGCAAGCCACTTTTATTGCAGGTAACAATGAATGTAGCTTCGCAAGCTATCTTGTTATCTGTCAGTCGCCAGTTCTAACCTCAAGTGCCAGTTACTTCCGCATCGGAGTCACAGACCTCAAACGGGGCAACGAACTGGAGAGTCTGACATCTATCAGTCAGGCAGCTGCTGGCGTATCACCAGTGGTAAATGAGCAGCGTTTGAGGTACAACTTCCAAGCCAAATTTCCTCTATCTGAGTGACAAAGTGTATGTTGAAGGGTTCAGTGATGGAAATGTGATCAAGGCATTATGCATTCACACATGCTGTGAGGGGAAGGAAATTCCCACAAAGTTTCAGTTGAGGAATTACTTTCGTCTTGACTGTTCTGCCTGACAGGGGCCTGTTGTATAAAAATGTGCGACAAACTGTACACAGTAACCTGCATCAGCATTTCAACTGAAAATGGTTTCGTCGTGCCTCCCGGAGCCGTTGAGGAAAAGTTGTCTCTGCCAATTTCAGACCTCTTTATCCTGCAGACCTCTTTATCCTCTTTATTCTGCACCTCTTTGTGACCCAACTGTAAAACAGAGCATGCTGTGTATTCAAAGATAGGCTGGAACTGAGAAAAAAAGAGAAGGGAAGAAGTACTCTTAACGAGTACAATGAAGACGAGATCAAAACTTGGTTCATTAAAAAAACTGCCTTGCTTTGGTAACAGCGATGCCAATGTTGTTTGCAAACTTCTAATAAAAAATTAAAGCCATTCCACTCATTGTGAAAGCTGTCGGAACTGCAGAGCAGTGCTTCGCCATAATGGGCTGTACCGCCGTTATCCGCTTACTGCTACCACCCCATACAATTCAAATTTCCCGCCTTCGCAGTGCTCGCGTGCCCTCTGCCTGCAACTGCACCAGTGGGAGTTCTGTTCTCTTTGTGCTTTTCTCCCCGCATGTGCCAGCGTTGCACTGCCATAGTTTGCATTTACTATCGTAAAAACCAACCCAACGGGCGTCCTTAACTAACGGAACGCAGGTGCAGCTGGTTAATTACATATATTTTCCCTCAAATGTACCTATAGTTTTCTCTGCGCTAAACAACGGGAAGATGCGTGACAAGCGCCAGTGTTTCACGAGTTTGGAACGCCTATGACTATATAAACCGCTTGGCTTTCGAAGCCTCTGGGGTACGCCACGAACAACAGCGTTACCCCGGGACGCCGCCTTGGTGCTCTATATACTTGGGTCGAGCGAGCGAGCTAGAACGACAAGGCGAGCGCCTAAAGTGCTCTGCACTTAATATTGGAGATATTAGAGGCTACAGGGGAAGCAGTGGCTACTCCCCAAACACTTTTTCACCGGGTCTCTGTGATGTCGCGTAATTTTGTTTGTGCGATTCACGACTGCTGACCTGAGTCACCGCCAAGAAGCATGATTGCACGATTGTAGCGGGGCTTCTAGTTCCATCTTAACGTATCACCTGGATGCTAATGGGCAGCTGAAAGAAACGGTAAAATTGTTGTCGGCTGTTGCAAATGAAAAGTTACTGTCCCTTCCTAAATAAAGTTGAAAGGAGCCTGAAAGCTAAAAGTGTGCCAAATAAATCTTCAAACCTTAAAAGACCCAAATCGCAGGCGAAGAACGAAGCCACGCAACGATTTTTTGCGCACTAAGTGACCGCATCTACGAACGATCTAAATGTATACCGATAGTACGTGGTTTATGAGATGAAGGTACACTGTTGTACTCCTCCTTCTTGATCGATGTGTGTATTGTCTCATCTTGAACCGTTCCTTTTTTGCAATTTGCGAGTGACCGTTTTGACACGATGGAAGCCCGGTTTCACGCACGCGCTGGGGGTCCAGAGACCTTATCAGAGCTCTTCGGTCGGCAGACCAGTCTATGGGGAAATGCATTCGTTTTTTGACAGGACACCATGGTACCACCGAGAGAGCCTTCGGTTTAAAAACCTAGAATCATTGCACCAGAGAGTATAGGCTGTGACCTTGTGACCTAAGCAAAACGATTTATTTTACCGGTCGTTTTCTGCCTTTATTCTAGCTTGTCTTCCTTTCTTTTGTTTTTTTGTGGTAGTACAGAACATTTTGCAGTTGGAATGTAGGGGAGTAGTAAATTCTTTCGAGCTTGTGAGGTCTCTCAGTATAATAATCTGCCTCCAGGAAACACACCTTTATGCAAGTCACAGCCGCTTCTGAGAACAATACAGTAAAAGCTCATTAATTCGAACTCGAAGGGGACCATAAAATTGTTCGAATTAAGCGGACGGGCGCTAGAATGAATGGAAATCACGCCACACTGCGCGTGTGGAACACAAAGAAGCCACCTCGGGACTCTTTATCGCGAATTAGACATAACTACACATTTGTGGCTGGTGATTTCGTAACTAATAATGGCACGCATCGGAGCACTGGCGCCCTCCGTAAAAGCGAAATAAGCTGTTGCAGTAGTGTAGTGCGCGCGCCACGCTGTTGTTTTTCTGTTTCGCTGTTTTGCATCTCTAGGATATTTGTTTTGGTTTGGATTTGCAACACATTGCATTCACTCTGGGCCGACTTCTTCTACGATGAGTAATGGAAACCAGGGGATCATAGTTCGAATTAACCGTTCTGGATACCGACGCATTCGAACTACCCGGAGTTTTCCCCAATTGAAATATATAGGGCTGTGGCGGATTAGGGTGGGGGGTTCGAATTAACCGATGTCGAATTAACGAGCTTTTACTGTACTCTGTTTTTAGAATTAAGGCTGTAATGCGGAACTAAGGAGAAGAAAAGGACGAAGGTGCTTGCAGAACCGAAGGAATGCCTCTGCTTGGGCCATTTTGGGATCCCTTGCCCTAAGCGTTTTGTTAAGTTGGGGCTATGTGGTGGGGCTTTTCTGTCTCCTGAAGCAGCAGCAGGCAGCCAATAAACCCATCTGGGTTCTATTGCATTAGGTGTAGGCAGAATGATAAAGATAGCCTCTTTTGGAGTCTGAGCAGTGTTTTTCATTAGCTGTTTAAAAACATGTTTTTGTGTGCGGTCATATGCATGTGTGTACACTTAATTTAAAACTGTGCCTACCGCATTTGCACCTTTCCTCTTCTCCTTATAGGGGCCGTGGAGACAAAATACAAGTTTGTTTTATTCGAAAGATTTCATGTTTTATAGTACCCCCAGCACTTGTCTGGCAGCAAAGGATGCCGTATTCACTGAGAAGTTAATCAATTTAGGTTAAAATTTTGTTTCTCTCACCAAATCATGTGTTTTCGTGGCGTCAGCCATGAAGTCACAAGGGCGGGAACTCAAATGAACTTCCAATGCGTCATTCGACTCTGCGGCCTTGCTTATCGTCAGTCCTCCCAGATGGCGCCACCATAGTCAGCCGCGGACTGTTGTCCACCGTTGCTTTGTTTTTGACTGTTTGCACCTGGCTTGTTTCTGTTACTGTAGAAAGTAATCATTTCATGAAACATGGGGTATGCTTGATAAATATGGTCACGTAAGACACCGTCGCTTACGCCAATCGGCCAGTGGCGTCTGAGACAGCCCCAAAGCACCGGAGTTCTATGCAGCTAAAACAAGAATTGTGCGCGCAGTACCACCGGCAGTATGCATTGGTGCTTCTATGTTCACGTGTACTTTCGTAACTTCCACTGTTTGCCCCACCATTCTACTGCTATAAAAAGAATGTGCCCTAAATTTAAGCACAAATAGCTTGTTTGGCAAGCTTATAAGCCTTGCCTAGTTTGTTTGCTTTTGCCGGCCTCAACCAATCACAGAGCTGGCTGGTATGACATCATAGGTTCTGTTGCGGGAAATGACCTAGTGGGTCGCATGGCCATTCCCTTTTTTTTTCTAATTATATAGCTTATTTGAGTGAAGTGTGCATTAAAAGTGGTGTCAGTATAATTCTAATAGGCAATCATTCGAATGAACCAAACTTGTGTTTTGTCTGCATGGCCCCTTTAAAGCAGCTGACCTTACCAAGGCTTTACGTGCATCTAGATTGGGTGCCCGCTGTTTTCTATCCTTATGAGTTGAGAAGTGACCTAAGTCTCGATTTATGCTCCCGTTGGATAGAGAAATGTGAAGTTGCATGAGTTGAACCACGCAGCACAGCGCCAAAATAAAATTAGGCTGGTTTACTTCAATGTTTGTTCAAGTGTTTCGGATGCGTTTGGTGGCAGCGGAGTGACCTGGCTTCCTGCAGAAAAGTAACGTTGTCGTGAAGTTTTAAAAATTTTGGGCTACAGAGCTTTACGGCAGATTTTTCAAGCAGGCACTGCTAGCGTCGTTCTTTGGAACTTTGCATAAATCTCTGCAGCGCAATGTCTACTAGCCCAGAATGAATGGCTTTTTGTGCAGAGCTGGCGCGGGACCACCTGTCGTCGAGCAGTTCGGTGGAGGTGGTGTGCGGCCTGATGTCCCCCGTGGCCGACAGCTACTCCAAGGCAGGGCTGGTGCCAGCCACCCATCGGTGCCGGATGCTTTCGCTCGCACTGGCCTCCAACCCCTGGGTCCGGTGAGTCTGTGCTCCACAACAAAGTTGTTTCATCGAGACTTCTTCGGAAGGATTTTGATCCACACGTTGAAGAAATCGTGATTGGTTCTAACTTTGACCGCAACTACCCCCTATGGTGACCCGCTTGAATCAGTGTGGCTTCAGTGCCAGAAGCCCCAATTTTAACTGTGATGCACATTACAGAATTCCAAGCTGTCTCAAGTGATGTCCGTGATGACGGGCCTGTACCCTACGGACAGGTTTGCCGGGTCAAACTGCAAACTTAGAATTCACTCCAAGGGGGCCCCAGTGTTTACTTATTGTGAGTTTCTGTTTATGCATTGAGAAGGGACGCTACAATATCAACATCAACAGTTCTTCAGTTATGCCAAAAATTCGAAAAATGTGTTGGTAGCGCCACTGTATGCACTTTTGCGCCGTGCTATCTGGGATGTCATAAATTGTAAATGGCAAGATGAGACTATTTTTCTGAAACAAGCAGTAAATGAAGAAACTTGTAAATTTATAACGAACGTAAGGGAAAAGCAGTAGAGAGGAATGCAGCTGTAATTGTTTATTCCTAATGAAACAAAGCAACGTTTGTGGCTGAAAGAGCGACTAAAGCCATGATCATTCAGTTGAAGCCAAGAGTTTTTCATATTTAGCCTTTGGTGGCACCTCAGTTTTGTGCAGTTTGACGAATGGTTGCGCAGGGAAGAGTGGGCCTCATTTAGGTGCACAGAATAGATTTATGCCGACGTTCTCAGTATGTGTCTTAAAGGGGCACTGACACAAAATTTTGAAGGCGAGATAACTTCGGAGGTAGATTGGTGGGAACACATATACATCATCTGCAAAATATCAGCGGCAAATACAGCCTAGAACATATTTAAAATCAATTTTAAAGTGTGCGAAACGCAACCGAGCAGCCAGCAGAGGACCACGCTCAATCGACATCCCGAGGATATTGTGTAAATAAACATCCAAACACGTCACGAGTTTGTGTTTGCCGCTTCCGCACTGCTGGCGTTTTTCGCCGGCTCGCCCGGCTCGCCGCTCCAATCGGAGGGCCGGAGGGCGGAGCTTGTGCTCTCGAGAACGAACGACCCGATCGTTGGGGGCGGAGGCGCCGTGATTTCATCAGCTAATCGGGCAGCTGGCCGCTACCAAAGTTCTACAGCGATTCCAGGCACTCTGTTTCTATTACTGTTTATTACCATTGGATGCAAAAACGCGCCGGAGGCACGAAAAGCCCACTGAGCTAGCCGCACGGTCGCTGTGCAGGCGGCGGCCACGGCCGCGAAGTGGCGCAGGTAGCTCGAGTGATAGGTTGTTACCGCTGCACGAAATTGTCCCCAAGTCCCGACCATGGTGGCTTACATGAGAAAGGAGGTAATGATGCGATGGCGGGTTGCATTAAAAATTGTCAACTGCACCGCTTACGAGAGCGGCACTCGAATATCCGCCGCAGTGCTAAGCCGAACACATCTGTAGGCGGACCTGTAGGCAGACCGGCCGGCTGCTCCCAGTGCGCGTCTTGCCACCCACCGTCTCGAGCGTCGCGCGTCGTTCTTTAGCCGCGGTAGCATTTGCACTCGCAGCGCCTGCGTCACACACATCCACGGTCGCTTTTTAATTAAGCGCCCCACGAGATCAGTACGTGGGGGCATTCGCAGAAACTGCCGTCGATGCGGATTCGACAGTGCTACGGCGGCTCTGCTCTGTGATATCCCTCCGACGGTCACGTGGTCAGCTTTGTTCACACAAAATCCACAAAATCCACCGTTTCACGGCACTCGCTGAAACCGAAACTGCGACTGGCCGCATTAAAAATGCCTCTAATTAAACAACCGTCACACGCTGAAGCAAATGAGGTTTCTACAGGTTATAGGTAGGTCACTAGCTACTTATCGCAACAAAAAAAACAAGATGCAAAATTTTTGTGTCAGTGCCCCTTTAAGCTTGTCTAGCCCCAACGCCGTCTCGTTCCCCTCCTTGTCCGTCCCCCCCAGGCTGGACACGTGGGAGTGCGAGCAGAAGTGCTGGACGGAGACGCGGCGGGTGCTGGACCACCACCGGCAGCGGCTGTCGGCCGAGGGGCTGCCCACACAGCCGGGCCCGAAGAGGCGCCGGCGGCGACAGAGCAACGAGAACCTCAATGGCAAGTCTGTTCTACTCCATCCCCCTCCCTTCCACTCGCACCAGCCTGACCATTCCTCGAACGATTTTGATTCTCGCTGTCCAAGTCTATGGATACAGCTGTCACCCAGTGTCTTGGCTGGCTCAAAGAGCTGGACCAGAGAGGGTTATTGACGGGTTGAACAAAATGCGCATTTATTTTACGGGAAGGAAAACCACTGAAGCCCGCTGACAACCAAACAACACAAAACTAACTGAAAAGACCTCCTACCCCGAAATCATAAACACAACAAACAACGGTGTACAATACGCGGCAAATGAAATGCGAACACGAAAATATGAATCAGAACATGCAAAATAGAAAAAATCTGTTCATTGGGGTCTAATAATGGCTCGCTATTGGTATCTTCGGAAAGCCACATTCCCGAACTTTGTTATAACCAAGCCACGCGTCATTTTGACTTGTATGGAGAGAAATCGCGCTATTTGCATGTTCTGATTCATATTTTCGTGCTTGCGTTTCATTTGCCGCATATTGTACATCCCCAACGTTAATATTTCTACACGTCCTATACAAGGGCCCTCTAAGTAATGTCCTGTGACTTACTAATGTCCCTAGGGGACGGGCCTACCCCTGTCGCCGGCGCTGACATGGTGTAGACTTTGCAGGGCCGTGACAAGGTGGTAGCTGTATTGGTCGAGGTGCTGGCATCGATGTGCATGGTCATTTTTGGGACATTGTCAGTGCCACTGGTCCCGACGGGGTTCCTCAGCGGCTTCTGTGTGGTAGCCAACACAGCAGGAGGCAGCCCCTGGTCTTGAAACTGTTGGTGTGGCAGCAGAAGGCACCCGGGAGGATCAGGAAGCGCTGCCGCGGGAAGATGGTCAGAGCGTACCGTATAATGCGGAATATAGGTCGAGATTTTTTACAGAAAAATTTGCCGAAAAGTCACCCCTCGACCTATATTGCAGTCACTGGCAGTTGTCATCTGGCGGCCGGGAAGCCCATCGAGCCCATCCAAACCCCAAAGGCACCATCGCCACCACCATCAATCGCACGTGACGCCATCTTTGTTTTGTTGCTTCTCTCGCTGTCGGCGAATGTGTGCGTGCAATTTTCTTCTTGCTCAAAATGAGTTTAGGCACTTGGCGCCAGTTTACAGCAGCATTTAAAAGAAAAGTTGGTGGTTTTCCAAGGCCAATGACGTGTCCGCCTTGCGCCAGTTCGGTATCACCAAAAGAAGCGTTGCTAGCAGCATTAGCTGAAGGGGCACCTCTCAGTATGCAACGCTCGGAAGGCCTCGTTTCATGGGCGCTGCTCTGTGCACCTGTGCTGCTGTACAAAGGGGCAAATTTTGTCCGCTAGCGTCGTGCGATGTCTCTACGAATGGATACCCCAAGACGTTTGCTGACCGCCTGCACAGACTGGCTGTCGTTCCGGTCTGCACACGAGCGTCCCATGCTTTGCGCTCGTTTCACGATGACATCATCTTGCGAGTGTTTAAGAAGTGCCGCATAAGCAATTCCCTGGACTGCAACGAGGACAACAGCGAGCCAGAAGCAGTGGTCCGACGACACTTCAGACAGTTTTAAAGGAGTAATCTGAGACGAAACAAGTTATAGTCTCAATAAAACAATTGTTGGTACCTAATTATTTTTTTTTTTTTTTTTGCATTTTTCGGCTACAAGGTAAGGGGGTCGACCTATATTCCGCCTCGACCTATATTCCGCATTATACGGTAGGTTGACAGCCGTAGATGTTCGACGTAGGTGCCCCATCATCACCGCTGGGGCCGCCAATGCACAGATTGGGACTCGGAGGATGGGGCCGATGCGATGCTGGCCCGCTCCAGCCCAGGCTTGCATGGCGTTATTGAGGCCTGGCCACATCCCCCTGTCTCGCTCCTCCCAGACCGTCTGCCTCTCGTGCTGCCTGCTCCTGCTGTTCTCCTGCCTTCCTGTAAGCCCGCTTGTCCTGGGCGTAAATTCTTTCACCCGGCAGTTACGACATTCTCTAAATGGGCTGTGCTGTTTCAACTTCACGAGTCATTGCCCCATTTGTCGCTGCTCATTGGGGCTTCCTCTGATTAGTCCACTTGCTGGCGGCACATTTAAATTTTGTTGTCTTGTTCTTCGTCTCCAGCCCTTCAATTGCACACATCATCCCAGTCCCCTTCGGGAATTGCCCCTTGAACCATGAAAATAGCAGAGTAGCAAATCGCAGCCTGAGGTGCTTCTGCAGAACTTGTCGGGGGGCAAGTCGGTGGATCTTTGGGGGAAACCATGAACTGTGCAGAAGGATGTGTTGCTGGGCAAGTTGGTATTCAGCTGTGGAGCACATTACAGCGTGACGACAGACAAGAGCTAAGACAGAACAGCTCTTGTCCCATGTTCTGTCTTAGTCCTCCTATGCCTTCACGCTTTAATGTGCTCCACAGGCACAGATTGGAAAATGTTGTTCTGTCTAATAGAGGCGGAGAACTTGTGCTCGTCCCATCTTATCTTTGTTTGCCCTTGGTCGCGCTAAGCCTGTGTTTTCCCCCCCGAAGCAGTGTTTCCCTTACCGCATTAACACAATCGTGTTTTCCCCGAATTTCTCAAGAGCCCCATTTGCCCCTTGAATACAGTGCAACTCTGGGAAGCTGCTTACCAGTAGAATGGACTTCTGCAGCTGTTGGTCTCTCTCTATCTCCTTGTGCTTCGCACGACCGGTGATGTGATGCAGTTGCATGCTCTTGCTCTGTGCAGAGGCCTCGTCGAATGTGCAGCTGATGCTGCTTTGTGGAGCTGACCTGATGCAGTCGTTCCGGGTGCCTGGCCTATGGGCGGACCAAGACGTGAGTGCGGTTCGCTGTACTTCTTAGCACGAGCCTCGCCAAAAGACAAACGAGGAGAGGAAAAGAATGGGCGCTGACTCTCAGCTTAGTTTTAGCTCAGCTTAGTTTTAGCTTAGCTTAGCGAGAATACAGGGTACAGGGTGTGTGCTACCTGATTGCCTGCTATTCTTCTCATTTCAACTCTGGTGGTGTTTGATATTTTTGTGGGTAGTGCAAACGTGTGTGCAATATTTAGTTAACCCACACGACAGCGCAACTCCAGCTCCATGAAAAGAACCTTCGTTCCCGATTTTTATTATCTCTTAGAGAACCTCTAAGGCTTATCTGCTTGTAGTGTTTCTATAAGGTTTCTTCAAGAGCTATGTCTAGGATAGAGTGCAAATGCAGCAACAACATGGCTTCATTTGGGGGCAACTGGATGAGCTTTTTTCACACTTGTAAGACTGAGCGTTGAATGTGTAAAGCTGGCAACGGAAACGTCTGTGTTCAAAGAATATAAGTGGGCCAACACTCACAATTTGTTAATTATATTGCCCATCCCTAAAGACTGGTAAGCTTTTTAGAAAAGGTGGTATGTCAGTGGGCAAATAAGTACTCTAAAGACAGCTCGCTAGGTTGCCAGCCTCAGGTGGTTTGTGGAGGTAAAGGTATGTTTTTTTTTAGGGAATCGAAACGGCTGCATGCAAGTTGCTTTTTGGTCGAGTTCACGTGGTTTGTAGCACTCATTTAAGTAGAAAAATATTAATTGGGAATTTGCTTTGACCGGTGCAGTGAAAAAAGTGGATGCACAAAGTTATAAATGCGATAAGTAAATGCAGTGTAGTTGAGTCTCGGTAACTCAGCCTCAGTTAATTCAGTTTCCTCATTTCCCTCAACCATATTTTGATGTCTTGCAGTGCTCGCACTTCTGCGCCAAATGCGCCAATTCACACAAGATGAGGTATCCTGCGCCATCCTGATAAAAAAAAAAAAAACAATTTCGCAAGCAAGTGCTCCAAAATTTATGTCGCGCAAATCACGTGCGGCCTGTTAGAATTGCTACTTCGCAGTGGGGTCTAGACATGTAATATTCACTGTCGTGCTGCATGTTGCCTTTTATCCACACCAAAAAGGAACTACATACCTTGAAAATTATGTTTCGCTGCATTTTTGCTATTGGGTGGAGTGTACTCAGGGGATTTAATCGCATCAAACTTGTGGCGACGTAGCGGCTGTTTTGAAAGACGGGGGAAAAAAAATCCCATTGCTTGATTCCAGGAATGCCAGGTTAGGCTATGAATAACCAATTTGGGCTACTTGTGGTTGGCAGGAAAATATTTTGATTGGCTATTTGGCTATTTTGGGGCTATTTGGAGAGCCGATTGTGAAAGCTATTTGTAATGCATGTTCGAGCCTGCCTACTGGGAAGTGTTTTCAGTGACTCTTTGGAAAAGTGGTCCCCTAGCAAGGACAAGAACACCATTATTCTTCAGCAGTGCCGTTCGTTTGTGGTTGCATGTGTAAATCACCTTGAAGCGCCTTTCATCCAATTTGACACTGTTGGACGACCTCCACATGAATTACTGGACGATACTGGTCAATCTTTAGTGTTGAGAGATGCTTTGGACACATCTAGCAGTTGCTGTTTAGTTGCTCCAAGGGCGCTCCAAAAGTGGCATTTAGGTGCTCCCAATTGCTCCAAAATTAATAATTTGCTGATACAAAAATTGCTCCAAATCACCGTTCATCCGTGGCACCACTGTGATTCCAACAGAGAAAAAATGACAGCACCGGCTAGAGCATAACTCTGTTTTCGTAGCGTAAGCTACACTGGCCGAGGTTGAGCGGTTTTGCGTGTGCCGTGAAGGGCCGTTCTGTGCAAGTGCGAGAAGCATTGGATTGGTTTGGATCGGATTGGCTTGGATTGCATTTGATTTGGATTGGATTGGAATAAATTGGATTGTGTTGGATTAAATCTAATCCAATTGGAGTACAGGTGCTGAACCTTAGCTCATGCAACGTTTATCCTGGCATAGCCGAGCAAAGCCACTGCTAATTTTTTTTTCATATCTGGAGTTGAATCCTTTCCTTGTCAAGCTGACACGATTAATGCGTGATGTCTGTATGACCTTATTGAATAGATGCATTTATACGTGTACAAGTGATTCCCGCATCTTCGTTGTGGGGGCCCTGAGTGCAATTTTATTATTCGCACAGGCACCAGGGCGGCCTGTGCTGGGTAGTGATGCGTTGCCGTGTTGTCTTCCTCCTGCTCCCCCTCTTCCCTCCCTGCCCGCCTCTTCCATCCCGGTGGTCCGGCTCGGTCGTGAAGATAGAGCACATCCTGACTCAGTACGGCCTGGTGGTGGTGACCCGGGCGGGCTACGACGTGGCACGCATCATCTACGACACGGACATCCTCTACCGGCTACGGGTAGGGAGGGCCGCTGCGTGGCAGTGGCGGTGTCATCTTGTATTTAGCACTCTAGGTCATCGAGATGCATTTCAAGTAAAAATTATGGGACAATGTAATACCCATGCCACACGTACACAAAAAATGGCATTAAGTGCTGAAGGCCTTAACATGCCAAATGACATTAACTGGTCGGGCCATGCTGCACGCAAAACACAAAGGCATTAAATGTGTTAGGCATGATGGTGATCATCACCAAAAAGAGAAATTCACTCATATTTTAGAAGTATTTAACGTAGAGAAAAACATCTCACATGGGTTACAGATGTTTTTTGTTTTTTTTTTGTGGAAGAAAACGTTATGAGAAACAGTGTTTTCTTAAAAATGGTGTGAGCCATTTCTAAAAGTGGCTTCATCAGCTGCCATCGCCTGCCAGTGGTAGCCAAATCCGAAAAATTTAGCACGATGAGTGACGCGATGTTTTGCCTTTTGCCACTGTTTTTGTGACCTTCGTCTTCATCAAAACTTCGGCACCAAGGGTGCACAAGAATTGTGTACGTGTGGCACAGGTATAATGTGCATGTGTTCTATGTCAGCAAGTAAGCCTCATTTGTGTCGCTAAGAGAGTGCAGCTGGATCTTGCTTGTCCTCTTTAATGTGTGTGCATCGGATAAGCGTACGTTCCCACAGTTACGCTGGTGAAGGTGTCGAAGAACCGACCTCCATCAGTTCTCTCCTTGACTTCCATCGAAGGAAGTTGCCTCGATGGAAGTGAAGACATTGCAAGTTGAAGTGATGTCTTCTCAGCGAAGCATTTCTGTACAGTAATAAAGCCAACTTCTAAGGAGGTCACTGTGTAGTGCTTTGCAGGGATACATGGGGCGTATGATGTTTTAATGAAAGGTGCGAGGGTCTTCCTTTTTTGGTGTGAGCGAGATTATATTGCCGGTGGAAAAATTTCTTCACAACAATGCATTCCTGCGTAGCAGGAAAGCCAGCTTAGAAGGAGCTCGGTGCATAGCTCACTCGCTACTCATTTATCCAACACGTTCAACTTGAAAGGGGCTCTCTGCAATTATTCGTCTAAGTAGTGAAATACATTTTTTAATGGATCGATTTGTATTGCGGTATTGAGGCCAGAATTTATTGCTAAAAGTAAGGTGAAGTCGTTTTACCTGGATCTGGAATTTGGTAGTCGTGTTTTTGCTTTCCACTTTTTTTTTTTTTTTCAGCGACCAATCTTGATGTGTATTTCAGTGACTTCATAATTCGATAAAACATTTCCTCATAATCTAAATCTTTCAGCCCACAAAAGTGGCATTTATTTCTTGCAGAGGAACTTATACCCATTCACAAAGGTGGGACAAACTTAAAAAAAAAAAAACCTGCTTGCAAAGGCAGGGTTGCTCGAGAGAAATTGATGCAATTTTCTTGTCAGTAAGTCTTGCGTATGTTAGATTAATGCTGCTGCTACTCTGGCGTTTCAAATGAATTTCAACTGAACATCAGTAACACTGCTGCTATCAACTTCTGTTTTCGTAGAGTGGAGCTAAGTTTACAATAATGTGTGGTTTCTCACAATAAAAACATTGCGAAGGAATGTTTGACATGTTTGCGAAGGAATGTTTCAAAGCTGTATAGCTTTCCTTTGTAGCCGTTTGGCTGCATTTAGGTGGATGTCAAACATTCCTTCGCAAAAACTTACTCCACCTTTAGGATTTCCCCTAAATCTGGTCGAATAAAAACATTGCTATTCGTGTCTAAAACTACTTATGAATGCAATTAGACGGTATTTCTTTTTCACAAATTGGGAATCACTTTCAAGGCGTTTGCTCTCTGCTTAAAAAGTATTGTAAGTTAGGGAAAAATCAGTTGCTCTATGCAGTAGTTAAAAAAATGTTGATGTTAACTCATTAATCTGTTTTCAATATTCCGAAAGTTGCGACAGCTGGAATTTGCATCTCGAAGGCATTTGGGAGCTTGAATGAGCTCAAAGCACATTTGAACCGAATGCCTTGGTGGTGGTACAGTGCTGATATTCCTCTATGAATATTTCAGATGCTTTTTTTAATGAAATTGTGGAAGTATCGCAACATCTCGTCGCATAAAAAAAAACATTTTAGCATCTCTGTTTCATGTTTCCAGCACCCATACAACAACATTTTAACACCGGAATAAATTTTTGAGTATTTGACCAGCATTGAGTGAGCCACGCAAGACGTCTTGTAGTGTGGAAACAGGCGTCGCCTCCAATTTTGTCTCAGCCCAGCTAACCCGGGCTATTTTCATTTAGACCTTAGCTAAACCAAAGCCGGGAAATCACCGAAAGCCACTACATATTAAAAACCACATTGCTAGAAGATTCGCTGACACTTCAGTGCCGTAATAAGATTCACAACATTTACTTTTGTTTTAGATCTAAAACCAACCAATTCTGCTCGTCTCATTTTGGGAACAGTGGAGCCACAATAACTCAGATTGCTTTTTCTGCTGTATTCAGGTAGAAGTTAAGAACAGCAGTAGCTTATGTAGGGTATTGCACTGCCAAAGTAACGAACTCGTGTCCAAGCATGCGCACATTTTAAAAGAAGATTGCGGGTAATGCATTAAATTGTGTGCTTTTGTGGCATGGTTTGCTCGTCGTCACTGTCATAGTTTACAAGCAGATTAAGTTAAAAAAATCACAGAAACAACTGGTGTTACGTTCGATGTACTCCCAGTAACGCATTCTTTCTGTCGCACGGAGCAACAGCCGACTGCATTAATGAGGCTCAGGGGCAACTTCTGTTGTCGTTCTTTAGTTACACCCAAGTATAGTTTGAATGTGTAGAAGGTGAGGAGCAGTGCTTGTGTGTTTTTACAGGTTCAGTCCCCGCACTTGCGCAGATTTTTGTAAAATGACTGACCATAATTCCAGCAGAAAAATAACATGTCGGGATATCTAATGACAGAAAAATTGCCCTCTTTCTTTTTGAAGAGGAACAGGCTGAAAGACAAGAAATTAAGCTTTGGGAATTTGAAATGCCCAAAGTATTAGTAAAGTACACAATCGTCGAACAAATTTGCGTGTGCTTCTATGTGTGGGTTTCAGCCCCTAATTGGCATCCTTTGCAATCACCCTGTCACTCACTAACTTGTGGCGTCGAAAAAGAAGTTTCACATTGCATGCAGCGGTTGCTCATTCATGTCAATATAAGCACAAGGTTGTTTTGTCGAGTAACAGCTCAAAATTAATGTTGTCCTTGTTGTGGATCGGGTGGGGCTTCACGTGGTCCACAGCAGCACCTGATGGCTCAGAGTAGCCATCGATGTGCGGCACACAGTAACAGGACGATCAGTGCATGGCTACGCGTGCACTGGGGATGGCCTTTCGTAGCAAGCATGGCTCCCATAACAGCCGTGCAGACGGACCGTCAAATAAACAGGGGTGAGACAGCTGCGCATATTGCGCCTTTTTGATACAATTCCATTTTCCTGCGTCAAGCTGCTCCAAAAGCATGAAAATTGCGAAAATTGCGCCAAACTGCTCCAGAAGAGCCTGAAAGGCACGGATTTCGATGCTCATGTCAGTTCCGGCGGGGACGAAAGCCTCTCGCACCCCGGTGACGGCTTTTATTGTCGGTCAACAGAAATGGAAAAAATAGAAAGACTGAAACGAAGCAAACGATAGCTTCTAAAACACGATTCGTTTTCTGTCCGGGTTCGCTAAAACGGCCTTCCCGATTAGGCATCGCTGTGGCTACAAACATGGCCGCCGCCTGATCTGCCTGCTACTGCCTACTTCACGCGCTCACTGCGCATCGCCGATATTTTCCCTGGTTTATTTTACGCTATCAGCTGGGTTCCAGTCTATTCATTCTATCAATTGTGGCTCTGAACAGTGACGTTAATGGTTTAGATTGGCGCGAGATTACGAGAAGTTGCGCGGCTCGTAGAAAAGTTTTGAAATGTGGGGCTTACGACTTCGGCGTGATTTGTCCTTGAGCGCGAAACGCGGTGCGTGCGTCAATAATCGGGTTCGTGAATTGAACTTTTTGGCTCGTTGTGGTGTTATAAAATGCTGAGGTGTTGCTGTGCTTCGAAGCGCGATCGCGAGCCTCAGCCCGGGATGGAACGGTCGGCACGAAAGTTGCGGGCTGCGCTGCAGCGCCGCGACCTGTCCAGGCAGCGCCCAATAGCTGCAGGACTGCATGGTTGCCATAGCACGCGACTAATAACACTTGATGTATGCGAAGTGAAATTTAATGCCCAAATCTAGGTGGCTAAACAGTAACGCTACTCAAATGATCACCGGGTGGACGTGCGCCCCACGGACTGCAACGGGTAGGCTGGTTGGGCTATGCGACCATTATCTCGAAGTTGCTCAACTGTTGCCGTGACTACACTCGTTCGTACAACGCAGCCTGGGATTACAAAAATAATAATTCTAGCATTGAAATGATAAAAAAAAACGCCACAATTGCAGAGCCCTTAAATTTGATAATGATAACGGCAGTTTTTTTGTCAGTGTTGCGTACATCCGCAACACAATATCACTAGTTAGGAAAAAGGTAGTGCAGTCAGAACTTTGTGATACTCTTAAAAAATTATTTCACGTAAGGCTGTTTCAGTGTTCTGTGTATTCAAAACTGATTGGAATGTGTACTTGACCCTTCAAATTGCTGCAATAATGATTTTTTAAGCTCACAAGACGATGTATTAAATGTCCCTACCTGCTCCAAATCAAGATTCTTCTGCTCCAAAATCGAAATTTTGCTGCTCCGAAAACTGCTCCCAAATCTCTTTGGGCTGCCTCACCCCTGAATAAAGAACAGTCTAAGCGGCTTGGGGAGATAGCAAGTGTTTTAGACACACTTCATGCATACCCTGTGCAGTGCTGGTGACATGGCCACACCTGTTTTTCACGCAGAGTCACATTCACGTCGTCACAGAGTGGATTCCAAACGAGATCAGTGCCACGGCAGTGAGGTGAGCCTGTGGTTGTGTTTGCCACATTTAAAAGTATTACGTCATTTATTACTGTAAAATCTCGTTACTAGAGACACTCAAGGGACCAGGGAAAGAAACGTGTCTCTTGTAACAACAGTCTCTTGTATGCAAAGTTGCCGTCTTGGTGAACATTAAAAAACCAGCCAAACTGTTTTCATTCAAATGTTTCTAGTAACCAAGTGCTTCTGGTAACAGTGTCTCTGGCAATGAGGTTTTACTGTATTTGTTTTAAGGTTGGGATGATATTGATATGTTTGTTATTGGGGGCGAAGCAGTCTTTTTAATGATCCAAATTCGTATCTTGTCTTCATGGCTCCTTTAACTATGCCAGTGCAGTAAGCACAGCAAATAGTGCGATCTGTAACAGAAGGTGGTGGAACTGATCACGAGGCTGGTTTGATTTTGGCTGCGAAGTTTATTACTCTGATGGAGGCAAACAACTAAAATGCTAGTGTGTCAAGACTGTGGCGCGGTAGCTAAAAGGTCTTTTGGGTGGCCTGAATTAATCTGTAGTTTTCCAGTCACCCCAATTTGAACTTTCTGAACTGGTGCAAAGAACATGCTTGCGGGAGAAGCATTTCGGGATTTGAAGCAGATGATTCGAAGTTCCTGTTTACTGAAGGTGCAAAAATATTGGAAACTTCGTATAGTTTACTCTTTTTGTGGAGATTATTTGTGCGTTTTGACTGTTTCAAAATTTCCAACAATACAACAGTAGCAACAACAAAGATATCGGCTTTGCCGCGTGATATGCATGTCCTGGCTTCACTGCACTGCACCTGCCTTTGTGTGACCTCGGAAAAGCAAGATGCCATAGCTGCGTGGGGAAGCTTAACAAGCATAAACCTTGCCTAAAACAGCAATATATAACAAGTAAGCGTGTTATTTTAGGAAGGAGTTGTTTTTTGTTGTTATCGAGGCAAGTAACATTGAATTAAATGAGTGTTGTAAATTTCATTGAACAACTCTTGCAAAAGAACAATTTGGTAACAGCAGGAGATGCAGCGGAAAGCACTCTCAGTGCATGAGCGTGGATGTGTAGCAGCACTAACAGTGGCAGTGATGGCCGTTTCTCCTTCAAGGCGGGCCCTGATGCGTGGCGAGAGTGTCAAGTACCTCCTCCAAGACTCGGTCATCGACTACATCCGGGAGAACAGCCTCTACATGCACTCGAGCACAGAAGAGTGAGTCTCTCTGTCCCCTTCACGTAGCTTCGGGGGCGAGGGGCCCTCTTTTACAGTTCCATGAGTAATGCTCATACAGTACTAGTCATTTGTTGTGGTGGTAGTCACGGATATGAAACTTGTGCTACCTTGTTAAGGGCTGGCATTTTCTTCAAGTGTGGTTATGAGCAGGCACCTTACAGTTCAGTGTGGTTATAAGCAGGCACTTACAGTTCAATTGTAGGGGCAAGGACTGCTAGAGAATAAAATCTGCCAGTTTGGCAATGTATGTATCTGAAATTGAAAGCTTTTTTTTTTCCCAGGTAATATTGTATGTGTTAAAAAATTCAATGTATTACAGAGTAAGAGAATGTGTGTGTATGTGTGTGTGTGTGTGTGGGGGGGGGGGGGGGTAGCTGCTGTCGTCTGTTTGAATGCAAAGACAACATGACTTCAGGATTGATCTGAAAACACTCGAAATGTGGAACATAACATAACCATAACCTGTGAAGGGATATGCATTTGTGCTTTTAGTAACCTCAGTTAAATTTCAGCTGGCAGAATTGTTTTTAGGTCACGTGATACGCTTAGAGTTGTAATGACAAGTTTAGGTGTGAAACGTCGCAACATTTTCATTTTCAGTAGTTTTGGTCTCAGATTAGTAATATTTCGTTTAGATTGGTTAGGAATAATTTTCATGTTTTTGATATAAGTTTGTACTTTTATGTGCACTAGCATGGATATGCTTGAGAAACTAAGTTGTGGGTCCAGTTAAAGCACAGTGACATTGGCTGCTTGTCACCATGTCCTGTTCTTCTGTAAAACTTCGTTATTGTATTTTTATCAATGATATACATGTAGGTAGATGAACGAAACTTTCAATTGAAATTTGTACTAGAAAATATTTTCCTTGTTACTTTTTTGTTCATCTCAGACACCCAGCAAAGGGTCAAAAAAGGATAGTTATTACCTTCAGCTTAAGCCACCCATAAGTGTGTTGAGAGATTTATAAGCTCCAGTAATTCCTGCAAAATAACATACACGTCAGCGGAAAAAAAAAATTCGTAGAAACAAAGAATCAGTGCAATTGATAGTGTGTATGTCATAGAAGACTTTAAGGTAATTTTTGCAGACTGCACTGGAAAGTTCGGTGAAATAGGGCGTGTTAATGATTTCAGAGTTTCATTAGAACAGTGGGATACGGAAAATACGGGGGATACGGGAGGTCGTTCCCAGCCACTTGGGGTGCTCGGGGAAGGGGATTCGTATGCAATAGTGTCAAGGAGGCGGATTTGCCGGGGCAGGGATGGCACCTAGCTGGTGCCGGGTTGTGACATTAAAACGGTGCCGTTGTTTACCCCACAAACAACCTCATGGCTCCTGCCGTGCTGACAACAGTCGGAGCTTGACCCACGTCCGCAGAGCAAAAGGTAACAAGCCCCACAAGGCCCTGTGCACTCTCATAAGCGGGTCACTGCAGCAGAAATTTATTTTAAGCCTCATATCCGAGAGTTAAACTTCTTGTTGTACTGGAACTCCATCTGGCTTGGGCAGGAAGTCTACCAACAAAATCTTGCAGCTGCTGACGCCTCCGTTGCCTCTTGCACAGAGGCATCAAAGCAGGCTGGTAAAACGGCTTATAAATGCGAAGACATCTCTCCGCAGTGTAACTGGTAGTGTATTCGAAGTTTAGTGAGTTCAAGTGTTCCCTGTAGGCTAGAAAATAGGGCCTAATTGTTAGCCTAATGTTGTTTCTTGTGAATGGCAGCAAGCTAGTAATGATACTTTGACAGATTCCTTGTCAACGCACTTTCACTGCCCATTCGCACATACATTTTAACCTTTCTGCTGCAGTGGCCCATCGAATGATGCACACTGATGCACACACCAATGCACCAACGCCATGAGATGAAAAACGGCTTTGTCTGCAGCGCTGGCACACTTCTTACGGCGAGAGGCTTCCCGCTTTTTAATGCCTTTTTTTTTCAGCATTAGTGAGCAGTAGCTGCCAAACTAGTGTCAGTGCCGTAACACATTCAATAGCATCAACAAGTATGCAACTCGGAGGTCAGGTTTCCAATGAAGTCAGATCTTCATGGTGTGACAAACAATGAATGACATCTTTGCATCCAGGGCCGTACCCAGAAATTTTTTTCGGGGGGGGTTATGAATTTTGGGAAGGGGGTAGTTTTGCTGAAAGCAACAGTAAGTATTGTTTACGTGCTGCCTGAAAAGATTTCGGGAGGGGTTCGAACCCCCAAACCCCCCCTCTGGGTACGGCCCTGTTTGCATCATTCCAGCCTTGTCGAGACTGGATTGTCTTGGCTTTGTGCCAGCGCTACCTGCCTGCCGCTGCAAGCATGATTGTTAAGGTCTCTTGCAGTGACACACCAATGCCCATAATTGTAGTTTTGCTTTGGATTACGTGCTGATGTCGGCATGAGCAAGTTCGCAAGCAGCTTGATACAAGTTCACTGCAAAGATGACAATGCCTGCCTGCCTTTGTTAGGGCCGCTGGTTCTGAATAACCTATTTCATGTCTACGAAAGCATTCCCCTATTTGTGCAAGCCCTGTCCTTATCTAACCACTGCTCTTCGCTTTAGTTAGAGATCTCTGTATTTTATAGGACTTGTGTAGTGTTTTGTAGTAACGTACCATCGGTGCTTATTGGTTTTGCCTCTGAAGAAGGGTGTATTCTGTTGAAACCTAGTTATTGGGTGCCATTGATGCGAGTGCTTCATTTTCTAAGTTTACGTGTTCAATTGTTGTGTTTAAAACATCATGGAACTCATTGGAGGCACCTTTATTAAAAATGTGTACTTACGTGCCTAAGCGCGTAATTCAGCATCACAGTGAGCTTCTTTTTTCTCAACGTTCAGACTAGGCCTTGCTGGCTGTTGGAAGATAAGGTCATTCTCAAATGGAAACACAGTTGCCATAAAAAGAGCACTTCTTGTACCTGTAAGGTACGAGTGTCATCCAAATTGTAGCCGTATTATACGGGTACCATTGCCATTTCCAGCATCTGGAACTTGAGGAACTTCTCATCGTGCGTTTGGAGCAAACCTCAGCAGCAGAGAACTCAGTTGTCAGCACCTAAGGATGGTCTGCATATGGATCCGAAGCACTCACCTGGCATATGTGCAGCTAGCTGCGCATAGAATGAATGAGCTTAGTCAGCAACGCTGTGTCGTTAAGCGGTGCTCCTCCGCTACTCCACGCGCAGTGTCAACTCGAACCACACGGAGACGGACGACGGCCAGGAGACGGCCGTGTGACAGTTCCAGACAACCGCAGCCCACCGCTGGCCTCGACCACTAGGGGGCGCCACCGTTGCAACTACCGTCACGGCCCTACCAAGCGCCAGTGGGCTACGTGGCTACTCCTGTGGCTACCCCCTTTCGTCCCAGCCAACTATGGTCCACGCGAAGCTGCTAGCCAGGGAAGCTGTTGCACCCTGAAGATGTCAACCTTGGTGCAGCAGCTGCATTGCTAACAACTCGCATGTCGGTGCGTGCGCTTGGACATTTGAACGTTAGGTGCCGGGATCTGTTTCGTAATTCTGTTCGCTAGAACGCATGTTCCCCACTTCTCCAACTGGTGGTGCTTCCAGGGTTGGAGGAGACGGTGACGTCGATTATCAGTATTAATGTGGGCAGTTCACTTGCAATATGCGCCAAGTCCATGTAATGTTGCTTCGCTGCGGTAGACTGCATTGGCATTTTTAGATTGAAGAAGCGAATGAGCAGTAGCTGGAATGTATGCTTGGGAAACATTCATCGGAGCACTTTTTTTTTTTTTTTGCACACTTATTTAATTTCACGAACATGCCAGCCGGGGAAATGTCGGTGCAAACTTGTCCCAACATAGCCAGTAGGGAAAGCAATCAAAACGGGCTTGTGCAAGGCGGTCCAAGTTTCTGTCGGCTTTCCAGCTCATTCTGGAAACACGTGGGAGGATGTTAACGCAAAGTAACCACTGCATGTTGTTGCGTGAGACTGCACTTTTTTTTTCGACTCAAAATCACCCGCGCATCATGTGGCACTTTCTCCTTAGACAAACGCGAGGTGCGCCCTCAGCAGCATTTGAAAGTGAGGCACGTTTTTATTTTGGTTTTTAGCGTCATGGACTTGTTTGTAGCCGTACATAGGTTCAGTGCCTATGTAAATTGCTTTGATGTATGGAAGGCAGGTCAGCAACAGACGGCACCAGTCACTGATCAACAGCGCAAAAGCATGCTTGCAGCTGTGAAAGTCTGGTGTTTGTTGGCCGCTGATTGTACCATTTTCTGTCGCCCATTCCTTATTAATGTGTCTCCCAATTTCGCGTAGTTTGTCTTAGCATAGACCGTGTGCCAACTTTGTTGTAACTGCAGCTGAGTAGCTTTTGATGTGCTGCCATGTAGCTGTATTTTGTAGTGCGTCGCAAGGGAGGCTGCGTTCCGCGTTGATTGCCATTAGGGAAGTTTTTACCTTTTGACTCTTCTTCTTTCTTGCTGTCTCAGTGGAATTCGACTGCGGTGTGCCAAGTTTCAGCCCTCACTGCAATAACTGTTTTAGAGGGACAGCGAATGCATGCGTGAGAATGCTTGCTTCCAAACGAAGTGTTAATTTTATCCTTGTTTGCGGGCACAACTCATGGTTGTGTCAGCTTTTAGTTTGTTTGTCTTTTTCTTTTGACGTACGACAGCAGAGGGTTCGATTAAGAGTGTAGTAGTACTTGTATGTGACTGGTTCGCTTCTCGAGAGTTTCAGTGGACCGTTTTGCTTCCGCATGCCTTCCCATGTTGTTGAGCCAAGTGAGCCCAATGTCGGGTCATTCTCTTTATTTCAGAGCATTGTGTTTCGGCTGTAGTGCAGCATTCCTGCATGCTTGAACGTTCATTCTTTTTTGCATGCAGTTTTTAGAATTTGGTGCCGTCTTGCATTGACGGAAAGGAACTGCATGTGAATGGCAAAAATAAAGTGTATTTCCCGAGACTTGTGACGTGATTTTATTGTAATGAGATGGCGCACTGCCTGACACACATGCTTTCACACAACTCGTGTGTTTTGTGGAGGAAAATACGGTGCTAATACGACAGCGTCACGGGGATGGCTGGGTGCAATGCCTAAGTAGAGTTGCGGGGTTGCGTGCAAAATGTGTCGCGTGGGGGATTGATATTAGTATCAAGAACGAGTTGAGAGACAATCACTAACTACTCACACAATCATCTAAGCGGTCAGGATAGCTGATGGGCTTATGTTTGCATTCTTTCAGCTGTCTAGCATGTGACGATTTGGCTTGGGGGCTCTACTTGCGATGAAAAAGTATAGTTGCGGGCTACGGCGGTTTTACTTGGAGATGGTTTTGGCAGACACTGAACTACTGCCCCAGATGGTCTAACGTGCACTCTACTGTGGCTCAACTCGTAGCATTTAAGCTGTTCAGACCTGAATTTCAGTTGGCAATTTCCTTGGTACTACAGCTTTCACAACACAAAAAACTTTTTGTGGCTATTGTGGGCAGAAAGTTAGCACCAATAGTAAGGGAGTGCCACTGAGAACAGTAGGGACGTAATCACGCATGTTAAAATTTGTTTGCCGTACCAAATGCACAGAGTCGTGTGCAGTCATTATTGCTTTCTTCTGAATTGGCATTGAGATCTAGAGGCCCTCTGAGCACACATCTACTGATAGTTTTTTCCTAATTTCCAGATATTTCGAAGCTTGTGCAAGAAAGTGGTTCTGCCACTTTCTTTAGCGCAGAAACAGCTCTTGGGAGCCGTTGACACTTTCTGTGCTTTATGATGAATGGTGTGGATACACTATGAGAGAAGTTGCTGTTTTAGAGCCATCCTTGGGCAACAAAAATCTTCTCAACACTAAGTAAAGACCTGCTAAGTTTGGCCAAGGACCTACCCTAAGGAATGAATGTTAGGCTGGTGAATTGTACAGGTGCTTCTCAGGAACCCACATGTAGTGCATAGCATTCGTAGTTTAATCGTCTTTTGGGTGCTTTCTTTTCAGCTTTTCAGGCTGTTCTTTCTAGCTGCGT
This sequence comes from Haemaphysalis longicornis, assembly GCF_048455015.1. NCBI lineage: Eukaryota > Metazoa > Arthropoda > Arachnida > Ixodida > Ixodidae > Haemaphysalis > Haemaphysalis longicornis. The sequence continues at coordinate 71,903,434 of NW_027526204.1, forward strand.
TGCAGTGCTCCAGCTGAATATGCAACAAAAAATGTGCAATATTTGTTTATGCATGGTACATGCGAATTGGCAAGGTCCCGTAGCAGTCCATGGCAGTGGCGTCACTCGTGTGGGCAGCAATCAAGTACCGCTCTAGCCAACAGTGCCAAACGCTCTGTGGTTTGCTTTTGTTGCGCTTGGCGCTGCTTACGACAGTGCGAGGCAGAGTCATTTTCTTTATCTTGTTTTTTAAGTGCAGAACACTTTAGGTGGTCGCCTTGTCGTCCTAGCTCGCTCGCTCGACCCAAATATATAGAGCACCAAGGTGGCATCCCGGGGTAACACCGTTGTTCGTGGCATAGCCCAGAGGCTTCGAAAGCCGAGCAGTTTATATAGTCATAGGCAGATGATCTTGGGTGAAACATTGTATGGACATCAACTGAAGGTCCTGAAATGACATTGGATATTGTGACCATTTGTGGATATCCTATGCATGGACTTTCGTGGTTTGCTGGGGGTAGACCGGTTTCGTTTTGCAGCGTGAGCAACTAATGCGGCTTTGTATCGAATGCATACGTCGTAGATAAATGGTCTGCCAATTCTGGAAGATAAACAGAACAGTTCGTACGGGAATGAAAAAACCCAGTGCAGCTTTGCAAGTGCTAAAGACGCTTGTCGAAACGTAAGCAAGGTAGGACTCACTGGACCAACTAGATGCGAAATGCACTGATATTGCGCAAGACATGGGGGGGGGGGAGCGAAATTGCAAAGAATGAATGTTTTAGTAATCACACATATGCTGCACGTTCACTTTCCTTTTGTTTTTCGATTTTAATGAACATCTGATCACTCGATCGGCAGACGCATTTTTTGAAGTATACAGTTAATTCACAACGTTAAAAGGTGTCTTTGGAAGGTTGTGGTATCTGATAAGGCCCGCTAGCTTATATCAGTTTGTGCTAGACTGCAGGCTCCCAGTGCCGTATGGCGATGTTTCCAAGAAGCGCGTTTAGTCGCGGGTGCAGATTACTATATAAGCCTGTCTCCGCGCTGCTCGCGGAAGACATGTAGCAGATGATCTATTTCGAGCGCTCACCTCGCGACAAGGCGACCCAGCATTACATTTGTTGTCGTGTTCCGATGCCCGCATAGGATTTTGCATTATTCATGGCACTGATTTTGTAGAATGTTCGTGAAATTTATGCACACTGGCTTGTCAAGGGTAGTGATCAATATCTGAGGTATGGAGCGTAACTTGTCAGGTGTGTGTGCTCCGCTAGATTATGTGAGCTCACAAAACCGATTTACATCGTAGTGTATAGTCGCAGCATGACCATCTGAAGAAACACTGCTTATGGAGACACTGTTAGTAAATTTCCGGGCTGTGGAATTACAATCAGCTCCATGCATATGCCGGTTTCGCGACGCCGGCCTGTGACACACGCTGGGTGCTTATACGGACCGAATGGACCGCACTAAGATCGCGTCAGAAACATTTACACTCTCGTGAATACACCACATTTGCGAACAAAGTGACTGCTCCACATAAATATGTATTTCCAACTTATACAAACGGTAAATCTCAGACGTGTACGTGTCGCAAAAGCAGCGGCGAGAGTGGTGACCGGGCCAGGGACTCCCGCGACTACTTTCGAAACGGGCCGCTCGGGAGATATCAGTGGCGCCCCTGCAGGAAGCGCTCGACACGTACAGCTAAATCAATGGTTAATTAAGTGAACCAAGACTTAACAAGGCTAAGCCAGGCTTTCGCTCTGCATATCCAGGGTTAGCTGAGCTAACCTGGAGCCCTTTTTTTCGCAAGGTGCAGAAAGAAAGTAGTACACTGCAATTGGCCAATAAAACCAGTAATATTGCTCATACAAACTCACATGTATTTATTGTACCATCGTAGTTTTTTTACGCCTTATATATATAAACAAATTTCGCCTCGTTTTCATCTTCATGTCGCTTTTACTTGTAGTTAAAGAGCACTTCTGTTTTCTTCGTTTGGCCAATTCTCAAGAATTTGTGCTGCTTCAATAAAATTATTTCCTGCGCTGTTAAAGATCCCCAGGCGCTCAAAATTAACCCTCCACTACCACGCGCGTCGTTTAGCTTCAGCGCGGGAAGCAATAAAAAAAAAAGTTCAGGTCTCACCGAGATTTGAACTCGGATCGCTGGATTCAGAGTCCAGAGTGCTAACCATTACACCATGAGACCGAACACTTCCGACGCCGGGAATCGAACCCGGGCCTTCTGGGTGAAAGCCAGATATCCTAGCCACTAGACCACGCCGGAGACGCTTTTCCGTCTTTGGAGCTGTTGCAAAGGCGGGAAAATTTATTTTAAAGCGCAGCTTTTTAACGTCCGCTCCTGTGGTTTCGCGTCGCCGTCAGCCTCATCCATTGACGAACCAAGTGAACGGAGAGGACACCGAATAGGGACGATATAGAGCGAGCAGGAATGCGGAGGAGGAAAGTATGGCAAAAGTGTAAAAGGGGGGGCGGTATTGCCGAGGCCACGCGAGACATGTTCGGGGGTGGCGACGCCCTGCGAGATAACGGCTAAGTAACGCGTGCCGTCGTGCGTTCGACGGTGACTCGATCACTGAGATGAAGAAAATGCTTCTGCCGCTGCAATAAAGAAGTGATATAGGAAGAATAAAAGTGACCTGTAACCATATAGAGGTGTCTGGAATTTTCGCACAATCGAACCAGCTAAACAGCTGCGCTCAAATTCCGCATTGGCAAGTATCGTAATCGTCAGTCATTTTAGGGGCGAAGCACCTTAGAGGCCGGACTGTCGGCGTCTCCTGTCGTCGTCTCGTGTCAAATAAAAAAAATTAAAAAGAGCTCAATGAACGAGTATGAAGAAAAACAGTAGACCGGACGACCGCTCTCCAGTCTACTGTGTTTCGCTGTGCTCGTCGATTGCGCTCTTTTTAATTTTTTGAAGCCATGGATCGACTCGCCCAACAGCATTCTATTACGGTAAATCAAGTTGTCAAACGATAGTAAAAAACGACTGTATAATGGTTAAAACTGCTTCAAAATGAACTAACGTGGTTTAAAATAATTTACAATACAGGAATAATCAGGATTTAATAGAGAAATTTGTCAGATTTTGTCTCTAAATCGGTTTCAAACGCCAGGTTTTCTCCTGTAAAGCATGCTTCTTAGCATGCTGCAGCGTGTGACACGAAGACAACTTATAGCCAGTCGGTCTCATTTTATTTATTTATTTATTTATTTATTTATTTATTTATTTATTTATTTATTTATTTATTTATTTATTTATTTATTTATTTATTTATTTATTTAACATACTTTCAAGGCCCGAAGACATTACAGAAAGGAGTGGGTGAATAAACACAAAATAAATGTGCGAGATACAAAGAAATCTTTCAACACGGCGTTTCATGAATGATGGTTTTGAACGTGTTGGTATCAAGGATGGCGGCTACGGTGGCGGGAAAGTAGTTCCATTCTTTGCTTGTGCTTGGGATGAATGAATTGCTACAAAGTTTAGTGCGGGAATACGGCACACCAACTTTAAAACGGTGGTCAACGCGAGATGAAATGTATGACGGTTGGGTGATAAGCTGTTCTTTCAACAAAGAGTTGTGGTGGTATATTTTATGAAAAAGTGAAAGGCATCTACGACGGAAAAAAAGTTCTGGCAATTTAAGTGTTGTTTTCATTGAAGTCGCGCGCGCTAAAATCTGGTTCAACGCAAGAGAGGACGCCACCGCCTCAGCAAGTACGTAATTGCTCCTCCCACCGGCGCTTCTCCGTGGCCAATCAGCGCGCGCAGTGTGACAAGAGAGAGAGACTTACAATATTTGAATATTGAATACACTGCATGCTTCGCCCCTTCACATGTTTCGCATTAATGTAGATGGTCCGGGGTTTTTTGTGTGTGTTCTCTTAGCAGGGAGATGAGTAATACGTTTACTGAACCAAAAATAAAGCAAGAAAAAACTAAAAGATGGATTTTTTCCTACCGATACGCCATCCAGGGGGGTCGGACAGAGGTCGTGGGAACTTGTAATCACAAATTTGTTTATTTGAACAAACACTATCCGGGGTCCTACCGGGGTTTTCTTTCTTATCTATCAACGAAAAAATATCGCACGAACATGATCAGAAAGGCATGGAAACATAGTTTATGCTCTTATTTTAAAGGGACACTGAAGTGAATTTGTCAAACTTCTGTCGCTGTTTAATTGCATTGCATTGACGGACTCGAGCATACTTCGTGTGTAGGTTGGTGGAAAGGGTCATTGCAGCAGGAGCTCGAATGGAGTACTGGACGGAGGACCCCACTCCGATGCTCGTAGTAAAGTTTACTCTCTCTCTCTCTCTCTCTCTCTCTCTCTCTCTCTCTCTCTCTCTCTCTCTCTCTCTCTCTCTCTCTCTCTCTCTCTCTCTCTCTCTCTACTAACCTCAGCAGTCGGGGCCACCGTGTGCAGCTTGGCTGCAAGGGAGCGTTCCCGGTAGCCGCTGCTTTTGGTGGGCTGGTCGACCGCGTGCAGCCTCAGCAGGGCAGGCTACAACGACAACAACAACAGATGTTTACAGATGCGCATGCATATATCCGCCAGTTAGGCCTAACGCTCTGTCATGTGGTCTTACGACTTCAACGGTGCCCACAGCTTGGCGTACAATGAGTACTTTTTTCAGTGGTACTGGTTGACGACTTTACACTTCAAAGCGTGACGTTAAGCCTAACAATGTCTGCTTAGGCTTACTGTTTGGCAGTGCCAGTTTGAGGGGTGTGCGAGCAGTGCGGTCGCACAGGGCACCAGCGAGAAGGGTGCGCCGACCTGCACTGAAAGCCTCCCCCCCACCCACTTCCCTCTCCTCTCCACCAGTCCCCTTCATATGAAGAAATATACTTCGGCGGTGCAGTTTGAAGTTAGCGACAAAGCGCGTACGCGTGCCCAAATCATCCCACATTAAAACTTGCACCAACAATTTCTCACACAAAATAAGGCTGCGAAGAGGCTGTTCCAGAAACTGCCTGACGAGGCTTCGGGACGCGGCTGCCGTATTCACAAACCTAACTCAAGTATAACTTTTGCCTTACGACAGTCATCGGTGCCTTAACGCGCGTTTCAAGAACAAAACTTAGGCTAAAAGGGCACCTTGTCGCGAAGTTACCGGCCAGAAAAGTAAACTCTACTTAAGGTAAAAAAAAGTGACCCACGAAATTAAATTGATGTTTTGTGTAAAAACCGGTTTTGTTGCTAGTATTGTTACCGGGTACATTGCTAAGACCCCCACTTCTGAATTTCGCCCAGTTTCCTTGCCTGTCTGGCCCTGTGCGCAGCACGCTTAACCAATGCAGAGGCACGCGTACATTGTACTATACAAAAAACCGTTATTTTACGGGTATTCTACGTAGAAATAAACGCAGTAGTTTTTTCGAAGACGGACGGGTGATACTCAGAAAGCGCAAACAATGACTCCCGTTACAACCTCTTCGCGACACCCGCTGGGAGCGCAGGATTGAAATCCTGGAGCCCGTCCGTTAGTATAGACAGCGGAGCTCGCGACACACTTCTTGAAGTGCAGCTCAAGTCTCAGAAGTCACGGGGCCAGTGTGAGGCACGAATCACGAAGCATAGCCGAACAGCTCACAGACCTCAAGCCATTCTAGCTTGGTATGACATCGTGTGTCAAATCAACACCGCAAGCAAGGCCATGCAATACAACACAACCGACATTGTCGCAAGTGACCAGCTATCGAGGTGACTATCGAAACTAGCGAGGTGACGGATACAAAAAGCCTTTGGCGTCAGCTAAGGCCCTTGCTGTAGGCATGGGCGTTACCGCTAACATGAGGCCAGCTCCGCGGTTGAGGCGGAAGAAACCAGGGTGTCGAACCGGAACCGGAACCGAACCGAAAACCGGAACCGAACCCGAATTTTTGCCCGGAACTGGAACTGAACCGGAACCGTATTTTTTCCGCCATTTTGGAACTGAACCTGAACCGGAACGAATCGAAGGAACCGTTCCGAACCAGTTCCGAGGCTTCAAAAATGTGATTTCTAGTTTTCCAGTTCGGTACCCTACCTTGCGTCTGAAGATATTTTGCCACTCCCCAGACACAACCATGAAATATTTTGCGTAGTCTGCAGTTCCCAAGGCCCATCATGTTCTCTTCTAATTATTTCCCTCAATTTAATGTAAAGTTGTCCGTATATGCTATCAGTTTGCGTTAGGCACTGCCCATCTATCCCAATTATCTTTTACGTTTAGAATAACTTAAGTTATAACGCATAATACGAGGCAACATATCATGGAATATTCTTCATGGTTTCTCTACATGGTGTTTAAAATCGCGTAAAGTTTTTAATGTCTTGTTAATGCGCATGCATCCGTGTCCGCTTGTGAAGGCCTTCAGGGACACCATCAACAATACATCCATATCTTCCACTTATAGTTTGAATGGGCAGTTATATACAAACAGCACTGAGACACAAACACTCGCAGTTCTCAAAATTAACGTAACTTTTTCTTGTATACAGTGCCGTTGTGTCTTTTGGTTACTGCTCAAAGAGAACTTGAGATTTAAAAAATGGGGAATCCTAATTTCCACTTTTAAAGTATATTTGATAGCATTTTTATGTTATCTCGAATTATTAACCTTCAACTTAAGAGGTAAATGGATTGAAGTCGATTAGTGTGGGTTAGTGGGTAGACTCGCCAGACCCCCTCGCCACATCGCCTCGCCACACCCCCTGTTTCCTGGACCACGTGTGGCTTTCGTCACGAAGTGGATCCTTTAAAAAAACGCTCCGTCCACCTCAGCATCACTTGGCAGCGGAGGCAGAGAACAGAACGGTCGCCTGATAGTCGCCTTCCTATTTCACAGGTTTGAATATTCTGCAGTAATCTTTGTTCGCTTACTCAGTGACTTTTTCTGTTGCCTCTGGTGCCAACCACACAGTGTCATTGCTATTGTGTGCCCTTGTGTATAATCCCGCATTGCTTTGGTCATGAAAACTGACATTGCTGACCTAAGACGCGAGATCGCTGATATTAAGCGTGAATTTCGAAAAGAAGTAAGGGAAATGCAGAACAGCTACGAGGAAATTAAAAAAGAATATGAAACCACTAGGAAAGAAAATGTAGAAATGCGAAAAAGCTGCGAATTCTTCAACAAAAGCTACGAGGAAATGAAAGACGAATGTGAAACTACAAGAAAAGAAAACGCAGCTTTGAAAGTTTCAAGCTCGACGTTGTCATGATAACGGAAACCTGGCATGAACGTGATCAAAGAACCGACTCGTATGGGCCGTCTTTCCCAAAGTCTTATTGATGTATTTATAACCAGTGATACAAGTAGCAGTACCATGTCCGGTGTGACTGGTGTACATATAGGTGACCATTTACCTATATATACATGTTCTCAATGCACACAGAAATACTAAGATGTAAGCAATGCCCCGAATCTTTCGCTTTTCACGATATTAATCAGAATACTTTGACTACTTTTCGTCAGAAAATTCCCTCTATTTGGTGGAACCCTTTACTTCTGTGCACCACTGCAGATGATGCCTACGATACTTTTCTAGAATCATATAAAGATGCATATAAAAAGTCTTTTCCTCTTAAGATGGTCAAGAAAAATAAGAATATAAGGAAACCATGGATTACAGACGAATGTCTGAAGATGATCCGTAAAAAAGATTTATTGTACCATAAGTTTGTAAAAACAAAGAACAGGGACGATTTTATAGCCTTTAAAAAGTACCGAAACTTTGTGACAAAGTTCTTACGCTATACAAAAAAAAATGTACTTCGAACATGTGTTTTCTGAAGCTTCCTCCCGGCGTGATGTCACGTGGCGGGAATTGAATAAACTTCTGCACCCACTTACCCCCCGTAACGACGTCTTTGAATTGACAGTAGATAATAAACCACTCAAGGGTCAAGAACTGGCAACCAAGTTTAATCACTATTTAACGAATCTTATGCAATGCTCCCACAATGAAAGCGCTATGAGCTTCCTAAAGGATTCTAACCCCCAGAGAGCCTTTTTTTTCTCCGATAACGCCTCAGGAAAAATGGGCGATTTTCTTGTCACTAAAAAATAGCAAGGCCATAGACATCAATAGGCTTCAGATTCGGCCTATTAAGTTTGTACTGGACCTTCTTGTATCGCCACTTAGCCATATATATAACTTATCACTTACTACTGGTGTTTTTCCAAAAAAGATGCAGCAAGCTAAGGTCACGCTACTGTTTAAATCCGGGGACAAAATCAATTTTTCCAATTATAGACTGGTTTCTGTATTTCCAGTTATTTTAAAAGGCTAGAAAAAGTAATCGCGAAACACCTTGGGTCCTTCTGTGACAAACACTCTATTATATCATCAAAACAGTTCGGTTTTCGTAAACATATGTCAACGAATTAGCTTTACTAACGCAAAAAGAATGAATAATCCAGGGATTTGAAGAAAATAAGGTAACTTTAGTTATATTTATAGACTTTTTCAAAGGATTTGATAGAATTAGTCATTTAACATTGCTTTAAAAATTACAACATTATGGAATCCGGGGGCTATACTCTTTTGCAATCTTATTTAAGTAACCGGCAACAAGTCGTAGCAATAAAGGAACACACAACTCTTCTTTACAAGAAGTAAGGGCTGGAGTTCCTCAAGGCAGTCTTCTAGGGCCAATCCTGATCAATATTTATATGAATTATATCGTAGAAATTACTGACATTGCACATTTTATTATTTACGCAGATGATACCAGCATTTTCTTTCAATCGTGGGATACTACTCAGCTTTTGCATTTAGCAAATATAACCCTCCAAAAGCTTCACAAATGGGCTAAAGCAAACTCGTTAAAAATAAATACTAAGAAAACTAAAGCGGTGTGATTTTCACCAGCTCAAAGATCTGTTGACAGAAACCTCAGTTTGTACATCGGATCTGAAAAGATTTGTATAGTTAGTGAAATAAAAACATTAGGCATTGTTTTTAATGAACATTTAAAATGGGATGCCCATGTCGATCACGTCTGCACAAATTTATCTCGAGCGTGTGGGTTGCTTTGTAGGTTACGGCCTATGGTTACATCAAATATTAAACTTATTCTTTATCATGCTATATTCACAGCTCACATCAATTACTGCAGCCTCGTATGGTTAACCAGTTCCGCAAAAAATATTAATAAGCTGCATTTATTTCAGAAAAAAGCCATTCGACATATCGCAGCTGTACCATATGACTCTCACACCAACGAACTATTTCTGCAGTATTAATTTGCTTCCTGTCCAATGTATCTACAACTTTGATCTTCTTACAAAGTATAAAAATAGCTTGCAACACAACGGTGCAGCATATCTAAGTCTAAGTAGTTTAAGAAAACCGTTGGACGTACCGTACGAAATTAGGGGAAGGAGTACATGGTTTGTGCCGTTTTCAAGAACGAATTATGGGAATGATAGGTTGCAATCCCGAACTGCCCGCCTTTTAAATAACCTAGCCGAGAGTGGCATAGCTATAAATACAATTTCTAAGTGAGACTTAAGGAAACGTTTACTGCTGAACATAGAACTTTTTTAACTGACAATCTATTAAGCGTTGTCTCTTGTGGCAACCTTGGTTTAGCCAAAATTACTTGTAATATTTTTCAAGCGTTTTATTGGCATTGTCTTCATTCCCTGCAACCTTTAGCATCTAAAAATTACCGTACACTGATTTTTTCCAATATTGTGTGTATTTATTTATGTGGATACTTCTGTAGTGCAGATTTTGATGAGTGTATGCATACCTGTATATAACATGACTTTTTCTTCAAGTTTTGTCTTTTGCTTTTTTTGTGTCTACACAGGTTCCGTACATATCCAACATTTCTCTTTTTATGTACCTGTGTACCCTGTTTTGTTCTGTATCCTTTATATGTATGTATGTACCTATGAGTGCCTATATGCGTGTATGTATATCATTTAATAAGTATCTTTTACAAACTGTGAGCTACAGTGCGTTTTAATGCTTTCTTTTATGTTTGTATGTAATATCGACATGTTAAGGCGAGATTTATTTTCTTCGGATTATTTTCTGTGCGTATGCTTTAAACTCCTGTTTCTCCTGCCACGCCAACCGTAAGGTGCAAACACCTCGTGAAGCTGCAGTTTTGCAGCTTTTGATGTTTGTCCTCGCATTTCTATGTTCGAAATGCTCAATAAAGTTGAAGTTGAAATTAGTTAGGTGAGTGAATGAGCTCATGTGAATTATTGGGACTGGTGTGTTGATTAATGACTAACAGTGTTGACTAACAGCTCTGTTAGCAGATAAAAGATGAGCAGTAGGAAATTTTTCTAAATTCCACCTGCCACGCTTGGCAGTCGGCGCCACATACTCGTCACATTACCATAGAAAACATTTTGCGGGTACAGTTAGAGGAGCTCTTCAACAGCTTAGATAAACTCGCCGCGGTGGCTCAGTGGCTAAGGCGTAGCGCTGATGAGCACACATACGCGGTTTAGATTCCCGGTCACCGCGGCCGCTTTTCTGATGGAAGCGAAAAGCGAAAACGTCCGTGTGTCCGAAATTTCGTCGCACGGAAAGATCCCCAGGTGGTCAAAATTAATCCGGAGCCTTCCACTATGGCGCGCCTTGTCGTCGGCGTTGCGACGGTGCGTTAAACCCAACAGTAAATAAATAAATAAATAAATAAATAAATAAATAAATATAACTAGGTAAATAAATAAATAAATAAATAAATATAACTATAGGTAAATAAATAAATAAATAAATAAATAAAAAGCAGTAAATAAATAAATAAACACTTTCGAAAACGCTTTCAATCTTCTTCGCATCTGGAAGCACTGCGAAAACTATAGCTATTGCCAGCACAGAGCAACAGTGCGTGATTTGCTCGTCGCTGCGGATACACCTTCCGTTTCTGCTTCGCTTTTGTGGCTTTTTTTAGATGGCTATCAAATGCGTCCTATTCTGGAACTTAAGGAAAGCCGGAAAACAGTCGCTACACCGCTGTAATGACGTCATTCAGCGGTCGAAGAACGCGAAGTCCGGGAAGGAGACAAAAATATTTTGAGCAAGTTTCTATGTTATCTGACGAGGAGAGAACAGTAATTTTTGGCTGAGGCACATTGCGACCCCATAGTATAATGCGTTGGTTGACTACTTTCTGCAAGCACTCAAGATTTAGACAAAAGTTGAAAAACGTGTTGCAGGGTCGCTTTAGTTTGGCGAAGACAAAATATTTGGACAACGAAACCTTCATTATGAATTTGTTGTTATGCCGATTTGATAAGGAAACGAAAAACGAGCACAAAAAATTAACAGAAAAAAACACGCCTGCTTTTTTTTTCTTCGAACCCGTTTGAACCCGTTTGAACCGGTTCGAACGGGTTCGAACCGGTTCGAACCGGAACGGAATGGTGCTCTGGAACTGAACCCGAACCGAACCCGAAAGGCTTGAACCCGAACCCGAACCGAACCCGAAAAAATTCCGGTTCGACACCCTGGAAGAAACGGCAATTCAGCTACAAATGTGGAGAAGAAACATTCAGGATGAATTTTTTCTATAAAATAATGACACGGTAAAGACGTCCATCGAGGAACGCTTCACGCAGATGGAGCAGCGCGTGAATCTGTGGGGCCCCTATACAACTTAAAACTTCCAGAAAAAGCGGTACTTGCTGGACTGTGCAGCGACCTTCATCATGCTTTCAAACAAGAAAAATGCTGGCATAAATGATTAAGAGTTTGCGCCGAGCTTTAGTACCTAAGCAGCCTGCTCCCTCCTGACTACAGCCCTCCTTTTAACGTTCTTCCGTTCATATTAGAGAGTTTTAGCATAGCAGCTAGCCTACGCTACGCTGGGGTCGGCGGTTAGCGGGACCCGGAAGGGAGTGTGTGCATTCGTTCTGTGGGGACGGACAGCCCGCCTCGCCGAGCCCGCGCGCGCATGCGCAGTCGGGTCCCGGTACCCGACTCTCTATTAAGCCACAACCTCGAGGATAACTCCGAACTCTTAGGTGGCAATTATTGTACATAAAACAGGAGTTCAGGGCTTTTTCTGTATTATACTCCCTCCGTAGATGGACAGGCTTCACTGTGCAACAGTCGATGTGGGAAAGCCAGCTTACAAAGACCAAGCTTACACCGTTCCCTTTAAAGTCGGCTTCACCTCTAAACACAAATGCAGAAGGCATTTTTTTTTCCCGTGAAATATCAGCCGTCTTATATCAAAATACAAAGGTCCACCTCTTTTTACTTTTTGTGAATATTTTCCATACGCGCAAGGTGTGGCGCACAGTTTTACTATCCCAGGGACTTTAGTCGGCGCCGCAAGGTGGCGCTACGCTCGTGTGCGATTCTTGTATACATCGCTCTGTAGCCGGAAACAATATGCTGGATCCTAACCACACACAGCTTCGCTGTAAAAATGAGTTTGGTGGCCGGGGTTGGGGGGGGGGGGGGGGGCTGGGGAGGGGGCGCCTTGGCAGATGTTCGCAAAGGGTGCCGAATGAAGCAAGGCCGGCCCTGCCGTTAGGTGACATTCAAGTTGAACCCTATGACGCGTCAAGCAACGTCATACTCATCTACGTCGAGCTGGGAGTATCAGTTCCGTACTTTAGACCTCAAACCGTGACGTTAGGCCTAACTCCGGGCCGTCGCATGCCAGCGTTCGCCATTAACACGACAACGTTACTGTGCCCTGTGCACCTCCAAAACTTTCCAAAAGAAGACGAAAGAAAGCTTTGTCCGCCTCACACTAACACTTGTTCTCATTCAACCTGACTCCATTCCATGTACCCCGAACGATACTCAGCAGAATGCCAATATTGTAATCAGCCACGCACCCTGCCTCACATCACCCTATAGTGTGTGCACAGAGCACAAACCTTCCTCCTTTGGCCTTTCCCCTGCCTCTGTCTGAGTTGTTGGAGAACCTGACGACCAACGTTCAAATGGCGGCCCATCTTCTATTGACGTCGAGAGCGAAGGCCGCCTGATTGTCTCACGAATCCCTGGACTGCGGCACCACGGAACAGCTGAATTAATGTTTCCACCACCTCCTTCTTCCGCGTTTCCCTTTTTGCGCGAGCGAGTTATAAACTTGAAAAAAAAAAAATAGGAGGCTTCAATAAAGAGGCTTTGCAAAATTGGCTTCACGAATTTCCCACAAAACCGGCAGAAATAGGCTACTAGCTAGTGCTTTACCACTAACATGAAAAGCTAGTTTTTTCCAAGATGAACAGATTTGGGATTAACAGCTCTCCTTGCGCCCTTACCAATCCGCTTGAAGGGTGTACCTGTGAGGAATACCGTTTATAAGAAAAATAAAATAGCCAGAACACAATCGTCATGCGTGTCCATGGGCTCAAAGCCCGACGGAAGCGTTTCCGGTGTAGTCTGTGGTGGCTGGGATATCTGGATTTACCATAGGAGACCGTGGTTCTATTCGCTTTGGAAGCATGTTCGGTCTCATGGTGTAACGGTTAGCACTCTGGACTCTGAATCCAGCGATCCGAGTTCAAATCTCGGTGAGACCTGCGTCTTTTTTTTTTTTTTGCACCGAAATAGTTTACAGGATTAGTGAATCAGCACAAATAGCTGATGTTATGGCTAACCGAAAAATAAAGGACATGACAGAAGCACATTTATTGAGTCCTGCGAGTCCGGGGTACGTGGTGGCTGCCGATCTAATTCTGGCGGTGACGGTGGCAGCTTGTAGTGAGATTTCTTGGGCTGTCTGAGCTCACCAGCGCACCTGTCCACAGCTTGTCACTTTTTACATACGGGAAGCGATCTTGACTGCGTGCCTACATACTGTGGACAAGTGGGGACTGGTTACCGCAAAGAAAGGAAAATCAGTGAGACATCTCGAGAGAGATAGCAGCGGTGGAGCCTTGCACTGAAAATCAGGATGTCGGTTGGCAAAAGACACCACGGACGCTTCTGATAAAGCCCTGGATGAGCGGGGTGATGGTAGCTTCGGGCGGGACTGTAAGGCATGACAATGTCACTACAAGTGTCTAATCAGTTCCCAGTGGATCGGCGTGGTGGTGGTGGTAACGCATGTTTTTTAAGTGCGAATCACTTTATAAGCGACCCCAAACCATCCACCGCCGGCGGCGGCGTCGGCGGCGGCGGCGGCGTCCGCAGTGCTCCTCTATATTTAAATACATCCCCCTCGCGAGGGGCACGATCAAATGCACAGCATTTCCGAGGGGGTGCGCCGGCAAGTCGTATGGATTACGTATTGGTTGTTGGTTTTCTTGTTACACGCTGCACGTCATCAAATTTGCGGTGGGCTACAGCGGGGCGTCCCGGCAGCACGAGACGCGACCAGCGCTGCTGGTCTCTCGATCATAGTCTCGATCGCGGGACCTGTGTCGCCATCTTGCGGAGGCGCGTGACAACTTATGGCGGGTCTCTCGATCATAGTCTCGATCGCGGAACCTGTGTCGCCATCTTGCGGAGGCGCGTGACAACTTATGGCGCTTTCGAAACAAACCATAAATGAGTGAAGGATATAAGGCGCTATCGGTGCATCGAAATCCGTGTTGGTTGCGTGGCTCAATCGGTAGTGCGCCCGGCACTTGCCGTTCCGCCCGCGCCGTCATGGGTTCGAATCCGGGCGCCGGAAACTGTTGTTTCTTTTATAGTGTAGTGGCCTGGCTGCGGACTAGGCCGAACGCCGCGTGACATTGTGAGTTACTAAAATGCTATGCATTTAAAAAGAAACAGCATCCGGCGCCAGGTTTCGATCCGAGGACTTTGCGGCCGCAGCGCGACGCTCTACCGACCAAGCCACGGACGCGACTTTTTTTTTTTTTTTTTTCTTTATTGCCGTCTGGGCACAACACAACAAGTACTACACAATCAGCCCTCAGGGCTGAGAAAGGAAAGGAACATACATCAAAACCGCCGCGCTTTTAGCTGGCGGTTACGTTTTTGTGAACTTTTAGTACAGCTAGTTCGTTCATAACAGATATCACTTCGTCTTCGTATTCCAGCTTCAAAAACACTTCGCGGAGCTTACACACATGTTCAACAAAGTGGTTTCCAACAGACTTTGCATTGACATCTGCATTCCGTACCTCCATTCTACTCTTCCATATGCTGTGCAAACCCAATACAAAAAACAGGTCGTATGGTAGAACATCTGGTTTGACATCCAGGAAACGAATTCCATGTGGGGTAAGGGGAAGATCTTTTTTCACGGTACGTTGCAGGACATCCCAAAAAAAAACAGCGTCCCAACAATCTATAAAGACATGCTCGACACTTTCCGGTTTTTTACATAGTGTACAGTCGGCACCCCATGGCAAAAATAAACCTTTTTCTAACATCCACGTTTTTACTGGTAGCGTATTAGTGTGCAATTTGAAGAAGAACGTTTTAACAGGACCTGGCACTAGCATTCTTTTCACTCTCCGTAGAACATCATGTCCGGATCCGCCACTATACAAGGAACGGTACATCGGTTCAGGGAATAGACAATCGATGAGGTCACGCGACAAATTTTTACGGTTTACAGTAGACAAAAATTCTCTAGAAAAACGCGCCATTAGAAAACGACAGGAGAAAACAACTTCTCTCAGAAAGAGACTAACCGAAAAACGTGTAGCGTCCGCTGACGTCACTAGAAGGTCGGGCAAAGCACTCGCTACCGTGACCTGTAAAAAGGTGCGGATAAACGGGTCGGCCTGATCACGCAAAAACAAAAAGCGGGAAACAAGTTGTCTCACAAAAAGATGCGAGAGTGACAGGCCTCCGCTTCTAACTTTTCTGAATAAGTTGTTCCTGCTCGTCCTTTCATAAGTCGACTGCCAAACAAACACCGCGAATATGCGGTGAAACTTCTGCACATTCAGTCGAGAACAAGAAAGGGCCTGCTTGACATACCAGATTTTAGAGACAAGGAAAACATTACAAACTGTTGCTCGGGAAAAGATGGACAGGCCACGGCCCTCCCACTTGGCCGTTTGCGCGCGCATTTCCTGTGCTCTTTCGTTCCAGTATTTCGTGCTGTCTCGATACTGGTCAAAGGGTACCCCCAGATACTTAGTTGGCTGCGTTGACCAGGTGACGTTTTCAAAAACATTCGGGGCATTTAACCATTCTCCGTGCCACAGCCCAGTACATTTGCCTATGTTAATGGAACTACAAGTCATACTACAAAACTCTTGGGTGATACATAGGGCAGTACGGACACTCTCCTTATTCACACAAAAATAAACCACATCATCAGCATATGCCATCACCTTAACTTCACAGGATTGTAAAGTGTAGCCCTGTATCTGATTGTCTTGATTTATTCTTGCACACAGGGGTTCAAGATAGACGGCGAAAAGAAGGGACGACAGGGCACACCCTTGACGCACTGATGCCTGCACTTTAATTGGACTCGTTAACTGGCCATTAATCAAAA
Source organism: Haemaphysalis longicornis (assembly GCF_048455015.1). Classification (NCBI taxonomy): domain Eukaryota; kingdom Metazoa; phylum Arthropoda; class Arachnida; order Ixodida; family Ixodidae; genus Haemaphysalis; species Haemaphysalis longicornis. The sequence continues at coordinate 71,919,846 of NW_027526204.1, forward strand.
TTCTTGTTGTACAATCCTTATATGCCATTTTCACTCCTTGTAAAATTAATTTTCCGATTCGGACATGTTCAAGTATTTTAAAAAGGACCTCATGACAGACCCTGTCAAATGCCTTTTGAAAATCTATCTGTAACATAGCCACCTTCCTGTAATCTATGTCGCAAGATTCCAGGATACTTCTTGCTACATGAATGTTAGTAGTTATGCTTCGGCCCTTAATTCCGCATGTTTGGTGGGGCCCAACTAAGGTTGTAATTACTGCTTGCATACGTTTTGTGATTACCTTCATGAAGATCTTATAGTCCGTGTTAGTTAATGTTATCGGCCTGTATCCCGTGATTTTCACAAGCTGTTCTGGATCATTGCTTTTCGGGATTAAAATGGTGTGGGCTTGAGAAAACGATGGGGGCAGGGAACCCCTATTAAAGGACTCTTCAAGAACAGTACCTAAAATAGGTGCCAGTTGGATTTTAAATGCCTTATAAAAGGCAGCGCCTAGCCCATCAGGGCCAGGCGACTTACCGATATTTAAACTATCGATTGAATCTTCTATTTCCTTTACAGTAATCGGACTTTGCAGTTCATCTGTTACATGGGGGTCTAGTTGGGACATCAGAGTTAAAAAGGACTGCTCAAACTCTTGGTTCGGTGTTTTGCACGAGAAAAGGTGTTCGTAATGTTTTGTAAAAGCCCCTTCTATTTCGACTTGTTCTGTCAAAAATATTCCTTCGTGCTCAATATTGTGAATTTCGTTCCTTCGCGCATGACTCCTTTCGTCTGCCAACGACCGTTTCGTTGGCATTTCACCGCCTATTAGTCTTTCCGTGCGAGCCCTTATCGCCGCGCCCTTGTATTTTTCTACCTCGATGCGTTCTATCTTTGCCTTTGTTGTGCGCAAATCCTCAGTAAACAGTCCCGGCGCTTTGGCTTCTTCAACTGTTATAAGCTGCAACAAGTCACGGAGTTCTTTTTCTTCTTTTCTATCATTAAATTTTATCTCCGTCGAACGTTCAATCGCGGCTATCTTGATTTCCTGCTTAAAGGATTCCCATTCTTCCACGATGTTTTTGTTGCCGAAATTTACCAGTTCTGTTTTTCTTGCAACAACTGTGGCTTGGAACTTATCATCTTTTAACAGTTTATCATTCATTTTCCAAAGGTCCCAGTTAAACTTTGCTTGCCTCTGTTTTTTTCCGCCAACGCATACGGAAACCAAGCAATGATCCGAGAAAGAAACCGCGTCGACTGCGTAGTCCATGCAAGAAGGAGCTAGTTCCGCCGAGACGTAGATCCTATCTAAACGGGCGTGGCTTGCGCCTTGATAATGTGTGTATCTGGCGGTTCGTGTCGCGTTAGCTAGATTTGTAACGTCTTCAAGACAGGAGTCGTTCATACACTGTTCTAAAAAAAGGGCGCTGGAATCTGATGGTACATTTTGATTGGCACGGTCCGCAGGCGTGTAGACACAATTGAAATCTCCGAAGAAAAGGACACACTTTTCACAGTCTACTAATCTAACCACTTCTTCAAAAAAGACACGGCGTTGGCTGGTTTTCGTTGGAGCATAAACACAAACTGCCCGAAAAGGGTGCTCAGCGTAATTAAAATCACAGCAGACAAAGCGACCTTCTGGAGAGCTTTGAACCTGGTCTATCACAGAGATAAGCGCTTTTTTCAAAAACATACAACATCCCCCTGCCGTTCCCTGGGCGTGACTGACAGCAACATGATACGAATCTAGAAAGGGTTCGACCATGGTGTCTGTGTGCGATTCACTCTCAACTTTAGTTTCTTGGACGCCTAAGATATCAATTTGCTGTGCCTCCAGCAGCGTCTTAAGTTGAAACCTTCGCTTCTTAGAACCAAGTCCTCTGACGTTTAAGGTTGCTAATTTGAAAGGGCCACTATTCAGCATTGAAAAAAGGGGAGTCACTCACACAGACACCAAGGCGTTTACATTCGAGGTTACATCTACATTCTAAAAGGGCGGGATACGCTAGCAGAGCGATTCTGCTGGGCCGGTAGTTTGCTTTTTTTTGTTTTTGCTGGCCACTACAGACCACTCACGTTCGAGCTGCTTCAGGCGTTGTTCTTCGTTGAGCCCCGGTGATTCTCGCGGCCGCTTTGCAGCTGCGGCAGCAGTGGTAGCCTGTGACGTGGTGGAGTCGTCGCCAGCGGTAGCTGCCACCGCTGGAGAACCGTCGCTCTGTTGCGTGTCCGTTGAGGTGGCGGCTCGTGGAGTAGCCTGGTCTTCGTCATCGTTGGAGTCCAGCAGTTTCTGGGTGGAGTGGTTGCCTTCTTTTTCTTCGGTGCCGTTGCCCTCGCCGTGTATCGTCTTGGTTGCTCCTGCTGCCTCGTTGATGGCGACGTTCTTGGTGTTTGGTGGGGCGTCGAAGGGGGCGTTTCCGCCTACCGCCTCGTCACCTTCTTTGGCAGGAGGCTTCGTCGTACCGGTAGTTGCCGAAGCAGCAAGTTCAGCCTCTTCGTCGTCCATGACTTCGGGAAGGACCTCCGCCTCTTCAGGATTGCCAGTCACATTCGCGTAGGTGCGTACGCATTCTTCGGCCAGGTGGCCAAACGTTTTGCACTTTGAGCACCGCGGGGTGCGACAGTCCTTACGAATGTGGCCGGTACGTCGGCAGCGAAGGCACTGAGGCGCCCGACCGGGCACGACGACCAGGATGGAACCTCCGTAAAAACGGAGCATGTGCGGGAGGTCGTCCGGTGTTAAGTCCTCACGCAACATCATACGTACGAGGCGCGTAGTCGACTCGGCGGCTTCAAAACCGGCCGCGCCCCAGGCGTCTTGTCGGACGTCTTTCACTTCGCCGAAGTCAGCGAACACTCTCGCTAAGGCAGCGTCGGCGACGTGGAAGGGCACCCAATGCACTTTCACCGTAACTTCTTGTTGTATCGGGTCGATGACTGCGCAGTACCGCCCCTTTACTTGAAGTCCGCCCGAGTCCAGAAGTCGCTGACGAGCCTCGGGAGTCTTCAACTTAATGAGCCAAACGTGACCCATTTGAAAAGGCCCAATACCGGCGATGTCCTTCAGCACGCCCAACAGAAGGAACGGCGTGCGAAAGTCGTCAATCCGGTAGGGCCGTCCACCAAGGTCGCAGTGCAAAATTAGGCACGCCCTCATCGAGTCTTCGGACGGTATCGACGGTAGAAGAAACCGGTAGCCCGAAGGCGCACCAGCAAACCAAGCCACGGACGCGACGCTGATATCAGTGTTAGTGACGCGCCTTATATCTTTAACGCATTCAAACTACGTCGTCAGCGGCGTGCGTTGGCGACTCAGCGGCGTTATAGCGGCTTGATAACTGCGTGGTGTAAACGTGATACTACAAACCCGATGGAAGAGATGGAAGAGAAGGCGGCGAGGCGGTGGGCTGCGGGGGCCGAGCGCAAGCGCCGCAAGCGGGCCGACAACCGTGCATTCGCACTTTCACATTCTCCCCCTCGGGGAAATGCGGGGGAATTTTTTTGCAGGGGGTACGAATGCGCTACGTTATGCTTTGGCTGAAATCTTTGGCTTGAGGAAAGGGGATAGGTTATGCGGACAGTGAAGATATAATAAAATAGTATTGTTTCTAATGGAAGTTAAGAGAAGTGGAGTCTCAAGGAAGTTACGTATACAGAGAGGTAAGGAAGGGCCGCTCCAAGCTTTGATTGAGAGCGTATAAAGCCAATTGGGTATAGACTGCGGGCTATTTCTTGAGTTTTAAGTGCGAATGCACTTCTTAAGCGAGCCTGAATCGTCCGTCGCCGTCGTCCGCATAGCAACAGCTGCGGGTGCGCGCGCTCCTCGTCTTCCCTAGCAACGGGGGGAGATGGGCGCGCGCTACTCTCTTCCTCCTCTCTCCGCTCAGTGACTGCGGGTGTTGGGCGCCTCCTCTCCACTTCGGGCGGGAGAGCTCTCGCTCGCGTAGCGGGCGCTCCGCATTTCGACGCGTGAGGGCGCTCGTGTAGCGGCCGCGTGGCCAGCGTGGCGCGGGAGGGTATTAGTCGAGCGCGCGCCGTCGTCGAGAGCGGTCGCTGGTCCTGCATCTCGATAACGATGATGGCGGACCGGGCAACGGTACCAGCAATAACGAGTGAAATATCTTTCTTTGTAGTTGTGTGCGTGTGTGTAAACTCTCGACTACTCATTAAGATCACGATATCCACCGTAATCGCGCAATCAACAACCGTGCATTCGCACTTACACACTCTCCCCCTCGGGGAAGTGCGAAGGAATTTTTTGAAGGCTTGTTGTCGGGGCTCGGCGAAGCAAGAAAAGCTCCCCTGTATGTGCTCAGTGGCATTATTGACCGAGCACCCTGAGCACCCGGGATCATATCTGGAGTACCGTAACGCGTGGCGAGGAGATGTGGTGTCCTGGTCGGATAAGGTTATGTGTCATATTCTTGACCAGTGGTGTGTAATGACCGGCCGCTTCACACCTAGAACCGCATGGGACTTCTTTTCCATTTTGAGGCGGGTTTATAATTCGAAGGTCAGGTTAGAAAAAGCCAAGTCGCCAAGCTGTCTGCTCGTGGTCCTCAGCGGTCGACTCGCCCTGAATTTCCCATATGGCCCTATGCCATAAGGTGGAAGCTGTGCGGAATGTTCACGATTTTAGATGAGGAGGCCCGAGCCCGCGGGATATGAGTTTGCCTAGTTTGTGGTTTTCTTGTGGCTTGTTGCGCAAGGGCATTCGCTTTGCCATTGCTTGATATTCCAGGGTGGGTCGAAAATTCCCTGCTAAAGCGATACCCGCGATAGTCGGTGTGTGACTCTGCAGGTGAGTGTGCAGCAAGCGTCGTAGCTGCTACTGTGCAGAACACTGTAGCTAAGCGGCCCTACCCCGGCTCGAGCGCTTCCACGCGAATCCACTTTCTTTAACAGCAGAGCTGTTTAGGCCGACACAAATCCGTCCGGCGGAGACGAAAAGCTCCAAGCGCACGGGAGCGCGTGTCTCGCCTTGCGTGAGGAGCTCCAGGCTTCGTCGTCGTCCGGCGACCGGCGCGCCACGTGTCCGCCGCGCCGAAGACGATAACGACAAATCTGTCAAGCCATCCCTTCCCAATCCACACGTGGCGACGCCCGTCGGACCAGCTGACGAAGAAGTGGAGGTCTACCGAGACGAGGACGCGCTACAAGAGGATTTTCCCTACTCGACGACGAAAGGGATGACGACGATGGTTACTGAATAAAAAAAAAGCACTTACCGAATCGAATCAACAGGTTTGAGATCAGTAAACGGCGCTGCATTTACCAGAGGTAAGCAACTGTTCGCATTCTATTCTCAGGAACGTCACCAAACGGCGCTCACGCAGAAGGTTTCGCTGCGTCACCGAGGAAGGCGACGGGCCTGGCAAGAAACTAATTCCACGTGGGCATTATTTTAAACGGCTTGTGTCTCCGCGTTTCATCCATGTAAGAAGCAGCTTCAGATCAACTTGCACGTAGCCGGGCTTATGTTGCCCGTTTCTTTTCATCGATTTGTATAAGGTATAGCTATTTCAACGCCTTCAAATAGCTTACATCAGTGACAGTGTTCACTGCGTTTGCAAGATCAGTGTCGAACTGTGTCGCATGTATTTTAAAGCAAATCTTTCTACCTCTACCAGCCATCGGTTCCTTCGTGGCGTGCGCGACAAGAAATCCCCAACGCGGCTGGGGAGGGGGAGGGCGGTTTTAACTCATGGAGCACAGTGGTTACCCAGCGTTCCCCGCGTGCAGGTGCCTGCTCACACCAGCGGGCGCGTCTACAGTGGCTAGAATAGGGAAGTGTGATGAAGGCGCCGCGGCTCGCGTGAGCTTCTTGGAGGCAACCACGCAGTTGCGCTGACGCTCGCTTTCACGTCGCCTGACGCCGCGTCAACGCCGCGTCAGTTGCAGTCCGGTAGGCTACCAGGTTTGCGGTGCATTTATTTAAAAGCAAAGCTTTCTACCTCTACCAGCCAACGGTTCCTTCATGGCGTGCGCGACAAGAAACTCCGGCTGAGGAGGAGGAGGAGGGAGGTTTTCACTCACGGAGCCCAGTGTAGATGGCGCTGCGAATGGTTACCCAGCGTTCTCCGCGCGCAATGGCCTGCTCACACCGGCGGGCGCGTCGGCGGGGCGGTTTTGTCGTCTGCTTTAGCGACGGTTGTTTTGGGCCTGTTTTGGCGCAGCTTCGCGTCCGTTGCGCTCTTCCTTCGCACGGCTTGATTAAGTTCGACAGCACCCCCGGGGTAACCCGGACACGACGGAATTATGTGGTCGTACGGCAAAGATACGTTAAAGATTGGTTTGCAGGGCGGGAAAACAAAATGTAGAGACCACATACAGCCATCTGGCCGCTAACGCTACCTTTTGCGCACTGCTTGCCACGAATGCGACTCCGTTTTCTGAATTGGTGGATATCAATTTGCTTGTGTTTTAAGAAGTATTACAAAGGGCGAAAGGAGCAACTGGTTCTGATAAATAGCGATTATAAAAGTTCCCTGAGCTTTCTCGCAATTCTCAGACTTACTAAACAAAATCGGTATAAATGGGAATCACGTAAGCTCACATGCAGAATTGTTACGGTGTCTGCGCTTGTGTCGCGCGGTGGTGTAACCCCGAGCTAGCACATCAGGATGGCTAGGTTCCGCTGTCTCACCTTTCGAAAGACGCTCCTCTCCGGTTTCTCTCTTCCGACGCACGGCCGGCCTACAGCAGCGGCGTGCCCCACTCAAGCGCGGCCGTGGCCGACGCTGCTGCGTTCGGGACTCCGCTTCCGCGAATTCCAGGAAACGGCTGGCAGAATCTCTGGTTTCACTCTTTGTAGAGCCACATACGTGAATTCAAGTGACGTTGCACGGGGAATTGTTGTGGGTGTCGTTTAAAGCTTCTTTCCAACCGCCTTCACAGCGTGGATTAGAGGCATTTTTTACGTGTTTACCTGTAGCCCGTGTATGTATGCCCCTGATGCAGGGGTGTTCGCGACCCGGGAAATGTCCCGAACAGAAATCGCTGTAGGGAAAATGCGCACGGCGAGAAGGTTACGTAGCACGAGGTATTCCACAGCACATGCGTTCCAAGGGGGTTGGCGTATACTTGAGCCGGGAACAGTAATAGCGTCCCGATAGGGAGAGAGGGCAAGGAGAGGCGAGGTTACATGGCACAACGCGTTCCATAGTACGAGGAGCTCCGTAGCGCGCGCTCACACTAGGCAGTATCGAGGGGTGTCCTCCCACGCCAGTACACCGCAGATGAAAAGCGGAAAAGTGCAGCCAAACGAGCGAAGAGATAAGCAGCGAAATTCCCCATCGTCGCCAACCGGCATATTTGCACGGCGGCAGGAACGAGCAGCGGTGCAACGCGTAGGAGACAGATCGAAGCCATTCGAAAGCGTCAAAGTGGGTCTCCAAGCAACACGTCTCAAGCGGCAAAATTGCAAAGCTCTTCGACGCGTTCAGCCGGACAGACACGCACCCTTTCGAATTCACAACCCATAAAAATGATTAGGTGTCCTCGAACTTTTTAGTGCGCAGCTCTTTGGCGCCCAGTGCAGGGGTTTCGCGGCGGTGTCCACGTAACCGAATGAGCGAACGAGCCACCCCAGACCACGACCAACTATACTTCACAGAGAATACGGAGTAGCGTTTGGCGAAAGTGTGAGGATGGCGGCACGTGCTGCTATGGCGTCATCTCCCAGCGCGTCCCCACGGCTCAGTATGAATATCGCCCCGAGCGCGAACACAGTCGGCCCCTGGCGGCGGCGGGACGAACCGCTCCTAGTGTGGCACGGCCGGACTGGAACAGCGGCGAGCGCGCACTTTCATACGGCCTGCGCACCCAAGAAGGAACCAATACAGCAGATTCTTTACAGTGGGGGCGCTTCGAACCAACCCTCTGCCCTTCCAACCCGCCTTTCTGTTAGTCGACGCATCGCCTCTGGCCGAGCAGCTGTGTGTTTTTGACAGTGCGCTTCGCTGCCGGCGGGCCGCTCAGCCCGACCGGAGCGTGAATAGCAGAATCACGTTTAGCTAAGCGATAACCCTATCTCCCTCGACGGGAAATCATTCGCGTCACTGGTCGTGCCCTGTGCCTGTGCAAACCAAGACATCATCCGAAAGGAAAAATAAAAAATAAGAAATGATATTTCAGTCACGGAAAGTGCCGTGTTTATTTGCCTGTCTCACCATTTTCATATAATACAGTCGCTGATAAGATATGAAGGCCTCGCATATTTTTCTTCATGTGCCCTGAGTTAAAATGTTTCTTTCAATTTTTTGATTAGGCGCTTCCGAGTGATAATGTTAGGCTGCTTGACCCAATTAGACCGAAAATTCAGAAGGGGGGAGGAGTCGCCTATTTTAGTGACGCACATGTAAATTTGCACGGACAGGTATCGCGTGTAGCCACGGCAGGGCTAGAGCTGTGGCAAGTGCGCGCGCGCCGCCGCTCTACCTACCCCGCGCGTGCTGTAGGTCAACCGGCGAGGGTTGGTCCGCAGCGACACGAACTAGCGGCGGTCAAAGGTGGGAACTATACCCGAAGCGCAGGCCGTATGAAAGTGCGCGCCCGCCGCTCCTCCAGCCCGGCCGTGAGTGTGGATGGCGCTCTCGCGTCGTCTGCTTTTTCACGTTGCGTGCGGCGCAAGACGCGTGCTGCACACGACAAAACAACCAATATGTGTGCTCGTTTGGCAGTAAGCAATGACATAGTAACCTCTGCGTGCTCGTTTCCTCTAGAAACGCAAGAATCAGCGGCCGTTGCGGGTTAATGCGCTGGTTTAATTCCACGAAACATCTTCGCTGTGGTCACCGCTTGAGTGTGAAACGTGTTATAAACATTGCTTCCACACATTGCACTTTTCGTATTGTTGAGTGCAGTCGTCTGCCGTTTCGGGAACGTCGAAGGGTGCTTTTTGAAGGTGGCGTGGTGATTATTTAAAGGGAAGCTGAAGCGCTTTCCAAAAAATTTGAGTTAGATTAACAGTTATATAGTTTCTTGCGCGCTGATTCCGAATATCACATTGAAATTTATCGTACATGAGTCCAAGTGGCATTTATCTTGCAAAAAGCGCGGCCCCGTTTGAAAGAAGCGCGCTTTTCCCCTGATTGGTTGCGCCCGTCATGACGTCAAAGGAGGACACCCTTCGGCCGCGCGGGTTGTCCGAAGCATTGCGAACGATCGCACGGTTGCCTTTGCGGCAATTTAGCTTGCAGTTTAATTTTCGCACATGACTGGAAGTTTGTTTTATATATTTCCCGTGCTGTTGGTTCAATTATCTTGGAGCTTAAATTTGCTTTATACTACAGAGAACCCCAAAGCAGTGACTGTGACGTCGACTAGTGGGTTCCATCAAAATATTTTTGAATTAGGCAACCAGCATAGGGGGATTTTATACCTTCTGTTAATATAAGGTACTGCCTTAACTGTTTCTTATTATACACAAAACCATTTATGCCGAAGATTAATGGGCGTTTTATAAACAATCTACCAGTGAAAAGCACGTACGTGCACTGCGCGAAAAAAATAGCGTTCATGCGCTGTAAACGTATATGCGAGACACATCTTGCCGGTACACGCATAAACCAACAAGCAGACTCTGCTTCCGCATTTCCTTTGTTCGTTGTCGCCCACCCCAGCCCCGTTACTCATCCCCGTACACAGACTCACACGCGCGCGCTATTTCGGCAGCGGCGCTACGGCGCCTCCGCGATTGCTAGCTGCACTTCGATGAGTGGCGTCTTACTGCTTCACATGCATTTATTCTGAAAACACTGCAGCATACTAGTGCCTGCTCAGCATTATTGGCTGTAGTAGGGCTTGATTTTCGCTTGTACGTTGCGCATTCTACTACAATATTACGGCAACCTCGTTATAATTAACAGACCAGTCGGACAAGGCAGTTACGTTGTAGTTACGTTACTTTAGGTAACAATCACCAAAAGTTTGTGATAATGAATCATTGGCCTGTTTCAGCCTTTCTAGATTTAAGCATTTACCGCGCTAGTCGGACAGAGGCCGTATATTTACTCTTCGCTCCGAACTTTTTTAGTATCATCATTATATATATCACCGACTATCACTGGAGCACACTTGAGGTTCAGTGACAACAAGTGCTTGCCAGGTTATAATATGCAGCCACACGGAATCTTGGGCAAAAAATTAGGCCCCCGCAGTCAACACAAATTATGGCACGGTGGTGGTTCGGAGTGGTGTTTTTTTTTTTTTAATTCCAGACAAACATCACCTTATCGTGACATATATATACTTGCAAAATAAGTAATCTGGTTGTTTTGGTTCTTTTACTTCGTAGGAATACTGTTTACCTCTTAGCCTGGAGAGAACTTCTATCAGGATTGGCCCCTTGTTTTAGTTTCGCCAAAAAATTGTTTTTTTGAACACTGTCCTGAGCCCATAGGGAAAGAAAACCGACGCGTTTAACGAAACAAGTATTTCCTGAACAAATGTGACTTGGTTTCTGGAATGGAACGAAACAACTCCGGCCAAAGTACAGCAGTATTCCCCATCCTTCCTAAATCTAGAATCTAATGTGGACATTCACGTCCGTCGCATCAAAAAAAAAAAAAACGCATTGGAGCGGTTTACAAAGTATTTAACGTAGTGTAGTATATTCTCTGTCATCAAGCACAGCCACCTCGGCTGTCGCTTCCGTATGTTATCAAGCATCCCGGCGTGGCATTATTCTGATTAGGAATACGGCATGATAACGTATGCCTCGTTTGGCGTTCGTGCATACTTTTTGAACACGAAAATTGTACAAATGAGTGCTATCAACCCCAACAACGACAAGTATCATTCACAAGGAAACACGGCGAAAAGAGCATGGCCGAGGCGGCCGATCCGGCCGGAAGTCCAGGCAGTCCAGGTATGACGTTTTTTAGCCGGTTTTCGCCCGCGCTCTTCGGTCTTCCGGCATCGCGCGGCGAGATGGGGGCGGGGCATCGGGCCATTTTTGTTTGCTCATTGCGCCGCTTCTATTGCATGTATTGCGAAAATATTTCGTACACGGGAACTATTCAATGTGTACTTGCTGCTAGTGAACTTTTCTTTTAATTCTAAAACCGCTTCACCTTCCCTTTAAAGGATAAAAGTTTAGTACGCGAAACGGGTAAGAAGCGACAAGACCTGTGCATACGCGTGCAAATTCCACACCCTTGTAAAATTGCGCTGTGTCCTTATAGAAAGAAGAAACAAACAAAAACATTTACACTGCACACGACCCGTGCGCTATCGCCCATACATTACCGGACACGTATTTTACACCCGCAAGCGCCTGTGTGATCGGGTCCTTCCCGTAAATT